>NW_027555736.1:226854861-228141111 GCF_003287225.1 Phascolarctos cinereus
AGATATCCTCTGCCCAGTCCAGATCAGCTGTTAGGTTTTTTTAGTTGGCTGCTAAACTGGATCTCAATGGAAGAGTGATCCCTTTCAGATCTCTTCTTTCTGCTGGCTTAGAAAGTCAAAGACGGCTTTCTGAGCCTTGGAGGATCTGGTGGAGGGATGTGAGTGCATGGCCTCCTAGGTAAACTCATGCATGGGATAGGACCACCTTCTACTGGCAGCCCAAGTCTTCCACCAACGCTTTATTACAGAAATCCATTGAAAACTACAGTTTTTGAACAAATGAAGTTGAGGATCACCCAAAGGTCAATGGAAAGGCACATAGTGAATGCAATCAGATCCTGATATATTACTAGTGAGGAACTGCACAGAGGAAATAGTGTGAAGATGTCATCAGAGAAGCAGTGGTCTAGTGGCAAGAGCTCTGTCCTTGGAATCAGAGTGATTGGGTTCAAATCCTACATCTTTCACCTCTATGATCTCAGGCAAATTGACCTCTGGGCCTCAGTTTTCTCATCTGTTAAATGAGGGGTTTAGGTGACTTCTAAGTCCCCTTCAAGATCTGAATCTACGATCCTATGAAATGTAGACCAGAAGAAAAAAAATTGTCAGGCCAGTCACATGGTAAGAGTGGGAGATAACCATGGACAGCTCATATCCTCCAGTGGTACCCATGAAATATAGAAAGAACTGGGTAGACCAGCTGTGGTCAATTGTTATATGGCTATAAGATGTGGAAATGCTAATCTGAAAAAAGCTAAAAATGAGTATCACCAAATGACGATGGAACAGCCCATGATAAGGGTGAGTGGTCTACAACACAACACCAGCAGTGAATTTTAAAGAAGGAATAAAGCTAACCATGCCATCAAAAAACATACAAGTAAAAAAAGATGGATTGGTCACATGGCGAAATTGAAGGCTAAGCAGCTAATGGCCTATGTGTCCATTAGCATCTTCACTTTGCTAAGAGAAAGCAAAAAAGGCTCCCAAGAAGTTTGAGTGGACTCTATGATGAACTTATGGGGCTGGCAAGGATGGGTTCTAATTTGCATCATTGAAAGGGGTACTCATATTAATGATATCATAAATCTATTAAAAGGATTTCAGTAACATATGTGTACAATTTTTAATATTCCCAAAGGCCAAAACTGTAGGTTCCCTAGAGGCATGAGCCATGCCCTAGCCTTCCATCATACACTCAAGTAAGGTGAGTCAGTTCACTAGATTTGCTGAGTGGAATTCCCAAGCTCACCCAGAAGGCAATGGCACCAATTAGGACCTTTGCCTCTTGACCTCCAGTTTACTGCTCCTTCCACTAAGCCACACAGCTACTGGAATCACAGAATCTCAGAGTTGGAAGGACCCACAGAGGTGATCTCATCTCTGCTACAAGTGGTTACTCAGCTGCTGCTTAAATAATAATAATAATGTTGTTGTTCAGTCACGTCCAACTCTTTGTGGCCCCATTTGGGGTTTTCTTGGCAAAGATACTGCAGTGGTTTGCCATTTCCTTTTCCAGCTCATTTTATAGATGAGGAAACTGAGGCAAACAGGGTTAAATGACTTGCCCAGAGTCAACACAGTTAGTAAGTGTTTGAGACTCAGGTCTTTCTGACTCCAGGCCTTGCACTCTATCTATTGCACCACTAACTGCCATTTATGGAGTGCTTAAAGGAGCTGGAGAAGAAATGGCAAATCACTCCATTATTTTTGCCAAGAAAACCCCATATGGGGATATGGAGAGTTAGTACTGAAACAAGTCAACAACAACAATAACAATATGCCAAGCACTTTACAATTATCTCATTTGACCTTCATCACAACCCTGGTAAGGAGGTGCCATTATTATCCCCATTTTACATATGAAGTACAGAAGTTAAGTGACTTGCCCAGGGACACACAGTTAGTGTCTGGGGTCAGATTTGAACTCATGTCTTCCTGACTCCAGGCCTAGTTCTCCTACCCTCTGCACCACCTAAATGCCCTAAAGTCCCCTTACTAGAAAGGACAAGAATCCTAGGATTCATGTCCCTTACAGAGAACGCAGGGAAGGATGGAGGAAGTAAGTAGCTTAAAGACTGAACTACCTTTCTTTTCATATGAGTGTGGATTGTCTCTATTGGGTACTAGTTGTATTACATGAGAGGAGAGGTTAACAGCTTCCCTTGATGAGAGTGGAAGAAGTCCTAATAAACTTTGTCACACAGAGATGGTTAAGGTATTGGCACCTACTCTGTGCTATCTAGTTGTTTTTTTGGTTTGTTTTCTTTCTTTGTAAGTCGCTGTAAGATGGTGCATAGAGAATTGGTCTCCAAGCCAAGAAGACAAGGAATGAAGTCCTGCCTTCAGCACAAACTGATTTTGTGACCCTAGGCAAGTCACTTAATTTCTTGATGCTCTAAGACCATAGGTTGCAGGGAAAGTGCTAGCCTGCACTAAAAAAAAAAAAAGTTTCTTCATCCCACAGTCCCTCCCGGGAGTCACAAGTCCAAGCCCTTAGCCCCATTAGCTGACTAGGGAAATCTAGAACCCAAACAAAAACTTTTACCCCCATAATCATGGTCTTGATTCAAGGGTTTATGCCACACTGACTAGCTAATAATCAAATAGAAAAAAAATGAACAGAAGCCTATCTTTGTTCTATAACCAATTTTTACTCATTGCACATTTTCTTCCTATCTCCCCCAGGACCAGGGCACCACTTGGCCCCTTACCTTGCTTAGCCTTGGATGTGGCCATTCACTCCTCTTCAGAGGATGTTCCTGCGTACCTGCCATACTCAAGCAATCAACCACCTTCTGAAATAAGATCTATACAGAATCCCTATGAAGTAGATAATATTGGCTATTTTATTTTATCAAATGGGATAACTGAGGAATAGGTTAGGTCAGTGGCAGTGCCCAAGCAGGGTCCAAAAGCCAGTGATGGCATTAGGTAGAAACTTCTGGATTTTTATTTTTCCGGTGCCCTAAAGCATACTCTCTCAGCTGGCCAATCCTTAGCCTGGACCTCTATTTCATAAGGGGTCTTAGCCATGCTCACTTCACTCCCTGCTCAACTCACTTATGGACTTTCCCTCCCTAACAACAGCCTCACCTTTTCCCTTGTACAGCTTTGTACCCTCTCCAATCCCCTTCGCTTTTCCAGCACCTTTTTATGTGTTGTCTTCTTTCATGAGAATAAGCTCCTTAAGGGCTGGATTTTTTTTTTGTTAGTTTTTAATTGGTTCCTCAGCCTGACACAGAATAAGTGTTTAATAAGTATTCTCTCTCTCCCTCCCTTCTCTCTCTCTCTCTCTCTCTCTCTCTCTCTCTCTCTCTCTCTCCCCTTCTCTTCTCTTCTCTCTCCTCTTCTCTTCTCTCTCCACTTCTTTCTCTCTTTCCCCTCCTTTCTCTATGTTTCTCTCTCTCTGTCTCTCCTCTCTCTGTATTTCTCCATGAGTGTCTCTTTGTCTCTCTCTCCCTTCTCTCTCACTGTCTTTCTGTCTCTCCACCCTCTTTTCTTCTCTCCCCTGTCGGTCTGTCTCTCTCTCTCTCTCTCTGTCTCTACCTCTCCATCAATCCATCCACATAGCCACCATGATACACTGTGCCTCTCCTGTTTGGTCTCCGATGGTTCAGAGGAGAGGGTGGGTGGTTTAAAGAAAGTTAATCGTTGAGCTGAATGCACCCTCAGGCACCTCAAGAGTTAATTTGCTTGGTACTCAGCCATCACCACCCAAGACTTCGAAAACGACTCCACAGCCAGTATTCTTCTGTTGCTACTGTTTTTGAGGAGTCCAGAGACAGATGAGGGGAAGGTGAGAGGGAAGCCCTGCCCTCCCACCTCCACACTTGATGACTATTTACCTTGCCCCTCCCAGTGAGGTAGCGGGGAAGGGGGGTATTCTCCAGGTTGGACAGTGCAGCTACTGTAACACCTCAGCAGTGAGGGAGGTGAACCAGGAGCTAGGGGTGAGCGTCCCCATTTAACAGCTTTCCATTTGTTTACCAAAAAAATATTGTTCCATCATAAAAATTCCCAAAATAGTTCCCTCTCTGGCCAGACTGACTGGCGGGCGCCCAGCTCCAGAGCCCAGCCTTGTTGGAGACTCGATCTTGGGGAGGTGGGATTAAAAGGGAGCTCGGAGGTGGGAGCTGGCAGCGAAGCACTGCCCCTAAATGAGAGGCGCCCCTCCTGGGGCTTCCCGTGGGGTAGGAGCTGGGAAGACAAGACGCGCAGGGACTACTCCAGAGCAGAATTACCAACACTCAGAGACTTCATTTTCCACGGATGCCCAGCCAGCCTGCTGTGGGAGGGAGAGTCCGAGTGGGCAAAAGCAAACCCAGGTTTATTTTTAGCCTACCAGGGGTTCTACTTGGCCTGGGGGCCTTTTTAACGGTTGGATTCGAAACAAAGGCACCCTTTCCCACCACCCCCACAAGTCCATAAATATTCCCCTGCAATCTGTGGGATCAAGATCTTCACAACTGCTGGGTGTTCTAGCCAGTCCTCCCCACCCATCTATCTAATGCATTTGAAGAGTCAGGGCTTCCCCCAGATCAGGGGCGAGGGTAGCTTCTCTCAGCTCCGACAAAGGCACATATCCTACAAGGCATCCCAGGCCGTATCAGCTCTAGAGCCAGAGGACCTGGGGGCAAATCTCACTTCTGACGGTTACTATCTGTGGGACTTTGGGCAAGCCACTTAATCTCCCTGGGCCTCAGTTTCCTCATCTGTAAAATGAGCATTGTTGTACTCAGAGGTCTCTGAGTCTATGATTCTATGAACTTTTCACCAGGCAAGAGGTTGTGCAATGTACCCCTTGGGTTGACCCTGCCCCAAAGGAAGTCGTTGGAAGGACACTGTGCTGCTTTGTATCACAAACCCAAGATTTCTCCATTCCTCTGAGGGACTCAGACATATTATTTCTTGCCTGGCTGTATTATTTTGGGACTTTTCTGACTGACATCTTCACTGCGTTCCCACGTGGGGTACCTCCCTACCTCACCCCCAGCCTTTTCAGCTCCTGAATCCTTGAGAAAACAAGTCCCTGTTTAACTTTTCTCTATACATTACTTCTGGGCAGCTAAGTGGCACAATGGATAGAGTGCTGGGCCTGAAGTCAAGAAGACTCCTCTTCCTGAGTTCAAATCAGGCCTCAGACACTAACTCACTGTATTAACCTCAGCAAGTCACTAAACTCTGTTTGCCTCAGTTTCCTCCTCGGTAAAATGAGAAGGAAATGGCAAACCATTCTGATACCTTGGCCCAGAAAACTCCCAACGGGGTCATGAAGAGCTGGATGTGACTGGAAAATGACAGAACACCAACTCCCACTAAACAGTAAGCCACTTAAGGGTAGAAGCCATCTTTCTTTTTTCATATTCATATCCCCAGCACTTAGGACATGCCTGGCACACATTAGGTGCTAAATCAATGCTTATTGACTATTGACTCAAGAAAGCAATTTTAACCATGTGTGTATGTCTTATTGGGAAGGAAGTGTAGGTTTCACATCTATACCTGCGGGGATGATAGGTGTAGATGCCTTGACTTCATAATGATTCAACAATATGGTTCATTAGCATTCAACTAATTCATTCCTACCCCCCCAACTCTCATCATGGCCCAAAGGAGGACCAGGCTCAAGACCAAGTCAGCAGCACTATTCCTTACTGAGGCTGTCACAGAAATAAGAAAGTACAGTGTCATAAGTTTAAATTCTGGTCCCCCAAATAAAATTTTCCCATTTGCCCAGAAACTTTGCTCACTTCTCACATCATTTAGGGAGGCCTGTGCTCCAATTAAGCATCTCTACCTATGTAGCACACCATTTCCATAGCATCTCCTAGCCTAGTATGAGGTCAAGGAGAAAATGTTAGACATGGAGTCAATTTGGGTTCAAATTTCCCCTCAGATACTTCCCAGCTATGTGACCCTAATCAAGTCGCCTAACCTCTCTGAGCTTCACTTTCCTCATCTTTTCAAATGAAGGTCTTGGACCCTATGGCCTATATGATCTCTGAAAGAAGCACCTGGTTGATACGGTATGTAAGGTATGTAAGGACTGATACTTAACATATCACGTAAGAGTTGATATCCATTAAGGACTTACCTTCTTCAGCTCATTTTAAGCCTAGGATTTATGAATCATTGCTTCTTTGCTTGATGGGCAGAATGGGTGTACGTGTCTCACAAAGGAAAGAAGAAAAAGAAAATGTTACTAAGAATCCAAGAATTTTTTAAAATGACTTTTCCCCCTTAAAAAACCATCTCTCCATGAACTTGATAATTTCACTCCTTCTCAAGCCTCCTATCATTGCCCTTGTTTGTTTTTTGGTTCCTTTGGTCCTGAGCCTAGATTAATTGAATTAAACACCGATTATATCCAAGGCATTGACCTGGACTCTGAACATTTAGTAGATATTGGGGAAAATTCCCTGATTATGCCTTTGTTATGTCTCATCAATTTCACTTCTTTTGGCTTCCCCAGTTTCATTAATCACCCTTTATTCCTCACTATATCATCCAGTTACAAACTTGATTTTCTAGTAAGGGAAAGCCAAGTGAACTTCCAAGAGAGACGGATTGGTAGGCAAGGCCCCAGAGAGTAGAGAGAGCCAGGAAGGGAGGAAATACAATCCTTTTCCAACTTTAGGAGTTGACCTGGTGTTTGGTCCTATACAAAATATGCCACAATAATAGTAATTCACTTTTATATAGCTCCCTAAATCAGGGGCGTACTGGTGTTTACCAATTGATTTTCCAGGGTGTAAGGGGGAATGTATACAAACACACTTTTAAGTTTAATGTATATTATTAACATTTTCTCTGTCACTTTCTCAAGTCTTGACAATCAACAAAATAATAAATCAAGTCCTAATTTGTAGAGTTTGGGGATTTTTGAGGTGTAAGTGATCACAATTTAACAATCAGCTTTCTAGTAGAAGCCACCTCCATCACACCACAGACACGAAGGCTTACAAAGTGTCTTACAAACATCATTTCATTTCTTCTTCCCCATAATCTTGTGAAGTAAATCTGTAATTATCACCATTTGTATATGACTTTGAGAGCCAAAGAGGTTAAAAAACTTGCTCAAGGTCACCGCAGCAGGTAATTATCTAAGGTAGGATTCTCACCCAGCTTTTCCTCATTTAGTAAATTCATCAGTCAACTAACATTTATTAAGCACCTACTATGTGCCAGGCATTGTGTTAAACTCTAGGGATATGAAGAAAGCTTAAAAAAAAAAGTCACCTCTTTCAAGGGGCTCATAGTCCAATAGGGGGAGATAACATATAAACAACCACGTACAAACAAGATAGATTAAGGAGGACTGGGAAAGGCTTCATGCAGAAGGCAGAATTTTAACTGAGACCTAAAGGAAGCCAGGAAACCTAGAAGATGAAGGTGGTGACGTGGGAGACTCTTCCAGGCGTAGGTGACAGCCAGTGAAAACACTCAGAATTGGATGATAAAGCGTCCTGTGTGAGGAACAGCAAGGGAAACTATGTCACTGGGTCCCTGGGTATGTGAAGGGAAATAAGGTATTAAGAAGACTGGAAAGGTATGGGGGGGCCAGGTTATACAGACAGTGAATGTTATCTTTGATCCTGGAAGCAATAGGAAGTCACTGTAGTTTACTGAATAAGGAGATAACAACGGTCCAGATCTGTTGTAGAGAAAGACCAATTGAGCGGAGAAGAGATTGGAGGGGGGCGGGGGATTTGAAGCACAGAGACCAACTAATAAGCGGTTGAAATAATCTAAGCATGAGGTGATGAAGGCCTGTGCCAGGGTAATGACAGTGTCAGAGGGGAGAAGGAGGCGTATATCAGGAATATTACAAAGTTAGAAATGACAGGACCTGATAACTGATGGATCTGGGGGAAAGGAGTGAAAAAGAATAAGGAATGCGTAACTGAGAGAACAGCAGTCCCCTTGAGAGTAATGAGAAAGCTGAGACAAGGGGAGAGTTTGAGAGGAGAGATGGTAAGTTAAATTTTGGACATGTTGAATTTAAGAAGTCTACAGGACATCTAGTTTGAGATATCTAATAGGCAGCTGAAGATATAAGACTGGAGGTCAAGACAGAAGACTGGACAAGTAGGTCTGAGAGTCATTGGCTTAGACATGCTCATTGAAACTATGGGAACTGATAAGGTCACCAAATTAAAAAGTACAGATGGGGAAGAGGAGAGAAACCAAGACAGAGCTTTGGAGACACTCAGGGTTAGCAAGGATTAGTATAACTTACATGAAGATCCAGCAATGCATACATGGGAGGAGAGGCCAGATAAGTAGGAAGAGAACCAGGAGAGAGAAGAGAATATGGAGGAGAAGGTGTTCAACAGTGCTTCAAGGCTGCAGAGAGATCAAGAAGGATGAGGACTGAAAAATGTCATTAGATTTAGCCATTAAGAAATCATTAGTAACTCTGAAGAAAGTAGTTTCAGTTTAATGATGAGGTTGGAAGCCAGACTTCAGAGAGTTAAGAAGAAAGTGAGAGGAAAGAAAGTGGAAGCCTACCTTCTGGACTTATTTTGCATGAATTCACTTCCTACACACTGTATTTCAGTCAAACTGCCTGGCATGCAGGGAGTATATTCTTTCTCACTTCCACCTCAAAATCCCTAGCTTCCCTTAAGATTCAGCTCATGGACTCCTTCCTATAGGCAGACTTTAATAATTTCTTTTCTTTTCTTTTCTTTTCTTTTCTTTTCTTTTCTTTTCTTTTCTTTTCTTTTCTTTTCTCTCCTCTTCTCTTCTTTCTCTTTCTCTCTCTCTCTTTCGTCTCTGTGTGTGTGTGTGTGTATGTTTTCTTCCTACTCAAACTTCTCTATTTAAATGTTGTACCTCTGAAGGCAGGATTTTTTTTCCCTTTCATTTTTCTATCCCCATTGCCTAGCTCAGTACCTTGCACAGAAGCACTTGATAAAAAGCTTGTCGGAGAAAAATATGTAAGACCAAAAACCATTTTCCAATAGATAATTAGACAAAGGTAATTCTCAAAAGAATTGCAGTGCTCCAATTTATTAATCATAAGAGAAATGCAGACCAAAACAACCTTCTGTGGTTTCACCTCACACCAAGTTGAGAGAGCTGAATGAGGACCAGGATTCAATGGTCTCCATCACTACCTCTACCCAACATTTTTTCTTCATAACTGGTACATTCTGTTTTTACAGGTATGCTGAGAAGGGTGGAGTATTGAGGCCCTTTATTTCCTTTTGACTCCACTATTCCTTTCAGAGTGACACCTTGAAGGCAAGAGGGATAAATAAACAAGGGAAGGTAGTTTGAAGTACACGAGCAATTTTTCTCTTCAGTTCTAACCCTTCCAGTGTCTAATGCCAAGTAGTCATGAGTTCTTTTCCCTTAAGAGCGGTAAAGGGTTAATTTCAATGCCATCAGGAATCAATGAAAAGGATTAAGAAGTAAAATACCAACATGATTACTCATCGGAGTATATATTGGGAGCTTCTTGTTCATTTTGTTTTGGTTACTATAATGTTTGCCTGTTAAGTTTTGGAAAATTAAAGATTGGCTTCGGACTAGCACTGTTTTTGATTGAGGAAGTATTTGGGCTTTGATCTTTAATGGTGTATGTACATAGCTTTCGCCTAAAAAGAAAACAGCTCTGTGTAGATTTTTCTTCAAATCACAGGTTTGCTTACTCCACAGAGGGTAAAGGCACTTCTACCTCATGGCCAAATGAACCACTAAGGAATATACTAACTATGTTTTTAGTTGGAAGAGTCCATATTCACTTCTCAAATGAAAGTTCTCTTTGCTCTGACTACGAAAAGCACAGGCACTCTCCAGGTTCTGGACGCTGAATTTTCAAACTTTCAGTACCTACAGTTGCATGCTGACGACTCTCTCCTCAAATCTCTAACCCATCCCCACCCACTTCAGCAACCAAGGCCTCTTCCAACAACACTGCTTGGCATACAGACCAAGGAATTCTCTGGTCCATTACCTCTTCCACACCACCTCTTTTCTTCCCCTCAGGGGGATTGTGCACAAGTCATGTGTCCCTTTTTCTTCTGTCTTTCACAGCTCAGTGAGTTCCCAAGCTATTTCTCTCCTTTCTCTTTCTTTGTCAGCTAGGGAAAAAAAAAGCAAACAACTTAATCATGGCTAATAAGCATAGATGTAGTTCTAATAATATAACATTATTAAGGAGAAGGAAAGCAATTTGTTTTCTGGTGAACTTGGAGACAATAAATAATTGGCACCATCAACCTCTAAAGTTGGGATTCTAACTTGGGATTAATGGATTTTTTTTTTTTTAATATAATTGTTTTACTCTATAATCCTATGTGTTGTATTTTATACATTTAAATAACATTATTGTGAGAAGGGGTCAATAAGTTTCACCAGATTGCCAAAGAGGTGCATTACATCAAAAAGTATGCTAAAAACCTGCTAAAAACCACTGAAAGTGCCAAGAAGTTTTCTGCAGTATATCCACAGGCAAGTTCATACACTTCCTCATCTTTCTCTAATCAAACCTGATTAGTTTTTAAGCTCAGCCTTTAAATGCAAAAAATCTATTTCTCATTCAGTTTTATTGTTTTGTATTCTGCCTAAGCACTAGCATAACAACAACTTTGCTTTTTTCCCTATTCTTCAATTCAATATATTTTAATTCAATAAACCTTTATTAAATACCTACTATGTGCAAGGCACTGTCCTAGCCACTAAAAGATACAAAAGTGGATAAGGCACGGTCATGTCCTCAGAGGGAAATGTTCATTTCATTTGCTACAGAGGAATACAGTACGGACTGAACAAGGCCTTGCAACCGCAGAAATGTAGGTACTAACGGCTTAAAATAAAATGTGATTTTCATAATCATTTCATCTGACTTATGTCCAGAAATTTTAGAGCGTCTAGAGAGAATATATAACTCAGATATTAATTCTTAGAAACCAACATTTTGCAACCCTATTGAATTATTTGGCCCTGATTTTTTAAAATTCCACATCAGATGAGGAAATATTCCTGCTAGTAAGAGGATTATTAAAAGTTCACCTGACCAGACGTGGTAAGTTGACTCTTTCTGCTCCACAAACACAGGATTTTGGTCCTCAGACTTTTAGAACTTATTCGACAAGCTCTCACCCCGCACACAGCATGAGACGCCACCGAGCTGTCATCATCTACACACAGCCAATCATAAGACTGAAAACTTAGGATCAGCATTTCTTGTGACTGGTTCTAGCTCCCACTTAAAAAGCTAATATGCTGCTACTCCTTCCCAAAACTTTGGCTGCCTCCTTTGGACACAGACAGTGAGCTGAGTGCTTCTCAATATTAACCATGTTGTTTTTATAGGCTTAAACTATGGGGAAACAGTTGAAGGTGTCAGAGAAAGGGCCAAAAACCTGGGGAAAGCAATTAACCGTTTAGCATCTTTGCAAAATAATGCTATTTCCAACTGGTGAAGAGAATTAGGAAATGGTACTGAACTTGATTCTCCCTTTTATAATCAGAAAAGGATTCTAGCTCATGACCCAGGCCACAGAAGAAAAGAAAATTCTTCCTTCTGGTTCCTACCCACTTATACCCGGCTGCCCCAAAAGGGTGCTTAGCTGACACAGTAAGTGTAGTACTGGTTGAAAAAGTGAGGAAAACTCCTTTGGGGCACTAATTTTTGCTACCTAGAATTATAGGTTCCAAGGGAGGGAAAGACAAGAATATGATCAGGTTTTATAGGAGTTCATATATGTGTATATAGAATACTTTGTAAATCTTAAAGTGCTATATCAAAGTTAGTTATTATTATTGTTATTATTATTATTTGGACCTATCTTGACAAAGCTAATAGCACTTTCTCATTTTATCCAATTAGTATCAACATTAAAATCCTGTTTCAAAGGCTTCATCGTGGCATTATGAAGGTGACTCTATGGTCCTGAAGATTATCTCATCAGAGTAAAACCTATGGTAGGGGGGAAAAAACCTATTAAGTGGGAAAGATTTAGACTGTAGGCCTGATATCATCAGTTGTTTAAAGATCAGGTATCCTTCCATCCAGCCATTCACAAGGGCACCAGGGCCTGGCCAACATGAGCATTTTGCCATCTGCCCTGCTTCTTCCATCAGGAACTACTAGGTCCCTCTCGATTGAACCTATAGAGACTCTGTCCCCACTCCAGGGGAGTGAATCCATTCTGTTTTGGAACATGCCATAAGGTGGATCTGCTTGTATAATAACATGGCCCTAGCATCCCAATGGATGACTGGATCAGATAAAGCACAGTCTAGATATCAGGGGCTAGCCCACTTAGGTATCATGCCAATAGTCTCCTTTGTTCTTCATCTTTTGCTCAGAGAACAATAACCAAACTAATATTGCCATTGCTATTGGAAAGAGCGAGGCAATCCGTTGTCCCATGGCTCAACTCCCAATGCCTAACAGTTCATTCCTTGGCCACCTCTCTAGTATATGTGTCGCGTTCCATCTAGTAAAATGTTACCTTTTCATGATCAGTGAATTTTCATTTGTATCCCTGCCACCTAGGGCAGCACTTCATACATAGGAGGAACTTAAAAACGATTGCTGATTAGTTAATTGAATGATTGGCCAGTCTAGTTAACTCTGGAAAAACTCATCAGTCAGACCTGATGAATCTGGCTACTAGATGAAGAAATTTTTCAGCCTCAGAAACTCACAAAGATCTACTATGGCAAAAAGGAGTTATAATCTAAATTGGTAGGAGGAGTGCCCTTGCTGATGAAATCCCAAGCCCTTGAATTATCTAAGTCTAGCTCTCACAGCCCCTGCCCCCAACGCATGGGTTTCCAGAAAGCCATCCAAGGTTCATGGCATATTGTGGGCCAGTGTCTCCTGAAAACTACAGTGCACAAGTCCCGACAAATTTGTTTTCGTTTATTAACCCAACCCAAGTAAGCACACAGTCCTTCAAAGCAAAGGGCATTTCTTTGAACTGCATGACAAAATAAGTTACAAGAAATATGCCTGGGGGCAGCTAGGTGGTGCAGGGAATAGAGCTCTGGCCTTGGAGTCAGAAGGACCTGAGTTCAAATCCACTCTCCAACACATGACACTAGCGGTGTGACCCTGGGCAAGTCACTTAACCCCAACTGCCTCACCAAAAACAAAAAACAAAAAAAAAGAAATATGCCTCCACATTCACGGAGGTAACCACCCAGTCAGGGGAAGGGGAAAATAAATGCAGGGTACATTGGTAGCCAAGTAATACACATGGATGGAATGGGCACACAGGTAAGGAACAGGTGTTACCAGCGAACACATGTGGAATGGCACACATATGACCGAGGTAATTCATTTCCTTCCTGTCAATGCTAACAAGGTAATGTTCTCCAGTGATAACATCAGTGCTGTTCTCTGCTACACTCCTCTGCTGAGCTGCTCTCTGCTATTATCAACTGGGTATTGCTAACGAGCTACTGCTATTTCTACCTACTAGTAGAAAGAATGCCAAGCCTAGAGTCAGGAAGACTCATCTTCCTGAGTATAAATCAGCCTCAGACACTAGCTGTGTGACCCTGGGCAAGTCACTTCACCCTGTTTGCCTCAGTTTCCTCATCTGTAAAATGAACTGGAGAAGGAAATGGTAAACCGCGCCAGTACCTTTGCCAAGAAAACCCCAAAATGGGGGTCATGAAGAGTCAGAAACAACAGAACAACCGCTGACCTTCCCTGGCCATGCTGGGGCTTCAGCTCAGAAAAAACTCAAAGCCTTCTACTGGTTCCGCTTTTTTTGAGATAAAGCTAACTCAGGAAATCCCTCAAACAATTATCCTTTTTTTTTTTCAAGGCAATCGGGGTTAAGTGACTTACCCAGGGTCACACAGATACTAAGTGTTATGTATCTGAGGCCAGATTTGAACTCTGGTCCTCCTGATTCCAGGACCGGTGCTCTATTCACTGCACCACCTAGCTGCCACCTAGTTGCCCCTTAAGTTTATCTTTTCAATGTTTCTCCTATTTTTGCTGCTCCTGGAGAGGAAAGGTGATGAGGGGAGGAGGGTGCTTTGCTGTTCAGTTGTTTTCAGTTGTATCCAACTCTTCCTGACCCCATTTGGGGTTTTCTTGGAAAAGATCCTGGAATGGTTTGCCATTTCCTTCTCCAGCTCATTTTACAGATAAGGAAACTGAGGCAAATGGGGTTAAGTGACTTGCCCAGGGTCACACAGCTAGTAAGTGTCTGAGGCTGGATTTGAACTCTGGAAGATGAGTCTTCCTGACTCCAGGCCTGGCACTCTATCCATTGTATCATCTCCTGTTTGACTTACAGTGAGAAAATTCCTTTCAATTCTTTTATTTCCTTAATGTCAATTGTAGTCTATGCAAATTTTATGTTACTTCAACCAAATTGCTGTACTCCCTGTAGAAGCATATGCATAATTTTATTGAGGTGTTCTGATATATGCACGATAGGA
This sequence comes from Phascolarctos cinereus, assembly GCF_003287225.1. Taxonomy (NCBI): domain Eukaryota; kingdom Metazoa; phylum Chordata; class Mammalia; order Diprotodontia; family Phascolarctidae; genus Phascolarctos; species Phascolarctos cinereus. The sequence goes on from NW_027555736.1 coordinate 226,869,286, forward strand.
ATATACCAGGAGGAAGGAAGACTAAAATGCACATACTTACAAAATGAATTTTATCCCTCACTTTTGACCACTCCTTAATATCCATCCTACTTTTCCTAGACCCTTTTCCTTCCTAAACTCTCTTAAGCATTTAGAAATTGATTATATAAGTTATGCTCAAAGATGGGGTGCAGGAAGGCGGAGAATATTCAAATTCCTTTTTGCCACATTTCAAGTTCTGGTCTCCAGCGTGTACTTCCCCAGGGACTCCAAAATCTAGAGTCAACCAAAGGAATGGGACAACTGCTCCCCATCTTTGTGAAATCTATGTTTTTCCAGTTGTGTTTGCTTACTTCCCAGAGGAGAAGGCTTTGTGAACTCTTCCTATCTTGGTCAGGGTCCTTCGCACCAGGAAGGTGTGAAGCTCCTGGGATCAGATGGTGTCTTAACAACAGCCAGGGTGGAAACCACCTGAACTCGAGGCTCTGTGAATTTCACAGCCTACTCTGCCCTTCTAACATTAGAGCTTCTCACACCTAGGTGCTACTGTGGAAATGTCAAGGGTCTCTAGATGCTTCTCTCCTCCCTTTACTACTTAATCAAACTGGCTCTGAGGAAAATAAGTCCTACTAGAATCAAAGTTTAACTTCAGACAAAGGCTTGGCTGGGGGGCTTGGGGTGGGTAAGAAGGCAGAGGAGGAGGGAGGAGAGAAGGAATGACTATTCTCCCCAACTTATAGCAAGCAACTAGTTGGTTTTTTTAAATCATCTGCTTCCTGGGGTGTGTGTGTGTGTGGGGGGTTCTTGCTTGAAGCTCCTCTGTAGTGTAGGAAGGGAAGAAGGAAGGAAGGAAGGAAGGAAGGAAGGAAGGAAGGAAGGAAGGAAGGAAGGAAGGAAGGAAGGAAGGAAGGAAGGAAGGAAGGAAGGAAGGAAATGAAAGGAAAGGAAAAAGGAAAGGAAAGGAGAAGAGAGGAGAAAGGAATTAAGCATTTATAAAGTGCCTGGTATATACCAGGCTAAGCACTGACGCGAAGCACTTTACAAATATTAACTCATTTCATTTTCACAACCACCCTGGGAGTTAGGTGTTATCATTACCCCCATTTTACAATTGAGGAAATTGTGGCAAGGAAAGGTTAAGTGACTTCCCCAAGGTCATATAGCTAGTAAATATCTTAGATCAAATTTGAGTTCAGGTCTTCCTGACTCTAGGCCCATTCTCTATCTACTAAACCACCTCATTCAATTGTGTCTAACTCTTCATAATCCCATGAACCATATGGTTCATTGGGTTTTCTTGGCAAAGATTCTGGAATGATTTGCCATTTCTTTCTCCAATGGATTAAGGCAGAGGTTAAGTGGCTTGCCTAGGGTCACACAGCTAGTGAGTGTTTGAGGTCATATTTGAATTTAGGTCATCCTGACTCCAGGCCTAGTACTCTATCCACTGACCCACCCAGCTGCCTTCACTTAGCCACCTAGCTACCCCTAAAGAGAATTTCCTGACTCCAAATGATAACATGAAATACCTTTGTGGTATTTCTCATTATAAAGAGATTAGATTATAACTCATTATAAAGAAATTAGATCATAGACTAAGGATTAGAAGTGTAGGCTAAGGAAGCAGATGACCACAGGGTATAATCTCAGAAAGGCACTTCCTCCCCAAGACCATAAATGTTTCCCCATAAGATCTGTGGAACTCTTTGTGTTTAAAAACACCAGGGACGCCTCCAAGCAAAAGGTTTACTCCTTCACCTAACTTTGTTAACTGATACCCTATATTAGGTAAAATAATGTTATAGGAAGCAGCTATTCATTTACATTTAGAGCAGAGGGTATCTGAGACATAGAATTGTCTATCTTCCTCATATCAGAGAGGAAGAACTAAGTCTGCTTAAACAACATGTACAAGACTGAAGTAATAGAGTGAGTGATAGAGTTAGGATTTGAAACCAGGCCCTCTGATAATCAAACCTGCAATCCTTCCAATGAAACTGAACAATTGTATAAATGGGTAATAAACTAAACAACTGCACAACAAATTTTGGTAACGCCTATGTGTTACCGAGAAATGAAGGCATGTAATGCCAAGTATATCTGTACTTCTTCCAACAGTAGTGGAATTTTAAAAGGCCACAAAGGAATGAATCTCTAATTGTAAAATTTCACACGATTAACAAAACAGAAAAGTATTAAGAGGGATAGATTTCCCAGTGCTCCTGAAAAGTAGTCTCTTCTTGGTTATACCACCCAAAGGAGTAAAGGAGTAAAGAAAAAACTTAAGATTTTTTTTCTTTTTAAATAAATAAATAATTTGTATTCATCTCATTTGGTTTTATATTACCTACATGTTTGAATGTATATCTTCCTGCACCCTGTCCCAGAGGGTAATCCTTTATGTCAAAGAAAAAAAAAGAGGAAAAAAAAGTACAGAAAAGCTAACCAATATATCTCAAAAGATTAGATATTATATATACACTGTTCCACAACCAAAGTGTAGGGGGGGGGAGTTCCATTTGCCCGTTTATGTCCACTTTGGGGCCAATCTTGGTCATTATGATTTCCCAGAATTCTATGTGGGGTTTGTTGTTTTGGTTTGGTTTGTTTTTGGCTTGTTTTTTTAAATTCTGGTTGCTTGCTTTCATGTTGCAGTAATCATTCTCTGGGAGTTCACAGACGTCATCTCATCCTTCTGTTTAGCCATTCCCCAATGGACAGTCATCTAGATCGTTTCCAAGTCTTCGTTGCTACAAAAAGCGTTGCTACAACCATGTGGAGCCTTTCTTGAGACTTTGTATTGTCTCCAACTTCCTCGGTGTTCATGGCTAGCAACGAAATCTCAAGACCGCAGAGGAGGGACATTTTCGTCACTTTCTTCCCATAATTCCAAATTTCTTTCCTGACAAGAGAAATCTTGTGATACAAATTATATAGAAGTCTGCAAATTACAGATAAACAGCATAATTTTTGTTTAAAATAAAGCTTTGCCCACTTTCAAGGGTAGACTTATGTTTCTCCTCTTACTTCCGTTCAGTTTCCACTTAGGTCCTTAGGTTCTCTCCCCACTCCCAAATTCTAGAGAAAACAAGGCCTTATTTAACTTTTCTCTATACATTATTTCTGGGCAGCTAAGTGGCTCAGTGGATAGAGTGCTGGCCTCAGACACTTACAAGCTGGTGTGACCCAGGGCAAGTTCCTCCACCCTGTTTGCCTCAGTTTCCTCAGCTGTAAAATGAGCTGGAGAAGGCAAAGGCAAACCACTCCAGTATCTTTGCCAAGAAAACCCCAAATGGGAACACGAATAGTCAGACAGGACTGAAACAACCAAATAACAAAAACATACGTTACTTCCAGATTAAAGCTGATACTGTTCTTTCAGGTAACCACCACCACTCAACTACAGAAACTTTTTGCTCTATCTTCCACGTTAGGTGGCACAGTGAATAGAACTCTGGAACTTGAGTCAGGAAGACCTGAGTTCTAATCCAACCTCATCATTTACTAGCTGTGTGACCCTTAGCAAGTCACTTAAGCTCTGTTTGCCTCAGTTTCCTCAACTGTAAAATGGAGATAATAATAACACCTACCTCACAAGATTGCTGTGAGGTTCAAATGAGATGTTTGTAAAGTGCTTTGCACAGTGTCTGGCCCATAGTAGGCACTATATATGTGCTTATTCCCTTCTTATACCATGCATAGAGAGGTACTACATAAATGTTTATTCCCTTCTCATAATCAGAAATCTCCTTTCCTACTCCAGATTCTTTCCTAAGATTCCTAAGATTCTGTTTACAGTATCTGTTTGAATTAACTAAATAAAACAAACTAATTTTGTCTTTATCACCTTAGTTGTATTCCCAATTAAATTCCTTTATTTTCATGCTTTCCCAACTTCCTAGCCATGTGGAGACCAACTTGATTGTCTCCCTGTCATGTCTCCTGTCCACTCATCTTTGGAAGCATTTTCCACAATCTTTATTTATAATGAACCAAGCAGGGGCAGCTAGGTGGTGCAGTAGATAGAGTACCAGGCCTGGAGTCAGGAGGACCTGAGTTCAAATCAGACCTCAGACTACATTCTTGACACTTACTAGCTGGGTGACCCTGGGCAAGTCACTTAACCCCAATTGCCTCACACACAAAAAAAAAATTAATTAATTTTAAAAAATATAATGAACCAACCTAAAACATGCACAACTACTCTGTATGGACTACGGACTATGGCCTATGTACCCTTCTTTCATTAACACGTCCCAGTACATTTGCCATAGATAGATAGGCACAGTGGTGAAGGAAGGCCTTCATTTCCTTAAATACCTGATCATTTTAACAAAGTTAAGCATACATTATCTTAATGGAATAATACATTAGCTAGCATGGACTATTTTATCTGATTTATCTACTACTAGGCATTAGTGTATAATAAGGAGCAAGGCCTCTGAAAGAAACACAATCTAGAAAAGTTTTAAAGAATTATAGAGAAATAAGAGTATCTGTGTGTATGTGTGTGTGTATGTGTGTGTGTGCAGAGAGAGAGAGAGAAAGAGAGAGAGAGAGGAGAGAGAGAGAGAGAGAGAGAGAGAGAGGAGAGAGAGAGAGAGAGACAGCAAGACAGTGGAGGGGCAAAGAAATAAAGAAAGTGAGAGAGATAAAGATGGACAGAGAAAGACAGAGGGGAAAAGAAATGAAGAGAATGAAAGAGAGAAAGATGGAGAGAGGAAAAGAGAAATAAAGAGAGAATAAGAAGGAGGTGGGGGACAGAGGGAGGTATCCAGTATCAATAAGATCTTGAATTGGATACCTGACAAACTACAACCCAGTTCTTTTGTTGTTGTTGTTAGAATGTAAAGTACAATGAATTTTTTCTTTTTTGTGTGTGTGAGGCAATTAGGGTTGAGTGACTTGCCCAGGGTCACACAGCTAGTTAAGTGTCAAGTGTCTGGGCTAAGGCTGGATTTGAACTCAGGTCCTCCTGACTCCAGGGCCAGTGCTCTATCCACGGCACCACCTAGCTGCCCCTGCAACCCAGTTCTTTATGAATCACAGAATGTTAAGAGTAGGAAAAGGCATTAAAGATTATCTAGTTAATCCTTCTCATTTTATGGATTCAATTCAATTTAACAAACATTCACAAAATATCCAATATATAAAAAAGCCCTATACTATGTGCTATTTAAAAAAAAAAAGGGAGCAGCTAGGTGGTGCAGTGGATAGAGCACCGGCCCTGGATTCAGGAGGACCTAAGCCTCTGACACATAACACTTGCTAGCTATGTGGCCCTGGGCAAGTCACTTAACCCCATTGCCTAACCAAAAAAAAAAAATAGGTCTCTTCATTGAAACTTATAGTCCTAGACAGTTGCCTAAAATACTGAGAGCTAAGGTGACTTACCCATGGCCACATATAGCCAGTACACATCAGGGCCAGGACTTGAACCCAGGACTTCCTGAATAGCTCTCTATTCGCCATACCCTAGCTGCCTCTATAGATGGTACGCTCATCAAATTTGCCAATGACAGAAAGCTAGAGCAGCTAACACACTGGTAGGAAATAGCTGTTTCCAAAAAAGATCCAGAAGGCTTAGTGGGGCTCAATATGAGTCAGTAATGTGATCTAGGAGTCAAAAAAAAAAGACTAATGCAATAATGGGCTACATTAAGAAGGTCAGAGTTTCCAGGAATGAGGAAGTTATAATCTCACAGTCCTCTGCTATCATCAGGCCTTATCTGTATTGTGTTCAGTTCTGGGCACCATAATTTAAGAAGTCACTGTTAAATTAGAGAGTGTCCAGAGGAGGGCAACCACGTTGGTGAAGGGCTATTAGTCCAGGTCACAAGAGGATTGGCTTAAGAAAATGGCGGCTAGGTCTGGAAAACCTGAGTTCAAATCTGACCTCAGACACTGACTAGCCGTGTGACCCTTGCCAAGTCTTTTAACCCTCATTTGCCTTAGTTTCCTCTTTTCTAAAATGAGAATAATAATAGCATCTACCTTCCAGAGTTGTGTGAGGATCAAAGAGGTAATATCTATTAAGCACTTAGCACAGTGCCTGGCATGGAGTAAGTGCTATATAAATATTGTTGTTCAGTCATTTTTCAGTCATGTGCAACTATTCATGACCTCACTTGGGGTCTTCTTGGCAAAGATACTGGAGTGGTTTGCCGCTTCCTTCTACAGCTCATTTTACAGATGAGGAAACTAAGACAAACAGGTTAAGTGACTTGCCCAGGGTCACCCAGCTAGTAAGTATCTGAGGCCAGATTAGAACTCAGGAAAATGAGTCTTCCTGACTCCAGGCCTGGCACTCTATCCACTGTGCCACCTAGCTGCTGTTATAAATATTACGTGCTTATATAGAAATATCACATATTTCTATATAAATACCATACATTTACACATAAATATAAATTAAATTTATATGCAAATATTAGCTATTTTTTTTTTAACTTGGAGAGGAGAAGCCTCTAAGGGGAACACAGTAGTTACCTTCGGGTATTTGAAGGATTGTCACATGGAGAATGGACTAGATTGATTCTGCTCGGCCTCAGAGGGCCGAACCAAGAGCAGCCAGCATACATTGTGAAAAGGTAGATTTAGGTTTGGTGTCAAGAAAAAGTTACTAGCAAATTAGAGCTCTCCAAAAGGGACAGGGGCTACCTAGAGAGTCGATGAGTTCCCCCTCCCGGGAAAAGTGGGAAGTGATATCCTTTGTTAAGGAAGGAGGTGATGTAGTGGAGAAGAAAAGGTTTAGAACAGCTGCTTTGAGGGTGCAATAGAGGGTCAAGCAGAGAGGAACAAGTGATCGCTGCATCCATGGAGGGTGACGAGAAAAATATAGAAAGAGAGGAGAAGAGGGCCTAAGGCAGAGCCCATGATTAGAAGGTAGAATGTGAATGATGACCTAACAAAAGAAACTCAGCAGTGGTAAGTCTAGTAGGAAGAGAAGCAGAAAGAGCAGTTTCACAAAAACCTAAGGAAGAGAGGAAGTACCCAAAGGCTGGGATTGAGAAGAGGTCATTGAATTTAGAAACTTAAAGATTAAACATAGCCCTAAAGAGAATAGCTTCAGTTGAATAGTATGATCAGAAGTCACTGCAAAGGACTGAGACATGAGTGAATGGGAAGACAGGCAGCTTGAGTAGTGGATAGTGAGTGGATTGAATTCAGGAAGACCTGGGTTCAGATCCTACCTCTATGTGACTTAGCAAATCATTTAACATCCCAGTGCTGCCCCTGAAAAGAAATGGGCAGTTAGGTGGTGTGCTGAGCAGAGCGCCCGCCCTGGAGGCAGGAGGATCTGAATTCAACTCCAGTCTCAGGCACTTACTAGCTGTGTGACCCTGGACAAGTCACTTAACCCGTTTGCCTCAGTTTCCTCATCTGTAAAATGAGCTGGAGAAAGAAATAGTCAACCACTCCAGTAGCTTTCCCAAGAAAACTCCAAATGGAGTCACAAAGAATCAGACACAACTGAAAGGATGCAACAACAAACCTCCGAAGAACTCTCTAAATGTGTGTCTGAGTTTCAGAGCATGTGGTGATCTGAATAGATGGAGCAAGTCTTTCACAGGGATCTCCTTACATGGTCCAGTTTTTATTTGTCTGTTCGTTTTTTAAGTGAGTAGGAGGTCAGGAAACAGAAATAGTATAGATGGCTTTTTTTCTAAGAGTTTGACTTTGAAAGGAAAGAGAGATCTAGGATGATAACTTGAGAGAATAGCAGGGTCAAAGGAAAAATTTTGAAGGAGGGGGAGATATGGGCTTATTTGAAGGTAATGTGAGAACGCCAATGGGTAAACATAGGTGAAAGATCAAAGGAAAGGGGGAGATGCCTAATGGGGCAAGCTCCCGGAGGGGACAAAAGGGGATGATGGGATCCAGGGCACATATAGATGGTTTGGAACTGGCTGCATGAAGGTCCACGTCTTCTTCAGAGACTAGAGCAAAGAAAAAAGAGAACGCATGATAATGTACAGCTCTGAGGTATAGAATTGGGGAGAAAATGAGCTCACTTTGGATGGTCTCTAATTATTTGGTAAAGTAGGAGGTGATATCCTTTGTTAAGGAGTTGAGGAAGGAGGTGCCGTAGTAGAGAAGAAAAGGTTTAGAACAGCTGCTTTGAGGGTGCAATAGAGGGTCAAGCAGAGAAGAACAAAAATACTGCTTTGTAACAGTGAGGACTCCATTGAGATCAGACGCTATAAATTTCAGCACTTGAGTAGGAGCAGAAAAAGCAGATAATGGGGGTAACCAAGGTTTGGAGTTTGGCAAGGCACAATAGGACAAGTGGCAAGTGATTCAAGGGTAGAAGACAGCACGACACTAAAGGACTTACCTAGAACTGAATCGCTAACTGATTGACTAAAAGTGAACTGTTGCTGGCTGACAAGATTTAAAAGAGGCCAAAGCAGGGATGACGATGGGCTGACAGAATGGAGAGGGGGAGAGTGAGTGAAAGACGTGGTTAACACAAAGACCACATTAGGAGGAGTGAAGCAAAGGTAGTGACAGAAGGATAAAAGGTTGTGGTCAGAGAAAGAAATGTCAGAGTTCTGGATCAAGGAGGTAGAATACTTATGGAGAACTGTCAAGATCAATGGAATAAGCATCCTGGTACTGGATAAGATAAAATGAAGGTTCATGATTATCGAAGCTGAGATCGATAAACAGGGAGGTCAAGGTATTCAATGAGAAACTCACACATATGCTGAAAATATTATAAGCCTCCCAGAGATTTTCATGGCTCTTACTGGAGCTCAGAGGAAAAAAAGAAAAGAAAAAAAATATAATTAGATACCCCAGGAGAAGGCTGCCTTTGACTGCCCTCCAGACTAAGTTCCCACCATCTAGGTTCCTCTTAATGACTCAGCCAGTTTCCCTTTTTTGTACCCACTGAAGACCTTACTCTTTCCCCTACTCTATTATCTCCCCACCCCCACTCCAACTCATACCTCCAAATCTTGTTCACATCCTATTTTCCTCTTTGGTATCTAGTAACTTGACAGTAAAATCTGACCATGGGTAAAATGGATATGAACTGTGGATATGAACTTCTCTCTTCCCTCTCTCCAAATTCTTGAGGAGACATTCCTCCCTTCCTCTCCAGCTGGCCCCAGACCAAGGTCAAAGAATTCTCCAACACAGAAATCCAGGCTAATTATCTGGAGTTCATCCCCTCCACACACACTTAGGAAATTAAAGTGACTGGGATGATGGAATTGTAGGGGATTCCCTAGTCCCTCAAGTGTAGATTCATGTGACATTGTATCATGGTGATCTGTCCAGCCTGTTTGGGGGTCATAGTCACTTTTAAGATTTCCCACAGGAATTACTCAATCATTTTATCCCCTGGAAAAGATTCCTAAGAACTAAAATTCCATCAAGAGGGCTGAGAGAATTGCCCGCATCTGGCCTAGACAGACTTCAGGAGACGAGTTCCAATTGACAAACTTAAGTGGAAATATGGTCCCACGAGGCCCGTGGCTCTTTGACCATGTGACAATCAGAGTTCGCTCCCTGGGACATCTTGTTCTTCCTTTTGAGATGGCTCTTTTAGGGAAGTAGCTATGTCCTTTCTGGGGCAGGAAGGAGCCTATTGTGAGGCCCTAAATTATCGTTGGTTTGATCTCTCTCTCGGCCTTTTCAGGAACTGAAGAAGGGAAGGCCCAGCCCCCAAACAGTGTTAACTGGAAAGAAGAACTAGGGGTGTAGTTAAGGGAGGGTCAGGAACAATCCTGGAGCTAGGAGAAAGGTTCACGTTGCCATATCCGACCTGCGGTCCCCTGGTGACACCTTCCAAGTAATCAGGAACTCTTGACATGTAAAAAAGCTAGGTGGTACAGTAGATAGAGCATGGGGTTTGAAGTCAGGAAGTCCTGAGTTCAAATCCAACCTTGGACACTTACTAGCTGGGTAAACGTAGGCAAGCTACTTAATCTATCTGCCTCAGTTTCCTCATCTCTAAAATGGGGATAATAATAGCATTTACCTCCCAGGGTCATTGTCAGGATAAAATGAAGTACTAATTGTAGTTGTTGTATTTCAGTCACTTTTCAGTCATGTCTGACTCTTTGTGACCCCATTTGGGGTTTTCTTGGCAAAGATACTGGAGTGGTCTGCCATTTTCTTCTCCAGCTCATTTGACAGATGAGGAAACTGAGTCAAGCAGGGTTAAGTGACTTGCTCAGGGTCAGACAGCTGGTGTCTGAGCACTTTGTAAACCTTAAAGTGCTATATAAATGCTAGCTATTTTTATTAAGATACCAATACCATGACTTCCCAAAGCATGACTTGGATGCTTCTCAATATTTCTTAGTAAAAAGGTAACGTGTGAATACCTACCCAACTGGTCCCTTCTTCCTTTGACAGTGTTCTACTCCCTTCTCCGTACATACTCGTCTACGTTACATATAACATTCCACCTCCTTTCTCCAGTCTCACATCTCGGTACCTTTGCCCAAACCTGAATCACTTTTCCTTCTCACCTCTGTCTTTTAAGACTCCTACCTTTAATATTCAGCTCAAACATCAACGTTCATGAGGCTTTTCTCTGTCACCCCAACCAGTTGCTGGACTGGTTCTTCCATTCTAGGCTTACCTACCCTCCATCTACCCTCTATGTATCTCATAAGGACCTTATTTATCAACATTTCGTTTCCCCTCCTGTTAGAATATAAGCCCTTTGAGGGCAGGAACTGTTTTTGCCTTTATGTTTCTCATGCTTAGCACAATGCTTGGCACATAGTGAGAATTTAATAAATGCTTACTGAATAATTGCCATTTGGATTTCCCCAAATGTCAAAACCTCATTGTTAACCAAGATTGTCACCATCAGTCAATGTCTACAAAGTCACCCTGATTTCATAATCACAGAATTTGGGAGTTGGATGGGAACTCAGAAGACATGTAACCCAACCTATACCTTCAAGAACTCCCTACTACAACATAACTGACAAATGGTCATCCAGCTTCCACTTGAAGACCTCCAAGAAAGGGAAACTCACTACCTCTCCAGGCAGACTCTTCCATTTTTGCACAGCCCTAATTGTTAGGAAGTTTGGGGGGTTTTTTCCCTTAACACAGGAACAATTTTACCTCCTTGCAACTTTTCATCCATTGCTTCTGGTCTTGCCTTCTGGGGCCATTCAGAACAAAGTCTATTTCTTCCTTCACAGGATAACACTTCAGATACTTAAAGACAATTATCATGTTCTTCCTGAATTGTCTATTCTCCACACTAAAACATCCTCAATTGCTTAAATCAAATCTTTTCTAACACGGACTTCACCATCATCTGGACACTTAGGTTTGTCAACATCCTCTTAAACTGACTTAGATGGATTAGGTGATGGCAGCAGATAGAGAACTGGGCCTGGAGTCGGGAAGACCTGAGCTCAAATCCTGCCTCAAACACAGCAACTGAGCAAATCACTTAACCTCAGATTTTCATTTGTAAAGTAGGGTGATAGTACCAACTTCCCAGGATTGTTATAAGGATCAAATGAGTTAGCACATATGAATCACTTTGCAAACTTAAAGTGCTATGTAAATGCATTGTTATCATTATTATTAAATTGTGGTACCTAGAACTCGGAACAATGATCCAGATGAGTTCTGACTAGGGCAAGATATATACAATGAATTCTAAGTAAATTTGCTTAGAAACAGCACTCAATTGAACAAAAGTTTTAAAAGTACATATTACGTACAAAGCCTTGTGTTAGGTGTTAGGTGCTAGGACTGCAAAGACAAAAAAAAAAATCTAATAATTTCCCTATAGTAGGAAGGGGTTAGCAAATGAACCATTTGCTTTGAAGGAAGCTAGGGTTTCTAGGAGGGAGAGGTGCATTCCAGGAAGTGCATTCCAGCTTTGGGAACCACTTGTTAAAAGTAAGGATGTAGATGAAATGTCATGTGCTGAGAACAGTTAGCAGGCCAGTTTGACTAGAATGGAGAATGAATAAGGGAGTAACATGAAACAAAAACAGAAATGTAGGTAGAATCCAGATTGTGGGAACTTTATAAATGCCCAGGTGACAAACCTGTATTTTAATCTGTAGGCAATAGTAAACCACCAAAGATTTTTGCCTAGAGGGTTGAAATGGCCAAATCTATGTTTTCAGAATATTAAGCTGGCAGCTTCAGAGAGACTGGATTGGAGGGGGGAGAAACTGGCAATGGAGAGTCCAATTAATTTATTAGTTCAGTGGTTTCCTTTCAATTTTATTAATCTCTCCTTTGACTTTCAGGATTTCCAATTTGGTGTTTAATTGAGGATTTTTAATTCATTCTTCTTCTACCTTTTTTAGTTGCATGCCCAATTCATTGATCTGCTCTTTCTCTATTTTATTAATGCTAAGCATTTAGAGATATAAATTTTCCTCTAAGTACCGCTTTGGCTGCATCCCATAAATTTTGGTATGTTGTGAGAGTCCAATTAAGAGGAAGTACTAATAGTCCAGGTGAGAATTAAGTGATTCAGTGGACAGATCTCTGGACCTGGAGTCAGGAACACCTGAATTCAAATCCAGCCTCAGACACTTACTAGCTATGGCAAATCACTTAATCTCTTTCTGCCTCAGTTCCCTCATCTGTAAAAATAAGGATAATAATACCACCTAGGGTTGTTGTGAGGATCAAATGAGAAAATATTTTTAAAGCTCTTTTGCAAATGTTAAGGTGCTATATGAATGCTAGTTGTTATTGTCATTATTGTTATTATTAGTCCTTCAGCTGCAGGTTAGTCTTCTGTTGTTGATCTCATTTCTCCTCCTAGAAACACCTGGTTGGAGAAATCCTATCCTTCTAGGAGGTCAGTGTTCAAATGCTCAAACTCAGGGAATCTCAAAGTTGGGATTGCCCACAAAGCAACTCCCAAAGTTGGGGCTGCCCAGGAAATCTCCTTTTTCTAGCTTCCAGGATCACTCTGCCTAGGGAATTCAAAATCTCCCCCTTCCACATTGTCCCTGAATCACTCAGCCAATTGACTTTGTTGTGACCTTGTTCCATAAGTTACCCTTTATGCTCCTTCGGACTAGAGGAGAAGGAGAAAAGGGAACTCTCCTTCACCACCACCTTCCTCCCTCCCAACAACCCCTCCCCAACCCCTCCTACTCTGAGAGGAAATACAAGTGAAATGGCAAAAAGGGAGTTCTGAAGATGGAAAGAATCCCCAAGGTGGTCTCAGAGCTCACTTGATATAGACCAAGAATTAATCAATCAATAAACATTGATTAAGCACCTACTACGTGCCAGGCACTGTGCTAAATGCTAGAGACACAAAAAGAGGCAAAAGCCAGTCTCTGCCCACAAGCATCTCACAATCTGATGCAAGAGGGGAAAAGGGGGAGATACACACAATACATACAAATAAGCTCTATTTGTACACATTTGTTTGGCCATCTCAGTCATGTCCAAATCCCATTTTGGGTTGTTTTTGGTGGGGGGGGTTGGCAAAGATACTGGAGTGGTTTGCTATTTCCTTCCCAGCTCATTTTACAGATGAAGAAACTGAGGCAAGCAAGGTTGAGTGACTTGTCCAGGGTCACACAGCTACTAAGTGTCTGAGGCCAGATTTGAACTCAGGAAGAGGAGCCTTTCTGATTCACTGCACCACCTAGCTGCCCTATACAGGAGAAGTAGGAGAGCATTAACAGAGGGAAAGCACTGGAATTAAGAGGGGTTGGCGAAGGCTTCCTGTAGAAGGTGAGACTTTAATTAGGACTTAAAGGAAGCCAGTAGCTGGAGATGGGGAGGGAACGTATTTTAGACATGGGAGACATCCAAGAAAACGCCAGGAGCCAAGAGTGTCTTGTTTAAGGAGCATTCAGGAGACTAGTGTCACTGGATTCGAGCGTAGGTGTTAGGAAGTAAGGTGTAGGAAGACTGGAGAGAAAGGAGGGGGCTAGGTTATAAAGGACCATAAAGAGAGGGCCACCTCTACGGACAAATGGCTAATGCCCTTGACTCTCATTCAATCACTAAGGAGACAGCCCCAAACATTAGGAACCAATCGGACGATGATCTCGTTGTTGTTAAGTCGTTTTCAGTCATGCCCTGCTCTTTGTGACCCCATTTGTGGTGTTCTAGGCAGAGACACTAGAGTGGTTTGCCATTTCCTTCTCCAGCTTATTTTACAGATGAGGAAACTGAGGCAAACAAGGTTAAGTGACTTGCCCAGGGTCACCCAGCTAGTAAGTATCTGAGGCCAGATTTGAACTCAAGAAAATGAGTCTTCCTAACTCCAGGCCTGGCACTCTGTACGCTATGGCGCCACCTAGTAGCCACAGATGATCATAGGATCATAGATTTTGGAGTTGGAAGGGACCAGATATAACTACCTCATTTAACACATGAAGAGGCTGAGGCCTAGAGAGGTTTAGTGACTTGTCCAGGGTCACATAGCTAGTAAGTATCTGAGGTGGGGTTTCAACCTAATTCTCCCTAATTCCAGCGTGCTTCCTCCCCTGTGTATTCTCAACAAGGTGCCAGTACAAATATTTACTTCCTTTGGTAGCCCCCTTCTGATGCCTCCAGACAAAGGTCCACATCCTGTAATCTCATCAAATTAAGTGGGAAACTCATGAAATTAACCTAGGGCTTCCCTAACCAAACCTCCTTTCCATAGTCATTTTCTGGAGACCAGAGACTACGTACAGATTCCCGTCTCAGAACAGCGCAGCAAGTCTGTGTCGAGCTTTCACTCTCTATAGGCTCTTACCAACCAGTGACATCACTCAGCTAAACCAGTTCATTTTTCTAGATAGAGAGAGGACACGATGACTGGCTAGAAGTCCACTACAATCCATTTTCACTTTCAGGTATTTCTGACCTTTCAAAGTTAAAGGAAAACTCACTCTTCCCAAAAACTTAAGACTTTTTTGGGGGAAGGAAGGGAGGGAGGGAGGGAGGAAGGAAGGAAGGAGAGAAGGAGGAAAAGAAGGAAGGGAGGAATGAAAGGAAGGGAGGGAAGAAAAAAGGGAGGGAAGGAAGGGAGAAAAGGAGAAAGAGAAAGGAGGCAGGGAAAAGAGGGATGGAGGACAGAAAAGAAGATCATTCACATACCATTTTAAGACTCACAAAGTGCTTTCCTCATAACCCTCTGTGAGAGTGGTAGTGCAGGTATAATTATCTCTGTAGGGATTGCAGTGATTTGGTTTCTGAGGGGAAATAGAACAAAGGCCATCACACACCACACATTCCATTCATGCGGTAAGGTATCAGTTCTCATAATAAGCTTCCTCCTGAGACAATATTTCCATTCCTCAGCACCAGAGAGTCACTCAAAGTCAAATTTACATCTAGAGTCAGAAGGGACCTAACTGACCATCTAAGCCAACCCCCTCATTTTGAAGATGAAGAAACTGAGGTATAGGAGGTTAAGTTTCTTGCCCAGGTTCATATAGGCAGTGTCAGAGGTGGGATTTGAATTTGGACCCTCTGATACCAGAGACCTGCCTCCCTTCATGGTACAAGTTTTGTTCTCCTCTGACGTTCTCTTCTAGCACTGGCCATAGCTTCTTGAGAGCTGAGGTCAGGTGAACTAGATTGTCATCATATTCAGGTAGTAAGCCCAGGCTCATCACCTACTCTGCCAGTGATTTGGACTGGCTGAAGTTGGTTCCAATCAATGCTGACACTCCAGAGATATTCCCCAGGTCCAGGGGTGCCATGGTGGTGGCGCAGACCCCACTGTGTACATCCACAACTTCCCCAGGGAACTTCAATGATACAATCCATTATGAACAATTGTCTTCTTGCAGTCCACAGAAGACTAGCCCTTCCATGGGTTGTAGAGGTGTAGATCACAAATGTCTTTTATAAAATGACTGAGAGATAGTTGTCACATGGGATTCAATTCATTAATAAAACATTTATTAAAGCTTACTATGGGCCAAGCACTGCCTTAGGCCAGGAAGAATGAAACAATGCCTACTCACAAAAAACCTTACATTTTAACTGGGAGACAAGCACATAAATATATTCTTAATATAAAGAGAATATATATATAAATACAAAGAAGTTGACTATAAGGTAGTTTTGAAAGGAGAGCATGAGCTGTTGGGGGATCAAGAAATGCTCTATGTAAAAGGCAGTGTTTGAGCTGAAGGAAGAGAGATTCTGCAAGGCAGAGTTAGGAAGGTATTGCCTTCCAGGCATGGAAGATTGTCAATGCAAAGGTACAGAGGGAAGATGGAAGGTCGTGTGTAAGGAACAGAGAGAAGGTCAATTTTGCAGGATCAAATAATGCAAGAGGAAAAGTAATTTATAATGAGGATGGAAAAATAGGGTAGGATCAGATTGTGAAAGGCTTTAAAAGCTAAACAAAAGAGGTTGCACTTTATCCTAGAGGCAATAGGGAAGTGAGCAACAAGATGGAGGACTAGACACTTTCTCTGATCCCCATGACCTCTCAGACCTCTCCAAAAGATAAATTATGTGCCAAGGATAAAGCAACTTCATCTCATGTCTCCAGGGTCTAGAACACCCAGAATCCATGTAGTAAATCTGTATTAGCAGACCCAAGGATGCAACACAGGCTAACAACAAAACCCACCCCTACACCCCAGTCTCTCCTCCCTCTTTCCAAGGCCATGGAAATTCTTGCTCCATGCTGTAGATGTCTACTCAGGCTTCAATAACCAACTTGGCCAGAGTCCTTCAGGAGTAAAAGCCTTCCAGGACCTGCAACCTGCAAACACCAATGCTGCAAAGCTCTGAACTGCCAGTGCCCAGCTAGAGAACCATGGGTGAGAGCTGTGCAACACTCCACCAAGCCTGAGAAAACTAGCACAGCATCCAGCTGGGGCCAGTTCTGACCACCCAAGTCAGCTGGGGCAGAAATCTTGGCTGGTCAACAGTGAATTGCCTAATGTAGAAGGAGGCTGTAGCACTTTGAGATCTAGCCCCCAAGGAAACCACGACCAAAGGGGAGGGAGTCAGAAAGTGAATAAGAAAAATGAGGGGAGGGGGAAGACTGAAATTGCCAAAGATTTCAGGAAAAAGTAAAACACAAAGTCCTTGAATATACGCAGGTAAATCAACAGGAAAAAACAATAGCAACATAAGGAAATGCTGGTCTCCAGGTCTAATACATGAGTTCAGGCATCTATATATAAATACTGCACAGCAAAGGAAATAACTAGACAGAAGATCCTGTGAAATTTGAGAACGTAAAGGCAATAGGGAGCCACTATTGTTGAATCAGTACGGAAATGACATGGTCAGATTAGAAGGTAGGAATCACTGACTGAAAATCACTTTGGCAGCAGTGTGGAGGATGGAGTGGAGTGGGGAGTTGTAATAATCTAGGTGAGAGGTGATGAGGACCTAAAAAGTAAAATCTCACCTACTCCAGGAATTATTCCCCAAACCTTCTTAATTCCAGTGCCTTCCTATTCAATTACTTCCTTTTTATTCTGAATATAACTTGCTGTGTGTGTGTGTGTGTATACGTATATATTTGTTGTCTCCACATTAGATGTTGTTGTTGTTTGTCCATCATTCTCTAAGAGGACCAATGACATCACAAGGGTGATGTCTTGACTTATGTATGAATTGGATTTAAGTGAGGCAGAACTGCACATCTGCCTCATTCTGCCCTCCAGAGTTATCAAAATCCAGGTGGCAAGACAAAAATCAGGATATCTGGCGATGGCCCAGGATGCTGTGGGTGACCTTGGTCTTTTGATATTAAGGTCTTTCCCAGACGTTAGTTTGTCTAAGGCAAGGCCTATTCAATGACTAAGGACTAGGTAAGAATTGAGGACAGAAGGGGACAGAGGTGAGAGATCTGACCACTAATTAGATACGTGGAGTGAGGGAAAATGAGAAGTCAAGGATAATACCGAGATTACAAAGTTGGGAAACTGGAAGAATGGGGATACCTTTGTCTGAAACAGGGAAGTTTGGAAGAAGGATGGGTTGGGGGAGGGGAGGAAGTTCTTTCTGGACATGATGAGTTTGAGATATCTTTGGGACATCCAGTTTGAAATATCCAATAAGCAGCTGGTGATGCAGGACTGAAGCTCAGGGGAAAGACTGGGGCAAGATGTATGGATCTGATATACAGGGAGACTGTTGGCTCAGCAGAACGTTCTACATCTTCAGTTCTCTGTGATTCCTGCGCAGTCGTATGAGTTCAGGTGAAAAGGACCTAAAATGGTTGCTGGGCTTGGATTACATTCTCTGGGATTTAAGGCAGCACTTCCCCCAACCCCATCTTCATTACCCAGTGCCAATTGGGTGGAATTCAGCTTCTAATTTTCTTCATGAGTGCACTTGGTGTATGTGTGGCCAGAGTCCACATTGGTAGTGAAAGATAATTTGATTCTTTTTTGCACCACTGGTGGAAAACTAAAGAGTAGGCTGCTCTGACCTTCTATCCCACACTGTTTTGTCCCTCTGGGAGGAGTAGTTTATCCACTTTGCTCTCTTCTTTCAAGACACAATTCAGGTACCACCTTCTGCATGAAGCCTTTCCTTATCCCCTCAAGCTTCTTCTAAGGTAGATTCTTGGCAATCCAAGATGGATTCTCATTTGGCTTCTGTGTACCACACCTGAGGAAAGGACTCAAGCCCATTAAGACCTATTTGTTCTTTGTCAATCTCGATCCGTGATTGACTTCTTGAATCTTGCCAGCACTCGGCTCAGTGTTGGTTGTCCTTCATTCTCAAAGAGGACCATGGCATCAGGAAGATGATGCTGTGACTTGCAAGTGAATTGGATTTAAGTGAGGCAGGGCTGTGCAAGGTCACCAGCTTCACTTTCTCCTCCAGAGCCATCTGAGTCCAGTGGCAGGATATAGATCAGGATGATAGGAGGTGGCCTCTGCCTAGCTTATAGTTAGCATGAAAGTGTTCATTGATTGACTAACCAGCTTTTCCAGCTTTATGAACTCAGGAAATTGTCCTTTCTTTTCAATCAATGACAGATGCCCCAATATATTCTGGCCAGCCGACCAGACACTTGAGGTAATCTGAGACTGCCCATCTGATCCTTTGACTGTCATCCACTGATAATAACCTCTTTACATGTAATACAAAATCAGGCACCTAGGTAGTACATAGAGTGCTGGGCCTGGGGTCAGGAGGACCTGAGTTTAAATCCAGCCTGACACTTACTAACTGTGTGACCCTGGGCAAGTCACTTCACCCTGTTTGTCTCAGTTTCCTCAACTATAAAATGAGCTGGAGAGGGAAATGACAAACCACTCCAGTATCTTTGCCAAGAAAATGCCAAATGGGGTCACAAAGAATCGGACAAACTGAACGACTAAACAACAACAAACCAAATCGGAGGCCTTCTGTCCCTCCCACTGAAGGTACTGAGAATTTTGAGAGATTTAAGAGCTGTGATCAGTCATGATTCCAGAGGACCAATGACAAAGCAGGCTGCCCACATCCTGACAGAAAGGAGAATGACCCAGAGTAAAGAAAGAGAAAGATTTTTAAACATTGCCTATGTGGGAATTTGTCATACCGGGCTATACATATGTGTTACAAGAATTTTGCTTTTCTTTTTTTTCCTAAGGGAAAGGATGTGGGATGGTAAGAAAATTAATGTTTGTTCATTGGGGAAAAAAAAATTTTAATGAACCAAAAAAAAAAGAGAATGGTATTGAGAGGTTTCCTTGGTACCACCAAATTATCTATTCAGCTTCCCAAACATCTCAACTCTCTGAACTTAAAATACTGCTTTTTCAGGGAACGCATGAGACCCAAAGCAGGTCTCCTAAGTTTTTTCCATTAGCCACTTATATTTCTTTGCAGCTGTTCTCATAAGGGGCATGCCCTAACCAGGACTCGCAGATTTACTCATTTGAAAGGCAGGTATACTCCACTGAAGAGGACTGTAGCTTCACATATTGAGTGCCTTGTATTTGCCCTGGGAGGCTGACAATTCTCAAGCCCCACATGGTGTCTTCCCCACTGACACGCCTTTTGCTAGGAGCACCAGGACTGTATTAAAAAAAAAAAAAACTAAACAAAATCTCCTCATCCTCAGTAGGAGAGTTAGTAAGTAGTTTCCAGACAACCTCACCCACATTACTCCCTTTAATGATGGTGCAATCGTCTAAGAAAAAAAGATTCTGTATTTCAGGCACAAGTCTTCCAGAAACAATTTTGTTAGTGTTATTCTATATTCAAGCCAATTCTAGCTTAAGGAGAGATGTACAGACCTACACAGCCCACCCCTCAGTTCCTTCCAACATGTCTATACCCCAAGAAGATTGGAAGTCACGTTTGTAGGAATCTTGAGTAAGGAAAAGACCAAATTATGTTAAAAATATAGTTTGAGGTTAACATTCCAGAATAGTCTCTACTCAGTTCCACCCTTGACTACTCTTCTTCAGAACTGAAAGGGTTCCCTTCTTGTGATCAATATCTTAACCTTGAATGAAAAAAAGGATACTGCCCTCAGGTGGGTCATAACACCAATTGCTTGTAGGTAAGGCAATGATCTTATCTAGACCAGAGTTAAGTTTGGCTATCCTCCTTAATCCACCTCCCTAAGAAAGGCCTCAGCTTTTGTTCTAACTCATTTTCTATACAGGAAAAGTCTAGAAAGAATTTTAGCCTAGAAAAAAATGTTGTTTCTTAATATTTCCAGTTGAACTTAAAAGGAAGTTTTTAATATGCTTCCACAGAATGTACCACCATTTCAAAGTTTATATGTTGTGGAAAGTACTTTGCCAACCTCTCTGTATATCTTAAATGGTACCTGACATTTCCCCAAATTGTTCACAGCATCTCATGGTTCTTTCAATGCTTAATCAAAATATTTGGGATATTCAAATACGGCCTTAGACACATAACACTTACTAGCTGTGTGACCCTGGGCAAGTCACTTAACCCCATTGCCTATCCAAAAAAAAAAATATTTGGAGTATATGGAGTGTTCAAGAAGGACTAGACACAGGTGTAAGGGCTGCTGAACCCTTTTCAGGGCTGCCATCCACCACTGGTGTCTACCTGGTACTCAATTTTCACCTGTGGCTCCAAGAAGCTATAATATGTGCAGCAGCCACACCCTGGTAAACCATCTCAGCAGATGGCCTAAACCATCTTGGTTGAGGGTAACCAACAGGCCTCAAACCCATCAGCGAGTTAGGGGGTGTGTAACCTCGAGCAAGTGAAGACTTCCCCTAATTGGATGAACGGGTGAGAACAATGTGTTCTAATCCCAGGAAGGCAGTTGAAGCAGGCCTGGGGAGTGCTTAGAATTTGGTCAGACCTCAAAGATGCCCAAGTCATCCCCTGAGTCCTGGGCCATCACCAGTTATCCTGATGTTTATCTTGCTGCTGAACTTCAATGGCTCTGGAAGAGAGAATGAGGCTGACAATGTGGTGCCGCTCTGCCTCACTAAAATCCAATTCACCCACATCACCATGTGTTATCATTGGTCCTCTTCTACAACAGAGGATAAACAACAATCATAATAGCCAATATGGGGGGCAGCTAGGTGGCACAGTGGATAGAGCATTGGCCCTGGAGTCAGGAGGACCTGAGTTCGAATTCGACTTCAGACATTTGACACTAGCTGTGTGACCCTGGGCAAGTCACTTAACTCCATCACCTAGCCAAAAAAAAAAAACTCATCATAGTCAATATGTACACCCAAAGCTAACAGTCCAAAATGAGGATCCAATTCCCTTATTGTGCACTGATTTTATAATTACTGGACAGCCATTGTGATATGTAATCCAACATTCAATCACAAAAGCAATAAATGTCTGTAGATGGGGTATGAACTCCAGACACAAAGTCAGGTAATTAGTGATGCTTCCTCAGAGAAAACTTGCACTGAACTGACAGACTTGAAGAGCAACTGTGATGGAGGTGATGTATTCTCACACGCAGGATTTTGGAGACAAGAGAAATTGAGAAAGGCACAATCGTAGCTGGCTGGGTTTGACACCCAACTGAGATTGTCCCCTTGCCGTTGTCAGGGTTTGATTTGTGACAGTCAAGTCAGCCCCTAGGGCATTTAAACTGGCTCTTTTCAATGCTGGGTTTGCAGGGACAGACAGGAGCATGAGTTAGACCCTAAAGTGAAGTCCCTGGGACCTGGGCGGAGGGACCCTGGGTTCTGGTTTGCCCAGACAGCTATGACCATGAGATGCAATGAAGTTTCCATAGTACTCTCTAATCTAGTTGTCAGTTAACTGCCTGAGTTCTCTTCCTGTTTATAGAGTCCATTGCAATAAATTGAACTTCTTCATAGGTTCCCCCTATGTCTTGTAACAAGACAAAGGGGATATCACCACCTGAGAAGTGCTGGAATGATCCAGGGGGTAGTAGTAGCCTTGGGTGCAATAGCGGAGTGTTGAATAAAAATAAGGGAGTGGTAGAAGAATAAGGAAAGAAGAGAAGAAAATTTTGAAAAACCATTTGTACATGTTTCATCTGTTGTATAACAGTTAAAGTCGTAGTGATTACATTATTTTCCAAATAAATGCACAAAATGCATTACCCATCAGTGGTCAAGTCTGCTGACAGGTCTTAACAAGCAAGTGTTCTCAGCCAAGCATGTCACCCATTGTCAGGAAGTCCAGCATACATTGGCAGGAATATGTGCATGTAATCACTTGTTTATAATACCATACTATAAGGTTACATGATGCAATATTGCTTCATCAAAATTTCAATGCAGGGACAAAAACCACAAATTTACAATAAATTATTACATTTAAAATGCATCATTTTAAAAAATTTATGTATTTTTTGAAATGAAACAAATTTTTTAAAAATGTTAAAAGGTTAAAGAAAGTAGATTTCAGGAGGTTGGGGGCACTAAGTAATTTTTTTAAAGTAGGTCAAATAAGTTTGGGTACCTCTGTTCTAGGTAATGCCCCTTTCCTGTTCCTTTGGTGTGTCTGGGAAATTGATTAGAGTAGGAATGGACTCCAGCATAAAGGAGGTTTCTGCTTTGGAGGGCTTGGTTCCAGAGATCAAACGGAGTGCAGAGTCTCAGAGTACAAGAATATGTGTGGAGGTTGTCCTCATATATATAGCACAAGAGTGTCATTGTGCGGCTCCAAGGGAAGCAGAATAGATATCTCTAGCCTTTTTGCCCCCCCCCCATCCAAGAGACACTTGATTTTCTTCCAGGAGGGAAAGCAAGAGGTTGAGGCCAGAAGCATGGCCACTTTGCTCTCTTCAGAGAGGGGGGGGATCCAGTCTAAAAATCTGTTCTCTTAAATATTATTAATTTAGGGGATGTGATTTTTAGGTTTAATCTAATTTCTGATCACTATTTCAGTGCAGGGCATTGCTCTCTACTGATGAGGAGAGAATCCTATACCAATGAACTTTGGGACTTGGGTTACAAATGCTTCTGCTTTTACTATGCATTCACTAATCTAATTAAACTGTGTGTTTAACTTCTGACCTTGAGTAAAGGGAGGAAGGGAAGGAAAGGGGTCAAAAGGGAAAAGAAGAGAAAATAACGGCAGGATGGTCAAGTAGGTGGGGAGGCTAATCGTGAGATTGACTGACACATGCTCCCAGGTAGAGCCTGGGACTCAGCACTGGGTGTAGAGTGCCAGCTGATTGACAGCCACTTCATGCCCCTGGAGTTCAGATTGTACAGGACCCATAGAGCAATACTGTTATACAACAGCCCAATAGTTCTTTTGAAACAATTGGTCTGGCCTACAAAAGTCATATCAGAAAACTTGGCTGTGCGATTCAGTAAAAGAAAATACTTGAAAACTATTTCAGTAACTCCAGATATCCTGGAGGAGTATCAGAGCTGAGAGTCAAAACCAGTCCTCTTCACCTGTTTGGCATTCTTTCAATCAATCAATAAACATTTATTAAGCACCTTCTATGTGCCAGGCATGGAGCTAAATGCTCAGGATACAAAAAGGGGCAAAAGACGGTCCCTGCCCTCAAGGAGCTTACAATCTAATAGGGTTAGTGGTATGCTCATGTCCTTACTCAGGCTGGAGAGTTTTGGGAAACCTTCAACATTTGCAAGGAAACTTGGTTTTTGACAAAGTGTGACTGACTCTTGGAATGATTCAGGCATAAGAATTGTTGATGTGAGCCCACCTCCCTGACACAAAGGGATAATTTCTATTTGCATGCTTTCTACTACCTTCGTCTGTGCCCATCACCCACTCCTCATCACATGCACTTCATGCTGTGGCTAGATGCCTCCACTGTGGCAGCCTACCCAGGCTGCCATCTCTTTCAACTTTGCCCCATCATGGCTACTTAGGTTACCCCCAGTGAGGGTCTCAGATACTGCCTGAGACGAGAATGTCCGACCCAGGTCTCATCAGAGACGGCCAACTTGTCAGACAGTGATTCTGCTTATATGACTCGCTCGGATTCAGACCACTGACCACACATATAGACCAGAGAAATCTTTCACTCTTCAAGGAGAACCAGAAAGACATCCTGGGTCCCGATCCCTCTCCTAAATAGCAACCTTGACCTTGATGATACAAAAGGGGCGATTACCAAGACAAAGAGAAGCAATCCATTTACAACTGTAGGGTCGTGTCCTTTAGCCCTCATGGTCTGACCAGAGAATTCTACTGCAAGTACAGCACAGACTCAGTACTGTAAATCCATCATTCAATAAGCATTTATTAATGTGCTAGGCATTGGGTAAAGTACCGTGGCTACAAAGGGGGGAAAAGAAGTCCCTACCCTTAAGGAGTGTACATTTTAACGGGGGGAGACGCTATGTAAATAACTAGGTACATGCAGGATATAACAAAGTACGTGGAAGGTAATAGGACAGGAGAAGCACTAGGCCCTTTGAAAAGCCTCTTGTAGAAAATGGGCCTTCAGCTGAGTCTTGACACCAAGGTAACCAAGAGAAGCGTGCAAGGGGCCAAGCATTCCAAGCATAGGAGACAGTAGATGCAAAAGCATGGGGCTGGGACATGAAATGTTGGTTAAGCCTGGGTAGACTTGTATGAACTGATGCAAAATGAAGGGAGCAGAACCAGAAGAACATTATGCACAGTAACAGCAATGTTGTAATGATGGATTAGCTACTCTGATCAAGACAATAATCCAAGACAATTCCGAAGGACTCATAATGAAAAATGCTATCCACCTCCAAAGAGAGAACTGATAAACTCTGATTGCATATTGAAGCATACTTTTTTCACTTTATTTTGCTTTTTTTTTAACAATATGGCTAATATGGAAATATGCCAGACTTCATCTGAATAATTGATATCATACTGCATGCCTTCTCAGCAGGTGTGGGAGGGCCTGGAGGGAAGGAAAGAGTCTGGAACTCAAAATTTAAAAAAAAAAAGAGTGCTAAAAATAAATAAATGAATGAATAGATAAATAAATGAATGAATGAACAAACAACCAAATAAATAAATAAGAAATATTGGTTTAAGGAAATGCAAGTAGGCCAGTGTAGCTGAATCATAGAATATAGACATAAAGTACAAGAAGAATGGGAAAAGAATAAGGGCTCTGATTATGAAAAGCTTTAAATGCCAAACAAAGGAGTTTAAATTTGTTCTTAGAGGTAATAAAGAGCCACTAGAGTTCATTGAGCAAGGGAGTAATATGCTCAGATCTATGTTTTTTGCAGTATCAGCATGGCAGCTGAATTGAGGATTACAGAAGGGAGATATTTGAAGTAGGGGCTCTAATTAAGAGGCTATCACAATAATCCAGATGAGAGGTGATGAGGCTCTGTACTCAGATGGTGGCTGTGTGAGTGAAGAGGACACAGAGAGAAGAGATAGGAAGATAGAAAGTACAAGACTTGGCAATGGGTTCGTTCTAAATAACCTCAACGAGCTGAGCCAGCTGGCAGTCCTGGGAAAATCATCAAGAAGCCAAGTGTGGGTCTGCCTGCCTTAAGTCTCTGTCCACTCTAAACTCTCTTCTGTTTAGCCACCAAAGCGACTTTCTTTTCTTTTTTAGGCAATTGGGGTCAAGTGACTTGCCCAACATCACACAGCTAGTAAGTGTCTGAGGCCAGATTTGAACTCAGGTCCTCCTGACTCCAGGGCGAGTGCTCAATCCGCTGTGCCACCTAGCCGCCCTAGCGCTTTTCCTAAAGCACAGGTCACCTCCAGGAGCAAATGCAAAATGCTCTGTTTGACATTCAAAGTCCTTCATAACCAAGACTCCACCTACCTTTCCAGTCTTCTTATGCCTTTCTCCTTGCTATCTATTCTTCAGTCTAATTACACTGGCCTCCTGGCTGCTCCATCTCTCAGCTCAAGGCATTTTCTCTTGCCGTCCCCCACACCTGGAATGCTCTCCCTTCTCATCTCTGCCTCCTGGCATCCCTGGTTTCCTTTAAACTAAACCTCATCTTCTGCAGGGAGCTCTTCCCAACCTGTCTTAATTCTACTACCTTCCTTCTCTTAATTATTTTCTATTCATCCTGAATATAGCTTGTTAGCATATATCTGTTCTGTTGCTTCTTGCCTTTCCCATTAAATTGTGAGCTCCTTGAGGGCAGGGACTGTCTCTTTTTGTATCCCTAGCACTTAGCACAGTGCCTGGCACATAGTAGGGCTTAATAAATGTCTATTGACAAACAGGCTTCTCAAGGTTCCTAGAAACTATTTATCTCTAGGTGAATGAACAGGAGCTACTCTCTCAAGCTCTGCTCATAGGGATCCACAGGTGGTCAGGGGTTCTCAGGGAATCCTCAGTGCCAGACAAAAAAGGTGGGAGCTCACCAAGTTCAGCTCACACTTAAGAGCTCCGACTGCAGCATCCAGTTGAAAGGCACTGGCACCATTACCCTCAGAAAATAAAACTGGCTCTTGGCAGCCTCTTACCTTAAAAAGGATCTGATAAATTAATTCACACTGTGCTAAGCTGGTGACAGTTTAATGTGCTGCCTCTCCCAGGAGTATTTGCATATTAACAGATGACAATGTCTTAAGTTAAAGAAATGAATCTTTAGTGGTAGAATTTTAGGCAGTAATCTCAGGAGTGGGGGGAAAATATTTTTCCTCTAAATGGATGACTTTGAGAGGCCCCTAATTACAGAATTTTAGGCAGCTACCTACTTAGCCGATACATGGTCAATTGCTAAACATGTGATAGAGAGCCTGGATTCTGCACAAACCAGCTCTGGGTCCTATTGTTGCTGCTGTTTTATGAGTGGAGAGGGAAGGATTTCAAAATGTCACCAAAGTAGAGTCATTCCATGGTCCAAGCAGGACTGAGTGAAAAAGCTACAGATGAGACAATCTGATGAGGTGTGTATCCAAAACACCCATGTACTATTTAAGTCAGAGGATAAAAGTAATCTTAGGAAACATGACACAAATAATCAAATATATTAAGTTAATTTTTAAGACTTAAAAAAAATTTTTTTACATTTTATAATTTGCAAGACAGTAAGTTTGTCACTCTGAGATGGAGTTGATAGGGATAACTGCTGATGTATTGGAAACATGGCAGCAACCCAACCTTAGGCTGGAAGAAGGCTTTGCTCATCAGTTCTTATTGTCAGATTCCACAAGGCGTTGTCATTATTGTTGTTTGTCCTTCATTTTCAAAGAGGACCAGTGACATCGTGGGTGATGTCTAGCGAGTGAATTGGATTTAAGTGAGGCAGAGTAGCATGATGTCATCAGCCTCACTCTCTCTTCCAGAGTCATCAAAGTCCAGTGGCAAGACAAAAATCAGGATGACTGGCGATGGTCTGGGACGCAGTGGGTGACTTTGGTGTCTTTGATGCCTGACCAAGCTCTAAGCGCTCCACAGAGCCTGCTTCAGCCACCTTCATGGCCATTGGAATAAATTGTTCTCATCTGCTTTTCTGCCAGGGGAATCTTCCACAAGGTAGAAGGCACTGAGAGAATTTAGCTCTCTAACCCCGTTAAATGGGGAGATTTATTCTACCACCAGTTTCAACCCTCAGAAAATTTCCTTCTGAATATTTCTAACAATCTGACTTCCAATCTTCAAGAACGGCAGAATCAAGCGGCCTGCCCATGCATTTCTCTTAAGTATGTATGCAGTATGATAGTAATGATAATACTTTGGATGAATCTGAGAACTCCTTAGTGTAATTATGCCATCCACTGGAGCAGATTGTGACCCATGTGATTTTTCATCCTATGTGGTTCTTATTCAAATGCTTCTATAAAACCTCCACAGGGGTCCTATTGTTGCTGCTGTTTTATGAGTGGAGAGGGCTAAAAGCCTTCTTCTGATCCTTTTAATATCTTAAGGGGACCAGCGTAGTTGGATGACTCTGGAAGAGAGAGGCTCTGCCTCTCTTAACTCTGCCTCACTTAAATCCAATTCACATGAAAGTCAAGACATTGCCTATGATATCATCAGTCCTCTACAAAAACGACCAGCAGTGAAATGGAGGTTTTAGAGCATGCCCAGATCACCTAACATGGAGGTACCCTGCTTCTGCCAAGAAGACATCCTGCATTTCCCCACCAGGTAGACAGCCACCTTCAACTGGCAACATAGCTGGAACAGGCTGCATCTTTAAATCTGAAAAACTGGAATAGTCTGGCTGTCTTTCTTATGTGTGACTTCCAGAGAGGATGAAGTTTCACCTACAGTGTCCGTTCCATAAGCTGAATGGGTTTGGGATGAGCCTGGAGGGTTTGTTTATTCTGTTTCATTTTTCCTGCTCAGTTCCAGATGCAGGTGGTAATCCCCAATGGTACCGGAAGGGAACCAGAGCAACCTTGGAGACAAGATTCTAGGCTGGATGTTGCCGTCCAATAGAGAAGCCTTGTGAAGTGAAAAGAAGCCCCAGGGTACCAGGGACTTGAGCCCAGGGAGGGCTTTGAACTTGGGCTATATAGGACTGGGCTTTATAGGAACCGACTAAGCTGTGAACCTAATCCCTTCCCTTTCCCAGAATATGAGGAGGAATTATGCCTCCTCGGGGAGTATGTTTATATATTAGTTATTATACTTTTGAAGTAAATATTTCTTTGTGAAATCTAATCCAACTGTTAGTGGTTAAATGGATCTGGGGTACAGGGGACCCATCCCTGAAATTGGGGAAACATCATCAGTGTATGCTAGGGCCAATGACAGAAATCCTAGACTAGACATCCCCAGGAACCCTCAAGGGTATCAGAGAACCCTGGTAGAGGGGTAAAAATACAACACACCTGGCCTTCAGGCAGTGTGGTGAAAACAATGATTGTTACACTGGGAATGTGGTTCAGCTCTTCTGAACCACAGTATATTGACTCACTAAGCATTAGATAAAGCTCACACTTAGAATAATTAAGTTCACATTTGTTAACTAGAAGTTGCAGAGTGATTGCCATACATTGGCAAAGGGAGTTTCCTCACTCAAGATGTCCCTATACCATGAAATCACAGGTACAGCTCACATATACCTTTGCAGGGAGATTTAACATTTACAAATGGGGGGGGGCCAATATCTTTGTTATTGCCTGCATAGGTTATGTAGGTCCACGTAGGGTCTGTCTCTTTGTGGCTTGCAAGAAGGGAAGGGTCTCCTCCACCTACCCTTCTCCAAGAAAGACTTTCATTCTTTCCAGGAGGAGAAACAAGAATCAGACCAAAAGCTGACCACTACCCTACTCTCCATGCAGAGCATTAAATATATGCATACATTATGTTGATAATATAATAAAGGGCAGAAAAAGGGCACCAGGATAGAATTATGTCTATCTGTCCCCCCCAAATATTGTTAGTCTATGAGAGATAATTTTGAGGTTAAAACTCAATTCCAGATCACCATCCCTTAGGGAAGAAAGGCCCCAAGCAATATATCTAAGACTTGACTGCCTTCCCACCAAATGCTGGTTCCACAGTGAAGATCAATAATAAAAAGAAGAAGTAACATTTATATAGTGATTGCCACGTGCCAGGTAGTGCACCAAGCACTTTATAACCCTTATCTCATTTGATCCACACAACAACCCTGGGAGGTAGGTGCTATCAATATTCCCATTTCTTACTTGAGGAAACTGAGGCAACCAGAGGTTAAGTGACTTGCCCAGGGTCATACAGCTGGTAAGTGTCTGGGGCTACATTTGGACTCAGAGCCTCCTGACTCCAGGCACAGCATTCTATCCACTAGCTACCTAGCCATCCCATGTTGCAAATAGTAAATAAATCCATTTATCCAAGACAACAGCAAACAGAAATCAGAGAAGTTATACAGATGAGAACATTTCGGAAAACCCGCAAAGTGAATGAGCTCTCCTATTGAGAGCAAGATAATCCAGCTCAACCAAGGGGGAGAGTTCCAGATCTCACCCAAAGCGGAAATTTCTGAAGTCTGCAGTGTAATAATTATACTACAACCGAGTCTCTTCCAACTGTTGGCTTCTTCCCAGAGTCTTTCTCTGCCATCTGGAACCTGAAGAGAACCTATAACCATGTATCTTCTCTCTCGGCACTGGTAGCCAAAAGACCAAGGTCTCTCTTCTTTCTCAAGCTCCCTCCAACTTCTCCCCTCATGAAAGCATAGAGGACGGAAATCAATCTCCCCCATTAAGGAGTCTCATGCAAATGATTTTTGAGCTGAGGCTTACGCAAAGATCTTTCTTCACATATAACATTAGGAGGTAGGTAATACAAGCATTCTTAACTTCATTTTACACATGAGGAAACTGAGTCTCAGAGAAGTTAAATGATTTGTCCAAAGATATAGCTAATAAGAATCAGAAATGGACACCACCTCAGATCTTTTGCCCCAAATTCTGTGCTAGTCTCGCTAAAAGGGCTAATGAAGATCCAATGAATGGATAGCATCCCAAGGAAGTTGAGTCAAGTCAACTAGCATTTATTGAGCGCTTCCTTTGTGCCAGGCACTGTACTAATCTCTAGGAATACAAATACAAGCGGAAAGGATATCTTGCCCTCAAGGATCTTACATTCTAATGGAGAAGACAACACATGAAAGTTAGAGGAGTCAAGTATGAAGCCTGGAGAGGAAGATATGACTGGCCTGGGTGTCCTCCTTACAATGAAGATTCTGAAAGGAACTAGCCAATCAGAGGAAGAGACCACAATATCTGAAGTCTAGGGCTGGAGTGAGCTTCCAAGGCAAAGAGGTTTCTGGGTTTTCTGGGAGAATGATCTCACTGGAGCTGGGTTACAAGTTTGTTCTTAACAG
This sequence comes from Phascolarctos cinereus, assembly GCF_003287225.1. Lineage (NCBI taxonomy): Eukaryota > Metazoa > Chordata > Mammalia > Diprotodontia > Phascolarctidae > Phascolarctos > Phascolarctos cinereus. The sequence continues at coordinate 226,900,359 of NW_027555736.1, forward strand.
GCTCTAGGGTTGCAGGGAATCAAGGGACATGTTCAGGAGTCAGCTTATCCACATGTCTGTGGCTCCAAGGACTTCTCCAGTTGGCCATTCAAACAAACATCTGAGCTTGCCTCTCTCTTATCCTATCTCTCAAGAACTTCTCTGAGGTGTCTGTCCCCCACACAGGTACACAGCAGTCTCTCAGCCAATCAGGAGCTACATCTCAGGACTGCCCCTCGGAAAAACTGCCATAGACTTTGTTGGGAGTAGAATTATATTCTTCCCTGAACGGAAACTTTTTGGAGTCCCTTGCAAAAGTCAGACAGGGCAAACTTGAACCTACAACTATGCATAAACATGAGCATCAGTATTTTAAAACAAGAGTAATTTTCCTGGTGTCCCAACTTATGGTACCATTGAAAATGAGATAAACAAATGCACATTAATAATACATGCAATAAACATGACACTACACATTTTATCACTGTACTGTAGTACTGTAGTGACAATGTGCCTAATTCGTTGGGGAAGGGAACGGAGAAAGGATATTATTTGGAAGTGAAGATGATATAAAAACAAAAGATATCAATAAGGTGTTTTAAGAAGAAAGGGGGAGGAAATCAAAAAAAAAGAGAAAAGAGTTCTCTTCCAACTCTAACAATATGTAATTCTACATGAGATAGTGGAAAAATATTTCATTCCCAACCTCTCTCAATGGAGGGGTGAGAGGTTGTGAGTTTAGACTGGCACACATCCTATCAATTGATTTTGCCTGACTCTTTTCCTGTATTGTTAGACAGGGTTATGGGAATGGGGAAGAGGGCAGGGTATGGTATATCAGGGATATCAGGAAGTGATAGTGTTGGAGAGAGAGAGAGAGAGAGAGAGAGAGAGAGAGAGAGAGAGAGAGAGAGAGAGATGGACGGACAGACAAGCGGACGGACGGACAGGCAGACAGACACAGACAGACAGACAGACAGACAGACAGACAGACAGACAGACAGATAGATAGATAGATAGGTAGATAGATAGATAGATAGATGGATGAAAGGCATCAATGAATCTTTTAAAAATAAAGGTATTAAGAGATGTTTGGGCAGCTAGGTGGCACAGTAGATAGAGTGCCAGTCCTGGAGTCAGGAATACTAAACTTCATAAGTTTAAATCTGGCCTCACAATCTTACTAGCTATGTGACCCTGGGCAAATCACTTAACCTTGTTTACCTCAGTTTCCTCACCTGTAAAATAAGCTGGAAAAGGGAATGGCAAACCTCTCCAGCATCTTTGCCAAGAAAACCTAAATAGGGTTATGAAGAGTCAGACACAACTTAATAACAATATTTTTGGACAACTAGATGGCGCAGGAGCTGGAATGCTGGGTTTTGAGTCAGGAAGACTCCTCTTCCTGAGTTCAAATCTGGCCTCACTTTCCAATTGTGTGACCCTGGGCAAGTCATTTAACCCTGTTTGCCTCAGTTTCTTCATCTGTAAAATGAGCTGGAGAAGAAACCACTCCAGTACCTTTGCCAAGAAAACCTGAAATGGGGTCACAAAGAGAGAGACACAACTGAAACAACTGAACAACAGCAAATTAAGAGACATGCACTTATAGAAATAGCCAGTGTTTTTACTTATTTTGCCTGACCATACTTCTTTGCTGCAGAGGCAACATGGCATAGCAGACAGAGAGGTGGCCTTAAAACTTAGAATAAATGGCAGCAGCTAGGTGGCACAGTGGATAGAGCACTAGACCTGGAGTCCGGAGGACCTGAGTTCAAATCTGGCCTCGCACACATAACACTCACTAGTTGTATGACTCTGGGCAAGTCACTTAACCCTAAATGTCTCACCAAAAAAAAAAAACCTTAGAATAAATAAATTGGATAAATAGGTAGGCAAACAACCAGATGAATGAATAACATTTATATATCAGTTTAAGGTTTGCAAAGCACTTTACATATGTTATCTTGTTTGGTCTTCACAGCAACCCTAGGCATTAAGTGCTATTATTATCTCCATTTTACAGATGAGCAAATTGAGACTAGGAGATGTTAAGTGATTTACGCAATCACACCGTTTAAAAGTCTAAGGCAGGATGCCAACTCAGGTTTCCCTAACTCCAACCACTAAATTCTATGCCCTGCCCACACCTAGCAGCCTCAGCTCCTGCCTCTGACATATACTTGGCTGTGTCACCCTGGCCAAGTAATTTAACCCGAACGTGCTCTAGACGGCTCTCTAAGACTATAAGTAGCAGAGAAGATGCCAACTTGCTTTGGCAGGGGGAGTTTTCTCACCTGGGAGTTCCCTCTGCTAATAAAACCACAGGTCTAGTCCATAACTCTACATTGTGATGGTTACAAAGGAACATTATTAGGGAATGAGAGAATAATAAGTGATGCCAAAAAAAAAAGAGGAAAGAAAGAAAGCAGCAAGGAAACATTTGAAAATATACAAAAGGGAGGAATTTCAGAAAGGGAAACCGACAAGCAGGGCAGTTATGTACCTACAGTGCTTTAAAAAAAAAACAACCCCTACATAACAAAAGTTCACAGTTTCAGACACAATCCTCTTTTCTGTTCTTTGTTTATCAAAATATATCCATATCTGTTAAGTTCGTTATAAAAAAGGAAAAAAATTTAAGGAATAGTCACTGAACTTCCTTCTTTTCTTTGCAGGGGGAGGTTTACTATGGGTGTAGAATATTGCATACATTGTCAGACAGTAAATGGGTTTGTTAGTTTTCCTTGTTTTTTTTTCTCCCTCTCATTTCTTTCCTTCTCTTCTTTTCTTCCTTCCTTTCTTTCATTCTTTCTTTCTTTCTTTCTTTTTTTCTTTCTTTCTTTCTTTCTTTCTTTCTTTCTTTTTTTGGCTACCTATGGGACGTGTGTGGGGAAGGGGGAGGAAATGAAAGTAACGCAAAAGTCAAAAGTTATCAATAAAATTGAATGTTTAGGGGGCAGCTAGAGGGCAGCTAGGTGGCACAGTGGATAGAGCACCGGCCCTGGAGTCAGGAGGACCTGAGTTCAAAAGTGACCTCAGACATTTGACATTTACCAGCTGTGTGACTCTGGGCAAGTCACTTAATCCTATCACCTACAAAAAAAAGAAATTAAATGTTCGTGTTTAAGAAATACTACTTAGAGTACCAGCACTGAAGTCAGGAGGACCTGAGTTCAAATCTGACCTCAGACTAAACACTTGACACTTACTAGCTGTGTGACCTTGGGCAAGTCACTTAACCCTAATTGCCTAAAAAAAGAAATAGTACTGTATTCACAGGTTACCGTCAATAGCCTTTGGCTCAGGAAACACTATAGGTGTCAGAAGGAAAGGGCACCTGCTTTAAGGAGTAAAGTTGTAAATATAGGTTGGGGCCAAGTCAAGATCTCTAGGGCAGTCAGGCCATGAGCATTTATTAAGCACTTATCATGTTTCACGCACTGTGGGAAGCTGACAACAAGGTCCCTGTCCTCAAGGTGATTGTTCTACTGGAGAAGGCAACACGCAATTTTGTTGTTCAGTCATTTTAGTTGTGTCCATCTCTTTGTGACCCCATTTGGGGTCTTCTTGCAAAGATACTGTAGTGGATTGCCTTTTCCTTCTCTAGCTCATTTTACAGATGAGGAAACTGAGGCAAACAAGGTTAAGTGACTTGACTAGGGTCACAGTAATAATCAGAAGCTAGATTTTAAGTCAGATCTTCCTGACTCTAGGCTCAGCACTCTATCCACTGTGCCACTTACCTGCCCTGACAAGATGCAAACAACTGACTATATACAAGATATATATGGTATAAATTGGAGATAATCTCCGAGGGAAAGTATCATCAATGGAAGGAACAAGGCCTCTTGCAGAAAGTAGGTTTTGAACTGTGGTGGCCTTGGGCTCAGAAATGCTTCCATCTGAAGAAAGCAGAACCTGAGGGAAAGCCAAAAGGGCAGAGAGATAGCAATGGATGAAAATGAGGGACAGAGGAGGAAAACTACTACAGGTCTTGAAAACCCCCATTCTAATAATTCCAGAATAACACTATCGGAGCTTCCAGAGTAAATCATTTCCATTTCTAATGCTGGAAGCCAGTTACAGCCTCAGTACTTACCTCTGGGACAAAGTCATCTTGTGGGAAGTGGTTTTTCAAGGCGGCCAAGAGGCCCATCACTCAGAGGAAGGCCTGGGTGAGTGGACAGAATCTATTGTAATGAAGCTCCTTCCTTCAGACCCTAGGGGTGGTGCCAAGTCGTAACAGGACCCTCATTTTTCAGAACACTGAGTGCTCTGTGCAAAGGCGGCAGAATGCCAGGGCAACCGTTTGGGAAAACTGCTGATTGCCCTTATATCACAAGGGAGTAAGCACTTGAAGGATTTCAGGCTGAGGTAAAAAGGAGTGAAGGGAGTTTTTCCCACATGGGATCATAGACTTGTAGACTTAGAGCCGAAAAGCACCACAGAGGTCATCTAGCCCAGCCCCCTCATGTAAATTTGTGGAAACTGAGGCCCAGGGAAATGAAATGATTTGTTCAAGATGAACTTACCACCCAGGTGATAAGTGATAGAGCAGAGATTTGAACCCAAGACCTGTCGCTCTAAATTCAATTCTCATTCCTTTAAAAAAATTCCTTTTTATTATCAACTTGATAAACAAACACAAATATGAATCTTTAATTATATAAAGAATAAAAAAAGATCATATATGAAACTATGAATTTCTGGTTCTTGGTTGTTCTCATTCAGTTGCGTCTGACTCTTCATGACTCCATTTGGGGTTTTATTGGCAGAGATATTGGAGTAGTTTGCCATTTCCTTCTCCAGCTCATTTTACAGATGAGGAAACTGAGGCAAATGGGATTAAGTGACTTGCCTAGCGTCACACAGCAAGTAAGCGCTGAGGCCAGATTTGAACTCAGGAAGATGAGTCTTCTTGACTCCAGGCCTGGCACTGTATCCACTGTGCCACTTAAGTACTCCCTCTACTTCATATACTTTTTTGTTTTTAATGAACAAGACCGGGAGAACAATTACATGATGACAAAGCCAATGATATGGAAAAAAGAAACAGCTTTGAAGGATTTCAGAGCTCAGAACAAATCAGCGAGCAGTAATTTCAAGAGGTTGATGATGATACACACCTCTCAAGAGAGAGTTAATGAAGTAGAGATGCTGAAGGAACTAGATATTCTCTTTTTTTTTACAAGGCAATTGGGGTTAAATGACTTGCCCAGAGTCACACAGCTAGTAAGTGTTATGTGTCTGAGGCCACATTTGAACTCAGGTCCTCCTAACTCTAAGGCCATTGCTCTATCCGCTGCATCACCTAGCTGCCCCTTGAACTAGATGTTCTCCAATATAGCCAAGATGTTGATTCATTTTGCAGGACTATGTATATGTTACAAAGGAGAGTTTCTACTTATTGAAGGCAATTGGCCAGTGTGTACTGATAGATACGCCCCCCCCAAAAAATCAATAAGACTTTTTTTTAATGTGCAGAAGAAAATGGAAAATTGCAGCAGACATACAAATGTAACAGCTTTGTTACTACCTTGTTACATTTAACATATTTTTCTTCTTTAAACAACAACTATATCACAGAAGTTCACAGTTTCTTACACAAGGCTCTGTATAGCTGTCTCTCTTTTTCAGTCTTTTGAAATATTTGTTGATAATTAAACTCACAATAAAATAGAAAATTTACAGAGTGTATATGAAAATAAACACAATAGACACAAGCCGGCCCTGCTCATCTATGTCTCTCATACTCTTTCTAATGCCACACATGGCTTCATCTTCCTGGTGTGTTTATCAAGGAAAAGGGGGAAACAATATTAGCATTTCTATTTTACTGATGCAATGGCAACCTCCCTGGAATAAGTATGTGGCCTCCCTAGACTTTTACTTTAAAGGATTAGGCTCATTAGGATGTAGAGTAAAGCCTCAGGTATAGAATGAAGAGTGACATTTCCCACATAACTAAAGGTTAACCCTTTAGTGACAGAAAAATTTTCGGAAAATGGAAATCTGTTTCAAATGTATGCTAGGAAAGACAAAGATGAAGGGAGGGCTTGATCAATTTGAGTCATCCAATCGATTTGATGACAGAACAACAAGTTTGGAGGTAGATATGTACCTCAGTTTGCTCAGAGAACACACAGAATTCTTTTGATTCGTTCTCAATGACTGGGACTGACCCCCAAATGGTTGGCACCTGAACGTCAGATTCTTATCAGGAGGAGCCACTTTCCCCCGCTGTTTGGAAGAATGAGCTATGAGATAGTTCATCTCCTTTTCTTGTTCATGAGCTTTCTTTCCCCTAGACTTCCATGCCAGAGTACAGCAAAGGTAGGGCGGTAGATTTCTTCATGCTTGCCCTGCTCCTTTCAGGAGAAAAAATGTCAGCTAAAAAGGGAAGCATGTGACAAGATGCTACATCTACCCAGGGAAGTCTAAGGGAGGAGTTCAAGGAAACAACATGATCTTGAATCACAACCTATTGTATAGAAGAGAGGTGGACGGGGAGGTTAATTCTTTAGATGGCAAGATTCTGCAATTTAGACGTCCAGACAAAGAATGTCAACAAATATTTACTAAATACTTACTACGTGCCAGGCACTGTGCTAGGCATTGCTATTGTTCATCCTTCATTCTCCAAGAGGACCAATGACATCAGGAGCGGGACGTCTTGACTTGAAAGTGAATTGGACTTGAGTGAGGCAGGGCTGTGCAAAGTCACCAGCCTCACTCTCTGCTTCAGAGTCACCAGAGTCTAGTGGCAAGACATAGGTCAGGACGGCTGGCGATGGCCCACGATGCAGTGGGAGACCCTGGCCTTTTTAAGCTAAAATCTTTCCCAGGTCCCAGTTTGTCTGAAGCAACACCTATTCAGTAATTAAAGGCTAGGTAAGAATGGAGGCAAAAATGACCTAGTTTGCCTTCACAAAAGAATCGATCTGGAAGGGATACACAAAAATGTTAGTTATTGGGGCAGCTAGGTGGTACAGTGGATAGAGCACCAGCCTTGGATTCAGGAGGACCTGAGTTCAAAACCGGCCTCAGACACATAACACTCACTAGCTGTGTGCCCTGGGCAAGTCACTTAACCACCATTGCCCAACCAAAAAAGAAAGATGGTAGCTATTATTATTATAGAAGTACAAAGAATGAAACAATCCATACACAGAATAAGCTTGCACTATAATAGAGGAAAAAACAAATATACAAAATAGAAAGTTAATAAATCCAAATGTATTCAAGGTAGTTTGGGGTGGGGGGAACTAGCAATTGGGACAGAGTCAAGAAAGACTTCATACGGGAGGTGATACCTAACCTTCATCTTAAAGGAAAAGAGGGATTCTATTGATGGAAAGGCAAAGAAAGAGTCTAATACAGAAACCAGGAACAGCACAGAGTTTAGAGATAGACTGCTGTGTGCGAGAAACTAAGAGTGAGCCAATTTGACTGAATCAAAGAGTTCAGGAGGGAGAAAATAACCATAAAGGCTGGAAAAATAAGATGGGGTCAGTTGTGATAGGCTTTAAAAGCTAAACAAAAGAGTTTATATTTTTTCCCTTTTATAGAGGCAGCTGGTGGTTCAGTGGGTCTAGAGTAAGAAGAGAGTTCAAATCCAGCCTCAGAGACTTAATAACTGTGTGACCCTGGGCAAGTCACTTAACCTATGTTTACCTCAGTTTCCTCAACTGTAAAATGAGGATAGTAATAGCACCCACCTCCCAGCGTTGTTGTAAAGCTCACATGAGGTAATATTTGTAAAAAGCATTTAACACAGTGCCTGGCACTTAGTAGGTGCTATACAAATACTTATTTCCTTATCCTATAGACAATGAAGCTACTGGAATGGTTGCATAGGGGGATGAAATGGTCAGATCAGCAATTAAGGAAATTTACTTTGGTACCAGTGGAGGACAGACTGCAGAGGTGAAAGATGAGAAGGGAGAACCGTTAGGGGCTGTTGTAATTATCTAAGTTAGAGATAATGAGAGTCTGAACTAAAGTGGTAGCTGTAGAAGAATGGGTCAGATGCAAAAGATATGGTGTAGGTAGAAATAGTTTGCTCATTGATTAGAGAAGCAGGTAAGTGGCAAAGCAGATAAAGCCAGGACTTGGGATAAGGAAGTTGTTGTTCAGAAGTTTTTCCAGTCATGTCTGATTCTTCATGTCCCCATTTGGGATTTTCTTGGCAAAGATACTGGAGTGGTTCACCATGTCCTTCTCCAGATCATTTTACAGATGAGGAAACTGAGGCCAACAGGGTGAAGTAACTTGCCCAGGGTCACACAGCTAGTAAGTATCTGAGGCTAGCTTTGAACTCACAAAGATGAGTCTTCCTGATTCCAAGCCCAGGGCTCTATCTCTACCTACTTCTTCTTCTACAGTTTTCTCATCTAAAAATTGGCTATGATAATAACACCCACCTTGCAGGGTTGTTGTAAGCATTGAGTAAGGTAAGATTAAAGTGATAGTAAATGCTATTACTATTATGTATAGAATGAGGAGGGAGAGTCAAGAGTAGTGGATGATGCTGAAATTATGAATCTGAGACACTGGAAGGGTGATAACAACTTTGACAGAAGGTAGGAAAGTTTGGAAGAGGGATGGTTTGGAGGAGGTGGAGAGAGACACTGAATTCACTTTTACACGTATCAACCTTATTATGTCTCTAATCTAATTTGAAATGTCCAATAGGCAAATTGATCAAATATAAAAGCCTCTGGTGTTCAAGGTTCTTTATAACCCCCCGTCCCCTTCAATGTTCTTACACCTTACATCCTACCCCAACGTATTCTTCAATCCAGTGACACTAGCCTCCTTACCGTTCCTATTGTTTCTACGATTTGTTCTTTAACAACCCCCCCCCCCCCGCCAATTGTTAAACATTTTAAGCCATTTTTCTCTAGAGGCTGTGCTTGTATTCATTATAGAATTACTCTCTTCTTCTAGATTTGTCTCTTGGCCTTCCCTTGACCCATACATAGTATTTCTTCATTGTATTTGGTGTCTGTTTACTCATATTTCCAGCCTCAGTTATGGGTTTGAGACTTTGGGCCATGGTTCAGGCACTGTTTCATGATGCACACTTGTTTGGAATGTAGAGGTCAATTTCCTGAGCTCCTCCTCCTGTTTTCCATCTTACCTGGTATGTCAGAGGACTGGTAATTGTCAGAACCTTCCCTCGATCATCCCAGGTCAGAGTTCTGCGGTCTCCTTGGATCATCCTGGGTTAAAGCCCTGTAGACTTCAGATGCCCCTGGACCACTCCTGGTCAGAATCTTGGCAGATTTTTGTCTTATTTACATGAGCTCCTGCTAGTCTCTAGGTCAGCCCCCTCCATCCTGCTTCCTACCTTTCCAGTCTTCTTAGACTTTATTCCCTTCCATATATCTGTATGTATATTCCCCTCTATATGTCTTTACAGATATAGATAGCATCTAGCAACACAGTCCATTACTGTAGTATTGGCTATCCTTCTTCCCCCTTGCTTCCTGATTTCTCTGATTTCATTTGAGGATCAACCCAAATCCTACTTTTTGCATGAGGTCTTTCCTTCTACCTCCTCTTGCCCCCTCCACTACTTCCCTTTCCCTTTCCTTCCCTTTCCCTTTGAGACTACTTCCCATTTAAACCACAGACATATCTTCATATACATAGTTGTTTGGATATTATCTCACTATCACTGTGTAAACTCCTGGAAGACCATGTTTTTGTCCTTATATCCTCAGCACTGAGTACAGTTACTGGCACACAGTAAGTGAATGCTTACTTATAGAATCCTTATTGACTGACCAACTTGTCAACAGGACCCCTCTCCCAACACCCAGGGCCTTCTGGCTTTTTGTGAGCAATAGTTTTCTAGCAACTGAAAAGCTCTGCATCCTCAGGTAAAGCCAAGATTCAAAAATGACCTTTCGCCAAAGGCACAAAAAAAGATGAGAGAGCTAGCGTGTTATTAAAATTGTATCTTGTTCTGTTCCCTTTGACTATCCCCTCCCAGCTTGTCCTAATTCATAATTTCATAAATTAATCATTGATTCAGCTAGTAAAAAAAAATTCTTTGTCTAATCCATTAGTTAGCATCTATGTATGAGACACCTCTGAAAGTTCTTGGGCTATGACATTTTTTGGTCACCAAAAGATTCATTTTATGGGAGCCTTACAGCATCAGTGTATCAGTACTTTCCTGCTTAAAGTCCTAGGGGACTTGATTCCCTGGCACTTGCTGGGATAGAAATTGGTAAGCATAACTGAAATAGCTTGGTTTCATCAGCACTGTAAAATTCCTCTGCAGTTGGAATGAGTTATCTGGGAAAAGACACAGAATTCTTCTTCTATGGCGTAATGCTCCACTATTTTTCACAACTGTATCTAGTCTCCTAATGCTGTGTCATAGTTTGAAATGTTGAACCTAACCCTTCCAAAAATCACATGACTCATTGACTGCATTTTCTCATAAAAAATCTTTTGGTTTTTCAGTGAACACTGGAGCTGGAGATAGAGGCGTGCTGAGAACCACTCATACTGAATGGATCCAATTTGGACAGGTGCATCACATGGCATTGCTCCCATGACTTTAGATGACTCAGAATCTGCAAAGCATTCAGTCAGCTGCCCTTTCTGAGCTTTATATTATCCAAAATAAATTAACCAAAATCATACTGATCCCATCAACATTTTCTGTACTTTCTCTTTTCAAGTACAGATTACCAACTTCTCTTTCAAGATTGGCACAAGCTTTTTGTAATGCTGATCTTTTCTTTTTTTGCCCTTTTATTAGCATAAACCTGATACCCTAACTGGACAAGGACACATCTCAATCAATTAATAAATTCAAAGACCTTGAACTAAGTGTGAGAAGTAATTGAAAGACATTTGATGAAGTAAAATGTATCCAGAGAAGAGGTCTACTCCAATTAGCTGGGAGTGTTTCCTTGTATCTTCAGGGACATTTATAAAAGCATTGAGTTAGCTGGAAAGAGTTTTGAATTCCAAAAATCGGAGCATGTGGCTTTCCCATATATCTATGAGGAAGAACCATGTTGGTGGGCAGGACAGAAGAGGAGGAAAGCCTTAGCTAATTCTCCTTCCTCTATCCCCTCCGGTCTTTACCTAGAAGACAACCTTCCAGCTTTAAGGAAGAAAGGATTTTGTAATTCCCATCTGTTCATTAATGTCTTCAGTGTCTTTCCAAAATCAGTTAGCAGTACTGTTTGCATTGGGAGTCAAGAGCAAAGATGAAGGAGGATTCACCATGCTTACAGGGGACTTTAGAATTCACAAATTTGGAGGGAGGTGGGGGAGAGAATAACTTCCAGCAACCAGGAACTATGGGTCACCTCTTTGCTAAGCTTGTGTTTGCTAAGCTTGATCCCACCTAACTGGGGACTCTATGTACTTGAGGAAGAATGTATTGCAGACTTCTAGGGGTATATTTGTGCCAACTTTTCTTAATGTACCACTTTAGTAAATACCCCTCTCTAAAAACTACTGAGTCTAGCTGGCTAAATTGATTCTCAAATGATAATCTGGAGATGAAGTGAGGGGGATGGAGTATACCAGTAGTGGTCTGAGTTAGTGAAATTAGAGCAAAGATTCTGGAGTCTGGAAACTTGTTATCTTAATATTTTGACAGCTATATTTTCACATAATTGGCTTCCTTTGTAATTTTGTGTATTTTATGCGCTTAAAACATCATTCTTAAAAGGGGTCCATAAACCTCACCAGACTTCCAAAGGGACCCATGACACAAAAAGGAACTGTTGCTTCACAGTAATTATCAGAACAGTTTAGTGCTGGCTAGGAAATAGGGCTGTAGCTCAGTGGAATGGATTAGGTGCACAATGCACTGTAGTAAATGACCATAGCAATCTTGTGTTTGATAAACCCAAAGATCCACACTTTGGGGGCAAGAACTCACTATTTGACAAAAACTGTTGGGAAAACTTGAAAGCAGTTTGACGGAAACAAGGAACACATCAGTATTTCACACTTCATACCGATATAAGGTCAAAAAGAATAAATGATTTAGCATAAAGAGTGATATCATAAGCAAATTAGGGGAGCGTAGAAAATTTTATGGAGATCTATGGATAAGGAAAGAGTTTATGCCCAAACAAGAGATAGGGAGGGTCATGGTAAGTAAAGTGAATAATTTTGGTTATGTGAAATTAAAAAGTTTTGGCACAAACAAAATCAATGCAGCCAAGATTAGAAGGAAAGCAGGAGACTGGGTGGGGGGGGGATGGATTTTTAGCAAGTTTCTCTGATAAAGGCCTCATTTCTCAAATACATAGGAAACTAAATCAAATTTATAAAAATAAGAGTCAATCCCTAATTGATAAGTGGTCAAAGGAGAATAACAAGTAGTTTTCAGAAGAAATTAAAGCTATCTATAGTCACATGAAAAAATGTTCTAAATCACTATTGATTAAAGAAATGCAAATGAAACAACTCTGAGATACCACCTCACATCTATCAGATTGGCTAATATGACAGAAAAGGAAAATGACAAATGTTTGAGGAGAGATAGGAAACGTGGGGCACTAATGCACTGTTGGTGGAGCCATGAACTGGTTCGACCGTTCCAGAGAACAATTTGAAACTATGTCCAAAAGGCTATAAAACTATGCATACTCTTTGATCCAGCAATGCTACCACTAGGTCTGTATCCCAAAGAGATCAAAGAAAAAGAAAAAAGACCTATGTGTGCAAAAACATGTATAGCAGCTCTTTTTGTGGCAGCAGAGAATTTGAAATTGAGGAGATGCCCATCAATTAGGGAATGGCTGAACAAGTTGTAGCATATGATTGTGATGGAATGTTATTGTGCTACAAGAAATGATGAATAAAATGGTTTCAGAAAAACCTGGAAAAACTTACCTGAACTGATGCAAAGTAAAGTAAGCAAAATCAGAACATCGTACACAGGAACAGAAATCTTGTAAGGATGATCAACTGTGAAAGACCTAGCTACTCTGACCAATACAATGATCCAAAACAATTCTTAAAGGATTCATGATGAAAAATACTATAAACTTCCAGAGAGAGACTGATGAACTCAGTGCAAATTGAGTATAATTTTTCACTTTTTTATTGCTTTTTTTTTCAACATGGCTAATACGGAAATGTTTTATGCATGATTTCACATGTATAATTGATATCACATTGCTTGCCTTCTCAGTAGGTGGGGTAGGGGCTAGAGGAAGGGAGAGAATTTGGAACTCAAAAAATATTTTAAGAGAATGTTTAAACTAAATTTATATTTATATATATTATATATATATATATATATATATATATATATATATATATTTATATATATATATATTTTTATATATATATATATATATATATATATATATATAAAATGAATTCCTTCTTCAAACCCTTCAAAGCTCATAAGGTCCTCCTCTGGTCAAAGGAGGAGGAGAAAGGAATCCCAAGGCTACACACACACACACACACACACACACATACACACACACACCCCTAATCTGTCTCTTTGTTATTCCCCACTGTCAGAGTGTCTTTGGTTGCTATGCCCATCTCTCTTTCTAAAAGCCAACACTATATCTGCCATTGTTTATCTCTTCCCTCTACTTGACTCTTTCTTCTTTCTTGTCTTTCTAATCTCATAACATTTTTCTAATGCTCCTCAACTTTCTCACAAAAATCTGACCTCCAAGGGACATTGCCGGCCTTTTCTTCATCCAACAAACCAAGCAATTACAACATATCAAGAATAATCTTTCAATTATTTTTGTGCTAGATGCTCAGGCTGCTTTTTTGATACATAAGAAATGTGGTGTTTTTCCTCACTGTTTTTACTTTAGAGGCCAGGAGGCACTCCACAGATGATAGAACAAAATAGATACCCCACATTCCTCAATTGATAAATGGTCAAAGGATATGAACAGACAGTTCTCAGAAGAAGAAATTAAAGCCATCTATAGTCATATGAAAAAATGCTCTAAATCATTACTGATTAGAGAAATGCTAATCAAAACAACTCTGAAGTACCACATCACACCTATCAGATTGGCCAACATGACAAAACAGGAAAATGATAAATGCTGGAGAAGATGCGGGAAAATTGGAACACTAATACATTGTTAGTGGAGTTGTGAAATGATTCAACCATTTTGGAGAACAATTTGGAACTATGCCCAAAGGGCTATAAAAATGTGCATACCCTTTGACCCAGAAATAATACTTCTAGGGCTATATCCCAAAGAGATCATACAAATGGGGAAAGGACCCACATGTACAAAAATATTCATAGCAACTCTTTTTGTGGTGGCAAAGAATTGGAAATTGAGAGGATGCCCATCGAATGGGGAATGGCTGAGCAAGTTGTGGTATATGAATATAATGGAATACTGTTGTGCTATAAGAAATGATGAACAGGCTGACTTCAGAAAAACCTGGAAAGACTTGCATGGTCTGATGCTGAGTGAAATGAGCATCATGAGCATTCTCTTGGTTAGAGAACATTGTACACAACAACAGCCACGTTATGTGATGACTAACTAATATTGACAAACTTAACCCTTCCCAGCAATACAAGGATCTAAGACATCTCCAGAGGCTTCATGCTAGAAAATGTTATCCACATCCAAAGAAAGAACTATGGAAGTTGAATTGCTATTTTTTTCTCTTCTGTTGAGTTTTATTTCCTCTTTCTGATGGTTCCTCCTATTGGTTTTAATTTTTACTTACAACATCACTAATGTGAAAATATGTTTAATAAGAATGTAAATGTATAGCCTACATCAGATTGTGCGCCATCTTGGGGAGGGTGGTGGAGAGGAAAGGGGAGAAAAATTTTAAACTCAAAAGCATATGGAAGTGATTATTGATAAATCAAAATAAATTAATAAAATTTTAAATATAAATAAATGAAGTATTTAAAAAAAAGATACCCCATTTTTAGATGGGACAATAGAAAGGCAAGCCTTAATAGATTGTGACCTTTTTTGGGAGAACAGTCCAGCTATAACATGTATCCATGTGCCTCAAGCTCTGGACTTACATGAAATTAGTTGGGGTGGGGTGAGGGAGTAGTTTTCCCACACATTATAGCTCTTTGGCTCGACCCCACACAGAGTTACCTCCGGAAAATCTCAGAATTAGACTATAACTCTCGTCTAGGTTTCCATAGTTGTGGATAAAAAGTTTCCTTGCTCCCATGCAAGCATTCAAGATAACAATGTACATATAGAGTATAGGACAGCCTTTATTTCTTTCCTTAAAATGCAGGGGAGGGGGGAAATCACAAAGGATTTAGAGTAACCCATAAACAATGAATGCAATTCTCCTCCCTTTTGCTCCAGGGTCCTATTAAATCTCCAAATGTAGCACCTCCCTGTGGTGCGGATTTCCCTCAACCACCTTGCAGTTCTTAAAGAGACAATACAATGACGTTCTGATGAGTTCCATTTTCACCCTGAGGAACCCATATAAACTTCAAGCCTCATAGTCCTGCCCTAGGGATTTGGATTATCCCTTCCTTCCCAAGAATAATGGACTTGTGGTGGCTGGAGAGGGAACTCCCTTCCCATTGGACCTGCACTGTCCAAATAACTCACAGGAATAGCAGAAAACAAAGTCCAGGTCTTCTGCTCTTATGTCTTTTCTTAGTCCCTTGCTACTTTTCCAACTTCAGGAATTTGTATGCGATCCTCTTCTCGCCCAGAGTCTGGTATTGCCCAAGAACTTCTCTATATATAGGCTTGGACTGTGGAACTTAGAGTCCCAGCTTTCTTGGGATACTGAGTAATTCTCATGTACTTCTGTCCCAAGGCAATTATAAACAACTCCCAAGAGGGGATGTTAAGTGAATGCAGAGGCTTCTTCCTCACACCACACCCCCCCCACTCCACCATACACACACACACACACACACACACACACACACACACACACACACACACACACACACACACGTCTGCTCTACTGCCCCTTGGTCTGTCCTCCAAAAAGAGAAAGAAGGACCAAAAAAAAAACTGACTGCAAAAGACCCCTATTTCTATAATCTAGCACAAAAGGGTGGCACAGCACACAACCCACAGAAGTCCAATCCATCCAATTCAATTCACATCCCACCCCCATTCAGCTCAGTTCATGTTAAGTCCCGCACTTGAGACACAAGGATATAGATTACAACGGCACTGCTCTCCCGAAATAGGTCATGTCTGGTCAAAGCGTGTCTTCCTAATTTTCTAATTGATCCCTAATTTGATTTCCAATTGATCTCCAGCAGGACCCCAGCCAATCAGTCCCAAACAAAGGTTCGCTACCCTGGTACCCTGGATAGCTAACATCAAGCTAACCAGGGAATTCTCCTGATCAATTCCTTACACAGAGAAGAAGCACAGAGCTCTCCTACTTTCAAATTCCCCTCGTTAAGCCTTTGAGTGGGTAATTCCTGCAGTTAAACCATATTGGTCACTGGGAAGGTGCTTCCCCAGGGTTAAGGTTGGGGGTAGAATGAGAGGATGTAAGGGTCAAACTATAACAGAAGTTGCTTCATGCAGGATGAAGCTCAAGCTGGCACGTAATCAAATACTATGATTAAAAAAGAGGAGAAGAGTGAAGGCGCAGATTGCTATCTGTGCCCCCCCAAAACACACACACACATACACACTTCTTACGCGCAGCCCTAATATTTTAACATAAAGCGTTTCCTTGCCTCTGAACTTTGTATTTCAACTGCTCAACTGGATGATATCATGGGCAACGCTTCCAAACTGGGAAAGAATCAGACATTACAGCAGTTGACTTGGCTGAGCAAAGCTGTCACCAGCCACACCCTCTCCTGCCCCCTCCTCTCTTTCCTCTCTAGGCGTCTGGGTAGCGCCTTTATTATTGGACTCACCAAAGAACTGCCTATAGTCTATTTCGCCACAAACCCCCACCAGTGCCACCCCCATCCCCCGTCTCCATGACCTCATCCTCACATACCTGTGCCTGCACTTCCATTAAAAATAGAAACTGAAGCAATAGGCTATTCTAGGCCTTGGCTCTGGGGGTGAGGGGGTGAGTGGTTAGGAAGGGAGGTGCAGTTGCACTTCACTGCCAGATCCACAAAAATGAAATGAGTATCCTACGTGGTAAGCCCAGAACTTGCAACAGAACCATGAATGATGAAGGGGAAGGCTAGTGTTAACAGGACATTCAGGGATGAAGGCTAACCCCCCAGGTGGAAAGGGCCTATTTCTATATTACAGGCATTTGGGGGAGATTTCTGTTCCCTCTGGGGAGACCTATTCATCCTGACCATACAGACATGCCAATAGAGAAACTTGGAGAATTGTAACTGGAGTCGTTTGGCTATAACTGAGGAAGGGCTGGTCCTCTGGACAGAATTCAATAGAATATGATTTCAGGGACCTCTTTATTTGTTCAAAAGATCCATCTGCCCCCCAAATATCACTCACAAATACTTTCTCAGGTGAAGTCACTCTTGATTCAAGGACCAAAGGCCTCAATTAAAATACAATTTTCTAAAAATGGTACTATACTAAGTTGTTAATGACCATATGGAGTAACTTACAGCAAAAAGGGGACTCGTTGCTGAACTGAGAAGTAAGTTTTGATAGAATGAAGGTGATCAGGAAAGGTCTGAAGAGTAAGACCTGGATAAAGTGCAGAGACTTGGGCACTGAGGGGTGGAGGGGTGGAGGGATGGAGGGGGCAAGGAGTGTATAAAGGCCTCGCAGGGAAAATTTTGTGGTTCTTGGGTCATTTCAATCATGGTCAGCTCTTTGCTACCCCATTTGGGGGTTTTCTTGGCAAAGATACTGGAGTGGTTTGCCATTTCCTTTTCCAGCTTATCTTACAGATGAGGAAACTGAGGCAAACAGGGTCACTTAGACTCGCCCAGGATCACACAGCTAGCAAGTGTCTGAGGCTGGATTTGAACACACAAAAATGAGTCTTCCTGATTCCAAGCCCAGTGTTCTATCCACTGAACCACCTAGCTGTGGGGAAGATATGATGTTTATAAGGAAGAGGGCAGCAATTAAAGGAAGAGGAAAAAGTGCAGGAAAACAAGTTTCACCAACATCACTATCTTACCTGTGGCCAACCCTTAGCCTGGAAGTTGGAAAACCATGTGGCATGAGAACTACTGAGTGGCACCAGAGAGGATTTCTGGGGAGCTCTACCATGTATATGCCATGACATAGTGTTGGACTTGGCATGAGGAGGCCTGGTTCAAGTCCTGTTTAAACACTTACTAGTACCTGCTAGTAAGATTCAATAAGTCTGAAATGAGATGAAGAAGGTGAGACTACCTTGCAAGCCTTAAAACATTACATCAATATGAGATATCATTTTTTCATCTCCTGAAGATCTTATTCTGTTGACTTCCCCACTAAACTCATCTCCCTTCCTAACTTACCTATTTCTGTGAAGGGCATACCCATCCCCCTAGTAACCTAGGTGCAAAACCATACCATCATTCTCAGCTCATTCGCACTCAGGTCACATATCCAATCGGTTGCCAAATCTTGTCATTTTTACCTCCACACTATCTCTCACTTCTATCCTCCTCTCTCTACTCCTAGCCACCACTTTACTTCTAGCCCCCATTACCATCTCTCCCTGAGACTAATCTAATAGCCTCCTAATTGGCCTTTTTGCCTCCAGGGTCTTCCCTTTCCAATGCAATTTTTATACAGCTGACAAATTAATTTCCCTAAAGCCCTGGTCTGATCATGTCATCCCCTCCCCTTTACTCAATAAACTCAAATGACTTCTTATTAAATACAAGATCAAATATTATTTCATCTTTACCTCAGCCTTTTAAATTTCTATTTGTGTGTAAGTTTTTGGAAGCATGTCATTATTAGTTCAGTAACATACGCATATAATTTATAAATAAGTAAATGTATATTCATCACAATGATTTAAATATACATATAAGTATACATGTGTATATATCAACTATAGATACATATATAATGTATGTGCGTCTATCTCTAGCTTATGCACACATAATGTATATATGTAACTACCAACTATAGATAGATACATACATTATGTATGTATATTTACGTTACATATCTATGCACAGGCACACACATATATACACATACCCGTATGTATCAATTATAGATACATAACGTGTTGTGTCTACTTTTAATTTATATACATGTGATATATATATGTATCCACAGTATGTATGTATATATGTATTGTGCATGTATGGCTATCTCAACTATAAGTATATATAATGTATGTGTGTTAATCTTTTGCTTATGTACATATAATATATATCAACTATAAATACACATATGTTGTGTATGCATGTTCATATTACATATACAGGAATCTATATACATACACACATATACATGCATGTGTGTATACATGTATGTGTGCATCAGCTGTAGATGTATAACATACTGTGTCTATCTTTAGTTTATGTATACATAATGTATGTATGTGATTACAATGTGTATGTATATATGTATTGGGTATGCATATATCGACTATAGACACATGTGTGCATTATATGTATATATTTATATTACATACATACATATATCATATACAAGTATACATCTATACATATATGCATGTGTCAACTATAGATATATATTGTATTGTGAATATCTTTAATTTATGCACATGTGATATATGTGTGTGTCTACAATGTGTATGCATATATGTATTGTATGTATGTATGTATGTATATATCAACTATCGATACATAGATAATGCATGTGTGTCCATCTTTAGTTTATGTATATATAATGTATATTTATATTACATATATACATATATCAGTATAAAGATATACATCTATACATATATGTATCAACTATAAATATATATATAATGTATTGTGTCTATCTTTAGTTTATGTGCATATGATATATATGAATCTACAGTGTATATGTGTCTCTGTGTATATATCTATATGTCTGTGTATCTATAGTGTGTATGTGTGTATTGTATGTATTGTGTATGTATATGTTTGTGCATATATGTGTATATGTGTACATATACATGCACACATACATGCATGCGTGCATGCATAGATACATACTGATAGATAGATAGATAGATAGATAGATAGATAGATAGATAGATAGATAGATAGATGATAGATAGAGTATAAACCCTGCTTCACCTCAAGCTTGAGGTAGTTTTTCAGAGGGATAGCCCTGTGACCCGCATGTGGACAAGTGGAAGGTAATGTGATTCCTGACTGGCTAAGAGAAAGCTGAGTATGATGCTTCACACCTATATAAGAGATTTGTGAGAGGACACATTTTGGACTTGGGAGAAGGACTTTGAGACAGGTGGTCAGTAGAGGCTACTGGGAGCCCTTGCAGCTGAGAACCTGTAAGAGAATGTGCCCTCTACCCCACCCCACCCCACTCCCATGTTGCTTGACTTCTAACACTGCCCTAGAGAATGCGAGACTGGGCTTGCTTGGGTGAGATTGTCCCGTCTTGTGGTTTGAACTAGATCCTGTGAGCCAAATAGCTCTTTCACTCTCCTGTATTCTTTGATCCAGTCTACTCTGTATAACTGCTGTAATTTCTGTTTACTGTTTACTTTGTTAAAGTGGAGTACTAGCTATTCATGATGGTCTCTTGTATAAGCAATGTTTGGTGTGAGATAGCTACGCTGGTGAATGTAAGCTAAATATTGCCCTCCCCTTGAGCACAATCAAGGAAAGGACTTTTTATTCTGTAATTATGGTATCACTGGACTACAAATATTGGAGGTAAGGTAGATAGGTATTATTCTAGTCGAATACCCATCTTGGAGAGAGGAGACTGGAGAAGAGAGAAGGGGGAAGGGAATAAGCATTTATGTAGCACCTACTATATGTTTCAGGCACTAGCTAAGTGCTTTACAGATATTATCTCATTTCATTCTCACAACAATCCTGTGAGGTAAGTACTGTTATTATTCCCATTTTACAGGTGAAGAAACTGAGGCAAATGAAATTAAGCGACTGGCCCAGGGTCACACAGCTAGTAAGTATCTGAGGCTGGATTTGAACTCAGGAAGATGAGTCTTCCTGACTCTAGGCCTGGCATTCTATCTATCCACTATGTCACCTACCCACCTATTTTACAGACACTCGGGGAGGTGAGGTGATTTGTCTAATATTACATAGTTAAGTAATAATAGCTAATGCCTAATCAAAGTAATAACAATAGTGAATATTTATATAGCCCTTCCTATGCATCAGGCACTAAGCACTTAATGATTTTTATTTCATTTGAACCTCCCAACAATCCTGGGGGGTGGGGGCTATTATTATTCCCATTTCCCCAAGAGAAAACTAAAATAGAAGTTAAGTGACTTGCTCAGGGTCAGGAAACTAGGAAGTGGCTGAGGCTGGATTTGAATACAGATCTTCTTGACTTCAAGCTAGTTACCTATCCATTGCACCACCTACATGTCATAAGTAAGCAGCAGAGAGGGAGTGTCTGCCTCTCCTCTGAATTCTTCTTATTCATTCCTTCTCAAGGTTCAATTACATTCATATATTGTAATTTCTTTTATCCAACTTCCAATTGATGAACATCTCCTCTTTTTCTAGTTGATTTCATTAGCTTAAAAAAAAGTTTCTATTAGAACATATAATTTTTTTTTCAAGATCCCCTGCTTCTTTCCTCCTTCCCCTGCAGCTCACAAAGAGTGAGACAGGACTGAAAATGACTATCTGTAGTCTATCCTGCTCTACAGGAAAATAGAAGGGGAAGGGGATAAGAGAAGGGAGGGGGGAGAGATAGAAGAGAAGGCAGAACAGGGGAAGGGGTATTCAGAATGCATGCTATCTTGGGGTGGGGGAGGGGGGAGAAATTTGGAACTCAAAAACTTGTGGAAGTGAATATTGAAAACTAAAAATAAATAAATTTATATTAAAAAAAAAGAAAAGAAAATGACTATCTGTAAAATGAGGGGAGTGGCCTTAATGGCTTTCAGCTTTAAATCTGTGATCCCATAATCCTAAAAACCAGTAGAGGATAAAGCAAGTAGGACCAGGGAAGCAATGTGCACAATGACCACAGCAATGTAAATGGAAAGAATCACTAGATCAACCAATTAATCTATAAATACATATAAATATATATCCATTTATAAATACATATAAATATCGATAAACATTTATTAAGCTCCTGTTATGTTCTGGGCATTGTGCTGGGGATACTAAAACAGGCAAAAGACAGTCCCTGCCCTCAGGGAGCTTACAATCTAATGGAACAAAAAAAACCCAAAAGAATGTAACTGCAGGCTGAGTACTTACAAAGGTTGAGAAAATAGACCTCCTTCTGTAAAATGGGAAGGTTGGAGAGATGGCTGAGGTTGGTCAAGGAATGAGCCAGCTCTAAATCTATCATCCCTTTGTAGAGGTGGAGGAGAATGGGTGTGGAACATTACATGTCAGACATAGTTGATGGGTTGGTTTTGCTGAACTGTTTTTTCTCTTTCTTTTAAAAAATTTTGTTACAAGACTAGAGGGGTAGGACAGGAAAGAGGGTTATACTTGGAAATAACTGTGACCAGAACCAAAAGGCATCTATAAATAGAAGATGCTTTTATTTTCTTTTTTCAGTATTTTATATCCCCTCAATTACATATAAAAACAATTTTTAACATTCGTTTTTAAAATTGAGTTCCAAATTCTCTTCTTCCCTCCCTACCTCCCTCACTGAGAAAGCAAGCAATTTGATATAGGTTATACATGCGTAGTCATGCAAAACATATTTCCATATTAGTCATGTTGTAAAAGAAAACATAGACCAAAATAAAAACCCAAGAAAAATAAAGTTTAAAAAAAAAGTATGCTTCAGACTCCATCAGTTCTTTCTCTGGGGATGAATGGCATTTTTCATCATAAGTGCTTCAAAGTGGTTTTGGATCATCGTATTGCTGAGAATAGCTAAATCATTCACAGTTGACCATCTTACAATGTTGCTGTTACTATGTACAATGTTCTCCAGGTTCTGCTCATTTCACTTTATGTCAGTTTATGTAAGTCTTTCCAGGTTTTTCTGAGAGCATCCTGCTCATCATTTCTTATAGCACAATAGTATTCCATTACATTCATATATCACAGTTTGTTCAGCCCATCCCCAATTGATGGACTTCCCCTCAATTTCCAATTCTTTGCCACAGAAAAGAGCTGCTATAAATATTTTTGTACATATAGGTAGGTCCTTTTCCTTTTTTTTTTTTAATCTCTTTTGGGATACAGACCTAGTAGTGGTATTGCTAGGTCAAAGGATATGCATGGTTTTATAGGCCTTTGGGCATAGTTCCAAGTTACTCTCCAGAATGGTTGAATCAGTAAAGATTTTTTTTTAAAGAAGCCAATGAACATTGACCAGGCTTCAGAGGCTTCTGCAGTAGCAATCTAATAAAAATGACCTGCAAACCAAGGTTGAAATGAAGTAGAGTTTCAGGTAAGGAAACACATTTCATTTTCTAAGACTTAGACGCAGCATGGAAAATAAAACATACAAATGCTGAAATTCTACCATCAGGTCATCTGGCTATGTTACATGACTTTTTAAAAGTTTATTTAACTTTGCTCCATGCAACATATTACAGTTATTCCTTTCCACATCAGGACTTTCCCCATTGTGGTTTCCATGTATTGCAGGTTGACATAAGAAATTAAATGGGAATTTGGGGGGGAGATTTTTGGGAGCCACAGACAATACTGAGAGGCCAACAGAAGACACAGAGCCTATGACCAAATACTTAAGCCAAATTTTACGAGTTACTGCGAACACTTCATAAAAGAAAAAAAAACAATTCAGACTTCTCTGGTTCGAAGGAAGGGCCAACAAAATTTTATGCAGATTTTTCCAGATCACAGGGTGGGTGGGGTGCCCTTAAACCCTTAGAGATAACTGTAATGCCAAAGAGAAACTCATACTTGGAGTTGACACAGGGGCTAACCAAATAAGGAAATAATAATAATATAATTATAAGGTATTAAGGGAAGCATCTTGGATTTCAGGGCCAGTGGAAACTGCCTAAGGAAGTCACAAAACCTGTGTCAAGTGCCCCTGCCCTCCACAGCCTGGGAATATACTCTGAGCCAGGACCTGTGTTCCCTGGCATGAAAAAGTGGAGGGTGGGGAGGAGAGAGGAAAAGAGGGGAGGAGAGGGGAGAGGAGAGAAAAAGAGGGGAGAGGAGAGGAAAAGAGGGGAGGAGAGGGGAGAGGAGAGAAAAAGAGGGGAGAAGAGAGGAAAAGAGGGGAGGAGAGGGGAGAGGAGAGAAAAAGAGGGGAGAGGAGAGGAAAAGAGGGAAGAAGAGGGAAGGGGAGAGAAAAAGAGAGGAAAGGAGAAGAGGCAAGGAGAGGTAAGAGGAAAAGAGAGGAGAGGAAAAGGAGGGGAGGGAAGGGAAGCTTCCCTTATTTTGATTTCGAACTTTCATAAATCTGCAATGACTGATATTCAGGCAGTAAAACATTAGTCATCTGTGATAAAGCCAAGGGCCCTTGTACCTCCTGACCATGACAGGCCATGGAAGCCTTACTCAAAGACCTCAGCCTGATTACAATAATAATGACTCACAGTTCTATGGATCTCTAAGGTTTATAAAGCAGCACCTGGAGAAATCAGACAAGAGAAGGGCTATCAAGCTGATTTCAACCCAACAAAGATTTACAGGAGCACCTAGGCTGTGTGAGGTCTTGTGGGGAAGACAAAAAAAAAGATCTGACCCCGTCTTTACCCTGAAGGAGAATCATTTTGGAGGGGAAAAACAATAACTCAGCAAGGCAATTCAGTGAAAACTGCAATACCTAAGAATACCAAAAAGTATGCAGTCAGGAAGAGAGACTGGGTCAGGAAGTGGCCAGGTAGTTAACAGTAAACAAGCATTTACTAAGTGCCAGGAAAACAAAGAAAGTCTGATGGACTCTAAGTCTAATTGAATGTTAGACTTATAGTCAGGAAGTAAGAGTCTGGAAGATGTGGGTTCAAATCCTGCCTGTGACACTTACTTTATTGTGTGATTGTGGGCAAGGGACTTCAAGCTTCAAAGTTGTAGATTAACTGGCTTAAGATTAGGTTATCAAAAGCTTGCACCTTTACCAAATCCCAGGTTCTTGACATGGGCGTCAAAATGTGTGGTATGGGCAATAAGTATAATTTATAGGTCTCCCAATAGCTGTCAGAGGAGATCCAGTGTGGTACAAAGGAGAAAACATTTGATTTTCAGTCAGGTGAGCATAGGAACATAGACCTAGAGCAGGAAGAGACCTTAGAGGCCATCTTGCCCAACCCTCTCATTTTACAGAAGAGGAAACTGAGGCCCAGACTGGTTAAGGGACTTAACCAAGGTCACACAGGGAATGCAAGACGGGAAGAATTAGAACCTAGACCCTGTGTTGTCTAAGCCAGTATTCTTCCCACTATCCCATGTGCCTTTCCAAATCCAGGTCTCCTGCACATTTATGTGAACTTAGGCAAATCCCTTCCCTCTCTGGACCTGTTTCCTATCCATAAAAGAGGAAGGGCAGTATTGAGCTAGACGGTCGCTAAGGCTCCTTCTGACACTAAGTCCAAATCTTACCCATTCGAATCAATAGTCAATAAACATTTTTTGGTTGTTGCTCAGCTGTGTCCAACTTTTCATGACCCCATTTGTGGGGTGGTTTACCGTTTCCTTCTCCAGCTCACTTTACAGATGAGGAACTGAGGTAAACAGGGTAAAGTGACTTACTCAGGGTCACACAGCTAGCTAGTGTCTGAGGTCACTCAGGAAGACGAGCTTTCTTGATTCCAAGCCCGGCACTCTATCCACTGTACCACCTAGTTTCCCCAAACCTTTATTAAGCATGTACTAGCACCAGGCACTGTGCTAACCACTGGGGATACAAAAAGAGGTAAAAGACAGTTCCCTCAAGGAGCTCACAATCTGTCGGGAGAGATAACAAGCAAACAAATATGCACAAACAAGCTACATAGAAGAATAGGAAACAGGAGAGGAAAGGGAAAGGCACTAGAATTAAGAGGGGTTGGAACAGGAAGACCTGAGTTCAAATCCAGCCTCAGACACATGACACTAGCTGTGTGACCCTGGGCAAGTCACTTAACCCCATTGCCTAACCCAAAAAAAAAAAAAGAGGGGTTGGCAAAGGCTTCCTGGAGAAGATGGGTTGTTAGTGAGGACTTAAAGGATGCCAGGGAAGCTAGTAGTCAGAGATGAGGAGAAAGAGAATTCCAGGCATGGGAGCAGCCAGAGTCAGAGTCAAGAGATGTAGTGTCTTGTCTGTAGAACAGCAAAGAAACCAAAGTCACTGGATCAAAGAGTAGGTGTCAAGGAGTAAGGTGTTAGAACTCTGGAAAGGTAGGAGGGGGCTAGGTTATGAAGGGCTTTCAATGCCAAACAGCATTTTGTATTTGATCTTGGAGGCAATAGGGAGCCATTGAAGTTTATTGAGTAGGGGAGTGATGTAGTCAGAGACGTAATTTCAGAAATTCACTTTGGTGGTTGAATGGAGAAAGGATTGAAGGGGGGTAGGAGAGCGTGAGGCAGACAAACCTACCAGGAAGCTATTTCAATTGTCCAGGTATGAGGTAATGAGAGCTTGAACTAGAGTGGGGGCAATATCAGAGAAGGGGAGGTATATTCGAGAGATGTTGCAAAAGTAAAATCTATAGGACTTGGCAACAGATTAGATACAGTGGGATGAGAAGAGTGAGGCAGCTAGGATGACACCTAGGTTGCGAGCCTAAGGTACTGGGTGGGGGGTGCCGCCCTTGACAGAAAGTTAAGATGCAGGGAAGGTTTAAGGGGAAAGATAATGTCACACAGGAAATGGGGAAAAATGGATAGGATCTGGATAAGGAGAGGCAAAAGCATTTTGAGGTAGTAAAAACAGAATACTACATACAGATGGTTTCAAGGTAGGGAAAATTCAGGATAAGTAATGATTGGATGACTTCCAAAATCAATTCATTTCTCATAAAGAATTTAGTTTCAAATATTGCTTTTTATATATCCAAGGTCATAGATTCTGATATGGAAGGACACATTCTAGAAGTGTGGGACAGCTTCGTGGCCTAGTGGATAGAGTGCCAGGGCTGGAGTCAGGAAGACCTGAGTTCAAATTCTACCTCAGACACTTGACACTAGCTGTGTGACCCTGGACAAGTCACTTAACCACATTGCCTCACCCAAAAAAAGAAAGAAAGAAATGAGGCAAAGAAGGAAATGGCAAACCACTACAGTATCTTTGCCAAAAAAAAACCCAAATGGGGTCATGAAGAGTTGGACATGACTGAAAACAACTGAACAACAACAACACTGGAAATTTCTAAAAAGAACAAATAATATTGAAGAGTATGTCGGCTATAATACAATGTAAAATCTTGGGTTCGTTGACTCTTAGAGAAATGTGGCATCATGGTAGAACAGAGTTTGAATTGGCCTGTAAGAGGGGCCGTCCCAGGGAGCATGAGTCCCAAAATCCCCTGGAAACTTCCAGAGGCCTCCAGGGACATGGTGACTAAGCGTTTGGGCCTTTCGGGGATGACAATCTTTCAGGGTTCTTCAGGCCATTCAGTGACCTAGTATTGAAAGGATTTTTAAAACCCTTAATGACCTGGCCCTTCTTCTCTCTACATAATCTGTGCTCCCAGGCTCTGGCCTCTTTGCTATTCTTCCCACAAGGCATTCCATCTTACAATTCCATGCATTTTCATTGACTATCTCCCATGCTTGGAAATGTAGGGGTGATATCATGGGAAAGTACTGAGGGATGGAAGGATTGGAGGTCACAGTGAGGATGATGAACAGGGTGAGGGGTCATAAGACAGAGGGGAAAATGAAATAATAAAGGTTATGATCACATCCAGGAATTTTGGGATTCATGAAAATTAAATGGTTAAACTAAATAACCTCCTGAAGTCACTTTTGGTTCTAGGTCTAAGATTGGCTGGTCAATTCATATTTGTTAAGCATCTACTATGTGCAAAGCACTGTGCTAAGCACTAGAGATACAAAGAAAGGCAAACACAGGCCCTCCCCACAATTTAATGGTGGAGACAACATGCAAACAATTATGTATAAGCACGCTTTATATAGGATAAATCTCCAGTTCCACCTGCGGAGAACGTGACCAAATCATGAGACTCACCCTCCTCCAGCAATCTGGAAAAAGAATCCATCTTTACCCAGAACACTCTGGTTGGTTTTCCCTTTCATAAGCGGGGTCACCCTAAATTCTAACGGAAGGTTCTAAGGACAGGGGCTTATTTTCTAAGGGCAAAACCTGGCCTAGCCTGGATTCTGTTTGTAAGGTCTTCTACCTCAGTGGGGTGGAGTCCTACCCAAGATCTTGAAGCATGTACCCAGAAGATTCAGGCAATCTCCTCTACCAACAATGTCCTTCCAAGACTGGCTAAATAATGTATAGGGGCTGGTTTCTGAATAAGGAAATAGGAAGGGCAAACCTTAATCCTAATTTGATAGTTGGTTATTAATATAAAAGGAAAATAATTATTTCCCTCAAGCTCTAACATAAATGGCCACTTCTCATCTTTCCAGGCTTATACCTTACTCCCCTCAGCATACTCTGTGATCCAGAGACATTGACCTCTGGTCTATTCCTCACACAAAGTACTCCATCTCCCAACTCCAGGCATTTTCACTGACTGTCCCCCATGCCCGGAATTCTCTCCCTCTTCACCTCCACCTCCTGGCTTCCCTGGCTTCCTTCAAGTTTCAACTAAAATCTCACCTTCCGCAAGAAAACCTTTCTGGTCTGATTTAATTCTAGTGCCTTCTCTCTGCAAATTATCTATAATTTATCCATTATATCTCCACTAGGCAAGCTTTTGCCTAGATCCCTGGCTACTTTTTCTCTCCTCTCCTCTTGTCTACTCATATGGGATATCACGCTCTTCTTACCTGTGCCCAAAGGAGGATAAATTTTGAAGGCTGAAACCTACGTAGATATCTTGGGGTTTACTGGCTAGATTTCTTTCTTAAAGACCATGCCTTAAACGCCATCTACTCTGGGTCTCATTGAGTCCAAAAGCGAGAACTGAGAAAGACCTTAGCTTAAAAAGGCCAAAGTCTCCCACTGAATCCTGGGCCATCCTCCAGTTCTCCTGATCTATATCTGGCCACTGGACCCAGATGGCCCCAGAGGAGAAAGTGAGGCTGGTGACTTTGCACAGCCCTCCCTCACTCTAATCCAATTCACTTAAAAGTCATAGCGCTATCTTCCTGATGTATGGTCCTCTTCCAGAACAAAGGATGAACCACGCAACAACCTTTTCTATTTCTCTTTCCTTTCCTTTGCTGAGTAAGTGACTGAGTACCAACCTCAAGGTAAACCTTTTCAGGCTTTGGAACACCATTTGAGAAGGGCATTAAGTGGTAATGACTGACAGCTAGGGGAGTTCCTCGTCAGGGAAGGGCAGAAGCATACTATTTATTACTAAGAAGCATTACGTTACTATTTATTACTATTAGCCAGGCACCATGCTAAGCTCTTAAATATTATCTCATTTGATTGTCACAATAACCCTGAGCAGTTAAGTGCTATTATATCTCCATTTTACAGATGAGGAAACTGAGGCAAAGGTTAAATGACTTGCCCAAGGGTTACATAGCTTGTCAGTGCATGAGGAAGGATTTGAACTCAGATCTTCTTGACTCCAGGCTCAATGATCTATCCTCTGCACCACCTAGCTGCCTATGTCCATTGGGATAGGATTACTACCTATCAGGGATCCCCCTCTTCCCACCACCACATGGATAGGCTAATTTTTTCCCCCTAAAGGGCAACAAAGCTGTCTTCAGAATCTGATTAGCCCAGGGAGCTAAGGCTCAAGGTGCATCTCCCTGGGGACCTTTGGCCTCTATGTTGACTTGGCTTCCTGGTTACATAAGGGCATAAAAGTCCCACCCACGTGGAGTTGGGGCCTTTCAGACTTGGCAGATGTCCCAGGATCACAGAAGTCACTGTACCCTATCCTGTTCACCAGATGTGTTTCCATATGGAAGTGGCTGGGGAGGGGCTGCATTTACCTAAGGGGCAGAGGTATCCTTATTCCAACTTAAGTTATTAAATCCTCTTTTTAGGTTATTCTGTAAATATGTGCTAAGTCTTTTGCATCAGCATTTCTTTTGCGTTTAGGGAACAGATACTTGTCCCATATCTGATTCATATTGTACATTAAATACCTTTTATTTTCCCCTTTGGGAAAACTTAGACATGAATCAAAACCTGAGCTTTAAATAATTTGTCTCCAGGGTTCTAAGGTAGGAGGGTAAAGAAACAAAAAGTGTAAGAAAATTAACCTGATTCCTCTTTTGGGTGGTCAAGCTTCCCCAGGAATGAATGGGGTCAACTTATGCATGGATCTAGAGTAGAGTGGGAGAGGCTGCTGTACCCTCTCCCACTCTACTCTATACATATATGTGTAAAGGGTGTGTGTGTGTGTGTGTGTGTGTGTGTGTGTGTGTGTGTGTGTGTGTGTTGTGGCCTCCAGTGGAGTCCTCCAAGCTCAATGAGAGAAGGGATTGTTTCATTTTTTGTACTGGGAGCACCTAACATAATGCCTACAGATAGTAAATGCATATAACTTCATTCGTTCATTCATTGATATAAAGTGAATCCTGGGGAGGAGGCAATAGCATGGCTAGGGAGATCAGAAAAAAATCTCATGAAAGAGGTGATGTATGAGCTAGGCTTTGTAGGAACATATGGGTTCCAAAGTGCAGAAGTGAGGAGGCACTGCTTTCCAGTCATCGGAGATGGCCATTACAAAGGCACGGAGACCAGGGATGAAGGGTCAAATATGAGAACAAAAAGAAATCAGTCAATAAACATTTATTTAGTGCCGACTGTGTGTCAGACACTGTGTTAAGCATTGGGAATAAAAGATAGGTAAAAGATAGTACTTGCCCTCAAGGAGCTCACAGTCTAATAGGGGAGATAACATGCATACAGCTATATGTGCAAAGAAGCTATATACAAGATAAATTGAAGATAATTGATAAAGTAAAAGGCACTAGAATTAAGGAGGTCTGGAAAAGACTTCTTGGAGAAGGTGAGATTTTAGCTGGGACTTGAAAGAAGCCAGGGAAGCCAGGTGGCAGAGACGAGGAGGGAGAGCATTCCAGGCATAGGAGACAACCAGTGAAAATTGTCATTCATCCTTCGTTTCCAAGAAGACCAATGACATCATGGGGATATGTCTTCACTTGCACACTAATTGGATTTAAGTGAGGCAGAGTTGCATAAATTCATCAGCCTCTTCAAAGTCCAATGGCAATACAAAAGTCAAGATGACTGACAGTGACCCAAGATACAGTGGACTACCTTGGCATCTTTGATGTCTGCCCAAGCTCTAAATGCTCCACAGTGCTTGCTTCAGCTGCCTTTACAGCAATGGGAAAAAACTGTTCTTATCTGCCGTTCTACCAAGGGGAGTCTTGACATGCTTGGGATAGGCACACCGCTAACTCACCGACCCCATATACCTCAACCGGTGAAAATACAGGAAGTTGGGAGATGGAGTATCTTGTTTGAAGAGCAGCAAAGAGGCCAGCATCACTGGATTGAATAATATATGAAGGTGTGGATGTAAGGTGTAAGAAGACAGGAATGGTTGGGAGCTGGAGAAGGTAGGAAGGTTTTCTGCATTTGATTCTGGAAGTAATAGAGAATCACTCGAGTTTATTGAATAGGATGGGTAATAATGGTCAGACCTTGACTTCAAAAGATCATTTTGACATCAGATCAGAAGACGGTCTGGAGTAAGAAGAGACTTGAGGCAAAGCAGATCAACCAGCAAGCAGGCTATTGCAATAGCCAGTTTGACTGGATATTAGAGCGCAAAAAATAGCCATGTTTGAGGCTGGAAAGATAGCTTGAGGTCAAGTTGTAAAGGGTATTTAAAATGGCAAACAAAGGAGTTGGTATTTTGTCCTAGAGGCAATAGAGTTTATTTAGTATGGGAGTGATATATGGTCAAATCTGTGCTTAAAGAAAATTACTTTGGCAGCTGTATAGAAGGTTGGAGTAGTGTTTATATTTGCCATCTATGAATGGGACCTCACCTCAATCAAGTCCACTGAGGGTGACTGGAATTTCTCCACAACTACAATTCCAACTTAGGTTATGTGATATAGTGGTAGTAACAGCAGCAGTAGTAGTAGTGATGGTGGTGGTGCTGGTAGTGCTAGTGGTAGTAGTGGTGGTGGTGGTGGTGGTAATATTGGTAGTGGTAGCAATAGTAGTGGGAGTGGTGGTAGTAAAAGTAGTAGTTGTAACTGTAGTGGCAGTAGTGGTGGTGATGGTGGTGATACTAATAGTGGTAGTGGTAGTGGTAGTAGCAGTGGTGGTAGTAGTTAGTAGTAGTAGATGACATTTGTCTATTTGTCTAACAGGCATACGCCTATTTTTGAGGTTCACACTGAAAATTTAACGGTCTACTCCTGACCAGCTCTGGGACACCACTGTTTTTATACTCCTATTTCCCACTGGGATTAACAGCCCTCTTCTACTGTCCCTCTGAGGTCCAGAAGCTCCATACCTGTTAGCAATATCAATGCATGAAGAACTCATTGACTAACTTAGATTTTGAAAAGATAAGTAAGCAAGGGCAGGTGATGGAGGGTGGTGGTGGTAGTAGCGGCAATAGTAGTAGTAGTAGTAGTAGTTGTAGTGGGAATAGTAGTGGTGGTGGTAGTAATAGTAGTTGTGGTAGTAGTGTTGCTGGTGGTGTTGGTGGTAGGTAGTAGTAGTAATGGTAGTAGTAGAGGTGGTAATGGCGGTGGTGATAGTGGTAGTAGTAACAATAATAATACCTAGCATTTATATAGACCTTTAAGATTTGCAAAGCTCTTAATGTATGCTATCTCATTTGATTCTCACAACAACGCTGTGAGAAAAGTACTGTTCTTACCCCCTTCATAGATGACAAAACGGATTCTGAGAGAGACTAAGTGGCTTGACAGACTCGGGTTCCTCACATTTTTTTTAATCTTCCACTGCCATTATCCAAGGACTCAGGGCTCTTTCCTAGGGCTTATGGACGTGAGACTAACCCTTCCCTTCTAGTATTCTTCCTCAGTGGTAGTCATTACTAACAACACCTTCTCAGGCCAGATTAAGAAATAACACTTTGGGGGGCAGCTAGGTGGCACAGTGGATAGAGCTCTGGCCTTGGAGTCAGGAGGACCTGAGTTCAAACCTGGCTCCAGAAACTTGACACTTACTAGCTGTGTGACCCTGGGCAAGTCACTTAAACCCAATTGCCTCACCCAAAAAAAATTTAAATAAAATAAAAGAAATGGTCACTTTGGTAGAGGTGCAATGATTTGTCTGGGTATCGAGTACACACAGAGAGGCCATGCCCAGCACAAAGTAGCCACAGTGTCCACCTTTGTCCTGCTCAAGAGGTGAGCCTTATTTAGACATCCTTAGGTTCTGGATCTCTATTTCCAATCACTTGAGTCCAGGGTCTTCTCTCCCTGAACATCCAAGAAGTATACATTTCTTATCTATTTCTTTTCTACTTGAACTCCACCAGCTAAAATCCTTGGATTTAACTCCACTATCATCATACTTCCACCCAGGAACCTTCTCTTCTCCCCTCCCTCCTTTTTCAGCTCCCTTTTGTATGTTTTCTCCCATTAGATTATAAGCTCCTCAAGGACCAGCACTGCCTTTCTTTTTCTTATTTAGATTCCCAGTGCTTAGGACAATGCTTGGTATTCAGTAGGCACTTAATAAATGTTTATTGCATTATATTGTATTATACTTAACTTCCCTAGCTATCAGAGATTCAAGAGTTCCACACAGGTCACCAGTTCCTTACTTGGTACATGCTAAATTTGAAACTGCAGGCCTAATTCTCCTGAGTACCCAAATATAGGTTTCTGCCCTGTGCTCCATCTTTGACGGATAACCCTTCTTCTTTTTCCATTACAGAATCAGTGGGGTTTAATAATTGGCTCTTGGAGGGGAGCTAGGTGGCACAGTGGATAGCACACCCACTCTGGAATCAGGAGGACCTGAGTTCAAATCCAGACTCAGACACTTGACATTTACTAGCCGTGTGATCCTGGGCAAGTCACTTAACCTCATTGCCTACCCAAAATAAATAAATAAATAGATAGATAACTGGCTCTTGGGATGAGGGGTAGGGAATGTACTCCACACATTTTTAAGATTAATCTGCAATATTAACATTTTCGCCATCATTTTCTGAAGTCTAGACAATCAGCAAAACAATAAATTAAGCCCTGATTTGTAGCATCTATTTCCAAGGTATAAATATTCACACTGAAAATTAAACAGTCTACTCCTGGCCAGCTCCAAGACACAACTATTTTCACATCTCTTTTTCCCACTGGGACTAACAGCCCTCTTCTGCTGTCCATCTGAGACCTAGGAGCCCCATACCTGTTAGCGATGCCTACACACCCATTGAACTCATCAACTGCCTTAGATATTTGAAAAGATAAGTACAGAAGAATAGAAGCAAGAGCAGGTGATGGAGGATGAGGGCACAGGCACAGGATGCCATTGATTGGGGAAGAGCCCAGAATATCCTGATACATGAATACAATCAGCTATCACTGCACCCCAGGAAATGATGAATAAGAATACTTTAGAGAAACCTGGTAAATAACTTGCATGATGAAAACAACAACAATTTGTAGAAAAACAATTTCGAAAGACCTCAAAGCAGAAAACAACAGTGATTTCAAAAAAACGGATTAGGAAACATGCCACCCACTGCTTGACAAAGAGGGAATGGAAAAGAGGTTCAGAATGAAGTAGGCAGACATAGCCAATGTGTTGATTTAGTTTGCTGGACTACACGTATGTGTTTCAAGGGAGGGCTTTGACTCAGACATTGGTGGGGAAGAAGTAGGTTAGTGGGTCAGTGACAAATATTCAAGAAAAAAGTAAAACCAAAAATAGCATTTTAAAATGAACAGAAAAAAAAGCCAAAGAAGGGACACAAACAAAATAGAGAAAGTTTTAGATATAGATATACATACACATGTATAACTACACGTATATATATATACATATATATTTAATTATATGCATAATTAAATTACATGTATATACTTTAATATATACCATATGCTTATATAAATATATACTTCTTTTATACGTAAAACTTACTCTAGTCCCTATAATAGACCTGCCGTTCTCTGCTATCCTTAATGGGGTTTGGGAGTATCTAGTCTCTACCATGGAGCAGCTAGGTGGCATGGTGGATGGAACACCAGGACTGCAGCTAGGAAGACCTGAGTTCAAATTTGGCCTCACACACTTACTAGCTATGTGACCCTGGGCAAGTCACTTAACCCTGTTTGCCTCAGTTTCCTTGTCTATAAAATGAACTGGAGAAGGAAATGGCAAACCACTCCAGTATCTTTGCCAAGAAAACTCAAATGGGATCATGAAAAGTTGGACATGACTGAAATCACTAAATAACAATAAAATTCTCTGCCATTGGCATGAACCCCTACTGGTATGTTCCCCCAATTCTAGGGGCCCCTCCAACCAGTTCTATTTAACCATTGAAGATTAGCTCTTACAAAAGAATATTTACTTCCAAGGCATATCAAGAACAAACATACAAATATCCCTTTCTAGCATATGGAGGTATAACCCCCAACATACCATCTTAGTCTCTGGAGAGATGAGGAGGGTCAGGTTGACAGCTTAACTCAGTTCCTAGATGACATAGTTTCACCAAGTTCCAAAACCAAAGACCCTTTGGAATTTGTTCTGGTATCCTGACTTTTCAGAGTTTAACTGCTGGGTTGGCAACAGCAACTTTCCTAGAATCCTGCTTCTAAGGTTGCCATGACTAGTTCAGGTCAAGAGACCCTGTGTCCTTTGCCTAAGTCTAATAGTTTTAAAGATACAACCTATTCCTGCTACACAGCCAATGGAAAGAGGCTATTCTCACACCTGTGGCAGGGGAATGCCAATGTCTTCTCCCAAAATTAGGTCCCCCACTCTCATGGGTGCTTCCACGTTGGGTGATCCACTCAGTGAATGTTAAATTCGCAATAAGGATAGGAGTGGATATATGATTTAATTGATGTAGAAAACTACTAGATGAGGAAATTCCCTCCACCAATGCAGGCCAGCACCTTCTCCGAAATTTTAATCTGTTTCCTAGAGCAGAAGAGTCAAACACATTCGGGCTTTGCAGGCCATAATGCTCTTGAGCACAACGCAAACCAAACTGAAATATACTTGGGAAACATTTAACAAAATAAATAAAAATACAGTATAATATGGATAACATTAACATGTGGTTTTCTATGTCAATATAATATGTAGCTCCAATGGTTTAGTGATCCCCAGTTTCTATTTGAGTTTGACACCACTGACCCCAAACATTGAGGGGTGTAAGTGACTTTCCTAAGGTGATAGAGTTAGTGTGTGTCAGAGCCGGAACTCAAACCCAGGTCTTCCTGGGATCAATGCTGTCTCTAGAGTTAACGATACCGTAGAAAATCATATTTAAAATGGGAAGACTCTCATAAATATGTGCAGGATGAAGGAAGTAGAACCAGGCAGGAGGTGGTTAGAAAGGAAGTGGTGATCTCCAAATAAAAGTATGAATGATGTGTGATTATGATGCCTAGGTATGGCCCTGGAGAAGTATTGATGAAATGCACCCCTCTTAGGTCTCTGCAGAAGTTGGGGCACTGGGGGCAGGGACCATTGCTTGTTCTGCCAATCATGATTGAATGGTTTTGCTAAACAGATTTTTTCCTCTTTTGAAATTTTCAAAATGTAAAGTGTGGTATAGAAACAAAAAATAGCAACAAGAAATAAGATTTTTTTTTTAAAGCATGGCAGGAACCTGTAAAAATAGTGTCAGAAGCACTAAAGTTTGTAATGAATCTGTGCTATGTACAACCAAAAGGATTGGGGCTGGGGGTTTTTTGCCAGTAAGTTATGTTGGGGGAGAAAACTGGAAACTAGGAGAGTGCCCATCTATTGGGCAATATTATTGTGCCCATCAGAAATGACAAAATGGATAGTTTTAGAGGAAGATCTCTATTAACTAGTACAAAGCAAAGTAAGCCTAATTGGGAGAAAAAAAATTTATACAATACCAAACTTACAACAAAAACAGTTTTTTGAAACACTTTAGAACTCTGATCAATACAATGATAAAGCATGATTCCAAAGGACCAAAGACAAAACATGCCATCCACCTGCTGCCAAAAAAAGTGATAGACTTGAAGCATGAGATAAATTTTTAGACATAGCCAATGAGAGATTTCTTTTACTGGCCAATGCATCTTTGTTATCAGGGCTTTCTTTTTCTTTTTTTTTTTTTTAAATTATTGTTCAATCAGGAATGAGTGAGGAGAGATAAAAATGCTTATAAAGATAAAATTTTAAATTTAATAATAAAACAAATATGATAAATAAAGTTAAATAACAAAAATTTAAACTGAAAAAATTTATATTGGGGAAAAGTAGAAAATCAGGAGGGTAGAATTATAATAATAATGCTGGAGAGGGGCGGAGCCAAGATGGCAGAGTGAAAGCAGTGACTTGCTTGAGCTCTCCCCCAAACCCCTCCAGATACTCATAAAAAATGGCTCTAAACAAATTCTGAAGCAGCAGAACCCACAAAAAGATAGAGTGAAACAAATTTCCAGCCCAAGACAACCTGGATGATTGATCAGAAAGGTGTATTGCGCCAGGCTGGGAGCACAGCACAGCGCAACATGGGCGCGCAGGCCGCAGCAAACTTGGGGCAGGCCTCAGAGGACTGAATCGCGGGCAGCTGTGGAGGTTTCCAGACTTCTCAATCCACCAATGCCAAAGACAACTTAGAAGGTCAGTGGGAAAAGTCTGTTTCTGTCGGTGCTCAGACAGGAAGGCGGGGTCTCGGCTCCATTCCCCAAGAGCCTGGCCGGGGGGGGGGGCCAGCTGCTTCCCCAGCTTCCAGCCCACAGACTGAGGGGGAATCCAGTGGCTGATCAGAGAGGGGTTGCAGGGATCTCTTTGCCAGTGCTGAGGCAGGAATCTCTTGCTTTGCCCGTGTGGATCTGGGTCACAGTTCTGGGCGCGTGCTGGGGTGAGGAGGAGCGCTGGCGTGGTGGAGCTTGTAGTGGCTGTGGAGAGAACCCTCCTCACAGTTACAGGACAGAAAGGAATACTTGTGGTCACAGGCCAGGAAAGGAGTAAACACCTCGCCCCTTATCATACCACCTTGGAAGAACTGAAAATTTACAGGGCCCTACAAGTATCTCTGAAAACAGCTACACAAACCCCTGAAGCTTGGGACAGTACACTCTCCACATTGGAAGCAGACTCTCACCTTAACAAGAGTTTAAAACTCAAGTAATTGGCTGGGATCATGAGCAAGCAGCGCAAAAAGAGTCAGACTATATTATCTTACTTTGGTGAAAAAGAAGATCAAAATATACAACCAGAAGAAGACAACAAAATCAAAGCTCCTACATCCAAAGCCTCCAAGAAAAAATGAATCAGTCCCAGGCCTTGGAAGAGCTCAAAAGGGATTTTGAGAAGCAAGTAAGGGAAGTAGAGGAAAAACTGGGAAGAGAAATGAGAGTGATGCAAGAAAATCATGAAAAACAAGTCAACAGCTTGCTAAAGGAGACCCAAAAAAATACTGAAGAAAATAACACCTTAAAAAATAGCCTAACCCAAATGGCAAAAGAGGTCCAAAAAGCCAATGAGGAGAAAAATGCCCTAAAAAGAAAAATTGGCCAAATGGAAAAGGAAGTCCAAAAGATTACTGAAGAAAATACTTCCTTAAAAATTAGAATAGAGCAATTGGAAGACAGTGACTTTATGAGAAATCAAGACACTGTAAAACAAATCCAAAAGAATGAAAAATTAGAAAACAATGTGAAATATCTCATTGGAAAAAAACTGACCTGGAAAATAGATCCAGGAGAGAGAATTTAAAAATTATTGGACTATCTGAAAGCCATGATCAAAAAAAGAGCCTAGACATCATCTTTCAAGAAATTATCAAGGAAAACTGCCCTGATATATTAGAACCAGAGGGCAAAATAGAAATTGAAAGAATCCACAGATCTCCTCCTGAAAGAGATCCCCAAAGGAAAACTCCTAGGAATATTGTAGCCAAATTCCAGAGTTCCCAGGTCAAGGAGAAAATATTACAAGCTGCCAGAAGGAAACAATTCAAGTACTGTGGAAACACAATCAGGATAACACAAGATTTAGCAGCTTCTACATTAAAGGACCAGGGCATGGAATATAATATTCCAGAGGGCAAAGGAGATAGGATTACAACCAAGAATCACCTACCCAGCAAAACTGAGTATAATCCTTCAGGGGAAAAAAATGGTCATTCAGTGAAATAGAGGACTTTCAAGCATTCCTGATGAAAAGACCAGAGCTAAACAGAAAATTTGACTTTCAAATACAGGACTCCAGTGGAACATGAAGAGGTAAACAGGAAAGAGAAATCATAAGAGACTTATTAAGATTGAACTGTTTACATTCCTGCATGGAAAGATGATATTTGTAACTCATGAGAACTTTGTCAGTATTAGGGTAGTTGAAGGAAAAAAATGTATGTATGTATGTATATATAGATAGAGGGCACAGGGTGAGTTGAAGATTAAGGGGTCATATCTGGAGAATAAAATTAAGGGATGAGAGAGGATGATACTCAGAGAAGAAGAAAGGGAGAGGTAGAATGGGGTAAATTATCTCACAAAAAAAACAGAAAAGAAAAGTCTCTCACAGTGGAGGGGAAACAGGGGAAGGTGAGAGGGAATGAGGAATCTTATTCTCATAGGATTTGGCTTAAGGAGAGAATAACATACACATTCAATTGGGTATGGAAATCTGTCTTACCCTACAGGAAAATAGGGGGAGAAGGGGACAAGAGAGCAGGGGGTGATAGAGAGGAGGGCAGATTGGGAAAGAGGGTAATCAGAAGCAAATACTTCTGAGGAGGGACAGGGTCAAAAGAAAGAATAGAATAAATGGGAGGGCAGGATAGGATTAAGGGAAATAGAGTTAGTTTTTCACAACATGTCTACTATGGATGTGTTTTGCATAACTACACATGTACAACCTATATTGAGTTGCTTGCCTTTTCAATGAGGGTGGGTGGGGAGGGAGGAAGGGAGAAAATTTGGAACTCAAAGTTTTAAAAACACATGTTTTTAAAAAAATGTTTTCACATGCAACTGGGAAATGAGAAATACAGGAAAAAAAATGATGGAGAGAAGACAGAGCTACCCAACTCATATTTTGCCCTTTTTTTTTCATTGCCAAAGATCAAAATGATTTTTAGATAGGAAAGGTCAGAACCAAAAAAATTAAAATAATAAAAATGCTAATAAATGGTGGAGACCCAT
This sequence comes from Phascolarctos cinereus, assembly GCF_003287225.1. NCBI lineage: Eukaryota > Metazoa > Chordata > Mammalia > Diprotodontia > Phascolarctidae > Phascolarctos > Phascolarctos cinereus. Next base: position 226,940,725 of record NW_027555736.1, read on the forward strand.
AATAATTAGGGAGATACTAAGAGAATCTCAAGCTGTGCCTAATGAGCTTAAGTTCTAGGGCTCAGATGAACTACATTCATTCTCAAATATTAAAAAAGCTGGTAGGTGTGATGGATTGCTGAGCCACCATCTGAAAGATAATGAAAAACTGAAGAGGTGTCATAGAAATCAGAGAAGGGCAGATATTCCAATTTTTTTTTTAAGGAAGGAAGTAAAGTCTGCAGATTGTAGTCCAGGGAGCTTGACTTCCATTTCTGATGACATTCTAGAATGTACTATTATTAATGGGATGGTTAAAAGGAAGTAGTGATCCCCAAATAAAAGTATGGCTTCATCAAGAATAAATCACGTGAGTTTAACCTCATTTCCTTTTTTTTTTGACAGTATTTTCTGATGTTTATAAAAAAATATGAGTGCTGACTGAATTCTTTCCCACACTCACCACATATCATGGGGTTTTTTCTCCTAAATGAGCTCTTAGAAATGTGCAGTGCTGTTCTCCGAATGAAGACTTTGCCACAGTAATTTGTTAACAGAATTTCCTGCTATGTGGATCCAATAATGACTTATGACATGAGCTTTCTGCTCAAACCCTTTGCCACACTGATCACATTTCTAGGGTTTCTCTCAGTGGATTTTGTGATGGGCATGAAAATTTGATTGGTAAGTGAATTCTTTATTACACTGATCATATTTATAGGGTTTTCCCCCCACGTGTACTTTCTGATGCTCAAAAAATCTTAATTGATACATGAATTTTCTTCCACATTGACCACATTTATAAGGTATCTCTATGTGCCCTCTCTGGTGCCTAAACAAACTTTATTGGAATCTGAATTCTCTATAACGTTGATCATATTTATAAGGTCTCTCCCCCAAGTACATAATGATAGGAAAGTGCTCTGTGCATCATTTGCCTAGATTTTAGCATAACATTTAACAAAGTTCTAATCTCATTCTTATGAATGAGGTAGAAAAGAGTAGACTATGATAAAAACTGACACTTATATATAGCTTTTATGTAAGTCCATACATATATAGCTATAGCTATATACCTATAAACATATAGATATAGTTATATAAAGCTTTAATGTTTGCAAAGGGCTTTTCATACATCACCTCATTCAATCCTCAACAACACTATGAGATAAGTGCTTACAGGTATTATTATCTCCATTTTTACAGAGGAAGAAACTGAGGCTGAAACTCATGGGATCATAAAGTGCTAGAAGGGACTTTGAAAGCCATCTATTCCAACTCCCTTATATTACAGATGGGTTTATTGTTTGGGTTTTGATGGTTCAAAGCGAATGTAAATAGCGATTGCTTCTGCTCTGGCCAGAAACTCTGAGGGTCTTCCTCTCCTAGACTGATTCTTTTGGGAAGTCCAACTAGGTCATCTTTTGCCTTAATTCTTGCCTAGCCTTTAATCACTGAATAGGTGTTGCCTCAGACAAACTGATACCTGGGAAAGACTTCAGCTTAAAAAGTCCAGGTCTCCCACTGCACCAGGGCCATCCCCAGTCATCTTGACCTATATGTTACCACTGAACTCTGATAACTCTGGAGGAGAAAGTGAGGCTAATGACTTTGCACAGTCCTGTCTCACTTAAATCCAATTCTCTTGCAAGTCCGGAAATCACCCTGATGATGTCATTGCTCCTCTTCGAGAACGAAGGACAAACAACAACAATATTACAGGTGAGAAAACTGAAGCCCAAAGATATTAAATAGTTTGCCCGAACGTCTCACAGGTAGTAAGTGGGAGGAGCAGGCTTTGGACTCAGGACCTTATACTTCAGTTCTAGTGTTCTTTTCTACTCTCAGGAAGGGTGATTTGGCCAGAGACTCAAAGCTAAGGTTCTTAGGCTGGATTTGAATCTAGGTCTTTGTTACCCCAAACATAGTATTCCATCTACTTTACTATGTTGCCTCTCAGGCTAGATAAGTACAGATAGATTCAGGACTGGTCAAATGAACCCAAAAGGAAGTAATTATGGTTGATGTCAACTTGGAAGAACAGCCTTGGTTCAGTACTACAAGTTTTTGTGTTTAGACCTGTGCTCTACAGTTTTATCTATGGTTTGAATACAGATATAGATGGCCTGCTTATTGGATATGCAGATAGCATACAGATAAGCAAGATAGCTAACACATCAGATGACAAAGTCAGGACCCAAGAAAGTTCTCAACATGTTAGAATCTGAAATAAAATTGAATAGGGATGAATGTAAAATCTTATACTTGCACTAGGAAAAAAATCCATTTTTAGCTTAATGTTTCCACTACATTCTTCTTTCCCTTCAAGATGCAGGTCCAACACCGCCTTCTATCCAAGATTTTCCTGCTCCCTCAACTGTTTATGTCCTCCCTCCCCAACTACCTTGCATTTATTTTATATTTATCCTGTTTGTGCTTATGTAGCAAGAGACAGAATGATGTGATGAATAGAAATCTAGCATCAGAAACAAGAAAACCTGGTCTCAAGGCCTGCATCTAACACAAAATGCTGGAGTGACTCTGGGCCAGGCATATAATCTCTAGTGCTCCCAGGGAATTATAAGACCCTAAACTGCAAAGCAGGTGCTAACTTGCATTGCTAGAAGTTTCTTCATCTGGAAGTTCCCTTACCAAGGAAATTACAGGTCCAGGCCCAATCCACTATACTTGGGTAATGGTGGTTGTGAGTCTGCACTGAGCTTCTCTACCAACTTCAAAGGACTCACAAGGTTCGTCCTTAAACGGCTTGTGTTTTTGAGATGACGAGGCAATCTCCTTACTGGCCGCTAAGCAGGAAGAGCCAAGGAATCTTTGAAAGGAGGCGACACCAGCCCTCCCCGCCTGCTGCTTTTTTCTCATCCCATCAGCAGATTGTGTATGTATGAATATAATCCAGCTGCAGTTGCTGGGGAGCAAAGTTGGTTGAGCTTTTTTTTTTCTAACTTCCCCTCTCAAGAGGGAAAAAGGGAAGAGTAGATTCTTCCCACACCAAGCCCTTCTCTTTCCAGAGGATAGCCTAAGAGGATATCCTTCCCTTTGATCCCCACCTCTATCCAGGATGTACTTGCAAATGTTCATAGCTAAGACAAATTTTTAAATTTAATCTGCATTTTAATATCTTTTCCATTACTTTCTTTTTAAAATTTATTTATTTTGATTTATCAACAATCACTTCCATAAGCTTTTGAGTTTAAAATTTTTCTCCCCCTTCCTTCCCACCTCCCTCCCCAAGACGGCGCACAATCTGATATAGGCTATACATATCCATTCCTATTAAACATATTTTCATATCAGTGATGTTGTAAGTAAGAATTAATACCAATAGGAGGAACCATCAGAAAGAGGAAACAAAACACAACAGAAAAAAAATAGCAAATAGTATGCTTTGATCTGCTTTCATACTCCATAGTTCATTCTTTGGATGTGGATAGCATTTTCTATCATGAAGCCTTTGGAGATGTCTTAGATCCTTGTATTTCTGAGAAGGGTTAAGTTTATCAATATTAGCCATTGCGCAATGTGGCTGTTACTGTCTGTGTACAATGTTCTCCTGGTTCTGCTCACTTCACTCAGCATCAGACCATATAAGTCTTTCCAGGTTTTTCTGAAGTCAGCCTATTCATCATTTCTTATAGCACAATAGTATTCCATTACATTCATATACCACAACTTGTTCAGCCATTCCCCAAATGATGGGCATCCTCTCAATTTCCAATTCCTCGCCACCACAAAAAGAGCTGCTATGAATATTTTTGTACATGTGGGTCCTTTCCCCATTTGTATGATCTCTTTGGGATATAGCCCTAGAAGTGCTATTGCTGCATCAAAGGGTATGCACATATTTATAGCCCTTTGGGCATAGTTCCAAACTGCTCTCCAAAATGGTTGCGTCATTTCACAACTCCACCAACAAAACATTAGTGTTCCAATTTTCCCACATCTTCTCCAGCATTTATTGTTTTCCTGTTTTGTCATGCTGGCCAATCTGAGAGGTGTGATGTGGTATCTCAGAGTTGTTTTGATTTGCATTTCTCTAATCAATAGTGATTTAGAGCATTTTTTTAAGTCCAGACAACCAACAAAACAATAGATCAAGCCCTGATTTGCAGCATCTGCCCAAGATTTAACCTGTTTACATCAGAGATTAAGAGTCTTAACTGAGACTTCCATGGTCTGAGCCACCATACTTAGATACCACAATGAGCTAGTCTAGGGGCAAAATGACCCTTGGTCCATGTAAATCACTTTCCATGCTATTTGGGGGAGCTTATATGACAAAGTTATTAATAAAATCGTAATCATAAATTCTCTCACATAAATCTCCAATGTTCAGAGTTAGATTTCTTACATATTAAAATTCTGTGAATTTCCTGCTAGCTATCAGCATCCTCCATGCCCCTTTGCCCAGTATGGACTAAATATTTTCAGTCATGTCCAACTCTTCGTGACCCCATTTGGAGTTTTCTTGGCAAAGATACTGGAGTGGTTTGCAATTTCTTTCTCCACCTCATGTTACAGATGAGGAAACTGAGGCAAACAGGGTTAAGTGACTTGCCCAGAGTCACACGGATAGTAAGTGTCTAAAGCTGGATTTGAATTCACAAAGATGAGAAGATTCTGAACCCAAGACCAGCACTCTGTCCACTGCACCACCTAGCTGCCCACGGCCACTAACTATGCAGACATGCAATGCACAAGAGTCATGATTAACCATGGTTTTTATATAAGGGAAAATAGAACACTTATTAAGCCAGAAGTTGTAATATACTTAAAGAACATAGACATTTAGGAGTAAAAAAAAATTATAAGAAGGGGATGTGAAGGACATCATCAGTTTCAACAGCCTATGGGGAAGAAACAGGTCAGCCACATTCTTCCACAGGTTTCCTTCAATAGAAAGGCTAGCAGGGGAAACCACCAGTCGTATCAATACCTGTTGTCTGTTCCTAGCCAAGTGCCACAACCTTTTTGGCTGCCTCTTCTCTTTAATTGATTGCTTCTCTCCCAGCCCCATCACAGACCCTTCCTTTAACACTACTGCTATCTCTGTTGCCCTGCAAGCCAAAAGCAATACTGTCCCCTGGTTCAAAGATTGCAATGACCATCAGTTTCAGCGTCAGACACCTAACTAGCTGCGTGACCCCAGGCAAGTCACTTTGCACCTGTCTGCCTCAGTTTAATCTTCATTATCAACATTTTCTCCTTCACTTTCCCAAGTCAAGACAATCAACAAAACAATACATCAAACCTTGATTTGTAGCATTTGCTAATTTCCAAGTTGTAAATGAAAATTTACTAAAAATATAACAATTAGCTCTTACAGATAGGAGGTGGCTCCAGTAATCCATCTAATATTTGAGTACCTTTCTACTTCCTCCTTTTGATGAAGCCTGGACCATGAACCACGACCTAAGCCTTAAATCCCCCTAGGATTCCAGGGGTATCATGGGCTGGAGTATCATAAGCCAAAAAGTGTGAGAAAAAGAGCCTGATCTGTCTTTTAAGTAGTCAGGCTCCCCCAGGACTGAACCCCATAAATGAATGCATGCCTGTGTCCAAAACTGAGAAGGAGTCCTTAGTGGAAAGCACTCTAGGTCCCAACAGCAGTTATTATTGTTACTTATATATGTACGTGTTAGTTCTGCCCGTGGAATATAACCTCCTTTGAGAGAAGGGATTCACAATCCTTATATTTGCATTCCCAGCACCTAGCACAGTGTATGTAGTAGGCACTTAATAAATGCTTGTTGGTTGATTTGCTGATATAAAATTAATCCAAGTTAATACCTGGACGGGTTAGGAAAGGTCTCATATAAGAGTTGAGATGAGCTTTGTTTTTCAGTCACATCCAACTCTTTGTGACGCCATTTGGGGTTGTCTTGGCAAGGATACTGGAGTGGTTGGATTGTTGGAGGTACCAGTGGCCCTACCTTGACCTATTGCCCATTGGCCTGTTTCATTTGGATTCTGCAAGAAAATGATGATGTTCGGTCCTTTCAGTCACATCCAATTCTTCATGACCCCATCTGGGGCTTTCTTGGCAAAGATACTAGAGTGGCTTGCCATTTCTTTCTCTGGCTTATTCTACATTTGAGAAAACTAAGGCAAATGGAGTTGAGTGACTTGCCCAGGGTCACACAGCTAATGAGAGTCTGAAGACAGATTTAATTTGGGAAGATGAGTGGACTCCAGGCCCACATTTTATCCACCGTGCCACCTAGCTGCCCCACTTGAAGAACGCTAGGGATTCCAAAAGGCAGAGATTCCAGGCATTGAGGACAGGCATTGAGATGGGAAATACAACATCTCCAGTTCCAGATCTCCAGATTCCCAAGATAGCCTATCAAATGCCAGTCAATAGTGCCTCAGAAGAGGTGATTCACAGTTTCCTCAATGCTGACCATGGCCTTTAATGGGAACTATAACAACTGAAAAAAAAAACACAATGGTCTTTGAGATTAGCGCACAAATGGAATCACTCTGCAAGGCACCAAAGATGCTCCTGTCACCAGACACTAAACTCTCCTTTTGTGGTTTTTTTGGCTCATAACATTCCTCTTGGGGGATGGGGGGGTGAAGGTCTGGGTGATGAGACCAGCTTCACATGGTGACTAACTGTAGCTTTGAGACGCGTCTTTCCATGATGAGACAGCCATCCGGGTGGAAAAATCAGCTCCTTTTGCCAGGGGATTTTGTCTCTCACCAGCTGCAATGGCTCATCTTGCAGCCACAGAGCACCCATTTTCCTCTTCCTCATTTTCCTAAAAGCCCCCGGACATCCTACTCTTCTTAATCTGGGTCTGGCTGGAAGTAGGATAACGAAATTTGACATTCTAGGATAGATATATAGTCCACTGAGCTCAAGATTCTGTCCCGATAGGGAAGACCAAGGGGTGTATCGTAGAAATTGTATTGTCTTGTGTCAGTTGCAGAGATTGTGCAACCAACTTCTTTGGAAGCCCTAACAAAGATGATGGAAAACCATCCCTTTCATTGCACCCTTTTTGAGGGGCTCCGAAAGAGTGATAATTGGGGACATTCTCCAAAATATTCTAATTTTCCTAGAAAGCAGTCTCACTGCATTGTCTAAAAGTTCCACTTTTGTTAACCATGGCCTCTAATGAGATTTATGTGAAGTTTTTCAAAAGCCAACGGGTCCTTGAGATTCTCCTATGAATGGATTCTCTCTGAAGTACCAAACATGCTTCCCCACAACAGCTCAGAGACACAGCAGTTGAGAGCGTCCTTTTTAAGAGTATTTCAATTTTTAAGAACCAACAATTATTAAAAGCCTATTTGTTATGTATAAGATGCTGTTCTAGGGGTTGGTGACATAAAGATTAAAAATGACATAGTCCCTACCCCTCATAAAGCTTCCTACCTATCATTCAATCAACCAATAGGCATTTCCTAAGTGCCTAATAATTACCCATCAGCCACTGTGCTAGACAATGGAGTTACAAAGACAAAAATGAAGCAATCACTGATCTCAAGATGCTTACTTGCCTTCTACCTGGGAGTATAAGGATGGGAATAGGGCTTTGACTTATGATTGTATTCATTAAGGATTGCCCAGATGAGGAAAACTCTCTCTACCAATGCAGGTCAGCACTGTCTCTGCAATTTATAGCCTGAGAGAGATGCCTAGAGAATTGATACTTTCAATGACTTGTCAGGATCACACAGGTGGTATGTGTCAGCAGCAGACTTTGAATCCAGGTCTATCCTTGGTTAGACTTCAAAAAGTCTGCTCTTTCTCCATTAGGCCATGCTGTATATCCATACATGGTCATATGACTATGATCATAATGCAGTATTTTCCAGATATATCGCCCTATCCTCCTTTCTAGGATTTTATTTAAATTTTTGTATCAATATTAATTAGTTAAATTGCTCTATAATTCTCTTTCTCTACTTTGTCTCTCCCTGGTTTAAATATCAAAACCAAATGTATCTCATAAAAGAAGTTTGGTAGAGTACTTTGTGTCTATTTTTAAATTTTTTAAAAATTTATTTTATTGAACTGCATATGTGACATTAGAAATATAATCAAAATAATCAAAAATATAAGTAGTATCTTTAACATATATGGTATATGTGATTATTGTTATATAATCATATGTGATAGTATAGTGTAATATAATAATTGCTATCATTTTAACATGATATGATACATTATCATTATCATATAAATAGTATCTTTAATGGTATTATTTCCATTATTTGTTCTTTGATCCATTCATTATTTAGGGTGCATTTTTATCTTATCTGCCTTTCGAATCGACTCAGTGAGAGAATTATTAAAGTCTCCCAACTACTGTTTTGCTGACCTCAATGTGTTTTTATGATCCATGTAGCTCTTCTTTTAAGAGCTTAACCACCATGCTGCTTAGTGCATATACATTTAATTTAGTTGGGTTTTTTTTCATTGTCTATGTTCCTTTAAGCGTAGTGTGGTTTCCTAATTTGTCCCTCTTAACATTTTTCCTGTTGCTTTATCTGAGACCACGATTGCAACTCCTGCTTTTTCAGAACTGCCTAAAGCATAGCAAATTTTGTTCCATATTCTTGTTTTCACTTTCTATATGTTTCAAATGTGTTTCTTGTATGTAGCGAAATGGCTGGGTCATGTTTTCTTATCCATTCATCTATATTTTTTCTTTTTATTGAGGACTCTAAGTGGCATAAAGGATAGAGAGCTGGCCTCAAAGCCAGGAAGATCTGGGTTTGGGTCCTGCCTCTGATATATACCAGTTGTATGATTCTGGACAAGGCACAGCCTCTCCATATTCCCAGGCAATTCTCTTAAGATTATAAGTCGCATGATTGTACAGGTATAACCTAGATCAGATCGCTTGCTGACTTAGTGAGGAGGGAGGGAAGAGAGGGAGGGAGAAAAATTTGGAACTCAAAATCTAATTTTAAAAAATGAATGTTGAAAACTATCTTTACATGTAATTGGAAAAATAAAATACCTTTAAACGGGGGGGAGAGAAAAAAAATTATAAGTTGCAGAGCAGTTGATCTGCATTGATAAAGGAAGTTCCTCACTAAGTGCTCTCTACCCTGATGAAATCACAGGTCTGGTTAAATAAATAAATGAATGGATGAATGAATAGATAGGTAGATAGATAGATAAATAGAGGGATAAATAGATGAACAAATAGACAAATGAATGAATTAATGAACAAATAAATAAATGAATAAGGGATGAGAATTTTTCCCTGAAATATTAATTCATCTTTTTCAACCAACTCTGCTCTTTATTTTTCCCATCCATTCCCTGATATCTCCATACGATGCCTTCTGCCTTTCAACCTCCCCCTGGAACTTTGTACTCTGCTTTTGCATCTGCCAGCTCAGATTGGCAAGTTTTTGCCTTATCTTGCTCAGGGCGTGTTCACTTTCCTACTACCTCCAACATCCTCTTCCATTCCAACAGCCTTTTATAAGGTATCTTCACCCCTTTAAAATGTAAGCTTTTTGAGAGCAGGGACTATATTTCTTTTTTTACTTGTATTTATATCCATTAGTACTTAGCACAATGCCTGGAATATGCTGTTCAGTCATTTTTCAGTTGTGTCTGTCTCCTTGTGATCCCATTTGGGATTTTCTTGGCAAAGATACTGGAGTAGTTTGTCATTTCCTTCTCTGGCTTATTTTACAGATGAGGAAACTGAGGCAGACAGGGTTAAGTGATTTGCCCAGGGTCACACAGCTAGTAAGTATCTGAGGCCAGATTCAAACTCAGGAAGATGAGTCTTCCAAACTCCAGGCCTGGCACCCTATCCACTGTACCACCTAGCTTCCCTTTTTGAGGGTAAGGGCTGTATTTCTTTTTTGCTTGTACTTATATTTCTAGCACTTAGTAAGCTGCCTAGTACATAATAAGTACTTAATAAATGCTTGTTGACTGACTGAATTAACTTGAAACTCAAATATTTTGAAACACTGTAATGACAAACAATTTTGAAAGATTTAAGAACTCTGAGCAATGAAATGACTAATCATAATTACAGAGGACCCATGATGATGCAGGTTACCCACCTCCTGACAGAGAAGTGATGGATTCAGTGTGCAAAATGAGACATTTTTTGGACATGGCCAATGCAAGAATTTGTTTTGCTTGACTGTATATTTGTTATGAGGGTTTGATCTTTATTTTTTTCCTATGGGAGAGGTAGGTGAGAGAGAAATTGGATTTTATTCATATGACATATATAAGGAAAAAATGTATATATTTTTTGACAAACACAATTGCCACAACGAACAGGATTGAAAAAGAAACAAGAGATCGTAGTAACTCACATACGGTTATAGGTGGTGATATAGCATGAGAGATAAAGCCAGTGGAACCCAATAGTGAAAATGTTTGTCTGCATGACTCCTTGATGTTTCTTAAGCTGGGTGATTTTTTAGTGCCCCTTAAATCTTATCTCGCTATTTGGGGCCTAACTTATAACTTTGACTTGTGACACAGTTTTAATTTTCTGTGGAAATTTACTAGGTGTTTTGCTAAAAAAAAAATTTCCATGCTTTGGCCTCCCCTGACTGCTTACTCTGATAAGCTACCATCCCTGGCACAGGGCCAGGGCTGTCAAGGTGGCCCCAGAGCTGAGACATCGGTGTGCAATCACCACATTGCATCTGTAGAGAAGGCCTATTGTGGCTAAGATGTTCAAGGGGAAATGCCCCACTCTCACTTTGAGGTCAAAGACAAATGCCCCCTCCCCATCTTTCTCTGAAGTGAGGAGGAATGCAAAAATGCAGAAAGAAGGTGGCAAAATTGGAAAATGCCCCAGAAAAACAACACACTGAAACCCCCAGACAGCGAGGCAATCCCTGACAGTCCCTGATTATCTCCCCCTCTCAGCAGATCACCAGAGATCTCCCTTCTTGTCCCTCAGGGATCACTTCTTCTCCTTTGTCCCCAGTTAGATTTCACTGTTGCTTCTGGAACCACCAACTGCTGTTGGTGGTGTTAAGTGTCGATGTACCACCAACAAAAACCTCCTGCAATGACTGTTGGAGTCATCTTTTCTTGGCACAGAGCAGCTAGGTGGAACGGTGGATGAAGTGGCCGGTCTACAGTCAGGAAGACTCATCTTCTAGAGTTCAAATCTGGCCTCGACTCTTGCTAATTGTGTGACCCTGGGCAAGTCACTTCACCCTGTTTACCTCAATTTCCTCATCTGTAAAATGAGCTGGAGAAAGAAACTGCAAACCACTCCAGTATCTCTGCCAAGAAAGGGACCCAATGGGGTCACAAAGAGTTAGGCACAATTGAACACCATCATTTTCTTGGCAGAATCCAAATGAAGCAGGCCAATGAGCAACAGACCAAGCTAAGGCCATAGGTACCTCCAACAATCCAAGAGCCATTGATCAGAGCTAGGATTGGGTGCCCTCACCACTGCACCTCTGCAGATGGAGAAGGACTGGATCTTCACCACCTCCCATCACTCCTGAGAGAGACAAAGAGTCCAGCCACTTAACCACATGTTCTAGTGACAGGGACTGCTGCACACCCTCCTTCTAGCTCATCATGTATTATTCTGAATGGGAATCACTCAGTCAGGTAGTCATACCAATGTCCCAGTGGGTATCACCCTGTGATTCGGGACTTGAATGCAAGGGCTAGGGGCGGGAAGGTGGCGGGGAAGGATCTCAACCTCAAGCCTCAGCAACAAGGAACTCCATTTGCCTTTATATCTACAAGTGCCGACCAAGGCTGCGTCTAGGACCTCTGGCTACTGAGCTTGGGTAGTAGGACTTCTCATCCTCACCAAGTCTGGGGTCTGAGCCACATGCCTAAGTAAGAGGGAATCCACCCACTATGGTTAAGACAAGGCCACTACCTTCCAGGCGGTGTAAGTGGCTGCATCAGTGGTACTGCCACTAGCAGCTAGGTGGCACAGTGGATAGAGTGGCACGTGGGCTTGCCGAGCCCTCTTCAGGGCTGCTCATCCACCTTTGGTGTCCAATGGATCACTCACCTCTCACCTGTGGTGCCAAGAAACAAACCTTGGTTTTGAGTTATACTTTATAGCATTGGTTTTGAAAGACATCTCAGAAATAGGAAAGTGATGCAAATCTGGTCTTGATTTATGGCTTTGTTTATTGGCCAGATTTAAAAGGTGATGGAAAAAAGTTAATAATGCAGATTAAATTTTAAAATGTGTCATGGGGATAGGTTTAGGTGTTTGCTTTGTTTTCTGGACCAGGGGAGTTATTTGTCGTTGTTGTTTGTCCTTCTTTTTCAAAGAAGACCAATGAGGTCATGGGATAATATTTTGACCTAAGCATGAATTGGATTCAAGTGAGGCAGAGTCACACAGGGTCGTCAGCCTCATTCTCTCTTCCAGAGTCATTGAAGACCAGTGGCAAGATAAAAGTCAAGACTACTTGTGATGGGCCAGGATGCAATGGATGTCCTTGATATCTCTGGCGTCTGACCAAGCTCTCAGTGCTCTACGATGTCTGCTTCAGGCGCCTTTGTGGCCGTGGGAACAAATTGTTCTCAACCACCTATTCCACTAGGGGAAGTCTTCACATGCTGGGGGTAGACATTCCCCTAACTCACTGACCCCATATACTCCAACCAGTGAAAATACATGAAGTTGTGAGATGGAGCGTCTTGTTTAAAGAGCAGCAAAGAGGTTTGAGACCCCTTGGTCACCCTACCCAACTGCTGGGTTTTACCAGGGTATGGCCACTGCACATGCTACAGCTTCTTAGAGCCACAGGTGAGAGGTGAGTGATCCATTGGACACTAAAGGTGGAGGAGCAGCCCTGAAGAGGGCTCGGCAAGCCCTCACACCAGAGGTGCTAACCCTCCGTTAACACCCTATATAATCCACAAATGTTTGTTAAACATTTATCAACACACCTGACAATAGATCACCCTGATATGTAACAACAGAGTTTTGATAACCTTAGTTGTTAGAAATTCTCCATTAAAGTCTTACTCTGATGTCTCCTTATAGATAATCCTGGGATCTTCAAAACTAATCCCACAAGATACTAGCCCTGAAAGGTATTATCAAGCTCTAAAGGCTTCTAGTATGGGTCCAGCAATGTACTATACATCTTCTACCCGAGAAGCAACCCCGGCTAAATTCAGAGAGGCTTATCACCAAAGGTTACCCTTTAAGTGATCATTTACTTTAGCTATAGCTATTCTTTCAAGTACCATTTATGAAGGTTTGGGGAGGGTCACAATTTTCACCAATAGATAGAACATCCTAAACAATGGAATTAGAGATCTTAGAGAGTCTAAAGTTCATAGAATTATAGGCTCTAGAGACAAAAGGCACTTTAATATCATTCAATCTAACCTAATTCTTTTGGTTTTGTTTGCTTGTTTTGTTTTTATAGATGAGGAAACTGTGGTCCAAAAAAAGATTAAGACATAAGGTAAGACATAAAACTGGAATATGAATCCAGTTCTTCTGATTCCAAATTACATACTGAGCCAATGCAACAAGCTATATATGGGTCTTTTGTATTTGCAAATGTGTGCAACCATGCATGTTTGTGGTTCTTCGTGCAGAATGTGTGAGTTGATCACTGAACTTAGGTTGAAAGAGGAAGACAGGCTAAAAAGAGGAAGACATTCTTAGAACACAAAATAAACAGGTCAAAAGTCTACAGAATCTTTTTTGGAACAAGCAGGCAATACTTCATTAAACAAGAGCAAAGGTTGATAATGGGTGCACAATGTTGAATTGTTGTATGTAACTAAAAAAGTTTATCATCCAGATAAAACCAATGAAATGGCCAAGATCCAGGAATAAAATCAAAAGATCCTTCATGGGTGACATCCACATAAACTCAGCCAACAGCATGCTGACCAGGAAGTGTTGAACAATGGCTGAATCACAGAGATGTGTTGGTAGAAACGGCAATTGAAGACCTGGTGATTTCCACCAAAAATCACAGAAGGACTTAGTGATCAGTGTCAACTGTACACGAAAATGGTAGAAATTGTGCAACTCATCATTGCAGGCTATAAAAATTTAGCACCTACCAAACACCTAGCAAGACATGACCTGACAACTAGAATTATAGACCAGAAACTCATTATCTTTCAATTGACCAAGAGAAAGTCAACACGTTCCCGTTCTATAAATACCTCGAAATATCCTGGCGAACTTAGTCAATAAACTGCTAGAACCATACCTTTAGCAAAGACTAAATTGCTTCCCACAATCACTCAGGATAACACTGAGCCACAAAAACCTGCTAATAACCTTTCTGATAGATGTCACCACAACAAATTCTCATAATCTCCAGGTTACATGGAATAAAAAAAAAATCCTTCAAAATATAGAGACCTCTCAGAGGACATTGAAATCACTCAGCAAAAGGATGGGGTGCATATCCTATTGTCCTGTCTGCTCCTGGAACCATACTAAGGATGCTTTCTCTGAGCCTAAAGAGGAGGAGCTTACATTTTGATTGTTTTTTTGTTCAACTACAAAAAGTGATTATTTGATCCACCTACTCAATAATCCATGGAACAAAAATATTTTTGATGTTTCTTAATATTTAGTATTATTATATTATTATATATTGCATATATTAAGTTAGTATATTAAATATTATTATATTAATAATTTGTTTAAATATTATTATTTAATATTTTAAAATTTTTTTCTAAAATAATAGCAAGATAGCAACCACCAAAAAAATGTTTTTAATGACTTCTTGTTTATATAATACTCTGCAGTTGGCAAAAGGCTTCCCTCAAACAGCCTCTGAGTATGGCACAAGTATCGTAATTCTCATTTCACAGATTGTAGGATCACTAATTTGGAGTTCTAATGAACCTCAGAAGCCATCAAGCCCAACCCCCACATTTTACATTTGGGGAAACTAAGGCACAGAGAAGTAATTGACTTGCCCAGGGTTACACAACTAGTGAGGGTTTGTGAGGGGATTTCAATTCTTGACTTCTAGTCTGGCGCCTTTCAGAAGAGGAAGCAAAAGAGCAGAGAGGTCAAGTGACTCATCTAGGATTACACAGCTAGCAAGTGGTAGAGCCAACACTGAAGTTCAGTGATCTTTCTACTAAATCAGGCTATTTCTTCTCAGCTTATGCTATGGACCTGTGCACTGACAATATTAACTTTTCCACATTACATTCAACTAAATTACAGCTTCCTTGGCTGTTTTTTCTTCTTTTATATTTTCTCCACCACCCACCACCCTCCAAAAACTCCTCTAATACAGTTCTGGACTCAATAAATCCTTGTCGAGCAAAGAAATAAATGAATGAGTTAAGGAAGGAAAGAAGCAGCAAAGGAAGGAAGGAAGCAGGGAGGGAGGGAAGAAGGGGAGGAGGAAGGAAAGAAGAAAGGAATGGAGGAAAGAAGGAAGGAAAGGAGGAAAGAAGGAAGGAAGGAAGAAAGGAAGGAAGGGAAGAAGGGAAGGAGGGAGGGAGGGAGAAATGAAAGAACAAAGGAACTAATGCATGAAAATCAAATGTTACAAAATGAATGAGAACATTCTATGCTAAGGAAGAAGAATAGAGTAGAAGCCACTTCTATTTAAGATCAGAAATGTCTTCTCTGTAGACATGTATGGAATCAGACGTTTTGAACTGAAAGTGAATTTAGAAATCAAATAGTTCAACCTCCTCATTTTCCAGATGATGAAAATGAGACCCAGAAAGGTAGAGTGATTTGTCTGAGGTCATACAGGTCTCACAGGATGATAAAATCTCAACACTGGGTGGAATCTCAGAAGACCATCCCCAAGTGAGCATCCCCTCAATAACACACCCAACAGTGAGAGGAAACCCACCACATGCCAAAGAAGCCACCCTCACCCTTGGATAGTTCCAACAGCCGAGAAGCCTTGCTCTAGTCCAAGACCAAATCTGCTCATTTGTGATTTTTATCCATTACACCAAGTTCTACCTAGTTGCTGTTTGCAGAGACTGTTGCAATCCCTTTGACTTAATACAAAAGAATAGACTCCTGATTGGTGTCTGTTTTCAAAGCATCTTCAGGTATCTTCCTTTTATCCTAAGTTTAAAGATATCATGTATCTGGTTTTCAGTGTAAAATAACACATGTTTACTTAAACTATGGAGCCTCCAGTCAAGGGCTAACTAACCCTTTAAAGGTAAGCCCATTCTAGGTTTACTTTAATTTCATGTTATCTAACTGCACGGAGCCCTCATGGCTGCACAGATATCATTCAGTTCATCCCACTGTCTATTGCACTTTCTACAGCAGTAATTCCAAACCTCCTCAAGCTCCCAACTCCATCACCTCTCTCTCTCTCTCTCTCTCTCTCTCTCTCTCTCTCTCTCTCTCTCTCTCTTTCTCTCTCTCTTTCTGTGTGTGTGTCTGTCTGTCTGTCTGTGTCTCTGTTTCTCTCTGTCTCTATCTCTATCGCTCTGTCTCTCTCTGTCTCTCCTCTCTCTGTGATTCTCTGTCTCTTTGTCTCTCTGTCTCTGTCTCTCTGTCTCTCTCTTTCTCTGCTACTTGCCCACCTGTCCTAAGTAATATCACCTCCTGTCCTCCCCACCTTAAAACCTCTCTGAATCTTCACCTATCCTTGCTTCTTTCTCTCAGGTCTCAGAGGATAAGGTAGGCCTTAAGGTAGGCCTCCTCTTTGTTACAGATAACTCTTCTAATTGTGCTTTTGATCCCTATTCCTCCCATCTCCTCCAGGAATTCTCCTCTTTCTTTTCCCACATTTCATCTCTCCTTTGTTGGCCTCTCGTGGCCAACAGACAAGCTCAGGTCTCTCTTATCTTTAAGAAGCAACAAACCAGTCTAAATCCCCCTTTCCACTTGACCCTGCTATCTCCTCAAACGATCATTCGAGATCTCTCCTCCCCTTAACTGCTTTAACTCCCAGCAAGAATTATCTACACCGACTGCCTCTACTGCCACATCACACACTCACTTTTTATCCCCTTCAGTCTTGTTTTTACTCCACCATTCTTCTAAAATTGTGGTAAGAGGACTAATATCTACTAGCACTTTCCCATAACATGGGTTAGACCAACCTCTCCTTCTTTCCCTTCTGAGTCAAGGATTAGCTTTCCCTGAAAGAAGACAAATGGACAGGTAGGAAGTACGGTGGCTAGAGCTCCAGGCCTGGAATTAGGCAAGATCATTTTCCAGAGTTCAAATCAGACATGTACTTGCTGTGTGACACTGGGAGTCACTTAACCCCGTGTGCCTCAGTTTCCTCATCTGTAAAATGAACTGGAGAAGGACATGGCAAACCACTTCATTATCTTTGCCAAGAAAAAACTCCAGATGGGGTCACAAAGAGTCAGATGTGACTAAAAAATGACTGAATGACCAAAAAAAAAAAAAAGACAAAAGAGTGGGGGTGGGGGAGGGAGGACCTGATTAGCCCCTGTTTCTCCAACACAGATTCTTTCTCACCACCCCCCAACATAAGGTAGGTCCTGGCTCCTTCTCCTTCCTTCCTGTGACAGGACCTTACTTTCACTAAAAGGAGACAGAGCTACCTTCCAAGGTCACCTTGACTAGCTTCCTGGTCACCTAAGGACATAAAGGCATTCCACGTGGAGTCTGGGCCCCTTTTACTTAATAGATTTCCAAGCACAATGCAAATCACCATGTCCTTCATCATATCCTGGACTGCTGACCAAATGAGTCTCCAAATTTTCTCTCTCCCTCGCACTCCTTCCCCTGTCCACATACGCATACAAACACACACACACACACACACACACACACACACACACACACACACACGAGGCACTTGAAAGTTATTGAACAGTTTAGAAGAGGAGATTTATGTGGCCCTAGAGAAAGAATATGCAATAAGGATATCCCAGTGGCACCTACTTTCTCATTCTCTGTGATTTTTCAAAGATGAGGCCATATTTCAGCTATCACATTTGCCAATTCTTTCAGAACCGGAGGGATAACGTTCTCCTGCTGGGTAATGAACTTATCAGGGGCAGTGAGGCACTCCTTTATTATCTGTTCACTACTTAATCTATGTAATTCTCTTATATTATCTCCTCCCATATGAGATAAACTCCTTGAGAGCTGGAACTGCCAAATTTTTGTCTTTGCTTCTATCCCCAGTATCTAGCACAATATCTGGTATACAGTAGGCACTAAATAAATGCTTGTTCATAGATTAGTTACTTAACTTGGCTTTCAACTTCCTATTTGCCATCTTAATTCTCTCCATCCTTTCCAGAGGAACTATTGCATAGTGGTTTGGGCTGACTTTGAAGTCAGAAGAACTGGGTTTAAGTCTTTGCCTCTTACACACACTGGCTATGTGACCCTGGGCTAGTCACTTAACCTTTTTGTGCTCCAGGTAACTCTCCAAGACTGTAAGTTAAAGAGAAAGTACAGTGTTGTATTGCAAAAAGGACTTCCCTCACTGGGAGTTCCCTAGACTGCTGAAATCAAAGACCCATTCATTCTCTTTGGAGGGAGAGGAGAAATGCAAGTCTCTTTCCTTTCCTTTCTTTTTTTTTTTGCTTTAGTCTGCTTTTTTCTGTTTTATTTTGTTTGTTTTTGCTTTTTGGTGAGGCAATTGGGGTTAAGTGACTTACCCAGGGTCACACAGCTAGTAAGTGTTATGTGTCTGAGGCCACATTTGAACTCAGGTCCTCCTGACTCCAAGGCCAGGGCTGTATCCACTGTGCCATCAAGCCACTCCTCCTTTCATTTCTTAGAGTGCATTATCTAGAACAGAGATTCTTGACCTTTTTTATGTGTGTCACAGAACCTCTTATGAAGCCTATGGACCACCCCTTCTCAGAATAATGTTTTAAATGCATAAAATAAAGTGCATAGGATTACAAAGGAAGTCAATTATTTTGAAACATAATTGTCAAAATTTTTCACCCCAAGATAAGAATCCCTGGCCTAGAACTGGCTGTCTTTGCCAGCATTTACCTAATATTCTAACTTGTATCATACTTATGCTTATATATGCTTCATCCTTTTATTAGGCAGTAAACTCCTCAGGGGCAAAGACTGCTTTTATTTCTTTTTTCAAATTTATTTTATTTTCAATTTATGGAATAAAACAAGCATTTATGTAACATAGCATAAAAATAAGATAATTGCACACAAAACTGCAAATCTATTATGTTCAATTTGCTGTTCCTTTTAAATATATAACAAAGTTATCATGTATTTTTTTCTTCCCTCTGCCCCCACTCTGCCCTAGAGATGGCTATCATTAGACATAAATAAGTATAAATACGTAAAATTGTGTGTATATATATATATATATTTATATATATAATATATATATATATATATATACTTTATCAGTTCTTTCTTGCACATTAGTACTCAGTAAATTTTTGTTGATTTTAATTGAAATTCAATATTAAAAGGAGTAGGAACTTGGGAGGACACTGGTGCTATTCACACATTTTACAAATGTGGAAATTGAGGTCCAGAAAGAGTAAGAGACTGCTCTACTACTGGAAGCCAGAATACTTTTGTTTCTAAAAGTCCTTAGAGGTCCTGGTCTAATGTTTCAATTATCCAAAGCTCCTTAAGTATACTACAGTCTTCTTTTTGGCAATATGTCCACTAGTGGCCTCTCAGTGCCCCCTTTTGGCCAATGTAACTTTATTACAAAGCTGATCCTCTAACCTTTTGTAGTCTCTGTATGCCTTTACTTTCAGTATACCTTCCCATACCTCCCATTCAAAATAAAAGGAAATAGATTCTAGTGTTTACCGTGTATAGGCGCGTAAAAAAAAGATTCATTTTTCTTCAAAAAAATTTTTTTTCTTTAGTACACAACAAAGTGTCCTAAAGTCATTCTCTCTTCAGTCAATAAGCATTTATTAAGTCCTTGTTATTACCTGGCACTGTTCTAAGTACTAGGGATGCAAAAAATATGGTCTATCTCTTCAAGGAGCTCATAGTCTAATAAAAGAGACAGCATGCAAACAACTACAATTATCCCTTCCACATCTTACTTCCCCCACCTCTGTTTTCTATACATCATGGGTCAGCATAAGAAATTAAATGGGACTTTTGGAGGAGTTTTGTAGAAGACACAGAAGACATGCAAAGACCAGCAAGTTTAGAAACTCAGAAATGCATAAAATATATGTATAGTATTATATAACATCGACATATTTTATCTTTTAATACCATAACAATTCTGACTTCTCTAATACAAAAGGAGATTTTATGCAGATTCTCCAGATCAAGGGGGAGCTGCGTCCCTAGCCCTCTCCCCCTAGATGTGGAAGGGATAATTGCATACATAGATCTCCAATCTGAACATCTTTTTTCATTAACACTACCACTTTTGGAATATTTCAATAGGATAATAAAAATCCTATAACAAATACCCCCATGCCCCACTGAGAAGCTTCTCATCCCTGCCTTATAAGAACACAGAATTTATTGGATTCGGGCCAAAGCAGAGGCCATAGTAATAGATAACCTGCTACAGATTTTCCTAAATTAAACTGCCCAAGAATCCCAGGGGAAGTAGATCCTTTCACCTACTTGGCTTAGGAAGCAGATTATTGAACTAGTCTCCTAGATGGTCCCCTTACCTCCACTGTCTCATTTCTTCTCCCAATACCTCCTAAAAACCATTGTCATAAATCTTCCAAAACTAGTTTTATGCTGCTTACTTGCTCAAAAGGTCTCCTTGCTGTGTTGAGCCCAAACTCTTCTACCAAGTTTTTCAGGACTTTGTCCAACCTAATTTTCTACTGCTCCCCAAAACCAACCATCTACCCTAGTCAAGCTGGTCTTCTCACTGTTCCCCGTATATGCTATTGCTCATTGCTATCTACATATTCCCTTCCCTAAGATACTCTCCTCCTGCTCTACTTATCCAAATCTTTTTTGGCCGGTTGTGACTGACACTACATTACCCCATTTGGGCTTTTCTTGACAGAGATACTGGACTGGTTTGCCATTTTCTTCTCCAGCTTATTTTACAAATGAGGAACTGAGACAAACATAGTTAAGTGACTTGCCCAGGGTCCCACAGATAGTGTGGGATTTGAGCTCGTGAGGATGAGTCTTCCTGATTCCAACCCCAGTGCTCTATCCACTGTGCCACCTAGCCGCCAATCCAATTCTTACTCACCCTTTAATACTCAGCTCATCTTAATTCCTTCAGTAAGCCTCTTTTTCTGAATTCCTGTTGCCTCTTATAACCTGTACTATACAGTTTACCACTTCATTATATACCATTTTGCATTATTTTCCAATTGTTTCATGTGCACTAATTTCATCTGCCCACCTAGAATGGAAACTCCTTGAAGACAGAGACCATATGTGTAAGGCACCGTGCTATAGAAACACGAAATAGTCTAAGATGCAGCTCCTTTCCATTATTAATTATTTGTGAGTGTGAACTTAAGCAAATAATTTAATGTTCCTAAGTCTCCTTTTCCTCATCCATGAAATGAGTTGGACTTAGATGACCCTTAATGTCCTTGGCTGGTCTCAAATTCAATGATTCTATATTATTTCATATTCCTCACAATGCCCAGCACAATGTCAGATCCAAGCACTCAATAAATACTTGTTGCCTTTTTAATTGATTGATCTGTCTGCCTTAGATCATTACTGGGCTCATGACCTACCCAGCAACAAACTAAAACTGGAATAGTGGTAGAAAAAAAGGCTGGCCAGCTGCCTTCCTGACTGCCTGATTACCTCCCTTCAGTTTAAGGGCATGAGATGCATTCACTTGCTGAGCAGATTTTGTTAGCAAGTTCATTTTGCCCATAATCATGGGGCAGGGTGGGGTTGGGAAGGAGAAGGCTGCCAGCTGGGCCTTAGTCAGCTTCTGACACTTTCCTTTGCTCTAGCCCCCTCAAGTGCTATTCCCACCCCCCACACCCCCAATCCTGTTGCCAGAACTGAGTGGAAAATGCCAGTTGGCAAGGTTCTTTGTTCATTGAACTTTCTGTGGCCACAGACATTCAGGGCTTGAGTCCCAGCTGTCTGATCAAAACAGGACACCCAAAATGGGCATCACCCTCCAGCCACTAGTGTGGCCCTCATCTAAACAGGTGCAATTGTTTTCGCCTGCATTTTCCCTTTACCTTGTTTGTACAAATGAGTGCCAGTCTCCAGATGTCTCTCCAAGAGAGAGCCGAATCCTGCCCACTTTGTGACTGCAAAGCCAGATGTTCCTGCCCTCGCTCCAGTTGGCCCACCAGTCGAGCAGCCTTTGCCCAGCTCCTGTTCCTGAGCTTTTTACAGGAAAGGTCTGGAAAATCAGGGCTCATAGCCCAAAGAGTCAGATGAAAAACTAGAGTTACAAACTAGGTAAAAGAAAGATAGAAGATATCATAGGACTTTTAGGCACGAGAGATGAATTCCCACAGGGCAACTTTTGGAATAGTTGTTACATTTCACCTTTGTTTATAGAGAACCTCATGCAACTTTTGCAACAGCTTTTATGAGGTTTGTTTGTTTGTTTTAACAGTGAAGGTTTCTGTAGCTATATCTTTAACAAGCCAGCTCAGAGTTGCATGATTTCTTCAGGCTGTAAAGAGTGCCAGGGTCCCTGGAAAGAGCACTGAATGAGAACTAAAAGACCTGGATGTTAGTGCCAGCTCTGTCGCTGACACATTGATTGTGACCTCAGCCAGGTTATCAAACTTTCCCAGGCTTCAGTTTATTCATCTATATGTAGCATCCCTTTACCCAAAGAGTTGGAGTACAGTTGAAATGGATGCCTACAGAAGAGGAAATCTTCACTGTATTCTGATTCAAGGACGTAGGAAGCTGTGACTATCTCTGAAAGAGACAGTCTTCCCTTAGAGGCAGTTTTGAGATAGCATGGTGGATAGAGAGATGGGGTTGGAGTCAGGAAGACCTCATTTCAAATGCTCTCTCAGATACTTAACTAGCTGTGTGACCTTGGGCAAGTCACCTAATCTCTGTTTACCTCCATTTCCTCATCTGCAAAATGGAGACTAAAATAGCACCTTAGCTCCTAGGGTTATTGTAAGGATCCAATAAGATAATATTTATAAAGCACCTAGCACAGCACCTGGCATAGTAAGCACAAAATAAAATGCTAGCTATTATTCTCTTCTTGTTACATAAGGGATAAAGGAGAGCTGAAATCTCTAGAGAAACAAGAAGTAAGTTATATTGTGAGGTCCTCTGTTGATCGCCACAGTAGGGAAGAGAGGACAGGAGAGAAAGTGACATCACTGGGGTGGCTGCTGGGCTCCACAGTTACTGCACTGTTTCTGAGGCTCTTGTTTCTTCTGCCATCCCCCTGACCAAGAGGGAGGTATTTAAAAAAAAAAAAAAAAGACTGTAGCTGAACTATACAGAAGCCACCCAGGGCATGATGCAAAGTGGTTGTAGCTGTTCCTGTTTGCCAAGACCAACGCTGGTGACATTCCCAGTTCCTCCTTCCTTATCCCCCATGGAGCTTCTATTTCATCTTCATTTTTCTAAGAGCACACTTGCCTTCTGTGCTTGTCATGTGTTTTCAAAAGCGACCAGTTTCTCTAAGATATTGGTGCGTGTGTGTGTGTGTGTGTGTGTGTGTGTGTGTGTGTGTGTGTGTGTGTGCTTTGTGCATCCCTGGGAGGGAGTAAATATAGTTGAGAGGAAGGCTGTAAGGCTATAATCATCTGGAAGAAAAAAGTCGACTATCTTATCTCTGAGAATACCAGCTGGGGGCTCCAGCCAAACAAAAAAGAGATTTTGCTGATGTTTATTTTTTACAGCTACCCAAAAGCATTAACAAAATCGGGGGGTTTTTTTCTTTTTTTCCTCTCTAAAAAAATTACTATTTGGAGGAGGAAGGGGAAGGATACATTGGATACTATGGTGATGTAAAAACACATAAAACATCAATAAAAACTTTAAAAGAAAAGAAATTAATCCCAACTGTCTCAGACATAGGCTAAGCCAAGAGTTTTCTGGTCTAAGGAGGTTTGGTAAGTGGGTGAGATTCAATCCCATCTGAAACAGTGACCACAGGCAACTTCCCTTCCAATTTTCTCTCCAGGGAATTTTTAAGAGAACCCCATCCTCTCAGGGATGGAGTGAGGGTGTTGGCCAAGGAGAAAGCTGCACCCTTAGGGACTCACTCAGGGAGGAGCTCCAGAACACGGTGCTGCACACAGGATGGGAGAGGAGATCGAGAGAAGGGGGAGAAATCAAGGAGTGAGTTCTCTTCAGCTAAACTCTTTTTACTCCCCAACAAATAACTGATAATAACTAACATTTATATAGTGCTTACTATGGACCGGGTGCTAAATTGAAATTTCACAGAACAATATTTGTTCTTTGAACTCAGTCAAAGGGCTGCACTTGAGGACCTAGAAGGCCACATGCAGCCTTGAGGCTGCTGGTCCTCCACCCCTGGGATCTTTCCTAAGGTCTTCTAACTCTAATATTTTATATCATATGATACAGAAACTACAGGATGATTAACTTTTGGCCAGAGACACTTTGAGAGACTATCTAATAAGAGGCATTGGGCATCAGGGCAGGGAGTACCCCCCCTACTGAAATTACAAAGTCTTAAAATATTGAAGTAATAATTGGCTGAATATATAGAGAACACAGGGCCATGTTTCTTCCCTAAAACATGATAATCAGCACAAATGTAAACATGTTTTGTTTTGGGGGGGGGTTTCTGGAAAAAAATACCTATTAGTTGATGAAGAGTAGCAAAAGCTGGTATTCGTTTAGAGTAAACAGTTGAAAGATCAGCTTCTCTTCCCCTTTCCATATACTATATTTAGGTATTATTAGTTACTCATTATGGATGTAGTCCACACATAGAATTCAACAGTTCTATTTTATTTAAAAAGATACTCATTCCCGCCCCCCTCCTTCCCCAAAATGGGTTTGTTCAGGTCCAGGGAAGCAATTACAGCAGGCATGCCTATGGCTGCTTAGCTATGCAGAAAAAAAGTACTTCTGCAAGTGCTTAGGTTTGGAGATAACACCATCAGAATACCATTGCTTGAACCTGGCAACCAGACTTAGAAGACAGCTATAGGATAATCCTGGGTCAGTTACTAGCTAGGGCAGCTAGGTGGTGCTATAGCACACAGACTATAGTGCACAGAGAGCCAGTTCAATTCATCTTCCTGAGTTCAAATCTGGCCTCAGACACTTAAGTGACCTTTGGCAAGTCACTTAATCCTGTTTGCCTCAGTTCCTCAATCTGCAAAATGGGCTAGAGAAGGAAACAGCAAACCACTCCAGTATCTTTGCCAAAAAAAAAACCCAAATGGGATCACAAGGAGTCAGACACGATTGAAAACAACTGAACAATAGTTACTGGCTTGCTGCGTGAGCCTTCCTCCCCTGAATCTCAGTTTCTTCATCCACAAATTGGAAATAAGAAAATTATTGTGCCTCACAGGGTAACTTTTTCCTTTATGATCACAGAACTGGAAAGAATCTTTGGGGACATGTGGTCCAACCTCTTCATTTTCTAAAGAAACTAAGACCAAAAGAGGTGATATGATTTGGTCAAGGTCACACATATAGTAAATGGACAACATAGCCAATTGCAGCTAAGAATAATAACAACCTATATTTATATAGCACTTACTAGGTGCCAGGCACTATGCTAAGTGCTTCACAAATATTATCTCATTTGATCTTCACAACAACTCTGGGAGTTAGGTGCTGTTATTATCCCCATTTTACAGATGAGGAAACTGAGTCAAACAGAGGAGCTTACAAGTGTCCGAGGCTGGATTGGAACTCAAGTCTTCCAAATTCCAGGCCCAGAATTGTATCAGCTACCAGCACCACCTACTTAGCTGCCCGGCTAGAAGCATTTTATTTTACACATTTCAACTCACACAATAAAAGTCCTGTGACTTAACTTGATACATCCGCTTCCCCCCAAGGAGCATGAGAAAGTGGATAAGGAAACAGCTAGATCAGTCACCAAAGAGAGAAGGATACATCTGTATCTAGAGGGATTGGATACATCCTTAATTCAGCTGGTTGGGGGGGGAAATGTGGTCCTATGGTGTGAAAAGATCTTTAGAACACAGCAAGAAGAAGAAGGGATTGTGCCTCAGTGAAAGTCATCCTCGGGTCACTCCTTCCAGGTCCGTGTAGATACACCTGGGTAGTCCCAAGCAATAGGGTTGCTCCCCAATTTGGATGAGGGCCAGGGTTTTGTTTTGTTTTTTTAGAAAGCTGTGGGGTCTCCATAAGGAATGATTATATTTGGTTCGCATCTCTGATGTCAGAGAAAGAAAGAGGCCAATTATTGAAACTATCGAGCAATCTTCTAGCATAAAAGGTTCAAGCCATAAGGTATTCCAGAAAAGGAGAAAGAGGGAGGACGTGAACAGAGAGAGCTTGTCCCAAGAAAGTATAACTCCACCTTTCCTTCTCCACCCTGAAAAAAAAAATTCAAAAATGTTTCAGACTACCACAGTAGCAGTCAAGATTTGAACCCAGGCCCTTTGACTCTGAATCTAGTCTGCTTTCCACTTTCAAACCTGTGATTTCATCAGTATAAGAAGTTTAGAAATGCCATCTTCCTTGTTGTTAAGTTGTTTCAGTCATGTCTGACTCTTTGTGGCCCCATTTGGGGTTTTCATGGCAGGGATAACTAGAGTGGTTTGCCATTTCTTCTCCAGCTCATCTTATAGATAAGGAAACTGAGGCAAACAGAGTTAAGTGACTTGCCCAGGGTCATACAGCTAAGTGTCTGAGGTAGGATTTGAACTCGGGAAGAGGAGTCTTCCAGGCCCACCACTCTATCCGCTGTGCTACTTGGCTGCTCAAACTTCTATTTAATTCAGATACATAGCTGTTCTGTAACTCCTAGTCTTAGAAAGTTGCCTGGGGCCTTGAGGGGTTAAGAGACTTGCAAGTGGTCACACTGCAAGTCTGTGACAGAGGCAGAACTTTAATCTAGGCCTTCTGAACTCCAAATCAGGCCTTCTATCTATTGAGCCTCCTTGGCTATCTTTATCAGTTTGGCTGATATAAATCAGCCAACAAGATAGGAGGCCCAAAAGAGCCTCGTTGTTCTTGGGTCATTTTTCAGTACTGTCCGACTGTTTGTCATCCCCTTAGGGGTTTTCTTGGCAAAGATACTGCAATGGTTTGCCATTTCCTTCTCCAATTCACTTTACAGATGAGGAGACTGAGGCAAACAGAGTTGAGGGACTTGCCCAGGGTCACATAGCTAGGAACTGTCTCAGGCCAGATTTAAACTCAGGAAGATGAGTCATCCTGACTCCAGGCCTGTCACTCTAGCTGTCTACCTAGCTGTCTAAAATTTTTTGTTGAGCTGTATCTGACTTTGTGACCCCATTAAAGGTTTTCTTGGTAAAGATATTGGAGTGGTTTGCTATTTCCTTCTCTAGATCATTTTACAGATGAGGAAACTGAGGCAAATAGGGTTAAGTGACTTGCAAGGGTCACACAGATAGCAAGTGTCTGAGGTGGGATTTGAACTCAGGTCTTCCTGACCCCAGGCCTATCCACTGTGCCACCTAGATGCCTCCAAAGAAGCTACCTAAGTCAGCAAACATTTATATTCTTGCCAAGCGGAGAGATATGGCAGGGCAGGGCAACACTTGCACTGAATATGAATTCATTCATAAAATCTTACTAAAGATTGTCAAAGATTACATGTAATACCACCTTACAGAAGGATAAGGCAGAGTGGAAGGCAAAACAAACAACAAAAAAGCTTAGCAAAAGACCCAATAAAGCAAGATCATCTCAAGATCATCCCAAGAGCAAGTAATGATGAAGCTAGAAGGAGAAGAACAAGCAGATGAAAACTAGAAACCACCTATCAAGATTTCTACAGGGGCAGCTAGGTGGCACAGTGGATAGAGCCCTGGCCCTGCAGAGGACCTGAGTTCAAATTCGGCCTCAGACCAAAAACTTGAAACTTACTAGCTGTGTGACCCTGGGCAAGTCACTTAACCTCAATTGCCTTTAAAAAAAAAAAAAGACTTATACAACAAGCCTCGTCCATCAGCGACAACAGGCCCACCACGTTTGGACTCCAACATCATGATCCTTACAGCCCAGATGGTGGCCTCATCCAGTTCTCCATCCCGACCTTTGCTCAAGCCACCAGAACCTGGATCTAGCATAGACCTCTTACCACATGGCCTCTAAGAATAATCAAATCAACTCCAGCCTGACGCCTGAGCCCCAGCATTGCCACTGGGAATCTTCTGTAGTATGCTTAGCAAAGTCTCTCTTCCCCTCAGAAACCCTATTCAGAGTCATGGTTTGATTAAGCAAAAAACTCCTTTCTCCTGCTCCCCTATACCCATCCATGTCAGCCCCACTGCTCCTGTATCAATATCCCATCTTCTCTATTGTAACCCCATTCTATTAACATTATGCCTTCCATACCATAGAAGGATGGAAGGAAGGAAGGAAAGAAGGAAAAGAGGGAAGGGAGAGAGGGAGGGAAGGAGGAAAGGTATTTATTAAAGGCTTATTATGTTTAAAGCACTATTCTAAGCTGGAAATACAAATAGAAAACATAGACAAGCGCAAGACCCTACCCTGGAGAATCTCACATCCTAATAGAATGAGACAGACAATACACATGGAGGGTTTCAAAATGTAAATAAGACAGAAAGGCCCAGTGGTCCTCAGAGTATGGCAGAAAAGCAGATGAGTGTCATTTTTCTTAATAAAATCATAGCAGTGTCTGATGTTGAACATATGATGATGCCAAGAACTTTGGCAATGCAGACTTTCTTTTCCAGGCCTTCTCTGGCTAGGGAGGCTGCTTCTAATTCTGAGGCAGAGGCTGTAACACAGGGGCAGTGGCTGGGTTTCATCTCCACAAGATTGCTTTTCTGGATGATGTCTTTAGGGCAGGTTGGAAGCAAGGGGTCTGGGCTACTGCTGTTCCGAGGGCTCCTGGACTTATCTGCTGCAGCTCTTCCTCTCAGCCTCCTTCCATCATCCAGCAATCATGGAAACCTCCCAAGAAGAATTTGCATCTCTAGCTACCCCTTCCAGGACTGGATGTACCTTTTCTCATTTCCAGCCCCTTTCTTAACTCTTCAATGTCTCTCTATGCCTCACACTTCCTAAAACTATTCACCGTCCTCACCACAACCTCCAATCATTTTGTCCCTCTCTGCTCTGGTCTCATTGTCTGTTTTTCAAAAGCTCGACTCTATTATTGAACAGCTCAGCTTTAAACTAAGCATTAACCTTGCCCTCTTGTCTTGTCACCACTCACCCCTTCCCAAACCCCAATCCTGAATTACTCTCATCGTCTAACTCATGTTGTCTTACTCACATGCCCTATTTGCTTTGCAAACCTTAAAGCCTTTATAAATGTTAGCTATTATTATTCCATTAGAATATAACCTCTTTGAAGGAAAAAAAAGTTTCATTTCTTTCTTTCTTTTTTTTTTTTGCTATCTTCAGTTTGCTGCTAGAGGAAGACACACACTCATGCTGACAAGACCCACTACAAATTTGTTGTGTAATTTCAACTGGTCCTCCATGCTGCAGGCCAGTTCTTTCACTCTTCTTTCGTGAAGCTCAATTGCATTCCCCATAGCGGCTGTTCTAAGACTCTTCCCTCCTTCCTTTCCCATCTTCTAATTCCCCTCCATGTAGTCTTCAATCCAGAGACATTGGCTTCCACACTGTTATTTGAACAGGATTCCATCTTCCAACTCAGGGCATTTTCATTGGCCCCTCCCCCATGCCTGGAATGCTCTCCTCCTCCCTTTCCCAGTCTTCCTTTTTCTTACAGCCTTCCCTCAGAGACTACTCCCAATTTATCCTGTATATATCTTGTTTGTACATACTTACTTGCATGTTGTCTCCCCTATTTGACTATAAGCTCCTTGAGGGCAGGGAGTATTTTTAGCCTTTCTTAGTATCCTCAGAGTTCAGAGTTCAGCATAGTAGGTACTTAATAAATGCTCGGGTGATTGATTGACTGACTCAGATAGCCTGTTCCAGCCCAACACAGCAAAGGACATCTCTTCAGGCTTTAGTGAAAAAAGTTGAGGCAATCACTTGTGAGCCAGCTCCCTCGTTTCCTCAACTCTATACCTCAAATTTCCTCAACTTCATACTGCATTCTCTCATTTTCATTCCATTCTCTAAGGAAGAGGTGCCCCTTCTTCTTACTGAGGCCAAAGTCTCCGCTGGTCCTTTTGCTTCTATCTCCTCTCCTCTCCTCTGGCAGCTTGCCTCTTTGATCATTCCTTCTCTCTCAAATTTTCAACCTCCCCTTATCCACTGTCTCCTTCCCAGTTGCTTTCAAACATGCCTAGATCTTCCCCATCCTAAACTAAGTAAGATTAAAAACCCTTCACTTGAAGGTGAATCTTCTCATTCTCTCAGACTGTTACCAAATTTTTCCTTCCTTTCATAGCCAACTACCAGAAGAAAAAAAAAAGCTATCTACTCTCTTTTTTTTCCTTCATTTTCTCATCTTCTACTCAGTTTTCAACATGTCATAATCTGGCCTCCAACCACCTCACCACTCCAGTAAAACTGTTCTCTCTCTAAGGTCACCAATGTATCTTTATTGCTAAATCCAATGCTAAATTGGATTGCTAAATCTCAGTCTCCGTCTTTCTTGAACTCTCTACACCATTTGACGCTGTTGAACATCCACTCCTCCTGGATATACTTTCTTCCCTGGCTTTTGATAATACTGTTCTCTGAGGAAGCTAGCTGACAAAGTGGATGGAGCTGTGGATTTAGGGTCAGGATTACCACAGTTCAAAGCCTGTCTCTGATATTTACTAGCTGTGTAACTCTGGACAAGTCATTTGAACTTCTGTCAGCCTCAGTTTCTTCTTCTGTAAAATAGGGGTAATAACACCTACCACACAGAGTTATCGTAAGAATTAAATGAGAAAATGTGCAAGCTGCTTTGCATACCTTAAAGCCTTTATAAATGTTAGCTATTATTATTCCATTAGAATATACTCTCCTTCAGTTTGGAACTATACCCAAAGAGCTATAAAACTGGGCATACACTTTGATCCAGTAATACCACTGCTAGGTCTATATCCCAAAGACATCAAAAAAAAAATGAAAAAAAGACTTATTTGTACAAAAATATTTATAGCAGCTCTTTTTGTGGACTCTAAGAATTGAAAATCAAAGGGATGCCCATCGATTGGGGAATGGCTAAACAAGCTGTGGTGTATGATTGTGATGGAATATCATAGTACTGTAAGAAATGATGAGCAGAAAAACCTGGGAAGATTTACATGAACTGATGCAGAATGAAGTGAGCAGAACCAGGAGAACATCGTACATAGTAAAAGAAATACTGTACAATGAAGAATTGTGAATGACTTGGCTATTCTCAGCAATACAATGATCCAAGACAATCTCAAAGGACTAATGATGAAGCATACTATCCATCTCGAGAGAAAGAACTGATACTATCTGAATACAGACTAAGTATACTGATTTTCATTTTCTTTCTTTTATTCAAGTCTTTTTGTACAAAATGACAAATACAGAAGTATTTTACATGGTTGCATATGTATAAACTGTATCAGATTGCTTACCATCTCAGGGAGGGAGGAAGAGAGGAAGGGAGGGAAGGATAGAATTTAGAACTCAAAGCTTTTTTAAAAAAGTTTAAAAAATTATTTTAACGTGTAATTGGGGGAAAAAGTAAAATATTATATAAAAAGAATATACTCTCATTGAAAGCAAGAACTGCTTCTTTTCTTTTTACTTCTTTTTTTTTTGGCCTTTCTTTGTATCCTCAGAACTTAGCACAGTGCCTGGCACATAGTAGGAACTTAATAAATGCTTATTTATAAATAAATAAAATAAAATAATTGGCTCTCCTGGTTCTCTTCCTCCCTGTCAGAGTGATCTTTCTCAATTTCCTTTGCAGGATCATAATCCATGCCCCACTCCCTATGTATGAGTGTAACCTTGGGCTCTGTCTTAGTCCCCCTCCTCTTCTCTCTCTATAAGGAGGTAAAGGAATATATATTTGTATAGCACCTACTATGTGCTAAGCATTTTACAAATATTATCTCATTTGATCCTCACAAGGACCCCAGAAGATAGGAGATAGATATTATCCTCATTTTATAATTGAGGAAAATGAGGCAGAGAGAGGCTAAGTGACTTGCCCAGGGTCACATAGCTAGTAAATGTCTGAGGCTGGATTTGAACTTTGTAAATTCTAACTTTGCTTTCCCTTACAGGCATGTTGAACTTTGTCCCTGGTTCTTGTCCTACCCTCGCCAGTCTCCATGACTAGGTTTTTGCCTCATGCTTGGAATACACTGATCTGTCTCTGTTTCTTGAAGTCCTTCCCTTCATGCAAGGCCTAAATCAGGTACCAACATCTCCATCCATAGCCTTCCCTGACCTCCATCTTTCCTGCTATATAAATACCCTTACAGATGAAAGCATCCTTCCTCAAATATCTCATGATGCTTTTCCTAGACGTTTCCTTTGTAGTGTATTTATTTTTGTACATTTTGTTTCTCCCCATTAGGTAGCAAGTTTTTCAAGAGATGTGTCTATATTATAAGAGAGAGGGAAGCAACAAGAGTCATAAAAACCTAAAGAAAGGGCTGGAATGGACTTCAGACACCAAACTATTTTATGTGATGAGGAAACTGGAGCCAAAAAAAGTCAAATGAGGGCAGCTAGGTGGCACAGTAGGATAGAGCACTGGCCCTGAAGTCAGGAGGACCTGAGTTCCAATCCGGCCTCAGACCAAACACTTGACACTAGCTATGTGACCCTGGGCAAGTCACTTAACCCCAATTGCCTTAAAAAAAAAAAGTCAAATGACTTGCCCAAGGCCACACAAATAATAAGCGTCAGAGTCAGGATTCAAACCCAGCTCTTTATATTCCAAATCTAGTCTTTTTCCTTTGTACCACTGAGTCAGGAAAACCTGAGTTCAGGCCCTAGCTCTAAGATTTATTAGCTACATGATCCTGGGAAAGGCATGTAATATAGCAGAAAGGGTGCTGGAGTTGGAGTCAGAAGACCCAGGTTCAAATCTTACCTCTGCTAAGGACTACCTTTGTGACCTTGAGCCTCTCTGAGACTTAGTGTGAGTGCATGTGAGGAGACTGGACCCAATGACTTGTAAGGTCCCAACCAGCTTTGATTTCTTGGATTTTTATGAGGCTTAATGGCTTTATCTGTAAAATGGGAATAATTATACTATCTTACTCACTGGATTATTGTGAAGAAAGTGGTTTATGAACCCCCAAGCCTATAGAAATGTAAGTAATTATTATGTTATCTTCACATGCTTTGCGTCTGGCACAATCCCTTTGCACGTATTAGATGATTAATAAATTATTGCTGAATTGAAAGTAGCATTATGATGTGTGTTTAATTAAAGCTAATGGGTTTGTTTTCTCTTCTTACTGCTTTCCAAAAAGACAAGTGCCAACCCATTTCTCTTTGGCTCTTTCTAGACTCCCACACTGACATTCCAGGAGTGGGTGAAAGATCTCAGGAGAATTAATGGTTCCATTGATATATCTTTAGGGGAAAATAATAATGATATTACCTTCTTATTTTGTATAAAATGTTACACTTTCTAAAGTGTTCCCATGTGCATTATCTCAAGTATTGGCCTCATTAAACTGCCTCAAAAATTTTCAGAGACTTGAGTCAATATTGTTAGGTACACTATGGTCCTATCCTTAGGGGATTAAGTCAGCAGAGTTGTAACTAGCGGAAGAGCCAGGGCTTTTCTTCAGATGCTGACATGAGGTGTTCTTCCTCAGGGACCTGTGTTCTCCTTGATACGGTCCAGAGACCCCACAGGGGTTGGGGAAAGATGGGTCACAAGAAAAGACGGTGAGAGGGAAGAGAGGTCCACGGGCCAGTGGTAGGGACAAGAGGAAGAAGAAACAAATTGCCCTGTCTTCTAGTATCCCTGGTTTCCCACCCCTTAATAATGAAGGGAAAGGTTGGGATGGGGAAAAAGCAGGACCAGAAGAGGATAAAGGAGTCTGGTTTCAGGCTGGCAGAGCCCAGGGAAAATGGGGAGAGGGGTATGATGGGGGTTAGGGAATGAGCCACTTATTTTATCCGAGGTCAAACTGTCCTCTCTGCTCCTGCCAACCTATTCCCACCCCCCAAATGGTCCACAGAGTGCCTTCCTGACATTTAAACTCTTTTTGCCCTAGGTAAAAATATCCCTTATTAAACCTCTGTTTCAAACATTGAGGACTCTGAGGTCTGGGAGGGTTACAGGGGAGCCATGAGGGTAAGATGGAATTATACTCCTGGCACCCATGGAGGCTTCCAACCACCCTAAAGATATAATACTGGTTTTTAAGTACAATTCAGAAGACCCTTAGGACCAGGAAAGAGAAGGTATTAAGTTAAGGGGACCTACATATCTCCAAACCTAGGGTAGACTAACTCCTCCAGAAACACAATTCACATGGAAATTTCAGACATAACTTGCCCTCCTCAGAAAGACTGGCCTGTTGCATTGCTCCTCAGCTTAATCCCTCCCAGCTCAGTTTAGTGTTTCATCAATCCAATCAACTCCCCAGCAAGTCTGCTTAGGTAGGTAGGTAGCTATGTGGCCTTGGGTAAAACAGTTCATCTCTCTGGTATTCAGCTTTCCTCATCCTTGAGAATTGGACCAGATAATCTCTGAAACATCTTTATCTGATAATTTCTCTAATCCCTATTCGTGGACCACACCTCTGGGTCTCCAGTCATCCAGTTTGTTAGCAGTAATTTAGGTTTCTAAGATCAAAACCCTTGGTCTTGGCTTTAAGTCTCTTCCTTCTCTAATCCATGTTTCAAACAGCTGCCAAAATGAGTTTCCTATGGCACAAATCTGACTGTATCCCTCTCCTCCTCAGTAAATACTAGCGGCTCGTTATTACCTCTAGGATGAAATACAGTCAGTCCAGCATTTAAAGCTCTTCGCAACCTGGCTCCAAACTACCTTTCCCTGATTACTGTGCCCTATTACCCCTCACGCATTCTTTGGTCCAGCCAAACTGGGCCTGTTACGCTTTCTCACAAGAAATGTTCCATCCACTGATCCCTTTGCCTATACGCTGATTGTCCTCCATTTCTGGAATGCACTTCCTCCTGAATTCTACTTCTTAAAATCTCTGTTGTTCAGTCATGTCAGACTCTTCATGACCCCACTTGGGAGTTTTTTTTGGTAGAGAAACTGGAGTGGTTTGTCATTTCCTTCTCCAAATCTTTTTACAGCTAAGGAAACTGAGGCAAAAAGAATTCAGTGATTTGTCCGGGGTCACACAGCCAGGAAGTATCTGAGGCTGAATTTGAACTCAGGAAGATGAGAAGACCTGCTCGAAAGAATTTGACCCAAGCCTTCTTTCAGCCAAAGACAAGGTTTATTAGAACATTGCTATATTGGGCAGACTCTTAAGGAGTCTGAACATTAGTAAACTGGGGCTAGATTATAAGAATCTGAGCATCTTAATAGAGATGAGATGGACGTTATATACATAAAGACTATGGGAGAGATCTAGGAGTGGTCAAGTAGTCTATGAGGTAATAGAACTCCAGGGGTGGCCAAGGGAGAATGGAGCCTAGATAGGAGTAGGGTGGGAAGTGGCCAGGGGGGCCAAAGGAGGTAAGACAATGGAAGGCCAGGCTAGGTTAAGGGTAACAGAGATTGGGTGCAGCCACAATGAAAGGCCAGGTGATGGGATTATAGCCTCAGGAGAGCCAGAGATTTGGCCTTGTGGGAAAGTCCAGGGTTTTTCCTTCTTGGGATTTAGCTCCCATCCTCATCATCTAGGCCTAGCACTCTATCCACTGGGCCACCTAGCTGCCCACTTAGAATCCCTGATTTCTTTCAAGACTCAACTCAAGTGTTACCTTCTATGTGTGGTCTTTCCTAACCCACCTACATCCCCAACCAGCTGTTTGTGAGCTGCTCAAATTGCCTTGTATAAATACACACATACAGTCATGCATATATACATACATATACATATATTATATATAATCAACAAATAGCCAGTAGACATTTATTAAGTACCTCCTATGTGCCAGGCACCATTCTAAGTACTAGGAATACAAATTAAAAAAAAAAAAAAAGAAAAGAAAGACAATCCCTACCCTCAATGAACCTCCAACCTAGTGAGGGAAGACAGAAGACAAAAGGAAGCTGAAAGCTGGGGAGGTGGGAAGAGGAGGGTACCTGACATGGGAGCATGGTGGTATTGAAAGTTAGGTTGACTCAGTGACCCATTGTTCCCAGCCTTGCTTATCAATCAGGGTTGAGTGAGGCAGCACCCAGTCCCCTGATATTTGTCACATAGCCAACTTACCCCCTACCTGTGACCTTTGTACCACTACCTGCAAATTCTCACATTCTTGCTAAATAGGGGAGGAGCTAAGATGCAAGGGCCGAATCTGTTTTGCGGACATTGACCTATCTGAACTGTCTTAAAGTTACCTATAAAAGCTGGCCCTACTTGGAGGCCTTTGCTGATCTCCAGTGATCAGCCCTTCAATACATTGCTACCTTGATGTACTTATAATAAAATTCTTTTAATTCTCTTTGTCCTGAATTTTGCTCATTAATCAGGAGGTAAAGCCCAAATGAAGAATTTTCCTTTCCACAGTGGAGAAGTCAGAGATGTCCCTAAGTAGTATAGCAGGGTGGAAAATGAGAAATGCACATGTTTGTATATATGTTTTGCATACATATTGTC
The DNA here is from genome assembly GCF_003287225.1 of Phascolarctos cinereus. Lineage (NCBI taxonomy): Eukaryota > Metazoa > Chordata > Mammalia > Diprotodontia > Phascolarctidae > Phascolarctos > Phascolarctos cinereus. Next base: position 226,977,392 of record NW_027555736.1, read on the forward strand.
TCCTCTAATAGAATGTAGTTTCCTTAAGGGCATAGCTTGTTTCATTTTTGTCTTTCTATCCCCAGCACCAAGCATAAAACTTGGCACATAGCAGCTACTTAATAAATGCGTGTTGTTTGATTAAAAGTAGGAGGTAGGCTGGGGGCGGACCCAAGATGGCGGAGTGAAAGCAGTGACTTGCTTGAGTTCTCCCCCAAATTCCTCCAAATACTCATAAAAAATAGCTCTAAACAAATTCTGAAGCAGCAGAACCCACAAAAAGACAGAGTGACACAAATTTCCAGCCCAAAACAACCTGGATGATTGATCAGAAAGGTGTATCGTGCCGGGCTGGGAGAGCAGCGCAGCACAATATGGGCGCACAGGCCTCAGTGAACGTGGAGCAGGCCTCAGAGGACTGAATCGTGGGCAGCTGTGGAGATTTCCAGACTCCTTAATCCACCAATGCCAAAGACAACTTAGAAGGTCAGTGGGAAAAGTCTGTTTCTGTTGGTGGTCAGACAGGAAGGCGGGGTCTCAGCTCCATTCCCCAAGAGCGTGGCCCTGGGGGGGGCAGCTGCTTCCCAAGCTTCCCGCCCACAGACTGAGGGGGAATCCAGTGGCTGATCAGAGAGGGACTACAGGGATCTCTTTGCCAGAGCTCAGGCAGGAATCTCTTGCTTTGCCCATGTGTGGATCTGGGTCACAGTTCTGGGCGGCAGTGCTGGGGTGAGGAGGAACGCTGGCATGGTGGAGCTTGTAGTGGCTGTGGAGAGGAACCCCTCCTCACAGTTACAGGACAGAAAGGAGTACTTGTGGTCACAGGCCAGGAAAGGAGTAAACACCTCGCCCCTTATCATACCACCTTGGAAGAACTGAAAATTTACAGGTCCCTACAAGTATCTCTGAAAACAGCTACACAAACCCCTGAAGCTTGGGACAGTACACTCTCCACATTGGAAGCAGACTCTCACCTTAACAAGAAGTTTAAAACTCAAGTAATTGGCCGGCATCATGAGCGAGCAGCGCAAAAAGAGTCAGACCATAGAATCTTACTTTGATGAAAAAGAAGAACAAAATATACAACCAGAAGAAGACACAAAATCAAAGCTCCTACATCCAAAGCCTCCAAAGAAAAATATGAATCAGTCCCAGGCCTTGGAAGAGCTCAAAAGGGATTTTGAGAAGCAAGTAAGGGAAGTAGAGGAAAAACTGGGAAGAGAAATGAGAGTGATGCAAGAAAATCATGAAAAACAAGTCAACAGCTTGCTAAAGGAGACCCAAAAAAATACTGAAGAAAATAACACCTTAAAAAATAGCCTAACCCAAATGGCAAAAGAGGTCCAAAAAGCCAATGAGGAGAAAAATGCCCTAAAAAGAAAAATTGGCCAAATGGAAAAGGAAGTCCAAAAGATTACTGAAGAAAATACTTCCTTAAAAATTAGAATAGAGCAATTGGAAGACAGTGACTTTATGAGAAATCAAGACACTGTAAACAAATCCAAAAGAATGAAAAAAAGAAAACAATGTGAAATATCCCATTGGAAAAACAACAGACCTGGAAAAAAGATCCAGGAGAGAGAATTTAAAAATTATTGGACTATCTGAAAGCCATGATCAAAAAAAGAGCCTAGACATCATCTTTCAAGAAATTATCAAGGAAAACTGCCCTGATATTTAGAACCAGAGGGCAAAATAGAAATTGAAAGAATCCACAGATCTCCTCCTGAAAGAGATCCCCAAAGGAAAACTCCTAGGAATATTGTAGCCAAATTCCAGAGTTCCCAGGTCAAGGAGAAAATATTACAAGCTGCCAGAAGGAAACAATTCAAGTACTGTGGAAACACAATCAGGATAACACAAGATTTAGCAGCTTCTACATTAAAGGACCACAGGGCATGGAATATAATATTCCAGAGGGCAAAGGAGATAGGATTACAACCAAGAATCACCTACCCAGCAAAACTGAGTATAATCCTTCAGGGGGAAAATGGTCATTCAGTGAAATAGAGGACTTTCAAGCATTCCTGATGAAAAGACCAGAGCTAAACAGAAAATTTGACTTTCAAATACAGGACTCCAGTGGAACATGAAGAGGTAAACAGGAAAGAGAAATCATAAGAGACTTATTAAGATTGAACTGTTTACATTCCTGCATGGAAAGATGATATTTGTAACTCATGAGAACTTTGTCAGTATTAGGGTAGTTGAAGGAAAAAAATTATGTATGTATGTATATATAGATAGATAGAGGGCACAGGGTGAGTTGAAGATGAAGGGGTCATATCTGGAGAATAAAATTAAGGGATGAGAGAGGATGATACTCGAGAAGAAGAAAGGGAGAGGTAGAATGGGGTAAATTATCTCACAAAAAAAAACAGAAAAGAAAAGTCTCTCACAGTGGAGGGGAAACAGGGGAAGGTGAGAGGGAATGAGGAATCTTATTCTCATAGGATTTGGCTTAAGGAGAATAACATACACATTCAATTGGGTATGGAAATCTGTCTTACCCTACAGGAAAATAGGGGGAGAAGGGGACAAGAGAGCAGGGGGTGATAGAGAGGAGGGCAGATTGGGAAAGGTAATCAGAAGCAAATACTTCTGAGGAGGGACAGGGTCAAAAGAAAGAATAGAATAAATGGGAGGGCAGGATAGGATTAAGGGAAATAGAGTTAGTTTTTCACAACATGTCTACTAAGGAAGTGTTTTGCATAACTGCACATGTACAACCTATATTGAGTTGCTTGCCTTTTCAATGAGGGTGGGTGGGGAGGGAGGAAGGGAGAAAATTTGGAACTCAAAGTTTTAAAAACACATGTTTTAAAAAAAATGTTTTCACATGCAACTGGGAAATAACAAATACAAGAAATGGGATACAGAAGTCTATCCTGCTCTACAGGAAAATAGAAGGGGAAGGGGATAAGAGAAGGGGGAGAGATAGAAGAGAAGGCAGACCAGGGGAAGGGGTATTCAGAATGCATGCCATCTTGGGGGGGGGAGGGGTGAGAAATTTGGAACTCAAAAACTTGTGGAAGTAAATATTGAAAACTAAAAATAAATAAATTTATATTTAAAAAAGTAGCAGGTAGATTTGCCTTCATATCTCAAAAGCATTGAACTTTTGATTAAGATGACAACTGGAAAGTTGTAGAGAAGCCCAGCTTTCCCACATAAAACCCCAGCAAGTACTTTTAAAGAACCCCAGAAAGCCAATTATGAATGTAGTCTGAGGACTTAAGGCCATTGGTATAGAACTTTCTCCTCACTGGTGGAGATCAATGTCGCACACCTGCATGGGAGGCAGGGCAGAGTTGGTGAGATAGGAGAGAAGAGGAATACAATCCTCAGTTTCTTCAAGTTCTTCTGGCTTCTAGCTTTGAGAGAGAAGATCCATAATGCCAACCTCTCTCTAGGTCGCTTAAGAGAGAGAAAGACTGGGAAGTAATCAACATGAAAAGAGCTGGAAATTTCTATCATATCTATACACAGCTTGCTACACTCGTGAATTTGGGGGTTTTCCTTTGGGTGAGATCTGAGATTTTCTTGTACCTTGTCCCAGTGGGTAAACTCCTTCAATAGGTATTGTCAAGTACATATTCTCATATGCATACTTTTTCTAATTTCTGTTTTGCTATTGACTTACATAAATGGGTTTCTTTGCTGTTCTTCATGTTCATTGTGGAACTGCTATTTGGTGGGAAGGGCGTCTACATTAAGAAATAGTGATCAGGAGTTTAATTTGAACCTAAAAATTACATCCTCTAGGTTAATAACATTTAAGGGAACAGATAGATATAATTCTAGCCTGGTGTCCTCCCTGAGGAGAGCAGAGTGGCCTCTACCCTAACCTCCTGCTTTCCCTCCTGGCAGAAATTAGTTTTCCCTTGGAGAAGGGGAAGGGGAAGAAACTCTAAAGATGTCTATTCTTGTCTCCCTTTGAACCAAACACATGATACCCCACATTACATAAAGAAAACTGAAAAGAGACAGAAAATTTTCAGGTCATATGACCAACAAGATGGAGGACTAGACATTTTCTCTGATCTACATACTTCTTAAACCTCTCTAAAATGGGAATTATACACAAGAGATAAAGCATTTTCAGCTGCTTCCATGATCTAAGACACCAAGAACCCTAATGTGGTTTGGGAAAAAAAAAAAGGAATAGCAGAGGATAATCCCTAACCCTCAGTGTACTCACTCAACACCCCTTCCCCCATCACCCACCGTGCTCTGGCAAGGCAACATAAGCTGGCCAAAGTCTTGCAACAGAACTCAACTCTGCCTCCTCCTCTTGTCTGTGCTGCAGAAAACTAAAAAGCAGAAGCTTTTCCTGGCTAGGATTGCACATGCCAGCATCTTGCGTAGCAACAGTACTCAGCTAGAGGAAACTGGGGCAGGGTGCCAACATTCACATAGACCCACCAGACCTATTTGAAGCAAAGGATCCAGGATCCAGGTGGTGATGGGGTGCTTGAGTGGTTGTACTGGAACTCCAATTCCATGACCATGTTTCTGCCTAGCCTCAGAAACACTATCCCTGGCAGTTTCTCCCCAGCCCAACAACACTGTGCCTAGCAATTACTCATGAGTGGGCCCCAGCAAAGACCCTTATCTCTCTCCCTGGTGCAGTTACAAACAGCACCTGAAGGAATTATTAGTTTGAACTGGCTTTGCACTGGGTCATAAAGCTATTCTTACCCACTGGACTATCTGTACTACTGCCCTACCTCATTATTTACATCCTAGACTCCTCATTATCTGTATTCTAGACCTAAGACATATGGATACTCCCTACATCTGTCTTGTCAAACAAGACATTGACTGGTGGCAGACTGGACAACTCTCAGTTACCCCTGACCACTAGTTAACTTAGTGACATTGCAGGCCTAAAACCACACCTCTGTGTGCCTCCCTTGTGGGATTTTCCTGGTGAACTCTGGGTAAAACACTTGCACAGTAGGTACAAGAAAGTGCATGTTACTTTAAGAACTGACCACTCCTTAACCACCCCCTAAACCCACCCTGAATCACCTAGTTAGCATTTTTGGCACATGTTTTATTGTATTTTATCCTATATGAACTTTAACTGCACCCCTCTAAGGTCGCAGGTTCCTTAAGAATCCTTGCCTGCTAAAAAGTGTAACAATAAACTTTTCCCCAACTTGACTTGAAGAATGCTTGAGACTGTGAATGCATTCCAGACAACCCCATCCTGTACTCCAGTCTTTGAGGGGTCTCAACCTCTCAGACCACAACAGTGGGACCAGTTCTGTCCCAACAGAAGTCACTTGGGGTCAATACTGTGGCCAGTGAAATGTGAATTGTCCAGGATGGGAGGATGCTGAAATAGCTTTGAGGTCCAGCCCCCAGGGAAGTGGGCAGCTAGGTGGCACAGTGGATACAATACCCAGCCTGGAATAAGGAAGACTCATCTTCCTGAGTTCAAATCTGGCCTCAGACACTTGCTAGCTCTGTGACCCTGGGTAAGTCACTTAACCCTGTTTGCCTCCATTTCCTCGTGTATAAAATGAGCTGGAGAAGGAAATGGCAAAACCACTCCCATGTCTTTGCCAAGAAAGCCCCAAATGGGATCACAAAGAGTCAGATATGACTGAAAAACAACTCAAATACAGCAACAACCCCAGGAAAACAATCGTCAAAGGGGAAGGAATTAGAAAGTAAGCAATGGGGAATGAATATAAGGAAAAAAGATGGAAATTAGCAAAAATCTCTAGAGGAAGAATATGTAGTTAAAGACCTTGGGAATAAGCAGAGAAGATATTAATAACGAAAGGGAATGTGGCCTCCAAATCAGCTAAGTGACTGCAGGCATCTCTGAATAAGTATTGCAAAACCAAGGAAAATGAATCAACACCTGATGAGGCAGAGGATCTTGTGGATTCCCAAGACAGCCTGGAACCACATCAGGATGTTCCCAAATAGTTTAAAAGAAAAATAAGAACTGTGAAAACAGAATTTATGACCTTCACAGGAGCAATAATCGACAAAATGAAAAACTTGAATCCATGGTGACAAGCCTCACCAAGGAAACAAAAGAGTAACTGATTGGGAATGCAAACACATAGAAGTAAAGGACAAACTTGGGGGAAAGAAACAAAGACCAATAATATTAAAAGAAAATGTGGGCTCCATAGAAGCCAAACATATTGAAGACTGGATGTGAAGAAACTCAAAAATTATAAGTCTCCCAAAAGAACATGACAAATCAAAAAACCTGAACATCTCAATGAAAGATCTTATACAAGAAAACCGTCCAAGAAAACAAAATGTCCATCAAATGCATCCACAGATCACCTCCAGGACTCTAGGCTGCAGACAGCAAGATATACAGTAGTTAAATTCAACAATTCCAAGGAAAAATGACACATTCTACAAATAACCCAAAGAAAGACTTTAAAAAATAAAGGAAAGGAAATTGGAATAACAAGAGTATTCTGCACCCACCAGAAGCCACAGGAGGGAATGGAATAATGTGTTCCAAAGAGCAAAGGAGCTAAAGATGCGACTAAAGGTGATGTACACTGCAAACCTAAGCCTAACCATTAATGAAAAAATATAGATGTTCAATACAAAGAGGCATTATGTGTGTGTGTGTGTGTGGAGAGAGAGAGAGAGAGAGAGAGAGAGAGAGAGAGAGAGAGAGAGCTGAGCAAATCATTGCTCTGCAAAAACTCCAAATCACAGGAAATATAAGAAAAATATTTTAAAAAACAAATACAGCAACAAAGGACAACAGCAATAAAATAACAACAGAGAGAAATCTGTCTAAAGTCCACAAGGAGACAAGGGTGAAAGCAGAAGTCAAATAGAAATGATAGTGGAAAAATGGACCTGAAATATTATAGTCTAAACTTCACAATCCCCTGCCTAAGGGGAATCAAAGTTTTTGTAGGACTAAATTGCAGAATAGGAGGTCCCGTAAAAAGGGAGAGAACAGGATGAAGATAGAGGATATACGTAATACGCCCTCATCAAATCAAACTTCAACAATGAAGTGAAAATAATAACTATAGTCTCTCAGGAAGAAGTGGGCCTACAGGAGAATGGGTGAGGAAGCAAGGGGAAAGGATGAAACAAGAAGAAATTGTGTTTCAGAGATGGAAGGAAGTTCCATTGAAGAATGCTCCCATGAAGAAAGAGAGATAATCTATCAATGGAGTTGTGAACCTTGTTGTTGTGGCTGTTGCTTCTGAGTCATCCAGTCATGCCCAAGTCTTTGTGACCCCATGGAGCATAGCATGCCAGGCCCTTCTACCCTCAACTATCTCCCAAAGTCTGTCCAAGCTCATGCTTGTTGCTTCCACGATGCTATCCATCCATTTCCTCCTCTGCTGTCCCTTTTTCCTTTTGCCTTCAATCTTTCTCAATATCAAGGTCTTTTCCAATGAGTCACAGCTTCTCATTATGTGACTAAAGTATTTAAACTTCAGCTTCAGTATTTGTCCTTCTAATGAATAGCCTGAATTAATTTCTTTTAAATATTAACTGATTTGATCTCCTTGCTGTCCAAGGGACTCTCAAGTGTCTTCTCCAGCACCACGATTTGAAAGCATCAGACATTACAATGGGTATAATCTCCAAGGATTTGGTGTTTACAAAGACCATTTAAAGAGACCACAAGGGAAATTGGAGCTTCTGGAGGTAACTGACACCAAGAAAAATGGGAGGGCATGAACTTAGGGAGAAGATTTCATGGCAAATGGGGGAGGGGGTGGGGAATGACCATGAGAACAGCAAGGGTTAATAATGAACTACACAAGCAGGAATGAGGAAAATTCCTACCATGGGGCAATACTTCTATCCTCTCTATGATCTGTGGGAGTTGGTATTTTTGAGAGTGAGACACAACAGGAAAAGGTGGCTGTAGGCAAGATATGTTGGGAAGAAGGGAGGTGCAGAAGCTTTAAAGCTTAAAAGTTTAATTCCACAAAGAAAAGAAATAGAAGTAAGCTACTCCATTCAGTCTACACATGCACAAAAAGATTTGTGTAGACTGGCAACAGGGTCAAGGAAGACAATGTAAGCTCAGGTCAATAAAAAAGTAGGGAGGCAGGGGCAGTTAGGTGACACAGTGGATAGAGCTCTGGCCTTGGAGTCAGAAGGCCTTGAACACTTATTTTCTGTGTGACCCTGGGCAAATCACTTAACCCCAATTACCTCACCAAGAAAAAAACAAAGCCTAGGGAGGCAGAAAGAGGGGTTGATATAAGGGAAGTCAATGTGAGCACTGGTAAATATAGAAGCCAGCAGGAGCTGGGAGAGGATCCATGCCATATAAGCCATCACAAAAGGACCTGAAGCCAGCCAGCACTAGGAATGGGCTGAGGAAGCAAGAGTCGCAAGCCCACAGGTACTCGTATAAATGGAAGCCAGGTTCTGGCTCTGTTCTTATCAACAAAAAGTGTAGACAGAATCAACTTCCAAAGGTCTCTATGCAGGGAGAAAAAGTCCATTCATGAACTATAGCATTGGGAGCTACAGCAAGAGTCAGCTACGCACTTGGGCACCAGCATTGGAGGTGGAAGGGAGGTGGGGTTGTGAGGAGGCCTATTCAAGAGACCAGAAAGCAGCATGAATTACCAATATCACCCTCGGGCCTGTCAGGACCACGGCAAGGAATAGAACCAACTCTTGATTGGGGATCATGCAAGTACTGGCCAAGGCCAGAATATGTGGAGAACCACTGGAAGACTAAGAGAGAAGCCAGGGATTAAAGCAGAAAACAGAGCCTAATACTGGCTACTCCATCCAGATTAGCAGTGGCAGCAGTTTCTAAGCTATAGAGGAGACAAGATCAAATAGGGCCTACCTAACAAATCCAAGAGTGCTAGAGATGACCAGCCTGAGCACATGATCCTAATCTAAGAACTGAGACTGAAAATATTTTTTTAAAGAAGGAAACACTGAACGCAATGAAGAAATACTGTTGGCTAAGAGAGACCCAAAAAGTAAAACCAGAAGAAGAGATTGATCCCATAGTAACTAAAAGCAGAACCTCAAAGAAAAAAAATGACTTGGTCTCAAGGACTCCAAAGTGCCTAAAAGAAATTAAACAAGAGACAGAAAATGAAACTGGAATTCAGGAAGAAAAACTTTAAAGGAGAATAAATTCAGAGAGAAAATAGGAAGAATTAACCCATAAACTCCCAGAAGAAATGAAAAAACTCAAGAATGTCATAGCCATACTCTAGAGCTTCCAAGTTAATGTATGTGTGTGTGTGTGCACGTCTGTGTATATGTATGTATATATGTATGTATATGTATGTATATATGTGTATGCATATGTGTGTATGTGTATGTGTATTGCAAGTAGCCCAAAAGAAAGAATTCAAATACACAAAACTACACCACAACTACTCGAAGGAGAGAAAGTATTGGAATGTATTCTAGAAGTGAAAGGTTAAAAGTTTATAACCAAAAATAACTGACCTGGCAAAACTGAGTGGGAGAGGGGCAAAAGGAAATGAGTCTTTGATACAACAGAGGAATTTCAAGCATTCCTGGTACGAAGAGAAGAGCTAAGTAGAAACTTTAAAACGCAAACACAGGAGTCAAGAGAAACATAGAAATGTAAATAGGCAGCTAGGTGGCTCAGTGGATAGATCCTTGAGTCTGGAATCTAAAAGACCTGATTTCAAATCTGGCTTCAGACACTTGTTAGCTTGTGTGACCCTGATCAAGTCACTTACCTTCTCTCTGCCTGATTCACTAAAGAAGGAAATGGCAAACCACCCTAGTATCTTCATCAAGAGAACGCTGAACATCAGCAAGAAATGTAAATACATTTGAGCAACTGGAATGAGCTTTATAAATGATAATGAAAAGCACACATTCTAATGGGGAGAAGAGAACAAGTTTTGGAATCCTGATGTCTTAAATAACTTAAGTTGAATAAAACAAACACAGGACCTGGGTGAGATTTTGTTCTTTTTCATTAGAAAGGAAAGAAAAAGAAAACAAAGGAATATAATAGGAAAGAAATGAGGAAGAAGGAGAAGGTACTTACTATACTTGCAGAAATAGGGTATGTGAGAATAGTAAACAAACATGGAAGAAGTAGAAAAAATAGGTATCTTGTGACCACTTTCAAAGGCAGCTAGTGGCCCAGTGGGTAGAGCCCTTGGCCTGGAGTCAGGAAGACTGAGTTCAAATCTGACCTTGGACACTTCCTAGCTTCCCAGCTGACCCCACAAGTCCCTTCACCTCTGTTTACCTTAATCCACTGGAGAGGGAAATGGCAAACCACTCTAGTATCTTCTCATATGGACCAAATAAATAAGAGTTGAACAGAGAGAGAGAGAGAGAGAGAGAGAGAGAGAGAGATACACACACAAAGAATTTGGTGTGGAAATATGTTAAATTCAATGTGGAAACAGGCAGGGAAAGAGTAGAGGGGATATAAAAAGAGAGAATAGGGTCAGTTAGGGAATTGTAACAAATGAAACAAATTTCAATTTTGAAAATTGTTCATAAAGAAGAGATTAAAAAGCATAAAGAAAATTTAAGATTCTCAGATTGGAATCTGGACTTGATAAAGAGGGGGTACAAAAGAGTAGGAAAAGGTTGCTTCAATTATAAATTAGAAGTGTTGATCTACTTTCAATAATTGATTACTAGTCTCTCCACCCTGTTTTTCTCAGCAAAGATGGGGGGGAGGGGAGTGGAGAAAATGTATAAGCAGCCAAAACAATTCTTAGGGGAAAATTTAACTCTAAATACTTCCATCAGGATAGAGAAAGAACAAATCAATGAAATGGGCGTGCAACTATAAAGAATTAGAAAAACAACAAATTGGAAAATAGAATAATGGAGATGCTGAAAAACCCGAGAATAAATTGACACAAATGAAAACACACACAAAAACTGGGTTGACAAATACAACTAGGAGTTGGCTTCCTGGGAAAGAAAACTAATAAAACAGGCAAACTATTAGCTAATCTAGTCACAAAGAGACAGAGGAAAATCCAGTTACCAGGATCAGAAAGGAAAAAGGAAAATTCCCAACAAATGCAGAAGAAATCAAGGAAATTGTTAGAAATTATTTTGCCCAATTACATGCCATGAAAACTAACTCAAATAAAATGGATGAATATTTACAAAAATGCAAAATGCCCTGATTAACAGAATAAGAAATGGAAAAATTTTAAATAAGCCAACCTCAGAAAAATAAATTTGAACAAGCCATAAATAAACTTGCCTCGCCCCAACCCTCCCAAAAAACCTCCATGACCAAACAGATTTATAGGAGAATCCTATCAAACATTCAGAGAACTATTAATTCCAATACTACAAAAGGCCAGAGCAGACATCCCTCTCTAAGGAGTCCAAAAGGCCTCAGTTGCCAGTTAAAAGGTAATATTTCATAGGTAGATTGTCAATATAATTTGTCTTCCTTGAAGAGATCATGGATATTGCTTCTGACTTCAAGCCCAGCTCTTGATTCTCTGCTCTTCCAGCTTCTCTAATGTGATCTGACCCATCCCTCTTCTGTCCTCCTCTTGGCCTTGCCACAGTCTCCCAGACTCCGATCTGCCCCTTACCCTATACTCTGATTGAATTTTTTTTAATTGACTTCCAGCATTTTTGACCCATCATCCACTCAAGTCCTGTAACAACCAGCCCAGACAAGCCCTGTGTTCAGTCCTCACCTCTTGACTATATTTCTACATATCTACCACCATCTATCAGCTTAACCATCTTCTTCTTGCCCCATCAGGCTGATTCTAGAGAATTCATCCAGGTCAAATACAAGCCCATTCAGAACAAAACTAGGAGTCCTTTTTTTTTTAAACCCAAGCATCCAAACAATAGCATTTTTTTTTAAAGAAAGTAAGAAAAGCCACTTAAATGAGAATTGTGTTAGCCTCTGGAAAATGGCTATTTCATTTAGGGCTCTAGCTTGCTAATGTCTCAAAGATATGTAGCTGTGTCTCATAAATTCTGTGTTCAGTCATGATTCAGTCTGATTCTTCATGGCCCCATTTGAGATTTTCTTGGCAAGGGTCCTGGAGTGGTTTGCCATTTCCTTTTCCAGCTCATTTTACAGATGAGGAACTGAGGTAAACAGGGTTAAGTGACTTGTCCAGGATCACACAGCTTGTAAGTGTTTGAGGCCAGATTTCAATTCAGGAAGGTGAATCTTCTTCACTCCAGGCCTGGCACGTATCCACTGCACCACCTAGCTTCTCCCTCAAAAACTTTGCCCTGGAATTAGTAATAATAACAGGTCACATTTACATAGTGCTTTGATTTATATACATTCTCTCATTCATTTAATTCTCACAACAGCCCTGTGAGGTAGGTGCTATTATTACTCCATTTTATAGATGAGAAAACTGAGGCTCAGGGAAATTAAGTTACTTGCTCATGATGATGCAGCTACTAAGTATCGAGGCAGGCTTCGAACTCATAACTTCATGACTCCAAGTCCAGCTCTGATGTCTCTCATTGTGAAGTTTTATCTGCTTGCCTAGTGAGTAAGCACTCACCTTAGGAGTGTCTGAATTATTAAGGTCTTTTATCCCTGTTCCTCGGTTTTTGGCATCAATCTTATAGCCCATTTTCATTTATTATGTGGGACATAGATCCATAGACAGACAGATCTGGGTTAGAAAATTTGCTTTTATCCCAGAAGTCTCATCTAATTCTGACATTCTGTCATCTCACAAAACTGTGGGTGGGGGTAAGGTCGAAGATCTACTTGAGAGGCAATGTCATCCAGTAGAAAGCATGTTGCATTTGGAGTCAGAGTGTCTAGTTCAGCTGTTGATCAGAGACTTTTCTGTGCCTCAGTTTCCTCATCAATAAAATCAGGGAGCTGGACTAGGTGATCTCTTCCAGCTGTAAATATATGGTCTTATCATTTTAGAGGTGTGGCCTATATTCACAGTACCCTATAGTCATACTACAGTATTCCCCCAGCAAAGTCCACTTCCCTCTAAATTAGTTGAAGGAGAAGGAGAAGGGCTTCCCTACTGGGTTATAATAAGATTTTAATATTCTAAATTTTAGGTTTTCAAATCTCATTCTCCTTCGATTAATTGATATTTAAAGTAATTTTTGCTATGTCTCTCATGCTCCCACAGAATAAACTTAATCTCTCTGGGCTCAATTTCCTTATCTGTAAAATGAGGAAGTTGGACCAGATGGCCTCTAAGCCCTGAGTCTATGATTTTATAATCCTCTGAATGCTAAGATAAAAAGCTAGTAAGCAACATTAACAAGCAATAAACATAATAATAAAGAGAGGTGAGCTAGGAAACTGTTGCCAAAACTAAGTCATAGTCAATGAACAAGCATTTATTAAGCCCTTGCTGTGTGCCAGGCACTGCGCATTCACAGGAATGCTTCATTCAGGTTGATAATATTTTAGTATTTTATTTCACCTCAGTTCCTCCATGAGCAGACCTTACATGATTCTCAACCTCAGCAAAGGGGACCAGAAACTTTTGGAATCAGATTAGTGGTCCTTGTCATCATACCCATAATGATGGGTTACAAAAGTGTCTCCTTTTCTAAGAGACGACTTCTTTTCTAGTTTATCTGAAGATCAAGGAATGACTGCCACACATCCTCCTGCCCTTGGGTATCACAGCTGAGCTCTCTTGTACCTTACCTACTTCAGGGGGTTACTAGTTGACTTATAAATCTTGATGCCTCCATTTTTTGTTGTTTTCCTTGAATTATCTAACTCTCCTCTTGTTAATTCCTCTTGGGTTAAACAAATAAACTGATTAGGGGAAAGAATCCATCTGAGAGGAATGGGAATTCTGGGATGCTCAGAGTGCCTTGCCTGCAGCAGGCAGAGGGAAGACTGATGAATGAGGGGGGCTTGGGATTGGAATTCTTTATGCTTCCCTGCAGTTTGGGGTATCTTTAGATACCACCCCATCCCAAGGGATCCTCAGTGAACCTGCTAGTGAGAAAAAGCTACGCCTATAAACTAAGAAAAAGCTGGCCCTTGAAGGAGGTCCACCTTCCAGCCATGGAGGGAAGAGACTTTGCTTCCCGGGTTCATCCTCCTCAAGGCAGGGCACCCTGCTACCCCCCAGGACTTTCATGGTCTTTTTTAATCTCCTAGATATGGAAATTTTTTTTGAAACTGAAAATGCACTGGTAGAATCATAATAGAAACATAATCCATGGTTTGTACACAAGCAGGTTGCTCAGACTCAGGTGACTTCACTCAGCTCTCTCTACATACCTCCGACTTCAGCTCTGCCTTTTGCCCAGAAAACCAAAACAGCTGCATATCTTTTCTGTCCTGCAGGATGCTAAGAGATTCCAGATGCATTCCCTTCCTTGCCGTCGCCGACTCCCACTTTCTTAGATGGGAGTTTCTTCTCTGGCCTCGACAGGCATCCCCATTTCAGGCCTAGCCCTCAGCCGGGAAAGAGCAAGCCTGATATCTGGAAGTGACTGTCTGCGGTTTCTGGCCCTCAGCGCCCTGTTTTGTTCCTACAATCTCTCCACCGAGCCTGGTTACTCAGAGAAACATAGGATTATCTGAGCGTTCCTCTCTCTCTGCTCCCTCTAGGCTTCTGCTTCAGAGAATTGGCTCCACCGCTGGATTGTAAACAAAGCCAGCTGTTTCTATGACAACGGGCCTGGCCTGAGGCCTAGATGACGCCAGACCCCTAGCCTAAACTCCCTTGCTACACCCAAATCTGTTTTGATTTGGATAATATTTGTTGCTTAATTGTTTTTGGTGTGTTTTCGTTTTGTTTTGCTTTTTTTTGTTGTTGTTGTTGGTTTTTGATGAATCTCCTTTGCCCATTGGTTGAAAGAGATTAGAGTCAGAATCCCAAGGATGTAGGGAAAATGGATGACACCTGCCCAGGCTCAGATTTTCCAGCATCCTGAGATGTCAGTGGGTGGTTCCCCAACCCCAGTAGCAAATTCTGGAAAATCCCAACTTGATAAGCTAATCTACCCCTTCCTGGAAAGGCACAGATGCCAGGGAGAGGAAGCTTCTGATGATAAACTAAAACTATTAAATCACACACTGCCCTCATGTGTAGCAGTATGAATAGTTATTATTACTATTGTTATTAATAATACAGTAGTGAGAAGAAAAATCTTGGCCACCAGACTAGATCTTCTGCTATCTATTAAAAAACAATAATGAAACTATGGAATTTGTTGATAGAGCTCTCCTACTTCATAAAAGAAAAATACGAATAAAAAACAACACATAACTGACAGGGCCTAGAGTAATTGTGGAAATGTCAAAAGTTGTTATCTCAATAATGCAGAAGAGACAGGGAGCGCTTCACATGCCAAAAGTCAGATCTGTCATGTTTTAGAGACAATTCTGAAAGTCATACTTCTTTTTTTTTTCTTTTAGTAAGGCAAGTAGGGTTAAGTGACTTGCCTAGGGTCACACAACTAGTTGTCAAGTGTCTGGTGTGAGACCCTATTTGAACTCAGGTCCTCCTGACTCCAAGGCCGGAGCTCTATACACTGCGCCACCTAGCTGCCCCTATGAAAGTCATGCTTCTAAAATACCTTTAACACCATCAGGTTTAGTCCCCAAACCTTCTCTTCTGTTTTTGAGTGGAAGAGGAGGCTAACCTCTTTGAACTTCGGTATCCTCATTTGTAAACGAAGGAAAATGATTTAATGAGATAATTTCAGGTAGCTAGGTGGCATGGTGCATAGAGTACCAGGTCTGGAGTCAGGAAGATCTGACCTCAGACCCTTCATATCCATGTGACCCTGGGCAAATTATTTAACACTGTTTGCCTTAGCTTCCTCATCTGTAAAATGAGTTGGAGAAGGAAATGGAAAACCACTTCTGTATCTTTGCCAAGAAAACCCCAAATGGGGTTTTGTTTCTTTGTTTTGGTGGGGTTTTTTTGGACTGGTGCTGCTCACCGGTATAAGGAGCTCCTGGTGAAAAAAACTCCTCCAAACAATTTTTGCAGCAAGTGTCTCTGGTAAAGGCTTCATTTCTCAAATATATAGAGAACTGAGTCAAATTTATAAGAATACAAGTCATTCCCCAAATTGATAAATGGTCAAAGGATATGAACAGGTATTTTCAGATGAAGAAACCAAAGCTATCTATAATCACATGAAAAAATGCTCTAAATTACTACTGAAGAGAAAAATGCAAGCTAAAACAACTCTGTGGTACCACATCACACCTATCAGATTGACTAATACAATAGAAAAGGAAAATGATAAATGTTGGAGATAACATGGGAAAATTGGAACAGTAATGCATTGTTGGTAGAGTTCTGAATTGATCCAATCAGTCTGGAGAGCAACTTGGAACTGTGCTCAAAAGGCAATTAAACCATGGACACCCTTTGATCCAGCAATACCACTATTAGGTCTGTATCCCAAAGGGATCATAAAAAAGTAAAAAGTACCTGCATGTACAAAAATATTCATAGCAGCTCTTTTTGTGCAGGCAAAGAATTGGAAATTGAAGGGATGCCCATCCATTACGGAATGGCTGAACAAGTTGTGGTATATGACTATAATGGAATACAATTGTACTATAAGAAATGATGAGCAGGCAGATTTCAGAAAAACCTGCAAAGACTCACATGAACTGATGCTGAGTGAAATGAGCTGAACCAGGAGAACATTGTATACAGTAACAGCAACATTGTGTGATGATCAACTTTGATAGACTTAGCTCTTCTTAGCAATATGATGATCCAAGACAATTCCAAAAGACTCATGATAAAAAAATGCTAGCCACCTCCAGAGAAAAGAACTGCTCGAGTCTTAATTGCAGATTGAAACATACTTTTTCACTTTATTTTTTTCATAATTTTTTTCCTTTTATTCTGTTTCTTCTTTCACAACACGACTAATATGGAAATGTGTTTTACATGATTGGACATATACAACCTATATCAAATTGTTTACTGTCTTAGGGAGGAAGGGAGAAAAATTTGGAGCTCAAAATCTTATAAAAATGAATGCTTAAAATTGTCTTTACATGTAATTGGGGAAAATAAAATACGATTTAAAAAAAAAAAAGGACAGCTAGGTGGCACAGTGGATAGAGCCATGAAGTCAGGAGGGCCTGAGTTCAAATCTGGCCTCAGACTAAACGCTTGACACTAACTGTGTGACCCTGGGCAAGTCACTTAACCCCAATTGCCTAAAAAAAAAAAAGAAAGAAAAGAAAGAAAAGAAAAAACCTCTTCCATGATGCCAGATCCATAGGTGCTCTACCACCTAGAGTCTTAAAGAGATGCCTGGTGTACTGACAAGGTAAGTATTACATTGCTCAGGGTCACACAGCCAGTATGTGTCAAGGGCAGGACTTCAACCCAGATCTCCTGGACTCCAGCGCTGGTTCTTGTCATAAGAGCATTTTTAATTTTTCTGTATTGGCTTTAGCACAGCTATTTAATTTAAAAGTTAGTCATATCACAGGATGGAGCTTGTAGCATTTAGCTGAGACATCAAACTTTAGCTCAGGTTAGTGGTAAAAGAATTTCTGGCTCAGCTTTGTCACCTCTATTTACTTAAGCTCTCTTGCTGTCTGGTCAGTTCCTGCTGTCTGTTTGCAAAGATTATCAGCTTCATCACCTATAATGGCTGATCAGTTTACCTGACCAAGATCTTTATCTTCTACTAGCCTTTGTTTTTGTAAATCTTTACCTTCCCCTTTGCCCTCTAAAAATTTCAGTCGTATCCATTCTGCCTTGTCCTATATAAGATATTTGAAAATGCTATTCATTCCCCATTGGTTTTTATGTACCGTGAGACTATGTTCTGAGCATATAATAAACCAGTTACAAAATCTCTTTTTGTTGTGAAGTATGATTGGCAGCAGTAGTTATCAATAAATCCCTGAATATTTTTTATATCGTTCTCCACTCGGCCTAAATGTTACCAGTTCAGCTTGGCACTTTTCTCCTCAAAGGAACTGACTAAGTCATCTCTGAACTTTCATCATTTTCATTGGGTTTTGGATATAAATATGAGCTGTTAATAGTAGTAAAAATTATAACAATTTCATGTGGTAAACTCCTGTTCCAATGCATTGAAGTGGAGTTGCTCCACAGTGTTGCTGTGATGACTCTGGTCCAAACTGTGTCCATCCTAATTAAATTTGGAGAAATTCATCAATAGAAGAGTGGCTGTAAAGTGATGAATTGGTTGCACCACAGCAACTCTATTAAGGAGTTGATGGGGAAGCTGCAAAGATAACTAGGTGGTACAGTGGATGGTGCAGTGGGCCTGGAGTCAGGAAGATCTGAGTTCAGATTCAGCATCAGTTATTTATCAGCTGTGTGACTCTGGACAAGTCACTTAATCTCTGTCTGCCCCTGTTTCCTCAACTGTAAAATGGGGATAGTTATAGCACCTACCTCCAAAAGTTGTTGTGAAGATCAAATGAGATATTATTTATAAAGAGGTTAGAGCAGTAGGTACCTCATCAATTCTCATTCTCTTCCTTTGGTGGAAGGAATACCCAACAATGTAATCACAGATCTTCTGAAGCAGTGATAATAATCAGCTTTAATTTTTTGGAGGACATGGGTCAATATGGCTACTCCTTCCACCAACACAGAACAAACTCACTCACACCTTCTTATTCTATGAGAGCCTTGTCCATGTTTCCCATAAAACCTTTATAGAAGATCTACCCAACACCCAAAGGCCTTCTGTCTCGTCCTTTTAGCATACAAATCCTGTACAGCTCATAGGACCTAGCCATGGTAGGATCTGCAGAGGTTCTCAACCTTTTTTGTATCACGGACCCCTTTGGAAGTCTGGTGGAGCCTATGGACCCCTTCTTAGAATAATTTTTTTTAAATACCTAAAATAAAAATATAAGATTATAAAATATATCAATTGCATTGAAACATAATTATCAAAATATTTTAATTAAATCTTATTTTCAAACAAAGATCGTCCTTTTCTCGTTCCCACCTCCTCTCTCTCCCCTCATTGAGAAACAAGAAAAACAAAACCCTTGTTGCAAATGTGAAGAGTTAAGAAAAACAAATTCCTGCATTGGCCATACCTGGAAAATGTCTCAATCTGCATTCTAAATCCAGCACTAAAATATATTTTTAAAAACAAGTTAATGGATCCCAAGTTACAAACACCTGATCTAGTTCAACTTTTCACTTTTCAAGTATCTGAAAGGTACCACTGCATCACTCAGGCTTCCTCTCTTTTGTTTCTGATTCTTGCCACATGGCACACTTACTGCCTTTGCCAGTCTCATGTCCTCAGTAATGCTTTTTCCACCACTTCTTATAAGAGAGTCATCACTGAGGGGCAGCGAGGTGGAGCAGTAGGTAGAGCTCTGGCATCGGAGTCAGGAGGACCTGAGTTCAAATATAGCCTCAGACACTTGACACTTACTAGCTGTGTGACCCTGGGCAAGTCATTTAACCCCGACTGCCTCACCAAAAAATAAAAGTCATTATTGGTAACAAGCTGTAGTGTATTTATCCCAACCATATATCTTTCCAATGCCTTTGGGCAGAGTCCTGTGAGGCTCAAATGAGACAGTGTATGTAAAGCGCTTTGCAAACCTTAAAGCAATATATACATGAATGCGTTTATTATTATTATTGGAGCAGCTAGGTTATTGGGGCAGAAGATTAAGTTTGGAGCCTGGAGTCAAGAAAATCTGAGTTCAAATCTGGTCTCAGAATAGCTGTGTGACCCTGAACAAGTCACTCAATCCTGTTTGCCTCAGTTTCCTCATCTGTAAAATGAGCTGGAGAAAGAAATGGCAAACCACTCCAAGAAAACCAAGAGAATTGGACATGACTGAAAACTACTGAACAAAAAATACTTTCTTAAGTTTAGACAACCAATAAAACAATAAATCAAAACGTGATACGTGGAGATTACCTATTTCTTAGGTGTAGATACTCACCTTGACAACTTAACAATCATCTCAGAAATAGTTAGAGCTATCACCAGCACACTTCTGCTCTTGAGGCTATTTGTGATTTTTAATTGTGGTTGTGATGGGTCCAGGATTCACAGCCATAGGAAATGCTGCTATGGAAATCAAAAGCTTCCACACAAATGAGAGATTTAGAATTGTTGAAAGTGCTTCTCAATTTCCCAAGTACAGTCCAGTCCACCTGTCTCTTCCAACGACAAGACCTGTTTCCTCATCTGCAAGATGAGGACAATAATACCCGTAGCACTCCTCTGGCAAGGTGGCTGTCAAGTTCTATAGAGTGCTTTGCAATCATTAAAGTGCTATATAAATGTCAGTTATTTTGATGATGACTTTGGCAAATCCCTTGGGTGTGCATATTACCTCCCTCTCTAACACTTTGTTTTCTGTCAGTACTGATTGGATTGTTAGTAAAGTTATTTCAGTAATCAAGGATGTCTTGGAATCTTATGTAATTCTACTGAAGCTAGATGAGGTCAAGGAGACTCCCGCTTCTTTTGCCACCACTGTGGATTGACGATAGGCCCAAGAAAATTTGTAGAGATGTCTATAGTGGGAAAAATGTGGAGATTCTGTACATGAAAATGATTGCTTCTCACCACACACAGCTAGGATCCAAATGATCCCTTTAAGATATGAGGGTGGTCAGAGCTAGAGTCACATGAGAGGAAAGGAGGATGTAGCCTTTATTTATGATGTGTTCCTCCCATTCATTCTTCTGTCTAGAGGTAAGCTGCTCCAGGAGCCAAGATACAAGCATCCCTAGTCACTCTGGAGTGTGGAGGAAGAAAGGAAGGAAAGAAAGAAGGGGAGGGGGGAAGGAAGGAAGGGAGGGAAGGAGGAAGGAAGGAGGGGGAGAGAAGGAGAAAGGGAGGAAGAAGGAAGGAAGGAAGGAAGAAAGGAAAGAAGGAAGGAAGGAGGGAAGGGAGAAAGGAAGGAAGAGAGGAAGAAGGGAAGGAAGAAGGAAAGGAAGAAGAGAGGAAAGGAAGGAAGGAGGAGGAAGAGGAAGGAAGAAGGAAGAAGATGGAGGAAGGAGGAAGGAAGGAAGGAAGGAAGGAAGGAAGGAAGGAAGGAAGGAAGGAAAGGAGGAAGGAAGGAAGGAAGGAGGGACAGAAAGAGGGAAGGAGGGAAAGAAGGAAAAAAACTCTTATTAAGTGCTTACTATATGCAAAATGCTGTACTAAGAGTTGAGGACATAAATAGAAAAGTAAGACAATCCCTGGTCTCAAGTAAAGTGAAGCAGGAGCAGAAACATTGGAATAGCCAAGGGCCATGGGCAGAAAATCTGAAGAAAGCACACACTGCATTGCTTTATCCATGAGCCTAAGACATAAAAGTGAAAATCCTTTCTTTATTCTTCAATGAGGCACGGCTATATATACCTTGAAAATTTTTCTCATCCATACAAAAGATCTATAAGGTACACAAGCATGATGGGGAGACATAGTTAACAATCATTATTTCCATGAGAGTAGAGGAGAGTATTCCCTGTTTTCCTTTTCATACTACTCTATGCACAAAAAAGTTGTCTTGATTGCATAATGAATGTCCAAATCTTTAAGCACTGAGGAAAGAGGCCTGAGATAGTGACTTACTCCAAAGCGTTACTGAACCAAAAATATATAGAACAAAATAAAAGAACCAACAACAATTATATTCAATGATGTGTTGTATTTAATCCTCTAGACCGGGATTTGAGACAACAAGAAATTAAAACGCCACTTCTGAGTCATAAATTCAAAAACAGTCACCCCCACTCTGAGGTTGGGAATGTTTCCCGGCATGTGCTCAGATATTCAAGAAGGCCCCCTCTGCTCGGTGCACGTGCAAGGACTGACCGAAAGAGGCCCGAGCTATTAACTGAAGTAGACCACCACCTAGTGGCTAACTCAGCTATTTCACTCTGAGTTCATTCAGACCCCTTGACTGGATTTTGACTTTTGTGTTATCGCGTACAGCCCAATATGCCGAGTGAATATTCCACACGTGTAAATCACACGCGTGTGATTGCTGTATGTGTGTTTGTTATTTTTACATTCATGTGATAGAGCTCTGTGCACTCATAAACGGTTGACCAAAAGGATTTACAATCTTATTTTTAAAAGTTTATGTTGCTGCTGAGTTGTTTCCGTCATCACCCCATTTGGGATTTTCTTGGCAAAGATCCTGGAGTGGTTTGCCATTTCCTTTTCCAGCTCACTTTATAGATGAGGAAACTGAGGTGAACAGGGTGCAGTGACTTGCCAGGATCACACAGTTAGTGTCCACAGCATTTGAACTCGTCTTCCTGACTCCAAGCCCAGCGCTCTCTCCACTGCTCCACCTAGCTGCCACAAAAAAAGTTTACATCAGAATCTTGTGATTTATGAAAAAAACAGCAATAATACATTTCATCACCAACAACCCATGGGGATAATAACACCTGTACTGCTTATCTCACAGGGTGATTATAAGACTCAAATTATATCATGTAGGGAAAGCATCTTACAAGTATTAAGGCACTATGTAAAATTCACAGGTTCCCAAAGTGGGGGAATGCTGGAACAATCCAGGGGGGTGGTGGTAGCCTCAGGTGCAATTGGGGGGCATTGAATAAAAATAAAGGGGCAGTGGAAGCATAAGGAAAGAAGAGAAGAAAGTTTTGAAAACTTTTACATGTTTAATCCATTGTGTAACAGAGTTAAAGTCATAGTGATTACATTATTTTCCAAATAAACACACAAAATTCAAGTTATAACTGATCAGTGGTCAAGTCCACCAACAGGTCTTAAAAAGCAAGTGTTGGTAGGCAAGCCTGTTGTGCATTGTTGAGAAATCCAGCAAGCATCGGCAGGAATATGTGCATGTAATGACTTGTTTACGATACAAAACTATATGGTTACATGACACAATATTGTATCATCAAAATTTCAATGCAGAAAAAAACCCCACCAATTTACAATAAACTATTAAATTTAAGATGTGTCATTTTAAAAAATATATATATTGTATATTTTTAAAAATATATATTTTTGAAATGATGCACATTTTTTTTTAAAAAAACCATTAAAAGATTAAAGAAAGATTTCCAGGGGGTGCTGAGTAATTTTTTTTAAGGGGGAGGCAGGCCAAATAAGTTTGGGAACCTCTGATGTAAATGTTAGTGATTCAACTCTGACAGACTTAGGAACTCTGATCTTCACTATGGCCAGCCACAAATCCAGAGGACTCAAGACTCCTGACAGAAAAGTGACAGATTCAGAGTGCAGATGGAGACATTTTTTAAAAGATGGCCGATGTGGGACTTGTTTGATTTGACAATCCTTTTTGTAGTAAGGGATCAGTTCTTACTTTTGGTGAGGAGATAAGGGAGGGATGGGGGTGGAAAGGGGAAGAGAAGAGGTAGCGAATACAGGTCTGAAAGTAAAATACCAAGACACTTCTTCAATAAAAGGAAGCTGTCTTGGCTATTTACTAATTTGGATAGGAGTCACTTGATTTTTTTCGTTGTACATAATACAATTTTTCTGTGTTCTGCGCCATGTTCAGTTGGTGCTTTCAAGAGAACCGAAGATACCTACACAAAAGCTAGAAATTAGCTATATTCTGGTGATTCCAGGGAAGAACCCACCTAAGGGGAGCAAAGAACCATTATTGAGGGGCAGCTGGGTGGCGCAGTGGAAAGAGTACCAGCCCTGAAGTCAGGAGGACCTGAGTTCAAACATGACCTCAGACCAAACACTTCTAGCTATACGCTGTGTGACCCTGGGTAAGTCACTTAACCTCAATTGTCCAAAAAAAAAAAAAACCATTATTGAGACTAATCAAGAGAGACCTTAAAGGTAAAAACCCAGCCCGTGTATGTCCAGATCCTTAGATTCTGGGCCATACCAGATACTTTGGCGCTTCAGTTTAGCTACAGGATTGAATGTAATGTGCCTCACATATCAATGGAAAAAAATGGACTCATGTCTGTAAGTGCCTTAAAACCCTCTTTAAAAGGGAGATGGGAAAGTTGGAGCCCTTCAATCCACAAGGCTTAGTGCATGGTGCCCATGTTATAAGTGAGCAAGACCTTCACCTATGGATGCCACCACCACCGTCTCCTCTTTCAGAGAGAAATAGACTGTCCCCATGTTTGAGTTTGCCATTTTGAGTTACACAGTCAATGGGAAGAGACAGCTCTCACCCACAGACCAACCGTCTTCTCCCAGAAGCAGGTGGCTGATGTCTCCTAAATGGGTGCCTCCCTCTTAGACAATATGAATACGGGCTAAAGCCTGGTTAGATGTGCAGTGAGGGGGTTTGGATTAGATGACCAATCTATAATCCTAATGTCCAGTCACTTCTTTTGTATCCCCTGCCATCACAAGATCCAGGCACATAATAGGTGCCAAATACAATTTAATTGAATTCTCCTGACTCATGATCCAGTATTGTCTTTCACTAGACCACAGTGATGGATGATCAAGGGATCTGATACAGTACAGAAATCTACCTGTGCAAAATAGAGAGAAAGGGAAATAGGTGAAATGAGAGGTATAGAGATAAAAAAAAAGAAGCCCACAGGAAAATCTATGGAATATACAGGATGTTGGAGGCAGAAGAGTCCTTAAAGGTTATGAAGTCTAAGCCCCTTATTTTTCTTTTTTGCTGTTGTTGTTTTTGCTTTTTGGTGAGGCTGTCAGGGTTAAGTGACTTGCCCAGGGGCACGTAGCTAATAAGCATCTGAGGCCAGATTTGAACTCAGGTCCTTCTGACTCCAAGGCCAGAGCTCTATCCATTGCCCCACCTAGTTGCCTCCCCCCCTTTATTTTTCAAATGAGGAAACTGAGGCCTAGAAAGGCTAAGTGCCTTACCCAAGGCCACACAAGCAGCAAGGGGAAGATTGAGCATTTTTTTTTAATTTTAATTAATTTATTTTGAATTATCAACAATCACTTCCATAAGCTTTTGAGTTTTAAATTTTTCTCCCTCTGCCTCCCCATCTCCCTCCCCAAGACGTCGTGAAATCTGTTAGAGTCGGCATTTTTTTTTTTAACCTCAGTCTTCTCGCCCTGGGTCGGGTATGGTCTTTCCACTATTTAGTCCCTAAACCTTTGGGCAAGTCACTTCCCTTCTCTGGGACTCAGCTTCCTAGAAACAAGTTTTACAAGTGATCATTCTATAAGTTTCATATATGCCTAGTCTCTCTCTAGCTTGCCATCTTGATTCTTGAAAACTGTCTTTAAGACATGGTATCTGTTAATATCTCAGGACTAGACCATTTCTTTGCTCAGATTGTTTTTCCCAAACCTTTAGTGGCCAACAGAGGGCACAGAAGCTCCATCGAAGGAAGACCTAAAACCGTAGGGAAAGAGGCAAAAAAAAGAAAAAGAAAGAAGGGAAACAGATTCAAGAGGAAGTGTGGAGAGAGAGAAAGACATTTCTGGGGGGATAGGTCGGTGCTAACACAAATGTGCGAGAAGAAAAACAAGGAGTCCTTTGGCTTCAGAAAAAGCTTTCATTCCTACATCCTTTGCGGAGGTGACCTTAATGATGACCAGGCTGCTAGCTTTCACAGGAAGAATCCTGATGCCCCCTAAGATAGGAGCTGAGCTCTTCAAATGGTTTAGAGTAGAAAAAGCCCTGAATTTAGAGATAGAAGTCTTGAGTTCAAATCCTGCCTCTGACGTTTACTAACTGGGTAGCCTTGACCATGTTCAATTAAATGTCCTTGAGTGTCAATTTCCTCATTTGTAAAATAAAGAGGTTAGACCTGAAGACCCCTACCATCTCTAAACTAGGGCTTTAAATCTAGGACCTTGTTTCCTGCTAACTCTTTTGATCTCCCCAGACTACTATCTAATAGAACATTCCTTACTTTTTATTGGCACTACAGTATACTACCACCACCACCCACACACACACACACACACACACATCCCCCCCATAATTTAATCGTGGATGAGCTGTCCTGGCTTCCCCCAACCAGAATCCTTCAAGCCAGCCTTCTGTTCTTTGTCCTTTGGAAAAGCAGCTGCTTACGGGTTCTGCTCTGGAAATTCTAAAATGATGGCCTCCTAACTGGCATTACATTGAATGCAGGGTGGAGCTGGACAAGGCTTTGCCCTAGAGCAAAAAATTTAAGAGGCAAAATTTCATCACACGGCCCCTGACTCATCTGGCCCAGCTGATACCTTCTTCACATACACCCCACACCTACCACCATCCTCAGGAGTGGAAGGGAGGTTTAGAAGTGGGTGGGGACATCCAGAACTAGAGGATCTGAAGGAGGTTAGATCTCCAGCACCTACATGAAACAGGGCCCTTTACCCTTGGATCTAGGATCCTTCAGATGTTGGAGAGAGGAGACAGGGACATGACTAGCAGACATGGACCTCACAAGACCCACCACCAAGTACTCCTTTGGTTAATCTCCTTCCACACAGATATTTGTGTAGAGGGTGGGTAAGACCTCACATGAGTTGGGTCAGGGACAATCTAAGCTCTTGCTTTCACCACCTGGGGCCAGGTCTCAGTGACCATTATCTCAAAGAAGTAAAGATGAATGTCCTGGATAAAAAAAGGCAGGGGAGCTGGAGGAGGGGAATGTGGTGGTGGAAGGGAGGGGCCAGTGAGTAGGGAAGGTCAGACCTTCCCTCTCCTGTATCTGCATTTTGGACAGGCCACACAAGGCCTAAGCAGCACCTAGTTACCATGAATAATTAATTTAAATGGTAAGCTATTAACCTATATGTCTCCTCCCTTCCATAGTCAAATTAGCAGCAAAAGACTTCCTTCTCTCCACTTACTCTCTTCCTACTCACTTCTAAATCTGAAATTGCTCTCTTCCAAGGTTGTCTAGGACATCTTCACTGCCAAGTCCACTGGATTTTCTTATCCTTCTTGACCTCTCTGTGGCTTTTCCAGGGTGGCCCCTCCCTTACTAGATGCCCTCTTGTATCCCAGATTTCCCGATACTGATTCGCTGGAACGTTATCCAGGACCCACTTTGAAACTGGGAAGTGCCCCCAGGCTCCATCGTGAGCTCTTTTCTCCTCTGTAACCATATCTCTCTATAATCTCATCAGTTTGCATGAGTTCACCTATTATCTCTTTGCAGGTGACTTCCAGATCTATCGAGGGATAGGCACTGGACCCGTGATTTCCCTGCTACAGGGCACTCTGAACCCAGGAAGTGTGCTCTACCAATACAAGTCAGCACCTTTTCTGCAATGCAGGGATTTGCTTGGAGCACTGAGTGGTTAAATGATTTGCCCAGGTCACGCAATCCTTGTGTGTCAAAGGCTAGACCTGAACTTAGATCTTATTGGCTTCGTATTTATCCACTGTGCTATGCTGCCATGCTGGATCCAGTTCAAGTCTGTCAGCTAAGCTCCAGGTACCAACGTTGGCCAGCTTCAGCTAGATCTCAGGTGCTGTCATTGGTCAGTTGTATTTACCTCTTAGTGACCCTGTGGACCATAGCATGTCAATACTGTCCATGGAGTTTTCTTGGCAAAGAGCATGGAGTGGTTTGCCATTTCCTTCTCCAGTGGATTAAGGCAAACGGAGGTGAAGTGACTTGCCCAGGGTCATACAGCTAATAAGTGTCTGAGGCCAGATTTGAACTCAGATCTTTCTGACTCCAGGCCTAACACTCTACCCATTGAGCCATCTAGTTGCCTCTTATATATTATATCCATCTCAAACTCAACATAAATCTCATTCTTATTTTGTTTGAGTAAACCATCAACCTTTCAGTCACAAGATTTGTTTTTATCAACTTTCTTTTCCCTCATCGGCCTCTTCCTCCTCTCTTTCAATTGACAAATTTTGTCAATACGACAATTCTTACATATCTACCCTTCTCTCTACTTGTATAGCCATCACCATAATTCAGGCCACATCACCTCAGACTCCCTGCTTTCATTCTTCCTCCTCTCAAGAGACCTTCCACACAGCTGCCAAAACAATCTCCCAAAATCAGTTTTCTTTCTAACTGTATTGCTACTCTGCTCAATAATCTTCTGTGGCTCCCTATTGCCTCCAGGATAAAATACAAAGTCCTCAGTTTGGCATTTGAAGCATTTCACAGTTAGTCAACCACCATTTATTAAGTGCCTACTGTGTGCCAGGAACTGTGCTAAGTGCTGGGGATACAAAGATAAGCAAAAAGCAGTCCCTGCTCTCAAGTTCAGTCTAAAAGGAGAGACAACATACAAACAACTATGTGCAAACAAGATAGATAGATAGATAGATAGATAGATAGATAGATAGATAGATAGATAGATAGATATAGATAGATAGATAGATAGATAGATAGATAGACAGAGACAGACAGACAGACAGATAGATAGATAGATAGATAGATAGATAGATAGATAGATAGATAGATAGATAGATAGATGGATGGATGGATGGATAGATAGACAGAGACAGACAGACAGATAGATAGATAGATAGATAGATAGATAGATAGATGGATGGATGGATAGATAGACAGAGACAGACAGACAGATAGATAGATAGATAGATAGATAGATAGATAGATAGATAGATAGACAGAGACAGACAGACAGATAGATAGATAGATAGATAGATAGATAGATAGATAGATAGATAGACAGATAGACAGAATGATTGAGATATGATAAATTGGGAGTAGCCTCAGAGAGAAGGTACTAAGATTAAGGAGTACTGGGAAAGACTTCTTGCAGAAAGTGGGACTTGAAGGTAACCAGGGAAGCTGAGACACAAGAATGAGGAGGAAAAGAGTTCCAGGTATGGAGAACAACAAAGGAAAATGCTCAGAGTGAGGAGAAGAAACAAACAGTAAAGAAGCTAATGACACCAGATCACAGAGTACATGGAGGGGAGTAGGGTGTAAGAAGCCTGAAAGGTAGGAAGGTTACGAATGACTCTAAGAGCCAAAGAAAAGGGTCTTTTTATGTTTGATCCTGGAGGTGATGAGAAGCCACTGGAGCTGTTTAATAGGTGTGAAGTGACCTGGGCCTGTGTCTAGGTGATGGTAGTGTCAGAGGACAGAAGGGATCCCCAATCTCCACCGCCACCCATCCCACCAACTCTCTTCAGCTTTCTTTTATGTTTTCTTTTCCCCATCACAAAGTAAGCTCCTTGTAGGCAGTGACTGACTTTCTTTTTGCTTGTAGTAGAATCCCCGACACTTACCACAGTGCCTAGCACTTATATCTGTATAACCCCAGTTCTTAGCCCTGTGCCTGGCACACACAGTACGCACTTAACATAAGTTTCTGGACAGAAATATGTAAGACCCAAAGCCATTCCCTAATAAATAATTGGTCAAAACATGTGAACAAGCAGTTCTCCCCAAAAAATTGCAAGCTATTAACAACTATATGAAAGAATACACTGAATCACTAATAAGAAAAGAAACGCAAATCAGAACAACCCTGTGGCTTCTCCTCATGCCGAGGAACAAACTGGCAAAGACGTGAATAGCTGTTATCCGAGGGTTGTAGAAACAGAAGTACTCTAGTGCATGTTAATGGAGATGTGAATTATTTGGGAAAGCAATCTGGAATTGTATAAATAAAATGGTTAAAATGTTCATCACCTTTGACCTACAGATTCCACTATGGGCATATGTTCCAAGTAGGACATGGACAAACAGAAGCTCCCCATATATGCTGAAATATTTATAACACGACTTTTTCTAGTAGCAAAGAACTGGAAACAAAGTTGATGCCCATTGTCTGGAGAATGCCTACACAAATTATGGTACATGAGTGTAATTGAATACGGGTATAGCTCGTTTTATTGAGTTTCACTTTATTGTGTTTTGCACATATTGAGTTTTTTACACATTGAAGTTTGTGGCACCCCGGTATGAAGCAAGCCTATTGGTGCCATTTTTCCAACAGCAAGTGCCCACATTGTCTCTGTGACACATTTTGGTAATTCTTGCAATATTTTGAACTTTTTCATTATTATTATATCTGTTATGGTGGTCTGTGATCAGCAACCTTTGATGTTCCTATTGTAATTTGTTTTAGGGTGCCATGAATTGTACCCAAACACAAAAAAATTTAATCAATAAATGTTGTGTGTGTTCTGACTGTTCTACCAACAGGCTGCTCTGCATCTCTCTCCCTCTCTCTGGCTTCTTTCTTCCCTGAGACACAACAAAATATTGAAATTAGACCAATTAATACTTGCAGTCAATTGATGCTGCAAACTTCATTCTTGACTTATTTTAAGAAATTGCCAGAGACAAACAGAAACCTGGGAAAGATTTTAATTTAGAAAGACCTAGGTCACCTGCTACATTCTGGGCCATTGCCAGTCATCTTGACCTTTGTCTTGCCACTGGACTTTGATGACTCTGGAGGAGACAGTGAGTCTGGTGACTTTGAGCAGCTCTACTCATATCCAATTCACAGTCCACATGTCACCCTTGTGATGCCACTGGCCCTCTTTGAGAAGGAAGGACAAACAACAACAATGTGTATTGTAGATTAGAGGAAAGATGAGAGAAAAGATGCATATCCCTTGACTTCTGGTCCTATTCTTGTCAATCCATCAGGAGTGGGGATCCTGCAGCCTCGAGGACGCATGTGGCCCTCTAGGTCCTCAAGCACAGCCCTCTGGCTGAATCTAAACTTCACAGAACAAATCCCCTTAATAAAAAGATTTGTTCTGTAAAACTTGGATTCAATTAAAAGGCTACACCCAAGGACCTAGAAGGCCACATGAGGCCTCGAGGCAGTAGGTTTCCCACCCCTGCTCCAGATGAAAGCTCATGAATGACATATATTCAGACATGCCTGAAATGACATTGAGAAGTTATCCACTGATTCCAGCTCTAACGCAAACTTTAAATATGTACAGAAATATATTCCAGCCTCTTGCCCCTGATAATCTGGTTCCAGTATCTTACATATCTTGGACCTATTGTGTCAGGTAGATCTTCTTAACATCCAATTTAAATCCCTTTGCTGACTTCTGACATGATATTTCTGTGAGAACAATCCAGAACTCAAGACATATGAAAAAAAGAATAAGAGATTCTCTACCTAATTAAAGGAAGACAAATAACTAGGATATTTGTTAGTAATAACTGAAACCCATCAATAAAAAATAATAATATGATCTCAATTAATATATAGATTTAAATTCAAGCATACCACCAAGGAGTTATAGAATTAAACAAAATGATAAAATTCACTTAAAGGAATAAAAGGTCTATAATATCAAAGGAAATTATTTTTAAAAATAAGAAAGCAAGGAAAATAGATGACCTAAAAATTTCTTGAAAAATAAAAATTTTCCAAATTATTTCATATTAGTTAAAAGAGAAAAAATTTAGCTAAGCAAGAATTGAAAAAAAAACAATTAAAAAACTTGAGCCCAGTGTCAGATAAACTACTAGACCATAAAATTGCTAGGGGAAAGATTCCCTGTTTATTAAGAACTGTTGGGAAAATTAGAAAACAATTTGGCAGAAATAGATTTAGATCGACATCTTATACCACATATCGCCATAAGTTCCAAATAGAAATTTGACCTAAATATGAAAGACTAAAAAATTCTTTAAAAAGAAGAGACTGAATGGCAATAACTTTTGCAACTGTGCTTAAGGGCGGAAAGTCTTTACCAAAGAAGGGATAGAGATCTTAAAAGACAAAATATATTTCAATTACATTAACTTTAAAAGTTTCTACATGAACAAAATTAACGTCTCTAGGATAAGCATGGAAATTGTCAATTGGGGGGGGGAATCTTTGTACGAAATACCTCTGATAAAAGTCTCATATCCAAAATATGTAAGGAAGTAACACAAATATATAAAAACAAGAACATTCCCTAATAAGTAAGAAGCCAAAATTTTGTACATCTCACATTTCTGCACAAATTTAGAGCCATCTTTGCTCCAAAAGCTCATATAGTTTATTTATGCTCAACTTGTGATAAAGCCTTCTGAGATCATATTTCTGTGCTCAAGCACATTAAGACATGCTGTACCTTGATGCCGACATAGTGATGTCATTTTCGTCCTCTTGGAGCACAAAGAATAATAATCAACAAAACCAACCAAGTAGTAAAGGATATGAAGTTTTCAAAAGGGAAATTGTAAGCTCCATGAAAGATTAATTCAAATCACTGACAATCAGAAATGAAAACTGAAAGAACTCTGACATTTCACCTCACACTCAATAAATTGGAAAGATGGCCAAATCTTACTGGTGGACATATTATTCAAAGAGGTCAGAGAAAGGAAAAGGGGTCTTCTCTATACCAACCCATTTGTAGCAATAATTTTTTTCATAGATGAGTATGAATAATGAATCGCAAGAAGCGATTGCATGTATTTGAAGTAAAAATTATGTAAAATACAGTCATTCATTTCGGCCCAATGTAATTTGCAGTGCAAATTTCAATAATGTGACCCACTACACTCATTCACACTGATTGGGACCTAGCTGTAGAAATGAAGTAGATGCTTACAGATTGGGCAATAGCTGATCAAATTGTGGTATATGGATAGAATGGAATATTGTTGCATTGTAAGACAATTATGTGGAATGAAGAGAAATGGAAAAAATTGTATGAATTGGTACAGAGAACAGTAAATAAAACCAAGAAAACAATTTAAATAACTATAATAACATAAATGAAAAAGGGACAAAAATGAAAAGCTTAATGATCTGTAACTGCAATGACCAATCAGCACTAAAGAGGAGATGAAAAAAACAGGCCTCCCTCTTTTTCTAGGATATTTGGAAGATTATGTGTGCAGAATATTATGTATGCTGTTCTTTTGTTTGATTGTTTTTTTCTTTTTTGTAAAGGGAAGTCTCACTCAGGGAGGAGAGGGTGGCAGAGTATGTCCTTTTGTAACTGTGTTATAAAAACAAAAGGTATTAATAAAATTGTAATTAATTTTATAAGGAAAAAAAAGAAACTGCCACAGCCACCCCAGCCTTCAGCAACCACCACCTGATCATTTAGCAGCCATCAACATCAAGGCAAGACCCTCCACCAGCAAAAAGATTACTCACTGAAGGCTTGAATGATGGTTAGCATTTTTTAGCCGTAAAGAATTTTTTAAATTAAGGTATGATTATATGATTATACACTTTAACATAACTGTTGTATGCACTGAGAAACCAAAAAACTCATGTGACTCACTTCATTCAATATTTACTTTATTGCAGTGGTCTGGAACCAAACCCACTGGGAGAAATTATTATTAATAACCAATGATTTGGGGAGATCCAGAGTTCCCCCCGTTTTCTAAAGTCCTAATTTTAAAAGTTCAGTCTCCTGAAGGACATGATTGACAATGAAATTAGACGAATTTTCTTGTTCAGACCCACCCAGGTAGGCAAGTCACTGTGTTCTGCTCAGGCTTGGGTGGGGAATAAATGCTTTGAATAGACTGCCCAAGGCTAGGGTAGGGGGTGGGGCAACTTAGAAGTGGGTGACATAACCAAAGTTCAGGTTCAGCCCCTCATTGTAATATTCATTCTCTCATTAATTGTTAGCCAATCAGAATTTATTGTCACCCCTTTTCTAATGGGCATATAAGCCATGAGCCCACCACCATGATTGTCTTTGGTTTAAGAGAGAAACAGCCAAATGACCATCTTTTTTATTAATAAACATGCTGGCATTATTAGTAAAATAATTACATTACCCAGAAATTATGTTTCTTGAACCTTTTTAAACATTGTACTGCAATATCTCTGAGGTACACTAGTATTACTATATGCTATAAGAAATCACAAAAGTGATGAATGCTTATGGAAAAACTTACATGAACTGATGCAAAGTGAAGTAAGCAGCACCAAGAAATCAATATACGTAACAATTAAAACAACATAAATGGAAAAAAATAACTTCAAAATAGTTGAAAAGGAATGTCACAAAATTACAAAGAACAAGCTTGCCCCCAAAGGTAAGATATGAGAGGGCACCTCTCACATGTACACTCAAAGGTAGGAAGTCCATAGGCATGGAACATTACATGTCATTTCATATTTTTTCAATGTACTGATTGGTTTTGCTGAATATTTTTTCTCCACTTTCTCTTTTTCTCTTCTTTCTTTCAAATAACATTTTTTGTTAAATGGGATGGCTTTCTGGAAGAGGGAAGTAATTACAAGGAGAAATGTAGTTCTTATAAAAATAAAAGATATCAAAAAATTTTTATTTATAAAAAATGCTTGTCAGATTGTACTAGAAGTTATGAATGAATAATCCACAGAGTTGAAGTCTTCCATGCCTCCCTTCCTACTCCTCACATACATATACTAGGGGTCTCTGTCTCTTAAAGGGCACCTTTCCTGCAGGTAGGCAGTTCAGTGGATGGAGCACTGGGCATGTGGTCAGGAAGATCTGAGTTCAAATCTGGCCTCAGACACATACTAGCTGTGTGACCCTGGGCAAGTCATTTAATCTCTTTCTGACTCAGTTTCCTCAACTGTAAAAATTGGGGATAACAATAGCACCTACTTCCCAGGGTTGCTGTGCAGATCAAATGAGATAATATTTGTAAGGCACTGCCACATAGTAGGCTCTTTCTAAATGTTTAATCCTTTCCCTTTCCCCTCTCTCCCCTTGCCACAAGTGCAAAAGTCTCTAGTTACAGCAGTTGAATACAAGGCTGTTAGGAGTTAGTGCTATCTCCAAACGTACCCAGAGCTCCAGCCCTGAGCTCTGTCAAAGCTTCAGGCTGGATTGGCAGACCACATCAAATATGAGTTTGTGACTGTGTCTAGGTTGACAGTCATCACTCTCACCAGCTGCAACCTCCCTCATGGTGCTCTAAAACATTTAGCTTCCCCTCATCAATGGGGATTCAAGTTGTGAAATACGAGAACTATGAGGCTAGTGGTTCCTAACCCGTGAAGGACCACACCCATCATTGTTTTGCACCTCCCCTCCTACTTCCTAATACGTCTACAATGTGGAATGGTATGTACAAGAATTCTTGAGAATTGATGTTTTTTTCTGAGAATAAAAATTCCTATTTGAGTTTCTTAACCTGAGGTCTATGAGTCTTTTCTTGAATATCTTGATAACTGTATTTCAATATAATTGGCTTCCTTCACAATCCTTTGTGTTTTATTTTATGCATTTAAAAGCATGATTCTAGGAAGGAATCTATAGACTTCACCAGTTTGCCCAAGGGATCCAAGATACAAACAAGGGTAAGGGCCCCTGATGTACTATAACCTGCCCAACTCTTTGAGAAAATAGACCCCAGGGTGTCCAATCAGGATTAGAAATCACTACTGGAAGATGAGTAGTCAGCTCTAATAGCATGGGGGAACATAGGGCTTTAGCAGAACTATCTAAATCTGTGCCTTGTCCACACCCAGACTGGTGAAATTTCCCTTTGTGTGTTCACCCACCCACATCTATCCACACATACTCATACATACATACATACATACACAAACAAAAGTGGTTTTCATGCCCCACCTCCATCCTCAATCTTACTATAGGTAAAGTTATTTGCAGTACAACCTGGGAAAGAGCTGATAGGAGCCCAAGGCACTGGCAGGAAGCACCATTGCAGTGGCATTTAGCCCAAGGCCACAATCACACCCTCACCACAACCTGAAATGAGGAAGAAATGTTCCTAGAATGGGTCTCACCTAGGAGCTATGGGATTCCAGGTTTCTTCAGACATAGAAATGGCCATGAGCCAAAGTCTAATTCTTGCCACCAGCCACAAGGAGGCCACTTTGCAAGTGGCCCAGAGGAGCACAGCTAGTAAGTTGTCCTAGGCCTGATAAGAACCTGGCTTCCTGACAAGGGCCTCCTTTCTCTCTACCTGTTTCATTTAAAATTCCCCTAGCTTTCAGACCTCTTGGTGATGGTCCTCCTCTCCACAGCTGTTTTCATCACATGCTTTCTCCCCTAGCTCTGACGGCCACCATTTTCTCCACTATGATCAAAAGTCCTTCTTTGACCATTCCTTTGCCTTCTTCAGTCAGGTTGGTCTTGTTATGTAGCTTCTACTGTGGGGTCCCTCAGACACATAATATAAAGGTACCATGCACAGTACTTACACACTTTAACACCTTCTCAGTATACTGAATCAAAGAAGGTTGGAGCTGTATGGGACCTCAGTAATCATCTATCCAAGCAACTATTTCACAAAGAAGGAAACTGAGATTCAGAAAGGCAGGTTGGAGTAGTACATAGAGCATGGGACTTGAAGTCAGGAAGACCTGAATTCCAATCATTCCTCAGAAACTTTACTAACAATGTGTCTCTGGACAAGCAAGTCACTTAGCACCTCTGTAACCCGATTGCCTCATCTGCAAAATGAGAGGGTTGGATTTGATGACCTCTAGGCCCTGAAAAGCTCTTTGATCCTATGATATAAGAAGTGATAGCTAATTAGTGGTAGAGATGGGACTAAAATCAATGTCTCTTGACATATAACCCAGATCTCTTCTTACCACACCACACTCCCTTCCCCTCATCTTCGTAAGAGCCCATTTCAAACTGCCTCATCCAACCCTGGGTGGTATTCTCTTGTGAAATTGCTCTGTGAGGTTGCCATCATTGCACAAGATGCTGTTTGACTAAATTGCTGTCCAATTTCCACCCCAGCCTCCAAGGCTCTGTCCCCTTCTTCAAGTCTGTTCCTCCCTCAATGGGAAGAGGTAGCCCTTCTCCTTGCCAAGGCAAAGCATTCTACATGCACACATGATCCCATTCCATCCTGTATTCTCCAACAGATTGCACCCCCTACCATCCCCACTCCTTCACAAAACTTCAATCTCTCTGATTATTGGCTCCTTCCCTACTGCTTACAAATAGGCCTGTGTCTCCCACATCTTCCAAAAATCCTCACTGGATCCATCCATTTCTGCTATCATCCTATATCTCTTCTCTCTTTTTTTTTTTTGGCTTAACTCCTTGAGAAGACCATCTACAATAGATGCCTTCACTTTGTTTCTTCTCAATCTCTTCTTAACTCTGGGCAGTCTAGCTTCTGACCTCATCAATTAACTGAAACTGCTCTCTCCAAAGCTACATTATAATGACCTCTTAATCACCAAATCTAACGGCTCTTTCTCAATCTTCCTCCTGACCTCTCTACAGAGGTCTCTGACATGACTGATCACTCCCTTCTCCTTGATACTCTCTTCTCTAGGTTTTCATGACCCTGCTCTTTCCTGGTTCTCTTTCTACCTGTCTGACCTCTCCTTCTCTGTCTCTCTAGCTGGATTTTTATCAAAGTCACACCTGCAAACTATAGGTGTCCCACAGGGCTCTGTCTTGGGGTCCCTTCTTTTCTCCTCTATACTATTTCACTTGGTGATCTCATCAGCTCCTATGGCTTCAATTTATCATCTCTATGCTGATGATTTTCAATTCTACTTCTCCAGTCCTAACCTCTCTCCTGACTTCTGGTCTCACATCTCCAACTGCCTATTAGCTGTCTCAAACCAGATGTCCTATAGACATCCTAAACTTAACATGTCCAAAACTGAATGTATTATCTTTTCCCCAACACTATCCTCTTTTCTTAACTTCTTATTATTGTCAGTGGTACCACTATCCTCCCAGTCACCCAGGCTTGAAACCAAGAGGTCATCCTTGACACCCCCCCTTCCCCTCCCTCTCTGTCTGAGAGACAGAGAAACAGACAGACAGACAGACAGACACACACACACACACACACACACACACACACACACACACACACACACACACATCCCTCATTTCAACTGTTTCCAAGGGCTGTCACTACTACCTTCATTACTACTATCTCTGGTATATGTCCCCTTCTCTCCTCTAACACTGCTACCACCCAATAGCCTGCTGTTTGGTTTCCCTGCTTCAATTCTTTCTCCACTCCACTCAGTTGTCAAATTGATCTTCCTAAAAAGCAAGTCTGATCATGTCATTCCACCACACCACATCCCCTCAATTCAATCAACTCCAGTGGTTCCCTATCACCTCCAGGATCAAATATAAAATTCTCTATTTGCCTTTTAAAGCCCATCACAACCTGGCCCCTTCCTACCCTTCCAGTCTTCATACACCCTACTCCCCTACATGTGCCCCGAGATCCAGTGACAGGGGTTTCCTTGCTTTTCCTCTTACAGGACACTCCAACTTCCAACTCTGGGCATTCCAACCCACTGGCTCTTTTCTCTACCTCCTAATTTCTCTGGCTTCCTTCAGGTCTTAGCCTAAGTCCCACCTTCTAAAAGAAGCCTTTCCTAGTCCTCCTTAATCCTAATGCCTTCTCTCTATGATTATCTCCAATTTACCCTGTATGTACCCTGTTTGTGCACAGTTGTTTACACGTTATCTCCTACATTAGGTCAAGGTCCCTGAAGGGACTGTCTTTTGCCTCTCTTTGTATCCCCAGCACTTAGCACAGTGCCCGGCACAAAATAGGTGATTAATAAATGTTTGTTGGCCTATTGCCAAAACAAAACAAAAAAAAAACCACATGATTCTGGGAGATCCAAAGATTATAGATTTTGAGCTGATCATAGAGGACCTTATAGATCCTCTAATCCAACTCCCTCATTTATTATTTGAAAGAAAGCAAAAATGAGGTGCTATTGGGGGGGAGGCGAAGGAATCAATTAAGCAACAAACATTTATTGAACACTTACCACCTGCTCAACATATTAGCAGAGCATAAGACATGATCTCTGCCTTCAAAGTGCTTACAAGCTCGTTGGGGAGACACTGATTTTAATGAAATGACAAACAACACAAGACCACGCTGGGAGGGTGGGATGTCCCTCATGACCTAAGTTCACTAGGTTGCTGGGCTAAAGAGCAATGCTTTTGGAACAACTCTCGATTCTCCAACTAGCTCCTCATCCCTCAATGAGATTCCCATCCCTGTTTCAAACTAGGTACATGGCAATCTAAGTTCTGCATAGCTTTCTGAGAAATGTGGTTCCCAAAGAGAATATGGCAGTGGGCATGCCCTCTTTGACTATATATATGAAAAGTGTATGAAAACAAAGTATACATCCTGTAGGATCAGAGAAGGGAGACCAATATAACCTTGAATTGTCAGAAAAGACTTTACAGAGAAGGTGGGACTTGAGCTTTACCTAGGAGGCCTTGGACAGAAGGAAGCTTGGTATTGTAGAAAAACCAATGGACCTGGAGTCAGAAGTTGATGTTTTGGTCATGTCTGACTCTCCATGACCCCATTTGGGGTTTTCTTGGCAAAGATATTGGAGTGGTTTGCCACTTCTTTCTCCAGCTCATTTTGTAGATGAGGAAACTGAGGCAAGCAGGGTTAAGTGACTTGTCCAGGATCACACAGCTAGTTAAGTGTCTGAAGACAGATTTGAACTCAAGATGAGTCTTCCTGACACCAGGCCCAGCACTCTACTGCAATATGCCACCAATCGCCACCTACCTGTGCCATAACTGTCCTTTACCATACATGCTTGACAAGTGGTAATCTAGCTTCTGCTTGAAGATCTTGAGTAATGAGTAACTCACTAGCCTGTCCATTTTTGGACAGCTGATTGTTAAGAAATTTCTCCTCACCCTGCTATACCAAAGGGTTCCTTGTAATTTCTGCTCATCAAACAATTCTGACTTTGAGTCAGAAAAATCTGAGTTTGTAGCCTACCTCTGACACTGACTCTGGGCAAGTCACTTAATCTCTTTCTCAGTCTCAGTTTCCTCATCTGTAGAACGAGGATAATAATAGTACCTACTTCAAGAAGAGTTCTCGTGAAGGTCAAAAGAGATAACCACGTAAAGTGATTTGCAAGCTCTTTTTGGGGTGGCCAAGAATTGGAAATTGAAGGGATGCCCATCGATTGGGGAATGCCTGAACAGGTTGTGGTATATGAATGGAATGGAATACTATTGTGCTGTAAGAAATGAGGAGCAAGCAGACTTCAGAAAAACCTGGAAAGACTTACGTGAACTGGTGCTGAATGAAGTGAGCAGAACCAGGAGAACGTTGTACCTGGCACCAGCAACATTGTGGAATGATTAACTTTGATGGACTTAGCTCTTCTCAGCAATACAATGATCTAAGACAATTCTGAAAGACTCATGATAGAAACTATCCGCCTCCAGAGAAAGAACTATGGAGTCTAACTAATACTCAGCTGTCCTAACAATAGTTGGTGGCACATTCCAGTAGAGAGCTGGGCCTGGTGTCAGAAAGACTCATCACCCTGAGTTCATATCTGGCTACAGACGCTTGCTGGCTGTGTAAGCTTATCATGTAACTCTGTTTGCCTCAGTTTCCTCATCTATAAAATGATCTGGAGAAGGTAATGCAGATTGAAGCATACTATTTTCACTTTTTTTGGTGTTGTTTTTGTTTTTTTCTTTCTTGTGGTTATTCCCTTTTGTTCTGATTCTTCTTTCACAACATGACTAATATGGAACATGAATGCACATGTATAACCTATATCAGATTGCTTAATGTCTAGGGGAAGGGGAGAGAAAGGAGGAAGGGAGAAAATTTTCAAACTCAAAATTTTATAAAAATGAACATTGAAAACTAACTTTACATGTAATTGAGAAAAAAATAAAATACTATTAAGGAAAAAAAATTAAGTGGTTTGCAAACCTTAAAGCAATGCGTAAATGACAGCTATTATTATTATTGCTTATATAAACAATTGTACCTATTTATTTCTATTAGAGGGCATGAAAAACTATATAGTAAGATACTCCACCAGTTGTGACGCAAGATTACCCAAGGCTGCAGCTTAGGGCATCTGCAGAAATTCTGAAATTTTGAAAGTTACTGTTTCTCTTCTGGAAGCATACTAAAAAGCAGAGACCATCTTGCCAACAAAGGTCCATACAGTCAAAGCTATGGTTTTTCCAGTAGCAAGGTATGGCTGCGAGAGTTGGGCTATGAGGAAAGCTGAGCACTACAGAATAGATGCTTTTGAGTTGTGGTGCTGAAGAAGACTTTTGAGAGTCCCTTGGACAGTAAGGAGATCAAATCCGTCAATATTTAAAGAAATTAATTCAGACTATTCACTGGAAGGTCAAACTCTGAAACTGAAACTTAAATATTTCGGCCACATGTTGAGAAGACAGGACTCATTGGAAAAGAACCTGATGTCAGGAAAGATTGAAAGCAAAAAGGACAAGGGGATGGCAGAGGATGAGATGGATAGATAGTGTCAGGGAAATAACAAACATGAACTTGGGCAGGCTTCGAGAGATGGTGGAGGACAGAAGGGCCTGGCCTGTGATGGTCCATGGAATCAGGAAAAGTCAGACAGGACGGAAACAACTTTCCCTTCTCCCAGCAGGGGTCAGAATTGCCACTGCAACATTCAATGTTAAGGGCCCTTAATGAATTAGCTAATGATGAGGGCAGGGACAAATTTTGGGGCCTCAGATTTTGATAAGAACTGCCCACAGACTCAGACTTGCAGGAGGAAAAGGAGTTGGTTAGGGGAAGACTAGGCCTATGAGGAAGTATTTATTAGGGTCAGACTCAAGAGTAATCTTCTTTCTTCTACAGAAAGCACCTTCAGTCTCATAGAAAAGACTTGTAGATTGCAGAAAGCAGCCCCCACCTTCTGCCCCCAACAGGTTCCCTAGCCCTCGGGAAAACTCTCCCTTCTAGCCTGGCCTTAGCTAAGCAAAAATAGTAAACAGCTATGAACAAAAAGTGAAAAGTCACAGGGAGACACGATAAGGCTGAGCATATCTAGATAGGTCCAGATGCCCCAGAGGAATGTGGCTATATGCCCTTGGATTGCCACTAGGGAGAATTCTTCCGAAACTGGAATATAGTGAACACTAGCCCTTTCTTCATACCTGTGTCTAGAGTACTACCATGAGCTTACAATGGAGAGGCCCATTGTAAGTACGGTGTGATGGAATCCTCCCAGCGCTGGACATTTACACTGGATATATCCTCACTCTCCCACATACTCCCTTAATCTTTCTAGACCTCAGTCTCCTCTTATCTGGTCATTGAGAAGGTTGTACTTATAGCATCCTTTCCAGCTCTGCATCCTATGTTCCTAGGATGCTGGATCAGCAACTACCTGGAGGAGGCAGGTCAAAAGCTATCATGGGTACCAGTGGGAAATGCTCAGGGACGCCCTGGCATCCTGACTAAAACAGAAGTCCAGTTATTTGTGCAAGACATAAGCATCAAAACTGGTTTTAAGAAAGGGCATCAGGGAATATTGGAGGCAGCCTAGAGTACTGGAAAGGACTTAGACTTGGCATTGAGATCAGTCACTCATGCTGCATGACCTCAAGTAAGTGACTTCAAGTCTCTGGGCCTCAGTTTCCTCATCTGTAAATGAAGGGGTTGGATTAGATGAGTCACCTTCAAAAGTGTAAGATTTGTTAGAAATAAGAACACATGTATGTACCCAGAAAAATTAGGGAACTATGAGATCTCTTAAGTAATCAGAACCTGATCATTATTTAAACCAATATTTGCATTTCCCTACCAGTTTCTGGGTCTCATTTCAAGGCAGCTATGGAAATAAGATGTCCTTTGTCACCTCTGTTAGCGCAGTGGCAGAGAAGGATTGTAAATGCGGCAGTGTGCCTGATTGGGGAAGAGGTCTGGCATTTCAACGTCCAGCCTCTGTTACAAAGCATCACCATGTACTAGGACAACCAGTCAGGTTAGAGCAGGGATCAGGTGGGGACCATTCGCAGAACCACTATGCTAATGAGCACAGGCTACAGAAATGGAGTAGTCAGCCAGCTAGCTGCACAGCATTTCCTCCCTCGGAGAGTATTCTGGAATATGGCCGGATGCCTACCGAAGATTTTTATAGCACTTTGCATCTGCAAATTGCTTTATCTTCATTGCTTCATGTAGTTCATCGTCACCAGAGTCCTTACTCCTAACCTCAGAGATTTGTTAAGATCATAGCTGTTTCTACGGAGGTAGAAACAGAAGGCCTAGACAGGGGGACTTGACCTTGTTTCACACAAATCACATCACTTTGCAGCTTGCTTTATTCAGATCTTACCTCGGCAATCTCCATGGAGAATCTGTCAATTATAGAATTGAAAGTGAGAAGCCCCAAGAGATCATGGGAATATTCAGCCTCTTTATTTTACAGATGAGGAAGCTGAGATGGAGACAGATGTTAAAGGACTGGCCCACATCACTGGTGGTCGTAAGATTGCTTCCTTCCTTCAACCAAGATCCACTGAGCACCTGATATATACAAGGCACTGGGTTAGATTCTGTAAAGATGAGAAATCTTCCAACATCCAAAGAGATTCACAAATCAACAATAAATAATCAACAGGGTATCATAGTATCTTAAGACCATGGAGATCAAAAACCCTACTAAGTGGGTTAAATAAGGGAGCATTATTTCTATTGAAACTGAGACAGGGTGGTCCCACATTATATCAAGAGAACTGGAGCAGATACAACTTCCCACTCCCTATCTGATACTAAGCTAACATCCCCTCGGTGCAGACCCCTAGATAAGTCGCTTGAAATAGATTTATTTTATATAGCATTTATTTTACATGGTGCTTTAAGGTTTGCAAAAGATGTACACATTATTTCATTTTAATCCTCAGAGCAACTTGGTGAGGTAGGTGTGAATATTACCCCCATTTTACAGATGAGGAAACTTTGAGAAGCTAAGTAACTTGCCCAGGTCACACAGATAGCTACTATCTAAAGAGGGATATGAACTCAGGTCTCCCTGATTCCAAGTCCAGAGCTCTTACAGCCACCAAAATTGCTCTGAGTCTCAGTTTCCTCATCTGTAAAATGAGGATGATACATAACACTTGCACGACATTCCTCACCAAACTTTTGAGAGGAAGGCTCTTTGTGAATCTTACAGCTCAGTATAAATGTATTATTATTATGATTAGCAGCAGCACCACCACCAACGTGATCACCCTGTGTCAGATACTGCATGGTATGGAGTCTGAGTTAAAAGCCTAGGTGAATACTAAGAGTATCTGGTTAAGAAGGTGAAGTGCCCATCACTCCCTTCCACACAGCACTGAATGGCTACTGGCAGAGGGACAATGCCTGGCATATAGTAGGCATATAGTAGATAAGTGTTTGTGGATTATTTATTGGGGAAAGAATCAGTCGTTCCATCATCCCTTGCTTTGCTGGGTGCTGTAGGAGGCAGCGTGGGGGCACTGAAAGAAGCACAGATAGGTGATTTGGAATCATAAGATGTGAGTTTCGTTGAAGGTCTGACACCTATGTGATCTTAGGTAAGTCACTTCCTCCTGCTGGTCTCGGTTTCTTCATTTCTAAAATGAGAGGTTTCACCTAGAATCTAGTCCGCGTAGCCATTAGATGACCTCTAAGGGACCTTCCAGCTCTAAAGCCCAAGAGCTCTTCCCCTCCTCCACGCACTGGCCTCAGG
The DNA here is from genome assembly GCF_003287225.1 of Phascolarctos cinereus. Taxonomy (NCBI): domain Eukaryota; kingdom Metazoa; phylum Chordata; class Mammalia; order Diprotodontia; family Phascolarctidae; genus Phascolarctos; species Phascolarctos cinereus. The sequence continues at coordinate 227,021,627 of NW_027555736.1, forward strand.
GGCGGGGAGGGCTGGAAAGCAGCCTGGGTCAAAGCTGACACCCCCGAAAATGTGCAAGTGCCCGGGTCCCAGCGGGGTGTCTCCCGCTCGGCCGCCGGGGTAAAGGGCGGGCGACCAAAGAGAGTGATCCCACTCCTACCCCTCCCTCCCCTCCGTCCTATTGTTCCAAATAAGGGCAAAGCGGAAGCGGGCGGGCTGACGAGCGGGCAGACGTCACGGCGCCGGGTGGGGGCCGCGCTGCGGGGAGGATGACGGGCGACTCTGACGGCGCCTACGTGTCACCATGGAAACCAAACAGTAAATAGAGGCCTTGCCCAGCCAGACTCCCCTGCTCCCGGCACCGCCCGAGGGGCTGGGCCTGGAGGGAGGACCGGAAGCTAGAAAGGGCAGCAGGGGAGGAACCTGAGGCCCTACCTACCCAGGTCTGGCAGGACTTGAGGTGGGGGATGGCCCTCTCCAGCTGAGGCCTCCCAGGTGCATAGCTGCCTGGGCCTTCAGCCTTCCACGTTCTGGGCAAGAGCATAAAAGTCAATGGCGTCTCTCCTTGGCTTCCTGCTAAGGTTCTCAAAGTCTTAAGCGCCCTCCTCTCCCCCGCCCCAAAACACAGATGCTACGGAATCCTCTGCCTCGCAGCCAGTCCAATACACATTTCCAAAGTAGGGCCTTCTTTTCCCCTAAATAAAATCCCCAAAGGCGACCTGAGGCTGGAGGTGCCGTCCTGTTATGCTCGCTATCCCTCCTCCCTTCCTCCTCCCCACACTTCACCTTTCAGGTCTACCTGCCCAATGCCCTGCTTGCTTGCCCTGATCCAATACGGTAGAAGCAATCCTGGATTTGGAGTCGAAAAGACTTAGAATTCTGCCTCTCCCGCCTCTGTGACCTAACTTTTCTAGTTGTAAGTTTCCCCACTTGTAAAAGGAGAGTGGACTTGCTTCTGGAGGCCTTCCATCCCTGTACCTCTGTGACCCTGTGATGCATGTCCGCTCCATGAGTTTGTAACCAGGCTGGTCAGTGGCGTCTCACCCCTGTCTCACTCTAGAGCAGGCATTTTCTTAACCTTTTTGTGCGTTATGTCGGGGGCCCCTTCAGCAGTCTGGTTAAGCCAATAAATCCCTTCTGGAATGATGGTTTTTTAAGTATATAAAATATGTAGGATTACAAAGGAAACCAGTATGTTGAAATTGTCCAAAAAAATTTTAAGAAAAGATCACAGACCCCAGGTTAAGACCTTCCCCTCTGGTGCTAGGTCCCTATGACTGCTGCACAGATAAGTCGTTCGATTTTGCACTCCCACCCCCCACCCCCAATATGTATCCCAGGCCCAGTTGGCTAAATGCTCCTTTTTTTTCCTAGTTGGTGGATGTGTCCTTTTATGTTAGTAATGAAGTTTTTACTATATTGACTACAAGACTAAAGATGGAGCATTGCCTCCTGTGATCGGACCATAAACGGCACCCCAAAAGCAAACAGGAAGGCAGCTGCAATCTGTGCCACTTACTCTGATTAGGAAGGTGTGTCCTTCAGACACTAAGCAATTTAACTTGGGGCCCCTGCATTTGGGCCCCACTTCTGACGTAAGAGAAAGGACAGTTGAGAAGTGGTTATCCAATGTCAAATTAGCCCTTTGTTGGTCACCTGGAACAACTGATTGAACCAGATCTAGGTGCCATGTCAGCATGAACTAAAAATAAAAAGAGCATATTAACTGAAAGGTCTAGAAACAGAACATCTGACCAGATGTCCATTTAGGCTAGGTAACCTCCCTGAGACAATGGCCAGATCCCTTTTTTCTCTGCATCTTCTTGGGAGTTATAATAATGCTTTTCAGGCTAAGGGAAAGCAGATCTGTTTATTCCATAGCTGGGGGGTGGAGGCCTTTGAAATTAATTGGATTCAACTGAAAGTTTATGTTCTGTTCATTTCTCAGATGAGAGAGACCTTTAAAAATTTTTGAAGATAAATAGTCAGCACCTTTCAGATTTCTTTGAACTGCAAACAGTGAGATTCAATACTCCTTTCACCTGATTTTCCTTAGGCCTATTCATGCAGTTGAAAATGTATGATTTACCAATCTCAACAAAGCTGTAGCTAAGATTTTTTTTTTCAGTGAAAACTTTTTTTTTTGGGGGGGGGTCGGTGAGGGAAGGACATGGTGCTTAGTTTTAGACCAGTGCTTAGTTTTATGACGAATCAAAAGAAGTCTGAAGGGTAATGGAAAGCTAGATTAATGGGTGGGGATAAGTAGATTGCCAATAACATATTTGAGAAGTGGTGAAAAAGGTATGATGACTGGGAGAGGCAGTGACCATTTATATCATGTGACACAATGGACACACAGTCTGGATTATTATATTAGTGCCCCTAAAAATATAAAACAATAACAAAAGAGGTAGAAGTATCGTACAGTGAGAAGGATGCCTCTGGCACCATGGGTGTGACCTTGGGCAAGACACAACTTCTATGGAGCCCAGTTTCCACATCAGTGAAATAAGGGAATTAGATGTCCCCTGGGATTCTTTATAGTTCTAGATCTATGATTCTATGGGGCCTCTAGCATGTTAAGTGTATCCTTTATGGTGGATTTATAGGAAGACAGGAATAAGAATCATACAATAAGAATGTGTGGAAGGGTCGTGGTCTATGTTACTGGATGAAATACCAATGATGCCACAGATTTGAGTGTTGAGGTACTGAAGTGAGAAACACTTAGAAACACTTAAAATGTATTGTTGTAATAGAAACTAAATCCAAGTTTTAGCAGCAATCAACAGGAATGTAGAGATATCTCTTTTGTTAATTTATTTTTTTCCCAGTTAACAAGCATTTATTTTCTCTTCCCCCCTCTAACCCTCCCTGTCCCCAACTGAAAAATAAGCAAAACAAAACCCTTATAACAAAGATATACAGCAAAACAAATTTCCACATTGAACATATACAAAAATATATGTCTCATTTCAAACCCTGAGTCCATCACCTCACTGTCAGGAGATAGGTAGCATCATTAGTCCTCTGGAATCATGGTTAGTCATTGATGAGTGTTCTTAAATTCCAGCCTGTATTTCCAGACTAATTACAAATTAATCCCCTTCACATCAAGCTAAACTAGCCTACTTACTATTCCTACTACACGACATTACATTTCCCATCTCTGAACCTTTGTTCAGAGCTGCTTTCCATGCCTGGAATGTCCTCTCTCCTCACCTATACCTCTTGGAACCCCTCATCTCAAAGTTCAGTTTAAGTGGCACCTCCTTTCAAAAGATATTTCCTGATTCCTCCAGTTTTCTTTTTTTCATTTATTCCTCCTTTCATTATGTATTTATTTTGGAGATGTCCTATATTTATTTATCTGTGAACATGCCATATCTTCCCAATAAGCTTTTTGAGGGCAAAGACTTTCACTTCTGTATATGAATTCCTTCTGTCTAGCACAGTACCTGCCACATAAGTACTTAATAAATGTTGGTTGATTTATTGATTAGTGCTTACATAAATAGCATACGGAACTTCTCATGGGGATTTCTAGACAAGTGAGATGATGCTCTGCCTATATCTTGCCCAGGAAAAATCAATACGGCACATCTATCAAATTCACCTTAAAGATCTAATGTATAATGTAATATAATTTACATATCTATGTAAGTTGTCATTTTAAGGAAAATTACACCCAGATGCCATTCTAACGTTGAGGTGACATGGTCTTCCATCCACTTGCTTAATTTTTTGGGCTTTTAGTTAGTCTGTGTTTAGGGGAAGTTGCACACACTACTGGGGGGTTGGGTTACAGTTTCATTTTGAGATGGTAGTGTTTTGTTTGAATTGAGAAACTTTGGTGTTCTCAAGTTTCTCCGTCTGTAAAATAAAGGAGTTAGGCTAAATGGCCCCTGACGTCCCCTCCAGCTGTAAGACCCTATGACCCAAGCCTTGGTTCAGGATAATCATCTGGATGTTTTTATTCAGTCTCAATTGCTTCTATATCTGTACTCCAATAAATAAAAGATAACATAATGGACTTAACTGAGCATTTTCTAATTTTCCTTTGGTTGGAAATGAATGAATGAAAGTTATTGTTAAATCTTAATGACTGCTTTTAGGACAATATCATTATCAAATGTTTCTTTTTTACTTCAATAAATGTTGTGAGTCAAGACAGTGAAATGAGGTTTCAGCATCTATCCAAACATAATCCATAATGAACTGTAAGTCCAAGGAGGCATAATTTTGCACTTCTTTGAGCACTTTCTCCATCTAAAATAATCTTGAAATATAACATAAGTGACACAGTTTACCACTGCTTATGAGGAAAGTCAAAGACCTAGGGAAAAGGGAGGGGGAAGAAGCACATCAGTGTTCTTAAGAAGCTGAGATAAAAAGTAAGATGTCTATGATTGCAGTCAAATGGGCACTTGGTTCGGTGGGTGGGTGTTGTCCTTCATGCTGGAAGAGAACCAAACGATATCACTATTTCAGGGGTCAAGGTACAGTGTATCGAACTGTGACTGATCAGACCCAGAAGGGCTAGGAAGGCCCTACGACAGGTAAGGCACAAACAGCCTATATGAACATTTGGGGTGAAGATGTCTCAAAATTTGTCCATCTCATGTTTCTGTTGATCTGTTGCAATTCTCCTTTGTTCATAGAGCACAGCACCTTCTCTGATGCCAGCATGCCATGATGGGTGGTCCTATGCCAGTGTCTCCCGTGTCTCACAATCAGTTCCAAAGTTCTTCAGAGAGACCTTGAGAGTATCCTTTTTTCTGACCTCCTAGTGAGTGCTTGCCTTGTGTGAGTTCTCCATAAAAGAGTCTTTTAGACAAACGTAAGATTGGCATGGGAACAACGTGGCCAGCCCATTACTAGCACTGTCTCCCCTTTACCAAATATGCAGTGGAGTGGAGTCCTCTTGATTCCAAGGTTGGTGCTCTACCTACTGCACCACCATGCCTTGTACCTTTTTCCATGCCTGGAATATGTTTTCCCTGACCTTCTCTACCCTTACCCCAGTTCTGCTTCCATATCCACCTTTTGAAATCCAAATATGCTTCAAGGCCCAGCTCAAAAGTACCTCCTCCATGAAGCCCTTCCATGACACCCACAGCTGGACTCAGTTTCTACCTCAAAACTCTTACAGTATTTTGTATTTCTCTTATAACTTGTCACATTCTATTCTATATTATACTTGCACATATTCATTTCCTCTGAAAGAGAGAGTGTGTTCCTTGAGAGCAGATAGTGACTTATTAACTTCATATTTTCCTCATAGGGTACCCAAGCAGTGCACATGATGGGCACATACTAAATATTTGTTGTATACTAAAGGATCTAAGGCAGCTACATGGTGCAGTGCATAGAATTCAATGCCTGGAGTCAAGAAGATACTTATTAGCTGTTTGCCTCCAACTGTAAAATGAGCTGGAGAAGGAAATGGCAAACCATTCCAGTATCTTTGCCAATTAACAACAACAACAAAGGGTCTAGAATTTTAGAGTTGAAAAAGGTTTTAAGAAATTATCTGGTCCAACCTCCTCCCTTTACAGAGGAAGGCAATGAGGCCCAGAGAGATGGTGGAATGAATATTGGATTTGGAGTAGGGAATCTGAGATCAAATTCTACTTTTGCTACGTGATCTTGAACAAGTCACTTGTCCAAGTCTAGACCTCAGTTTCTTTATCTGAAAAATGAGGGGGTTGGGCTCAAGGGGGGGGAACCCAAGCTAGATGATCTCTGAGGTCCCTTCCAGCTCTAAATTTATATGTTATTTAGCTATATAATACAAAGAAAACCCACCCAAAAAACCCTATATTTAATTAAACATGAGTGCCCTGAAAAAGCTAACACCAATTCCCTTGATTGCTAAGGCCTTTAATGTACAAGTAGAAGGGAAAGTAGAGTGAAAGATAGCATTTTCAGTGGAACTGTCATTTTAAATGAGCCCTCCTAGTTTTCCTGAGCATGAAGACCAGTAACAAAACAATGGTTTAAATATTTAAATAGCCAAAGAGCCAGGGAACTGAAGCTGAAGCTCTTGGAAAAGACGGAGAGAAAGCAATCCCTGACTCTCAAGGAAGAAGCCATTATTTTCATGCTTCCTTTATTTGTGGTTTGCATGTGTGAGATCAAGTACACAGTGTTTGATTAGCTTGCCACACTGATGATGGTGACAAAGGTCAAGTTCCTCCTTGAGATTACAGCCCTCCAGCGCTAAAGCTTATTCAAAGGCCTGCTGACTTGTTCCTTATTAGGCAGTTACATAAAACTTTGCACAACTGAAAGGCTTCAAATACTCCAGTCACTGTCTCAAGGTGACTCCTGGATTCTCAGGAAAACTCCAACTCTGGGAGGTGCTACCCACCCGGAAAAGCTTTGAATCCCAGCTTGGGGATGGGCTCTGGTGTCTGAGAACCAGCCTGGCTAATTCAAGGAGCTCATCCCCTTTTAGAGTTGAAAAAGATTTGAAGAAATTTATCTGGTCCAACCTCCTGCCTTTACGGAGGAAGGAAATGAGGCCCAGAGAGATGGTGGGAAGAATACTGGATTTGGAGTAGGGAATCTACTCCAAAGGTTGGCCTACAGGTAGTGAATGCTTTTTGGCTGCAGATGCTTCATGAATCTTCCTACCAAGGCGCCTAGGCGATACCTTACATAGAGCACAGGGCCTGGAGTCAGGAAGACTTGAGTTCAAATCTAGCCTCAGATATTTAAAAACTGTAAAAGCAGTTAGTGCAGTGACTGGCACATAAGTAGGAACTTGATAAATGCTTCTTTTCCTTCCTAACTCCTCTAGGAATTTCAGGCTGCATCGATTTTGAGAGTACTAGCACAGAAGAAATCATAGATCTTTTGATACATCTATTTATACTTGCTAAATGCCCAACCATGATTTTGTGTGTGTGTGATAAACTTTTGGATTTTCAGATGTTACTTTTCCATCTCTTTTAGTATAAAGTGAATGTCAACAATCTTTAATGGTTTGTAACCAACTTATAATAGTTGTAATAATGGTCCCAGAAAGTACTGCTTTCTTTCAAGAGTAGAGAAAGACTAAATGCTTACTATATGCCAAGACTGCTGCATCCTGGAAATATAATATAAAATAATAATAATAGCTAGCATTTAGATAACACTTTAAGGGTTAACTTCACAAATATTATCTCATTCACAAAAGCAAAGATAATACCTACCTTCAGGGCATTTACATTCTACTGGGGAAAACAGCATATATATGGGAATGGTGGCCAGGGAATTAAAATTTGGAAATTTACAGGGATGGTAAATGAGCCATAGGATAGAAAACTAATACTGCCTTTGCAGTAGCAATGGTGCTCTGGATATGATTATGATTCCAGAACTGAATGTGTTGGGGGCTGGGATATGCAGGGTATACATATGGATCCAAGGTAGCTGATGAGAAGATGGGCAGGAGGTAAAAAGTAAAGCATGACTACAGCTGAATGTATTGGTTGGTCCATGTGAGGCACTCATCCACAGACCCAACAGGAGTTGCAGACTTCAAAAGATTTAAGTATTCTAGGGAGGTCATGGTGCCTGGTTCCAGGTGATTAGGTGGGTGGCAAGAATAAGTATGACCAGGAAAAATAATTGAATTTTCTTGTACCTCAATTTTCTTCATCTTTTAAAGGGAAGATTAATGATATCTGCTTCTACCTTATCTTGTAGCTATGTGAGCATAAAAAACAAGAGTAGCTTGGGATGAAAGTAGTATAAATACTGTGTAAGATTTATTTTTGAGATTGCTAAGAGGAACCCTTTAAGACTGAAGTAGCATCTTGTGTATTTATACTGTTCAAAAAATTAGAAGCAGTATGAGAAGGTTGATAGGGTACCGTACTTAAGAGTTAGAAAGATTTGGGTTTGATGCTCACCTCAGACACAAGCTATGTGACCCCTAAGCATGACACTTAACTATTCTGGACCTCAGTTTTCTCACCTGTAAAATGGGAGTATTGTACTCATTGACCTCTGAAGTCCTGTCTAGCTCTAAATCTATGACTAGGTACAATTTGTGTGTGTGTGTGTGTGTGTGTGAGAGAGAGAGAGAAGAGAGAGAGAGAGAGAGAGAGAGAGAGAGAGAGAGAGAAAGGAAGGATATTCAAGGAAATGTATGATCAGAAAAGGAGACCTTCCAGTCATGTGGCTAGAGTAAACAATAAGAGTTAGCCAGTATTCCATTGGCACCCATGGAATGTAAAAAGGTCAAAAGGCAAACTTTTAACTATTAGGTGGGTCATCAAAATGGATAAGAGAGGACAGCATGGACAAGAGAGGCACAGGATGAGGGACACAGCATAGCACAAGAGGAGAAATACTAGGTTCAAGTCAGAAAACCTGGGATTGAATCCATGCTACTACTTATTATCTAACTTGTCTCCTTGGGCCTAAGTTTAAGTTTAGTGGGCCTCATTTTCCTTCTCTATTGAAAAAAAGAGAGAGTTGGACTAGATGATTGCTAAGGCCACTTTCAGCTCCAAATCTATGCTAAGACATAGACGGATTGAAATCTGCGTTGACATACCCATCACGGTGTGTTTACATGCTCATGGGACAGGAAAGTAGGAGAAAGAACCCATCCCAGCGATAACCATGGAGCAATAGCTTTTTTAAGTACATAGAAAACCTTTATGAATCTGTAAGTTCATATTTCTAAAAAAGTTAATCCTAAGAAGACATTAATATCTCAATAATGAATTTTTTTCTCTTTGATATTAGATGATATACTTTCCTTTGATTAGAAAACACTTCAAAGTTTCATCAGAGTCATAGAAAGAGAACTTCACATTTGTCGCATTCAACTTAAATGCTTTTATTGACAATGTCTTTGAACAATAAGCAAACAATGCTTAAAATTTCATTCAAATTCACTTTCCACATGTCAAAAGACCTCAAGGTAGAAAAAAATAAAATAAAAATATAAATATCTGATAATCCATCTTAATAAATAAATTAAAAACACAATAAAAACGTTTTCATGGAAAACTGTTAATGTCAGAACATTCAGACCACCTTAACAATGCATGATCAGTAACATTACGATGAACGTTGATGTAGAAGAAAACTACAGTACATGGATATAGCTATTTATTTCTATCTACTAGAAAATAAAGTCATATCTTTTCTTAGTTAACATTGGTCATTCTAATCATCAGAACACACTATTGCCAGGAACACAGTAGTTATTGTTAAAATCAGCTGCACTAGATACAATTTGGAAATATCCAGCACCGGGTTAATTCCAATAATGAACCCAATAGATTAGTTAATGCTATGAGAAGACTAAGGAGAAAGAGAAAGAGACACAGACCCAGGCCTGGCTCAACATGCTACTAGCTACCAGCTCTCAGATGTGTCACTGGGAACGATACACACTCCATGCGTTTTGCTACATCTCTGGAAGAGGTAAGGACTCAAGTCCACATGTGGGATCATCCATGTCCTTAAGGGCCCATGGCCTGGTTTGATTCACGCACAGATAGTTGCCTTCCCAGGGTCTACAGAAACCACTGAGGGGAAGACACGTTTCTCGTTTCTGTAATGTGATGCAAAAGCTCCAGCATGATGGTGGTGGTGGCAGCAGCAGAACCCACAGCTTGGGCTCTTGTCTATGCCTTCTACCCTCACCCTCACCCTCACCTCCTCTGCTCACAAAGCCAGCAGCGTAGGGGAGCTGAGTGAGTCAGAAGAGGGCTCATTGCTACTACTGCCCTTACGGTGAGCAGCCGCACAGCTGGGGAAGGAGTCAGCTTCTGGGTAGGTGAAGACGAAGGAAGACGTATAGGTGGTGCAGGTAGGCGTGCAGGTGACCACTGGGGTGCACAGTGGCTCTAGGTCAGCTGCTACTCCCATCCCCAGGGAGCTGCTATGCAGAGGTTCCCAGTCTGCTGCATAGAAGGAGCCAGCCAGGTCCATGTCAGGCACTGAACGTGCAGTAGATTCTAAACCACCAGGCCTGGAGGAAGCTGGGAAGAGGAAGTCATCAAAGGGCTCAGCCTTCAGCTCCAAACTGTTGATGTTCTTGACTGGCTCCACAGAGGATTTGGGTTCAGTCTCCTGCAAGAGGGGCAAGGAGAAGGCTTCCTCTGACTCTGGGGTTGCAGCCTCAGTCAGGCCAACAGTGAGGTCAAGGGAGGCAGCTGTTATTTCTTCTGGGAAGCCCAAATCATCAGGTATCTTGCAGGCAGGTCGATGGGCTGCCAGGATGAATTCCAGCTTTTCCTTCTCCTTTAGCAGGTTGGCTATCTCAGTTTGCAAAGCAGATTTTTCATCTTCTAGTTGGTCTGTCTCCTGTAAACAATGGGACAAAGGAAAACATGAGACTTGTACATGCTAGGCAAGATGGGCAACTTTTCTCTTCACTCCCCAAGATCCTTGAAGGAATGGCCCAAGCAGATACCTACCGCTTGGAGTGTGTCAGTCAGTTCTCTCCTTCTGTTACGGCATTTGGCTGCAGCCATCTTATTCCTTTCTCTCCTGATTCTTCTTTTCTCCTCTTCTTCTGGGGAAAGCTAGAAAAACAAAAAAAATACATTCAATGTTCAGTTCATTCTTACAGTAGCACCTCCATTCACCATCCCACCTGTTCCTGTGGCTCCACCCCCACCCCCACCCCCTCCTAATAGTCTCTTGGGTGAGGCCATTTCTAACCTGCAGTTGCAGACTGGGTGTGACTTGAATGTAAAATAAGATCCTTAACCAGAGAACAAAGAAAACTCCAGCTTCTGTTACATCAGAGTCCTAGAGTCCTTCCCTTTTGAATGCCTCATACTTATTAATTTAAAAGTGTGCAATCTATCCTAATCTGCCCATTACATTTCAAATTATGCTGGGCAGGGAAAGTGATAGTGGTGGTATGCCAACTAAGAGAGTGTCAATAGTCTCGGGAGCAGGTTTCTGTCTCAGAGTGAAGGCATTCAGAACTAGCCCAAGCTTCCTCAGTGTGCCTGACAAGTTTCCATCAGCAAATTCAACCCATTAACCCACTACTACCCTTCTCCACTTGTATGAAAGGGTTACACAGAAATATATTCACCTGTTCGACTTTGCCCCTTCTGCCAATGCTTTGCCCTCTGCCTCCTGTAGTCTTCACAATACCAGCCCTAGAGTAAACAGCAGCTGAAGGAGTAGAGACTCCGTAAGGATGGACTCTGGTCTGGGATGGGGCTACAGAAGAGATGAGGGTGGGCTGGACCAGCCACTGCAGGTCTGGGCTTGTCGATATAGCCGTCACAGTAGGTATAAAGTTGGCACTGGAAACAGCCAGATCTGTGCAGAAATCCTAAAACACGAAGAAAAAAAAAACTGACGTTAGTGGGACTCCAGGTTTCAGAAGTAGGTGAGGTGAGGTGAGGTGCATTTTCTGCTGCATGCAACAGCGACTGCAAAGAAAGAACTATCTCCTCCAGGAACAGTTGTTGTATTCTTCTTAAAATATTCTATTTCCATTTGAAAGGGTCTTTCCATTTCCCCTGAAGTGTTCTACAAACCACTCTCTTCTATCCCGACAGCCACAGTTCCCCGTTATCCCCTCAGCATCACTCACATGAAAGAAGGTTTGTTATAAATATCCCTGACGTCTGCACTGACGCAGGCGCCGCTCCGGAGTCTCCTCAATGAACTCGCTTTTTATCAATGAAACTGCTTTACACACCCTCCCGCTTGCACCCTCCGCCCCCCCCCCCGCTCCTTTGCTGCGGGGAGCAGTCTATCTAGGCAAAAGGAAAGCTGTTTTTCTGACGCCTTCCATCATCTAGGACGATGCTATCCTTTTTTCCGTGACACGTTTCCCCTTACGCTTATCAGACATAAGCAGCAAATAATGCGGAGAACATGCTGGGAGGACCGCTAGGAAGTAGAAAGCTACTTTCCCCTTGGAGAGTGGTTCTAAAAGACGAGACAAGTCTACTCTGTGGCCACGAAAGGGAAGCAGTATTTTCCTGTAAGTGTGCGCTCAAAACTCCTCATACAAGCCCGACTGTGAATATTCATGATACTGTCAGTTCCTAAGAATAGTAGCAGCCTGGTTGCCAGTCTGCATGATGGCAGCACCCCTTCCTCTTCCTCCCCCTACCTTACTCCAGTCCCCCCCAAACTCGATCAGAAGGAAACATCCCAGAGTTGTATGCCCCTCGCATCACGAAGTCTCTTACCTGTGAATTGACAGGAGAGCCCATGCTGGAGAAGGAGTCAGCCGGGGAGTGGTAATAAGAGAGGCTGTCCCCCGCCGGGGAAGCGCTGCTGCATCGGGAGGAGGATGCTTCGTATTCGGTGTTGAATCCTTGGTACATCATGTCGAGATTTGTAAAAACCCGGTTGAAGGGTTGTGGGGGGCGGGGACAGATCAGAGCAGTCGGCTTTGCTTTGTATGAGCGCGATCCCCGCTCAGCTGCTCAGTCCCGGTCGCTGTAGCTTGCTGCAGATGCGGTTGGAGTACGAGAGCAAAGCTGCTCCTTTTATAATGATTTAAGAGTCCCAGCATTTCATGAATGAGCTTACGTCATGGGCAGGATCCATTCCTAGAGAGGAGGGGTGACTCTTTACACTCCGGGCTGCTGCATTAGTATCTTAAGAACTTCCTTTCAGTTTTCTCCTCCTGTATTTTTTCAGATTATCTTTAAATTAAGCAGGATTTTTATAACGGATTTTTAAGAGGAAACAGGGACCCCCAAATGAAATCTCCTTGGAAAAAAATCTCCCCTAAACTCAAAATTCAGTGTTCCTAGGCCTGGAAACCTGCTGACGCAGATGTCCTAATATGGGAAACATCCTGTGTAAAGGAGGAGGGACTGACGGGAATTGCTAGGAGGCTGTAGCCAACTAGTTGAGGGGTAGGGTAGACCAGAGAGCTTTGGGGGGAGGGGAAGGAAGGGGGGAAGGGAAACAAAGTAATCAAACTTCATCGCCTTTCTTTCAACGGACTGATGGCCCTATAACCCCAAGTTATACCGAGTCTGGGAGACAGCCCAGGGACTTCTGGATGTTGACACAAGTGCAGAGCGTCGCATTTTAGAGCTCTGTCCCTTGACCCATACGCAAGCTTCGTCCTCAATTCTCAGTTCTTCCCCCAGTTTTGCTCAGGAGCTGGACTCAGGTTCTCTTGCTTTAAGCTACAGGGTGGTCACTAAATTTGCACAAGAATGCCAGAAAATACAAAAGCTTTTAAAAATGATAGACTGCTTTACCTACGGTGCTAGGATGAGGGGAGGGTTGTGAGGGAGAGTTTTTTCCTCTGACCCTAGCGGAATTACTGCGTTTTGTTTATTTTGTTAATAATTGAAGGGGGAGGGGAAAGAAATGAATAGATATTTGTCGTGCAAACCGCCACGTAAAGAGGAATTTGCCACCTTATAACTTTATCCAACTAGGCTCTGAGGAAAGAGGTATACAGGTAAGGGGGTGGGGGGATGGAGCTCAGCTCCGCGTGGGCAAGGCAAAGCCAGATACAAGAATGGGAAGCCCCCTCCCCTCCAAGAACAACAGCAACAACAAAAAGAGTTTATCTAGTTCACTTTATGAAATTGGGTTCACAAAATGAGCAGTCAATAGGTGCTTCCAGTTTGGGGATGGAGAGCGTGGGTGGAATAGGGACTCTAGGCTAAGGAAGACGTTTAGCTCAGTGGGCTGGTTATTTCAAATGGTCCGGAAAAATACAAGAAGCCCAGAAGTATCTCCGCAGTCCGGAAGACACGAAGTTTCTACTGCGAGAAAGTCGTCTGGGGCAAGCTGTCTGCTCGTGCCAAGACCCGTCTAAAATACAGAGTACGGACAGCATCTCTGCTCCAGAAGCAGCCCTAACAGCAACCCCTGATTTTTGCCTGGGAAACCGAGGCTTAGCTTGGCGACCTTTGAGCCACAAAACAGCGGCGTTCGCTGCGGTGAAAAGCAAAAGGGGGGGGGAAGGTGGCTAGAGGGGAGGGGTGCCTATGTACCCCCAGTTCTATATAGAAAACAACTGCAATGTTGTTGGTTACAACAAAATGTGAAAACGCCCCTAGACTGTTCTGGGGTGGTGAGGGATTGGGATATCACGCAGGTCCCCTGGCACGCGTTAGGTCATTGCCTGGATTGTTTAGGGCTGTGCCTGGAGTCTGACAGCCGATTTGCTTCCCAGTCAGTTTCACACAGAAGCCAAAAAGATCCCGGCTATAGATAGTAACAGGGAAGCTGCTGTTTACAGCAACAAACAGGAGCCTCCACAGTTCAAGTATCCAAGCGACCGCTGCAGGGAGCAGCAGCCCAGGCGCTAGGGAGAACGCAATGCCAGATCCCTTCTGGGAAGGATGATGGGATCTGTTGATGCTGTGGCTGCTTCCCGAGGTTTGAGATCATTTGCTAAGTTCAGTGACTGACGGGTTTTTTTTTTGGTCGGGTCTTTCTTTCTTTCTTTTTCTTTTTTTTTTTTTTTTGTTCCTGCGGCTGCTGCTGCTGCCGCCGCCGCCGCCGGAGCTGCTGTGCGGTAACCTCCATTCTTAGAGATCTGAACCAAAAGGGAGGGGAGGGGGACAAGAGAGAGAGAGAAAAGAGAGAGGAGGAGATTCGTGGAACTGGGCCATGTGCTATTTTTGTGATACTCTGTCAGAGCAAAGGTGAAAACAGAATTTCATCATTTTATGTCACTGTTTGGCTTATGTTGCTGAAGCTTTAAACACGGGAGTCGTCACTCTCCACCCCCTTGTTCCTTATTTAAAAAAAAAAAGCAACCTATTAGAACGGCTCTGAATCCTAAAAAGATCTTGCTTTCTTCTCTAATCCTATCTTCTCGACTTTTCTGCCAACTGCCCTTGGTCTGTTAAAAAGGTAAGTGTTATGAAAGCAGACATACCTATAATAAAAAAGCAGTACTCTTTCCCTTCATTCTTCACTCCCTTTCTTTATTAGATCTGGAAAAATTAGGTCAATGTTCCAAATTCCTTGAGTCTGACCTCCCTTTTGATTCCCAGCTTGGTTTTACAGCTAGTTAAGAGAAAATGTGTAATGTTTTCATTCAATTCCCCTTCAAGGCCTCTAGAATCAACACTGGTGAAGAATTGTGTCAAGATTTCCTCTCAAGAATTTATGTGTTCCCTTCCCCTTTTTCCATCATTTTTTAAAACAGATGGCAAAAAAAAGAGTCCTTAGATTATCTTATGTCTCTTCTCTCTAGCACTTCATCATATAATCATTAGAGCTGGGAGAGACCTGAAAAGGTCATCAAATCCATCCCCCTGCCTCCAAGTAGAAAAACCTCTAGCCAGAAGACTTTTGAGGATTTAAAAAAAAAATTATTGATATCTTTAGTTTTGAAATCAGCTTCATTTCCAAATATATCCTTTCCTACTCCCCTGTTCCTGAAAGCTACCCTCTTTAACAAAGAAAAAAGGAGAAATGCAGGAACTCTCAGCAGCTTTTCCTTCCATAGAGAGAATCTATCACTTTTCAGAATGTAGGCTGTAATGGATACTTCATCTCAAAAAAAAAAAATAGTTCTCACCATTGCCGCCAAGATTTTCTGGACACAAAATAGTCTCAGCTAAGTAGTATCCACAGACTTGCTTATCTATTTGTTTAATCTTGACTTCTCGTTACCAAGGGCAGGGTTTCCATCAGAAGTCTTGTCTGACTTGGGGTTAGAAATTCCTTGTTGTTCCCTGTCTGGTTGCCAAACTGTAGCTTGTCAACATTAGCATTAGAGGCTGACCTTCCATCAACCTGCCAAGGGCTTTCTGTTATGAAGGTCTCTTATGTTCTCAACTCCAAGATTCTTTTGGTCATCCATGCAAATGGAGAGGAGGAGGATAAAGACATTGGAACAAAACTGAACCCAGTGGACAAATGGTCCTCCCACCTAGCTACATTCCTGCTTTTAAACCTTTACACCTTAGTAGGACTTGCCAGAGATTGTTTTTTGTTGGAATAGCTTACAGTCACTTCCGTATTGTAACAGGGCATCAGAATAAGACTTTAGTGAAAGTTAAAGGAGGACTGTTTATTAAAAATTAAAATTCATTTTTATTATAGAGTCACATTTATGGATCATATGATGTGAATATAGTTTTACCCTGAAGCAGAGACTCTTCGAGGACAAGAATAAAGTATCTGGCACTTTCTTGGGGCACAATATACAATACATAAAAACATCTTGGCAGCATAATTTTAAAAAATAACAATGATACCTGAAATTTGCAAAGCACTTCCTTGAATTATCATATCTGATTCTCACAACAACACAATGAGATTGCTACAGGTATTATTGCCTACATTGGACAGATGAAGAAATTGAGGCAGAGAATGTTGAAGTGATCTGCCAGGGTGTCTCAGGATTTTACTTTTATTTTTGAGACCGGGTTTCATTATTTCTCTGAGGCTGGAATATACCAGCCTCTCACAGCCTGCTACCAATATTGCCCAGCTTGGAAGTTTTAACCTATTCTGTTTTTCTGATCTGAGCTGGTTCACCCACCCTTAGGTAGCCTGGTAGCCCTCTATTCCCAAGGGTTTAGTGCAGACTTAGTAAGGACACCTGATTGTCTTTAATCCTGTTGCAGCTCAGAACTCTCAAACTCAAGCAGGGTCTTCCAGATACCAAAATCCATACTCCATTCACTACATTATACCACTATGTTCCTTCAACACTTGGAGGTAGAATTCTTCATCTTTTTTTAAACTCAAATGGAAACCTTACTTGCTTTTACTCATTAGTCCTTTCCTAAATATATATTTCCCTGTTGTTTCTAAACCTCTGTGGCATTTGAATTAAAGTGAACACACAAAATCGAACTGTTGGTTCAAAAGGTTTTCTTGGGGGATGGGAAATGTTAAGTGAAGTCAGTAAGTATTTTTTAGCTTAGTGTTGCTACAGTAAGTGAAAGGCTGCTATCCTCACCTCCTACGTAAATGTCTCTGTGCACAGTCTGCACACAACATGCACGAGTATTTATTTATTTAGGGAAGTGTGGTCTGGTGGTAAAGTGCTGTGGTGTGAGCACGAGACCTGCAGTCAGAAAGCCTTCTGCAACTTTGGGAGAGTTACTTCTCATCAAGCCAAATGGCTTCTCATCCTCACATCCCCAGTTTGGGAATGGTAACACTGATGATGATCATGTCCAACTCTTCATGACCCCATTTGGGGTTTTCTTGGCAAAGATCCTGGAGTGGTTTGCCATTTTCTTCTCCAGCTCATTTTACAAATGAGGAAACTGAGGCAAACAGGATTCAGTGACTTGCCCAGGGACACATAGCTAGTAAATGTCTGAGGCTGGATTCCAATTCAGAAAGTGGAGTCTCCCTGACTCCAGGCCTGGCATTCTATGCACTGGCCAGAACAGTCCATGCCCACCGGGAGCTTACCCTCAAAAAATAAAACAATAAACAAACAATTATGTATAAACAATGTAGATATCGATCAATCAGCAAACATTTATTAATCTCCTACTATGTGCCAGCCACTGTGCTAAGTGAAGGGGATACAAAGAGAGGCAAAAGAGAGTCCCTGTCCTCAAGGAATTTACAATCTAATGGATATACAGGCTATGTTGAAATATGCAGTATAAATTGTAGATAATCTCTAGGGAAAAAAATAAAATGAGTGATAGCATTAATATAACATTCTGAAAACCTTTCTGAGGACGAAGAAGCCAGAAAGAGCACTGGATTTGGAGTAAGAAGACCTACTACATTCAAATCCCAGCTTTGTTACTTGAGAGCTATGTGGCCTAGGACAAGGCAAGTAACCTCTGTGGGCCTCTGTTGTCTTATCTGTGAAAAGAGGGAATTGGACTAGATGACTTCTAAAGTTTCTTCCAGCTCTAAATAAATAGTTCTGTCATTCAAAAGTATGTAAGGGTGTGTGGGTGTGTGGGTGTGTGGGTGTGTGTGTAGCTGGAAATTGCAAAATGTAAATTAAGAACAAGAAGTTTGGGCTACTTCTTACTAGTTTGACCCATAATGAAAAAGAAAAATCTCCAATAGTGAATAAAGAAGGAGAAAGCAAATGCCTGTTAATGAGCCAAATGAGGAAGATCGTCAGCCCCTATCTATGAAAGCCACATTGTCTCTCTCGAGATGACTATTTGTTACCTCACTATAACTTATCCAGGCCAAATGCCCAGAGATGGCAAGCAGAATCAGCCATACCCCGTTTTTTGCCTTCCACACATGCACTAGGACAATGGAGGTCATGGGGGCAAAGTTACTCATCTGGTGGCTCAGAGGGAGAACACAAGGATAGTCCATGCCTTAAAATACTCTCTCCATAGAATTCCCTCCCCCTCGGATTAATTAAGGCTGAGGATTTGGCCACTTTGGGCACAAATGTGTTTTCATTCTGAAACGCTCTTGGCATCGGGACAAGGGATGATGATTCAATTGGATTCTTCTCCTTCTGCTTGTGTAGTCCTTTTAATGAAGCTTTCTATGGTCCTTGGAATATACTCCAGCTGGCTCCGAAGATGCCAGGGTGCCGTTTCTGTTGCTAAGACCTATAAATTTCACTCTGGGTGTCACAGCATCTTGCAATGTAACTGGCAGGATTGAACAAGAATCTTGTCAGTCAAGCCTAACCTTGCTGACCTATATTTCATACAATGATGAGAACAATAAAAGACAGGTAACCTGCTGACAATGACCTATCCTGGGATGACGTTTTATGACTCTGGTGGATTTTTCTATCAGCATTAAAAAAGAGTTGTGTCCATGTCACTAAACCTAGAGGCTAGCAACACACCCTTACCGGGATACCACAACTTTGGAGTTCTTTGATAGAGTAAAGATCCTTTCATAATCATTCTGGGCAGGGCAGAGGATGGATCATGGTTGGTCACATTATACTCTATGGTGGTAAATGTCTCAAGTGTAATTTACACTGGCTGCTTATGTTACATAACAAATTTTTAAAATGATGAATGAAATTACATTGCTTTTTTTTTAATGCAGAAAAATCCCTACCAAAAGCGTAGCGGCATGAATGCTGGTCCAGTCCTCAGAGAATGAGCAAGATGTCCTATTTGGTTCCAATTCATATGCAGCCTTGATGAGCCTACTTATGGGTATACACAATAGAGGGGGTCTTCTCCCCTTCAAAGCATGTGCAGGTTTACTACATGGTGATAAAAATCCTTTTTTTTCCCCTTTTTAAAATTAATTTATTTTGATTTATAACAATCACTTCCATATGCTTTTGAGTTAAAAATTTTTCTCCCCCTTCCTCCCCACCGCCCTTCCCCAAGATGGCGCACCATCTGATATAGGCGATAAAAATCCTTTTAATTGGCTGTTGGACCAGAATGGAATATGCATGCAAATGTAGGTTCAAGTAAACAATCTTTAGTTCTCTCTCCTGCAAGCTTCTGAATGAGGAAGATTTTTACATGTTGCTACCAGGGATAGGGGCAAATTATTCTATCTCCTACCCAGATGGCATGTGTCCATGGTGTTCATTTTGTGTGTGTGTGTGTGTGTGTGTGTGTGTGTGTGTGTGTATGTGTGTGTATTTTGTGTTTATCCTTTCCTGATCCTAGGTAAATGACTTTCTTCAGATGAAAGCATCCACCTGACCAGTAAGATCAGGAGACACAGTAAAGCTATCCAAGTTCCCACCAACTTCAGAGTCTGAGGGCCTGGTGGCAGTAACTGCTGAGTCCAATGAGAAGGAAGCAGTATAGTCTTGAGGAGCAATCTGTTTGACTCAATCCAGCAGTGAATCTACGCAGCCACCAAAACCAGTAAAGACGAGGAACCACATATCCATCAGTTACACCATGCCCAGAAGTGAACTTGATGAGAACTCTTAAAAAGGAAGCAGAGACTCCCAGGGCCAGGAAGTACGCAGGCACACACCCAGGGCATGCGTCCACCCATGTGGCAGGGAAGATTTTCCTATCAACCACTTTCAGTTTGAGTTCACTCTCCTCAGGGATTGCAAATGTGCAGAAGGGAGCGTATATTTCCAGATTCAAGGAAGGGATATCTTCTATCCTTTATGATAATTTCTGTTTTGGCAAAACTAGTTGATACCAATTGGCTAACTAATAATTGGGGGATTATTCTATATGGAAGATCTTGAGTGACAGTCCCTCAGGACTACCCCAGAACCTTGAGGAGAAGAGAGTCATCTACCTTCTGAGGACCCCACCAGCAGTACGGTTGTGGATCGGGGGAATAACCCTAGACAGGGTGCTGCAATAGAATAAAAAAATCATAGATGTAGAGTTGTCTAGTCCAACATTCTCATTTCATAGATGAGGAAACTGAGGCCCAACGAGGTCAAGAGATTTGCCCAAGATCACACAGGTAGTAAGAATAAAGGGAAAACCAGAACCATCCCACTTTCTGATCTGCCTAGAAAAAGGTGTAATAGGTCTTTTTCACAAAATCCCAGATCCAGAACTGGAATGTACCCTTGCAGTTCATCTAGTCTAACTCCCCCATTTGACAGATGAGGAAACTGAGGCCCAAAGAAATTGCTGATCTGTTCAAGGTCACACAGATAGTAATCATCAGAGACAGAATTCGAAACTAGATCCTCTTTTCCAGAGTCAGTTATATCAATATAATTCAGTCATCCTAACTAAAATGTTCTGTAGTACGGGTATCATGGCATTATGTAGTATTCTACCAAGAGGCTGGAACTCTCTTCTCAGAGCTGGATTTACAGCCTCAAGCACCACCAATAACAATAACTCATCTTTATATAGCTCATTAAGGTTCACATAGCATTTTGTATGCATGATCTCATTTGAAAAAAAAAATGTACCCACAATGCACTTTTAAGTTTAATTTGCATTATTAACATTTTCTCTAAATCTAGACAATCAACAAAACAATACATCAAGCCTTAATCAGAAGCATTTGCTGATTTCCAAGATGTAAATGCTCACATTGAAAATTTAACACTCAGCTTTCTCAAGTCCAGGTCTAGCTGGCTCCAGTACACTCCTGGGAGAGCCCGAGGAGTTAATAAATTCTCAAAACTGAACAGACCCATTTCCACTCATTCTGGAATTCTTCCCATCCCTGGCCAAACAACCCTGCATTTCACAATTTCAGTTTCTATTTACTAGACTACATAGTAATTCTGGTCAGAAAGAGGAGGAATTTCAACCAGGACATCTCCCAAGATTCATTCTTTCTATAATTCACTGAGGAAATTAAGTGCCTGTAATGACAATTTTCTATTAAGAGAAAAAAATTCCCATATGAAATTAATTATTCTGACTGATCTTTTCAGTTTAATACTGTTGGGCACTTAGTTGATGCTTAATTAGTATTTGCTGATTGAATCTATAATTCAATATAAATGAATAAATATAATAGTGAATACAATAAATATCAATCAATCAATCAATAAATGATCAATTGGCCTAGATGAAAGAAAGATTTTTTAAAATGCTACAGTTAGGATTCTTTTTTCCCTTTAACGGCTCTGCTTTGCAGTCAAACTAGATTCCTAACTATTCTCCATCCAATCCTACCATTGTCTGTCTCCAGGTTTTCACAGATCATGAAATGCCTTCTCTCTTGAACTCCGATGAGATTTTTTTTCCCTTTAAGTCTTGCTTTTGGCTCTTGAATCTTTTCCTGATCCTCCCTTGGTAAGTATTCCATACTTCAGATTTTCATAGAATACTTTGTCTGGATCTCACTTCTGCTTAAAACACTCTACCCCTTAACATTAGATAAGGAAGAGGAATGCTCCAGAGGAAAGAACACTGCCTTTGGAGTCAGGGGACCTGGATTATAATACTAGAACACTTATCTCCAAGGGTTGTTATGAAGATCAATAGCACAATGCCTAGTCCATCGAAGTGGGTACTTGATAAATTCTTGTTTTCTCCCTTCCTTTCTGGACTTTAATTTCCTTATCTGGATGTGGTCCTTATTTATCCTCTTCGCCAAGGACATACACAGTTGCGAACAAAAGTTGTGCTGTATGAGATGGAATTTATAGGTCTTTTATGCCTCTCCTCTTGAAAGGGGGAAGAGGTGGAAGTAAGCGTAGATCTCATCAGGATCAAGAAGTGAGCAAGTGCACTGAGTTTATACCGGGTTTCTCCACAATGCAAGTGGAGAGGAGGTGGGAGGGACATGTCATTATGGCCATGGCTGCTGCTGCTGCCGCCATACCTGTCTAGGACTGGGAAGAAAGAGGCTGAGCACACAGTTTGACTAGAGTTGGTGGAACAGGAGCAAGAAGCAAAGGTATAGCTTATCGAAGAATCTGGGTGAAAAAGGGGAAGCTGGCTGTGTGATGCATAAGCAGGCTCCATCTCCATCAGTGACCAAGGCCAGATGGGACAGCTGGGGTCCCAGAGAGAGGAAAGTCCAATCGGTAAGGGAAGATCCATACTGATGATGCCTCTCCCCACTCCTTTCATTTCCCAGAGGGCCAATGTCTCATACTCTTTTTCTATTCTTTAAGTTTGTTCATAATTCCTGATTTAATTGGTATTTTAATGCTCGCTTACTGTAGATAAAATATGATGGATCATAACTTTTTTTTGATTTGTGTGTTTCATTATTTGCAAACAAGGAGCTGCAGAAGAAAGAACAGTGACTGCTTTGGTAGAGGCAACACTAGCTGGGGACTTGAGACATATATGAAAAAGAATAACATTGATTTATTAAGCTTAATAAATGTCCCATGGTAGAGCTAGGGCCTGGAGTTTTTGTCCATAGCCAAAAGCAAATCGATCAACATTGTTAGCTGTGAGTCTCAATGCTTTCTCCATTTTCCTTAAGCACCCCATCCTCTCCCCCTGTCCCCCCTACACACACAAATGTGAAGAGAGGGTGGAGTTGAGGGGGATGATTAGAAAATAGGATATGCCTGATGAGAGGAGAAAAGGAGTGTTTAGATCAGGTCAGTAATGCCTGCTTTTCAAGGGTGGGCGACTGAAAAGGGAGAGGCAACTCCTTCCTTTCATTTTTACCTTCAAACATACATATAAACAAACCTACAAACCCTCATAGACAAAACCTCCACGTGAAATGAGGAAGCTGGATGACCTGGCCTCTCAGATCACCTCTCTGTGTAAATCTTTGACCCTACCTTGGAATTAAACTTATGCATAACCCTTCTAGTATGCTGTAAGTACTTTGAGGAAAGAAGCAATTGCTTTCCATATGGTGCCCTGAACAAGATACAATACCATTATACATAGTGTCCCAAAAGTCTTGGTGCCATTTTAAATTTACAAAGTGCTCCTAAGCCACCAAGACCTTTCAGATACCCTGTATAATGCGTAATTGGTACTTGAATGCTGACTTGCTGTAGGTAAAATGTGGTTGCTCATAACTTCTTTTGAAATGCCTGTGTAGTAAGCATTCACAGGCATCTATTAAATACCTGTTAGGTGCCAGGCACTGTGATAAGCACTGGAGATACAAAAAGAGGTAAGACAGTCTCTGCCCTCAAGGAGCTTACAGTCTAATGGGGAGACACTATGTAAACAAATATACACAAAACCAACTATATACAGGATAAATAGGAAATAACTATTTAAGAGAGGGGATTAATTAATTAAGAGAAGAAAAGCACTAGAATTAAGAGGGGTTAGAGAAAGCTTCCTATTAGAAGGTTGGGACTTAAAGGAAACCAAGGAGGTCAGTAGTTGGAATGGAGGAGAGAGAGAATTCCAGGCATTTAAAGAGTTTTATTTGGTACTGACACCCTACTGATCTCCAGAGTAAAGTCAAAAATCGCACCTCTCCCAGATGCTGTTCATTGACAGCTGGATGCCATCGTGGGGGCATGTTTAGTGAATCCATATTCCTGGTTGCATATTTGTCAACAAGATTCAGTGACACTTTATAACAACACCATTATCATCTCTCCGATAACCAGATACCTTAGATACCTTGACCACCTGCCAAAATGGGAGTGTCAGTGAGAGAGCATCATGTGATTTTTTTTTCTGTCCAATAAATGTAGGAAGCCTTCCAATCAGATTGGCATTTTGGAATGCAGATCTGTATGCCAAAGATAACTTTCCCTTTGATGTTCTTCCATGAAACAACGTGAAATGGTGGGGAAAGCACCAGGCTTGGATTCCCAAGATCCTGCAGACTATGCTCTTTCAGGTGCTGGAGCAGGGGCTCGGAAACCTGCAGCCAGTAAATAGTACAGGACTTAGGAACCTGCAGTGCAAACCACATGTGGCCCTCTAGGTCCTCAAGTGCAGCACTTTAAGACCCAGAGGGCTCGTGTGGTCTGCACTGCAGGCTCCCCAGGCCTACACTGGAGTAACTCTCTGAGACTTGATTTCTTCATCTGTCAAATAGAGATAATAATCCTGACTCTCCTTCATCCGCTTGTTATGAGAGAACTGCTCTATTATATGAATGTGAATTATTATTATTATCTGATTCCAATCAAGTAACTCTATATCTTAACTCAGTAAATGTCCGGGCTTGGAACTGGAAAGAAAATGAAATGAACATGGGGTTGCCTGAAATTTAATCCCACCAGATTAGTTGGAGTTGAGGGAACTGAAGAACTGGAAGTCCTTCTTTCAACATTCAGCAAACATTTATTTAGTGCCAATAACAATAATCATTTTATAAATGTATACAGCACTTTAAGGATTACCAAGCACTTTGTAATAATAATAACTATTTATATAGTGCTTTAAAGTTTGCAAAGTGCTTTATATAAATTATCCCATTTGAGCCTCACAACAATCCTTTGGGGTAGGGCTTACTGGGACTATTACCACCATTTGTTCCTTGTTCTGTCTCTACAGTTTCATTGGTATAGGAACTCCCAGCATGGAAACTCCCTCCACAGATGCAGAACAGCAATTTGCCTGAAACTTAAGATGGTAAAACTCATTATTGCTGAGCTGGAAGTGACTCCAGAGATCATTTAAGTCCATCTCCCCTCTCAACCCCCACAACATGAGGAAACCGAGGCTCAGAAAAGTTAAGTGACTTGCCTAAGGTCATATATTACGTGGCAGAGCCAAGGTCCTCTGATTGCAAATCCATGACTCTTGAAAGTTTCCTGGAACACTGGGAGATTAAATGAATTGCTCACAGTCATGTAATTAGTATGGGTTGAAGACAAGACGAGCTCTGGTCTTCCTAATTAAAGGGACAACCCTCTTGCCACTACACCATACTCTTACCCCAATTTACCAATAAAAAAACTGAGGCCCAAGGAGTCACATAGCCAAGCAGCAGGATTTAAATCCAGGTTTTCATGAATCCACATCCTACATATTATCCAATCTACTGCATGCATAATCATGTTCATCCAGGTGCTCTATGAATCCTCCTGCCAAAACAATAGAACATTGATGCCATATCCCCTAGAAGCAGTTCCACAACACAGTTATCTCATTTTTTCTACTTCACTTTTGGCCTGTTTAGGTAAATGGCCACCGAAATCCATTTTAAAAATCAATACATACTTTTTGGTATTGAGAAAATATATTTAAATTAAGTGAATCTTTAATTAGCTTACTTTAAATTAGATGTTAAGCAAGAAAAACCCTGAGGTGCTGATATGGGATTAATTTATAAGCATTTTTATCAGACAGTCACACCCTGCTTGTTATTTTTCCATTGGTGCAGAATTATGCTTCAGGGAAGAAAGAATTTTCTCATGCTTCAAAATAGTATTGTCTTGGGTAATAACTATCAGGAAAGTCACCTACAGGAGCTCAGGTTGATATGGTACAATTAGTATAGTCCTCCACCGTCTCGAATAGCACAGATGAGTCAACTACCCTGTCTTCCTTAATGCAACAGGACTGAATGAAAGATGGTGTGATACCAACTCACACCTCCAAACACAACTCTCCTAACACTGTTCAGCCCACAATTCCAGCATGCCAATTCCTTATCTCCCCACCCCCACCCCCTGCAAATTGCAGATTATAGTTTTCTAATTGGTGCTGCTAAATTTGAGAGATTATACCCAGAGCTCAAATTGCTCCCTCACTGTTATCACCACTACTCCAAGGCTATCAGTCAGTCAAGAAGCATTTATGAAGCTCTTACTGTGTAATAATCACCATTGTAAATGCTTTTTACAGACAGTTCATAGGTCCCTTAGATCAAAGACCTAGAACTGGGAAGGATCTTAGAGGTCCTAGAGTTGAACACCTTATAAATGAGGAAACTGATTCAAAGAAGCTAATGACTTATCCATAGTCACACAAATAGTAAGTGACAGAGCTGGGCTTCAACTATCATCCTCTAGAGTCTCATAACTCCAGAGCCAGTGCCCATCCCAGGGCACCAAGAATTCCTAACATCAAAACCAATCACATGTGATCAGCCTTTTCTCATGTTTCAGTCTTGTGAAGAAAAAACATCATAAAAATAAATATGTACATCCTTATAACTCAGACTCTTCAAAGCCTTCCATGAGTCTCACAAGCCAGAAATGATCTCTGTCTCTTCCAGGATTTCACTGATATTTCCCTCATTGCGTTTTCACAGCCTGACTTGTATTATAGTTAATTGTGTATGTGTCTTCTGCAGTGTGCTCACAAATAATAACAGAGCTGTTTTGATAGGGTATGGCTTGTTCCATATACTCTTTGGCTCTCAAATTGTGATTTGCATTGTGAAGAACCTGGTGGTTGATTCATTTGGCCCATTTAAGATTAGAGAAGGCTAAGTGTAGAATGTTGAGTCTAATGATATACATGCCTTTGAAATCTCTACCCCTAAAAATGCATCCTAAAACCCAATAATGGTTCCAGAAAAGAAATCATGAAAGATCTCCCTCCTCTCAGCAAAGAGGCAGGGGGCTACCAGGGCAGAATGTATATACATATACATATACACATACACATATACATATACATACACATATATATACATATTATATACATTGTATGCTACATGTGTAGTGTATATCTATGCAATGTAACCACTGTATCAGGTATTATTGCTTATCTATTTTTCTTGGTCATAAACAAAGGTTTTGAAGTGGGTATGGGTGAGGAAGGGAGGAATAACTAAAAATGTCTCTGTTAAAAAATGAAAGGTATCAATTAAGCTTTTTTTTACACAAGACATCCTACTATTTTTTAGCAATTTTTCTTTAAAAAGAGGATGATATAGAATTGAAATCCATGAACGATAAATTGCATACCTAAATATATTCCTTTTCTGAACTTCAGAAAGACTTTATAAGAGAGAGGCTGAAAGTAACAGAGAATTCAACCTTAGGTACTTTAGGACAAGACAGCAGAATGATGAATACTCCAGTTACTTTCTCTAATGGCGACACTTCCCCTCCAGGTTCCATTAGATGTCCAGAGAACGTTCAAGGAAGCGTATGCTGCATGCTTATGAGGTCCTAGCTTCACACAAACATTTCTTTCTTTAATGCTTCGCTGTTTTGACTCTGCTTGAGGCTATTATACAAGCCGTATCAGCATCTGTCCACCTTTGGTTCTTGTAAATATTATGTCTATATGAAACTATGTAAACTATTTCTTTGCTAATATAACCACGTGCATGAACTGGATGGTACAACTTACTGATGAGAATTAAAGGGGAAAATCTTTCTTTAAATTTTTTTTTAAATCAAGCAGAGAAAGTTCAGAAACAAAGGGAATAGGTAAATCAAAGGATTAGGAGCCTGGACTTTAAGTCTATAAAGATTAATTGTTCAGGCCCAACAACAAATTTATGCTGGCATATTCCTAAAGGTTCTCTGGTGAATTCCATTGTTATGAGAATGAAAGGTTAGAGTTCAGTTCTCAGAGAACAGATGGTTTACATCCTAGTTAGTACTAATTGTTCCAGGGAGTGAAAAACAAGTGAACTTGAAACTCACAAGCCAATAAAAAAAAAGGCACTCTCAATCATTTCTAGATCGAGAGTCAACCATAGCATGCCCACAAGTGGTTGGTTAATGCCATGTAGTCTAATTCCTAATGACTTACTAGACTGTAAGCTTCTTTTTTTTTTTTTAGTGAGGCAATCAGGGTTAAGTGACTTGCCCAAGGTCACACAGCTAGTACATGTCAAGTATTTGGTCTGAGGCCGGATTTGAACTCAGGTCCTCCTGACTTCAGGGCCAGTGCTCTATACACTGGGCCACCTAGCTGCCCCTAGACTGTAAGCTTCTTGAGGGCAAGGTCAATGCCTTGTACCTCTCAGGCTTTCAGAATTGGTGTGGAGCAGTAGAAAGAGCATTGTACTTAGCCAGATGATCTATGTTCAAATCCTAGTCCTGGAATTGATTAGTTATGTGACATAGCTATGTGACATGTAACATTAGTTAAGTGAATGTCACTTAGCCTCTCTAACTACAGTTCCTTATTTGTAAAATGGAGATTCATTCAACAACTGAGTGGCTACCAAGTACATGGCACCATGGTAGATGGTGGGGAGAATACATAGAGGAACAATTAGACACAGTTCCCTGTCCTGGAGTAGCATGCAGTACAATAAGGGAGAGGAAGTATAAATAAATTATAATAATAAAATATTTATAGCACTTAAAATGTTTTAAGTCACTTATGGACATGGTATCTTATTTGAGCCACGTGACGTCTCTGTGAGAGAACTAGAAGTATTACTATCACCATTTTACAGCTAAAGAAACTAAAGCTCAGAGTCTCAAAGTGACTTGGCAGGAATCACACAGCTAGTAACAAGTGTCAGAGTTGGGACTTGAATCCAGGACTTGAATATCTTTTCCTGAATCAACTACAACAATGTCAAAGTATAATAATATAGGTGGAAGACCCTTCTTGAGACCATCAGGGAAGGCAACAGCATTTGAAATGGGCCTGAAAGGATGGGTTTGATTTTGACAGGCAAAAATAAGGGGAAGGGTATTCCAGGTATAGAAAATGGCATGAAGAAAGGTGTGGAGGTAGGAAAATTCAGGATATTCTCAGAGAGAATAATACCTAATTTTCCCTGTCCTGCCTCATCAAGTTGTTGTGAGGATCAAAGGAGATAAAATAGAGGATGTCCCCAAAGTGTAACTTTGGAAGTACTCTGTACATGAAAGCATAAGGAATAATGATAATCTTGTAACCCTAGCTCATAGAACCTTGTGCATAGTAGGCATTCGGTGAATGTTTGGTACCATGATTATGGTCATCAGGCTTTAACAGTATCAATGGACTTTATTCTCCCCAGTGAAGCAAATGGTCCTCTCCATCCCCAGAATAAGTAAATCCTGCAACTCCCTAAGCCTCTAGTTCAGCTGCAGGGAACAATTTATGAGAGAATTTGCCTCGAGGGTCTCCATTATGCAGCTACTAGTCGAATTCCATCTTGAATTTTAACACAGCTTTTGTTACTATCCTATCTGCTGGTTGCACTGAGTTCACATGTCTTTTTTCTGTTCATATTCAGCACTTCCACTTCTGATAAGGGAAATTATCATCAGCCAAAAGAACAAGAAGAATGGACCAAATATCACCCCGGATGCTAGTGAAACCTGTTCTTCTACTGCATTTTTCACCTGCCTTAGAAGGCCCTGGTTGGAAGACACAGTTGTTCCCTCCTCTGGGAGCAAAGCCTGGCTTATGATCCTTTCTGTTTCAGCTGAGTCAAGCGTGGGCCAATCGCTGAACCCATCTGTAGGCCAAACAGGAATTGAGTGGGGTGGGTAGGGTAGTCGTCCAAGGAAAGGATAAGCCATCTTGGGGGGGGAACATGTATATGCCTGAATAAGTCAAGCTAATTCCTATCAAGCATTATATTCATGTCACTGAGAAAGCATCCAGGTGAGATTGTTATTATCCACCAATCATTCAGAAAATGTTGATGAGCAGGTGAACAGTTTAAGAGGTGATCAATCTGATTTGGAATAATAAAAGAAAAATTTAGCAAGCCAGACTAAGTGGACTTAGAGCTAATAGAAGAAGGAGAGAAAAGACTGATATACAAGACCTCCATTTCCTGGAGTCTGAGCTGGAAAAAACCATCTTCTGCAAGAGACCTTTCCCATTCCTCCTCAATGCTTGTGCTTTCCCTCTACTGATTATCTCCAATTTCTCTTGTATATCTCTTGTCTGTAGATAGTTATTTGCTTGTTGTCTCCCATAGTAGATCATGAGTTCTTTTGAGAATATGGACTGTCTTTTGCTTTTCTTTGCAGGTTTTCTCACTCTGAGTGAGGCAACACCCATTCAGTGAATAGGTATCTTTAAGAAGGGAGTTAAGGGATGGCCCCTTTAATTTAAAAAAATCAGACTGGGTGGGGAAGACCCTCAGGGTTGCTGGGTAAAAGAGAAAAAGTTACTGTTTACATTCACTCTGAGGCAGGAGGGCCCCCAAAATATCCATTAAATGGTGGTTGGGCAGGGACCTATTGTTGTCCAATCCATGAGATACAGAATGCTGCATTTAGCAGTGTCAGATAAATAATAGGTGCTCAATAAATGCAAATTGATGGATTGACTATGGAGTTTATGTAAGGGCAGATTTGATAAAAAGACAATTCTCTCAATTCATAGGTAGATAGAATAACTGTCTGCTAGGCAAAGCCATTCCAATCAGACTTGGCCAGAAGGAAATCTGTGAAGTCAGTAAAATTTGTCTTTGGTGTACTTCTACCTCACAGGTTGTGTTTGTTCTTCATTCTCAAAGAGGACCGTGACATCAGGGAGATGATGACATGACTTGCAACTGACTTTGACTTGAGGGAGGGAGGGCTGTGCAAAGTCACCAGCCTCACTTTCTCCTCCACAGCCACCTGGGTCCAGTGGCCAGCTAACCATCAGGACAGCTAGAGATGGCCCAGGATGCAGTGGGAGACCTTGGTCCTTTTAAGCTAAGGTCTTTTCAGGTTCTCACTTTGAGTGAGGCAACACCCATTCAGTGAATAGGTATCTTTAAGAAGTGAGTCAAGGGATGGCCCCTTTAATTAAAAAAAAAAAATCAAACTGGGAGAGGAAGACCCTCAGGGTTGCTGGCCAAAAGAGAAAAAGTTGCTGTTTACATTCACTCTGAGGCAGGAGGGCTCAAAAAATAACCATTAAGTGGTGCTTGGGCAGGGACCTATTGTGTCCAATCCATGAGATCCAGAGTGAATTTGGTTTAAGGCTTGGTCTTTGAGAAAGAAATCTAGCCAGTAAATCCCTGAATAGGGACCCAGCTGGCCAGTTCCAGTTGGGCAACTCAGCTTGTCCTCTCCTTTCTTCTCCTCTTCTCTCCCCTTACCTGAGGGTATTCTGTCCAAAAGAAGGTAAATTTTAATGGCTGAAAGCTACCTAGTTAATTTGGGGTTTCCTGGGTAGATTTCTTTCTCAAAGATCATTCTGTATCTCATGGATTGGACAACAATAGGTCCCTGCCCAACCACCATTTAATGGATATTTTGGGGGCCCTCCTGCCTCAGAGTGAATGTAAACAGTAACTTTTTCTCTTTTACCCAGCAACCCTGAGGGTCTTCCCCACCCAGTCTGATTTTTTTACATTAAAGGGGCCATCCCTTAACTCACTTCTTAAAGATACCTATTCACTGAATGGGTGTTGCCTCACTCAAAGTGAGAACCTGAAAAGACCTTAGCTTAAAAGGGCCAAGGTCTTCCACTGCATCCTGGGCCATCTTCAGCTGTTCTGATTGATATATGGCCACTGGATCCAGATGTCTCTGGAGGAGAAAGTGAGGCTGGTGACTTTGCACAGTCCTGCCTCACTCAAGTCAAAGTCAATTGCAAGTCATGTCATCATCTCTCTGATGTCATGGTCCTCTTTGAGAATGAAGGACAAACCACAACCTGTGAGTAGTCTGAACTGCCTGAATGGGGACTCAGTTGGCCAGTTCCAGTTAGACAACTCAGCTCTTCCTCTCCTCTCCTCTCCCCCTACCTGAGGGTGTTCTGCCCAAAAGAAGGCAAATTTTAATGGCTGAAAACTAGTTAACTGGCACAGAGTAGGTGCTTAATAAATGCTAATTGACTGCTTAACATGCTTATTACAAAAAGTTGCATGCCTTGGCAGTCTCATAGAAAAAAAAATCCATTTCACTATTCATGTAGTCAAAGGCCCCATGCCCCCCAATTCCTGGAGCAAACCAAAAAAGACAATCAGGGACTTCAAGAGTCCAGGGTATATCTATCTGGGAGTTCACCTTGGCATGGCATTTAAGGCTTTCCACAATCTAGTCCCTCCTTGTTTTTCTAATCATTTCATACCACTCCCCTTCATGAACTCATTATCTAACCAAAGGACTTGCAGCTATTTCTTGAATTCAACCCTTGATCTCTCATCTCCACATAATAGTCCCCATGCCAAAATATTCCCCATAATTTCCAACTCTCAGAATCCTTGTTTCTTTCAAGGTTGGGCTTAGGCCTATCTCTCCTCTGTGGAGCTTTCCCTGGTCCCCGGTCTGCTCCCCCAAATCTTAGTGTTCTCTCTTCAATTTACCTTGTATCGTACTTAATTATACACATGGTGTTGTCTTCTCCATGAAAAAGTGGGCTCCTCAAGAATATTTTGCTGTGAATGAGTTTTTCTATGTGTATGAGCTTTTTTTTTTTTGAGGCAATTGGGGTTAAGTGACTTGCCCAGGGTCACACAACTAGACAGCTTCAGAGGCTGGATTTGAAGGTGGGGAGAAAAAGCACTGTCCGTCCTCCTCAACCTGACAAGACAGAGAGTGATATTTGCCAAATGGAATAGTTGAAGGAAGAGACAGAGTAGGAAGCAGCCTCTCCTTTAAATGACCATGGGCCTTGAGCAGGAAGGACCAATGGACCGCTGGAGGTTTTCAGTGTCACACTAAGGAGACAAGTCCTTTCATGTATCATATGACATGAAGTAATCAAAGAATTCATCAAGCCCAAAGGGCCCAAGTGTTGAGTTACTCATGTGGTAAACCAGAGAAAAGCAGAGAATAATATCTGTACATGCTCTGTACAACCCACATTACACTAGCATAGTGTCTTCCACATGGCAGATATGGAATGTTTGTTGAATTGAATTATTATTAAGGTATTATCTTATTATTTATTATAATATATATTTATTACATTATTATGTTATATATTCTATAATTATTAAGGTATCATAATTTTCTAGATGTAGAGGTGGAAGGGACCCAGAAATCATCTAGTTAGAACTTCCTCATTTTCCAGATGAAGAAACTTACCCAAGACTGAATGATGAATGAAAGAAAGAATGAAGCTTTCTAACATAGAGATTTCTAGAACAAAAGGTGGATAACACAATTTGTCAATTGAGCATTTAGAATTTCCTAAGTACTTCGTAATTATTAGTGGCTCTTCTTACAACAATCCTATAAGGGTTCTATGTCTTCTTTTTCCCCCATTTTACAGATGAGCAAGTAGGTGAAGGACTTTAACTGACTCAACCAACTGCTTACTAAGGCAGCCAATAGCAAAGCTCAAGAAAAGTCCCCTTAAGTACCAGTTCTAAGTTGACAGAATTTAAACTGCCCTACAAACACACACACACACACACACACACACACACACACACACACACACAAAACCTGCAAGAGACACAAAGGGACAGAAAAGTATGCACTAGCTCTTTCAATATAATTAAAAAGCATATCGATTAGTCATGCATTTTAAATCAGGAAGGTCAAGGTCAATTCTTGCCTCAAACACTTAATAGCTCTGTGATCTCTAGCAAGTTAACAACTTCTCTGTGTCTCAGTTTTCACATCTGTAAAAGGGGAATAAATAATACTTATTATACTTACCTCACAGGGCGGTCATAAGGTGCAAATGAGATTAAATATGTAATCCTTTGCAAACTTTAAAGAATTATCTGAATGTCAGTGGAGACTAACATGGTATTCTCTAGCCTAAAAACTATTGCAAATGGACATAAATAGGACAGAATTTCAACCAAGAAAATCCCAAAGGGGTTTACAAAGAGTCAAATATATCTGTAGAGGGAGTTTCCTCACTAGCTATTCAATTCAGGGGTGTGTGTGTGTGTGTGTGTGTGTGTGTGTGTGTGTGTGTGTATCCCTCTATGGAAGACAGTAGTTGTCAGTAACTTCACTGACTAGTTATATGAGTCTTATATGCCAGTTCTTATGTGACTTTCCTGAGAAATAGGGACTTAGGTTGCAAAGTAAGTGAGGAAACTCCCTCTACAGATTATGACAGATGAGTGACTGTTCTACAGCTTTGC
This sequence comes from Phascolarctos cinereus, assembly GCF_003287225.1. Taxonomy (NCBI): domain Eukaryota; kingdom Metazoa; phylum Chordata; class Mammalia; order Diprotodontia; family Phascolarctidae; genus Phascolarctos; species Phascolarctos cinereus. Next base: position 227,055,716 of record NW_027555736.1, read on the forward strand.
AAAATTAAAAGTGTTATTTGTGGTCATCTAGTCCAACCCACACCTAGATTCCTACTACAACACAACCTATACTAGTCATCTGGCCTTTGCCTGAAGACCTCCAAGGAAGGACAATTCTTACCTCCTCAGGTAGCTTATTCCACTTTAGTACAGTTGTAATTGTTAGTAAATTTTTTCTGACAATAAGTTTTTCCTTTATAGATTTAGAGAGATGCCTGGGGCCCTGAGAAGTTAAATGACCTTCCCATTTTGACACAGTCAAAACGTATAAGAGGTAGAATTTCAACCCAGGTCTTCCTTACTCTAAGACCAGCCTCTATCCCTCTATCTACAATGTGACATACAGATATAGATATGTGTGTGTATATGTGTATACATATTATACACACACATACACAAACCCTTTGGGCAGTCTAGTGATACCTATGGACCCCTTTCTCAGAATAATGTTTTTAAATACATAAAATAAAATACATAGGATCCAAAGGGAACCAATTATTATATAATACAGTTATCAAAATATTTTTAAAAATTCACAGACACCAGGTTGAGAACCCCTACCATCCCATATGCCTCTTCTCTAAAGATACTCTACAGGAGGCTAGGTCAAAAGAGATAGCTTGTATTCAGTTTGGTGTCAGATTTATTGGCACCCATGCCCAAATTAATTCCTGTTTGGGATGATGGATGGTGTGATATACGTTGCTTCTCTTTCTTAGACAGAACTCATAGTCTGCTAATGAGTAAGGGAAAAAAAGCGTTTATTAATGTACCCATCCAATTGCCCAGAACAAAGGAGAGAAGGAGCCCACTTCTTATCATCCTAGAAAGCCTGACTAATCACCATTATAAACCAGTGAGGGAGGTTATAAGAGGCTGACTCAGCATTGCAACAGCATTCTGCCTGGGATCAGGTACACTTGATATCAGTGGAGTCCTCATCAGGTCCTGAGGCTCAGAATCTTTTATGCTAAATAGGGGATACCTTTTCAGAGCTAACACTACCAGGTCTGTGGTGCTGATGATTTCAAACTGAGTCTCTATAGCCTTCAATAAATACCTCCTTCATTGTGTCTCTTGGGTAATCATTTATATTATCTTATAATTTGAACCTGATCATGAATTGGCTGGTCCATCAGGCTGAAACACTCATAAATGTGTAGGAGACAAGTCAACATACTTAAGAAGAAGAAAGAGCTCTGGACTTGGAATTGGGAAGACATGAATTTGAATATTGCCTGTGTTATTTGTAGGTAGACAAGTTACTAAGCCTCTTCCTTATCTGTAAAATGGAAACAATAATACCTAAAGAAACAACCTCGTTTGGTTATAAATGAGATAATGTACGATACATTAAAGTGTTCTGCAAACATTAAAGTGCTATATAAATGCTAGTTATTATTATTATTGTTCTAACAGTTATACCTCTTAGGACTATGGGGCTGGGGAACTATACCCTCTTCTTCTCCACTAAGGGGCCCATCTGCTATGGACCCACACAAAGATTGACCAGGCTCATCCTTGACCACCTTAGAAAGAAGGATCCAACTCCTTTTTCATACTCTGTGAATCATTATAACCCCAACCTGGTACCCCCAGGGAAGATTTCTTTAAAGCTTAGATTTTTTTCCATGGTCTAGTATCTCCCCAAAGGACAGAGCAAAAAGATACTTATTGTACAATGTAAATCAGCTATAGGGCAGGTAATTACTTCCTTCACACAAAAGAAATGCCTAAACATAAGAGGTTCTCATAAATATGCGTTGATAGAAACTTAAACAAATCAAAGCAATAACTACAGTTATACCCCCCTGGGAACTTGATACGTAATAATATGATGAAGCTTGGCTCTGCATTGCTTAAACAATTCCCTCCAGGTCCATATCTTCTGGCAAGCCAGGCCAGGGGGTTGAGCTCTTTCCACCATTGGTGGTATGCTTTCTCATGCATCAATTCACCTTTCCACCAGTCCCCTCTATCCAAGGGACCTAAAATCCCAAACTCTAGAATTTACAAGGGTATCTCCAACACTGGATATGTATATCTTATGATCACTGTTAGGTCACCTAAAATTGAAAAAAGGAAACACAAAGTGGAAAAGGTAGCTGGGCCCCCAAACCCATCTCAACTCTCTGAATTAAACCCCTGCTCTAGGAGCTATGTGGAAGCATCCGGGGGGTAAAGAAGAAGCAGCCAGGGACTTACACCCCAAAGCTCCCAAGAGTTAAGATAATATACAAGGGAGGTCTTCTGGAAGTAGGCAGGTTCCCTGTTCAACTAAATCTGGTCTCCTCTCTTGAGCCCCACTGCTCCCCACAAAAGCACTTTGAGAAAATGTACACTTAATACTCTTAATCATCTTTTTAAGTCTGACTGAATGAATAATGTAAATATTGTTTGATTATTCCTCTTTCTGAGTAACCCAGATGCTTTGGGGCTCAGTGCCTGGAGCATTCTGTTTTGAGGAAAACATAAAGGAGGCTGACAGAATTAGAAGAAAGGGAGCTGTTTGGTCATCTACAAAAGACCTCAGACTGTACTTTGAAATGCTGCTGGTAGCACAAGAATAGAAGTTCGACTTGCCTGACGATTGACTATATTTACCTGGCAAACAGTAAGTACTGGCTGTCTTTCCTCCTTAATCAGAGTGAGGTTTATTGTGATAAGGGACAGTCAGTGCCCTTTGGTCCCACTTATTTATAGCAGAAGTCCAGCTCCATTTAATTTCATCCACAGCTAAATTAAAAATATGCCTGTACATGTTGTCCGAATCTCTTTCAACTTCCCTCCCCCTCCCAATCTTCAAGGGCAGAGATTGACTCATATCTATCTTCAATCCTCTAACACCTAGAAAACTGCCTGGCACACAGTAGGCACTTAAGAAACGCTTTTTGATTGAGTGGTCTCCAAAATCTATTAAAAACTATTGTTTCTTTGTATCTAACATATTTTCTAATTAAATGAATGTCGCTGTTAACTAAGAAAGAGAAGCAAAATATATTTTGGCGTATACACATGGATAATACACAGACACATATGTTCATATTTGCTTTTTTAAAAAAGCAGTATCTGGTCATCTAAACCTTTAAAAAATACTTTAGGCTTGTACATGCATGACCTAGAGACTTGCTACATCTTTTGGCACTATTAGCAGAGGTTATCAGGGATTCTAGAGTACATATTCTTTTAATGATGATTCATTTGAAAGTGGAGGTTAAACCCAGGGTGGGAGGGTGGGGAAGGCACATTTATTTGGTGATACTAAATGTTTCAGAGAACTTGCAATTACAGAAGGATATTAGTGGAGCAGATCCTTAATAATAACAAAAAAAAAAAAAGAAGAATGTTAAGGTCATAACTCTGCTTCTTTATCTCTGTACTCAAGAGACTTCAAAAAATCTTTTGGAGAAAGCAATTATCACCCTGGTTTTTTAACTGAAGTAATGGGAGTCAAAGGAAAAAATAATCCAATTTTAAATCTATAACTCTAGAGTAACAACCCATCCCCCTCGAGTTTCTTTGGTTGGTGATCAGAACTAAGAAGCCTGGAACCTTCGGAGTGGGAGCAAGGGTGAAAGATGTATTAACAGCTTTTTAAAGCCGATTGGCAAAACATAGACAAATACTTCAGAGACAAATCCTTCACTTTTGTGTGATTGACCAAGTCCCAGTCCCATCTGGAGAGTATTAACAGGAGAAGCTAGTGCTCAGTTCTGGGATTTGGCAGTGCCTCTAATCCTAGGGTGTGTTTGTGGGGAGCTAAACCGAATTCTGGGGTGTGACTGAAGCCTGGGGGGCTTGAAAGCCTGCTAAAACCCACAGTGTGGTTGGTCAGGGAGGCCATATACTGAGATGTAATCTAGGTGTAAGTCTAGACTGTACTCTGGGCACGTTTTCTCCTGGATCCCACACTTGGCACCGCGGCCAGACCATAGCCTCCAAGATCTTTTTTCGAGAAATAAACAAGTGGGAAACAACCAACCAAAACAGCAACACGGTAGAGAAGGAAACGAAGCTCCGCCCTTGGAGGCTGCTGACCAATCAGAAACCTGTTGCTGGGGCCCGGAGTTCAACCACCTGACGTTCCCATGGAGACTGGGAACGTTACACACTAAACACGGAGAGACGTTGACGTCTATGCGTTATCTCCATGGAGATGGATTAAGCAAACGTCATCCCCCTCCCCTCCTCCACTCAGATCGCCGAGGGAGCGACGCAGGCGGAGCCGCCGTCACGTGCTGAGGAGGCTCCGAGAAGGTGGCCGGGAGGCGGGGCCTGTTGCTATGACAGCTGCTAGGGCTGTTGGTTGTTTGGAGCCGGAATTAGAAAGTGCTGAGGCGGCAGGGAGGCTAGACCTGATTTTGGAACAGTTTCTCCCGCCCCCAGGACAGCGAGGGTTCCCTGGCCCCTGGAAAGTCAGGACACCCCCCAGGCAGTTACAGCCACGCCCCGGCCCTGGCTCCATGAGCCAACAGCTTTCCCAGCTGCGGGAAGCCAGCTCTGGACTCGGGGAGCCCTTCCAGACCACCCCTGGTTGCTAAGCAACAACATCCCCTCCACACACACACACACGTAACCAGCCCATCAAATCCGTTTTCCTGCCCCCTGCACCAGGGGGAGGTAGTACAGTGCAGGGAAAAGCTCTGGATTTGGAGTCAGAAGAATGGCCTTGGGTTCAGCCTTGGTGGCCTTGGGGCCAGTCACTTAACTTCTCTGAAACTGCCTATCTGTAAGATGGGTCGGTTCCTTGACTTAGATTGACCTCTGAGACCCGTCCCGCTCTACACTCGTTCGTGAGACCATTCCACTTAAGAAAACCTGCCAACCCACCTGAATAAAGAAACTAGCTATCCAGGGAATGCAGGGGTCATGAACCTCGTTGCAATCAGAACAGTGTCACTCACCAGCAATATCTGGAGGACCTCATCATCTAAGGGATATTGTTCTTAACAATTTTCATGTCATGGACCCCTTGGGGAGTCCTCAGAACAATGTTTTAAAATGCATAAAATAAAACACATAGGATTACAAAGGAAACTAGCTTTATTTAAATTGTTATCTATCACTATTATCTATCTCTATTATCTAAAGAGTTACCTATCTCAATTTACATACTACATACATACATACAGTTTACATACATAGTTTAGGAATCCTGGGTGGCTCAGTGGATAAAGCGCTGGGGCCTGGGGTCACGAAAACTCATGAGTTAAAATCCCACTTCAGATACTTACTAGCTGTGTGACCCTGGTCAAGTCACCCAACCTCTGCCACTGGAGAAAGCAAACCACTCCGGTATCTTTGCCAAGAAAATCCTACAGACAATATTAGCTCGATATGGTCCACGAGATCACAAAGAGTCAGCACAACGAACAGCAACCGGTTAAGAACTCTTGGTGTAGTGGAACGAGCTTGTGACTTACAGCCAGAGGACTTGGTTTTTATCCTGGTTCTGCTACTTGCTGCCTGTGCGACTTCCAGCAAATTTGGGTTTAATTTTCCTCATCTGCAACATGAAGGGTGCTTTCCATCTCTAAATCTATGAACCTAAGACTCAGAAACTACCTCACAGAACCATGACACTGAGAGAGGAGAAGGTAGAAGTTAGCACCGGAAGGGACCTTAGATATATTTTCATCCAAACCCTTCAGTGGCAGGTCAGAACGAGGTCTGCTGACTTCACTCCCAGTGTGCACTTTCCACTGTACCACAGACTGAAAAACAAACCCATATCAGTATAATCAGAAGCTTTCCCTTTTCATTTCCCGAGTCTTAACCATACTAGTCTATGGCATAGCTGAAACCTCACAGTTTGAGGCCACAGTTTTCTTCAAACAACTCTGGAAATAAATATGAAACCCATCAGTTGTTGATGGGAGATCGAAGCAGCAGTTTATATATAAACAAAACCAAATAGGAAGTAGAGACCTGTGATGACCATATTAAGGTGTCTACACTAAGCAGAATGTAACATCTAAATGATAAGGGAGAAAGTCCTATTCTGACTTTTCATCAAATGTTATAATCTTCAGGTAGGAAATTTAAATTTCTGACTTTTTGTCCAGAGAAAGAATTGATAAATAGAAGTATGTGTAGAATCTTTATATATATATATATATATATTATATATTTGTGTGTGTACCTATATAGATATCCATATCTACATATCTATATATATATATATGTATATATAACTATTTGTGTCTAATGGTAGCCATCTCTAGGGTGGGGGAAGTGGGAAGGAAAGAAAAAAAAAGAAATTTACATGATAATTTTGTTGAATATTTGAAAGGAATAGCAAGTTGTGCATAGTAGATTTGCAGTTTCATGTGTAATCATCTTTTTATTGCACTGTATTATAGAAATGCTTGTTTTATGTCATACATTAAAAACAAAATTTAATAATAAAAAAAATTTTCTGACATTAACATTACACTGATGTTGAGAGGTTTGCCCCTAATTAATAATAGTCATTAAGAAGTTTAGGGTAGGAAAATAGGGATGGGGGGGTGAGACTTAAAATAAGGTATAAAGATGCTGAAATAGAGGTTTTTCCAGATGGCAAGGAACTGCAGAGATAAAGGCTCTCCTACTGACAGTTAAAACTATACAAAAGAATCAGCTGCTAGATTCGCATCACATTTGACTTCACTCTCAGCTACCTTCCTAGTCAGTAGTACTCCTGGTGCTTAACCCAATTCCGTTCCTTCATTCCGACACAGAATACCTATTTCCTCCCTCTGACTCTTCAGCAATCCCTCCCCCATACCTCTTTCCTATTTCTACAAACCGGCCCTCCCAGGGGCATTATTTCCATTTTTCACCGCTAATCCAGCTCCTTCTCTTTCAACATGCCCTTGCCTCATTGTCTCTGACCTACCTATTACTCACTTCCCTGATACCTGTCTTCTGAAATAGTTCTCCCCTATCCCTCTTTCTATTGTGCTAACACTCCCTGGTGTTCTGGTCAATCTGCCAATTCAATTCAATTCAACTTGCATTTATTAAATATGTTGTGCCAGGTGCCATTCCCTGACCTCAAAGAGCTTACATGCTATTGTCAGTAGTCCTCCATTGCCAATCAGCCCTTCTTCATCATAATTTTTGGTTGACTGGCTGAGACCTTATGAAATACTTAATAAGCTTTTGGTAACACAGGCTGACATAGTTTTAAAGTTGTGTATTCCCCCAGAAGACATTCCAGATTCAAACCACATCCCCAAGCATGTTTGTTAAGTCTGTTGGGGGAGGGGAGATTGCCTGAGCCTTTCAGGCCAGTAGTTATTTTAATTGTTAATACAGACTACATAGGAAACAGCAAATTAAAAATCTCTACATCTTGGAGGGAGTAGTAATAACAATAATAGCTAACATTTCTATGTGCTAGATGTTTTATAATTATCATCATATTTGATCCTCACAACAACCCTGGGAGGTAGATATTATCTTCATTTTACAGATGAGGAAACTGAGGCAAACAGAGAGTTAAGTTGACTTGCCCAGAATCACACACCTACTGTCTCAGATCAGATTTGAACTTGGGTCTTCCTGATGGACAGCAGACAGAATGCCAGGCCTGCAGTTAGGAAGACCAGAGTTCAAATCCTGCCTCAGACACTTACTAGCTGTGTGACCTGGGCACATCACTTAACCCCGTTTGTCTCAGTTTCCTCATCTGGAAAATGAGCTGGAGAAAGAAATGGCAAACCACTCCAGTATCTTTGCCAAGAAAACCCCCAAAAAAGGGTCACGAAGAGTCGGACCCTGAAAAACAATTGAACTTCCTGATTCTAAGCTGTAAGATCTCTATTCATTAAGTTGCCTAGTAATGATAATCTTGTAAAGGATGACCCCTTGGGGTTGTTCTTACTGTATGATATCCAGCATCTCTCTCAGATTAGAAGACAGAGGGTTTCCAAACTGGTTCCAGAAATAAGAAAAAATCATATGTGTTGCTGTCAATCAGACTTCCTTGCCATAATTGGCAGCTTCAATTGGCAGTATTCTTGGAGTGAGGACAGGAAGGATTTGTTTATTGTTTCAATTAGAGAAATAAGAAAGTGAGATGATTTATCCAGAGGCATAGATTTAGCCTAGTCAACTAGAAGTTTAACCAAAACTTCTATAGGGTAGCAATCTCCCTCATGCCATCCCACTTTAAGCATGGGTTAAGTTAAAGTGAAGAGGTTTTTGTTCTTTTGTTTTGAAAGATACAATCTTTCCTTTAAAAGTCCCTCATCCTATTCCTCGTATGCCAATCAAGAATGGTTTCTCAAGCAAACAAGAAGGATGTAGTGTGGAAGGGGAAACAAGCCTAGAAGCTCCATTTTGTCTTTCCATAGGCTGATTCTGGTCCCATTTCACTATACTTACCAAAATTAAAATAAAAAAAATTAACTGCCCATCCTTCGTGCATTCCTATTTGACATGGGTTTGGTTTATGGTGGTTTGATTGGCAAGTCTCATTGAGAAGGTTATAGGCCAGGTCAGAGTGATCTGTTAGAATGTTATTAAAAGGTGCTGACTCTTCAAAAAAAAAAATGCACAGAGCCAACCCTGCCTCCTGGAGCTAAACTGGAAATTTCTTCATTGGCCTGTGATACACTGAGGCAGTGAGAGACATGCCCCAGAGCACACCAAGCTGAACCAATTTCTGGAAGGTTCTGAACAGCTGAAGGGTTGGGAGGGTGCTACTGCCAGGGTTCCCTGGCTCCCTGCACACTTTACCCAGACGTACTTAAAGCTGCTGCTCAGCACTGGCCCCTCCTTCAGCCCCTCCTTCCCCATCCCAGGCCTTGGTAAGAAACACGTCCTGCACGCATTCCTTGTAGCCTCCGATGTCTTTAGGTGGGTCTGTGTTTTATTAAGTACGTCAGCTCAAGAGTTCCATCCTTGAAGAGCGGCATTACTCAGTTCCCATGGGTGTGTGGGGCATTTCCAGGTGATCCCAGGCCCTGGAAGATTGGGAAGACCTCCTTCTCCCCCTCCACCCCACCTCAGTCCTTGCAGGCAGTTCCCAAAGAGGACCATGTGAGGAGCAATAGGTTTAGACACGCCAGAGGGTTTCTTGTTGGACAGGAATGCCCATGGGCCACACCTCTCCCAGCCCTTTGAGCACACCATCTTGTCTGAACACGCAGAGGCGTGGGTTGCAGTGCCAGGGAGGGGGCTCTTGTGTCTGGCTCCAACAACCAGTTTATTATGGTGATTCTATTTGTGTTCCCTCTGCTCTATTTAACTTGGCAGCCAGGAAGGGAAAGGGCAGCAGGTTCACTCTGGTTTGCACCAGGTGGTTCCTGCAGCCACACCCATCCATTAATGCAAGCAGCTTACACTCGGGGATGCCTTTACCTGGGGGCCTTTGGTATGTTGAGGCAACATGTGGGAAGCATTTCCTTTTCACTGGCCAGCCAGGTGTGGCTTACATTTCACCTATTTCTACATTACTAATATCATTCAAGATACAGGGTAAAGGGTGAGTTTAGCCAACCTCTCTCTAACTTCCTGGGGTTGGATACACAATAGGGCAGTGTTAGCTCCTATTGCTATGGACCAATTGCACCAGGAAAGATAGAAACCTGGGCATTATGCCAGACTTCTTTTTTTACTGGCAATGTTCTGAGTTTAAATTCTGTACTTTCAAGTAGATTTTGGAAGGAGCTACCTTCTAGTTCCAAATACCCCCGTATTATAAGCTGGAATTAATTCATCAAGGACAAGGATGACCTAGAAGGGTCTTTGAAACCATTTTATATTGATGTTGATTGAAGAATACACATATACTGTGTATGTCTAAGAAAAGAGAAGCCTTGAGCATAATCGTTGTCTTCACGTATTTAAAAAGCGTTATGCAGAAGAACTAAATTTATTTTTATTCTGCATACCTCTCCAGGGGAGAGCTAGGACCAAAGGTAGAAGTTAGAGGAAAGCACCTTTAGTCTCAAAATAAGAGAGCTTCCTAACAATTCAAGCTGTCTGAAAATAAAATGGGTTGCCTTTGGAAGTGGTGAGGCTCCATGTCTCTGGAGATACTCACACAGAAGCTAGACAAAGATCTGGGGTTACTGTTGTGGAGAGGATTCATCTACTGGGTAGGAGGGTCAACTAGATGACCACCAGGATTCCTTCCAATCCTAAGGTTTCATAATTAGCAACAGTGGCTATTTCTTAAGTTCCTTCTATGTGCAAGACACCTTCCCTAAAGTCCTACATTGATCCTTCATTATGACGATGGGGGTGACCCTAGGGTCTCAAATGCTATCCTGGAGGAGTATATACTTGGGCAGAATGATTCAACAAACATTTATTAAATGCCCACTGTGTAAAAACCAAAATGAAATAAATAATCCATGCCGTCAAGGAGCTCAGGCAGGGAGTTCTTCACCTGGGCTCCAGAACATTTAAGGGAAATTTTAATAACTGTATTTCAATATAATTGGGTTTCTTTATAATTCTATTTTATTTTATATATTTAAATTTTATGTATTTAAATTCATGTATTTATATTATGTATTTTAAATAATTATTCTGAGGAGTCCATAAACTTCACTATACTATCCAGTGTCATGACACAAAAAAGGTTGAGAACCTCAGACTCGGGGAATAAAACCTTCACAGAGAGAAGTAAATACATAGTTATTTGAAGTGATAGAGAGTAAAAATGGATTGTGGAGAGGAGGTTAAGAAAGAGCTTCTATCAAAAGATCCAACCGAGTTGAAAAGTTGACTACACCTGGGCAGTCTAAAGACCAGTCTGGCTAGTTTTGGAAAGTGCTATCACCAGACTGGCTGCAGAGAGATGAATTTTTGGCCACAGCAACTCTCAGAGAAAGACCCTCTCCCAGTCACAGATGAGTTAGGATCTGTGTTGTAGAAGGAGTGGGGAGAACGCACAAATCACTACAGTAGCATAGCCTTAGATTAGATGCTGAAGGAGATAGAAACAAAGATAAACATCCCTTCCCTTAAGGAGTTTATAATCTAGAAGGGGAGACAAAAAGTACACAGACACTTGCCCTTAGCCCAAAGGCTGAGATGCAGTAGACGTACATATGCACATCTGCGATAACATGTTAAGATGTAAGTGTACAAAAGAACAATGAGAAGCAGCCTGGGCTGACCCATGCTGGTTATGTGGCCCAGGACAAGTCATTTAACCTCTCAATTTCCCTTTAAGACTGTAGTAAGTTTCCTATCTGTATTGGTAGAAGTTTCTTCACCTGGAGTTTTCTATGCCAGTCAAATCACAGGTTTTGTGTTATTTCGTTTTTCAAAAGAGCTACAAACTGCTATGAAAGTTCAGGAAAAAGAAGACAGATATCAATTTCAACTGAGGGGATATGGAAATCTTGGAGGAGGGGATATTTTAGCTAGACCTTGAAGGATTTATAGGTTTTCAAGAGACAGAGATGAGGGGGTGGGGGAGAACATTCCAGACTTAAGGTATAGTATGGAAGCAAGAAACATTTGGGGACTACCTGGAGTCAAGTTTCACAGGAGAATGGAATAAGTTGGGGGGAAAGGGAGAATAATAGGAAATAATGGAAAAAGTAGCTGGGAAAAAGTAGACTGTGATTCTATTAACTACCCTCATCAAATATTTTCCTCTCATTAAAGGCTGCATAGTCCTTAGCGATACCTACGTCTACCATGTAAAGTTAGAAATAAAACATCTAGAAACACGCTGGGTTCTGTAGATCCTTATTTTCCTTAAGGGCAAGAACAAATGACCAGGTGTGCCGTGATGCTCATGTCCTGTGATGAAATAGCATACTGTATAGGGTGTGTACTTCCTTCCTTACATTGTCATGCTGAGGACTAGCATAGCCATGCAAGGGATTTCTAGGTGTAACTAACCACATACAACAATCAAGGCCTCAACTCTCCTTCCTCAAGAAGGTAACCCTGCCCTAGCGAAGCATATGTTGAAACTCCTAAGAGGAAAGACACTCCTGAGACTTGTGCTCCACGTTGCAGGGGCTGACAAATCCCCACCTTTGTTACTTGGCCACTCTCCATTTAGCCACCAGAATATAATGTACATGTAGTGACCCCTTTGGACTACTCCCCAAACTTGTACTCACATTTGCACATTGGATATGCAGAGGGTGGCTACTACCTTGGGTTATGGGGTAACCCTGTGGAGGTCTACTTCTAAAACAGTAAAAGCCCCTACCACTGCGCTTCTATTTAACAATCATGTGTCTGTGTGAAGAGTGGGTTTAAAATTAGAGTATAGATGGTAGTGAAGCATGTGTGTAGGATAAATATGTGGCAAAGGCAATTCACAAATCCTGGTACTGAAAGGCCTAGAAGTACTTCCTCTCTTTATAGAGTTCTCATACTGGATTTACAGGGCAGTAGAGTTTGAATGCTTGGAAGTTTAGTTCGAGAAAGGACCTCAGTATCTGGTATCTTGTCCTGCTAGGTGATCTTCAGATTTTTCCTAAGACAATTTAAGTGGAAACAATCCAGTTTCCTGGCATGGTGCTGGTATACTGTCCAGCTTTCACAGGTGTACAATAATGAGGTCAGCACAACAGCTCTGTAGACCGTCAGTTTGGTGGTCAGTCTAATACCTCTTCTCTCCCACACTTTCCTTTGGAGCCTCCCAAACACTGAGCTAGCCCTGGCAATGAGTGTGTCAACCTCATTATTAATGTGTACATCCCTAGAAAGTATATTGCTAAAGTAAGCAAACTTATCCACAGCATTCAAAATTTCTCCATTTACTATATAGAATCAGTGGTTCCATGTATGGATGGTGTGGTGCTGGCCGATGGTGTTTTCTTGGTGTTAATTGTTAGGCCCAAATTAGTATATGCAGCAGAGAAACATATGCTTGACTAAAAGACTATTTTATGGAGAACTCACACAGGGCAAGTGCTGACGTTGTGGTGAGAAGAAGCAATAGGAGGACACTCTCAAGGTCTAACTTCAGAACTTTGGAATTGATTGCATAACATGGGAGACACTGGCACAGGCGTGCCCTCATCAGAGAAGGTGCTGTGCTCTAAGAGAAAAGCAGAATTGAAGTAGCTCAAAAGAAATGCAAGATGTGCGAATTTAGAGAATTTGCTCCAAATGTTCACATGGACATTTGTGTCTGACCTGGGGTAGAGCATTCCAAGCTCGTATTGGTCTGATCAGTCACAGCTGGATGCATTGTAACTTGACTCTAACAGAGTGGTGTCATGGTGGTCATCTTTGTGAACTAAAGACCACAACCACCAGCCAGCCAAGCTCCATATGAATCCGCAGTGTAACCTTGGGGTGCGTTAAGACGGGCCTACCTTCTTGAGAAGGCATTGGTTGTCCCATTGCATGCTGCCCTCACGAGATCTTATCTGTCAGTTCTGGGCGTCTCAGTTTAAGAAGGACATTGATAAACTAGGGAGCGTCCAGAGGAAAGCAGTTAGGATGGTGAAGGATCTTGAATCTATGACGTTTGAGGACTGGTTGAAAGAACTGGGCAAGTTTAGCCTGGGAGGAAAAAAGAACTCAGGAGTACATGATAGCTGTGAACAGATATTTGAAGGGCTGTCATGTCAAAGAGGGATTTGATCTGTATTATTTGGGTCTAGAGTACTTAAAAGAGGGCAATTTTGGCTTTATGTTAGGGAAAACTGGCTAAGAAATAGAGCTGTCTAAAAGTGGGATAGACTTCCTCGAGAAGTTGTAAGTTCCCCTTCCCTGGAGATTTTCCAAAAGAATATGGATGGGAGGTTCTGTTATAGTGAGAACCCTTTGGTCTCTGAGTTGGATTAGATGGCCCCTGGAGTCCCTTCCAACCCTCCAGTTCTGTGGTTCTGCTTTCTCCTCTGCTGCTAGATGCCACGACTGATGGAGATGGAAGGAGAGAAAAGAAATTCCCTCAAATAGCTCCTAAGGGTTTCCCTATTTAAACCCCCACAGGCATGGTTAATTGATTTTCTCTGCCAATAGAATTGTTCCCTTTTTGACTCAATAAGAAAGAGGTCCACATCTAGTAAAGGAGTCAGGATGTAGATGCGTTTTAATCACACATTAAAAACTCTGCACGTTGGACTTCTGTGACTATAGGAGCTGAGGTTGGGGAGGGGCAGGCTGGGGAGGAGAATTGTATCCCCACCTCTCATACACAAACTACAAGCCTCAGAGGGATAGAATTGCTTTCTAATGGGTGTATGTGGTACAGATACTGAAGAAAGATAAATATTGAAATAAAGTGAATGCCTATTCACTCCCTGGCCAGCCTGTCTAGAGGAAAGTTCAGTCCAAACTAGTGTTAATTTGGTGATCCATGAACCCTCTAGATTTTAGAGAGACTCTTAATCTAGGGTTCTCAAACTTGGTATTTTGATAATGTATTTGACTACAATTAGTATTTTATTTTATGCATTTAAAAATTTTTATTCTGAGAAGTGGGCTATAGGCTTCATCAGATTGCCCAAGAAGTCTATGATGCAAAAAAGTTAAGAAACCTTGCCCTAGAAGATAATTACAGATGAGGCCTAGAGGTTCAAGTCCATTCTAAAATCTAATGATCTAAGTTCAGGTCTTAGAAGTGAGATTGGGAGCAAGTTACTTTGACTTTTCTGGGCCTCAGTTTCCTCAACTGTAAAATGAAAAGATTAGACCAGATGATCTCTACAAGTTTACTTGTAGCTCTAAAAGTCTATGAAATCTATGATTCTAACTTGGCAAGCTAAGAGACAGAGCTAGAAGTCTGTGTGAAAATTATGTCAAGCTAATTTTCCTAAGGGAGAGAGTTTTAGTAAGTAAGGTTGGGAGAGGAGCCAGAGTTATTAATTTGGTAACAGCTGCAGATAAATTGCTGTCAATGCATCAATCAGCCCTTGATATTGAGTACAGAACATGGTGAAAATAATGAAAACTAAAATAAGAATTGAATAACAGAATTGTGTAAATTACTGATGGAGAGGAGAGATATAACTCCCTTCCCTTTATTTAATTAAAACTTTTACCTCTTTTAGCATTGTCTTTCAGCCTAACCAGGAGCCACCTCATTTTTGCTTTAATTTTTATATGGCTTCTAAGACAGAAGAACACAAACTCACATACTTAGTAAATATAAACTGATGATAATGCTGGCTCAAGATAGAATATAAGGGACTTTGAGTAGAAGAAGAGAAATGGGGGGAAAAGGAGAGTAAAAGTGAATGTTATCTTGTTTTAAATTTTTAAAAAGCCATGTATTTCCTTTGAAATCCTGTTGGGGGAAAAAACCTTCAAGAATGTCACTCATAAGAAAAATAGGCTAACAATATATGTCTAATTAATATAGCTGTCATGCAATTGTAGGGTTCTAATGAGATGGGCAGCATATTTATAGTTTGAGTGCTTAGCGGGGCATACAGGGGGTGCTAGTTGATTGACTATGCGTCTGTTATTTTCTGGGTCTGATACGTTGCTTTGAGCTTGTGGCTTATTACAGAATTTTAGAGAGACAATAGAATTATCTCTATCTCTTTCTCTTCATATTTGTCTCTATCTCTCTTTTCCCTTCCTTCTCTCATTCCTTTCCTCTTCCTCCCTCCTTTTTTTGTTACAGTGTTAGTAGCAGCAAAATAGTTATTCATTCTCTCTCCAAGAAGTGACAAAGTTAAAATGGTCTCACTCTTTTCACCACTGCACCATCCTCAACCCTATCAAAAGAAACAAAAACAAACAAAAGCCCCACAACCAAGTTGAGTTTTTTTATGCTTGTACTATCCAATCAGCTCCAGGTAATCTAAATATTGTCTATCTTTTGAGACCTATCTGAAGTTTTTCCATAAAGAGTTCCCTTACTGCTGAAGCCCACACTGATTTGCACTTCATCTGAACTCCCACAGCACATTTTATCTGGATGCTTCTCCTGGCAATACATTAGATATTCATTTGTATTTTTATTCAAATGTTTTGTCTGCCTGTCTGTCTATCTATCTATCCACACATATGTATTATCTGGCAACTTGAGGATAAGAACTATGTAGGTCTTGTATTTCTTTGTTACCTTCCATGGTTTCTAACAGGTTTTTACTTAAACAGTAAGTATTTAACTTTAAAAATTGTTGAAAGATAATTGAATGAAAATCAAAAGCAGTCATTCCAAGTTTGGCTTCCAAACAGAGATCCTTTTCAGGGATGGGATAAAATATGATTCCAGTTAATTTTAAATGCAATCATCCTAAAGCTTCCATAAGAAGGTTCACTGTGATTATTCAGAATGAGTTCCCTTTCACAGTGCAAGAATTCTATGCTTGGCCAGGGTTTTACAAGGTAAAATAATGCTGTATGAAACGATTGGGAGAACAGTAAACAGTCATCGACCTGTGGTTGCTTACACATCTCTTTTTACCCTATTATGGGGTTAAGCTTTGTTTTTACTTGTGGCCAGGTCGGAACCCCCATGGCGTCTTCCTATGGAACTCAGAGTACCATTGCGGGGGCTCTCTTTTCCTTTCTTTATTGAGAAAAGGAAACAGGAAATAAAATGTAAAACCCTCCAACCGTTAGTGTCACACCAAGGTTGTGAATTTAACCGCACCCAAGTCAGGAAATTAAAGTACGGTTCTCACACTGACGTTCCCTCTCCTTTCATTGCCCACGCAATGTTTTTCAGATTTTGGTTAGATGATATACATGAAAGAAAGGTCTGAACTCTGGGTAATGGGTTGACTTCTGTGCTCCTTGATTCTGGCATAAATCAACAAGCAAATTTAACATTAAACTAATATATTCATCACTTACACCACAACAAGGGTTTTTAACTTACAGTCTATGAACTTTTAAAATATATGTAATTTGTATAAAATACATAAGATTTCAAAGGAAACCAATTATATTGCAATGCAGTATACACACACATACATATACACACACACATATACACACACAAGCGTGCGCATATATGTGTGTGTGTGTACAGCAGGAAGAGACCTTAAATGTTATGTAATCCAACTCTATTTCCATTTTATAGCCGAGGAAACTGAAGCCCAGGCAAGTTAGACACCTAAGATTACAGAAAGATAGTAAGTAAGAGAAATGAGATTCAGTACTCCCTTGCCTGACAACCTTCAGTGGTTCCCCATTGCCTACAGAATAAAATCCAAATTTATCGAAGCACCCTCCATCTCCCAGCACCACCCTACCTTTCCAGTCTTCTCTTCCACTTCCACTACTTTCCTTCATATGCCACGTGCACCAACCAAATTGGACTATTCACCATTCCCTGAACGCTACAGGTTTTCTCATCTGTGTACCTTTGACTGCTCAACAAATATTTATGAAGTGCCTACTATGTACAAAACATTGTCCTATCTATTGGGGAGATTATATATATGTATATTTATACACAGATATGTATATATGTATGTGTATATATGTTTATATGTCTATATAACTGTAACTGTATCTATACACGCACATATGTGCGTCTATATAATGATGATAATGATAGCTGACATTTATATAGAGTCTACTATGTGGCAGGCACTGTGGGGCTTTACAAATATTATCTTATCACAACAACCCTGTGAAGTAGATGCTGTTATTATCCCCGTTTTACAGATGAAGTAACTGAGGCAGGAGAGGTTAAATGACTTGCTCAGGGTTACACAGCCAGATTTTAACTGAGGCCTTCCCAATTCCCAGACCAGCATTCTATCCATCATATAACCGAGTCAATACATAGATACAATTATATATTTATATACATATATCTATATGTACATATGTATTACATACACAAATGCATGTAACTCGTGACTCAGAGTCCATTTGCAAAAAACTCTCCTCATTAGTGGAAATTTCTTATTCAATTCTCTATGACTGTCATTGGGAGTGATTATTCAGTGCTTCATGTCCAAGTGTACGGCAGAATATTGAATAATCAATCTCCACCAATGGGGAGATTCTTTTTTTTATTTTATTAATTTATTTTGATTTATCAACAATCACTTCCATATGCTTTTGAGTTGAAAATTTTTCTCCTCCTTCCTCCCCCCACCCTCCCCAAGCAGCGCACAATCTGATATAGGCTTTAATTTACATTCCTATTAATATTTTCACATTAGTGAAGTTGTAAGTAAAATTAAAAAATAGGAGGAATCAGAAAGATGAAACAAACTCAACAGAAGGTAAAAATAAGTGATAGCGATTCAACTTCCATAGTTCTTTCTTTGGATGTGGATAGCGTTTTCCATCCCGAGGCCTCTGGAGATGTCTGGGCCTGTACTCTTTATAGTTCCACTCCCAACAGCCAGAGCTCGATCTGGTCTTGATTCACAAAACTCATATTCCTTAAAAATGTCTCCTACTTGACTCCTGGACTTGCTTCCTGCTGAGAGTCTTACTGGGAAAGTAGCTACACATGTAAGATATGATGACCAATGTGTGTGGGGTGCGGGGAGGGAGAAATAGAACTACCCCAGGCAAAGGATGATTCCCTCTTAAGGGCTCAGTTTAACAATCTTAGTCATCGCATAACGTGGCTGTTATTCTGTACAAAGTCCTCTTGGTTCTGCTCACTTCACTCAGCATCAGACCATATAAGTCTTTCCAGGTTTTTCTGAAGTCAGCCTGTTCATCATTTCTTATAGCACAATAGTATTCATTACATTCATATACCACAACTTGCTCAGCCATTCCCCAATTGAGGGACATCCTCTCAATTTCCAATTCTTTGCCACCACAAAAAGAGCTGCTATGAATATTTGTGTGCATGTGGGTCCTTTTCCCAATGGGGAGATTCTTGTGCGAATAAGCTTTGAGCTTCAGATTAGACATAGATACAGCTATACAAATAGATCCAGTTACAATTATATAGACACATATAAACATATATACACATGCAGAGAGAAGACTAAAAACCAAAACAATATCCTCAAGGTAATTATATTCCACTATTCTCTTAACCTGGAATATCCTCTCCTTTCCTCTCCTCTCTACATGTCAAAGGCCTAAGTTATATAGATAAAATTCAACATGCCCTCTTCCATGAAGTATTACAATTTCCAAGCTAGAAGTCATTGATCTTTTCTCTGAAGGAGGAATACATTGTACCTCTCCTATAGAATTTTTTAGCACACGTTTGTCTTGGACCACAATTATTTTTTTTAATGATAGTAAAGAGGTTAGATCAAAATTTGTAGA
Source organism: Phascolarctos cinereus (assembly GCF_003287225.1). Classification (NCBI taxonomy): domain Eukaryota; kingdom Metazoa; phylum Chordata; class Mammalia; order Diprotodontia; family Phascolarctidae; genus Phascolarctos; species Phascolarctos cinereus. Next base: position 227,074,853 of record NW_027555736.1, read on the forward strand.
ATTAGAGGACAGCTAGCCATTAACTAGCCAAGGGTCAGCCACATCCCTGGTAATCCTTTAAAAAGTGAGACACGTGGGGGAAGCTAGGCGACACAGTGGATAGAGCACCAGCCCCGGAGTCAGGAGTACCTGAGTTCAAAATCCGACTTCAGACACTTGACACTTATTAGGTATGTGACCCTGGGCAAGTCACTTAACCCCATTGCCTAGCCAAAATATAAAATAAAATAATAAAAATTAAAAGTGAGACACACTCTCAGATGGAAGGCATCAGTTGAAGCAGCCTGCAGCTCTGAACAGTGGGACTTCTGGAAGAGGAGAAGAAAGCCAGGTCTGGAAGAAGAATTCAGCCCTTAAGAGGGAATCATTCTTTGCCTGGGGTAGTTCTATTTCTCCCTCCCCGCACCCCACACACATTGGTCATCATATCTTACAGTGTAGCTACTTTCCCAGTAGGAGACTCTCAGCAGGAAGCAAGTCCAGGAGTCAAGGTAGGAGACATTTTTAAGGAATATGAGTTTTGTGAATCAAGACCAGATCGAGCTCTGGCTGTTGGGAGTGGAACTATAAAGAGTACAGGCCCAGAGTCCATATGAGCAATCTGCCCGGCAGATATGCTGTAGCCAGGGAAGCCGCATGAGGATATCTTAAGAAAGAGACGGGAATCAGTGCCATAGGTGTGGGCCATGTTCCCTACATGTATACCTCTTTATGTGGGTGCCTACTCCTCCCGTTGATGTATATAGTTGTGGGAGAGTATTCCCCAAGTTTACGAGGAGAATGTTTTGTTCCTATTGTTTTTATGATGCCATGTCAGTCAACGCCTTTGCTTTGAGCTAATTGTACCTACTGGCTGATAATTAAAGGTACAACTACTAGATGGGGCTTGTGAACTATGGCTTTAGTAGAGTATGGATTCACAAAGTGGCTTGAACAAGAGGGAATTGTTCCCTGCTAACTTCACCTACAAGTGTGAGTTAGTAGGGATCAGGAACATCCGAAAGAAATGCCAAGACTTGGCACCTGAACTGAGCCTCAGATAAAGGTAACGATTCCGAAAGGTGAAGACAAAGGAGTGTATTCCGTGTGTAGTAGAGGACCTGTGCAAATGTGCTGGAGCAGAGTTAGAATGTCAAGTTCAGAAAGCAGCTAGTGGTTCTGTTTTGACTGAAAAACAGAATGAGTGAAGGAGATCCACATGAAATGAGGGTGGAAAGTCCGGCTGGAGTCAGATCAGCTTTCTCTAGTAAGAGTATTTTATGATAAGATTCCTATGCTCTGTAACTTGACAACTTGATATTCCAGCTATTACTTAGTGGCTAATGAAGTCTTTAAAAACAGAAACCAAAATAACTCAATCTCTGTCTTGAGTGACCTAAGGGGAAAGGAGAGGCCATCCATGCCCAGGCTAGGCAAGAACTAGGAACAGGATAGAGAGACACAAAAGGGGACCCCCAATGGAGCTAGGTATAATGATGGAAGGGAAGAAAACCCTAAGCGTGGCTTCTGGAGCTGGTTGCATTCCCATTGAGGGTCATTTCTTTATATAAGCTGCTAATTTTGTATTTTTTTACATGGTAAACACAGACTATAAATAGTATCTTGATTTTCCCTACCCCTGTGACCTGCTTCAAAATGCATATGTTTCTGAGTCCTCACAAGCACACAATATAATACATATAATCTCCTTAGTAAACATGCTTTAGAGAGTCTCCCGCATGGTCTAAAATATATTGATCCTTGCTTTACCTCATTACCATCAGATAATTTTTTTTTCTTTTCCGTAAATGGGCCAGCGTCATCTCTTTCAAAAGAGCTGCTTGCATTCACAGCTGTTCTGGGATTGTTAAAATTCCAACTTGAATCAATAGCCTTACACGCTGTCATTGGACTCCTCTGCCTCACGTTTATGTATGCTCTCTTTCTGAGGATGTGCAAGTCAAGATCCATTGGCCTGAAAAAGAACATAATTTGGTTTGACATGTTTGAAATTCTAAGTTACTTTTATTTTCTGGTTGCCCCATAACATGTTTCATAATCTGGAACCACTGACCACCTCTAAAAACAACAGACAACAGAATTAGGATGTAAAAAAGAAAAGAGGAAAGAAAAAAAGCTTATGTCTTTTTAGAGGGTGTGATCAGCCCATAGAATTTGTCACCTCAGATCACAAGTCAGCTTTTAGTACTGCGGTAAAACATTCTTAGCTAGAACTTGAGATGGTGTAGAGTAAGAAGACCTGGGTTCAAATCCTGGCTATGAAGCTTGTTTCCCTGTGACCTTGGACAAATCATTTAATCATTCTAAGCCTCAGTTTCCTTATTTATAAAATGAAAAGATTGGATTAATTGGTCACTGAGATCCCTTTGAGTTCTAAATCTATTATGATGTGATACAGGTTTGCTCCCACTTTAATAAAACTAACATATGAGCATCTGAACTTCAAAACAGATAACTTTAGGAGTGCCATTCACATTCTAAGAAGGACCATTATGGCATGATAGAATTCACACTGAATTCAATTAAAAATAATACATCTCCTAGTGTATTTATTATATATAAATTCTATTTTAACAGGACTATTCAGGACCATGGGCAGCTAGATGGCACAGTGGATAGAGTGCCAGGCCTTAGAGTCATTCTTCTTCAGTTCTAATCTGGCCTCAGACACTTACTAGGTGTGTGATCCTGAGCAAGTCACTTAACTGTTTGCCTCAGTTTTCTTATCTGGAAAATGAGCTGGACAAAGAAATGGCAAACAACTTCAGGATCTTTGCCAAGAAAACCCCAAGTGGAGTCACAAAGAGTTGGACATGACCGAAATGACTGAACAACAAGATTTAGAACCACACCTATTACATAAAGTGAGGCATAGCTATAACTGCTTTCTCAGGAGACTAAGGGAATCATAGACACTCTGAGGTGGAAGAATCCTCAGAGGTCATCTAGTAACCTTTACCCAATCAGCAATCGCCTCTCTGATATCCCTGACTAGTGCTCATCTCACCTTTCCTTGAAGCCCGCCAGTGCATGGGAACCCACTACCTCCCAAGACAATCCAAGTCACTTTTAGACCATTCTGGTAGGAAGTTTCTCTTTACGTCCAGCCCAGATCTATCCCCCTGTACCTGTCAGCCATTGCTCCTTCTGGGACCAAGCAAACCCTAATACCTCTTCCACACACTTAAAGGCAGTCCTCAGTTCCTCCAGCTGAGGAGGCCAGTTCCTTCAGCTGAGGCTTATATGCCATGGTCTCTAACCTTTTCAACATCCTTGTGGTTCCCCTCTATACGTCCTCCATTTGAATGAATCAATAGCAACACAGAATTTCAGATTCTGAAGACACCTCAAAGGTCATCTATGTAGTCCAAACTCAACTTGAAACATGAAACGCACCCATAATACTCCCCTAAGGTCCAAACTGGGGGTGGGAGCATGGAGATAAATCAAAAGCAAGATCAGAGGTTGAGGAGGGTTTGGAGTTGGTCCCAGGATGATACTGGGAGACATGAAACAGAGGTGCCAGAGCAGAAAAACCCAAGAGTCTTTGGATAGCAATGCTTCAAATCCAGTGCCTGCCGCCATAATCCTGGGAAGAAACCTCTGTGGCAACTGCTTCTCTAGGTGCTACAGCTATCTCCACTGAAGATCCAGAAAAGAAAGTTCTTGTCACCAAAGTCCTTGGTACTGTTGGATAGGCCGACATCAATAACTGATATGACCTTATGAGTGGAAATGATATTAATGAAGGGGCATTACCACCTGCTTTGTTGATGCACCCTAAGGACCATGAGACCTTTCTATCTGACATACAGCTGAAACCTTCCATAGGTGCTGTCTGCCCCATTAGAAAGGGAGCTCCTAAAAAGCAGGGCCTGTGTTACTTATCCATTTGTATCTTTCAGCACTTAGCATGGTACTTCGTATATTTTGTTGTTGTTCAGTCATGTTTTCAGTCATGTCCGATTCTTTGTGACCCCATTTGGGGTTTTCTTAGTAAAGATACTGGAGTGGTTTGCCATTGCCTTGTCCAGCTCATTTTCCAGATGAGGAAACTGAGGCAAACAGGGTTAAGTGACTTGCTCAGGGTCACACAGCTAGTCAGTGTTTGAGGCTGGATTTGAACTCAGGAGGATGAGTCTTCCTCATTCCAAGCCCAATTTGTATACTAGTAAGCAGTTAATAAAGGCCCTATTCATTCTTTCATTTAGCAGAATCAACTAGCACGATCAATGCCCATGCACAGAGAATCTCCTGGAGATTAGACCAAAGAACAGTAAGTTAGCACTGCAGGCCTTCCTGGATCAATTTACTCAAGAACAGAAGGAGTGTTTCCCATTTCCTGTTCCTCCTGCATAGCTTTTTATGATGTCTCTTTTAGGACTTGCTTAGATTTCCTCTGAAGTGTTATTAAGTATTGGCTTCACTCAAAGGTTGCAATTTGAACTGATTGATCCATGGTGGTTAGATCTGCTGTGGTAAAAATGTTAGTACTGAGTTCACCAGGTTCTAACCCATCCCTAAGTCATTCCAGTCTCTAACATTGTTCAGAGAGTGACCAGGGCACAGGAAGGGTCTAGTCTAGGAAGTTTCCATAGTAAATCTATGAGGCTCTCAGCATCATGGTAACAATGCAACTGACAGTCCTAGTTTCATGGGGAGAAATATGAGTGATGAATGCAAGTCCTACCTTCTCCTGGTGCCTTCTCCATATCTTCCATTTAGATTGTCTATCTAGAACTTGGAATCATAGCCCTCTTTTATTTCTCTCCTTTCTGATTCTATCAGCTCCCTATAGTTTTCATATAGATCAGTCATGGAGTCTAGTTACCACTGATTCATATAAATTTATGTGAATCTTCATGGGGAAGAAGTTGGATTAGTGATGGCTAGCATTGCTTTCCTATTCTCCTAATTGGCATTGTTATGATAATATTACATTAACAAAAGCCTAAAGGAAAAGAAACCAGAATAGTAAAAGGCTTGGAGGCTATGCTATATAAGGACTACTTCAAAGAATTCAGAATATTTAGCCTGGAGAAGAGAATCATGATATCTGTCTTCACATATCTGAGAAGTGGTCGTATAGAAGAGGGATTAGATTCATTCTGTTTGACCCCTAAGTTCTGAACTAGGAGCCATGGGTGGAAGTTGCAAATAAACATATTAAAACTTGATTTAAGAAAAAAAAAACCTTTCTAACAATTAATGCTATCCCAGGGTATAATTTACTGCTTTGGAAGGTGATGGGTTTCCCCTAACTGGAGGTCTTTAAGTGGAGGTCAAATGAACATTTGTTGGGAATATTGAAGGAATTCCTTTTCAAGTACAAGTTGGACTGGATGACTTCAGAGGTCCCTTCACCAGCACTGGATACTGGAATTCCACGTGTATGATACTAACATAAAATACTCAACATAGTCTGTGTTGGTGATGGCATAGCTGTTATAGGCCAGAGGCAATGCTGTAGTGAGACCTCGAGCTATATCCTTCTTCCACCTATTCCAGCATCTAGAAAACAGTAAATTGTAAACCCATTAGTATCCTCTGCAGAATCAGACTACTTGTGAGCTGGAACTGTTTATATTTATCCCTATTCCACCAAGAACATAGGATCATCAAGTATAAAAATGTTACTTCTGCCAAAACTGGAGGCAATTATTTATAAAAATAACACGAAAAAATACCCAGGCATATGGGTGATTCATTTACACTAGCAATTCTCAAATATTTTGGTCTTAGAACCCCTTTACCCTCCTAAAAATAATTGAGGATCCTAAAGAGCTTTTGTTTATGTGGGTTATATTTATTGATATTTACTGTATAGACATTAAAACATATTATTATTATTATTACTATTATGAAAATAGTTTTTATTTTGCAGACCCCTGAAAGGGGCTTGAGGATGCCCATGAATTCCCTGGATTCATATTTTGCTAGGTACTCCTTGCTACTTGGCCACTGCCTTTAATTCCAGACTAGAAATTGATGCCATTCAATGGCAAAGCTGCTTGTGTATAATTGATGAAACATTTTGGAATGAAAGGTGCTACAGATATAGAAGTTTGTATTGTCACACCAACAACAGACCCAAAACATCAATTTACAAAGTGTTGGACCACACTTGGAGAACTACTGATCTACACTTTCCCCATAGTCATTTTCCATTCTCTATCCTGTCTCTCCTTTCCCTTTCCCCCTAGCTGTCCATTTCTTTGACTTCCAAAAATGCTCAATTTTTTCAATTTTTCAATTTTTCAATTGCCCCTAAGTGATGGGTTCCTATTTCCTTTTTTTTGGTCTTACCCATACATAAAACCTCTGATTGATTCTTTTCTCTGAAACTCCTTGGGAGTTCTTTATCCTGAGGAAGAGAGAGGGAAAATATCGCCTTTAATGATCCCTTGGGAATAGCTAAATAAGAAATAGCATGAGGACAATCTGATAATGGAGTTTCTAGAACCCCACCTAGTACCAAATATAGTGCCTTACATAGGAGTAAAAGCCCAAATCAGAAACATGAGCAACATATCCATGATTCCTTTACTATTAGACCACTAAAGAAGTCTGAACCAAATCTTGCATATTCCAGGATTTCATTCTATAGAGAATATATAGGCTCCATTTTGTGATTCAAAATACGCAGGACAAGCAGGTTATATGTGAGTGATGTTTATACTTTTGAGAGGAGGCACTGAAAGCATTTGGGAACTCTTCCAGGTAACTTTCAGTCTTAGACAATTGCCTGAGGCACTGACCTGCCCTCATGTGAATCTGAGGCAGAGAAGTTCTAACTCTGAATCTTAGCAGCAAGACCTCACTCTAAGAATGGCCCTCCACTCCTCCAAACTGCCTTTCAATGACTATACTTCCACTCCACTAGTGCTAGTGTTAGGGTACAAGATTAATGTCTGTGTATATATGGAGAATCTAGTTATATTGGGCTTTTACTACTTATGTTTTTATGGATATATGAATTTCTCAGGTCATGTAAAAATGAGCTGTATTATATTGGGAATCTTATTACACGATTGACTTTAGCAAAGCATCTTTCCAGCACAATTGTCAATACACCAGAGGCATAAAATCTAAGGGTTGCCTGTTCCCTGAGGATAAGTTTCATAGTTTTGTGCTTAGGAGTGAGATTTGCCCCAGTGACGTCTGAAATACCATCTCCCCCTCACTCAACCCACAGCCAAATACATGCTTGTGCATACTTTGGTAGATGCTCTTTGCTGCCTGGCTGCCACCCTTAATTCCAGACTAGAAATTGATGCCATTCAATGGCAAAGCTGCTTGTGTATAATTGATGAAACCCTTCGGAGTGAAAGGAGCTACCGAAATAGAAATTCACATGTCACACCAACAGCAGGCTCACAACAGCAACTGACAAGCATTATCTAGCTACCCTAACATACATACATACATAAACCTTTCCTCCTCCATCACACAATTCTTCCCATTCCCCCCAATTTGTTCATAATCCCCTATATTGCACTCCTTCCTCAGTATCCTCGGATACCTATGTTTATATACATGTATACAGAATACCGTCATCACCCTGCCCCCTCCGCTCCCCTCACCCACTTCTCCTTATGCTCTCATTACCACACTTCATTCTCCCAGAGCAAAGAGTGGGAAGGTCTGAACAGATGACATATTGTGACAGAGAGTGCAAGAGTGAGGCAGAACTACAAAGCAATGCAGGTCATGGCAATAGGCTTTATATAACCCAGAGCCAGAGAGAGAACTAAAATAGCAGCTTCCCCGCTGCTCAGTTAGTCTCCTCCATCAAACAGGGATAAAATTAGAGCAGGCAGTGACGCGCACCTGCGTCTACAGAGGGACTCCAGGGAGACAGCTAGAGCTGGGCTCACAGCTCTGCCATGGACAGCGCAGACTGCCAGATTTTTCAGATCAAATCTGTCAGCAGAGCTCTCTGTGTGTGTGAGAAGTGGGGGCCGGGGAAGGGGGGCTGTCCAGCAGGAAAATAGAGCAAGGTAGTGAAGAGGGAACCAATGGTAGCCAGCCTGATGCTCTGAGAATGATGCTTTTGAATTCTTCGGCTCCTCAAAAACCAGAGCTGGTTCATCTATGAGCTTCTTCTTCACATCCTGTTCACCACCATTACCCTGAACGCCATACCCCAGCTCTGTACCCGTGTGTATAACTCTCAGAATCCATAAATAGGAGGTGGTTGACGATTATCAAAAAGTGACCCATTTAAAGCCACGTGACCACATATCCCACCCATCCCCCAAATTCCTTCTTCTCTCTCAAAACAAAAGGAAAAACACTCCTAAAATTCTGGAGACAGGTTTCCCCAAAGGAGTAAAGTGGGAGACGAGGCCAAATGAGTATGAACTCACCATTCTCTTGCCTATGTCAACACCTTAATTTATCAATCTTGCTCGAATATGTGAGAAAGAAAGAGACACTTTTGAGCATATTTTACCAGTCAGTCAGCAAGCATTTGGTCACCTACCAAGTGCCAGGCACCGTGTTAAGCTATGGGGATATAAAGAAAGGAGAAAGAAGAGTCCCTGCTCTCAAGAATTCATGGTCTAATAGGGGAGGCCACATGCAAACAACTACGTATAAGCAAGACATACATAGGATAAACTGGAGATAATCTCAGATGGAAAGCACTAAGATTTGAAAGGACTAGAAATGGCTTTTTGAAGAAGGTGAGACTTTATCTGAAAACTGATGAGCCAGGAAAGTCAGGAGGTGGAGATGAGAGTTCCAGGCATGAGGCATAGACAGCCATTGACAATGCTCAGAGTCAGAAGATGGAGTATCTTGTTCAAGGAGCAGAAAGGGGACCAGTGTTACTGGATCACAGAATATGAAGTAGGGAAATGAGGTATGTATGGGAAGATTGTAAAGCTAGGAAAAGACCAGTTTATAAATGTTCAGATTCAGATTGGTCTTTCTCTTCTTGGGGGAGGGGAGGGCACACCTGAAAAAAAAAATTTCCCCCAATATATGTACTGTAGGGGGCAGCTAGGTGGCACAGTGGATAGAGCACCAACCCTGAAGTCAGGAGGACCTGAGTTCAAATTCAGCCTCAGACTAAACACTTGACACTTACTAGCAGTGTGACTCTAGGCAAGTCACTTAACCCCAATTGCCTAAAAGTAAATAAAATAAAAATATATATGTACTGTAACAAGGATCAACATTTAACATATTTATCTTTATGTATCAGATATGAATTCTAAGGAGAGACTGACCAGTCACCTATTGTCTAGAGAAATGATTTGAAGGAAAAGTTCCCACCCAGACATCAATTTCTGAAATTCCCTCATTAGAAATGAATTCCTCTCACTGTAGTCCTCTTTAAAAACCCAAAGACTCGAGGCAGCTAGGTGGTGCAGTGGATAGAGCACCAGCCCTGAATTCAGGAGGACCTGAGTTCAAATCTGGCCTCAGACACCTAACACTTACTAGCTGTGTGACCCTGGGCAAGTCACTTAACCCCCATTGACTAGTTGGGAAAAAAAAAAAGAAGAAGAAGAAAACCCAAAGACTCCTGGGATAGTAAATCATTAAGCTAGATTATACTATAGCAAAAGTAACTTAATAAATATCCTTTACCCCAAAGGGTAGATATGAGGCTTTGATAAGAAACAGGAAGGGGAGGAAAGTGCCTACTATGTGCTGGGCATTGTGCAAAGGACTTTACAAATATCATCTCATTTCATCTTTTCAACAATCCTCTGAGGCAGATGTTATTATTAGGCACATTTTTTTCAGTGGAAGAAACTGAGGTAAACAGAGGTTAAGTGATTGTGCAGGGTCACATGGCTAGTAAGTGTCTGAGGTGGAATTTGAACTCAGGTCTTCCTGACTGCAAGCCCAACACTCTCTCCGTTTCTACACTTAGCTGCCTCCTGATAGGAACTGAGGAAGTATAAAAGAGAATATGCAGACACACAAACCTTTCTAGTGACCAAATTAATCAGTGAAACCAAGTGGAAAGGGAAAATGAGAGGCACCTAAGAATAATAACGATAAATAGAGTGCTTTAGGGTTTACAAAACACTCTCCACACAATTACCCAATGAGGTGGATGATGCCACTATTATTATCATCCCAACTTTACAGATATGGAAACTGAGGATTGGAGGAGTGACAAGCGGAAGGAGCCAAGTGTCCTGAGTTCAAAGCTAGCTCTCTTTTCACTTTCCAAACTGTTTTACAAACTCGCCTAAGGCCAACCAGAGTTGAAACTCCTCAACTACTTGGCCCTTCACAAAGGCTGGGAATATTCACGACCGAGGGATATTTCATGCAAACTTCCCCAGACTCTGAAACAAAACCTCTGTCTTTGTTATCAGGTGGAAGTTTTCTTGACCTGGTTTATCTGTGGTGCTTGCTAATTCTCCATATGTCTACAATCACTAACCTAATTATTTTTATAATGTGGTTCTCAGACTCTCTAATAGAATTCCTCCCAAGCCTAGCCATTCTTACAATACCATATACTCCATAATAACATTTTAGTGGTCATCTGTCTAGCATTGCAGCTATCCAGGCACCACAAGCCTGAGGCTACTGATCCTCACAGTTTGCCCTAGGTTACCTGTCTCATCAATAGGGGAACAAAGCTCCTCAGAGCTTCAATTCTTTCTCCCCATCCCACTCCTGTCTCAGATTCCTGAGGAACAAAGCTGTGTTTGACCTTTAATCTAAGATGCCATTCTATGGCAAAACTGCTTTCCAGAATGGGAAGGAAGTAACAAAAGATACTCATGGTACTAATAGGAATCAATATGTAAAGGCTGTTTTATTCCCATCTAGAAAGGGAAAGATAAGCAATAAAGAATGATAGAATTATTCCAATCCGTCAAGAAGCTAATATACAAGCCTATAATACCATTATCTGCCCTATCTACCTTACAGAGTTGTAAAGATCAAACAGAATAATCTATGTAAAAGTGCTTTTAAAACTAGAAAATAGTGGGGCAGCTAGGTGACAGCGTATAGAGCACCAACCCTGGAGTCAGGATGACCTGAGTTCAAATCCGGCTTCAGACACATGATACTAGCTGTGAGACTCTGGGCAAGTCACTTAAACCCCAATTGCCTCACCAAAAAGTAAAAAAAAAAAAAAGAAAGAAAACTAGAAAATATTGTATAAATATAATGGATTATTATTAACATTAATAATAACAATAAATTCAAAACGATTAGCAAAGGACTGACATCATAGCATCACAGCTTTAGAAGTGAAAGGAACCTCAGAGGTTATTTAATCCAGTGGTGTCCCTGTGGGTCTCATATTGACTTAGTTTTAAAATGTGATATTATCTACATTTCATTGTAACTTTTATTTCACTAATTATTTCCCAGTTACATATTAATATGGTGCCTTCACATTTAGAAGTGTTGTTGGCCTCACGGGGCCTGGGCCTCATAGATGACACCCAGATTTCTTCATTGTGCTTAGCGGTTTCTTCTGTCGACTCATCTTTGCAGCCTCAGTTCTTCCTTTGGGACTTTGCGCTTGAGCTGCTGCCCTCTAGTCCTCCTGGATGACTTAGGCCTCGTTTGGTCTTATCTGCTCTGTAATTGGATTCCCATGCTGATGCAGGTCAGGTGGCCAGTATTTATTAGGCCCCACTCTCTGCCTCAGTCACTGGCTTCTGTCATAGTCTCCTGGTAATCCACTGTAGATTGGCTGGTTTCTGTTTTCCTCTTTCAAAATTCTTTTTTTTAAGTCTGATTTTTTTTTCTTCTCTTTTTCTTTTGTGAGGCAGTTGGGGTTAAGTGACTTGCCCAAGGTCACATAGCTAGTAAGTATCAAGTGTCTGAGGCTGGATTTGAACTCAGATCCTCCTGACTCCAAGGCCAGAGCTTTATCCACTGCACCACCTAGCTGCCCCTTGCAAAATTCTTAACCAGGTATTGGTTCCATGTCCTTCTATGGCTCTGACAGGCCTCAATGGGATATTGGAGACCACTGTGGCCTCAGGCTATACAACCCCCTGATGTCTATTGAGTTACTGAATTTGGTCTGACCCCTGCTGTGGTTCCCTGTGTTCTGAGAAATGCAGCCCCTATTTCCCTGTACAGTGATCTATGAGGATTGGTTCTATGTCTGATTTTGTACTAACAGGCCAGAGTCCTTTGACCATTTATCAGCTGGGGAATGGCTCTTATTTTTATAAATTTTGACTTATTTCCCTATGTATTTGAGAAATGAGTCCTTTATCAGAGAAACTTGCTGTAAACTTTTTTGATATTACTTCATTGTCCATGGTACTTTTTAGCAAAACATAGTTTCCCTGATTATCTCTTTTAACTGGGTCTGGTTTTGCTTTTGCTTTGTCTGAGATCATGATTGCTACCGCTGCCTTTTTTACATCAGCTGAAACGTAATAGATTCTGCTCCAGCCCTCCCCCACCCCTTTTAACTCTATATGAGTCTTTCTGTTTCAAGTGTGTCTTTTGTAAACAACATACAGTTGGATTCTGGTTTCTAATCCTTTCTGCTATCTGCTTCTGTTTAGCTCATCCCATTCGCATTCACAGTTACGATTACTGTGTATTTCTTCCCATTTTGTTTTCATCTGTTTATCCCCACCTCTGTCTTCCATGTTTACCTGCCTATGCTATTGTGGTCTTCCCCAGAAAACCTCTTTACCCACCTTTTGTGGCTTCTGGCAAACTTTTTGTGGAGTTCTGGACTAAATGAGGGAGTTGAATTCTGATTCTTGTCAGTCTTCTTTATCATTGGTGTTCCTGTGTCCTTTTCAGATTTTTTTTTTTGTTTCTATATGGAAGATCTGGGATTCTCTATGAACTTTCATGTCTCCTCCTTAGCCTCAGTCCTACTTCTTACACATGAGAAAACAGACTTAAAAAGATTAAGCAACTTGCTCGAACTTACATAAGAACTAAATGAGAGTCAGGATTTGATCCCAAGTCTTCTGACCCTAAATCCAAGGTTCTTTGCACTTTATCACTCAATGACTTCATCATACACATAGATGTTCTTGCAAATACTCTGGCATCGTATTCATTAACCATCCAGGACTTGTGCCTTCACACCAGCCCATACCCAGGGATGAACATACATACCCCTGATCTCACTGCTAATGGTTCTTCCTCTATGATCCACAACTCTGAAGTTCTCTCTGATCATAAACTCTTTTCACATATTTCCTTCTGGCTCACTCCTTCTTAAACCTATTTTTTCACCCTATCCCCTCTCTGCTCTCCTAATCTTCCACTCCTGATCTGGTCTTACTTTCCTCCCTTGACAGTCTCAGTTCCTCAGGTAGCAATTTTAATTCAACACTCTCCCTTGTCCTTGACTACCCTTGTCTCTTTATCCTGCTAATGCTTGCTAAACCCCATTCCTGGGCTACTCTTTTGCCCTTCCCTACCCCCATAGGTAGGTAGTGCAGTAGATAGGGCACAGGGCCTGGATTTAGGAAGATCTTAGTTCAGCCTTTGACATTCACCAGCTTTGTGACCTTGGGCAAGTCACTTCACTGGTTTTGACTCAGTTTCCTCAACTATAAAGTGGGGTTCATAATAACACCTACCTCCTAGATATAATATTGGTAAAGCCCTTAACATAGGACCAGGCACATACTTAGTAAATGTATGTTCCCTTTCCTTTCCTTCTGTCTGCCCCCTCCCACTTTTTTTTTCTCCACTCCTACTTATACTGCCCAAAAAGGATCCATTTGGGTCAACTATAAATTTTCTAATTTCAGTTGGGCCCCTATTGGTATCACAAAATCCTTTAGTCTCCTCTGACTGACTCTTCATCATATGCCCCATAGAGTAAGTTCTAAATCTCTTCTCTCCTCAAGCTAACTACATTTCTCTCTCCCCTTTTCTCCTCAGCAGAGAACCTTGCCTCTCACTTTACTGAGAAAATAAATGCCATCCATCATTACCTCCCTCTTCTCCTCTATTCTATGTCTCAAAACCCTCCATAATCTCCTAGTCTCGTTTTCTTTGCTACAGTCTCTGAAGAAAAAGTGGCTATTATCCTCATCAAGGCCAATCCCTCAATTTGTGCCTTTAATCCCATCCCATTGAACCCCATTTCCTCTGGTAGCTTGCCCTTTCAGTCAATGTCCTATCTTTCTCGTCCCAATCTTTCCTTCCCTCCTGGCTTTATCCCTACAATCTACAAACATGGAAATCTCTTCTACCTTAAAAAAAGAAAACGAAAACTTTCACTTGATCCCATTGTTCTCTCCAACTATTATCCTATAAATTTCATCCTTCTCAAAGCCAACACCCAGAAAAAGATGTCCATACGTGGTGTCCTCTACTTCCTGTGCACATATCAACCCCTTGTGTCTAACCCACCTTTATTGAAACTACTCCATTCAAGGCTACCAGCGGTATCTTACATGCTAAATCAGATGGCCTTTTCTCAGTGTTCATCATTCTTGACCTCTCTGCAGCTTTTGACACTATAGACCACTCCCTCCTCTTTCACATTTTCTCCTCCCTTGAATTTTATGATGATATCCTTTTCTGCTTCTCCTCTTACCTGTTGGACCACTCTTTCTTAGTCTCCTTTGCTGGAACACCATCCATCACCTACTCTCTAACTTTGTCTTCTAAGGTTCTATTATAGGCCCTCCTTTCTCTAAAACCTCTTGTCTACTTTCATGGGTTCAATTATCATGTCTATGCAGATGACTCCCAAACTATGTGTCCAGCCCCAATATCTTTCCAGAATTTTTATTGAATTGTGAACTTCTTGTGGTCAGGGACTGTCTTTTGACTCCTTTTTTTTGCCCAGTACTTGCTTGGCACAATTCCTGACACATAGTATGTTTATTTAGAAATATTTTTTGACTAACTGACTGAACTCCAGGCTTCCATCACCAGCAGTACTGACTTATCAAAAGGCTTTCCTGATCCCTATTGCTAATGCTCTCTCCCTCTTCAAATTATTTCATATATGCTTATCTGGGTGCACCCCTCAATAGAATGTAAGATCCTTGAGAATAAGAACTGTTGGTCATTTTTTGTCTTTGCAGTCCTTGCACTAAATAAATGCTTCTTGGATGGTGTGGAATTAAGTTGAATTTCCTAAGGAGTCTGGAGAGGTGATTGAGGGAAATTGTGAAAAAAGCCAAGGCCACTGTCTGAATCAGGAAGTGAAGAAGCATGGAAAGGAAGATTGAAAGCAGGAGTTTGTAACCTGGAGTCTGTTACCTTTTGTGTAAAAAAAACCCAAAACTTTTTTGATAAACAGTTCAATATAATTGACTTCTTTTGTCAAAGAAAAATACTAATATAGTACTCTTCGATGTAGGCCCATCTGACCCCAAAATGTAATTTAATAATTACCATTAATGATTAATTTAATTAATCCGTATCCAAGTCATTTCCAGCTTAGAGAAAAAAATGTCCAAACTGGAATAGTCTCCTCTCTGACTTCAGGTAACATTTACGGGAATTTTGAACAAGGAAAAGATATCTTGAAATACAATCTGGATCAACATTCTAGAGTTAAGAAAACAAAACCCTTTAGGATAGGCAGGAGACTGCTTTTAGGTGGAACAGTAAGTACAGCATTTCAGGGATGGAAAGGACAATGAAATAAACAAAAGTTAAATTTGGAAATTGCTCTTAATCCATTCACCTAATGAAAGATATTTTTTAAACTTTGTTCTGATCTATTCCATCTTCCAAGGGGCTTTTCCTCCAAGGGGTTTTTCCTAGGAAAATAATATTTTTTAAATTATGTTAATTATTATTTTAAATATTATTATTAGAAGAAAATATTATTTCTAATTATTTTTTATTTTACTGAAAAGGGGGTTTTAAAATATACTTCCATAGCTTTGTAATCTTGGGAATTTTATTTTAAACATTTGAAACATTATTTTGAGAAAGGATCCATAGGCTTCAATAGATTTCCAAAGGAGGTCCATAACACAAAAAAAGGTTAAGCATCCTTAATTTAAGGCAAAATGTGATTGACTCCAGTTTTCTCAGTAGTGTTCTGGCCGTACCTTCTATTGTGTTGATGTTGTTCAGTCATTTCAGTTGTGTCTGACTCTTTGGGACCCCACTTGAGGTTTTCTTGGCAAAGATACCAGAATGTTTGTCATTTCCTTTTCTAGCTCATTTTATAGATGTGGAAACTGAGGCAAACAGGGTTAAGTGAGTTTCCCAGGGTCACATAGCTAAGTAAGCATCTGAGTCGGATTTGAACTCAAGGAGTCTTCCTGACTGGCTAGCACTCTATCTACTGTGCCACCTAGTTGCCCCTCATCTCTTATTTTACAATGTAGGGAAAGAATTGTTGCAGGGCTTAGCATTGTGCCTGGCACATAGTAGGCACTTAATAAATGTTAGTTGATTGGGGAAAGAATCAAAAGCATCTAAGCAAAAGATCTCAGATGGAAGAGGATGTCTTGGGGAGGGAGAGTACGTTGGGAAAAAGCATTTTTTTTCTCTTACTTGTATCAGGCTATGATGAGGAATCCCCAAAGAGGCCTGGGGACCCTAGAATTTTATAGAAACAAGCAAGTTCCTCCTATTCTAAGGAGGAACTCCAACTCTTTTATCAGTTATTACTTCATCCTTTTTAGGGGCTTTGTGAGGTAAGTAGGAATAGTCTAGACCATTCATAATTTTCTCCTTTCTCAGACACCAGAGTTGGGAGGGGCAAAGAGCAAGTTTAGCAAGACAATCAGGAGTTAGATAACAGGTATGAATGGTGATACAGGAAGTCTAGACCATAAAAGTTCCAAAGGCCCCTGACATATAACATTTTGTTTTATGATCCTCAGCAAGGATGTAATCCATCAGCCTAAACCAGGATCACAATAGGGACATTTTTTCACTCCAGATCCAGCAACATAATAAACAAAAGCTTCGTGATTCTAGGAAGAATAAAATAAAATGAGGAGAACCGAGGGTAGGCCCTTCATTTTAAAATGCTCATGTCCTATATTTCCTATTGTTTGTACCTCCTGGACCCCTCTTCCCCTTCCTCTGTTTCTTGATTGAAATCATTTGAATTTCTGCCAAGGGATGAAACTGACTCACAGTTAACTTGATATGGCTACACACCTTGCCTTATCTCATGTTATTGGTAATCAGATTGACTACACCTGGCTGGTCTTCTTCCGGTCTGAAAGCTTCCTCTGACGTAGGCATGCCCAATTAGAGTCTTGCCAGTCATTGTATCCCCAGCCCTCTGCACAAATCTAGGCATGTATTAATAAATGCTTCTTGGCTGGTTGAAAATAATGCTTACGCTTGGTAATCTGGTGTAACTGATTCTGATAGTTCAAGTTATTATTAGTGAAATGGGATTTTGGAGCATTCCCAGATCATCTAACATGGAAGTGCTGTGAAGAGTTTGTCTAGGCATTCCCAGATCTCCAAAGTTGAGTGTACTCTCCTTTAGGGTACTGGAGAATCCTGGGGGAAGAGCAAAATGTAATATGCCTGACCTTCCAAGTGGTGTGGACCAGGGTGGTCATTGTTAAATTAGTAGTAGTAGTAGTGGTGATGGTGGTGGTGGTGGTGGTGGTAGCAGTAGCAATGGTAGTAGTAGTGGTAGCAGTTAACAGTAATAGTAGTGACAATAGCTCAATTTGTATGTAGCCTCACATAGCACTTGCCTATTCTGTGTGGCCAGAAGTATTATTATCCCTATTTTAACGATGATGATGGCAGTATTTAAATAGCACAATGGATAGAACAATGGGCTGGAGTGAGGAAGACCTGAGGTTAACATAATAGCTAACAGCACCCGCCTCCCAGGGTTGTTATGAGGATCAAATGAGTTAATATTTGTAAAGCACAATGACTAGCACACAGTAGGCACTTAAAAAATGCTTGTTCCAACCTCCCTTCCCTTCCCCTACTGAAAAATGAGTTGTTCTATCACTTGACAAAAGGGATAGAAGCCACATTTTTGGTTCGGGAAACGAAGAACCGGAAAGTGGGTTTCACAGAATGATCTTGTCACTCGGTAGGAAGGTGGCTCAGCATACTAAGCAGGGTCCTAAAGTGCATGGCTGGTCTTACTCACAGGCAGACGAGGTGACTGTGACATGGGGTGATTTCAGGAATTCTGGGAAGTCCCATTGGGACTCTTCTCTACTCTGGTGCTGGTATTTGCTTTTATCTCTAATTCCTAACGTTCTTTTAACTGTCATCCCACAATTTGAAAGACTCAAAATGCACATTCCTTTAGGAAAGGAAACCGAATGACTTAGGAATGACATCATATCCACTCATGAGAACTGGAGGAAGGAGCCAGAAGGAACTGGAACACCTAGACAGGAAGGAGAGAGGAAAAGAGAAGGAAGAAGCTGCCTTCCTGAGTCTGCCCAGGACCAGCCTTCTTCTTATGGGGTTAAGATGGCACTTCCTTAAGTGCTTGGTGAACCAGCTGGAATGACACAGACCCTATTGACCATTTGACTCACCCTGTCTGCTGCATAATTTTTTTTACTTTTGGTTCTTCTGGCACACAGCGCTGGGACAACTGAAGTAATATTATCATATAGCCAGTTTGTGAGGATCTGGGGCCCAAAACTCCTTGAATATGCAGACTTTCCCATCTGGTGCAGGTTGGGGAGACACATGGTAAAAAAATATCTATATGGAGAAAGCCGTGATTGCTATGATTCTCCCCAGTAACTTCCACCAGGACTTCTATAGAGATCTCCAAATCCTGTTCTTATTATTGTGAATATTCTCCTTTTATTTTGATCAAAACAAGGGGCTCAAGGTACTTGTCCCTTCTCATCATGCTGGCAAGCCCATCCTAAACCTTTCTCAGGCAACTTGGTGGCACAGTGGATAAGAGCTCTCCTCCTGAAGTCAGGAAGACCTGAATTCCGATCCAGTCTCAGACACTTACAGTGGCCCTGGGCAAGGAAAGCATTTAATCTCCGATTGCCTCAGTTTCCTCAAATGTAAAATGGGGATCATAATAGCACCTACCTCCTAGGGTTGTGGTGAAAATAAATCAAAGGAGATAATATTTGTAAAGCGTTTAGCATAGCGACTGCCCCATGGCAGGTGCTTAATAAATGCTTGTTTCCTTCCTTCCAATGTATACCAAAATAATCCCATTTTAGTTTGTTAGTCTAGTAGTCATCACAGAATTTGCCTTAATAGCTTAAGGACAGTGAGTACCAATGACTGTGATTCTGGGTCCATTCTACATCACCATGCTGGGTTCCTGTCACAAAAGGGGCGGCCTAGAGTAAAAGAGGTCACAACCCCACACCTATTCGTAATGCCATTTTAAAGATGAGAAAATAGCTCAGAGACATTATGGCATTTGAAGTTAGCAGTGCTGGTGGGGTTTAGAGTAAAGCTGAGTTCTGACTCCCAGTCCAGTGTTTGTTCTACCTCACCAGACTGTCTCTTGTAAAGACTAAAAGAGTTCAGGAGAATTTCAGTCTATTTGAAAAATAAAATTTTCTTAATTTCATCAACATGTATTTAGCCTTCTAAAGTAGCAGAAAAAGCAATGAACTTGAAGTGAAGAGACCCAGTTTTGAATATCTCTGTGACTTTGGACAAGTTTCTTAACCTTTATGAGTCTTTGTTTCATCATCTGTAAAATTAGGTTATATGATATCTAATTCAAGGCTTGTTTTTTTAAGAAAGCACTTTGTAAACTGTAAAGTGTTATAGAAATGGGAGGGATATTAATAGTTATTATCATAAGGAAGGAAAGAAAGAAGGAAACAAACATTTATTAAGCACCTTCTTGTGCTAAGCGCTTTAAAAATATTGTCTCATTTGATCCTCATGATAACCCTGGCAAGTAGGTGCTATTGTTAGCTACCTTTTACAAGTTAAGGAAACTGAGACAGAGGTTAAGTGACTTGGCTAGGTTCACCCAGCTAGTAAATGCTTGAGGCTGGATTTGAAGACAGGTCTTCCTGACTCCAGGTACAGAGCTCTATCTATTTATGAAATTACTAAGAACCAGAATAAGTTATGGTCTACGTTTATAGAATGAATACACACACATAAAATCCTTTATCCTTAAAATATCCTTTAAATACCCTTGAAATATTATTATTATTAGACCTAATGACTTTAGTTTTTCTTTCATTCATTTTCTAATGAGTAGCACTTAACTTTTTTTGTGTCGTGGTTTGGTGAGGCCTTCTCAGAATGTTTTTAGATACATAAAGTAAAATATATTAGCATTACCAAGGAAACATATTGAAACACAGTTATCGGAATATTTTTGAAAAACAAGTTTCTAGACCTCAGGTTAAGAGCCCCTTCTCTGGAGTAATATCAAGAAAAATCTTGACCCATGCTTCATGCTTCCTGAAATCACCTCTAAATGAAAATTTGCTTCAGCTACAACCCATTTTTCCCCACCCCCAACTCTACACATCTTCATACAAAATGGTACTTCAACCCAAAATAAATTTCTGGGGTGCTTCTTCCCTAAAGGGAAAGCAGAAGCTCCTAGTGAATACAGAGGGAAGGATGAGCTCCCTGTCTAGACCATCATCCAAGGGGAATTCTACCCACACAGTTCCCCCTGGAAATCCCCTCAGTCCAAAGTAACTGCTGACTCAGGCTACCCATTTTAATGACCAACTCAATTTTGTTACTTAGTAGCTCAGGCCTCTCATTCCCCCTTCTGTCTTCCCTCTGGAAATGAGAAAAACGCAAACTCTAACTGGAGTTTCATTACAAAGTCTAAATCACCCAGAGGCAGTTTCCCGGCTCTAAACACCTGAAATTCCTGCAAGAACTGGCTCAGATAAAATACTTGTTTTTGTTGAGTTTCTATGATAGGCAAAAATGTTTTCATAGCATTATAGGATTTAGAGCTGGAAGGGACCTTAAGAGATAATCTAGCTTTAGAATCATAAATCATAGAACCACAGATAACAGAGCTGCAAGGGGCCTTGGAGGTAACCTAGTCCAATTTCTTCATTCAACAGATGAGGAATCTCTGGCAAGAGGTCAGCAAGTATTTATCAAGTGCCTACTCTATGCTAAGCCCTGGGGATACAAAGAAAGGCAGAAAATAGTCCCTGCCCTCAGGGAGCTCAGAATCTAATGGGGGAAGATAATATGCAAACATCTATGTACAAACATGATATTGCGTGTGTGTATGTATGCATATGTGTATATGCATACACATATATGCATGTATAATATGGGGGCAGCTAGGTGGCACAGTAGATACAGTGCCAGGCACTAGAGTCAGGAAGACTCCTCTTCCTGAATTCTAATCTGGCCTCAGTCACTTACTAGCTGTGTGACCCTGGGCAAGTCACTTTACCCAATTTGCCTCAGTTTCCTCATTTATAAAATGAGCTGTAGAAGGAAATGGCAAACCACTCCAATATCTTTGCTCAGAAAACCTCAAATGGGGTCATGAAGAGTCAGACACAACTAAGAAGTGATTGAACCACAACTGCATGATATACAGGGTATATGTGTATACATATGCATATGTAGGCAGAAAGGTAGGTGTGTATGTAAACTTTTCCTAGTGTCCCTTAATGCTAGTGCCTTCCTTCTGAAAATACCAGTTCCATTTTGTGTGTGTGTGTGTGTGTGTGTGTGTATATGTATATGCATGCATACACACACACATATATGTATATGTGTATATATGTGTTGGTATCTATATTACATATGCACATGCAAAAATTAGAGGTGGTAATCTCAGAGGGAAGGCACTGGCATTAAGGGACACTAGGAAAAGTTCCTTGTAGAAGGTAGGATTTTAATGGAGACTTAAAAGAAACTAGGAAGGGAAGGCAGAGCACTCTAGGCATGGAGGACCATATCAGTGAAAATGCTTGGAGTTAGGAGATGGACCGTCTTATGGGAGGAACAGCCAGGAGGCCAGTGTGGCTGGATTGCAGCATACATGAAAGAGGGTAACATGTAAAAAGACTGGAAAGAGGCCAGATTATGAAGGGCTTTAAAAGCTGAACAGAGGATTTTGTATATGGTCCTGGGGGTAATAGGGAGCCACTGGATTTTATTGAAGAGAGGGGTGACCTAGGGAGACCTGTGCTTTAGGAAGATTACTTTTGTAGCTGAGTGGAGGATAGACTGGAGTGGGATGAAGTCTGAGACAAGGAGACCGACCCAAAGCTGTTATAATCCTCTGGGTGTGCGGTGATCGAGGTCTGTATGAGGGTGGCAGTGTCGGAGAAGAGAAGGGGAGCTTTATAAGAGAGAGACACAGAGGAGTTAGAAGGCAGAGCTGACATTCAAACTCAGGTCTTGACTTCATACTTCAGCACTCTTCTCAATATGACAGGCTGTCTCTCATGCCCTCATTTTGCAGAAGAGGAAATTGAGACTCACCCAGGGTCACACAAGCAGTTGTCTTGTTGTTGTTGTGAGTTGTTTTATCCAGTCGTGTCTGACTCTTTGTGCCCCCATTTGGGGTTTTCTTGACAAAGATACTGGAGGGGTTCGACGTTTCCTTCTCCAGCTTCAAAGGTGGTATTTTACAAGATGTGGAATCTGGCTCTTCTGACTCCGCGTTCTAAGCAGTCCAGTCTTGGAGATTTTAAATTTTGTACATACTAGTCCAGATGGGGAACCTGCAGCCTCCAGGCCACATGCGGCCCTCTAGGTCCTCCAGTGTGGCCCTTTGACTGATTCCAAACTTCATAGAACAAATCCCCATATAAAAGGATCTGTTCTGTAAAATTTGGACTTGGTCCCAAGGACTTAGAAGGCCACAAGCGGCCTCAAAGCCACAGGTTTCCCACCTCATAACTAATGAGTGGAGACTGTCTAAGGAATTTGCTGGAAAAGATCAAAAGACAAGAGTAGGAACTCTGGAAATAGCTGAGTAATCTAAGAACTGGTATGACATTTCAGAAATGTGAGTGAGTAGGAAGATCTTCGTATGGGCTTTATTTTCATTCATGAGAAAAATTATTTCATGTGGTCCCTGGAGATTATGGCTGCAAATAAGATAGCCTGCTGGGAATAACAGATTTGTACCCCTTTCATCTCACCTGTACCCATGAAAAAGAAACCATGCAGAGAAAGGAATTTTCCTGAAAAGGTAAGGTTTTATGAAGGCAAAAGCTGTACCTTCTTCCATCTTCCTACCCTTAGAGACTATCCAGTGCATTGCTCAAGGTAGGTGCTTAATAAACATCATAATAATAAACATTACAATGAGTAAAAATCATTCCTGAATCATGATCATTCTTCCAGTGACCATATTCACAAAGATTTATGGAGCTTGTTTCATCAACATTATGTGGTACTCATCTACTTGTCATCACTTTTTTCATTATTATTATTTTTTATAACAAAACTTGTGAAGTTAGGGCCCTGAGTTGTTAGCAGCATCAAGATGCTAGAACAAGCTATGATTTAGGATCAGTTCCCTGAGGGTAGTTCTGTACAGAGGCCTGAATCTTGGAGAACATTCATGGTTATTGTGTGGTAATAGGAAGAGAAGTAGGAAAAAGAGGAAAAGGGTAGTTAGAGGTGGGAAGAAAACCAGAGGTATAGTACTACGGAAGCCAAGGGTAAGGAATCTTTAAAAGCAAGGGAGTGGCCCCCAGCATTAAATATGATGGAGGGGTTGATGAAAATAGGGACTGAGAAAAGGTCACTGGATATGTGAAAAGAAGGATACTAAGAACTAGTGGGACAGTGTGCTCTAGTGGAAAGGACAGTAACTTTGGAACAAGGGTCCCGAGGTTCAAATGCAGTCTCTGCTCCTTGTTACCCCTATGACCTTGGGAAAATCATTCAACCTCTCCGGGCCTTTGCTTTGTCATCTATAAAATTAGGGGGTTGGATTAGATAACTACTAAGGTTCTTTCTAGCTCCGAATCTATCATACCATGAAACACGAGAGAGTAGTACAGGCAGTTGGTAACTCCTCACTCTTCCCTCAAGACCTAATTTTTGGCATCCTCTGCAAGACCCTTGCATTCACACAGCCTATGGTTACCATGACACACACACTGTGGTATCTGAAAAGCTTTAATCTCTCACTGAAGGGTCCTGTTTTGGGATATGTAGATACCTAAAAATATTTCCTCCCATGAAATAGGTTGAGTGCTCATCTAACTCAACTATTGCCTTTTCTAACTTGCCTTCACAGAAGTGATTACTTATAAGCACACTCTCCCAACCTACATTTGGACTAGCAGGTTGGATCCCCAGAGCTAGGTTACCATATTTCCCCTCTGAGTTCTAGGGGCAGCCCCCAAAGGGCTAAAGGGTATCATTCTGGTACTACCGTTTATAAGATCCCTTCTAGTAATATTTCCACAATATCATCTAACCAGTGATTACCACCCCAGTATTAATAGACCAGTTTCCATCTTCTTAATGCCAACCAACTAGAGATACTGTCTCAATATTATTTTGACTAGTTGATCTTTCTTCAATATCAACCAATTAATATCAATTAGCTTTTGCAAAGGAATATTTACAGAAATGATACAGCAAGAATCAAAGTACAGAAATCTCCAGAACTGGGAGTCCGTCCTCTTTTACCACCTTGTTCCTTGGGGAGAGTGGATTTAAACCTAAAGCAGTAACTACCAATATATCCACATTATTTCTTGGCATCCACAACCAGAACCTCCAGTGAGAGATTAAAATTCCCAACTGGGTATGGCATAGCCAATAAATTAGTCGCCTTACTTGCAGGATACAGTGTTCTCAACAGCTGGATCAATTCACTACTGGTCATGGTCAACCAGGTTGTTCCTCAGGACTGACTTCTCACTGCACTCAGTTGCTATGACTTGGCAAACTCTGCTATGGATTCTAGATGCTGGACCTACAGTGGCTCTTCCAACCTTTCACAGTTCATGAGGTTATAACCTGTCCATTCTATTTCCGATACTCATTTACCTAAAATTAGGAAAGAACAGATGAAACACGGACAAAAGAACGTAGGGACTATGGGTTCACGGCCTGTGGTTACCATTGCTTCTCTCTATCCCCACCCAGAGGCCTACAACATTCCTTTCTCCTCACTCAAAAGCCACCGGCAGAGAGAGTTATCTTTTTCAGAGTCTTTTGTATGTATACTCTGCTCTAGCTCAGTAACCAAGTAAAAAGCTTTTGCCATAAAATAAGCCAACAGGAAACAGTCAAAGGATACCTGTGTATGCTCTGAACTGGGTAAAGGCCGCTAAGGAAAAGGTCACACATTTCTAGATTCAGGTTTACCAAGCTTCTGTAAAGGTTGGTACCAAGTAGAACACATTACATATGCTCTAAAGATGAGGCCCTCATTGGCCAGTCTCCTTATTACACATATTTCAATGAGCCATGGTTTAATTGGTATAGCTGTCTCCCATGAAACAGTAATAGGTATAGATAAAGGTTGTGCCTTGCACAACCTTTCTGCCCCTTAGTAGATAACCTTCACTAGTTGCTATGGCTGCATAACTAATCCCCTGGTGGCCAATTAACCAATGATGAACTTCTCTGAACCTGGGCTAGCCCACAGAGGACAAATGTACAGTTTATTACCAGACCTGTACTCACAATATTTCTAGCTTGGTAGAACCAGAGCATACATACCACTAACGTGGCCTTCAATAATAAACGAACATCCCTATGTCATGATGCAGCATTGGAGGAGGACTTTTTTTTAAAGGAAGTGATTGCAGTCATTGGGTGAACAAGATATGATTGGGAGCATTTCGTAAAAAAGCAAAAACTCAACAACAAAGCAATCATGTTCACTGAAGTGTCTAGCAGGAAATTAAAGAGGACAAATGAGCTTATTTCAGAAGCAAAGCTGGAGACCTAGTTTTGAGGAAGCTAGAAAATTTGGGGAACTAAGAAAGAATTCCTCCCACAATGTCTAGAAACTCGTGACTTTATTTTGGAGACAAAAAAAGAAGAAATATGTTGGATTTGGGGGGAAATCTTCTTTTATTGATATCTTTGTTTTTATATCACCTTCATTTCTGAATATATCCCCCTCCCCTACAGCAAGCCATCCTTCATAACAAAGACTTTTTTTTAAAAGGGGGGGGAAGTATATTAGCAAAACCAATCAATACATTAATCAAAGCACAATATTTTTGTCTATATCATATCGAAGTTGTCTCTCCTGCAGTACTTTTTGGCACTTGAGTAGTTAGGTGAAGTGGTGGGTGCTATTCTTGCTTTTACGCGCAGTTACTGTTTATCATTTTTGCATTCTTAGCACCTAGCCCAGTGTCTTACACTTAGTGATGATGATGATAGCTGAATATTTATATAACCCCTACAATGTGTCAGGCATGATACTAAGCACTTTACAAATGTTATCTCACAATAACCCTGGAAGGAAAGTACTATTATTATCCTCATTTTGTAGATGAAGAAACTGAAGCCAACAGAGGTTAAGTGACTTGCCTAGGGTGATGAAGTTAAGTGCCTAAAGCCAAATTTGAACACAGGTCTTCCTCACCGTAGGCCTGGCCACTCTATACACTATACCATGTAGGCACTTAATAAATGTTTGCTAGAAACCAATGCAACCAAAATTATAAGGAAAGCAGAAAACGGGGGAAATTTTTATAACAAGTATCTCTGATAAAGGCCTCATTTCTCAAATATATAGAGAATTCAGTCAAACTTACAAAAATACAAGTCACTCCCCAATTGATAAATGGTCAAAGAATACGAACAGGCAGTTTTCAGACAAAGAAATCAAAGCACTCTATAGTTACATAAAAAAAGTTCTAAATCACTACTGATTAGAGAAATGCAAACAAAACAGCTCTGAGGTACCACCTCATACCTATCAGATTGGCTAATATGACAAAAAAGGAAAAGGATGGTTGTTGGAGGGGATGTGGGAAAACTGGGACACTAATGCATTGTTGGTGGAGTTGTGAACTGACCCAAACATTCTGGAGAGCAATTTGGAACTATGGCCAAAGGGCTATAAAACTATGTGCACCCTTTGATCCAATAATACCACTGCTAGGTCTATATCCCAAACACACCCACACACATATATACAGCAATATTGTATGATGAAGAATTGTGCATGACTTAGCTATTCTCAGCAATACAATGATCCAAAACAATCCCAAAGGACTAATAATGAAGCATAATATCTATCTCCAGAAAAAGACCTGATATTGTTTGAATACAGACTAAAGTGTGCTATTTTTCACTTTCTTTCTTTCATTCTTTTTCTTTTATTGGAGTCTTCTTGTACATAATGAATCATATGGAAATGTTTTACATGATTACATATGTATAACTTATATCACATTGCTTACTGTCTCAGGGAGAGGAGGGGAGGGAAGGACAGAGGGACAGAATTTGGAATTCAAAACTTTAAAAAAGGTTTAAAAATTTAACATGTACTAGGGGGAAGGTAAAATATATTTTAAAAAATAAATGTTTGCTGGATCTAAATGAAAGTAAACAAAATGTTTATGAGTAATTATCTGGATTCATTAGCATTTGGAAAGGCCCATTTTGTGTTTTTTGTCAAATTTGGAAGTACCTTTAGAGAGATCAGTTTGCATACCAAATTAAGAGTTTAAGTGTTTTATAAGGAAGTTATATGTGTGTATACACACACGCACACACATACACATATCATATACACAATACATACATATATATAATATACACAATACATACATACACACGCACACATTTAACTAAATTCAACATGATAAACTAGGAAATAAATTTACTTCACAGAACCCAACACTTCAACCTTAAGGAATTTCAAACTGGAGCACAAACTCTCATTCAAATTTCTAAGGGCCTTTCTCTCTCTAGCTTTCCTTTGTCCTTACTCCCTTCTTCCGCGTATCTTAGCTATATTTCGGTACTTGATCTTTTCTCTACCCCCTATTAGATTGTAAATTCTTTAGATCCAAGGCCCACTTCATAGTTATCTTTATACAGTAGAAACACACAGTGGGCACTTAACTTTTGTTGAAGTCAACTTTTATTATGCTAGCACGGTGTGATGCTGCAGCCCAGGGTCACTGGGTGCCATAAGTATCCAAACAAAATGAAAAGGAGAGAAGTAAGGCATGGATCTTCAAAAATAGGATAGATAATAGAGAGCTAGTGGCAAAGGGAAAGGATTTGTTGAAAAAGATGGAGGTAGAATAGACTGGTTATTATGTTAATTAACCTATTCCTCGAGGGGGGAGAACATTTCCCCCATGGGAGTATGTCTCCAATTGTATAACTGAAGTTGATGGGAATATAGGATTTGCTTTACAGATAACCTTATTATAATTATTTTGTAAAGTGAGGCACACTTATATTTCAGCTCCTGATTGTTCAAGAACTGATTATTCAGTTTTGAAGCATCCATGCCTTTTTTCCTCCCTCTAGCTGATTTCCTTTTAGACATTTCACAGATCATTAGCACCTCTACTAGTGTGTGAGTAAGGGGAAGAAAAAGTTGGGACTCAAATCATTCAAATGCATTTACTTCTTGGTCCATATCAAGTTGCTCAGTTAGTTAGAGTGTGCTGTTAATGAGGCCAAGGTCACAGGTTTGAGTTCTGTATATAAGCTGGCTGTCTTTACATAGAGAAAAAAATGTTCTTCAATAGCCACAGAACACCTCGAGGAAAGAAAAAAATGGGCTACTCTTGCCCAAACTCCACACACCTACTAGGAAAACAAGTGAAAGTTCATAACCTAATGACAATGGGTGCGCAGCATCCCCTGCATAAATAAGAATTTATAACTTATATTCAAATAGTGTTTTAGAGTTGCAAAGCACTTTATATATATGGTGGGAAGAATGGTGGTTCTGGAGTTAAAGGACCTGATTCAAATCCTAGATTTGCCACCTACTGCCTCTGTGCTCTTGGGAAAATGATTCTTTCTCTTTGATCCTTGGTTTCTCCATTTGTAAAATAAGGCAGTTGGACTAGATGACTTCTTAGGTCCTTTCCAGCTCTCAATCTACAATCCTTTGATGATCTGGTTTTCACAACCACCCCACGAGATATGATGCAAGTGTTATAATCTCCATTTTACGATTCAAAAAACTGAGGTCAATACATGTTAAATTACTTACTCAAGGTCAACAACTTCTAAGCTAAAGAACTGGGACATAAACTCAGGTGTTTTTGACACTTAGTCCAGAAATCTTTATACCACAGCATTCTGGCTTCTCAAAATATATTACTGTTACATATGAACAGCTTCTGTAAATGTTTGGAAGAAACTATCTGTGAACTTTTCTCTTATGATTTCCCTCATTGGCATCTTAAATTATCAACAAATATTTGCTAAGTATTTGCTATAGGTAGGGCCTAGTGCCCTTGGGGAACTCAAGAGATTGTCTCTACCCTTGAAGGCCTTACAAGCTAGTCATAGAGATAGAACACATACATAAAATATTAACATACATGGTAGCATCTGCTTAAAGACAATAGTGGTCAAAGATAAGACTGGCAACTGATGGAATGAGATAGGAAAGGGCCAGGAATCCAGTTAGACCAGAGAGGCCTGCTTGAACAATAGAATCTCAGAATTATAAGGGACCACAAAGGACTTCTAATCTAATCTAATCTAATCCCTAGGCTCTCCTTGAAGACCTTCATTGATGGAGAACTCAGTATTTCCTGTTGCAGGTGATCCCACTTTTAGACTGGTCTGATTGTTAGGAAGCTTTTATTAATCTCACTAAAGATGAAATTCTCCAAAATCTCCAGTGTAGCAAGCTGGGGATAGAAATATGATGGAGACTGCCAACTCCTTTCATGTCAGCTTCTTCCCAGAGTTTTTTTTTCCTTTAGCAATCTGAAGTGGGGTTGATATCTTCCATCTTCTCTCTTTAAGTTGGAAGCCAAAAGTTGCCTGAAGTGACTGGTACTCCTGAAAAGACTTGAGAAAAGTCTCATGCAGGTGCAGGGCATTGATCTCCAGCAATGAGGAGAGTCCCTTACCTATGGGCTTTGGGACTTGGGTTATACTGTACTTAGAAAGAGACAACATCAGTCTCTTGGCAACTACTTTCCCATTGTTCCTACTGCTGTCCTATGGGATCAAGAAGAAAAAAAAGTTTAATCGCTCTTCTTTCTTTTTTTTGGAGGCAATCAAGTTTAAGTGACTTGCCCAGGGTCACACAACTGGTAAGCATCAAGTATCTGAGGCTAGATTTGAACTTAGGTCTTGCAGACTCCAAGGCTAGTGCTCTATCCATTGCACCACCTAGCTGCTCCTTCTTTCTTTTCTATATGAGCTCTTCAAATAATTTAAAACTCCTAGCATATTTCACTCCCAATTTTTCTCTTCCCTAGGCTTTAACAACTGGCTCTTTGGGATATGCACAACAGCACACATTTTTTAGTTTATTTTGCGTTATTAGCATTTTCCAGGGGCAGAGCCAAGATGGTAAAGAAAAGGCAGCAACTTACCTGAGGTCTCCCCAAAACCCCTTCAAACACCTTTAAACAATGCCATAAAACAATTTCTGGAGCAGCAGAACCAACAAAAGGATGGGGTGAAATAATTTTCCAGCCAAAAAAAACTTATAAGGTCAGCAGGAAAGGTCTGTCACATCTGGGTGAGAGTGGAGCACAGTCCAGCACAGGTCTCACTAGCACAGACTCAACCCTAGAAAATCAGGAGCAGGCCTTGGGGAGCTACTAAATCAGCAGTGGCAGCAGCTGCTTCTGGAGTTCTCAACCCACAGATGGTAAGGAGGTGAAACAACTGGTCAGAAGGAGATTATGGGGGTCTCTTTGCTGGCACTGGGGGCAGGACTCTGTTGCTTTGCCCATACTCAGATCTGGGTCACAGTCCTGGGTCGCAGTCACAAGGCAAGGAGGAGCTCATTGCACGCCAGAGCTCATTGCAACAGCGGAGCAGAGATCCTCCTCACAGTTCCAGGACAGAAAATAGTGCTTTGTGGTCACAAAAAGACCAGAGCACAGGCCAGGTGAGTAGTAAACACACTTCTCCTTAGATCATACCACCTCGGAAGAACTGAAAACTTAAAAGTTCCTAGAAGTATCTCTGAAAACAGCTACACAAAACCCCTGAAGTCTAGGACAGTGAGCCCTCCACCCTGGAAGCAGAGCCCTCCTTTGATAGAGTTAAAAGTCAAGAAATAGGCTGGGAAAATGAGCAAACAACAGAAAAAAATTCTGACCATAGAAAGTTACTATGGTGACAAGGTAAATCAAAACACATACTCAGAAGAAAAAAACAAAGTCAAGGCTCCTATACCTAATGTCTCTAAGAAAAATATGAATTGGTTGCAGGCCATGAAAGAGCTCAAAAAGGATTTTGAAAATCAAGTAAGAGAGGTAGAGGAAAAATTGGGAAGAGATGCAAGAAAAATCATGAAAAATGAGTCAACAGCTTGGTAAAGGAGACACACACACACACAAAAATGAAGAAAGTGACACCTTAAAAAACAGACTAGGCCAAATGGTAAAAGAGGTACAAAAAGCCAATTAGGAGAAGAATGCCTTAAAAAGCAGAATTGGCCAAATGGAAAAAGAGGTACGAAAGGTCACTGAAGAAAATAATTCCTTAAAAAAAAGTCCCCTCCACTTTCTTTTTTTCCTTTACTTTCTTTAGTGTGAACAATCAGCCAAACAATAAATCAAGCTCTGATTTGTAGTATTTTTTTTTTACTGATTTCCAAAATGTAGATGTTTATACTGAAATTTTATTTTCAGAACTTTCTCAAGAGCTGGTTCATGCTGTCTCCAGTTCATACAGTAAGCTAAGCAAGGGGGATACAGGTGGGGAATGGAAGGGTACACTCGGTATACAAGGGATGTTGTGAGTACTGTGTGGTCAATGGATGAAGTTGAAATCAGAGTCTGGGTTGTCAGGCCAAAACAAAGGGGACAGGCAAGGTGTAGAATCTAAATAAACACACTCTAATTAGTATCCACAGATTCCAGTGAGCATAGGAGCACATTGGCAGAATTCTTCAGACCAAGTATATAGGCAACGCTTGACATTTTTAGTCCTAAGAGACATGTTTTACATGGGCAGTGGAAGTCAAGGTTCCAGACAAAAAGTCTGGGGTCAAAGAGATAGGAACTAGAAAGCAGGACAGAATCCACCAACCAAGAGGATGAACAATAGTGGTCTTGACTTTTGTCTTGCCACTGGACTTGGATTAAGAGAGTGAGACTGACAATTTTGTGCAACTCTGCCTCACTTAAATCCAATTAACACACGTCAGGATGTTACCCTGTGATGTCATTGGTCCACATCAAAAACAAAAGATGGACAACAAAAACCACCAAGAGTTTGTGGGGGAAAGGAGGGTCTGAAGGTAAGCTGGAAGTAAGATGATTAATATCAATCAACTCTCAAGATTTTCATCTTTCTTCAAACTTCCACAGTACCCCCTTCCCCCACCCTCTCAGCTGAGAATCTTGCTTCATATTTTACAGAAAAAATTGAGGCCATTCTCTGTGAGCTCCTTCTCTCCTCTTCTTCATCTCATATCACTCAAATGTTTTCTGACACTATCTCTTCCTTCATCCCTGTCCCACACAAAGAGTACTCGTTGCCAAAGCAAAGCCCTCTACCTGCACAAGTGATCCCATTCTATCCTGTTTCCTTCAAGAGGCTGCCCCTCTTTTATCTCCATTCTCTCACTTATTTTCACTCTCTCCTTATCTACTGGCTCTTTTCCTACTGCCCACAAACATGCTCATGTCACCCCTATACTCAAAAAATCCTCACTTGATCCTTCCATCCTTGCTATCATCCTGTATCTCTCTTATATCTCTTCTGCTTTTTGTGGCTAAACTTGAGAAAATCATCTACAATAGAAACCTCCACTTCCCTTCCCTTCACTCTTGCCTTACCCTCCTATATTTTGACTTCCAACCTTGTCATTCTACCAGAAGAACTCTCTCTAAAGTTACTAATGATCTCCTAATTGTCAAATCCAATGGTGTTTTTTTAAATCCTCATTCTTGACCTCTGAAGCTTTTGGCAGCAATGATTGCCCTTTTCTCCTGGATCTTCTCTTCTTTCTAGGTTTTCAGGACACCACTCTCCTGGTTCTCCTACCTATCAGACTGCTCTTTCTCAGTCTCTTTTGCTGGATCTTCATTCAGTTCACAATCATTAACCGTGAGTGTCACACAGGACCCTGTCCTGGGCTCTCTTTTCTTCTTCCTCTATATTTAACTTCACTTGATGATCTCATCAGCTCCTATGGATTTAATTTCCATCTCTATGCTGATGATTCTCAAATCTACCTATCCTGCCCTAACCTCTCTGCTGACATTGAGTTTCACTTCTACAACTGCCTTTCTTACATCCCAAACTGGATATCCAGTACTACATCTTAAATTCAACATGTTCATAACTGAACTTTTCTTTTCCTCTAAACCCTCTTGACTACCAAATTTTCCTATTACCTCCGAGAATACTATAATCCTCCTAATCCCCCAGGCTCATAACCTAGGAGAGTCATCCTTGACTCCTCACTCCCTCACTCACCCTCCATATCTAACCTATGGCCAAGGTCTGTCAATTTCACCTTTACAACATCTCTCAAAGATGCCCCCTTCTCTCCTCTGACACTGCCACCACTCTGGTGCAGGCCCTTATGACCTCATTTGAACTACTTTAACAACCTGTTGATGGGTCTGCCTGACTCAAGTCTCTTCCTACTCCAGTCTATCCTCTATTCAGCCACTGAAGTGATTTTCCTATATAGAATATCAGAGCTTGGAGGGACCTTACAGATCACCTATGTCAATCCCCTCATTTTATAACTGAAGAAAGGAACAAATAGACACAAACACAGGGCTAAAACATTCAGACTACATTTTTCAACCTGTGTTGAACCTACCTTTTCCTTTGGTTTAATAAATATTTTTGAAACTCAGTTACTTCTTAGAAGTTGGTTCTGATGTCTCAGATACCTGGGAATACCTCACCATTCCATTTTCATGGACCTACAGGGCATCATATGCCCTAATTTGAACCAGTCCATCAGAACAACCAGTTGGAAGAATAGAAGTTTGACTTGGCTCTGGGGTGGCATGCATTTACAGTTCAGTAGCTTTCAGAAATTTCAGTGCTGGGTGTGTTTGTTATGGAGACTTACTGTGTCGAAAGTGTGTGAGAACATTGGGCTATTCTAGTCCATGGAAAAGCTGGCACAATGACAGCCCGGGAGTCTTTTGCAAGCACTACATACTTCAGGCATGCAAACAAAGTAAGGTATCATCTAGGAGTCCTGACACCACTTTCTACTTGAACTTGTTCCTAAGATTTGACAAGAAATATTGCAAAGACTGGAACTATGGATATGATTCTACATATGAATACAGATTGTGAGTACTTAAAAGTTGTACATGATAATGCAGAGTTATGGCTGCATAAAGATAAGTCAACTGATTAAGAGGGCATTCAAGAAAAAAAAATGTTCCCTAAGGTTTTGACAAGGATTAGTAGGATAGTTAGAGAACACATAAGGGTATAGAATAGCTAGATACTACTTCAACTAAACTTTATCCTACTGATACTCATGTTCCTTACCACCACCACCACCACCACCACCCTGGCTGCTATGAGCACATGGTAGCTAAAGCATATATCCTGCATGGGCAAGCCTGAGCTTGGGTTAGGCTGCCTCTTTTACATTTGTCCTTTCGTGATCTTGGGTGAATAAGTACCTATCTGAAATGGATGTGTCCAGGCTTAGAGGTGACCTTGTGAATTCAAGAGGTCCTAAATTCCTGGGGTGAAGCTGAATGGCATCTAGGGAGGAGTTCCCAGCAACCACTCCAGTGTTCTTGGTGAAAATGGCCACTTAGTAGATGTTTGGACACTGCAGAGCCAAGGTAAAACAAAAAAAAACCCTGCCTAATCAGCTGTCCTGAAAACTTTTTAAAGCTCTGATGAGACTTAGGTATCAGTCTCTCAATGAACAAATTTTGGAATATGAATGTAATGGAATACATAAGAGAAAACATAAGAAACTGTAAAAAGGACAGTTTCAGAAAAACCTGTAAAAACTTGCATGAACTGATAGAGAATGAAGTGAGAAGAATCAGAACAATATATTCAATAACAACTACATTTCAAAGACAAATAACTTTGAACCTCTGATCAACACAATGACTAACAGTGATTGCAGAGGACCAATGGTAAATATGCTTTGAGAAGGGGATGGACGCAGGGTGAAGAAATATATATATATATATATATAAACATATATATAGTATGTGTATGTATATGCATGTATATATGTATATATGTATATATGTATATATGTATATGTGTGTGTGTATATGTAAGGACATGGCCAATGTGGGAAATTGTTTTGCTGAATGATATATATTTGTTACAAAGGTTTTATTTTTGTTTTAAATGCAGAGGTAGATTGGGAGGGAAAGAGAACAGACTTTTGTTAATTGAAGAAAAATTTAATTAAATTTTTTTAAAGTATCAGCATTCCAGGAGATTGTAACTATAATTACAAGTTGTTACAGAATGGTTTTGTTTTTGTCAAATGTATGCTTGGAGTGTACTATATTTAGCATTCCTTTTGTGTGTCAGAAATAAATACCTGTCCCATATCTGATTCATATAACGTACTGCATACTTTTCTACTCCCTGCTTTTGGGGATACCCTAGATACGTACCATAATTCAATTTGCTCTAAGTAAAATTGTTTCCAGGATGCTGTGGGGAACTTAATGAGCCTAAAAGGCTGATAAAAGGGAACCTAACCATTCTCATTAGAGACCAGGCTTCCTTCTTCCTCCTTTCTGTACCCTTCTACAGTCCCCCCGCCCCCCCCGTTCTTAACCCCCCCCCACTCCCTTCTACTGAACATAGTCAAACGCAATGCCTGGATCCTCCTAGTCAAAAAAGGAATGGCACTGTATTCCAGTCCCCATGGTCTCAGCAGTGGTTCCTCAGCGTTAGACATATAGCAAAGGGAAATTCACAGAAGGACATGTGGGTAGCTTGGAAGCCAAATTAAGCAAAATGCAACATTGCACTGGGAGTAAAGGAAAACAATCATAGTTAATTTTAAAATTTGGAGACAGGGCGAATTCTAGATATTTTCTTTTACCTGGGGCAGACCTAATGATTCTTATACATAACCTCACTCTCTTCCCTCACTCTCCTTATTAGCTGAAGTCACCCCTTAGCTAGTAATAATAGCTAGAGTAGCACCTCTCAACTCTTTTCAGTCTGTAGTTCTGTAAGGGTGAAGGTGATGGTTAGGGGAGGGGTAGAAAAGAGGATAATTCCTCCACCAAGCAGTCACCCATTCAACTATCTTCCCATCCATATCTCACAGGAATTCAGTATATGCTTATTGATGAATTTCCCAAAGAAAAAAAGAGAGGGAAAGAAAAAGGGAAGGAAGGGAGAGGGAAGCAGACAGAAAAGTAGAAAAAGTAGGGAAGTGAGAATGAAAATATTGGAGAAGTAATGTGGCTTAGTGGGAGGAATGTGGGAGTCTGGATGTCTGGGTTCAAATTTTGCCTCAGATACCTACTAGTTATGTGACCCTGGGCAAGTCATATAATTTCTTGGAGGCCAAATTTCTTCATCAATAAAGTCAGAGTAATATTTTAATACTTGTACTATCTATGCCACTGGGTTGTTGTGAGGAAAGTACTTTTTCAAATCTTAAAGCAGTATATAAAGGTGTATTATTATTATTATTATTATTATTATTATTATTATCATCATCATCATCTATACCTATGAGTTCACTGTTCTGAGGAACTCCCAGTACGGAAATTCCCATTACCAATACAGAATAGTAACTCCTCTCTCTAACTTTTAGGTTTAGAGGGTTGGCTATGTTATTAAAAAGTTAAGCAATGGTCTCATAGTTATTTTGTGTTGGAGGCCAAACTTGAATCCTAGTTCTTCCTTACTCTAATGCCAGCTTTCCATTCATTCAGTCACTCTGCCTCTAATTAGTGTGTGTATGCATGTATATGTAGGTATATGTATATGTGTGTGTTTGTATGCACACACACACAAACACATACACACACACGTACATAACAAGTTACAAAGCAGATGCTGGTCTGCTTTTGTAGAGGAACTTCCCTATACCTCTGAAATCAGAGATGTGGTTAAAAACATACAGACATATACATATGTGACTATATAAAAACAAAACATGCACAAAATTGTAGTCATGATGAAACTTTGGCCAATTAGTTTAACTCTAATTTTTTAAAATTTAATTTTTAAAATATTCAGATCTACATTCTTTCTCTCACCTCAATTGAGAAAGCTAGAAAAACAAAACCCTTGTTATAAACATGTATAGTCAAGAAAAACAAATTCCCACACTGTCCATGTCAAGAAAGAAAGAATTCCCTGTTTGTATTCCGAGTCCATCACCTCTTTCTAAGGTAGCTAACTCCCTAAAATACTAGTTCAACATGAATGCATGAATAAAGGGGAAATTCAAATTTTAACAGATTGTAACCTAGACTTTGCTTATATTCTTCAATCATGGAGAGCTCACCAGGCAAGCCATGCTATTCTCTCTTAGAGCACTCTGGTCAGAGCCCTTTCAGAAAGGAGCATCAGAAGAGTGATAGGAAAGAGGAGGAGTACTTAGACAGGTAGAAGAAGATAAGAGATTAATGCCTTTAAAACCAAAGATGGTGAGAATAACCAATAGAAGGCACTTAACAGTATCAGAAGCTGCAGAGAAGTCACAAAGGATAAAGCCTGAAGAAAAAGAAAATCATTAGATTTGTCAATTAGAAGTTCATTGGTCCAATCTGGGAGTAGGTTCAGTAGAATGATGGGGGCTGAAGCCAGAGAGCAGGGGATTGAAGAGGGAGTGAGTATGGGGAAATGGAAACATTAACATAGACGACTTTTCTAAGAAGTTTATGAGTTAAGGACAGGAGAGTTATGGGATGAGGTAGAAGGATCAAGGTAAGGACCAGAGCATATTTATAGGCTGATAGAAAGGAGCCCAAGGAGAAGGGGAGATACATGATTTATAGCCTGATAGGAAAGAGCCTGAGGAAAGGGGGAGACACATGAGAGAGAATGGATGATTATTGTAGCAAGGTCCCAGAGGAGGCAGGAGAAAGCAGCTCTATCATGTTGAAAAGAGCACTCACAGGCTTTGGAGACAGAGGAACTAGGTTTAAATTCTGAATTTCTTACTTACCACCCATATGTCATTCATTGGCCCAGAGCTGTGATTTTATCAGTGTTGAAAACTCCCTCTATCTACATCAGGACAGATTTGTAACCCCTCTGTAACTTATAGTCTCACTGAATGTCTAGGGGGCACTGAAGGCTTATGGTTACAATGCTGGTATGTCTCAGTAGCAGGACTCAAATCCATCTCTTTTTGAGTTCACGGCTACCCTTCTCTACAAGAGAATATACAAAGATACATACATAATTAAAAAAAGATAAGTATATGCTAGAAAATGCATACCTGTTTTTTTCAAGGCAACCAAATATATACAACCGACTGGAAAACCTCTTCGGTTGACAATAATAGCTGAAGAAAAATAATCAGTGAAGTAGGAATAAAGCTTTGAAAAGCTAAAAGTACTCAAAACTGGTAAAGGTAAGCAGCAATTGTAAAATGAGAGGGTTGGACTAAATGGCTTCTAACGTCCCTTCTAGGTCTAACTGATCCTACGAGCAGAAAGTTTGATGAAAGATTTAGAGGTAATTTTCATTCAGCTGCTGGCTCTGTTTTATTCTTTCTTCAAGTGAAGATGTGATGACATCCCACAGGCTAGTGGAAAATTATCTGACTAGCCTCTGGAATCAGTTGTGACCTTGACTTGGTCAATGATATTAAATAACATCTCTCCTCTCTCCAATCCATACCCCATCTAGGTGCCAAATTCCCAAAGCCACCAAGGTATTCCCCTCAAGAAGTCCTGGTGGCTTCTAATTGCCTTTAAGATTAAATACAAACTGTTCTGTTTTGCAGAGCCAAGGTGAAATGTACTAATGCCTATTCAGCAGTCCTGCGAACTGCTTCATGTTCCAATACTTAAGACTCAACCTCCTGGGAGAGTGAAATGGTAGTTATTTTTGTGGCTTAAGTCTCTGTCAGTGCACTATTGTGATAGCTTTTTGTTCAGCATTTCTTTTGTGTGGAGGAAATAAAATACCTGTCCCATACCTGTATTACATTGCACAATGAATACTTTTCTACTCTTCCTTTCGGGGAGATCTTAGTCATGAGCAAAACCTAAACTTTAAGTAAATCTGTCCCCAAAGGCATTGGGGTGGTAGTAAAAAGAGCCAGAGTATGAGAAAATGAATTGACCCTTCTTTTAATTGGTCAAGTCCTCCAGCACTAGATCCTGTCTGTACCACGTACTTGGGTCTAACCCTATGCCCAGGGGTGGGAAACTGCGGCCTCAAGCCACATGTGGTCCTCCAGGTCCTCAAATGCAGCCCTTTGACTGAATCCAAACTTAATAAAAGTATTTGTTCCGTAAAACTTGGACTCAGGCAAAAGGCCACACCCAAGGACTTAGAAAGCCACATATGGCCTCAAAGCCACAGGTATGAAGAAGGGGTCTAGTGTGAGTAGAGTGGCAAAAGTAGATGGTACTCCAACAGCAGAACTTTGAAGTTTAGGATCTTGGAAATGGTAGTTCTTCAAGATAGTGAAATTCAAGCTAGTGTATGACTGATGTGGGATGGAATGGAGCAATGGAGTAGGGTGTTAAAAGAATTGCCACTGTGAATACTGAAGACCCTAAAGATGGTAAGATATAGAATGGAAAGGAAGATTGTGAGTCAAGTTCTAAGGGCACTGAGGAAAGAGGTTGGTAGATGACAACAAGCCTCAACAACTCCTGCCTACATTGCTATCTCTCTTCTTTAAATTTCTAAAGCACTTAGAAACTATACCCCCAAAATTAACATGTTTATGTACCCAAGCGCAGGATATCAAAATGCAAAGAAGCCATGGAGACCATGTAATTCAACTCCCTCGCTTCACAGATGAAGAAACTGAGGCCTAGAGTAATGAAGGCACTTGTCTTTAGTTATACAGAAAATGAAAGAGCTAGGAGTCCAACATTATTCTTTTGACTCCAGATATTTTCTCCTATGTCAATTTGATTCAATTCAGTTCAATTCAATCCAATAAACATTCACTAATCAGTGCAAAGGGCTAGGCAGATCATCCCACCTTCTTGAAATTGATTCTTAGTTTAATTTTAAAACTCCTACACAAAAGTCCCATCCATAATATCATATGAGCTAGTACAAAAACGGGGGTGAACCCAAATTTTGACAATTTCAGACTCACAACATCTTCCTAAATGCTCCTCTGGCTCCTGGAATGTCACATGATATTTGATTATTTAGAGTCACAAATCATTGTCTCTGTATTTAGTAGCTGCACAATTCATAGGATCCTATACAGACAGTACCAGGAGACACCTTAGAGATCATTTAATTTGACCGCCTAATTTTACAGATGAAAAAACTGCAGCCCAGAGATAAAGTGACTTTGTCAAGATCATGGTGCCTCAGACACATACTAGCTACATGACCTGAGACAAGTCATTTAATCCGTTTCCTCATCTGTACATTGAGGATTACAATAGCACCCACCTCCCAGGGTTGTTGTATCAATAAGATGACTGTAAGCTCTATAAAAATGTTAGCTATTATCACTATTACACTGCTACTAAGCCAAAGAGGTGAGATAAGAACTCCTATCTTCTAACTCAAAATCAGTGCAATCCTAACCACACCATGCTGCCTTGTCTTGTATGTTGTCTGTTTTGTATGTGTATTTTGTTTCTCCTTCAAATAATTATAAAATCTTTAAGGGCAGGAAGCATGTTTTATATCTATGTTGCATTTCTTCCCTCTATAGTTCCACCCCCTCCTCACGCCAGTACCTAGCACATAAGCAAGGATCCAGGTCTCTATATAGTCTTCAGTTCTGTCCTTTTCCCTCTTCTTTGCTCAGAGCTAAGGTTGTGATAGTTATCTTTAGGTTTTTTACCTCTGACAATTTTGCTTTGGACAAATATGGCATTTAATCTCTAGTACAGACTCTAATGATGCTCTTCCCCATAACCGAGTCCTCCGATTTTGAGATGCACTTTGAGCTTTTTGGAAGTTGAAGCTCATAATGCAGAAGTTGACCATCTGGAGAGTTGACAGCATTGGTTGTGGTCTATGAGACACCAAATCCTGGAGAAGTACCTCTTTAGAAAAGTTATTAATACTTCCTTGGTCCACGTGCCAGGATGACCTTTGGCAAGGAAAAAAAAAGGCTCTCATGTGCTTGTGGAGAAAGGTCCTCTTTCTCCTTCCTTCTTCACTGCTTCCTATTCCTATGTCTTTGTTAAGAGAAGTACAGCTTGTAGAGAATAGCCAACATACAAATGAACTGTGTATTTCAGGATGTTGTTTGAGGCATGTCATACGGGATTGGGGGTAGGTAGGGTATTGGGGAAGGGAAATGAGATTTTCTTTTCCCCTACCCATTTTTTGTATTTTGTTTAACTCCTCTCTTGAGCCTTCCTTAATGTTTTTTTTTTTAAATCAGGTATTCTTAGTGATATCATCCAGCAATATCACTACCAGAACTCTGATCCTGGTGATTTGTACTTCCTGGTTTTAGCATATAGGGCAGGGTCCTGCTAGTTTATCTTCAGGACATAGTGTAAATAGCATTGATGAAGTACACTGAGTACCATGCATAGCTGGCATATAGTTCATGTTTCACGCCTAGAAAACAGAAAATCTATCCTCACATGAAACCTAGCTAGGAAGATAGATATTATTTTTCAAGGTACAGTTATTTGTAGAGTTGAGGGGTGGTGGATGTTATATGTCTTTGCATTAGATATAAACATCTTCAATGACGTTCTAGCAGGGCAAAAGGCACTGATAAAAATCATAAAAGATGTGTTATGAATATTAAAGAAAGATATCCAGTCAACCAATCAAACTAGAACCTCCAATCAATCAAAAAGTATTTATTAAGTGCCTACTATGTGACAGGCATCGTGCTAGGCCCATAAAATGAGTAATGTGGGAATTAAAAATTAAAAACCAAATTAGGTTTACAAAAACATATGTATGTATACACACATATATAAATAAAATACACTCAGAGTATTATACTAGTCTAGGTTGAAGTCAGGGGCACTGACTCACTGTATGGTTTGAGGCAAGTTACTTAACTGTTTTAGGCCTCAATTTCTCCACTTGGAAAATGGAAATTAAAATAACTGAGAGAATGTGAATATGAAAATTAGAAAATTCACAAACTTCTTGGAGATAAAAGCAAAAAGAGAATATTCAACTCTCTAAACACAAATAAGCTTCCTTATCAACCCATTACTCCAAAACCCCAAATTACCAGGAAGTTTCTGATTTATTCAGCAAATATTAAGTGACTCTCCTCCCATTATGTAAAGCATCTCTTTTACAAGGGATAAAAGATCCCTGCCATTCGGGAAACTTACTCTAGTAGGCACTACACAAATTATTATAAGACAATGTAAAATAAGATTGTGTTGTGTTCTTTTTGTAATATTCAAGTAATACAGGCACAAGACTTTTGCTTTCTTTTTTTGGGGGGGGGTGCCCTAGGCAATGGGGTTAAGTCACTTGCCCAGGGTCACACAGCTAGTAAGTGTTATGTGTCTGAGGCTGGATTTGAACTCGGGCCCTCCTGAATCCAGGGCTGGTGCTCTATCCACTGTGCCACCTAGCTGCCCCGACTTTTCCTTTCTAATGCTAATGTTTACGTAAGCAAAGATATATCATTAAAACAAGAATACTGGTGGCGGAGAGGAGTTCATGGCTTCTTAGTGGCTGGCTGACATGCAGCTTCCCTGTGCAGCCCTGTCTGGTTGGGAAAACCGGAAAGCAGTGTGGCAGAAATTAGGTTAAGATCAACATTTCACATCACACACCCACAATAAGCTCCAAATGGATAAATGTCCTAGATATAAAAGATCATACCATAAATTACAGGAGGAAAGAAAAAGATGCCCTTCACAACTATAGATAAATGAGTTCATGACCAAACAAGTGATAGAGGTTACAGAAAGTAAAATAGAAAATTATCATTACATAAACTGAAGTTTTTGTACAAACAAAATCAATGCAGTTCATATTAGAAGGGAAACAGTTAACTGGGCAAAAAAATCTTTGCAGCAAGTTTCTTTGCTAAAGGCCTGATTCTAAAATATAGAAGGAATTGACAGAAATATATTAGAAGAGCCAATAGATAAATTCCTCCAACAGATAAATTGTCTAACACACAGTTCAAAAAAGAAAAAATCTAAACTATCAACAATATTAAAAAATGCTCCAAGTCATTAACAACAAGAGAAATGCAAATTAAGACAAAATTGAGGTTCTGCCTCACACTCACAAGACGAACAAAGGAAAAGTAAAATGACAACAGTTATAAGGGGTGTGGGAGGGCAGACACGCCAAAACACCGTTAGTGGAACTATGAACTGGTCCAGCCATTCTTGAAAGCAATTTTTGCTGGTTGTTTTTTGTTTTTATGTTTTTCCAATTACATGCAAAGACACTTTTCAACATTCACTTTTACAAGATTTTGAGTTCCAATTTTTTTCTCCCTTCTCCCCTCCCCCTTCCCCAAGACGGCATGCAATCTGATACAGGCTCTATGTGTACAATCATATTAAACATATTTCTTCATTACTCACGTTGTGAAAGAAGAATCAGAACAAAAGGGGAAA
This sequence comes from Phascolarctos cinereus, assembly GCF_003287225.1. Taxonomy (NCBI): domain Eukaryota; kingdom Metazoa; phylum Chordata; class Mammalia; order Diprotodontia; family Phascolarctidae; genus Phascolarctos; species Phascolarctos cinereus. Next base: position 227,118,532 of record NW_027555736.1, read on the forward strand.
ACTATAAGAAAGGAAAAAAAAGAGGAAATAGTATGCTTCGATTTGCATTCAGACTCCATAGTTCTTTCTCTAGATATGAAAAGCATTTTCTATCATGAGTCCCTTGGAATTGTATTGCTGAGAAGAGCTAAGTCTATCACAATTGATTATTGAACAAGGTTGCTGTTACTGTGCACAATGTTCTCCTGGTTCTGCTCACTTTACTCAGCATCAGTTCATGTAAGTCTTTCTATGTTTTTCTGAAATCTGCCTGCTCATCATTTCTTATAGAAAAATAGTTCTTTGCCACCACAAAAAGTGCTGCTATAAATATTTTTGATGTGGGTCTGGAAAGCAATTTGGAACCACATCCCTAAAGTCATTATATTTTACACTATTTGACTCAGAGATAACATAAAGCACCTATTAAGTGTTAACTATATACTAAGGTACCAATACTAGTCTTATACTCCAAAAAGATCAAAGAAAGAAGGAAATGAAAAAAATGTTTATGGCAGTCCTTTACATTTTAACAAGGAATTGGAAGCAAAATGGGTGCCCATTAATTGGGGAATGGCTAAACAAATTACAGAATGTAATGGGATTTTATTGTACCACACCAAATGACAAAAGGATGGATTCAGAAAAACCTAGATTTAAAATTGATTTTAAAAAAAGCAATCAGAACAATTTATATAACATTGTAAAGTAAAACATATCTGATAGATGTCATCAATTTGATGACTAACCATGACTCCAGAGATGCAATGGTGAAGCATCACATCTACCTCCTGACAGAGATAAGGGACTCAAGGTACAGATTGAGATATACATTTTCAGATATGGCCAGTATATGGATTTGTTTGGGTTTATCATGTTTATTTGTTATAAGAGTGTTTGTTTCTATTGAGCGGGGCACATGGGGAAGAGAACAGCACTGATAGTAATGTCCCCCCAAAAGAAAAGAAACAAAAGAAAGTTAGTGTATTTTTTTAAAAGCATAGAAAAGAGAGAATTTCAGAGGGAGAACAGGACAGCTTTGAAAATAACATGTGGAATTTATTATAGTAATTTTGAAAAGAAAAAATCAAGATGAATGTAATGAAGATGTTGTTTCATATGCAATCCTCTTTTTCTGTTCTTTGTGTATGGAAATACTAATGTTCATCAATGTTTGCCAAGTTAAAAACAAGAAAAGAGTAAAGACTTTTTTTTTCAAATGGGATGACCAGGAGTATGAATCCTGTTCCTAAACTCCATGAGGATTAGAATATCTCCCAAGTTTAAAAAGGAGAGAGAGAGAATATCTCCCTAGAATTCTTAGAATTCAGAAGGCATTCTCCCAAAGAAACAATAAGACACAGAAGATTGTACAAGACTTAGAATCAAAAAGATATCAGTTCAAATCCTATCTTATTAACTATATGACCCTGGACAAGTTATTTAACCCCTCTGAGCCTCAGTTTCTTCATCTATGAAATAGGGATAATGAAAATAATATAATCCACATGAAAAGGGTTTTGTGAAACTCAAATGAGATAACATATAAAATATTTTGCAAACCTTAAACACATCAGCTTTGATTACAGGAGCAATAATACTATTTTGAATGAACTTGAAACCTATATATACACACATATATACACACACATACACACAGACTTTCACCTACACATACACAAACACCCACACCTTACGGATGGACCCTTAAGCTACACACACACACCTTAGAGATGGGACTTTTACCTACACACACACACACACACACACACACACACCCCTCATAGATGGGACTTGTCACCTACACACACACCTTAGAAATGGGACTTTCAACTACACACACACACACACACCCCCCTTAGAGCTGAGACTTTCAACTATGAATATACCCGAGAGATTTTCAACTACACACAGACCTCATGGATGGGACTTTTCACCTACACACACCTTAGAGATGGGACTTTCACCTACACACACACACCAGTTGGGACTTTCACCTACACACACACACCTTAGAGACGTGACTTTCAATTACAGACGGTTCCAATACACACACCCTGCACCTGGGACATTCGCGTGCACATAAGCCCTGTACATCGGACACACAAGCAGAACACAAGTACACACATTCACGGTCGCCCACAACCTCCGCCCGTGGCGGGCTTTCACTTCCACACCTGCCAGTGCATAGCCAGCACAGCCCGAGCGCTCTGCCTACTCCTAACCAGTGGGCCAGCAGCCCAGGCCCCGGGGCCCCTTCCTCTCCCCGAGGGCTGGGTGCAGCCGAGCTCAGACGCGGGCCCAGCCGCTCTCTGGGCCCACGAGGAGTCTTTCTGGTCCCAGCTTCCTCCCTGGGGTTTTGGGAGCTCGGTGGCCTCAGGCTGCCCCTCCCACCTACGCGCCATCACTCTTCTTCTCCCCCTCCCCCACTAACTCCCGGCCCCGGGCTGTGGCTGTCACCCTGCGCTCCAGCACGGGCTCTAAAGGCCGCTCTCTGGCGACGTCTGGAATGCCCCAAAGACCGAGGCCCAGACCCGCGTGAGCAGCAGCAGCCACATAGTCAGCCCCGGCGCGCGGGGCGGGCTCTCAGAACGGCTTTGTGGCCTTTCCCCATTGGGGCTTGGTTGTCATGGTATCAGTGATCTTAGAACTCTTGGGAAGAGTTTCCGGAAATCAAAAAGAAATTACTTCCAGGGTTGCCCTTACTAATTATGGTGGACAAAGAAGGTCTACAACACCAGAAATTCAGAAATTTAAGCGACTAACTGACATTTAGCCCAATTCAACGTCTTTAATGTACGGCTCCGCGCTGTTGTCGGTATTTTTGTTCTCGTCCAGAGTTCAATGTTCCCCAGGCCGCCGTCTGCCAGACTCCAAGATGGCGCCGGCGGCGTCGCAGCGTCGGAGGCCGGTCCCATGGTCCCCCGGTTCCGGCGCGGTGGAGGCCCCTGGAGCTGAAGCGGTCGCCAGCACCATGTCCCGGTTGTCTGACCCTCATGTTTTCCGCGGCCCCGGCCCGCTGGCGTTGCTGCTCTTGCTCCTGCTCGGCCCCAGCTCGGTCCTCAGCATCTCCTTCCACCTGCCCGTCAACTCCCGCAAGTGCCTTCGAGAGGAGATCCACAAGGACCTGCTGGTGACGGGCGAGTACGAGATCACCGACCAGTCTGGGGGCGCCGGCAGCCTGCGGACCCACCTCAAGGTGCGGGGGGGCAGCGGGCCAGGAGCCCGCGAGGGCGCGCCCGCGGTCGGCCACGGACTCCGGCCGCGGTAGAAGGGTTGGGCGGGCCGAGGCCTAGGCCTACAGACGGGGCCCGGTCCGCGGGGAATCACCTGGGGCGTGTCACCGGGGCCGCCCCTTACCCCGCTCCCCCTTCTTGTTAAGGGTAACAGAGGCGCCCACGACCCCTGCCCCGAAGGCAGGAGTGGGAGAGCTTCACCGGAACGCCCCTTCCTAACCACCCCGGGCAGGCCCGGCTCTTGTCCCACCTCTCCGGGGCCCGGGGCCCCAGTCTGAGATTGGCCCCGCTTTTGGTCTATTGTGGCTCACTTGGGATTCGGAGAAGTCTCATCCCAGGAAGCACAGGAGTCTCCCCCCTGGGTGTTCAAATCCCCAGCAGGGTCACTTGCTGCCTGTGGGATCTTGAGAAAGTCATTTTACCTCTCTCTCAGCCCCAGTTTCCTCATTTGTTAAAAAAAAAAAAAGTGGGAGGAATCTAGATAATCTCAAAAATTCTTTCTAGCTTTATAACTGCAAATTTTACTTAGTTGTAGTGGTAATTTTCATCTTTGTATTTTTGGGGACTCCCATTCTTCAAGGAAAGGAAACAAGAATTAAATTTTATTTCTTAGTGTTTTGGGAAGAGAGTGGTGGGGAGATTTTCACGTTTCTACATCTCGGTATCAGGGATTAGAGTATGCCTTCCACTTTTAATTCATACAGAAACAACAGGGTATCTTCCACCCTATTTATTATCTAACTTGTGTGTTAGGCTGTCAGCTACCATATGGTAAGACCTATTCAGTCTTTAATGCTATTGAATAGGACTTCTCTATCCCTCAGTGTGTATTGCTTCAAGTTTGATATAAGCCCTAACTATAGAATGGAATTGGTGACAGGGTGTCTGTCACACATCCCAGTTTCTATTTCTTACACTGAAAGAGTAATGCAATTTTATGCCAGTAGAAGCTAAGTCCACTTGATTTCCAAAATGTTATAATAATTTATCACCTAGGCAACAAGATTCAAGTCAGCAAACTGGAATCCATCCCTGGATTTTTGTAACACTTTATTTGTACCTCTCATTCATTTAACATACTCTACTCTGTACCATATCATAGTGATTTTTGTACTAGTTTTAGTTCCCTGACTAGATTTCAAGTTAAGAGCAGGGATCATATTCATCTGTATAGTTCCCTCATCATCAGAATTCCTTGCACATAGTTGGCACTTCATGATTAAAAAGAATAAATCATCCTCACACTGAGTAGCATTTTTTGAACTATATGGTAGTTTACTCTGCTTTTTCATTTCCTCATGCCTTTTTTTTTTTTAAAGAATGAAGTTTCCCAGGGGGAGCTAGGTGGCACAGTAGATAGAGCACTGGCCCTGGAATCAGGAAGACCTGAGTTTAAATCCAGATTCAGACAGTTGATGATAGCTATGTAACCCTAGGCAAGTCACTTAACCCCAAATGCCAAACCCCAAACAATAAAAATAAATAAATAAATAAAACAAAGAATGGAGCTTCCTGTGAGCCAAGTAAATAGTCTTAGGGCAAGGCAATTCTTTTCAATTATTTCAAAGTCTTACCACATAATTTTTCAAAGTTTCTGTGTGATAAGACCATGACTCATTTTTGAAGTCTTGGTAACCAATCATTGGTTTAAAACTTTTTTATTTGAATTTATCATTAGGCTTGAATAAAAGATCCACTCATTCTCACTATTCTTTGTTCTACCTTTTGTTGCAGGTGATCTTTTCTTCAGTTACTCTCCCATCACAAACTTTGTCCACTCTAGATAGACCAAGAAAGTGATTGGGGAAAAATTTTAGAGGCTCAGGTATGACTCTTTGGGCAGACTTTAAAGTGAAAGTTCATGGATAATAGCATCTCATAGATTCAGGAGTTTACAGCCGAGAGGAACCTTAAGATCTTCTAGATCAGAGTTGTCTGAACACATAGCCCACTTGTGAGTGTAACCCAAACCAGACTACTTAGTAATTGGGAAATATTTAACAAAATAAATAAAAATATAATAAAGCGCAAATAATAGTACATCTTAAGATTAAGTCAGTATGCAGTCCACCAAGGTCCTTATGTATGGATTTGTGGCCTGTTTCTATTTGAGTTTGATATCATTTCTCTGGATCAACCCCTTCACTATACAGATGATGGTACTGATGCTCAGGAAGGTTAGTGACTTACCTCAAGTCACACAGCTTTTTAGTGGCAGAGTTGATGGTTTCTGTGTCTGATTCTATGATTCTGTGAGTGCAAGACACCTAACTAGAACAATAACAATGTTTTGAATTTACCTATTATGTAATTACATATTGAGTGAGTCTGTTGCTAAACAAAGATGAGATTTCAAGTGAGTTCTGACTCCAGCTCATCTACTTACTGAAGTATTCCAGGAAACGTAGCTAATATTTCTCGGCTATGCATTGGGGAATGGTAAAATGGCAGTTTGTTAAAGGGTCTATACACCAGCTCAATGTCTTTAGGCTGTGTTGCTGAATAGAAAGAAGGCATGAGACGGGCAAATACTTCTGCAGTGGCATACAACAATAGGCAGTAGTAAACATATATTAAGCACCTATCATATGCTAGGCAGTGTTCTAAGTGCTGAGGATATAAATTTTTTTTTGAAAAAAGACATCTTACACAATATATCTTATGCAAAGAAGACTGTTACAGGAAAGAACCATATCTGATCTTTATTCTTAGATAGTAAGATACATCTTAGGAGTGCTCAACTGTTTCACAGAAAAAATTTTAGTAGTATTTTTCCTCTCTTGGCTCAAAACTGAGTGGATAGCCTGAATCTCTTGTTCTATTTGAAACAAATCTCTGTGGTAGTGGCAGATAAGGGATACTTTCAACCACCAAGAATTCTAAGTATTGATCTTTCTGAATTCAGAATCCCGATGTTGTACTGAGCAAGGAAGGCTTTGCTCTGGAGACTCCAAGGCTTTCAGTTTATGGAGTCTCTAGTTTTTCTATGCCTGGGCTAGAATGCTCCCTTCTATGTTTTATTATGTGTCTATTAAGTGATGCTACCTAGATTGGAGGTCAAGTAAATCAATCCTTACTTCAGCCTTCTAATTTTAGCCACAACCAGACATGCTTCATCCTATCCATCAGAACAAAAGGGCTTAGCCATCATGGGCATCTTGTCATCTACCCTGCTGTTTCTGGAGGTTGAATCCCCCTCCCTCCTCTCCCTTTTCGCCTCTTGATAAGAGAACAGGAATCAAATATCCTTGCTACTGGAAATGGTGAGACAACCTCCTGCCTTATAAATCAACTTGCATATCTTCCCAACTGCTTAGATCAAAGATCCCTGGCTTGGCCAGCACTCACCAATTTGCGTTGTATCTTTCTAGTAAAATGTAAGCTTGAGGTCAGGAATCATCTATCTTGCTCTTGCACGTATCTGCTTAGTGCCCAGCACCCAGCACAGGCCTGATTTCAGTGCTATAGGAAACTCCCTGAGAAGGAGACTTTAACTACAGGTCAGCACCTTCTCTGTACCTTATGGTCTTAGAGGGCCTAGAGCACTAAGGGATTAAGTGACTTGCCCAGGGTCACACAGCCAGTTTTGAGGTCAGCTCTCTATCCACTGCCTTGTGGTATAGGTACTCATTAAGTGCTGATCTAAGCTGTAAAGTTTACAAAGGATTTCACTTATATTATTTCATTTTAGGTTCACAGCCACCCAGTGAAGTAAGTACTGCAGGTATTACTCTCCTTATTTTGCAGTTAAGGAAACAGAATCAGAGCAGCAAATTGAGTTACTCAGGGTCTGCTCATAGTTAGTGGCAGAGCTGGAATTCAGACTCTGATCTCATTCATACAAATTAGCTCTTTTTCCACTACACCACACTCTGGTCCCATTCTTATAGGCCTGTTGTTTGAGCAGCATAAGCGGAGAGCAACAGATAAAGTGTATCTGCTGTTGGATTCAAGAAAATGAGTGGCTTTCAATGCCCAAGGCCAGAAACAACCCCTGTGGGACAGAAGAGAATTGAGTGTTAATTAGGCATAGGTTGCAGTTGAGTAACCAATCAACAGACAAACAGTCTGTCCTTAAGGAGCTTATGTTCTGGCTGAGGAGATGAAAAATAAAAAGGTGAATTTCTTGTAACAGGAGTTTAGAGGAGCTGAGGGGAACAGGAGGTGCTTTATGAAGAAGATGTCTCTCAAGAAGAGTTCTGAATGATGAGAGAGATTCTCAGAATTGGTAGTGAGATGGGATTACATACAAGGCATAGGGAACAGTTGCTGTAAAGGCATGAAAACTGGAGATGAAGCGTTCCTTGTTTGAAACAGCAGCAACACTAGTTTGGCTGGGTGATAGAGAGCAATAGAGAGGAAGCAGTAGTGTAAATTAGGGCCAGGTTGGGAAGGGTTTTAAGCAGAGTTTATATTTGATCCTGAAGGCAATAAGGAGCTACTGGAATTGATTTAATGGTGGAATGACATGGTCAGACCTGCCCTTTAGAAAAATCATTTTGGCATCTGTGGAGGATGAATTGGAGAGGGGAGAGACTTGAGGCTGGGAGGCCAGTTAGGAGGCTGCTGAAGTAGTCTGAGTGAGATGTAGTCAGTCATGTTCTAGGGTGTTGGCCACGTGAACAGAGAAAAGGGGACTGATTGAAATGATGTGGGAAGTGGAAAGACAAGACAAGAGTTGGTAGAGAGTGAGGAGGAGAGTAAGGAACCCAGGGCCTTGAGGGTGGGGACTTAGGGACTTACTGCTTTTTCATTCATTCATATTCCCGTCTGGGTCGTCAGCTCGAGCCTGCATGTCCAGCTTTAAAAAAATTTGTTATGAAAGGAAATAATGTATGTGAAATGCTTTGTAGACTTCAAGTCCTGTGTAAGTCCACCAAGCCTTTATTAACCGCCTACTGTGTGCCACGCACTGTTTTAGACACTGATTACAAATTTGAAAGTGAGATAGATAGTCCTCGCCTTCAAGGAGCTCACATTCTTCTACATACTGCAAGGACACTCTGAATTCTTTTGATTTATATCTCATAAAAATTTGTATTTATGGGATGGTTCTGGTCATCATTTATATTGTGCTAAGTTAAGAACTACACTGCCAATCAAAATAGAATTTTAATTTTTCTATTAGATGAACTTAACAGGATCCAGAGGTAACTTACAAAATATTTTAATTTTATGGAATAAAACAAGCATTTCCATAACATAGTATAATAAAAAAGATGATTGCAAAAGATAATTTACTTTTTAAAGTGCTTAGATCAAGTACTAGCCCAAGTTTAAACGAAGACTGGGTTCAAGTCCCATGCCTGATGTGTGTTGGTCCAGTAACTCTGGACAAGTCACTTAACATTTCAGGACCTCCATACAACTCTCTGAGACTCTTAAGTTGCATTGCCAGAGGCAGTTTGTTCGGTTTTTTAACTGTGTGTTCTCCATTAATGGAATCATTTGGTCCTGTACAAAAAAGTTTTGCTATCACAAAATTTTGGCCGGATAGATATTGGAATCAATCAAATGACTGCAAGAACTAGAACTAGAACTGCTTTTGAATGGTCTGTGCTTGTGGAGCTTCAATGAAAAGTCATCTGTGAAAGACTTTACAGATTGTATATATAGATATATCATCACGAAAGACTGAGACTGATGCTAATCCACATCCCTTGTGAGTTATATATTTCATTAGTCCCTCTTTAATAATCTAATTGGTCTAATGCCCAGAAATACTTATTTCCCATAAATGCTAATTAACAATGTATCTTACTAAAGAAATTATCATTTGTGTTGTTCACGTGTAGGACCCTTATAAATAACTGCCAGGTGACTTATAAATAGGTGAGCTAAACAGATGACTTCAAGAACAGCTCAGGCTTGGGTTATTAATACTCCACCATAAGACCAAACTGAAAGTTTTAATGAAATGGTGTGGCATATGGGAAAACATTGGTTTTACAGAATCAGTTTCACCAAAGGCTACAAATGTTTGTTTGTATGTTTGTTTTTCACTGCATTTTTAAAACAATTTTTTATTAAGAACCAAAGACCAAAGTATTTCAGTGTATCACAACTGTCAGGTATATGCCTCCCCCAAGATTTTGTTTTTTAAAAAAAAGGCACATATGAAGAAATAGAACAATTCTTGATGGTCAGTCCAGAAGTGGAATCATTTATTTTTATTGACATTTTTCCTGAATCCTTTACTTATACTAAATTTTCCTCCCCATCTCCTACTCTCATATTTTGGGGAACTTTAACGTACGTGTTGATACCTGGTCATTTCCCATGAATTACTCCATTGCTCTGCTATACACAGAGATGGTTCACCCTTGACATTCCTATTTCCTACAGTTATTCCACTTAAATATTCACTAACTCTGAAATTTCCTTAATTTGATCATAATCATTTTTTTCCATCGTTATCCATGATTTATGACTCCTAACTTTGTCCTTTGCCCTCACTGTGACCTACATTCCCTCTACTCCTTTTCATTCCCAGGCCATCAGCCTTGAACTGTTTCCTCCCTTTTCCTATTTCAGCTCCTTGGTAGACCAACTGAATGTTATACTGTCCTCTGCTATCAAATCTGTTGCTCCTTTTCCCTGTTGCCAATAGTACCTTGCCAAACCCCAATCCTGGATCACTCCTCTCCTCTCCTTCCTTCTGAGTGGAGCTGGAGGAAATCATAAAAATTTGTTTACTCCATCCCCTACAGATTTATGTTATTACACCTCAAATTACTATAGTGAGGCAAATCAATTAGTCCTTCCATTCACCACAGGGAGTCTTCTAGCCTTTTTTTTTCTGGCATTGTCCATAGTACTTCTCCCCTTCCCTTTGAACTGAGAACTTTGCCTCCTTCTTCACCAAAAAAATTGAGGCTGTTTAGTGAGAGTTCCCCCTTCTCCCCCCTTCCTTATATATCATTCAGACAAATTCCTTCACATTCTCTTTGGTCTCCAATCAAGAGATGGTTCTTCTTGCCAAACCCTCTATGTGTACCTTTGTCCCTATCCCCTCCTGACCTTTCCAGCAACATCCCCACTGTCATCTCCATGCTCTTATCTTCAATCTCTCCCTGTCTGCTGGCTCCTTCCTTGCTTCCTGCATGTATGCCCAGGCTTCCCCCATTCTTCAAAAACCCTGACTTGATCATTTAGGTCCTCTTCACCTCTTGCCTGGATTATTACTGTAGGCTTCTGATTGATCTCTCTGCCTCAGGGCTTTCCAATTCAATATCACTTCCTCTTTTTAAAAAAATTATCACAATATCCTTTTTTTTTATAAATAGTATTTTATTTTTCCAACATTCATTTTTTATAAGATGTGTAAGGTTTTTATAAGATTATGAGTTCCAAATTTTTCTCCTTCCCCAAGACTGCAAGCAGTCTGACATAGGTTATGCATGTGCAATCATGTTAAACATATTTCCCCATTAGTCACATTGTGACAGAAGAAACAGAACAAAAGGGGAAAACCACAAGAAAAAAAAGTGAAAATAGTATGCTTTGGTCTGCACTTAGACTCCATAGTTCTTTCTCTGGGTGTGGATGGCATTTTCCATCATGACTCTTTTGGAACTGTCTTGAATCATTGTATTGCCGAGAAGAGCTAAGTCTATCATAGTTGTCAATATTACTTACTCCCTTTCACTAAATTCCAGTGACTCCCTTTTCCTTCCAGGATCTAATAAAACTCTTCTGTTTCGCATTTAAATATTTTTATAATTTGACTCCTTTTTGCCCTTCCAGTGTTGTTCTCCTTTACTCCCCTCCACACACTCTTGCATCTGTCTACATGGACCGTTCCTCAAAGCATAACACTATCTCCACATGCCACTGTACTGTATGTCTCCCTTGCCAAGAATGCTCTGCCCCTTTGCTTCTACCTCTTGAGTTTTTCTGGCTTTCTTCGAGACTTAATTCTCGTGTCACTTCAGCATATAGACTTTCTGGACACTCTCCCCACCACTCTGCCTTTTACATTTCATCTAATACACACACACACACACACACACACACACACACATACATACATACATACATACATACATACATACATACATATATACCCCTTGTGTGTACCAAGTTGTTTATGTGTTGTCTCCCCTATTGGGATATAAGATCCTTGAGGGCTAAGACTAGTTTCTTTTTTTCCTTGACTTTCTTTGTATCCCCAGTGCTTACCATAGTGCCTGGCATATAGTAAACACTTGGATAAATGCTTGTTGACTGATCAACTGGAGGATGGAGGAGATGAAAGGAGAGGGGAGGGGAAGGGCCCTTTCAGAATACTGTATTTCTTTAGACTCAGGGGCTTCAGTGTCCTGGGGGTTAAATGGCTTAAAGTGCTAAATGGCTAGTTTCTTTTGCCTTTTTATAAACAAATTTCTAAATTTAAATTTAAAAAATTAACAGTTGTGCTTCCCTTTCCTAAAATAATGGCTGTCTTTTTGATATTCTTTCTTACTCAAAAAATGATAAAGCAGAGGAGATTGGCTTCTTTCTTTAGCTATGATAGAAAGAAAAGACATGCTTTACAGTTTGCGTTTGCCACTTTATTTCTTTGTGTTGGCCCTGGAGATCAAATACGGCTTCTAGGGAAGTGGAACAAATCTAAAGCATTGTCACTGGTGTGTTAAAGCTTGTTCTTTTTATATGAAGTGCTGACTAGTGTTTAGTCCCAGAGTACAGACTCTGCATGCACACACCACATGGCTGTTCTGACAGGGGAGTCCTCTGTGAAGTCAGCCAGCTGACCAAGGACCAGAATTTGAGTTCTCAAATAAGCTTCTGGGCTAAAGGAGGTTGATGTCATCTGCTTTATCCTGGGTCCCCACCTCATTGTTCAGTGTGACCATGTTCCAATCAAAGGCATGGTTGTTAAGATAGAACAAGGCTTTGCTTGTGACTGAAAGGGTCATGCTGAAGGTTTTTTACCGTAAATAACTTTGGAACAGAGTGGAGAGAGAAAAAAACCCAACATTTGATCTGGCTTCACCCCCGCAACAGCATTGTCTGGGCAGCAACTGGTCTTTGTTGCTCCCTTTAAGCTAGTCTGAAGTGACGTATTGTCTATGTTTGGGTATTGTAGCAAATGCTGAATAAAGCTGGGAGAGCTGCTTCTGGCCGTTATTTTACAAGTGCCAGGAAACAGTCTATTTCTGGTTTTGAACATGTTTGTTGTATAGAGTGTCTCCCAGCTCTTGATCATATACTAGTTTTAGTAGTATTTCACTTTGTGGTGCAAAGATGAATTATGTTCCCGGGTTAAAAGCATTCGGTGTTGTCATACACTACTTCTGGCCTATCTATGCCAAATTTGACTTTCCCTATGGAAAAATATGCATCTATCAAAGTATAATTAACAGTGGGAATGTTGTCTGTGGAGTCAAAGTTAAGTGTAAATTAATTACAGTGGGGATGTTGGATCTGGAGTCAGGATGAGTTCAAATCATAGTTTTGAAACTTAAGACCAGTTTGACTTTGGGGGTGAGACATTTTATCTTCTTTAGACCTCAGTTTTCTTATCCATAAAATAAGAGGGTTGGATTAGATGGTATCTAAATTCCTTTCTAGCTCCAAGTCCTATGATCCTCGGTGTTAAGAAACAAACCCCTATATTGGATGTGGATATGAATGATTAAAAACAAGAATTGAGACTTAGGCTTTCTATGCAGGGGGTTACAGAGAAGAAAGATATGAAGAAACCATAGAATGTCAGCCCCTGAGAAGCCATCATAACTGACATTTATGTAGCTCTTAAAGATTTCCAAAACACCTTATACGTATTATCACAATAATCCTATGAGGCGAATATTTGTACATATGGCTATCATCATTTATAGATGAGAAAACAGATACAAATAAGTGACTTTTCTGTGGCTTTCCAGAGCTGGGAAGTGTCAGAGACAGGACATAAGCCCAAGTCTTTCTGACTCCAGCACTGTTTGTGCCATACTGCAGCTCAGAACAGATTTCCTTCCTTCTACAGCACACTTGACCAGGCTTTTGCTTGAGGATCTTTAGCAGTATCTCCTGCCTGCATTTATATTTTGCTGGCTCTGATTGTCAGTTTCTTTTCTTTTTCTTTTTTTTAATTAATTTATTTTGATTTATCAACAATGATTTCCATAAACTTTTGAGTTTTAAATTTTTCTCTCCCTCCCTCCCCAAGACGGCATACAATCTGATATAGACTATACATACACATTCGTATTAAACATATTTCCACATTAGTCATGCTGTAAGGAAGAATTAGAACCAATAGGAGGAACCACCAGAAAGAAGAAACAAAACAAAACAGAAAAAAGAATAGCAAATAGTATATGCTTCGATCTGTGTTGAAACTCCATAGTTCTTTCTTTGGATGTGGATAGCATTTTCCGTCATGAGACCTTTGAAGATATCTTAGATCCTTGCATTGCTGCGAAGAGCTAAGTCTGTCAAAGTTGGTCATCCCATAATGTAGCTGTTACTGTGAACAGCGTTCTCCTAGATCTGCTCACTTCACTCACCGTTAGTCCATACAAGTCTTTCCAGGTTTTTTGAAGTCCACCTACTCCCAGCCATTTTCTTTTGACCATTCTTCAGCTTACCAATGTACTTCTTTCAGTGTGGCCTCCAGAATTAAACATTGTTCTAGCTAGAGCATGACCACAATGCACCAGAGAGACTGTATTACCGACTTCAGTCAGGATGGTCTGCTTCCAGTGCAGACTTAAGATCAGATAAGCCTTTTTGGCTGCTGCTCTTGATGCATTTTGAACTTGTAGTCCACTAGCACAGATCTTGTTTAGACATGCTACCTCTTAGTAATGATTCTTCCATCTTTTTTTTCTTTCTTTCTGTCTTTTTTTTTTTTTGCTAGGCTGTGGGGTTAAGTGACTTGCCCAGGGTCACACAGCTAGTAAGTGTTATGTGTCTGAGGCCAAATTTGAACTCAGGTCCTCCTGAATCCAGGGGCAGTGCTCTATCCACTGTGCCACCTAGCTGCCCCTTGATTCTTCTATCTTACAAGTTGTTGATAAAATATGAATTTGCATAGGGCCAAGGATCTCAATCCCTAGGGGACTCTACCAGAGAACTCCTTCCGATTTGACATTGAGCTATATATGACTATTCTTTCTGAATGGCCATTCAGCCAGATCTGTATCAAACTAACATACTATCCTTGAGACATGTCTCATCCACCCAAATAGCATTAGAGACTTTTAATGCTATCTAGCTAAAAAGTTAGATAAACTAGTTATTACATTACCTTGACCTGTCTAGTATTTTGGCAAAAAGGGAAATAAGGTTAGTGTGACATGTGTTCATATGCTGGCTCTTGGTAATTATCACTTTATAGTACATTCTGGAAGTTTGCCAGGCATTGAAATCAAGCTCACTGGCTTATAGTTGGTTAACTCCATTCTCTTTCCTCTTTTTGAAAATGGGAACATTTGCCCCTTTCTAGTCCTGGTGCCACTATTTCTGTTCTCCAGGCTTTCAGAGATTGTTCACTATGGCTCAACAGTCATATCCACCAGTTCTTCCTGTAGTCATCTAGGCCAGGTGGCTTGTGTGTCTCAAGGTCATCTAAGTCTCTCTACTCACCTCATCTTTCAACTCCCTGTTAGTCCTTTTTTTTCCCTGTAGTTCTTTACAGTCCAAAGCTGATTTTCCTTTCCAGAGAAAGCAGGAAAAATAAGGACTTTCCTCAGTTGTCATCATTATCACTCTGTGCACTCCATGTAGCTATAGAGCCTCTTTCCCAAACTTTTTGTTGTACACATAAAATGTGGAAATGAGCTAAAAGAGGTATAGAATACTATATTAATTTAGAGGACAGACAATTCTGACAGAAGGACTAGAGAAGGCTTCATACCAGAAGTGGTATCTAAGCAGCATTCTAAGAATGAGAACTAAAATAGATCTGCATAAGGTAGGGAAAGGATGTGACTGTTCCTGAAAGATGATCCCGATCATCTTGATCTGGTAACAATATATGTAGGAAGAATTGGAATAAGGAGAGCTTGGAGGCAGGGAAATCAATCAAGAGGCAGTTGCAGTAATCTAGGCAGGAGATGATTCTGGCTGAAACCAGGGTGGTGGGGCCATCAGGCAGTGGGGATGGAGATAAAGAGAAGAGTACAGTATGCTAGGGACCTAGAATACAAAAACAAAAGTAAAACTATTCTTGCCTATGAGGAGCTTGCAGTCTATTGGAGATGGAGTATACTGGGAGAGGAACAGTAAGAAAGCTAATAGGGATCAATGTTATGAAGGGGAGTAATGTATAATAGGATTGGAAAGGTAATAGAATGATAGATAGAAATAGGGAAGTTTGGAGGAAAAGTAGGTTTTAGAGGAAAGACTGGTAAGTTAGAGGTGCTGTGTATGTACATATCCAGGAAAGAACTGGAAGTACAACTCTAGAATTCAAATAAAAGATTGGGTCCCAAGATGGAGATTTAGAAGGCATCAACCCATAAGTGATCATCGAAGCTGTGGAAATGAATAAGATGAGAAAAGGAGAGAATGTGAGAAGAGTACCAAGAATGGAGCCCTAGGGAGAATTAGCTTTTAGAGAATAGGAAAATAGTCTGCAAAGTAGATGGAAGGTACAGCCAGAGAGGTAAAGAGAATAAGGATACCATGTTGCACAGAGGTCAGGTTTGGGGAAGGATGGGCCTGATCGGCAGTGTCGGATGCAGTAGAGAAGTCAAAGAGGAGAACTAATGAAAGACCATCCAGTTTGATGAGGTCTGGTTATCTAGATCCGCTGCTCCTACTTTTTTACGCCCCTTGCAGTCTGGGTTTGGTACCTGCCACTCTACTGTTACAACTGGCTTAGAGGCCACCGGGACTAGAGTCAACTACATTGACCTTGTTTCAGTCTTCATTCTCCTTGACCTCTCTGAAGTGTTTGACGTTCTTGACTGATGACTGCTTCTCAAAGCCTGTGTATAAGAGAATATGCAAAAGATTACAGACTACTCTGTGTAGACTGCATAGCACCACAGACTGATGATAACTCCTCTCCCCCCTCCAAGAAAAAAAAAGACTTATAGCATCATATACTAGGGAAATAACATCTAAAAGATTTCACCACCAGTACAGAATTATAAGTTTCTTCATTATCGAGTAAAGCAAAGTAGAAAGGGAGACTAGCATGTTCTTAGAATGTGTAAAAAAACCCAAAACAACCTCAAACCTATAAATAAAACTATAGACCACCTTAATGAGCAGTAGAGAGAAGATCTTTTCAACTTTCTTACAGGTAGGAAGAGGTGGACCCATCACTTCTGCAGACCCTGCATAGTTGTGGAAGGGAAGTGATAGACCTATGCTTTGTTTTAGCTCAGTCATCTAGCTTTTTACTGATATAAGGACACACTCGATATGTCCTAGCTTTATTTATTTTACAGTTACCTTTTAAGTCAGCATCAGATGAGAGACACTGACCTTTCTCGATTCTTAAAGAAAGGGCATGAGAGATCCTGTAGTACAATAGAACTTTGTCAGGAGTACCTGGGAGAGATTTCAGTATGCAAAACATAGCTAATCTAGTTCCCCATATAGCTTATTCCCCTTCACACTTTACTCACTGATACAGCTCTGTACTTTATTGCCTTTCATGGGCACTTCACCGAATTTAGTAATTACTAGTGGCAGTGACCAGCGCCACCCCAGCATGTACAAGAGAGAATAGGAAACTAGGGCTGGGCAGGTATGAGCAGGTAGCAAGCAGGACAGTTATCCAGGCCTATAATAGGAGAACATGGAAAACAGGGTGAAATGTAATGTTGATATAGATTTGTCCCACATTTTATCCCTCAAGTTGGATTACCAGAAAAGAGTTGCTAGAGTTTGTCCAGCAGCCCTCAGAAATGCCTTAATGGAGCTACAATGTAACACCATGGCCCTCTGCCCTTAGAACCACCCATTTGAACAGTTCTCTCTCATAAGACTCTAGTTGAAGACATTGTCCACTGCATTGTTCAGTATCCTTTAAACAAAGACCCTCATTATAAATTTCTTGCTAGAGTTTGATTTCATGAAACATTTTGCCTGTGCTGATGAATTTGTTTGCTTTCTATCAGAAAATGAAGTCTATGCAATTCATTGTTTCCTTTTTTGCCTTAGTTGTTGCTAGAGATAATTATATTGCCCTAGTATCTACTTAGTTGAGGTGTGTAGTGATACTCCTGCTTCTTCACATGGATTCTTATTTTTTCTGTTCTCATGTTCATTTTTGCTTCATGGGAATGCTTCAGATTTCTTTTATTGAGCCCATCCTTTTTCCATTGATAATCAGGTTCAGGTTTGCAGAGTATGTCATTTTCTGTTGTGTCTTGAACTGCTTTGCATTTTGGAATACGTTATTCCATCCCCTTCTGCAATCTCTGATGGGTGCATACTAATCTTATGTTATTGAAATCTGGGGCAGCTAAGTAAAAAGTGGATATATTGTTGGGCCTAGAGTTGAGAAGAACTTAGTTCAAGTCTGGCTTTAGACATTTAACTAGCTACGTGATGCTGAGCAAGTCAGTCTTTGCCTGTTTGCCTTAGGTCCTCAATTGTAACATGGGAGATAATAGCACCTCCTTCCTTGGGTTGGGAGGATCAGATGACATCTGTGTA
The DNA here is from genome assembly GCF_003287225.1 of Phascolarctos cinereus. Lineage (NCBI taxonomy): Eukaryota > Metazoa > Chordata > Mammalia > Diprotodontia > Phascolarctidae > Phascolarctos > Phascolarctos cinereus. The sequence continues at coordinate 227,136,369 of NW_027555736.1, forward strand.
AAACCCTTCGCACAGTACGTGGCACGTAGTGGGTGCTATATAAGTAAATACTTATTTCCTTGCCTCTGCGCTTGATAGTCTTTTCTCCTGGTCACCTGCAGAATTTGTGATTGGAATTGTTAAATTTAACCATAGGATGTCTTGGAATTTGAAGTATTAAATGCTCTTCTGAAGGCAATGTATTCTTTCAAATCTGGTGCTTTGTTTTCAATGTTCAGAAGTCCTCCGCAGTTTTCTTGTATTATTTCTTGAATTATGGTGTTTGTGGTTTTTTGGATTATTATGGACATGTATAAGTTCTTTCTGTGTATCCTATCTTCAGATCCATGTGTTTTGCTTGTATAGAGATCATGCGTCCTTTTAATGTTACTGCTTGTTTTCCTTATTTTTTCCTTACAGATTGTCCTTCATTTCAATATATTTGCATTCCCAATCTGTTTTCCACTTTTTTGGAGAGACCCGCCACTGTGGATTCAAATTTTTCTGTTCTACAGATTATTTCTGCTTGTGCTACCCATAAATTCTGCCATTTGTTCCCTTGTGACTTCTCTCAAGATTATGATTTTTCTCTTCCATGCTCCTTTGCTTTCTTGAAAATCCATGGAGTTCCATGTTTTATCAGGTGTGGTTTGATTTCCTTTGGCTTGCAATATTTGTTTAGATAGGTTTGTAATCTTGTGTATATTTTAGTATTCATCTTCCATTCTACATATAGCATCATCTCTTGATTTATCTGCTTCTACTCTAAGTTTTTAATAGGATTTTCTTCTTTTTGAAATCATTGGTAGTTTTGATATTTTTCCTTGTTAATCAGTTTCTGACTCCTCACCCTTGGATAGTAGCTTTGCCACGAGGATTAGACCCCAGTGCTGTCCTAGCCATTAGAGGAATTTATTTAACAGTGAGTGGTCTTGGTCTCTGATCCAGGTAGATTTGGGTGGGATAGGACTGTACTAGTTCCAGCTGAATTTCAGGCCTCTTTCCTTCAAGCCTGGTATAGTCATGCTCAGTAATCTATTCTAGTTCCCCACATTCTTTAGTTCACTGGCTAGGCTGAGTCTGTGGGGATGCCCCAGGCAGAAGGGAAGCGTGGTCTCCCCCTTTGATACACATACAGGTACACACACACGTATTACTGAGGTTGGGTAGAGTTGAGGCTTTCTGCTTGTTGACAGGACAATGGGGGAAGGGTAAGAATAGGATGTGTTGGCAGAGAACTTGGAGCAATAGGGAAATCCCTGAGTGTATCCCAAAACACAATCTTGAGAATTAGTTTGTGGGCCTTGCCTTGTTAGGCTTCTTCCTTTCTTGTCCTGTGTGTACAGCTGTAATTGCTTAATCTCTGTTGCATAATTTGTTTTGTTTTGTATTTTTGAGATTTGAGAGGACTGGAGAAAATATCTAGTCATCCATCTGTTAAGTGACCAGCTGCTCTGTATCTTTTTGTTTTATTCTTAGATGTTTTTCTAGTACTATGCTTAACATGAAAACATCTGTAGATCCTTTCTGAAGTAAGGTGGATACAAGTTTTGAATGAATGAATGGCAAGGGATTGGGGAAGTGCCTGGGAGCAGAGCTGAGCTAGACGAAGCAAACCCCAGAAAACTTCAAAAATCCATGCAGGACAGGTTGCATAGCAGTTCTTTATGTACCTCTTCTGTTTCTCTTTTTCACTTTTCCTCCCAATAATCTGTGTTTAATCTGTGTTTTCACAGTTATTTAGGGTGAGTATTTACATTACAGCATATTCTTGACATCAGCTACTCTGCAGGTGCAATTAGCACATTTTTCTCTTCCTACCTTTTAAGTTGTGAGCTTTGCTTGGCTTTCTCCAGAAGGTGTTATTTTAAAATAAATCTTTGTATCTTTGTATTGCTTCCAGGATGTGATATGGGATAAGCAGAGTGGCTGGAACAAGTCTGTAGTTTAATATCACCTTCCATCTAAGCAAAGGTTAATATAATACCTCTGTAATTGAAAACTAATTTTTTTTTTTACCAGAAGGAAAGAAAAGAGAATCCCTTTGAGGGTATACTATCTATACGTAAGAGGCAGAGGGAGAAATTACCTCTGGATATGTTATCTGAATAGCATTTAAACAGAAAATATGAAATTACCAAATTGAACTCCTGAGAAACTGGGTGACCTTCTCAAATGATCTGTACTTAGAAGATTTTAATTAAAGAAAATTAAAAACAATTATTTCAGTCTATTAGCCTTTGCCAACTCTGGTTAGTCACCAACCTTGGCCCAATTTCTTACTCTCTAATTTTAGCTACCTGCTGGTTTTGTGTAATGGGATTGCCAGGGAGGGAGCAGGGTAAGGAATTTTGAGAAGATCTGTTGCTTGATGTGTAAGCAGCCTCAGAATGCCATGTGAGAGATGGAAGAGCCTACTGAATTGAGGGACAGGAAATCTCTAGCACATGTAAGAATTCCAAACCATCCATATTAGTTAGCAGGGCCTCGTCTGACTTCAGATTTAAAAATTAATCTTCAGAGACATGTATGATGCCAGTAGTTTTGTCAGCTTGAGAATATATAGAGAATATAAAAGTGAGGAGACACCTCTGGGGAGCCATGGTCATTATTAGACACACCAGTGCTGGTTAGCACCTTTCTTGGTAATAAAAGGTACAAGTTTGAGTGGGAATGGAAGGACTTTTTAACCTTGAATTACTTTAAATAAATGTGTGTGTGTGTTCATGCCTGCTTGTATATGTATAAGTTGTTTTTGGAGGGTTTTAAAACAACTGTATCACTCCCCAGTTCTTTACTTTCCATGGAACCATCCCTCAAAACCAAACCAAACCAAACCAAAAAAGTCAAGTTAGGCAAAATAAACATATTGGCCATGTCTGACAACATGGCTTCATTCCACGCCCATAGTTACCTATTTGCTCAGAGGAGGGAAGTATGTTGTACTGTCTGCTCTCTGGAGTCAAGATTGGTCATTGCACTGACCAGAATTTTGATGTTTTTCACTTTTGCTTCCTTACATTTTTATGTTGGTTGGTTGATTAAGGTCATTGTGTACGTCATTTTTTTAGAAGTTTTGGTTGTCCTTTAGGAAAATTAGGTCAAGACCACCCAATTTATTGCATACACAAAGAATTAACAAGTCATTGACATAGTCATCAGTGCCTTGGAGATTAAAATTTTTCAGTCCTCCAGTCTAGGTTGTTTTTCTCCCTTTCCATCTTCTCCCCCACATTCTTCTCTTTCTCTACCCCTCCCCTCCAAAATATGTTTCTTGTTTGCTAGGTATATATCACCATACTATCGTGTCACATTTTTTAAAAATTAAATTTATATTTTTTAGTTTTCAGCATTCACTTTTATAAGATTTTGAATTCTGAATTTTTCCCCCTTCCCAAGATGGCATGCAATCAGATATAGGCTATACATGTACAATCATATTAAACATATTTCCACATTACTCATATTGTGAAAGAAGAATCAGAACAAAAGGAGAAAACTACAAGAAAGAAGAAAAGAAGAGAGAAAATAGTATGCTTTGATCTACATTCAGACTCCATAGTTGTTTCTCTGGAAGTGGATAGCATTTTCCATCATGAGTATTTTGGAATTGTCTTAGATCATTGCATGGCTGAGAAGGGCTAAGATTATCAAAGTGGCCATTGTACAATTTTCTGCTCACTTCACTCAGCATCAGTTGATGTAAGTCTTTCCATGTTTTTCTGAAATCTGCCTGCTCATCATTTCTTTTGGAACAATAGTATTCCATTACATTCATATACCACAACTTGTTCAGCCATTCCCCAATTGCATATTACATGTTTTAAAGGGGACCTTTTTGAGTATTTTAGGAAAGCATGAAGGGTATGCTTGTGCCAAATCTGGACTCATCTTAACCTTGGTTTATTTGGTTCATTTGTCCTAGGTCAGTGACTTGACTTGGTGAGGAGATTAAATCTCTCTTTAATTTTTTTCCACTCAGTAGCATATCCTTAATGCATAAACCATATTCATTTACACTTAAATATTGTTTATCGCTATTTAATCATTACTACCTTCCTTAAGAACTAAGCTGGTACAGTGATCAGGTCTAAAATACTGGTTTTTATACAAATGTGCTTTGGGAGAGACTGACTTTATTTAAAGCTTTGGGTCTTAGCTGCATTCAAACTGGGATTTTTACCTCTGTTCAGAATGTAAATGTCAGATATCCTTATTCACCTTTTAGAATTTTTTTATTCTTGAGAAGGAGAAGGTGATATCTGGTGAGAACAGGTAGTTTTCTTTACTCTATCTGTATATAAATTCTTAACTTCTTGAACTACTTCCTTAATCAATTTGAACTTTTCTATTATTGATACATTTGATTCTGGAGTGATGGAAGAATGACATTAGTCTGGATCCCAAAGTCTTGCCATTCGGTACTATTAACTTCTTTGTAGCTGCACAGCTACTACCCAACACCCCCAAGTTGAAGATCTTTCTGATCAGTCAGCAGGCCTTTAATGAATGAAATAACTCCTGTCCTTAGGAACTTAGAGGGGTAAGGGGTAGAGAAAAGCGTATCAATAAACATATTTGTGAAACAGTCAAGGCAGTGCTTTCACCTCTTCAAATTGTTATACATTTGCTGGTTTCACAACTTTTATCATGTATCCAAGAGTATGCAGGCCAACCAGTATTCTGAACAGTTTCCAAATTCCTAACTTTGATTGGACTCTAAGGATGCCTCAGATTATTTCAGCATTCCTTAGTTATGTGAGTGTTGAAGCATAGGAAACTTAAAAGAGATATAACAAAATCTTGGTGTCTTTTTTTTTCAATGTAGGTTGCCTAACAAAGGGGTGGGATTAGGGGAAGCTGTTTTTAATGCATTAATAAAATTTTTTTTTAATGTTTAAATTCATTTTTAAAAAATTTGAATGGCAAATTCTTGCCCTCACTTAGAAAGCAAGCAATAAATATATATTATACAGTGAAGTTATGCAAAAATTTCCATAGGAGGCATGATGAAAAAAAAAAGTCAAGAAAAATAAAGTGGGAAAAATGCTTCAGTCTGTACTCAGAGTTCAACAGTCTTGATTGAGTTTCTGTAGTAACTTCTTGAATTAAAATTGACAAGTTTTCTATTTAACAGTTGTACTAAATTTATACAAATAGAATCTTGCTTCTAACAAGTACTGCTATAATATGTAGTTTGATTCAATGAATTCTTATTTCGATGATCTTTACTTTAAGCATTAATGGCTGAAAAGATGTCTTTAAGCCTCACCTTGACTGGGAGTTCCGTAGTACAAGTAGACCAACTAAAGAACTCTGATAAAGCTTTGGTTAGCCAGGATGATCCACTTTGTAATAGAGGGTCCATTACTATTTGTTTTTCTATGGCTATGTGCTGGTGGCCTTCAAAACAGTGATTGGGGTAATTTGTCTACTATGGCTTAGGTTAAGGACTCTTAACAGCTTGTAACTATTCTTTAGGTTTTGGGAAAAACCATAATAGAATAAAGAGCCATAGCACTCCCCACTCCACCCTCCCCCCCAAAAAATAAAAAAATCAAACAGAGTTTAGAAAGTTTGTCTTCTTGAAATGATATATCCAGTTTCTTTGGGCCCATCTCTTTTCCTATGTTCTGTCATTTCCTTGTGGCAGTGGCGGTTACCCATCCCCTGGAGGTAAGAATTAGTTCCACAGAGAAAATTTAAGTATCCTTAAAGTTGTTGGTTTTTAACCTGCTTTTTCATGTACTTCTGTAGGATTGTTATTTGATTTTTTTTTAATTGAAAATTCTCCCTCTCTCTCTTTCTCTCTCTCTCTCTCTCTCTCTCTCTCTCTCTCTCTCTCTCTCTCTCTCTCTCTCTCTCTCTCTTTTTGGTGAGACAATCAGGGTTAAATGATTTATTCAGGGTCACACAGCTAGTGTCAAGTGTCTGAGGCTAGATTTGAACTCAATTCCTCCTGACTCCAAGGCCAGAACTCTATCCACTGCACCACCTAGCTGTTCCTCTTTTTTTTTTTAACAGAACGAGTTTAGACCCAGCTATTTCTGTAAAAATGAGATTTTGCTTTCGTACCAAATTTATAGACTCCTAGAATTTCTTCCTCTCCCTTCCCCCATCAGTACTGGGTCTCCCTGTCTCTCTTAGGCTTGAAAGTACAGGGGCCTCTCATGATCCTCATCTCACTGCTAATTGTCGCAGAAGCTTTGACCTACTCTGTATCTGACCTGGGACACTTCACCCCTTTCTAGGCATCCTAATGACCTTACACTTCAGCTTCATATGAGCCCTGTCCCTTCCCCATCCCAGGGGCTCCCACTATAGGGCCAGATCCAGTGCAGACGCCTGATTGGCCCTTGTCCTACTGCAGCTCAGAACTTCAAACTCAAATAAATCCATTGGTCTCAACCTTCTCCAATAGCAGGGATTAGATCACAAGTGTGTGCTGCCACACCTGGTATACTCCTAAAATTTCAGCATAACAAAGGAACTCCCCTTCTTCTCCCCACCACCCCCCACTTGAACTCAGTAGAGTTGTAGGATATTTGACTTCCTAGAAACCTCAAGTTTTTTCCCTGCTTTCCTACTTTGGGAAGCCTCAATCCCAGGGTACCATTCTAAGTCTGGAGTAACTATATAGGTCACTGGGGAAGATAAAGTTCAGTAGAGAAGAATTTATTAACTAACTATGACCTTGGCCATGAGCCTTCTCTGTAGTCTTTGTTGTGTAGAGTAAATAAACTTTTCATATGTCAATAAAGGGGCAGGGGAGTCATGTAATCATATAAAATGGAACAGTGTTACAGCAGCTCTTCAGTGTGGTAGGAAAACCTGTGGAAACCCCTAGGCTCAGTATGTAGTATAGTTAGGCTGACAGGACAAAGCTCAAATTTTGCAAACTGGAATCTGCCTGGACTTCTTGCCTCAATCTAGAACCTGTTTCTGGGGATGGTTGGATAAGCCCTAACAAAGACAAGTGTGAACTACTTTTCATGGTTATACTTTAGAGATGACAGGGAAAGGTCTCTGCTGCCTGTTGTTCCCTTCCAAAACTGCATTTATCATCTACTCTTATTTTCTTTTGCAGATTACAGATTCAGCTGGCCACATCCTATATTCCAAGGAGGATGCAACCAAAGGGAAATTTGCCTTCACCACTGAGGATTATGATATGTTTGAGGCATGTTTTGAGAGCAAGGGTAAGTGGCCAGATGGTAGGTGCTCTCCCCTGTTTTAGTTAGTTGTCAGAGAGGCAGGGAACTCCTGACGGGCTCACAGAAATTAGGCAGAGCATGAACTTCCTGTGTCCTGGATGGCTGTGAAGAGGAAATGAGATCTGAGCATCTACTCACGTAAATAGAAGTGAAAGTTAGTCAGTTGGGCCTCTTTCCTCATGTGTGGTAACTGGAATTGCTCTATGAGTCCTGTGACGTGCCTTAGGTTGTATAGCTAGCCCTGGTTTTGATACAGATGTCCAGAAAACAGTACATTCACATTTGAGCACAATTTGTTTTCTGTAATTTGGAACAAGATTTGATACATTTCTTTCCTTATGTGATAGAACCAGCAACTCCTTCTTGGTCTTGGCTGTTTCTGAGTATGAGTGCTTTAGTTGAAATTCTTTTACTTATTTTTTTATCTTTCATTTTATTTTTCTGTTAGGACATTCATTTCTTCTTCTCCCCTGCTTTAACAGAAAAACAAAACCCTTGTAATAAATATGCATAGTCAATCAAAACAAATCCCGTTAATGTCCATGTCCAAAAATGTAAGTCGTTCTGCATCTTGAATCTATTACCTCTCTGTCAAGAGGTGGGTAGCATAGGTCAGTCCTCTGGAGTCATGGTAGGCTGTGCTGTGCCTTTTAAAAAAAGCTCTTAGTGATAATTTTTGTTTTCACACCACTTAGGTTTCCCAAGATAGCTTTACTCCCATCCCCCAAGAGCCATCCCATATGAAAAAAGGAAAAACCATTTCAGCAAAACTACCCAGCACATCCCCCAAGGATAACATTATATGCAGACTAGGCCTTGGTTTTAAGACTTTTTTCAGCAACTCTTGCCCCCAAATGGTTAGACTTTTCATTCATTATATTTTCCTAGACTCAGCCGAGAAAGTGGCTCTTGTCCAGTAAGCAGCACATGCAGCTTCATTAAGCAGGTTAGAGTTCCTAGTAGCTCAACCAAGAACTGAGTGCAACTGATCAGCTTCAGCCATGCTTAGCATAAAAACTAATGGGGATATTAACAATGATAATAGCTTACATTTCTATGCATCTTTCCAGATTCAAAGTACTTTACATACATCTTATTTACTTTTCACAACAGTCCTATGAGTAGGTATTATTATTGCTTGTTTACAGGTGTAGTAGGCGCTGAATCCCAAAAGAGGGTAAATGCCTTGCTCAAGTCCACGCAGCCAGTAAAAGGCTGAGCAAGGAGCTGCCTGCCATGCACATTTAGTGCTTTTCCCATTGTATCATGCTATGAACTGGCTTTTATGTAAAGAAATGAAAAACTTCTCTAGTGTTAATATTCCCCTCAGTACTCATATGGCTCATTGCCTACTAAATATTTCCACTTACTTGGTCTGTTACCAACTCAAATGTAACACATTTCAAAATTCATTATATTCTTTTTCAAACTGATTATTTCCTGATCCATCATTTTCTCAGTCATGATATGCTCAAAATATTGGAAGTCTTCTTGGTCTCATTCCTCTTCACTGCTTATATCAAATCTGTCATCAGTTCTATTAATAATTCCTTCAAAATTTTCATTTTCTTTTCCATTCTCACTTTAACCCTGTAAGTCCATGCCCTAATTATTTCATGACTGGATTTCATTAGCCTCTTAACTTGCTACCTTGCCTTAACCCATCCTGCAAACCACTGCCAAATTAATCTTCCTCAAACTACTTTCATCAGCCACTTCCAACCCTAAACTTGTGATACTGGGATCATGTTATCCCCCTGTTTAGAAACTTAGTGAGCTCACTGATGCATACAGGATAAAGTTATGGAATTAAGGAATTTTAGACCTGGAAGTCGTCCCTGGGCCTGGAATTTGAAGGGTTTTCACTTACTATGTTATTTAAGTGTTCCATGGGGATGTCTTACCTCACCAGCTAAGCTCATGAAGGACAGGCGCTGGGTCCTATGTTTATTATGTAGTTTCCTACACTACCTAGTATAGTTCTGGGCACATAAGAATTCAGTAGACAGTTATTCAGCATTGTGTCAGGTGGTGTACTTACAGCAATGGCAAAAAAAAGGGGGCGGTTGTACAAGAAAATGAGTTAGAGAAAGCAAAATTTAATGAAAGTTGGAGTTGAGGGTAGAAGACACTTTTGGAATGAATGATTACATACCCTACAGAAAACCATTTTTAGTTTTGTTAATATCTTCCCTGGCGTCTGGTGTCAGGATCTGACACCACATAGACTAAAGTCTATCTTTACAAACTGATATAATGCTGGAAGAGGTTTTTAAAAGTGGTAAAACACTGGACTTTCTAGGGCCTATGTTATCTGGAACCAGACCTGGCAGAGGGCTGTGGTTTTACTTGTGATTGATTAATGTTATGCAGTGGCAAAGTGGGAGATGGTGAGAAGAAACTGTTAGGCAGAGGTTATCCTGGGCAGTTGGATCAGGTGCCTTTATGAGCTGCTTAGATTTCATGAATCCTTAAATGAGGAAGGGGAAATGAAAAAATGCTTTTGTATCTCCTGTAGGAACTATGGCAATATCAGGGTTGCATGCCTAGGTTTTGAGGAAAAGTCCTTCCAAAGCATCACTAGTTGTTGATGGGTTTGGGAGTCAAATATTCAGCTTGGCATTCAAAGCTTCCTGTAGTTTTATCTTAGCTTGCCTATCTTTTATCCAGTGAACCTACTGTTCTAGCCATGGTTGACTCATTACTGTCTTCTGAACAGGCTGGGCTCATTCCCAGCTCTGAACTGTATGCACTCTTCCCTCCTTTCATTGTCTTCCTAAACCTATCCCACCTCCCCCAATTTGAGTGTCCTCCCTACTCCTTTCTAAATTCTCTCCTCCCAGATTCTTCTCAAATCTTGACTTCTTCATGAAGTCTTCACTCCCTATGTTGGTCCATATTGTCCCTCCTCTGACCTCTTTTATTGTTTATGCCACTGATTTTGACAATTAATCAATGAGATCCTTGAGTGCAAGTATCATACCCCTAGCACATAGGGAATCAGTAAATATTTGTTGAATTTAACTCCACATTATTCCTATGACCAAATCTTATTTTCAGGATGTGTTCCTTATAGCTTGGCTGGCTTTCATGGTGTAATAGAGAGAATACTGGACTCAGGCAAAGCTTGGATCCTAGATTGTGGATCTAGCCCTGGAAGTCAATGAGTATAACCTCCTCATTTTACTGATGAGAGAACTGAGGCCTAGAGAGTTTACGTGACTTGTCCACAGTCATTAACATCCACCTTAGTTGTAAAAGGATAGATCTAGAATTTGAACTCCAAACACAGAATTCTCCATTATGCCTGAATGTCACCTGCAAGAGGTGACCTACCTTGCACAGCTGCTGTAAGAAATCAGGTGAGATAAATATATGCAAAGCACTTTTTGCTATATAAATGTGAGTTATTATTTGATGCCTTCAATGCTTTGTGAGCTGCTGAATTTTAAGGTCTTGGATCGCAGAACCTTCTGGTTGCCTTTTCCTTTTCACCTACTTGATAAATGAGGAAAGAATTCCATTTCGCCACTCTGGGTCATAGGTGAACTTTTTGTTAATATGACCATTGTTTTGTTGATCCCTGCCATCATAAATAGACCTCTTCTTTCTGAAGAACAGAGACCTTCCTTTGCAATGACATCATCTCCATCACATCAGAGATCATAGAATCATAGATTTCAAGTTGGAAGGGACACTTAAGGCCATGGAGTCCAACCCCCCTGATTTTACAAATAAGAAAACTGAGGCTAAGTGATGTGCACTACACCATCCACTTTGCTACCAGGCTGTCTCTGTCTTTACTTTAAGTTGTTCTAAATTTTAAGGGTTTTAATGCTGTATGTAAGAGAGAGAGAGAGAGAGAGTTTTCTGTTGTTTTGTGGCCCTAAATACCTTGATTTAAAATATTGTGTTGCATGATGGAATCCATGGTCTCTCAGGTTGGTGTCTTTATTGACTATGTTGTATCTAATTCTAAACAATTCAAATCTCTGTGAGTATGACCTCCCTGGGGGAATTTGTCAGTGTAGTTCCTTTAGATGAGTAAAATGTATGTTTCTGCCTAAACCCAATGGTCACCACCAGCTGATTTATCTCCCACCCTAATTCAAATTGTTTTGACTTTGTAAGCTTTATTTCACATTTCCATAGTCCTGTGTTGTTTTTTTCCTCTCTCTCCCTCTACCACCAGCTGCAGCATTTTGTGTCTTACACACTTAGTACTGTTTGCCAGCAGCCTGTTCCCTTTGCTTTCCGGAGTCCCACACAGATCCAGGCTTTGTCTGGAGTGCCTGTGATTTTAGGCAGAGACGGGAATTCTCTACAGCTGAGTAGGGGGAGGGACTGCCTGTTTCCCTCTATTGAAAGGGTGGGGGAAAGGAGAGAGAGTGGGTGGGTGATTTCCTGGAATGTTAAATATTCTACACAATGAATCCTTTCATTTCGTTTCCAGGGAACAGGGCGGACACCTGACCAGCTCGTGATCCTGGACATGAAGCATGGGGTGGAAGCGAAAAATTACGAGGAGGTACGTCCTACAGTGATACCCAGTTAAGCAGCAGCCAACTATGCTACTAGGACTCTGTGACCCACTAAGGCTAAGTAGGCTGTGCTTTGCCCAGAATACTGTATTTTTCTCAGCAGTCACATGACAACCAGCTGTTTGTAATCTGGTGTCTTACTGATATGGAAAGTTGGTTTAGTAGTCTTGAAAAACATTCCAGGCTTGGGTGTTAGCCAAAAAGCTTCTGCTGACAGTCCTTTGGAAATGTTGGGGTGATAAAACCCTCTTATGCTTGCCATTACTTCTCTTGAGGCAGACTTCAAATATGCATAGTTCTAATTTTAAAAGCTTGGAATGTGTTTCTGTGTTTTCGAAGTCCAAGGCTGGGGAAAGTGGTTTCTTTTGGCTTTTTGAATGCCAGTAGAGCTGTTTTCTTGGGGGGCCTGAATTCAGTGCTATTTAATCTTGAGCAACAGTGCTCTCTGAGACACAAAGGACAGAAGTCACTTTTAGTGAAAATAGTATTAAACACTAAAGGTAGAAAGCTGAAAAATTGTAGGAAACTAGTTTGGTGATAAGTGGTAGTAAGATACCGATTCGACCACAGAACCTCAAACAAGTCGTTGCACTTGGGGGTGGAGGTTAGGAGAGTGGCCAGTTGCATATAATGAATTGAGGCATCACATCATAGAACAAAGGAGCACAGAGATTCATCTCTTCTTATGAGGGCCCAGCTGGAAGACTTTAGAGGTGGCAAAAAGGATTTACTAAAGTAGAAGAGACACAGGGGAACCACCAGGACAGGAGGTATTAATCTCTAATGAAAGAATATGTTTTATTTGGCTGAGCAACAGTTTAGGCTATGGAAAAGGGGGAGAACAGGAAGTATAAATTATTTTTGAAGACTCCAAACTGAGGAAGCATAGTTGTTCAAAACCACTTAAAGGAATTTGTAGGTGGAATGTAATAAAGTGACCAGGAGGTAAGAGATGGAATAATCTTATTAGGGAAATGATGGGAGCCTCTATCATTTGAGATTTGTGCCTTTGAACCAGACATTGGAAGGGAGATGACCTGGCATGAATGAGGAATGGAAGTGAATATCTAGTTTTGAAATAGGAAGTAGTCAAGTAGGAATGGTAATTCCTTGAGATGTTTCGGCTTTTTTTCTGTCCTGAGCCCCAAACAGTTTGTCCTGCCAAGTGTTCAAATGAAACCACTCTGAGTTATTTGTCAGCAGTAAATCTAAGCAAATGATCCAACAGATGCTCCCTGGAAACACTGGATTGCTTGCCCCTAACTACATTCTGATCAGTAGAAAAGAACAGATTTTTGTTTCTCACTAGATGGTTTAAGAATAAAGAAAAAGATCTTCTCAAAGGTCTTCATAATCCCAAAGACAAGGAACTCTTATAAAGTAAGGGAGGAATAGAATGTTTTCTATTTAGTAGTGAGTGGCTGTGCCCAGATCTTTCTCCTTTTAGTCAGACATTAAATAGGTGTCCTCAAAGACATTTAAACTAACTGACTGTGACACTGAAAGTGTTAGTAATTTTTCTGCTTAATCTCGTTCTGAATTGTAGCAGCTCCCAAGGCAACACTGCTAGATTTTTATAACAACAAGCAACAGGATCTCATCTGGGTCTTTGAATTACAGTTCAGGTTGAGCTCTTCTTTCTCTCAGCATGATGGATAGCTATTTTATTAGTATCAAATAATATTTATTAAGTATCCCATAAGGCTTTTTATGTAGCAGTTTCTTTTGTTCTCTAAATTAGAAGACCCATAGGTGGTACCATTCTCTAACATTTTGGTGCTTCTGTACCTTGTGGAATTCCCATAAGCTTTGAGCCTTGTTGTTAATATTGGGAAAAGGGGCTTAGTGTCTTCTGACTAGTTAATCCAGCTGGGGAATCCCTAGTAGAAAGGAAGCCACCACTCTTCCTTTCCTTACTTCCTGCTTTGCATGTGTGGCACGTCCTCAGCTTCTCCTCGCCTGTCTTTACGTACTTGGTTACAACATAGCTCAAAGCTTCTGCTTCCCAATTATGAAATTCCTCTGCCCCAATATGGTATACCATTATAGGGGCTCAGGAAAATGGGAACTTAGCAGCAGCCAGAAAAGAGGGAGTGGTTTGGTTGTGTCCCAAAGGCTGTGCTTTCATGTTTTTGCTCAGGCCCTGTTGTTCCTTTGTTTAGAGACAACTGTTGCATGCAGTCTTTAGAAATAATGATAGCTCATATTTATAGAACATTTTAAGGTCTAAAAAGCAGTTTTCCTATAACATCATGAGATCAGTAGTGTAAGTATTTTTATCTCCATTTTATAGACAGGGGAAGTGAGGTTCAGAGAATTTGTGCCTTGCCCCGTGTTGCACAGCTAAGTATCCGAGTCTGGCCTTGAACCCAGATATATGCTCCTAACAGCCCTGTGAGGTGGGTAATCTCCATTTTATAGATGAAGGAATTAAGGTTCAGAGAAGTTAAATGACTTACCCAGGGTCACACAACAAATTAAAGATCAGGAATTGAACATAAGCCCTCCTAACTCTTAAGTCCATGCTTTTTCCACTCATTATATTGTTAGTGCTATTCCTATGTATCATAGCCAAGCTGTGACAACATTTGCCCCTATTGTGTACTAGAATAAAGTGTGAGGCCGTGAAAAGAGTGGGAGGAATTAACTTTCAGGAACCCACCCTGATCCAGGCTTTGTCTGGAGAGCTCAAGTGTTCCTGAGATGGCTGATGATAGGCCTTAATGTGGTAGGGAGGCATTAGACAGAAAGGTCAGAATCTTTTGAGTCTGTTGTTGAAATTTAAGAAAGTGGTATGTGTTTAGGCTTTTAGTCTTTTGATACTCTATACATCTCCCCCTTCTTTGAATTCATACCTAGCTCTAGGGTTTGAAGGTCATCCATCGGTCATCTTTTTCGATCTACTTGCAAGCCCCTTTAGTCAGTCTCCTACATGGTCAGATATCTTGTGGGTCTGTTAGAAAATGAGTTCAGCACAGCTAAGGTGAAATATTTAGTTTTCCTGCCTGAAAAGGTACAAAGCTACCCAACTTAATGTTTATAAGGAGAAAATGTACTTCTGTTTTAAGAAAGATAGGGCTTGTTCTTGATTTCTCAAGTTGTTTTTCAAGGAGAGCTTATCCAGGTGTCCAACTTTGTCGTTAAGCTTGCCTTTCAATACCTTGCCTTTTGCTTGATTCACGTGAATTAGCATGTTTCTGGAGCGGGAACTAATACTGGTCAAGTACATTTCTAGAGAAGATTGTCATTTCTTATCAAGAAAGCATTGATTGAAAAAAAAATACATTAATTGCTTTAAATTTTAATTCTTATGCCCTCCACCCCCCAATCCTGACAGGCTTCTCTGGAAGCCTTTTTTTTTTTTTAGTGAGGCAGTTGGGGTTAAGTGACTTGCCCAGAGTCACACAGCTAGGAAGTATTACGTTTCTGAGGTTGAATTTGAACTCGGGACTTCCTGACTCTAGGGCCTGTGCTCTATCCACTTTGCCCTTCTTTCAGCAGTTTTAATGCTAACATCCTGCTTGTGGGCTTCTCAAGAAAATATGATTATAGAACACATGACAGAAACACAGTTTCTTGGTTTGAACAACAGCTGAGGACTTTCCATAGCTCTCTTTCCTAGTATGCTTAGCAAGGAAGGAGGAACTATTGTTCTAAAACACCAGGACCAAAATCTGATATTCCAGAAAGTGTCAGATTTCTTTTGAGATACGAACATTTGCAGAATTAATTTTGACACCATTAATTCTTAACACTCCAGTAGACAGGCCTTTGCTTCGTTTTGCTGTGCTCAGACACAGGTAGACAAACGTGCATGGATTTTGTCTCTAAGTATATTTTGTTCTTGTCTTTGTGAAGTTGGGCTCGTGTAGTTAACGCTTACTGCTGTGGTCTGGAATCCATCGTAAGAATGTTCTGCCCCTTTCAAAAGTCTGTTTCAGACTGATGTAATGCTTTCATTAAATCTGGCTTGTTGCAGAGAAATTTCTTTCTTAGGTCTTGATGCTAAGTGAGGGAAAAGAGCTTTATAAAACTCTTCGGTGTGAAATCTAGAGACTTTCAAGCTGTCTTCACATATCCTCTTTAAGAAACTATTTTTCAAGGAATTAACACCTTTCTTTGGTAGAACTGCTTTGATATAGTTTGTACTGAAAATACCTTAGATTTACAACATCGGTACTAATTGAGAAGGCTTTGATTTTGGACAATGAAGAACTCTTACTTTTGCTGATTTGGGGAGATGGAAAGAGGGGTGGGTGTTACCTAGATAGATAGTTTTCAACAACTAATGAGTAACTTCTTTGGGGAGGTAGTTTGTTATAATCATAGGCTCAAGTCCCAACCTATTTGTCAGTCATATGACCATGGGAGAGTTACTTAACTTAAATTTCTTCAACACAATGCAAAATTTAATAGCTGTTTATTGAATTTTATTGCCGAATTGAATTCTCCATGGCATACATCTTTAGTTTGCTTCAGGGCTTTAACAGGCACAGCAGTTCATCTTCTGCACTTTGATTCACTATCTTAAGGCTGTATCTTTGGTACTAGGTGTCTGTGGTTAGCCTCCTTGCTACAAATCTCTCCCCTCTCCAAGCCATCTTCTACTCTATTCTCACAGTGATCTTCCTAAAATGTGGGATACACACACACACACACACACACACACACACACACACACACACACTCTCTCTCTCTCTCTCTCTCTCTCTCCTCTCTCTCTCTCTCTCTCTCTCTTTCTCTCTGTCTCTGTCTCTCTCTCTCTCTCTCTCTCTCTCTTCTCTCAATAAACGCCAGTGGGCTCTCTATCCACCTCCAGGATCAAATATGAAGTACTTTGTTTGGCTTTCAAAGCCCTTAAAATAACCTACCCCTTACACTGCCCCGCATATTCTGAGATCCAGTAACACCATCCTCCAAGACACTCCATCTCCCAACTCAATGCATTTTCACTGTCTGTCTCGCCTCTGCTTCCTGGCTTCTGTCAAGTCCCAGCTAAAATCTCACAGTCTAGGAAGCTTTTCCTGAGCCTTCTTAATTAATCCTAGTACCTTCCCTCTATTGATTACTTACAATTTATCCTTTATAGAGTTGTTTGAATGTTGTCTCCTCCATTAGATTGTGAGCTCCTTGAGGGTAGGGACTGTCTTTTGCCTTTCTTTTTGTCCCCAGCCCAGTGTGTGACATGTTGTAGGTACTTAATAAATATTTATCAACTGACTAGTTTCTCTTCCAAAAATTGGTTTGGCTTAACATTGTTATGGTAGTGAATATACTATACCAGGTTTTCTCTTGCTTTTCCTTTCCTTTAAAAAAAATTACCTTGTTGCATGTGTTTCCTTAGCATGTGAGGAAGTGAATGATCTTATTGATGTCACATATCCTGTGAAAGCCCAGTGTTTTTTTCCTTTGTATAGGTCCTGTTATAATGTTTCAAATGGCATAGTACATCTAATAAAGTGCTTGCAAAGCTGAAAGTTCTATGTAAATGTTAGCTAATGTTATTTATATGGACTTTTAATAAAAAGCTACATAAGCTGCTCTGGGGAGGGAGAACAAATGAGAGGCTTAGGTTAAAGATATGCTACAACAGTGGTAGAGAGTAATTGGGTATTAATTCACTGAGAAAACATTTATTAAGAAATCCTTTGTATGTCAGGCATCTATACATGCTAGACTGTGGAGATGCAAAGACAAAAATAAAACAGCTCTTGCCATCTATTGGAGTCAGTCAATGAAGGTGTAAGTCCCCACTATGTGCCAGTGTACTGTGCTAGATGATTGAGATTTTTTTTGAAGTTTTACATTACTATAGTCAATAAACTCGGTAATCATTATTATTATAATTATTTTAACCTGAAAGGAATGTGCATTGTCTTGTATTTTAAGTAGAAATGTTTTATTCTTCAGAGTCAATTTGGGTAGACAATACTGTATCAGCCAGTCCACTGTTCATTTCTTTCCCAGATTGCAAAAGTGGAGAAACTAAAACCCCTGGAAGTTGAGCTTCGACGCCTGGAGGACCTTTCAGAATCTATTGTTAATGATTTTGCCTACATGAAGAAGCGAGAAGAAGAGATGAGGGACACTAATGGTCAGTAGTAGTTAGCTTTTCCCCTGGGTACCTCCTAGAACTTTAAATGTTGGTCTTGGACTTAGCAAAACCTCACAAAATTCACTGGGCCAGCTATGATGAAGTAAAGGAGTTCACTTCTCACACTTTGATTTGCTACATGTGAACAAGTAGGATTCACAAAGTAGGAATTTTGCCACTTAGACATTTTGATTCACTTTAAAGTCTTTTTCCTTCCAATTGTTATAAACTTGGTCATCTAGTTTATTGCAAATCAAATTGATAGTAGTACAATCAATATACAATGATTATTGTATTTCTAAAAATTTTACAGATTTTTTTTCTAGTTTCTTATATCACACTGTGAAAGAGATTAATATGGAGGATAAAAATCTTAGTCGTTATATAAATCAGGGAAGACTTAGCAATAACTTGCGTTGAATGTTGAGTATATTTCTAACACAGCCAATTGGCTGCTCTGTCTGTTCCAAGTATAGGCTAATCTTCCTCCTAGTAGAGAAAGTGAAAGGCACTTGAGAAATGCCTCTGCACAATCAAGTTGTTAAAGAAGATGGAGTGTTCCCTTATGTAAGAAACAAAGCAAAAACAGAGAGAGGGATTCAGTGGAGGGAAAAGGGACCTGAAGTAAAGGAAGGGGAACTTGATCCTTGGCAGTAAGTTAGAGAGTAAAAGAATGACACTTGATAAAGGGAGGGAAGAAAAAAGGCGAGGTGTACATTGGATTTAAAATATAATTTTAGTCTCTTCCTAAGGTGGCAACTGGGTGCTCTAAGGAGAGAGAAGCTGTTTATGGTCCAAAGAATGATATAGTAGAGCCACAAAACTTGTGAAGAAGTCATCCTGTAAGAGTAAGGAAGATAGAAAAAAAATTGTGGTGATTAGTGACTCTCAGCACAGGGATTCTGAGGAAGCTTTTGACCTGATAACAACAATAGAAAGGTCTGTTGTCTTTCTGGGGCATGGAACCAAGGCATAACTAAGAAATTTCCAAGATTTATAAAAACCAATGACTAGTATTCACTTCCAATGATTCACTTGGACACAAATGATACTGCCAGAAGAGACCTAAAATATATGGCCAAAGCTTATATTCTCTGTATATTTTAGAAATGAGGCCCTTATCAGAGACACTAGTTGTATTTTCATCAGTGCTGCCTGTTGAAAGTCAAGGAGAGAGAAGAGAAAACTGATTTGGGAGTGAACATGTCTAAAATGTCTGAGAATGGGATTTAAATTTCTGGAATATGGCATAAAACATAGGGATGGTGAACTCCTGGTCAGGGATGAAGTATGCCTAACAAAGGTTGGCAAGAATGTGTTATACAGTAGCAACAACATTGTATTGAAAACAGCTTTGGAAAACTTAAGAATTCTGATCAATGCAATATGACTCTGAAGGACTAATAAGGAAGCATTCTATTTACTTCCTGATAGAGGAATGAGGCAAGTGTGTAGATTTGTTTTGCTTTATGCTTATGTTACAAGGCTTGTGTTTTTCTTTTTGTATTTGGGTGAGGGCATATGGGGGTTAGAGGAGTGTAGTGATAGGTCACCCAAAAAAGGGGGTCAAGAAGCATTTTTAAAAACACATAGAAGATTAACTGAAAGATGTTTAAAAAACACAGATAATAAGCGGGACATTTTTGAAAGTAACATGTTGAATTGACATATGAAGAATATGTTTACCAAATGTTGTGCAGATCACATCAAAAAAGCTTCAAGTAAAAGATGGATGAAATAGAAAACTGCTAACTATAATCCTTCAAACATGATACTATAGAGCATAGCTGCAATAAGGGAAGAGGAAAAGCAACTGTAATACATGGAAGTATTCAAGAAACACAAATCCAAGAAAGGAGCCAGTAGTAAAATGCTTGTTCTCAAAAACAATGTATACAAATGCCCAGAGTTTTGGCAGCAAGCAAGAGGAACTAAAAATCCTAATGCAAGGTAGGAAATTTGACTTCATATAGGTACCACTGAGACTTTGTGACTAGAAATATGGCCCTGGATGGATTTTACCGTATTTGAATGAAACATGATAGGTAGAAATGTTAGCACTTTATATTAAGAGGGGACATTTGTGAAGTAATCCAAGAAGCAGTAGATGGCACTTGAGTGAAGATCAGAGAGATCAAAAAGAGACACAATTTTATCATGGGACTGTGCTGTGTATTGTCTGGATAGAAATAAGAACTAGATGAAGAGTTCAGAAGCTTGTCACATAACCACGATATAGTGGTGATAGGAGACTTCAGTTATCTAGACATCTTATGGTACTCCCTCTTTACTAAAGACAGAGGAACCAATGGCTTTTTGACTTGCCTTAATAATTTCATCCTTCAGAAGATAGGTGCCAGCAAGGCTAAGTTTTATCCTGGATTTGATTCTCATTAATTTAACAGGGAGGTGAGAGTTGGTAGGTGGGAATGATAGGTGAACCTTGAGGAAAAGTGACAGCTATCCTGGGCATAGGCTATCATGCAACTTAGAATTTAAGAAAGCAGATTTCTAAGGGTTTAAAGAAAGGATAGGCAGGATCCCATTTCTACAGGGGAAGTCGGCTCAGGAGAGATAGGAAACTCAAGAATGAATGTTGGAACACACAATGGGAACTAATTCCATTGAAAAGGAAAAAGGAAAGTGTCTGAAGGGAGATAGTTGTGTATGCCCAGAGAACCTACAGTTTAATTTAAAAACATGTACAAAAGGTAGAAGCAAGAACGTTTAACTGATTGAATATAATACTGTGGTCCAATAAAACTGATGTTGGGACGATTAGAGCTCAAAATGAACTAAGGCTATGAGGGAAGGATAGGACGGGACAAAGGTTTGAGAGTTTTTTAAGATTTTTAATGGGTCAATGATCAAAGATCAAAGAAGGGACAGGTCCCTGCTTCAGATGGATGGATGATAGCTGACAACAGAAAGCAGAGCTACTCCATTCTTGTTTTAGTTCTGTTTCCATGCCAAGTAGAATAATCTTTGCTCTGGAAACAAAAGTTGCTATCAAGGATTGGCTACCCAAGATAAGAAAAGAGATAATAAGAGAGCTCTTAGCTAACCTTGATGGGCTCTGATCTCCTAATCCAAATCATATCCTCTGGTACTGAAAGAACAGAGGTTGTTATCGCTAAGCTGTTGTCAGTGATCTATAAAGGGATGTGGAAAATAGGAGTGGACTGGCAGACGGGAGAAGGGCAAATGTCCCAATTTTTTCAAAAAAGGGAAGAGAACAGGTCCTGTAAAGCGCAGGCCAATGAACTTTGAAATTCTGGAACAGATCATTAAAGTTCGTTAGTGACCTCCAGAGAAGGAGTTGGTGTATATACAGCTAGCTCTGGCTTAACATAAGTAGACCATTTCTGCTCCTCCCCTCGAAGGGCTCTGAATGACCACACCTCTGAGGTTGTGGAGCTAGGACTCCTAGCACTGGGCTGCATGTCCTCAGCCCCCGCCCCACCTGTCAAATTTGTGTAGTTCGAATTTATGTAAAGTGAGATCTCTCTCTGTCTCTTTCTTCCTCTGTGTGTGCATTAAAATATTATATCACACACACACACACACACACACACACACCCAGCATGGTTTCATCAGGAATAACTCATACCAGATTAATCTTAATTCCTTTTTTTTCCTTCAGAGTTCCTAAACTAGCAAATGAGAGGAATACTGTAGATGTAGTTTACCTGTATCTTAGCAAATTCTTTGATGAACTAGCTTATGGTATTCTTGTGGGAAAGGGTTTAATATTTCTACCAATGACTTGGATTAAGGCTTGTTCACCACTTTTGTAAATGACATAAAAGTGGGAGGGAGGGCTAAGGTGCTAAATAACAAGATCCAAGAAAATCTTTCCAAGCTAGAACATTGTGCTCAATCTTAGGGATATGCTTGGGTTCAAAAAGATTGTCACAGGTACAAGATGGGGACACACAGCAATTGTCTGAAAAAGATCTCTGGGAGTGATTAGTGAACTGTGATCTCAATGGGAATCATCACTGTGATACGGGTACTAAAAAGTTAATGCATTCTTGGACTGCATTGAGAGGCATTGCTTTCAGGGATAAGGAGGCAGTAATCCTCTGGAGTCAGATTTCCATGATCAGAGTACATCTGGAGTGTTGTGTTCAGTCCGGGAAGCCATAGTTTGGGAAGGACATTGATCCAAAATGGGGCATCTAGGATGAGAATGGCCGTGAGAAGTTGAGGAAACTGGGGATGCTTAGAGACTGCCAAGGAAAGATAGGATAAATATCTTCAGTTATCTGAAAGGCTGTCTTGTGGAAGAGGGATTAAACTTGTTCTACTTGGCTCCAGGGAATAGACTGAGAACAGTCAGCATTAGGTACAAAGAGACATGATATCCAGAAACACACAGTAGAGCAGTCCAGAAGTACAATGGGCTGCATCTAGCAGTGGTCAATTGCCTTTCATTAGAAGTCATCAAGCAAAGATTCTGTGACCATTTCTGGTATGTTACAACGTGGCATCTGGGTATCATTGGACAGAATGAAACTAGATGGCACAATGGATAGAACATTGGGCTTGCAATCAGGAAGACCTGAGTTAAATACTGCCTTGGATAGTAGCTATGTGGCAAGTCACCTATCCTCTGTCTTCCTCAATTTCTTCACCTGTAAAATAGGGATATTAACACTTTTCAGAGTTGTTGTGAGAAGCAAATGTGATCATATTTGTAAAGAGCTTAGCACAGTGACAGGGACATAGCACATCAGTAAATGTTTTGATTCCTTCTTCCTGGATATGGATTGGATTGAGGTCCTTCTCACTTTGTATTTTTGTATTTTTGTTTTTTCTTTGTATCCTAAGCACTTTAGCACAGTCTGTGGCACATATTAAGTACTTTTTTTTTGGTTAAGTATTATTATCCCTTTTTATACATTAGGTAATTGAGATTAAGTAATTAATTTAAAAATCACATAATTAGAGATGGTAGAATTTAAACTCTTCTTTGAGTCTTCTGCATAGTTCAGCCAACTGAGCTTTTCTACTTCCATTTCCAGAAAGACATGTTTACAGCTTTGTGTTTTTTTTTTCTTTTAGAGTCAACAAACACCCGGGTCCTGTACTTCAGTATCTTTTCCATGTTTTGCCTTATTGGATTGGCCACCTGGCAAGTTTTCTATCTTCGACGTTTCTTCAAGGCCAAGAAGCTGATTGAATAATGAGGCAATCCTTTCCCACCCTGTCCTGCAGCCAGGAGGACACCACGGGGACATACCTGGCCTGAGCCACACCACAGACAGCACATTCTATCTGCTGACCTTGGAGTTTTCTTGTCAGAACTGGCCTCATTTGGGGTGGGGGGGAATGGGAAACCACCTAGACTCCAATACAGGCCAATAAGGGAGACTCTTTTTAATTTGCTGGGTATTTGGGGGTTGGGCTGGTTTTGCAATATTGGAACTATCATTAAGGCCACTCATGATAAGAAATAGGTTTCCCAGATGCTGAAGCCAGCATTGCCACTGGGTTTCCTCAGAATGATCTGTTTGAACCGTGTGACTTCTTTCCTTTTCCTACCCACCCACTGGCTTGGACTTCCACTCTAGTTCTGTCACCAAGATTTGTATGCCCATATTGACCTTGCTACAGAATGACTTGCTGTGTTTTGATTGTCCTGTTTGTTTTTCTTCTTTGAGGTTACTTTAGCAGTATGACCATTGCATTTTAGCTGGAATTGAATTTGGTTGGGTGGCTTCAAGTGATATAAAAATCCAAGAGCTGAAGGAAAGATTAAGGATAAGGTTCCTGATAGGGCTTGAACTCAGAGCTGTAGTTCCATGAAAACTCAGAGCTGGATATGGAACTAAGCTTTATATGCTCAGCCTCCTAAATTTCTTAATGTGACCTACAGAAGCAAAACTGAATAACTTTTCTTACCTTAGTTATTTAGTTTCCATATTTTTATGTTGTGTTTGGGAATTTGGTTCAGTGAAGCGTAAAGTTGTACAACTGAGAGCATCGTGAATAAAGTAGGTCCCAAAAATACGGGGTGTGAATGCAGGGCCAAAAATCATTGTGGGATTGAAGAGTGAGTAAAGGCCATTGTCAGGTGTGTTTATGTATGTCCATTGGTATAAGGAAGGATGTGGTGACCATGTTCTTATAGTTACAAAAAAATAGATAGTGTTTTCATTTTGAAATAGGATTTCTCAGTTGATCCTGGGTTAGGAGGAATTTGCCCTTTATGTAGTTTCTTCCAGAGACCACGTAACTTGCCCAAAGTTATACATCTTCCAAGCATTTTTAAGTAATTGGGAATTTTGAGGATTTGTAGCTCCTTTGTAGGCTTATTTTGTCTTGGTAAACCAATTTCTAATTAAGATTTCTTATGCAGCAACTGGAAGAACTGTCCTCAGTCATGTGATTGATTCTCTGTATCTTATATGGGGAGTAGAGTCTATGAAAGAATTGAGATCGAAGCCTAAGATACCAGGAAGGGGGACTTACTTGAAAGGGAAATTGAACAATGTTCCCACTGGATAAAGTGACAATTGTTGAAGCTCTTTGGGGCCATTTGTGTGAATTCCCTTTTTCTGCTTTTTGAGAACTAGTGCGGCATCGCCATCTGCTGGTAAAAGCTATGAGTTTCTGCTCCTGAAAATCCAGCTGTGCTAATATCCGCCTCAGTGTAGCAAAAAATCCACAGTAATAGTCATTGACCATCTACAATATTACACGTGGGACTTTCTGGAGTTAAATGTCATTTGTCCAGAAGGAAGAGAAAAAAGCAAATATCTGTCTGAGGCACTTTCCAGAGAAGTTTCAAAGTGAAATGCTAGAATATACCATCAGGGCTCCCTACCGAAGCAAAATATATGACAAACTATTCATTACCATTCACTGCTTGCAATATCCTTCTTCTTGTCTTAGCCATGGTAGTCACCGAGGTAATTATGATATCATTTGATAAAATGTTTTTCTGTGAATTTGTAATGCAGGCAGAAAAGAGAAATCTTCATTTTATTAACTCTCTTTCCACAGTTACTTTAGAACCTCGATTTGTTTGTGCAGTTTGGAATTCTGTTTCATGTTTGTTCCCTTTTTAAACCATGCTGGAACTTTTCTCCAGAACCCTCTGCTTTTATTCTACAGCTAATTAATACACTGCTTGCTTTTATCTAAAAAGAATTAATTAGCATTGAAAGACTGGTGCTAGACTAAGTCTGCTTAGAAAATAAGAGCATATTGAGTTCTCTGCTTTCTCTCTTATGAGTATATTATTCAAAATGGCCTCTATAATGTAAATGAGGTGGTAAGGTTTATAGTAAGCTTTACTTGTACCAAGGTCATAAATTAAATGCCATTCTTGTCATAAAGCTGTTTTCACACAACTTGTTTTATAGGAAAGAAGCATGTGGGATTTGTACAGATTTACCTGTAAGTATTGGATTGGGTATTTTTGTGTAAATTTTCTGAAATAAAGTTTAGGGGAAACCATTTTACTTGTGTGTTTATGCGTGTGGTATATATCTTTGCCAGTTTATATGGTTTTATTTTTGTGAGATTTCCTCGGTTGTAATGGGGCACATATATGTACATACATACGTACATACATATTTATATGGATTATTAAGGAGAAAAGTATTGCTTTCATTAATTTCAAGCTAGGCTGAGGAAGATGAAGTGTAGGTGAGCTACTAAACGCCATCTGCTGTTAGAACAGATAGATCACACTCCTCAATCTGGAAACACTAACCCTGCTCTAGATGCAATAAAACCAGTGAACATAGCTGTTGAAGAATTCTACCTGTATTATTACATATGGTATGACACTATGTTGTGTCACCTGGAAGACTCAATTGATACCCTTTAAGCTGAATTTTCACTTCAGGAAAGTTCTCATGTGGATTGTTGCTAGAGGCTTTCTTCTCTCTTCCTAAGTAACAGCCCCAAAAAAGGCACCCCCAAATTATAACCACACTTGGAGTTCACCTCTGGAATGAGTAGTCCGTAGCAGCTAATGTTACGTTCCCTAGCAAGCAAAAGATAGTTTACTCTCATTTACTGTAATAAAGCATTTTTGAAGTCCTTCCCTTAACAATAATCTTGGGAATATGCATATTCACTTAATCTCTCCTTAAGATCAGATAATAGAAGTTAAACATAATCATTAATAGACTTAGAAAAGTTTACTGACAGGTAAATAGTTCCATATCTGATTACTGTTCTTACATAAGGAATAACTCAGTATAGTTATTCCTACTTAGTTGCTTCTAGTATAGGCAAAGATACTTTTCATGGTGGTGGATTTGTAGTTATATTCTCTATTAATCAGCTAATGCCTCACAATTTTCAGTTAACACATTTGATGGGCTATTCAAATGGAAGACTAAATAATAAGTAAAGGTGCTTTTTCCCCCCCTTTTCCATGTGAATTTGCAAAACTAGTGGAAGGTAATTTCCAGGCTTTCAGCAAGCCTATCTCTGGATTATGTATCTTTATAAGTGTTTGACTATGGGTAAATGCAGTTATTTCACTTTCTTTTGGTGATTGAAATCCATATTCCCTTGTCCCTTGATGAGTCTGAACATAGTACAGACTAGAACTTGATCTTTAGAAATGTCTGAAATGTAAATTTTCCTCCCTAGACCTCTTAAAAGCTAAATCACCAGAAGTCATTCCAATCCTACACCAAAGTGTTAGCTGAAGTTATACCATCCCCTGCATCTATCATTTACTCTTACCCAGACTCAGACTCTTAGATAACTTTTAAACTTAGACTTTTAGTTTTCACTTTAGTACTGTTTGTTATTGTTTAGCTGTGACCCCTATGTGGGGTTCTCTAAGCAAAAATACTGGAGGGGTTTGCCATTTCCTTCTCCAGCTCATTTTACAGATGGGGAAACTGAAGCAAGCAGGGTTAAGTGACTTGCTCAGGGTCACACAGCTAGTAAGTGTCTGAGGCTGGATTTTAACTTAGGTCCTCCTGACGCCAGACCCAGTATTTTAGCTACTGAACCACCTAGCTGCCAATCTTTAGTACTATACCATGGTCATATCTTAGAGAACAAGATAGAGAAGTATGGACTGAATGGTGGAATAGGCAGGTAGATATATAACTAGTCAAACAATCATACCCCAAAACAAGTACCAGCTTTGAGGGAGCTTTTCATAGTGCTCTCTGTATATGAACACTTTTTTCAGTGACTTAAAGACATTGAATCCGTGCTTAGTAAATTTGTTGGAAAGGCTGGGGTGGCAAGATGGTTAATATATGGCAGAATCATAACTCAAAAAATCATTTAAAACTTGGTAATTATTCCTCCCCCCCACCAAGGGAAGAGTTTAAAGTGACTGAGAGGGTTGATGAAGAGAGAATAAATTTTCTCACTTTTTTAAAAAGCAAAATCAGATTAAAATTAGGTATTTAAAACCAATTATGGTTTTTTCCACTATACCATACAACCTCATGATACCTAGGGGTCATGTCAACAGGCATTTACTATGTGCTTGGCACTGTGCTATGTGCTGAGGATACAGAGAAAGGCACCCCCCAAAAAAAAATTGCTCTCAAGAAGCTCACAGTTTGAGGAAGACAACATGCAAACTATGTACAAAAAAGAATACATACAGTTGGTATAAGTTGGAGGGAAGGCACTTCTCAATAAGGAAGATCAGGAAAGGCTTCTTGCAAAATGTGGGATTTTAGCAGAAAATTGAGTTTCCTGTTCAAGATACAGTAGGGATACAAACGTCCCTAGATTGTAGTGGACATGGAAGTTAGTAAAATGTAAGATTGGAAAAGTAGAAAGGGCCCTGACTGTAAAGGACTTTAAAAGACAAAATATAAAAAGATTTTATATTTAATCCTGTAGGTAATAGGGAGCCAGTTTTGAGTATGGGCATGTAATGTCAGACTTGCACTTTAGGAAGACCCTTTTGACAGCTAAGTGGATGATGAACTAGAGCAAGGAGAGACTTAAAGCAGGGAGACCAAGCAGACAGCTATTGCAGTAATCCAGGTGTGAGATGATTAGAATTTGCACCAGCATGGCAGCTGTGTCAGAAAAGGGAGTATATGAGGACTCTTAGAATGGTAGAATTGACAGGACTTGGCAACAGATTGGATATGGAAGGTGGAGGAAAGAGTCAAGGATAACACTAGGTCTTGAACACAGGTGACTGTGAGGATGGTGAGAAGTTTGGAAGTTTTGGGTGGGGGAGAATAAGTTGTTTTGGACATGTCGAGCTTAAGATGTCTATGGGGCATTCAGATTGGGATGTTCTGGAGGTATCGGAGACGTGAGACTGTAGGTCAGGAGAGATTTGAGCTGGATAAATAAGAGAGGGAGTTAACTTTCCCTAGTCACAACAGCTAGTGTCAGAGGTGAGACAGCAGCCTAGATTTCTGGCTTGAAATTTAGTTTTCCATTACACCAAGTAACTGTTCAGATTGGGATAGGGACACTCCTGCTGTATTCTGTATTTGGTCAGACTACGTCTGAAGAACTATGTTTAGTTCTGGCAGTTACACTTTAAAAACATCAGTAATAGATGATGAGATTATGAATGAGAGAAGATGAGAAAAATTGAAGGAACTAGGGATGGTTACCCTCCAGAAGGTCATGATAACCACCTACTAATATCTGAAGGCCTATCATGACTAGAAAATTCCTTAGACCCCTTCTAGATCCTCAGATTCAGGGAGAAATCTTGACTCTAGAGAACAGGTAATGAAACATTTCCCACCTGAGACATTTACTAACTGTGTGACCCTGACTTTCAGAGTTGGGCTGTACCTCAGTGGCTCTCTAGTCCAGCAAATACATGGAAAAGAATTTCACAACAAGAAGTCATCTAACCTTTTCTTGAAAATCTGTCATCAGGGGGAAATATTTTGAAACAGTTCTTTTGGATAGCTTTAATTGTTGGGAAAATTCCTTTACATCAATTCAAAATTTGCCTCTTGCAACTTCCCCTCATTGCTTCCAATTCTGCCCTATGAGGCCAAGCTAAGTAAGTCTAATCCCTCCCACACCCCCACACCCACCCCATTCTAGTTTATTTCTCAACTAAGGCCTTTTCTACCTTTGCATTTTTTTCCTTACATTTCATGTAGTTCCTTCAACAGACCTCTGGGCCCTTCACCTTGTTCTCTCCACCTCCCTCTCCCACACCAAACTAAACATAATAGCCAGATGTGACCTGACCAGGGCAGAGTATAAAGAATGATCACCTTCTTATTCCTGGAAGCTATGCCTCTCCTTATGTAGCTTAGGATCATGTTAACTTTCTTGACTGCTTTATTGCACTTAATTACTCATGTTGAGTTCAAAGGTCCCTAAAGTTCTTTGATCCTTTTCAGATGAACTACTTTCTAGCCATAACTCCCACGTCTTATACTCATGAAATTGATTTTTTTAAACCCAAGTTGGCTTTCTCCATTCTAGCCTGTCAAGATCTTTTTGAATTCTGACTCTCATCTAGTATGTTAACTGTGCCTCCTAGCATCATGTCACATGCAAATTCAATATACATTCCTTATTCAAGTTAGGGAATAAAAATGTTAAACAGCACAGGACCAAGAACAGGTATCTACTGGAGCCCTTTTTCAAAGTTGACATCAAAACTATTAATGACATTCTTTGGATCTGGCTGTCCAGCCAGTTCTGAATCTACCTAATTGTATCATAATTTAAATCAAGGTATAGGCCAAGAGAGGTGGAGAATCGTAACTGGATTTAGAATTTATAGTTTAGAAGTTGAGTGCTGAGTGCTGTCCAGTCTAGGACCTCATGTGGTTTCCTTAATTACCTTACTTTAGTATATTATTTCTGAATAATATTGTGGTCTGGAATATGTATCATCAGATAAGGAGATAAGCGGGTAATAGGAAGGTAGATAGATCCGAGAATAAGGAATCCATTAGAAGAAAAGGGACAGGTAATTAGGGGTTTAGGGGTAGCAGACTTCTGAATTTAAGGAGTTAAGCTGCTTGAGGACCTAGAATACTAGAGGGCTAAGTACTTTGAGTTAGGGTTCATTGAACAGTTAAGGTTTAGAGACTAGTGAAAGATGAAAGTACCAGGGCTAAGGGACAAAGATCAGGGATCTGGTTCAAGAAGGGGTTGGAATTGTTGGAAAGTGCCTGCAATCTACTGCTTGGTTCATTACACAGATTATACCTAAACTTTAGCAAAAATATGGAAAGCTGAGTGCCCGTTAATTGGGGCATAGCTAAACAAATTGTGGTGTGTGAATGTAATATAATATGTGTTGTATGAAACTGTGAATATGAAGTATTCATAGAAACATGGTAAGATTTATATGACCTGATGCATAATTGAGCAGAACCAGGAAAATAATATACACAGAGACTACAACAGTATAAATGAAGTAACATATATAATAACAGTAAAATGAAGTTAAAACAATAATTGTGTCAACCAGTGTTGATCCTAGGGAAGAAATGAAGAAATACAGCTCACACTTTTTGTTAAAGGGATGGTAATCTCTTGATTATGGAATGCTGTATATGCAGTCAGACACTTCATATGCCAGTTAGTTTTGCTTAGCTTTTTCTTTGTTATAAGGGGAGCATCACTGCAGCAGAAGAAGAAAAGGAAGGAATATAGAGGGAAATGTCTAGTGAAAATAAGTTATCAATAACTTTTAATGATACCGTGAACAATCAAGTATTTTTTAAGCAGCTACTCTGTGTCAGGGACTGTGTTAATAAGCACTGGAGATACAAATACAAAGACTGAAAAGATCCCTACTCAGAATTCACTGACATTATAATGGGGGAGACAACAAACATATATAGATACAATATAAAGTTAACAAATATACATAATACTAGGTACCATAGGAGGTAGGGCAATAGCACCTGGGGGAATCAGGAAAGGCTTTACGCAGAAGATGGTGTCTGAACTGTATCTTTAAGGAAGAGAGGGCTATCATGATGCAGATGTAAGGAAGTAGTGCATTTCAGGCACTGGGGATATGACCCAATTCTTATCGAGTACTTTTCCCTCTACACTATGGCCATATGTGCAAGATTACTTAATTAAAGACTTTAGCTATAAACGCATCCAAATTTAAAAGTATTTATGAAGGTAGTAGTTAGAGCAGTTAGGCTAACAAGGTTTTTTTTATGTGGTAGATGGTAAGTGCTTAGTGATTTATCAACTTGTCTTTTGTGTATATGAGTTGTTATTTGAATTGAGTTTACTTTAAAATAATCATTTCAAGGTGTGACCAAGTCGTTCATATCTTAGGCAAAATTTATATATACACACATATATTTGTGTATTTTTTTTTTTTGCTAAGAAGTTATACGAATAA
Source organism: Phascolarctos cinereus (assembly GCF_003287225.1). Lineage (NCBI taxonomy): Eukaryota > Metazoa > Chordata > Mammalia > Diprotodontia > Phascolarctidae > Phascolarctos > Phascolarctos cinereus. Next base: position 227,167,515 of record NW_027555736.1, read on the forward strand.
TGGTATTGAAAAGTGTTACTTGGAAAAACGTACTAGAGCACTGGACCTTGAAATATAGAACCTGCCTTATAGAGTGCATATGAATGCATTATTCTGCTTTTTTGCATGACATGCAAATAATTTACATTTCTGCCTTTTCTATTCAATGATTGTCACCCTTCCTGCCAGTTCTGCACATCTGGCTCTCTCAGCTTGCTTTGTCCTGGTGGAAATGTTATTTGTTTACTTAATAACTGGTTAGGTCTGTAATTTGGATTAAAGCTCTATCTTTGGCTGCCAAAATCCTGTCAAATGGTTCAACATCAGAAATGAAAATGGTTTTATCGATGGAAATAACATTCAAAAAATATTACCATCTGCTTTATCACTGTACCCTAAGAATCATGGCTGCTTTCCATCTGGCCGAAACTTCCTATGTTTTGTCTCTCCCTCTCAGAATGTGAGCTCCTTACAAGCAGATTGTGTAGTTTTTCTATTGGTATCCCTAGTGATTTGCACATAGTAAGCACTTAATAAATGCTTTTTAATTCCTCTATCCATCTACGCATGTCTCTCCATCTTCCCACAAGAATAACATTAGAAGCTTAATGCTTTGCTAAAACATAGGTAAATCATATTTACAGCATTTGCCTCATCTACCAATTTAGTGACTGTCCACAAAGGAAATACATTTATTCAGAACGATGTCCTTTTTTCCCCACTTTTGAAAAAAAAAATCTTAACAGACATCAAATAAAATGAGCACTTTCATATACACAGAACAGAAATTGGATTGTACATGAAAGTATAAATATCTATTATGTACAGCTGGCTTTTCTTTTTATATATATGATAAATTCAACATGTTACTTTCAAAGCTGTCCTGCTTATCTGGTCTTGCTCCTGTTTTTCTTTAGTATGTTTCCAAAACATTTGAAGAGCCTCTTTTTTTTTTAAGTCCTATCCACACCTTTCCTCTGCCTTCCTATCCCATGTCCTCAAATTGAGAAAAAGGAAAACAAAACTATTGTAACAAATGCTCATAATCAGGCAAAATGAATTCTCATATTGGCTACATCCAAGAAAATGTATGTCTTTCTGCAATTTGTCACTTTTCTGTCAAGAGGTAGGTAGCATGTTTCTTCAATAGACTTCTAGAATTGTGGCTGATCATTGCACTGATGAATATTCTTACGTCTTTCAAAGCCATCTTAGTTGACTCTCTCAAATAACTTTTTTCTAGGTGTTCGATAACTATCCCTTTAATGTGTGAAGTCACTGATTTCATCTGGAGGAACAAAAGGTCAACATTAAGGGAAATAATGAAAAAAGTGGGGTGGAAGGATTGTTAGATCTCAAATTATACTACAAAATAGTAACCATCTGAAGCATTTGGTATTGGATAAAAAAACAGAAAAATTACTACAGCTAAGATCATTCTCCTAGTAGAGAGAATGGGCATAAAATGAGTTGAATAACTGTGCCATCTTACCCACGAAGGGGTGGCTCAATCCCGTCTTTGATCCTCCTTTTTTCTCAATATAACTTAAAAGAAAAAAAAAGGAGCTCCCCCCTTTTTTGTCCTTTGCATTAGCTTTGCTTGGCAGCTTTGGCTCAACCGAACCCCATTCTTACAGGACCTTAATATACTTTTATTTGTCTTCCATTACTTGCATTTGTTTCCATTTTCCTTAAATGTACTTGCCTTTTCTTACATTCTAAGGTGACAGGTCAATTCCCTGTGCATCTAAGTGAGTTTCCTTTAGAAAACACAGCTATTTCTATCTAAAGAATTTCATTCTTGACAGCCTCCCATCTTCTGGGGCTGACTTCCCATGTAGAATTTTATTCTTTGGATTCCTATCTTCTCTAAATCCTTTTAAATCTACTTTCCTAAGATCTAGGATACATTTTAAATCTATTTCCCCAAGATCTAGGATATATGTCATATTACTTCTCATATTCCACTTTTCTTTCACAAGTGGAGTGGTCATCTCCTTTCCTCAACGGTTCCCAGCACTTCCACCCCAGCAAAGCCTTCCTCTTCGTTGGTGAAAATCAAAACCAGAATAGAATTTCCCTTTGCTTGTCCCATCACTTAAAAGTTCCATAGTTGGGACTGTTAATATTATATTATGATGTTAAAGCAGGTAGCTAGCTAGGTAGAATGGGTGATAGAGCACCGGACTTGGGATTCCAAATTCGAATGCTGCCTCAGACACTTTCTGTGTGATAATGAGGACAACAGTCACTGATCCTCTAAGGCTGTTTCCTCACCTGTAACATAGGGGACAAAAGTCACTGATCCTCTCAGGCTGTTCACCTGTAACATAGGGGAGGAATGATAATTCCCAACTCATAGGGTTGTTGTTAAGGATCAAATTAATTAAGTTATGTAAATGCTATGTAAATGCTAGCTATGATAAATGATGATTTCAGCCCAATATAAGGAAAAACAACCAACAATTAGTCTAGCCCAGTGTCTGGCCCATAACAGCCCCGTTTTAATAAATATGTTTGTTGATTTGACTTGATTTATCAAACATGGGCCGGGCTGGGGAGGGATGAAGATGGCTCTTCTGCTTAAGACAGGTAGGACTATCTAGGCTCCATTCCCCCTTGGCCACATGGCCCAGGTCCCTGGAGTTTTATTACCTTATAGACTACTTGGCCCCTCATAGAGCCCTCCCATTGTCTTTCTGTATATAAGGTCCATCTTGTCTCCTTTAAGATGCTCAGATTCTCATAATCTAGCCATGGGCTTAGATTCTTAAAATCCTGCCAATAGCTCACAAACGTTCAGACTTCTTAAGAGTCTACCCAATATGACTAATGTTCCGATAAACCTCGTCTTTGGCTAGAAAAAAAAAAAGGCAGGATTGCACTGTGAACCCGTAGAGGCCAACGTGGGTGGGGTGCCAACAACAACGATATCATTGCTAACAATATAGTTGTTGCTGACAGCATTTCTGCTAACAGTAATAACTGTCCGACAACAAGCTGCAGCCTCCTCGGTGAAGCTAAGCCTCCCATCCCTGGCCCGGGGTACCCGGGGGGTGGGCATTGCAGGCTGCGTGAGCTTGGCCGAGGTGACCTCCAAAGGTCCCTCGTATCCCAACCACACCTGCAATCCCCCAACCCCCCACTTTTCCCCCCGTCCCAAAGTCCCCGGCGCTCCGTCCTCCCGATCGACGCGCTCTGCTAACCCCCGAGGTACCCCGACGTGCCTGCGCTCCCTCTACTCCCGCCACCAACGCAAGCGGGTAACCATACTTTCTGCCCCTAGCTAGGACGGACTACGACTATGCAGACGGGAGGGGGAGGCGTCGAGGAAAAGGCTCGGGAACCGGAAGAGGACACAAGTACTTCCGGGTCAGAAGGCGAGAGGGCCAACATGGAACCTCGCGCATCTCCGAAGGTAGCGGAGCTGCCGTGGAGTCTCTGAGACCCGGGCATCCGCCGCCGCCGCCGCCGCCGCCGCCGCGCAGCCCGATCTGGCCCTTGCCGGGGCCTCCCCCCCACCGCCTCCTCCCCTCTCGAGGTCCGCCCCCTCCCCTCTCCTGCCCGGCGGGTCCCGGCGAAGCTGCCTCCGCCATGTCAGTGCTGGGCGAGTACGAGCGACACTGCGACTCCATCAACTCCGACTTCGGGAGCGAGTCCGGCGGCGGCTCCGTGTCCAGCCCCGGCCCCGGCTCGGCCGGCCGCCCCGGCGGCGGCTTCCCGATGGAGCAGGAGGAGTTGCATTACATCCCCATCCGCGTCCTGGGCCGGGGCGCCTTCGGGGAAGCCACGCTGTACCGCCGCACCGAGGTAGAGCGCAGCCGGAGCCCCCGACCCGCCTGCCCGCGGCCTGCCCGCCCTCCTCTTCCTTCCCCCCTCGTTTCTTCTCTCCGCTTCCCCTTTCACCTTCTCCTTCCAATCGCCCCATCTTCTAGGTGTGGAAACCGAGGCTCTTCATCTCTCTTCCTCGGTTTCTTCATCCGTAAAATGAAAGAGCTCCACTATCTTGTCTCTAGAATTAAGTCACCAGAGCCATTCTCCTTACTCCTCCTTTCCCCCTACTTTTCTCCTCTACCTGTTCCTTTCTCTCCCGTTCACTTTTTTTCATCCGTTCCCGTTTGTTATCTCCATCTCAGAGATGTAGAAACTGAGGCTCTTCATCTCTCTGTACCTCAGTTTCCTCATCTGTAAAATGGAGGAGCTCTACTTGGTTACCGAAAGAGTCCTTTTCAGTTCTGAACAGAAGAAAAAAGAGAATTTCCCTAATTCTTCCCTTTCCATTGTCCCTTAATCTTCCTTTCCCCTCTTCCCTTTTTTTCCTGTTCTGGTCTCTATTTCTCTTCCTTTTTTTTCCCTTTCCCAAATAGTGTCCTTGTCCTATAGATGTAGAAAGGGAGGCTCTTAATTTCCTTGTTCCTCAGTTTCTTCATTGGTAAAATGAAGGAGCTCTGCTAGATTTGTCTCCAGTCCTTTCTCAACTGTAAAAAGAAAAAAAAAAGAATTTTCCATAACCATTCCTTTTTCCTTTTTTTCTAATTCCTCCTTTCCTTCCGTCCCTTTCCCCCTACCTTTCTCTCTCCTTTCTGTTCCCTTTTCTTACCTTTTGTAGAGCATTTTTACCTACCTACTGTCTTGTCCCAACATCTCTAGCATCATCATCTCTTAACTAGAGCTCAGCATCAGTTTAATATTTATCAGATTCCCACAGGGCATGGTCCCTGGTGTCATCTTCACCATTTAACTTTAACATCACCTTCACTGGGAGACAAGTTTCATTAGTTACCTGCCATCTTGATAAAGTTTGAACTAGGGCATTGTCATGAATGCCTGCTGTCTTCCCTTCCCACTAATTAATTTTTCCTTCCTTTCATACTGTTCCAAGTTTCTAAACAACTTTTTGGTAGTATATTTCCCAAATGGCCAGATCTCTAGTATTCTTCCCAGTCTTATGCCTTTCTACACCCCACCCCCCCCTCCAAAAAAGTCCTTGCAGTTATTGCTTTTAAATTCTAACATACCCACCCACACACCTAGGACTGTTCTTGAAGGCCGCTGGGAAGTTCCAGCTGCTTTAGGATTCTGGTTGGTTTCTCCAGCAGTGTTTATCATAAGCCTTTACCCTGTATTGATGACTCAGAGTCCTGAAGTAAGCTAAGGACTCTTGGTTGTACCCCTAAAGCCACATGTTACAGATCCAAAGAAGTCTAAATTCTGAACGTTTAAACATTTATTGATGACCTAAATGTGTTGGAAGCATTATGTATTTTGTTCATCCATATTTCTCTGTCTTGAACTTAAGCCTTGGTTTGTATTTGTAGAATTTAGAGCCAGTTGGAGCTTTAAATAGTTTAGTCCAGTTTCTTCATTTGAGGATGAGGAAACTGAGACCTTCAAAGAATTAGTGAAAAGAGGAGAGGGGGCAGAAGAAACAGGTTAGATAATTGTTTAGAAAGGTCTTTTCCCCCCATACTAGAACTTTTTGAAGAGGCCCATAAATATCCTGTATTCATGAAGCATCTTTTGTGAGAGGATTGCAGAAATGCTTTGAAAAAGCAAAAAAAAAAAATTTTGCATTTGTAAGATACTGTTATTTCTCTATTTTTTTAATTTGCCCTCACTGTTAGATTGTTGGGAAATGAAAGGTATTATGCAACTGAGGTCGGAGAGCTGGCTCAAGAGGCCAGTAAGACTTGGGTTCAAGTTCTCTCTCTGACACATATTGGCTATGTGACCTTGGTCGAGTTACTTAAACTCTTTATGCTCTAAACCAGAGGGCTCAGATTCTGCGCAGGCAGCTGGCAAAACTACCAGAACCAGATTAAAATTGGGCAATGCAACATGTTAGTTTGTGGTTTTCTGAGACATTGTGCCACTGCAGTGGTGCACGTCCTTTTGAGTTTAACACCATTGTTCTGAGCAACTCTCTTAGATTCTAAGTTACAGAGAAGGTGCCAGTCTGCATTGATAGGCGTTTCCTCATAGGGTGGCTTCCCATGTAATTGAAATTATAGGTTCGGTTCTGGTCTCTAACTCACGTTTATATACACTTTAAAGCAATGGTGTCAAACTCGAATGTAAATAAATCCCTGTCGGCCATATATTGACTTAGAAAACCACAAGTTAGCATCTATGTTGTATTGTATTTTTATTTTGTTAAACATTTCCTATTTACATTTTAATCTATTTCAGGCCTGCTGCTGTTTGCAGCCTATGAGTTTGACACCTCTGCTTTAAAGTTTGGAAAGCCTTTTCTTCAGAATTGTCCCATAAGGCAGGTAATATTAGTACTATTATTCCCATCTTGTAGATGTAGAATCTGAGGCTCTTCATTCCTCTGTTCCTCAGTTTCCTCATCTGTAAAATGAAGGTGCTCTGCTTGATTAGAATCCTTTCTCAACTCTAAAAATTTCTAGAAGAGATGAATTTTTGAGCTTATTTCAAGAATTGGAGCAATTTTTGGGAAGGGGGAGTGGTAAGGGAGAAGTATCAGAAAGCTAATTCTAGACCTGGGGAGTAGCAGGTGGGCTTACGTAGCTAGACTAGAGGATTTGTGAAGGGGTATGGTAGGAGAAGGAATGAGAAGGCAAAGTAAGTGCCATGACTTAGTTTGTACTTAAGTTCCAAGCTGAAGAGGATGACTAAGCTGAGCCACTAGCTTCAATTTTATAACACTTGAACTTAATCTGATATTTTCACATTATTAAGAAGTTGGAATTAGAATAGTTAATGCTCTCTTAACAAATATAGTATATGTAAAGTGCTTTGCAAACCTTAAAGGATATATAGGTGCTAATTATTACTGCTTCCTGCCTCCCTATTACCTCTTCTACCCTCACTATTCTCGTTGTATTGCTCTGTTGGATGTTTGCATTCTTTCCTAGTCCACGTTTTCTACCTTGTTGCAGACCTAGATCTTGCATTTCATAAATCATCTGGCATACCTAACATTTTTTTGTTTAATATTTACCAGTCCCTAACCAAAATTACTAATACAGATAATTATATATAGTCTCTGTCTAAAGTCTGTGTTGTTTCTTTTAAAGGAAAAAAATTAAATAAGCAGGTGTTTGTCCATCTGGCCTTTCTAGGCTTGTGGACGCAGATGTGGCTTCACTGACTTCCAGGAAAGAAGAAAGCACCATACTTATGTTACTGTGTTGTAGGATGACTCATTGGTTGTGTGGAAGGAAGTTGATTTGACCCGATTGTCTGAGAAGGAACGTCGTGATGCCTTGAACGAAATTGTTATTCTGGCTCTGTTACAACATGACAACATTATTGCCTACTACAACCACTTCATGGACAACAACACCTTGCTGATTGAACTAGAGTATTGTAATGGTAAGCAGAGATCTTAGTGACACTTCCTCTAAGACTTTTATTAATTGCACAAAAGAACTGTCATCTGTAATACAGAGTTTAAATGTTTTCAAAGGAAGTAATCTGGTCCCTGGAATGTTTTGAAATGATACAACAAAATAAATGGGATGATTAATTGTTTCTATGATTATTAATTTCTGCCACAGTGTCATAGCTTTGTCTCTGAAGCATAATTCTTACACATTTTTTTAAGCAACTTTTGTTTCAGTACATTATACAAACCTCCACCATAATCCCATTTGAATCCCCCTTACGATGTACAACCCCCCAAAACAGTTAAGTAAGATAACATGAAGAGAGTACTTGAAACTGACAGTGCCTGCAACCTTATACTGAAGTTTTTTCCCATCATTTAATAGAAGGAATGGAAATATACTTTATAACAATCATCTCTCATGTTTTTAATCTGAGTTTTCTTGCCATTTAGGGATGATTTCATTTATATTCTTGTAGAAAGTTGTAGTCATTGTGTTTATTGTTATTTAGATTCTACTTTGTGTTCTTTCTGCATCACTTCATACATGTCTTCCCATATTTGAAATCTTTGGTTTGCCATTCTATATGGCCCACTACATTTATGGACGACAATTTGTTAAGCAGTTTCTTAGTCTTGGGCACATTTTTTTTTTGCTATTACAAAAAATGCTGCTATGAATGTTTTTGTGCAGATAGATCAACTCCTGCCAGATATCTCCTGGATATCCTATAAGCATCTCAAATTTAGCATGTTCAACCTTCCACCCCAGCCTACTGTGATCTACTTTTCCTTCAAAATTCCTCCTCCAAAATGTTTCTCTAAAGAGCACTTCCAGCCTCCGAGCTTCACAGCCCTCACAGTCATCCTTAACTCTTCCTTCTTCCTCATTCTCCATATGTAGTCATTGGCAAGTTTTGTCTCTTGTACCTCCATAGCATTTCTTTCTTCTGTCCCTTTCTCTCTACTCATACAGCAGTGACTTTAAATGGGGTAGCCAGGCGATGGAGTGGATAAAGTAATGGATCTAGAGGGAACTCAGGAAAACCTGAGTTCAAATTCAGCCTGTTATACTTACTAGCTGTGTGACCTTGAGGAAGTCACTTAACCTCTGTTAGACTCAGTTTCATCATCTATAAAATAGAGACAATATCAGCACAGTCCCAGGGTTATCTTAATCAGTGATAATATTTGCAAAGCACTTAAAGTGCTGGTCACGTAGTAAGTGCTGTATAATTGCTAATGATTAGCTGCTGTTATTATAAATTCATACGCTCATCACTTCTCACTGTAAAAGTCTTCTGATTAGTCTTTCTGTTTCTATTTTCTCCATTCTGTAATCCATCATCCATATAACTGTTAAAATAAGGTCATAGGTCCCTAAGTCATGGAGCCAGCCTGCTCAAAAACTTTAGTAGTTCCTCATTGTTTCTAGAGTAAATTAGAAACTGCTTAACCTGAAAATTTAGGGCCCTCTCCACCTATTTTTCCTACCTTATTTGTTACTGTTCCCCTTCATGAACTCTATATTTCAGCCAAACTTGACAGTGTCTCTTGCCTTCATGCATTCACATAAACCATTTCCCAGGCCCAGAATGCCCTCCTCACCTCCACCTTTCAGAATTACTGGCTTCCTTTAATACTCAGCTCACATGCTACCTCCTTTGTTGCAGCCTTCTCTGATCTACCCAATTACTAGTGCTCTCTCTCATATTTCATTGTACTATATTTATGTAGTAATTATATGTATACTTATCATTGTTCCTGGAGCAGAATGGAAACTTTTCAGTGTTAGGGACTGTTTCTTGGTATCTTTGTTTTTCCCGGTGCCATTTTTTACTGAATTGGAATATAAAACCGAGAGTACATTTGCTGGGTCAAAGAGTATGAACAGTTTTGTAACTTTTCTTGCATAATTCCAAATTGTTTTTCAAAATGGTTGAACCAGTTCACCAATTCCACCAGCAGTGAATTATGTTGCCTGTTTTCCCATTGCCCCTTCAACACTGAATTTTTCCATCTTTTACCATTTTTTTTTCCAATTTGGCAGCCATGAGGTGATAGCTTAAAGTTGTACTAATTTGAATTTTTCTGATTGCTGATTTTAAGCACTTTTGTATGTGGTTGTTAGTATTTTACTTTTCTTCTTTTGAAACTATTTATATCCTTAGACATTTTCTGTATTTAGGCTCAGTTCTTAGTTTCATAGATTTTTGCCAATTACCTCTAAATTTTGAATATGTGACTTTTTTATTAAAGATGTTTTCTTCAAAGATTTTTGTTCCTTAGTCTGTAACTTCTAGCTGCATTTATTTATTTATTTATTTATTTTGTACAAGAGCTTTTTATTTATATGTAATTGAAGTGGGCTGTTTTGTCTTTTATAATATCTATCACATCTGGTCATAAATTCATCCCCTAATCATAGGTATGAGAGCACTAACCTTATATTCTCCTCTAACGTTACAATAGTATGACTGAATATTTAGTTCATTTATTCATTTTCCTTTTTAAGTTGTTTCATTTGTCGTCATGGCCAAATAATCCATTGTATAGTGATCAGACTGTGAGGAAATCCTCAATTTAGAATATCTCATTTTACTGGGGAGATTCAGATGTTAAATAATTTTCTGTTAGTCTGTAAGTTCTTTGAATACAGGGATCTCTGTATTCAAATCTTTATATCTCCCCAGTACCTAATAGAAAGCTATATACAAAGTAGGCACTTAATAAGTTTGTCTTGTTTCTTTTCTCTCATCAGAGAAAGGTCTTAAGATATCTTTTCAGATAATTTCACTTCTCGTATATCTGGATTATTTTTGATCCTAATCAAACCTAGATCTGTAAAGTTGTATTGTGATTTTATGAATTAGTAGAAATTGCAAAAAGTTAATTTCTTCACCATGGTTTGGATAAATGAAAGCAGATGATTGAGTTAATAAAACTTTTATTTGCTAAATTTCAGAGAATTAAAGATGCAAAGTTTAGCTAAGCTTGAAATATGATTTAGAAATGCAAGTAGAAGGTAAGACAGTCTTTATAGGGAAATATGCAGAAAAGAGTTGATCAAAACCACTTATTCAGCAGGAAGAAGATGACTTAGGTAGCAGTTAATGATTGGGGGAGAACTTAAGGGTGGAGCCTACACACAGAAACGTTTTTCACTTAGCAAGGGGGAAAAAAATTGGTCTGGTAGAAGGACCTAAATATGCCAAAACATCTCATCAGCAGGAAAGGTTGGTAAAGGAACATCAGAGGAAACAAAATATCAAGGCCAGATCTAGAGGAGCTCTGAAGAGTCTTTCCCCCTTTAAATCTTATGATCAATGTGACCTGGGTTTTATTTACTGTATCTAGTGTTTTCAGTTAAAGATCTTTTGTACTCTGTCCTCTTTTCTAAAAGCACCACCTTTGCTTTTTGGGCAGTTAATCTACTTGTTGTTTGAGTAAGGAATTCTTCTTTAGCGCAGCTGTGTTCTGTGCAACCATAGTAATTTATGCAAGGTGCATTGGGATTTCATGAGAATTTTTATATTTTCCTCCTAAAATATTAAATGTAAAATTATATACGTATATGTGTGTGGGGAAATAGACTTAATAATAGACTTCTCCAGTGTGGCAATAGACTTAATTCCCTCTGTTTTGAATTAAAATTTCCTTGACTCGCCTACCGTATTTCAGGGGTATTCCTCAGTTTCCCCTAAGTAGGTTTTATGGGTTCCGTCTACCTGTTTTCAGACCCACAGCTTTCCATAGTTTGGGAAATCCTGCCTGAGAGAAAATTTTAATGTAAGGCGTTTCAGAAGTGAAAAGCCAAGAGATGTTCTTTCCTGTGAAGAAGCCTTGAGAGCTCTGCCTTTCCTGCGTGGGGGGATAAAGCACCAAGAGCTAAAGGAGTTAAACATCCGTCTGTTAACTAAGCAGAGCTTTTCTCTAAATGTTCTTTTTTCCATTGTTTAATTTTAGGAGGAAACCTGTATGATAAAATCCTGCGTCAGAAGGACAAGTTGTTTGAGGAAGAGGTATTTCAGATTAACGTGGAAGGGGCAAGAATTGTTCTTTAATGATTCTAACTTCCTGGGGTTCTTTGCTTATGTTTGCTCTCCTCTCACTTGCTCCTCTCAGTCTGCTGTCAAGCCTTTCTAGGTTTGGGATTTTCAAGGGACTAAAAGAGTACAGTCTCTCATGAAGATGAGGGCTGTCTGTAGCTGTTTTTAAGTTTTTCTCCCAGAAAATGATGCTTTATGAGCTCTCCCAGGCTGCATTTCTGCTTAATGATTGCTTTGTTATCTATAGCTGTCCTTTGAAACCTACTTAGGTTTCTTGGCAGCATGTATCATTCCAAAAGTTCACAAAAGTCTGTCATTGGTGTACTTTGTAACTGCATTAAAGCTGTTTTATGATGGTGATCTGCTTTAGCCTTCCATGTCTGCTGTTCTATCATGTACTACTCAACCAACAAGAAGGACATTTACTTTGACTCCAAATCCAACTTTGGCTGCAGCTTCTTTTGTGTTTTCTTTACAGTGAATTTATTTGTTTCAATACAAAATGTAATTTCTTCTGTCTTTGTAGATGGTGGTCTGGTACCTGTTTCAGATTGTATCAGCAGTGAGCTGCATCCACAGAGCTGGGATACTCCATAGGTAATGAATGAAGAGAAGTTCAAAGAACTAGGGACCCATGGTTGGGAGAGGGTCAAATAGACAGTGCTTTCATGAGCATGTTTTGCTTTTTTGGTAGAATAGTAACATCTTTTTCCATAGAATAAAATTTAGAGATGAAAGAATGACTAATGGTGGGTGTCATCCTTGGTTCCGTGGTTAGACCAAACCATGTTTGTGCTATAGATACATCTTCCTAATGAGCTGAGCACTAATTAAGACTATTGGCGTTCATTTGTGTAAACTTTAGAGTTTGATAAATTCATGAACATGTCCTATGCTTGCACAGGAAGTTGTGTTAGGTTTATTAAAATGCAAAGCAGGTGAGCCACTCTGACAATTAGAAAGTACTATTCTTTTGTGCTTATGCTATTTTTCTTTAAATAAAACATTCTTATTTTTCCTGTTAATGACAATCTATATTGTCATTATTTCCTAATCAAGGAATAAGACCCTTTTGAGACCGTGTCTAACCTGTAGACTTTTATTGAGTAAATCATTTACCAATGAAGATTAATTATAGTCTTCTTTTTGATATTTGAGTCCTGGTTGTTGCCTGCTACTTTTTTTCTCAAAGCAATTAGCTTTATTACTATGAATTGTATACATCCTTCAGTAAGGGAAGCCGAAGAATGAACTAGCTTACTTTAAGCTGATCGTATATAAAACATACTCAGAAATGTAGCCTGTAAAGGAAGTGATGGTAACATGCTTGGCCACATTGCTTGCTGGGACTTAGAGTCTCTTTCCCTTGGTATGGTAAAGACCCTGAAACTATTCAAAGTTAAGATAGCAAAAATGACTTTCATATCTCTTGATCTGAAGCGGCTGTTTGCCAAAAAGTTGTGCTTAACAAAGGCAGCTTAGCACAAGGGACCAAAGTGATGTAGAACGTGGTTTTTATCATCTTTCTCTCCAACCCTTCTAGGGATTCATTGGTGTGGGAGTCATTCTTATTCTTTGGAGAGTTTAAGGATTCAAGTTATTTGTTCCTCTTTTGGAAGTTAAAATACAGAGTGTTAGATTAATAGTCATTGCATTGAGACTTTGACTAGGGTGTCATAAGAGGATCTGCATAGTAATATGATAGTGCTTGTACTGCAGTTAATAGTGTCACTAGGTTGGTTACCTTGAACTCTAAAGAAAGAAGATAAAAAAGAAACTGGTATGGGGATTTAATGTGTATTGTTTCTTTTTCAGAGATATAAAAACTTTAAATATTTTCCTAACTAAGGCAAACCTAATTAAACTTGGAGATTATGGGCTGGCAAAGAAACTTAATTCTGAGTACTCCATGGCTGAAACTGTAAGTGTGTATTGCCATTATATTAAGTGGTTTTTCCCTTTTCTTTCTACTGTAAGATATAGAAATTTTGCATCTTCTGTCTATGGCATAGACTCTATGCCGTCTAGTTCATATAATCCTAGACCTAGAATCAGAAAGGACCTTAAAGGCCGTTGCTGCAGCCCCTCGTTTTTCAGATGTGAAAACTAAAGCCTACAGAGGTTAAGTGACTTACCCAAAGTCATAAAATTAGTGTCAAAAGTGGGCTTTGAACTCAGATCCTCTTCCTTTGGAGCCAGTGCAATGCTCTTTCTACATGTTTCACAGTCCTCAAGCCAGTATTTTGTAATAATTCATCCAGAGGCAAGTTTTCAGGAGTCTTTTTTCTTGTGCTTGCAATGTCTTTTTTATGTTTCTGCTTGCAGGAGTCTTTGTGCATACACAGCCCTATTTTTACATTCCCCAGAATACCATCTAGTTATCATTGTTGTTCAGTCATTTCAGTCGTGTTTGGCTCTTTGTGACTCCATTTGGGGTTTTCTTAGATAAGATACTGGAGTGATTTACCATTTCAGTCTCCAGCTCATTTTCCAGATGAGGAAACTAAGGCAAGCAGGGTTAAATGACTTGCCCAAGATTACACAGTGAGTAAGGGTTTGAGGCCAGGTTGGAACTCAGGTCTTCCTGACTCCAGGCCCGGTGCTGTATCTACTTTGCCACCTAGCTGCCCTCTATCTTGTTATAAACTGATCTAAACTTTAAAAAGTGTTACTTTTTAAAAAATTATTAATATCCTCCCCTTCCTAGAATCTTTAGCAATTTTCAGTGTGTGTGTATTTTATATATGTGTATGTGTGTGTGTGTGTGTGTGTGTGTGTGTGTGTACACACACACACACACACACAGTGGTGCTATGGATCAAGGGGTTCGAAATCTTTCTGTGTCTTGTATTTCAAAGTTCCTAGCTCAAAGACAAACCATAAGGAACAAAAGAAAACCAATATGTAGAAAACAGTCTATTTAGAAGCATTTGATATAGATAAGGCATTCTACCTTGATCTCAAAGGAACATTTGTAAAAAAGAGAGGTGATTCCTCTACTTTAGGAATTGTTTAGAATGTTCATCCCTGTAGGAGTCATAAACTCTATTGATCATTTCATTTTACAGTTCAGTTGTTTCAGTCCTGTCCTATTCTTAATGACCCCATTTGGGGGTTTCTTGGCAAAGGTACTGAAGTGGTTTGCCATTTCCTTCTCTGGCTCATTTTACAGATGAGGAAGCTGAGGCACACAGGGTCATACAGCTAGTAAGTTTCTGAGCTCAGATTTGAACTCAGGTCTTCTTGACTCCTGGTCTGGTGCTCTGTCCACTGTGCCACCTAGCTGTGTGGTCATTTTACAGTGCTTCCTTTAAAAGAATTTTTTAAAATTTCAGTAGATTAAAATATTAAACAATTTCTAGACATCCACAGAAGTAATTGGAAACATTCTGGGGGTGAACTAGGTTTGCAAATCACTACTTTAGGGACTCAGACTGTTTTGGATGGTGACAGCCAGCCAGTGAGCTTGCAGCAAGAGAAAGACCGTTATTGAGGCCTGAATTTATAGTTGCCTTTGTTTGATCAGTTAAAATTCAAGAAAAAATTACATAGAAGCAGAAAACTTATCATAACCTTTCTCTTCTAAGAAATTTCATCTGCCTTGCTGCTTTTTATTCATACCCTTCCTTCATCTCTACCCATTAAAATTCTACCCATCTTTTAAGACCTAACTAGAGTTAGCCCTCCTCTGAAACCTTCCCTCATTTTTCTAGTTCTAGAAAATTGGAAGTTCTCTTTCCTTTGCTTTTACCTAGAATTTTGTATAGCTCTCATCTGCACTTACCACATTCTATTTTGTGTTAAAGTTATTTGTGTTCCATATCACCTCTACTATGTCGTATGCTCCAGAAGATCAGGAACCTTCATCTTTGTATCTTTTCCAGCTTCAAACAATGTTGTACTCATAGTAGGTACTTGTTTGTTGAGTTAAACTGAATAACTGAACAAAGATAGTGACTCTCAAACTTAGTAAAAACAAGGGCATGCTGGAGCATTCCTGTCTATTAGGATATGAAGGACTACATACTGATGGACTTAGAACATGTTTTCAGAGCCATTCTAGTAGTTGGAAATACTTGTCAAAATAGAGCAAATGTAGGAAGCTGGATTATTGGAGTAGATATAAAATTGGATTATGATGAAAGTTGCTTTGGGAACAGTGTATTTTAGTTGGGATAGCTATTAACTTCACCAAATCATTTTATTCACCCCACTTTCAGCATTTTTTCCTCTTTGGTGAACTTTGGGTAAATATGTTTGTGTCTGTGAAGCTTGAAATGTAGCTTAAATGTTTAAGGGCCTCTGCATGATGGAAATGAAATCCTAGAGCACTTGGGCCTCTCAGATGATTTCACTACTTTTTCTATGCAGGTGTTTCTTATGTAATAGGCATTCAGTAAGTTTGATAATATTTTCTCCGATGAGCCATACATATATCATATAACTGAATTCTATTTCCAATATTTTGTGTGAGGCTTCTAAAGTCATCTCCTAGAAAATCAAGTTTAACATTGAGCTGTTAGCAATAAGAGCCTTAGGAAATCAGACTAATTAGAAAGTGACTTTTTTTTAAATTCTGTTTTTTGTTTGTTTGTTTTTTATTGTTCAGCTTGTGGGAACCCCATACTACATGTCTCCAGAACTCTGCCAAGGGGTGAAGTACAACTTCAAGTCAGATATCTGGGCAGTAGGCTGTGTTATTTTTGAGCTGCTCACCCTAAAGAGAACCTTTGATGCAACAGTAAGTTGTGTGTTTTCACTATATAAAGGTGGCAAAAGTTGGCTTGCAGGGAAAAACTTCATTTGTCTATGAGACTCTAATGTTGTTAAATTTTTTCTTTTTAGTATGTGTGGTATTGTGATGATAGCTCACTTTTGTGTGGTGCTTTATAGTTTACAAAAGATTTTCCTCATGACAACCCTGTGAGGTAGGTAGTATAATACAAGTATTATCATCATGTTATAGGTGGTCACATTTACAAACAGATATAAACTGTAAAAATCAATTGAAGATGATGATAGGATGTTCCAGTTTGGGAAGCTAGGTCAGTTTTCTTTTATTCTTATATCACATTCATTTCTAAATATATCCATTCTTCCTTTCCCTCCCAGAAGCAATTAGGTGGCTTAGTGGGTAGAGCACCAGGTCTGGAGTCAGGAAGACCTCATCACTTAGTAGCCGTGTGACCCTGGGTAAATCAGTTAACCCTGTTTGCCTCAGTATCCTCATCTATAAAATGATCTGGAGAAGGAAATGGCAAACTACTTCAGTATCTTTGCCAAGAAAATCCCAAATGGGTTCACAAAGAGTTGGACATGACTGAAACTACCGAACAGTAACAACAATCTTTCCTCTCCAGTGAGCTTTCCCTGGTGACGAAGATTTAAAAAGAAAAAACAGTTCAGTAAAACCAAACAAGATATCAGTCAGTTCTGATGGCATTAGTCATTTCACTTTCATAGTCTCCCCTTACTGTCTATATCCCAACTCTTTAGTAAAGGGAGAAAGGTATTTTTTTCTCATAGTTTCTATGGCCAGGCTTGGTCATTTTAGCATTCCGTTTTTACTGTGCTTTCCATTTACATTGCTGTAGTCATTGTGTATGTTGTTTTCCTGGTTCTGCTCACTTCACTATACATAGGTTCATTTAAGTTCTCCAGTCTTCTCTGTTTTCTTCATATTCATTATTTCTTACAGACCGGTAATGCACACTGTTCACATACCACACCTTGTTTAGCCATTCCCTAGCTGATGGGTACCTACTTTGTTTCCTGCCACAAAAAAATGTTGCTATTACTATTTTAGTACCTGTCTGTCCTTTTTGTTGTGGACTTCCTTGGGGCATATGCCTGGCAGTAGGATCCCTGGGTCAAAGGCATGAAAAGCCTAGTCAGTCTTTGTCCCTTTCCCCTCTCTCCTCTTCCCTTTTTTTTAAAGCATATGTCTGCATTGTTTAGCAGATTGGTTGGACCAAGCTCTGCCCATAGTGTGCTGTGTGTGCCTATCTTCCTGCTGGCCTTCTAGCATTGACTTATTGCTAGTCTAGTGTGAGATGAAACCTTGGAGTTGTTTTAATGGGTATTTCTCTCATTATTAGTGTTTGGAAGAGAGTGTTTAATGGTTTACAGGGTTTTTTTGAGAATTGTTTGTTTATATCTTTTAACCACATACATGAAATTGGATATTTAGTCTAAACTCAGAGATACTGCATCTCAAAAACACTGAGGTTTCCAGCATAAAATCCACATCAGACACGAACTTGAATGGTATTACTAGAATAGTCAGTGAATTATTTGTCATTATAACTCTTTATTTTTCCATAACTTGAGTTCCCCATGGAAAGCAGTATGCCTAAATAATTAATATAAGGAACTTGGAGTTTGTAGACCTGGGTTTTAGATCTAGCCTGGTACTGAGAAAATCATTTAATGCTCCACTACCTTTTTTAAGTGAAAATTTTAACAACCACGGAGAGTCTGAAAAATTCAAACCATTTTCACGAGTGTTTGTGGAAAGGAGAAAAAAATAATTTTCTGTCTACTAGTATTCAAGACAATATGTTGTCATGCTTAATAGTCTCCTAATAACCACAATGCCCTGAAATCCAATTCCTACTATCATAATTTTTGCTTTCTTTTGGACAAAACCATCTCATCTTTCCAACAGTTGTCTTATTTTGTGAATTAACATTTTACGTTGAGTCATTTCCTCTTTAGTAATTCATTGTCTCCCTTATTCAACATCTTTCTTGTATCTTGAGTCTTGATATTTATCTACCCAGAATCATTGCCTTACCTACTAAAACGAAGTACAAAATCACTTCTGGGCAAAGGAGCCGTTGGCGGCAAAGAAACGTCGTTGTTCTGTGTTCTCTTTTCATTTGGTTCTGATTATGGTACATACTGAGTTATGCTTTCTGTCCCTCACGTCCAGAATTTTTGGTTTGACTCTTCTGCCTTGCCTTGTCATGGTTTTCTTCTCATTTATGTGTCTAATTAGTTCAGTTGTAGTATTGTGATTTTGAGGTCTTTAGGTAAGGTTTTTGTTCCTCTTGTTGGTCAGCCAGCAACATTCACGTAATAGGCAAACCATACCTCTGACTCTGACCAGGTATCTTAGAAATGCATTCTAGTGGCGCAAAAGGGCTATTATTGGGTAAGAAAAGAAAAGAGAAATTGGGCATAAAACTATCACCACTTCTTTAAAAAGATGACAAAATCAAAAAACTCAGTCTATATAGCATCGTTCTTTTGTACAGAAGATGACACATTCATCATTGACTCCTAGAATCCTCTTAATCTGTGTGTGAAGATCGTGCAAGGGATCCGTGCCATGGAAGTAGATTCCAGCCAGTATTCTTTAGAGTTGATTCAGATGGTTCATTCATGCCTTGATCAGGTGAGCATGAGTTGATTTCAGTTTGTCATCTTCTGTCTTATCCCCACAAACTGAGGCTAAGAGCAACCAAGAGAGTGATATGTATGTGTGAATGTATATATGTGTGTGATATGCACACACATATACGTACAGATACATGTACGTGAGAGATGTGTGTGTATTGTATATAACATATATGTATGTATTTGCACAAAAAACGCACTTGCCACTGAACCCTATATGTTCATACCTATACACAGAAGAAATTACGGTTTATGTACTGTGCCCTCCCACACCAAAAAAATGTAGTGAATGTTTTCCTGAGGGGATCAGTTTATAATTTTTTTATATTTTATTTTTAAAATCTTGTTTTAATATTTTATTTTTCCCCAATTACATATAATAACAATTTTAACATTCTTTTTTCCCCCCCAAATTTGAATTGAGGGGATCAGTTTAAATATACATTTTAATACCTGTCTGCTGCTCTGCAGGAATACAAACTATTTTACTTACAAAATATACATAAATCAAACTACCTCCTGATACTGTTGATTTATTTGCTGTAAGTATTATTAACAAAGGCAGGTAAACATAAAATACTACCATTGACATACAAATGTAGCTGGTAGTTGAGCCCGATGTGTTGAATCTTTTCAAACCGACACGTCAGTGTTTAACAAATGACCTTTGACTATTGTTGAGCCTGTCTTAAGTGCAAGTAAAATACCGAGTTGAGCACTTCCTTGAAAACGAACCCTCTCTTCACTTTTTTTCCATCAGGACCCTGAGAAGAGGCCCACTGCTGATGAACTTCTGGATTGTCCGCTTCTCAGTAAGCGCAGGAGGTAAATATGCAAACAGGTCATTCTGCTGCCTTTCTGCAGAATATTGATTGGTAAGAAACCTACTCAGAGAAGCCTAACTGAGGCACTCTAATGCTTATGCTCAGTTTAAGATTTGTGTGTATGTATATCTTCTGATTTATGCCTGATATCTTTTATGTCTAGAGTTTTAGTTTCTCACCAGAATTTCTGCTGTGGTCTGTCGAAGGAAATCAAAGTCTTTCACCTCTCTGGCTCATGTTTTTCCAAAAGTGTGTTGATGAATCTATAATGTTTTATCTGGAAGAGCTCTCTATTTCATACTTTTGAATCAAAAGGAATGAGAACTCAGTTTACTGCTGCAAATTATGACAAGGCCATTATCTACTAGTATAAGGCATACCCTATGGAAAGTTCATAAAGTCAGATTTAGAACAAACCTCTTATTTTCTAGATAAAGAATTGAGGCACAGAGAGATGAAGTGGTTTGCCACACAGTTAATACATGTCTAAGGTGGGATTTGAACCAGTTCTTCGTGACTATAGGTCTAGTACCTGATCTGTCCATACCATGCTGCTTCTCCAGTAGCAAATTAGTCAAACATTGTGATGGGGGAAGGTGATGTTGCTCTGACCAGCATCATTTCACAGTAATATCATTAATGTATTTTTAGTCTAATCCTGCCAAAAAGTTGTGGAATACATGATGATATTGTCCAGTAGATCATTCAGTAATATCATTTATTGCATTATTCTCGTGGAATTAATTGACCCCAGTAATGTCATTTCACCTACATTTTGTTTTTGTGGAACTAATTAACCATGTTTAACAGGTTATGCTTTTACATAGACTTTATGATTTATGAAAGGATTCAGAGTAATCATAGAGGCAACTTGATTCCATGGAAAGAGTGCTGGCTTTAAAGTCAGAGAGACCTGGTTTCATATACTGGTTCTGCCATTTATTACCTATATGACCTTAAGCAAGTCATTTAATCACTCTAAGACTCAGTTACCTCATCTGTGTAATGAAGGAGTTGGAGTAAATGACCTCCAAGATCTTTTCCATCTCTAAAGCTATAATCTTCTGGTAAAGTAGGAATCCCAACAGTGTCTATAAAGGGTGTTATCACAAAGTAAATGTTGTCATCTTCTTGTTTGACGTGTTTTTACCTTTCTTCTGGCAGAGAAATGGAGGAAAAAGTCACACTGCTTAATGGGCCAACAAAGAGACCGAGGTAACTGCACCCCATTTAGCAGAGAATCTCATGGAGACTTTCCCCTCATTTTGCCTTCACCACCTCTCTGCTGTGTGCTTAGTCTGATGGTATTTGGTTTTTGCTTCTTGCCAGGAGATCTCATTAGCTTAACCTTCTGACATTCCTTTCTAAGAAGGAATGTGGTATAGGTGGCCAAAATCCTATATGAGTGGGTATTACTAAAGTGAGATACCTTGGCCAAACTGTTACAGAGCTGCAGTGCTAAAATTATCAAGTATGCTGTAACCAAGGATTAAGATTGTAATGTATTGATAGGAAGAAAACTGCCATATCCTTAAATACCCATAGTCAGTAGTTCTTTTCAGGGAAGAAACTAGAAGCATTCCATTTTGATTTAGTGTGTGTTAAGTTTTGTGGGTTTTTTGTGCAGGTCAAGTACTGTGAATGAGACTCCCATTGCAGTGGTAACATCACGGACCAGTGAGGTTTATGTTTGGGGAGGTGGAAAATCCACTCCCCAGAAGCTAGATGTCATCAAGAGTGGATGTAGTGCCCGGCAGGTGTGTGCAGGCAATACCCACTTTGCTGTGGTGACAGTGGAGAAGGAGTTATACACCTGGGTGGTAAGTGAGAGAGAAACTCTTCTCTAATATAGCATGCTAAGTAGAGATGTCTTCTGGACAAAAAGTGCCCTAGTATCTTGTTGGAAAAACCTATGTTATAGGGTCCTAAGATTAGAAATCAGAAATTCTGCAAATTTGAGTGATTAAAGAAGACTAGAGAGAGACTGGGCATGAATTCAGGGAGACTGTGCCTTTTAAAGGGAAGTTCTATCATTGTGGACTGAGAAGTTACAGGTATTCATCAGAGAAGTAGCCTCCTGACTACACTCTGATACTGGTGGTAGGTTTTTTTGAACCAAATGATTATCACTGAAGAAAGGGCTCAAGAAAATTAACCTGCAAGGGAGTGAACATTAATCTTATTATACACTTGGTTCCCTACAGTTATTTACTAGCAAAGGACAGCACCCATGTTTCATTGAACTGTGGGTGAAATTGTAAAGTATGTGTTAAGAGTTTCCAAGAATAATAAATAGTCCCCCTTAACAAAATCAACAAGTAATTAAAACAAACAAAATGAAATGGTTACTTTAAAAATGTGAGAACCCTCAGAAGATTATATTGGATAAATCACTAAAAGTTTCAGAAGGGTATTAGAGAAACAGTATTTGGGAGAAGGGAGAAAGGAAGTAGGAATGGAAAGGCTCTTGTGAAAATGTTTTTAAATAAGTGTTATTAGTTGACTGAGTAAAAGGAAATTATAAAAACAATAGTAGATTACACCTAAGATAGTGACAATAGAGATACTAAATAATAAACTTAGAAGCATAGTCATGAAGCACTGAATACCTTTATTATTAGAAAGAGAAAAAATTAAGAAAGTCTGTACCTAAAAAACTTAGTGAAAAAAGCGTAAACAAAAGAAAACCAAAAAAAAAGTAGTATCCAAGATCAGAGTATATAGCAATACAATTGAAAGTAAGAAAATGTAAGAAAGTATTTAACAAATAAATAAACCCAAAAGTTGGTTTATGAAAAGACACAAAAAACCTGCTTAACAATTAAGTCTGATTTTTTAAAAATACAAACCCAAATCATGAAAATTAGAAATGAGAAAGAGCCCAAGGAGGAAGAATAACAAGAGCAACAACAACAAAAAAATTATCAGATACTGAAGTCTGTGCTAATAAATTTGAGAATCTTTAAAAAAAATTTTTTTTAAATCATCTTTAAAAACCTAAAATTCCATTAACAAAACAAGAAGTGAATGGTCTAAGGAACCCAGTCTCAGAAGAAGTTATCAGACAGACCATTAAAGAACTGCCAAACAACAAGATTCCAACCCTGGACAGATTGACAAGTGAATTTCTGCCAAACAAGCCTCCATGAATGAATGAATGAATGAAAAAAGCATTGATGAAGCACTTTGTTCAAAGCACTGTGCGAAGGGCTGGGGATATAAATATAAAAATAAGGCAGTCCCATTTCTCAGAGGGCTCTTACTCTAATGGGGGAGATAACCCATATGGAAAGTTTCAGCTACAAGTCAAATGGAAAGAGCCTGTGGTCTTTAGGTTGCAGCAGTAAAGCAAATAGTAATGTCTCTTCTTTAATGTCATTTCCATTGATAAAATCATTTCCATTTCTGATGTTGAGCCATTTGACAATGCTAAGGACTTTCAAGTTAATGAACAGATAATTCCAATGTACAGACAATTTCAGAGTTTAAAGAAAAATGATAGGCTTTTAAAATTAGTCTATTTGATGGTGTTGTCCCCTTAACCTAATGAAGATGAAGCCAAGAAAGAAAACCACAGACTAATATCACTGCTGAGTATCAACACAAAAATACTAAATAAAAACACAGAGACTAGAGCTTAAAAATTATCCATCATGACCAACTAGGGTATATAAATGCAGTTAAAGGATTGTTTTCCTGCTATTAAACTGCCAACACAATCTAGTCAATAAGAGAAAAATAAAGACTACGTGCTCATGTCATTGGATACAGGAAAGCTTTTTGATTAGACGTAATGCTCCATCTAAAGTCATTAAAATTATAGGTGAAGTTCTTGTTCATCGTAATGATTTTAAAGCATGTATTTGAAACCACAAGCTAACAGTGAAGGAAGAGTAGTCTTCCTATTAAAAGTAGGCATTAAATAGGGAATATTCGGTACACTATGTGGTATAGTTTTAGAAATCTTAGCAACAGAGCGTAAAAAAGAAATTAAGGGAGCAAGCATTGGCAGTTGTTTTTTAAACACCTCTTCACACAAAACGTGATTAGGTATCAAGAAAACCCAAGATCAGGAACCAGAAATGAGTGGAGAATCTACTTGTTCTGCTTAGCCCCAGGGTATAGAGCTAGGAACTATGAGGAGATGTTACAAAGAGGCTATTTAGACATATATGAGGAAATACTAGTGAATGCATGACTTCGGGAGATAGTGGGTTTCTTCTCACTAGAGACAGTCAGATAAAGGCTGCCTGACCACTTATTGGCTCTATTGTGGGGGGGGATTCTTTTTCAAGTATGAGTTTGTCTAGATAGCCTCAAGAGGTGTCTTCCAACTCTGAGGTTTTATAACTTCTAAAACAAGAGTGCTTTTCTCTCATCATCTGTAGTGAATTTTATAGCTTCTTACCTTGGAAATGATGATGTGGGGCTGAAGACTTGGTGATCTCATCAAATCCCATGGATGTAATTATCATCTCTGTGCTGATAGGTAGATTATCAAATCTACAGTTATGCTTTCCACATCAAGGCTTTCCTGCTTGCAGTTTCGACGTATCATAGGTTGGCATAAGATATTAAATGGGATTTTGGGGGGAATCTTGTGGAAGGTGCAGATGACACACGAAGGTCAGCAATGACAGAAAAAGTTTAGAACCTCAAAAATGCATAAAATATATGTATGGTATTATATAAGATCAGCATATTTTATTTTTTAATATTGTAAGCACCCTGTAAAAGAAAAAGAAAAAATTCAGACTTCTCTAGTGTGAAGGGAGGGCCAAAAAATTTTCCTCAGATTTACCAGATCACAGGGGCACTGCATCCTTAACCCCCCGTGATGTGAAAGGGATAACTGTACCGATCCTTCCCCACCATCTCTCCTGATCTCCAATATCTCATCTCCATCTGCCTTTCAGATACCTGGAATTGGATATCCAGACATTTTAAATTCAATATCAGTGGAACTCATTTTTTGTCCTAATAAAACCACTGCTTCCCTAGTCTCCTCCCCACCTTCACCCCCACCCCTGCCCCTTCCCTTATTACTTTAGAGGGCACCACCATCTTCTCAGTACCACAGGCTGGCAACTTAGGGGTCATCCTGTATTCCTCCCTATTTCTCAGCCCCCTCCCCCATATCTGGTCTTGGCTGAGACCTGTTGATTTCATCTCTGCAGTAGGCCCCCTTCTCTCCTCTTACACTGCCACCACTTTAGTGCACAACCTCATCACCTCATACCTGTGTCATATTGATTGCCTGCTAATGGGTCTGCCCGCCTCAAGTCTCTCCTCACTCCAGTCCATCCTCCATTTGGCACTGAAGTGATTTTCCTAAAGCACAGGTCTGACCATGTCATTTCCTGCTTAATAAACTTTAGGGGCTCCCTGTCACCTCCAGAATGAAATATAGAATGCTTCATAACCTAGTCCCCTCCTACCTTTCCAGTCTTTTTACATCTTACTCCCTTCCATGTACTCTTCGATCCAGAGACACTGGTCTTCTGCCTGTACCACACATGACATTCTCCATCTCTCAGTTCTGACATTTTCTCTGGCTGTCCCCCATGCCTGGAATGCTCTCCTTTCTTATTACTGCCCTCTGGCTTCCCTTGCTTCCTTCGAGCCCTAATTAAAAGCCCACCTTCTATAGGAAACTTTCCCTGACCCTTCTTAATTCTAGTGCCTTCCTCTGTTAATTATTTCCTATTTATCCTGTATATACTTTGCTCTGTATATATTTGTTTCTATATTGTCTCCCCCTTAAATTATAAGCTCCTTGAGGGCAGGGACTGTCTTTTGCCTCTTTTCTTATCTCCAAAGCTTAGCACAGTGCCTGTCGCATAGTAGCTGCTTAATAAATGTTGATTGATTGAGACATTGGCTTCTTCAAGCTTATTAACATCAGGTAGCTTAGGGGTTGTTTTCAAACCTCTGTCTTGACCCTTTGGTAGGAGTTTTTGTACTAATATAAAAGGGTTTTCACCTCTAACTCCCTTTTAAGTTTGTAAGTCTCTGGTTCTTCCTATTTTTTTCAAAATTTCCCTTAGATCAGGGCTAAAGATACCAAACTTAAGCCTCACAAGATTTGTGTGCGTGTATGTGTGTTATAGAACATGCAAGGGGGCACCAAACTTCATGGGCAGCTGGGCCACGGAGACAAAGCTTCCTATCGACAGCCAAAGCATGTAGAAAAGTTGCAAGGCAAAGCTATCCATCAGGTGTCTTGCGGAGATGACTTTACTGTATGCGTCACAGGTAAGACACAGCATCAGTATTCTTTTTCTTTGTCATCGTTGTCATTGTTATCCAAAAGCATTTCTCATGTACCTTTGTAGTACCATGCTAAATTCTGCATGGGTTTTGTTAGAGTACCATGGAGTTAACTACCCTCTAGTTAGCAGCTATGTAAATAGACACAGAGCCAAAAAGCATTAAGTGAATACCCAATCTATGTTGCCTTGTATGGTTTGAATAGGAATGTGTGCCTTATACGGTGAATAGGAAAGGTATGGAGATTACTCATATAGAATGGATAGGATTGGGGTATTTTGTTCACTTTCTGCCACCTAGTGAAGGAGTGACAAAGTGGTGGAATTTTAGCCTAAAAAGTCCCCTTTTACAGAGTTTTTCAGGTAGAAACTTTCTGTTCAGGAATATAATCCAATTTGTTTTTTAAGATTATGATAGCCCCAAGTAGAGCAGAATCAAAAAAGCTGAGTTACACTTATAGCTTTGTCACTAACTACTTTATGATTTTTGCTTTCTTTATACTAACCTTTAGTGCCTCTGTTTTCTTATCTGTAGTGTGAGGCCCTAGTACAACTGTCTTATAAGGGACTATTATTTCTTTATAATTTTTAAGATAGTGATATTCTATATGTCTTATTCTATTTATCATCTCTTGTCATCCTTTAAACAGATAATAGCCCTTACTCACACTGGGCTTCTTTTCCCTTCTTTGAGTTTCACAGTTCTCATCTGTCAAATGGGGAGGTCAGACAATATGATCTTTCTAAGGCCTCCTTCCGCTCTCACGTTCTTAGATTTCAATAATTGACCAGTTCTTCTCATTCAAGCCCTGCCTTGCTTTCTGGTAAGGCAAAGGAATTTAGAACACTGATGCCTTTTCCTTTTCTTCCTTTGGCAGATGAAGGTCAGCTTTATGCCTTTGGATCAGATTATTATGGTTGCATGGGTGTAGACAAGGTTGCCGGGCCTGAGGTACTAGAACCCATGCAGGTAGACTTCTTCCTTAACAATCCAGTGGAGCAGGTCTCCTGTGGAGATAATCATGTGGCAGTTCTGACACGAAATAAAGAAGTCTATTCATGGGGCTGTGGAGAATATGGTAGGTAGAGCCTTGGCTCTAGCAACTTGTGCATGTATATGTAACCTGAATTTAAGCTAGCTTGCTGTCCTGTTTTGGACTAGTTGTATTAGAACTGTGTGGAATGTAGGTTATTTTATGCAGTTCGTGGTGCCTGGAATTCTTATCAGCTCCTTATGCTTTGAAAAACCTCAGAGTCTAAGAAATGAACTATTCATCCAGCCTCTTTGAGAAATCAGTTCGTTCAGTAGATGAAATTTCTGTAGGAGACTTTCATTGGGCCTGTGTTTTGACTAATTTGTTTTTCTTCTATGTATGTCTTTTTTTCTTATTCTTTGTTATAGGACGACTAGGTTTAGATTCAGAAGAAGATTATTACACACCACAAAAGGTAAAATTTATGTCGGCTTTTTCCGAAAACCTATCTAAATCATAGATTCCAGTAACCTGACCTCTCTCCCTAACTCCTTTGCTAGCTTATCATGTGGATATTCCCTATGGTTCTGTTCTGGTTCTTTTCCCCCTCTCCCAGTATATTCTCTGTGTTGGTAACTTCATTCATTCCTATGGGTTTAACTGT
Organism: Phascolarctos cinereus; assembly: GCF_003287225.1. Lineage (NCBI taxonomy): Eukaryota > Metazoa > Chordata > Mammalia > Diprotodontia > Phascolarctidae > Phascolarctos > Phascolarctos cinereus. Next base: position 227,195,029 of record NW_027555736.1, read on the forward strand.
TGTTTTTATGGAGATGACTCCCAGATCTATGTATTAGTCGTCTCTCTCCCCCCCCACTTTCACTCTTACTGGATGTCTCAGAGACCTTTTAAATTCAGTATACCTAAAGCTCAACTTTTATCTTTCCCCCAAACCCTCCCCTCATCCATACTTCCTTGTTTCTGTTGATGTCATTCTGGTGTCTGAGTATAATCTCAGCATTATCCTCGACTCCTTACCCTCCCTTACCCTATATATTTAATAAGTTGCCAAACCCTACTGTTTCTACATTTTACAGTCTCTCTTATATCTAACCCCATTTCTCCACATACACTGCTACCACCTTAATTCAGACCCTTATAACTTCTCATTTAGATTATTACAACAGCTTTCTAATTTATTTTCCTTTTAGTCTCTGACCACTCCAGTATCGTCTGTATGCTGCTACCAAAGTGATTTTCCTTAAGCAGAGATTTGACAATGTGATGTCACCCTTTTCGACCAGCTCCAGTGGCTTCCTATTAATTCTGGAATAAAATACCAATTCTTCTTTAGCTTTTAAACCCCTGTACAATCCAGCCCCAACCTGTCTTTCCAGCCACGTTGCATATTACTCTCCCTCCCACACTCTGTGGTCCATCCAAACTGACCTTCTTTCTGTTGCTCACTTACAACACTCCATCTCTGATCTCCGCACTGGCCATCACATGTAGAGGTGTACTTATCTTCTCTATTAGAGAAGCTGTTTTAAGCTCATTGCTAGTGGGAATCACTTCATTCGTCATACTTCTGTCCTCAGTGCCTAGCACAATACTTGGCACATAATAGGTGCTTAATAATAATTGTTGGTTGGTTATCTTCCCCTGTACTGCTGCCCCATAGCAATACATTATCATTCTTGCAGCCAGTCATAAATTCCAGAGAGGGTTGAGGAGTCACTTCAGAGTACTCATGAAATGGGAAGTCATCACTGTGTTCTTTGAATTTAAAGGAGCCGACCACAGGATTTCTCACTCTGGAGGGAGCAAGCTACCCCCAGTGTTCTGTCCGACTAGTTACATCATTATTCTGTGATCATTTCTTCCCCATTTTTATGCATTCAAGAGTAGGACTGTGATTTTGAGATTTTGTTTTATTGAGGTCTGGGGTTTTCATGTCCATCCATTTTGTATTGTCCTGTATGTTTTACTATTCCAGAGCTGCTAAAGGATACTATTCCATGTGGAATGATTTGAGTACAGGAAAATAAAGGCTGTGTCACTTTCTCTGTATCTGTCATCTTGCTTGTAAAATGACTAAATTTGGATTCTGTAAGGTAACATAAATTATCTGTAGACCTATTATGTTGTTTCTAAATTCTTATCCAGGTCAAGGGGAGAAAGCGTGGGATCATCCCATACCATCCCAGAGCTGTCGTAACGCCTGCAAAAGAAACTTAACAGCAGTAGGCTTAGTAATGGTCTAATTCAATTAAACTGTCAACCTCTTTGATTTATATTTTAGAATTTGGGCTCTTTGTTAAAAAATAGTGGCTAATAAACTGCAAAACAGATCTCAGGAGAAATAGGATCATTATTCTTTCTGGTAGCTGCACCAGATAAAGTTTGAGGCAGTTTGATGTTTCATTACATAGTTAAATTAATTCATGTATACGTGGGATTTTTCTGATTTGTTCATGTAGGTAGATGTGCCTAAGGCCTTGATTATAGTCTCAGTTCAGTGCAGCTGTGATGGAACATTTCTTCTAACACAGTCAGGCAAAGTGCTGGCTTGTGGACTCAACGAATTCAACAAACTGGGCCTGAACCAGTGCATGTCTGGCATCATCAACCACGACGTGAGTGCTGCTCAACACCATCTTATCTACAGTGTCACAACTTCTCTAGGTTGGAATTTCTTTAGAATTTCTGTAATTTATAACTAGACAATTACAGTTACAAGAGATGAGGCAAAACCTACCCTGTCTCAAATGAAGAAATTCAAGTTCTTCCTTTTTTCTGAACCAGGGACGGATATATCAGAATTATAAAAAGAAATATTTCAATGTTGCACCTATAAGATTTATTGCCCAGAAAGTGCTGCTCCTACTTTTTACTAGGTCAGATAACCAAAAAACTAAACTGGGAATTAAATTAGATCTCTGACTCAAGCTTGTCTAATCATTGCTGGCCTGCAATATTTTGACCTGCTTGTCCTTGTACATGGATCTTCAGTTAATGACATTTTCTTAAGAGTTGGGTTAGTCTTCAGAAACTCTATGGCCCACTGTTCTGTTTAGTTAAGAATAAGTCTTGAGGACTTTCTAAAGTATTGAAATAGTAGCCTTTAGATTGTTGATCTGAGAGGGAGCTCAGAAGTTTTTTGTATGACTGTACTAGTTACACATCGTAGTATAGGCTGGTGGTTCTCTTCTTAAATATCCCCTATGAGGGGGATTTTATCCCTTCTACATTATACCTATCCCACAGGGCCAATTAAAATCAAATGAAATAATAGTTGTGAAGCATTTTCTGAACCTTAGAGCTCTGTATCAATGCCAGCTGCTCTTATCATTCAGTAGCCCTGTTAAATTCTCTGACCTCAGTTTAAGCTTATTTCGCTTCTTGCCTCCATCAGAGATAGATGATAGCTAGCTATTGTCTTCCTTGTAATAATTTCATCTGCTTGAAGGCCATTGACAAATTCTACTTAGCGTTCTCTCTTCTGGGATATGTAATCCCCCTTCTTTCTCCCTAAGTCCTTGGCTTATGTTTTATAAAACTCTTGTTTCAGGCTTACCATGAAGTTCCCTACACAACCTCATTTACTCTGGCCAAGCAGTTGTCATTTTACAAGATCCGAACCATTGCCCCAGGCAAGACTCACACTGCAGCTATTGATGGTGAGATGACTTTCCACTCTGTACCACTTGCAAGGATCCCTCACCTTCAGCAGAAGTATTTGTCAATACTGTGTAAACTTGCCTCCTTTTATATCCATGTGACTAGATTTAGTACAATGTCATATGCACTTAGGTATTTTTTGATGAGGAGGATCCACTCACCTTATATCCATCTCATAATGAAGGATCCATAGTTATTCTTCCAGAGACCATCTCTTCCTCGGTTGTGGTAGTGGTTTTGCATTTCCTGCGGTTGCTCTAAAATGAGTTCTTAATCCTTTTGGTGTCACTCTTTGGTTCTCTGGAAAACCCTATGGACCCCTTCTCAGAATGTTTTTAAATTCATAAAATAAAATACACAGTATTACAAAGGAAGCCAGTTACATTGAAATACAGTTCTCAAAATATTTTTAAAAAACGAGTTCATGGACCCCAGGTTAAAAACCCCTGCTCTAGAAAGTTCCAGTCTTTAAAAATACAACATTAGGAGGCTCATTTTATCACCCTCCCCAAGTTGTCTCAATATTTGTGTAATTTAACTGTCTGAGGTTTAAGATACAGAATAATGTAGCTGCTTCTATATTTCTCATATTAAAAAACCAGAAAATAGACCACTGAACTCTGCACAGTCTTCATTGTAGCATTTATACGTTGACCATGTTGTGTCGCTTTCCTCTTAGAACGGGGTCGCCTGTTGACCTTTGGTTGCAACAAGTGTGGCCAGCTAGGAGTGGGGAATTATAAGAAGCGCCTGGGAATTAACCTGTTGGGGGGACCCCTTGGTGGGAAGCAGGTGATCAGAGTATCCTGTGGTGATGAGTTTACCATTGCTGCTACTGATGGTAAGTATAGATATTGTGGTGTATACTTCATTCCAAGAGATTTTTGGAGATCTTTGCCTTGGTTGTTAGGTTATTTGAACAGTGAGGTTATTTTGGTTTTTTTACTCCTAACTTTTCTTTGTAAAATGTAATAGGCACGTTATTGCAACTTTTATTTTTGATGGCTATCTTTCTAAACTTATTATAATATACTTCCTTGACTTAATCAACAAAGTATAGTTAAAGAATCTGTAATTTCATTGGTATATGTTGCAACCTTTATATGCCTTAGGTGCTGGTCTTCTTGAGTTGGTACGGCTGACAACTTCCTCACCTGGTGGCCTGTCTAGTGAGGAGCCTCTCCAGGCTTCCCTAGGCTGCTGCTTGGAGTTATTATCTATATACATAGCCTTTCCAACTTAGCCGACTGACTTAAGCTTTTGTCTCATTGGCCTCCCTGTGAGAATCCAGTGTCATTTTCACCGCTTGCTGAGGCATCGAGTTGGGCCTTCAGCATACTGAAAACAATTTAACCTTGAATGGCTGTGGCCACCTGCATATAATGCATTTGGTATGCTTAAGCCCTGTTGAATGTGGAGAATTGCTTTTCTTTACACTAGATTCCCTCAGAACACCCTTTGGTTCTAGTTGTTTTTTCTTCCCTCTCCTCTCTTTAGGTGTTTTCTGCAGGCACTTCTTCCCATTGTTAATGCTTCTAACCTTCATTGACCCTTGTGTTGTCCTGTATTCTCTTCCCTTCTTTTTCTTCTGCTTTACCTTTTCCTTTTAGCTTATATCATCTTTTTACTTTTCCTGCTTCTTTTGACTTCTAGCCACTTCTTCCAGTTGCTGAACAGATCTCATTACAAGCTTTTTAGTTGTCTGGTCTTTGCATTTTTCTGCATTTGTTGCAATTCATGATCTTTAATTGCTTCTGGATTTGTGGCCATTTGGTTCAGTTGAGGGTTATAAATGGCAACATTCCAAATAAGTAGGGTTTTAATGGATGAACAGATTTCTGAATGAAAATATTTCATACTGATTCAAAAGGTTAGATTTGGGAATATTTAAGAAGCGACCTTAGAGGACTTTTTTTCAGGATGCCTTAGAGAAACTGAAATTATCCAGAGGGCACAGTTGAGGAACAAGAGAAATGAGCAGTAGTAAAACACAAACCCAGTGCAAATAGTTTTGATTAAGATTTTCTCTTTGATCCACTGATATTTTTAGACAGGATTTTGACATATGATTTTGCCTCTAAATTGGTATGTACTCCCAGAACTGGAGAATGTAGAGCAGCATTTTCCAACTCGGCGTCTCTGTCTTTGTGACTATTTCTGGAAATTTTTTGTCATACACTAGATAGTGTTTTTAGGGGAAAATATTTCCAACCTAAGAACATTGATCAGTGCCATGGTCAGTCATGATTCCAGAGGATCGGTGATGAAGCATGCTACCTGCCTCCTGAGAGAGAAGTGATGGACTCACTAAGCAACATTGAGACATTTTTGTACATGGCCAGCATGGGAATTTGTTTTGTTAACTATGCTTATGTGTTATTAGGATTTGGGGTTTTGCTTGTTGTGGGTGTCTTTTTCCCTTTTTTGTATCACCAGTGCTTGAGGATGATGCCTAGGCACATAATGGATGCTTGGTAAATGCCTACTGACTGACTTAGGGGAAGTGAGAGGAAGAAAAACATAAATGTTTCCTAATTGAAAAAAAAAATTCATTAAGAAAAGGAAGAAGCTTTCCTTTGTTCAGTTCTGAGAGAGCTTCTCTAGCAGGACAGATGAAAAATGAGGAACCCAACTGGGTAAATGGAAAATGTCACGAAACGAGATAGTTTATAGGAGTTATTGAAAATGTAATAAGGGTGAGGGAGAAAAAGAAAGGAAGCAAACCTAAAGAAAAGTATTTCTGAAGGAAGTAGAGGTGAAGAGACACAAATACAGTTATCCCTTCCACATTGTGATTTTCCCCATTGTGGTTTTGATATAGCTTGGATTGGCATAAGAAATTAAATGGGAATTTGGGGAGAGTTTTGTAGAAGCTGCAGATAACATGTGAAGACCCACAGATGACACAGAAAAAGTTTAGAAACATGAAAATTGCAAAAAACAAAAATATTTAAAAAGTTTAGTGTATAAAATATAGGTATAGTATTGTATAATATCAACATATTTTATATTTTAATACCATAATAGTTCAGACTTCTTCTCTGTGACAAAGAGAGGGCCAAAAAACTTTACTTGGATTATCTAGATCTCTGGGGGGGGAGTACAGGGGGGATGATTGAGGGGGTACCCTGCTCCTAACCCCTGAGATGTGGAAGGGATAACTGTAAAGATTTTTAAAAAAGAAAAGAAAAAAAGATAAATGAGGAACTAATGGGGTAAAGGTTGGTAACCTGTTTAATCTCTCTTCTCGTACACATTTTCTTCTTCCAGATAACCACATTTTTGCTTGGGGAAATGGTGGGAACGGCCGCTTAGCAATGACTCCCACAGAGAGACCTCATGGCTCTGATATATGTACCTCATGGCCTCGGCCTATTTTTGGATCTCTGCATCACATCCCAGATCTGTCTTGCCGTGGCTGGCACACCATTCTCATTGTTGGTAAGGGTTTGATATATGTTGGTAAGGGTGAGACATAAGTAGAATAGACATAGGGATGCGTCTGTCAGGGCAAACCGTCCATCTTTTAAGGGGTCATTGCTGCATGTCCACTTTCCAAATAAGAAGGTTGTCCTAAGGAAGAGATAGGGCTATTAGTAGTTACTTCTTTTAATATGGTGTGCTCAATGTACTTGTAGTCATAATCACTCTTTTAGGCAGTTTTTCTCAGCCGTTTTCCAGGAAATATAATTGGGGGGGGGAGGTATATATTGGGAAGTGTTTGTTGTATTTAAGAAATACCATTTTTAAAAACATCTGAGAGCATATTCTCTGAAGCTTAAAAAAAAATCACATAATGTAAGTTTGAAACTCCCAGAGCCCTCGGTGGGGATGGGACATTTCCATTTTCTCACTTGGTGACCTGCCTCCACTTGACCTTTCTCCCAACATGACACCTTTGGTCCCAGACCTCCTCTGACACATTTCTCCTATGTTTTTAGAAGTGGTTCATTATTCAATATGTGATCTGTTTATATTCTCTACTTTAACAAATTAAATTAAAAAGAAACTCGATGGTAAGCTGCTTTCTGCGTAAAAACCATTTGGTAGTAGCTGCAAAGGCCATTGTCAGGATCTGCTGGTTTGTTATTTTAAGCCTCTTTAGAAAAAATATTAGAAGCTACTCCTAACCATCCCCCCAAAAAAACAAGCGAACAAACAAAGTCGGAGGCCTAGATTTGCGGGCTGTAGATAACTTCTTCAGCTTTTAGTATGTTCTTTCAGTCTTGTTATCTTCAGATATAGATATACATATACGGACACACATATACATTTACATATATACATATATCTTACCAAAAAAATATTCTTTTTCTCAGAGAAAGTACTGAATTCTAAGACCATCCGTTCCAATAGCAGTGGCTTATCAATAGGAACTGGTGAGTAACAAACTTTAGGCACTGATTGTATCCTGAGGGATACATCTTTGTGAAAGGATTTTCCAGGTATTCTCTGTCATTCATAAGAAAATGGGGCATTGGATTCATTGGGAGGTGGGGAGCATTGTTGGTAGCTTAGAAGAATCACAGAATGATTGACTTTACAACCACATTGTACTTATTGTGGAAGGTTTAGTATTCCCAGCTTGGTAGAAAAATTCAACTCTGCTTCTGCATATCAAGTAGGTTCACTGACCCATCCAGCATTGCTGTGTGAAGAATAAGTGAAGTATCTTCTTTCCCTTCCCTTCCTAGCCCAAGTGTTCTAGGTTCTCACTGTCCCTTCTTCTGATAGACCTTGAAAGAATTTTTAGTTTATAGGAACATCCTTCAAAATCAGTTCTTGTGCTGAAGAACCCAGCTAAACCCAAAATATGCCAGGGAAATTCAGGCCAGTGCTATTTGATAGCTCCTTTTGGATTGTTTTATCCTTATTTCTTCTTTATTTGATACTGTGCCAAGAAACTGGTTTTTGTTCCTTTTGATCTCTACCTGTCATAATACCCTGAAGGACTGTGATACTTTAGATCTTGGATTCTGGTATCACATGGTACCATAGGAGGTAAAGAACAAGAGGAAAAAAATTCTCTTTCCTGCTAATTTCAGAGAGAGGAAATACTTCAAACTTGGTTTAAATTTGTTGAACTACAGTTTATTTATATCACAATACTTTCTGTTAGTTTGTTAAGGCATCTGTGACTCAATTTCATTTGAACTCCAAATATCTTTTACAGACTGGTTAAATATCTCTCTGCCAAGAACATTTGCTCTGTCACTACCTTGTTTTGCTGGTCTAATATTAAGAGAAAGAGACAAAAGATTAAAAAGCAGACCTGTGAATTTACTTTGGCATTGGAAGCAAAACTGGGTTTTGTGAGACTTCTATGCTTAAGTGAATGGGGTAGCATGATGGCAGAGCCTATTCTAATCATCTATACCAAGGGTCCACAAACTACAGCCTGCATGGGCACAATCCTGGCAGCAGCCCCTCGTTTTTGTGTGGCCTGCAAGTTACATTTTTAAATAAAGTTTTATTTGCTCTACGGGTCAGCCATCGTTTGTTGGCCCTGATCTTATTAATGGAAGAAGATCATGATATGGGTAATCCCAAATATCAATTAACCAAATATTCCTTTGTATTTTACTTTGAAATATAATATATTATTATTTGGTAATTTTTCCTTCCTAATTACTTTTTTTATCAGTGAATAAAATTAGTTTTCATTTTGCAATTCAGTAAGCATTCACTAAATGCCAAGCACTGTGCTAGTTCCTGGGTATACAAAGATCAAAATGCAATCGTTTCTGGGCTCGGAGAACATACGTTCTAATTAGGGGAAAATAATATGTAGATATAAATATATGCTAAGTAAGTTCTGGGGTAATAAGAGAATCCTGACAATTGGGAAGAATCAAGAAAGACCCGTTGCAGGAAGTGGTATTTAGTCGAGCCTTAAAGGAAGCTCAGGATTCCAAGAGGTAAGTTGATTATAGGCAGTGGGGACAGCCCATGGTCATAAAAGTAGAAGACAGAATGTCATGTATAGGGGAGAAAAAGTAGGCTTGTTGGATTACAGCATGAAATGAATGAGGTGCCCTCAACAGAAATGGAGAAATTAGTATGATAGTGGGTCTGGGAGGAAAAGATGAGTTCTGTTTTGGACATGTTGAATTTGAAATGCCTATGGTACATCGGAGTGGAAATGTCTATAAGACAATAAGTGATATGAGACTGGCACTTGGGAAAGAGATGAAGGACTGGATGTCACAGTTGTAGTCCTCTTCAAAGAGATGATAATTGACCCCATAGGAGCTGATCCCAAGACAGTCCTGGTTACATAACTGAGCACAGAACAGCTCTAGGCTTCATTAAAGTAGCCTGGAAGCATGCTCTGTTTCAGGGGAGGAAAGAGCCAGCCTTAACGATTGATAATGAACAATCTACAAAGCAGTGAATCTTCATAGACCAGAAGGGCCTTTACTAGGGCAGTAGCTTCCATTAAGTACCTTTGGAATCTTTAGGAGATACTCAGTTCAGCTCTTTAGACCACAAGAAGGACAGTTACAAGATTCAGAGAAAGGCAGAAATGCAGTTGTTACTAGAATAGGACGTGGTTTTAATAGATTTTTTGAGATGGAGAAGGGGCCATGGAGTAGCTGTTAATGATAGTAAAGGGGAATTCTGTTTATTTGTAGGCTGATACTTTAGAGGTAACATTTAGATTACTTTTGAGCATCAGAATATTAAGCAGGTTTTTAAAAAAGAGAAATGAATCTTCATGTAGACATTGGATGAACAATAACTTTTTTAAAGAAACATTCAGTAAAAGGATATCTCATCTACCTGCTAATCAGTTATTTACTAATTGCCATTTCATCGGGGTATATAGCTTCTTTCTTAATCTTTTTTTAGTGTTAAGTGGATCTGCTAGGATGACAGTTCTCCGATTCACGCCACTCTTTCTGTGTCTTCTCTTGTCAGTGGCTCAGAACTCCACCCAAGGAGGAGGGGGCGGAGGAGAAGAGGAAGAGAGCCAACAGGAATCTGAGACCCCTGATCCAAGTGGAGGCTTCCGGGGAACAATGGAGGCAGACCGAGGAATGGGGGATTTAATCAGTCCGACTGAGGCCATGGGGATCAGTAGTGTGGGCAACAGTTCCTGCCCTGGCTGGCTGCGCAAGGTAATTGCTTCAGTGGAAGAATATGTTGCTTGTATTAAAGTTTGGACCTCCTACAAAAAACCTGAGAAAGAAACTGTTATGGCCTTCCAGGGCTACCCGTGTATCATTCAGCTGTTTTATACCAAGTTACTCTTTCTGATTTCTTGCTGAATGGTAAGCCCCCGCTCTGGCATTTCTTCCTTGCCTGGAGGATATCTAAGTATGAAGATGTGTGACTTGTTTTTATTAATCTAGGCTACTCTTCTGAAAGTTGGAAGTAAGGGCAACGTAGAACACATATAGCCTCATCTTCTGTCAGTTGGACACTTTCTCTCTACTGTTGCCAGAGTAAATGAGTTTCCAGACCTGAGTGAACTTGCATAGTGATCAGAAAGGTGTAAAAGACCAGATTCCTAACACTACATCACCTTGTTCTCAGGAGCAGGTTTGACTGTCCATCACTGCTTGTCCTATTAAGGATAGAAGGGTTTCACGGATGAAGTACAGCTAACAACCACAACTATCCTGCACCACTAGAGGGGGCAGATAGAAAGTAAATAGCTAGGGGAGAAGAGAATGTTGGAAGAAATGGGCTGTTGACAGAAGACCAACTGAGATGCTTTTCTTGATGCTTAGGAATTAGAAAATGCAGAATTCATCCCCATGCCTGATAGCCCCTCACCCCTGAGTGCAGCTTTTTCAGAGCCTGAGAAAGATACCCTGCCCTATGAGGAGCTGCAAGGACTCAAAGTGGCCTCTGAAGAACCTGCAGAATGCAGCAAGTCTCCAAGAGAAGCCTGGGTAATAAAGCTTTATTATTTGAGTGGCAACTCGATAAACAGTGACTGCACTCTCCTTTTGAATTCTGACTGGATGCCCTCACTGTCTAATAAGCTTTAATTATCTCACTGGCCCATAGCAGTTTAGCACGTTCTATATTTCTCATTCAGTAACTCCTAAAACCATTACTTGGAGCTAATGCTAATGGCTTATAATGGTTTTTAGGTTATCTTAGCAGATTCAGAAGTACCAACATAAAACCCATCTTTGTCATCATCATTTAATATTTGTTTATCAGTCATGAGAAGCATGACATAGCCTAAAATTCCAAGGTTTCAGTAATTGAGTTCTTTAGCAATACTATTTGCTGACATCTTAAAATATGACCAGCATTGTCCCACAGATATTACATTTGGAGGTTCTGCAGCCTCCACGCTTATGATGCAGCCAAAAAGATTTGTCCCACCTAACTTTAGCATTTCAGACAACATCTCGGTGTACTTAGAATGCTTGTTTGAAGGTCAGTCATTGTTACTTCTCGTTATTGGATAAGAATCTGAGGTGCTCAAAGTAAAAGCAACTAAGTCAGAAGATGATGGGGCACAACCAAGTTCTCTGTTCGTCTCCATCAGTTAGTCTCCCATTCCTTCCTGAGGTTCTTCTTACATAGAAACTTTAATCCTGTAACTTACAGCATAATCTGTTAAGTTTATTTAGAGGAAGATGAGATAGTTGCGTGTTTGTTTATTTTTTTAAAAAGGGAATTATGTGAGCTAAGCACGAGAAGGTAATATTAGATTTCCTGTTTCATTCTTTGCTTCTGTAGCTCCCCCGGCTTAATCCAGCACTAGGATGTGCTGGAAAGGGAGCACCATTGGGTGCTGCCTGTGTTTGTAGCAACCTGCAGGTGGAGGTGAACCGGCTGGAAGGACTGGTGTTAAAATGTTTGGCTGAACAGCAGAGACTACAGCAGGAAAATCTCAAGATTTGGACCCAGCTCCAAAGACTCAACAAAGAGACAGAAGGAGTACAGAAGGTGAGAATATTTGATGAGGTATAGGTAATTTCTGTGCCTGCTTGGAGACGTTTTAGTCACAGCACCAGATGATCTTCCTATGCACCCCAGTTGTAAGGAAGTGATAATATATGTGGCTGGGTTTTTCATCTTTTCTGAGTGGCTTTCAAATTATTGAAGGGAGTACCATTATTGACACTCACTAATCTTTCAAAACACCAGGCATCTCAATAAACAGGTTTCTTTTGAGGCACTTCCCCGTAACTTCCATGTTCTTTCCATAGAACGTCCATAACTTCTAAGTGATGGAACTTGTGCAGTTAACCACTGAAACCAGGCTAGGCAGTTGGATTTAGCTGAGTTCATTGCCGTTATTTGACACTGTTTTTGAGGAGCCTTGTACAAGCATTAGTGAGCATGAGGTGACTGACAGACAAAACTGTGACAGAAGAAAGGTGATGTTGAAACAGCCTAGAAGAATAGATTTAGAGCCATTGTAGCTCTAGAGCGTCTGGCAAAACTGAGACAAGGTTATTAGGAATTAGTATTAGAAGAATGTACTCATACACTGACAACATGATAGCATACTTCTAACACAACACTTTTATCTGACTAGCTGGAGACTCATTCCAAAGGAACTCAGACAGCAAAGGAAGAGATGGAAACAGATCCAAAGCCAGACTTGGATTCAGATTCCTGGTGCCTTTTGGGAACAGATTCCTGTCGGTCCAGCCTGTAGTTTCCTGATCCTGTATACCCCCAGTAAGATGGGATCCCTGCAACTTCACAGCACACTTACTGAATGCAGAGAACGGCTTTCCTGGCTTCGTTTCGGTTGCTGACAAGGAGCAAAGCAGGAGGCTCTGAAGTGCCTCTAGAGTACAGATGGAGGGAAGCATCTCCTTTTAGATAGGACCTAGGAGTGTTTGTCGTTTGTTTTGTTTTATTTTTTGAAGGGAAAAGGCCCTGTGTCCCTGGCTTTGCCTTCAGTGACTGCCGCCACAGCAACAGCAGCTCTGTAACTCATCTGTTGATTCCACCTTTAAAGAAGAGAAACAGCCCTGTCATGCTATTTGCACTGGTAGCCCCTTATACCCATTTGTAATTTTCACCTCTTGTTGGGAACTACCTTGGGAGCTCAACACCAGTCAACTGCACTTCTAGGTGGAGGAGGGGAAAGTGAAAAGCTTAAGAGAGCTTGTTAAGAGCTGGCTGGCTGTAACGCAGTCCTAGTCCTGCCAAAGGCAGCTTAAAAGATGGCAAAGTGTTCTGTGCCATCTCAGAGACAGAGTCTGAGGAAAGGAAGTTTCACAGACTAGTTTTTGGCTTATTTTCATAGAGTTGAAACACTCACATGCAGCTAAATATTGGAGGAAAGAGGGTCTAGATTGATATTTACTCTGGAAGTTGACTGGGATTTCTCCAGTGAGAATTGGAGAAAGAAGGGCAGGCCTCTCCTTATTACAGTCATGCTCTTGGTGCATAATGCTGGAGCTTCTGCACTGTGGATGAGGCAGGGAGAGATTCATAGCCTTGAAAAGGGACCTCCTGAAGTGATGTTACTTCTTTGACTATGGAAAACATTAGAGAAATGATAGTCTCCTCAAGACCAAGTCCCAAGGGAAAAGAGGTCCTCTGATGGCATTGTCCTCAGCAGCTGTGCTTGGCTTCGGAGAGGCTGCTGGTGACTGCCACAGCCCCTTCTCTTAGGAGGAGGCCTTTTTCTGCTTCGACCATCACAGCTTGTTTTCGTTCTGATCTTGGCACCAGCAGCACTAGCCATTGTTGTTCTGTGTCTAGTCAGTATTTTTTTTTCCTTTGCTTCTTGTGAAGCCATGTAGTAACCAATGAATCTGTATCTTTTCCTTATTATGTGGCTGTTAGCCAGCACCAAAATTCCCTGAATATGTAACAGACTGAATAGAATTTAGGAAATGGAAGAGATGACCTTTTTGTCTATGTGCCATTGTAGGGGGGAGCAGACCACCTTTCTCAGAAAGAGTTAATTGTCTTCTTTATTCCTGAACCCCAGATCTGAAACCCCACAGGTTGTATACTATGAGTTGCTGGTTTCCCTTAAAGGTATGAACTTTATATTTCAGTTTACGAAAAATGAAGTGTCTTGATTTCACAAGTGCCTGCTTATAGGTTTCATGTCTACCTCCCTACAAACAGCCAAGTTCTTTTGTTGTTTCGTTTTCCCTAAACAAAAAGATGAGATTTGATTTTTGTTTGGGGTTATGAGATGGATTTGCTACCTTCCTTCCTAGGCATACTTTTCCAGTCTTTTGGAAACTGATATTAAGACTAGAGCTTGGAAACCCCATGGCTGGGGTTGGGGTTTGGAGGGAGGGAGCAGCTGTGTTCAGTGGGAGCAGCTGTCTTTTCTGTATCATGTTCCCGTTATCTTCAGTTAGGGGAAGCCAGCTATAGTAGTTCTAATGTAATCAGTGTACCCTTTGAATAAGGAAGAAGCCAGTCCCAGCTTCAGAATATCAATTCTAGGAACTTGGGGTTTTGCTAAAAACAACAAGAACAACAACTTAGTGTGTTTTGTTTTATCATGATTGCTGAGGGCTGATGGGCCTTGCTCCTGTAACCTTCACGTTCACTGTCTCAGCAGGACTGGGAGGTGGGGTCCGTTAGGTATAAACCATGAGCATTGCTCCTGAGGGGGAAATGAAGGAATTTGTCATGTTGCTAAGACTGTGAGATGTAAGTGAGCATTAAAGGGGAAAGAGGCCTACTCTAAACTCCAACGGCAAGTGATTCACTAGCAGCATGACACTGGTCCTTTTCTGTATTGTGTGGCCTTTGAGAAGCCTTAATTTCCTGCTTATCTGGCTGAGAATTCAGTTCTGTGCCTTTAAAGACAATTTGCACTTACCCAAGATAGGCCTGGGAGAACCTAATGATTTTCACGCCAAGCAGCTATGCAAACAGAAACCAGTTCAGAGCTGGCAGCCGTGCATTGGATGATATGCAGAGGGCACGTAGGCAGAAGTGCCTTTGAATGGTTCTTGTTCTCAATCGCCTTTTTATTTTGTCCTGTTGTATTTTTCTTCTTTCAGGACTAGATTTGTATTCGTTAAGCTTCCCAGTAGTATTGTATTGCTTTCAAGTTATAATATAACCTGATTAAAACCGCTGCTCTGACACTTGAAGAACTAGCTTGTTATTAGCCTCATGTTTGAAGGGTTAAGGGTGGAATGGTTTGGCATTTGTTTAAATAAATATATAAATTCTTAAATGGTGCAGTGCTCAATAAGCCTGTATGTGCATTAGTAATGATAAAAAAAAAAAGCAACTTTTTTTGTTGTGTGTTAGATCTATACTTGCCTTTTCATTCTCTGGGGGGGAAAAAAAGCACATCCTAGCTGCGATATTCTAGTTAGGGAAACATTGTAAGGAATGTACGTAGGCAGAAACCTTTGTTTCTCAACTCTGTGTATTTTAACATCAGAATCATTTATATAGTTGCCATTCATAATATAGTGTTGGAAATAGTCTGCGATTGCAGCAGGAAAGAGGAAGCACCGAACAGGAAATCTTTTCATTTCGTGTTATCTGTTTAGTCTTAGAAGAGGCTTCCGAGTGACAATTCTACCTTATTTAGAACCATTTCCCTGGAAGAATTTGAAGCCATATTTATTCTCCCAGCATAGAACCGAGTACCAGAAAAACTGTGGAGCCAAGTTAAAGAGTTATCATGGGATGTTTTGTTTTGCTTGGCTAACAGTCTTTCCCTCCACCTCAGCTTCTGCCTTCATATTAGGGACTTTCAACACACATCTTGATGGTCCCTCAAATACCCTAACTTGCCATTTCCTCAGTCTGTTCAGAAATGGTCATGCCCTTGATTTTACTCCTACTCACAGATGTACCACTTTCATGTTCATGAACTCCAAAATAACTATCTGAACTCATAATCTTTCATTATTCCATCCTTCTCTGTGTCTTATGATCTCTGACTGTTCTTTTTCCTCTCTGTGACCTCCATTCTCTCCTCACCTCAGTTCTCTCCTAGGCTGTTATCCCTACATGAAAATTCTCCATTCCTTTCCCAACCCCTTGGTGAGCTCTACATTATCTTCTGATCTGTTGCCCCCTTTTTCCTATCACCAGTCACTCATAGTCAATCCCAACCATATATTAGTAAGCTTCCAACCACGGTGGTGTCCTTGATGTCTACCTTCATGACATCTCCTATGTCTCTTCTCCACTCACACAGCCATCACCTTGCTGCTGGCTCTCATCATGTCACTCAAACTGTTGCAATAGCCTTGTTGGTCTCTCTGCCTCAAGCCTTTCCCCACTTCATCTTCTACCTACCTGTCAAACTACTTTTCTTAAATCACATGTCTGGCCATTTCATACACACACTCCTCAGTAAACTCTCCTGGTTCCCTGTTACCTCCAGAATCAAATGTCAAGTTCTCTGGCATTTACAGCCCTTCCTACCCTTCTTGTCTTTTGCTTTACCCCTCTCCCCCAGCCCCCTTTGCACTTGATCTAGCTATACTGGGCTTGCTCTTCTTCAAACATAATATTCCTGTCTTTTGTTTCCAGGCTTTACCTCCTACCTGGAATGTTCTTTTTTCCTCAGCTCAGCCCCTTGGTTTACCTGGCTTCCTTCAAGACTCATCCCAAATACACTTTCTTCAGGAGGCCTTGCCTGGTCCCCCCACACGTCTCCCCTGGTGCTGTGCCTCTGAAATTATTTTCTGTATACTTTGTTTATATCTTGTATGTGTATATGGTTACTTAAATGGTATGTGAGCTCCTCGAGAGCAGAAGGAATGTATTTGCCTTTCTTTGTGTCCTCAGCCCTTTGTGTAATGCTTGGCACATAGTAGGCACTTTTAAAATCTTTGATTGACCAACAGCACAATGGAAAGTGCACCTGACGAGCAAGAATGTAATTTAAACAAACATTTCTTCAAGGACTCATTCCTGAACTTTCCTTGGAAATGGTCTTTGTGGAGTGCTTCCCCACCAGTGTGACAGCGATAGGCAAGAACTAGAGGATCACATCCCATTCTGTCTCAGCTTAAAAAAAAAAACACCTTTTACTGTTGAATTATGACTAACTATAGAAATAAGCATGCTGATCATTAAAGGTCATAGAATTATTGAAAATAAAAAGGGAAATTTTTTTTGTATCTCATCATTACCTGTCTACTTCTTCTGGGGCTGTGTGTAATGAGTCAAGGCAGAGTTGTATAAAGAGTACTTTGTAAGTGCAATGAAGTATCATTAACTCAGCAAGTTAATATACAGTTATAATAATATGAATAATGTGATATTATAGCATTTCATCAAGATCCTTTTTTAAATCTCCCTAAAGATGGGGCTGCCATACGAACTTTACCATGAGCAGATTTTGTCCAATTTAAATTTACATAGGTTTTTCCTTAAGTTTTTTTCCCCTTCATCCTTTATAAAATGAGTCAACAGTAAGGCTTCTTAGACAAAAAGAAGGCATAAAATAAGAATGTTATCTCCATTCCCTGTTCTGTTCTGGAGACAGCACAGTATGCAATGCCTTAGCATGCCTCCTCCCTTCCCTTTCTCCCTCCCAACCCCCCTACTCCCTCATACCCCGGTCTTTGTCTTTAGGCTACATTCTGGGCAGTCTGATTGTTAAATACCTCTCCAGAGACTAGATGTAGCTAATGGCCCTTTGAGTTTTAATCAAGGAAAGGTCATCACCAATGGAACCACAGCAGAACCATCTTTTTTTCTCCTATACCTAACATATGATAGGTGTTTAATAAATGCTTGTCAATTGTTTGATAAGGCAAACTAAGTGGTCATAAACCAGCTTATTTAACTCTGAAAGAATAAGTGCTGCTTTGTTTATAAATAATATTTTTTCTTAATATATTTTTTCACCTGAGCCCCAGTGTGGTTGGTCTGTAGTCAGCCTTGGAAACAAATATCTTGGTTCAGGTTCTACCTCTGACACTAGCTGTGTGACCATGGATAAGTCACTTAACTTCTCAGTGCCCCACGCAGTCTCTAAGTTATAGTTAAATTGCCAGTCTGCTGCAGTGAAAAAATGATCCAGGTTTAGATAAAAAAAAAATTGATCTCTCACCTAAATACCAGAGTCTATTCTTACTAACAGTTCTTTTCATATATGTGTTAAAATGTTAAATATTAACAGTGTACTTTAGTAGACAGCCAACACCTTGGGGTAATGTCTCCTTTTACTGTATAATGAGGCAATCAGGTAGAATCTAGAAAGTGCCTTGATTTTAAAATGCCAACTAAAAGACTGTAAGAAAAAAAATAAAAGAGATCTCAATTTAGTATGTTCCTTAGAAGGCAGATTCTTAATATCATTTTTACTGTTTAAGCTTACATCTCTAGCTGAGCTGATTTGTTAGCCAAGATGCTGTTTCATAGGCTTCAGGAAGAGTGGCAACAGATGTGGATTAAACAGTAGTTACACATTGCTACTGGCAAAATGTTCTGTTATCTTTTCGGTCCCTCTCATTCAGCTGATGTTGGGTCATATTAGCTTTTCTGTAACTTAGAAACACATTGTGATGATTCTTTTAGCACACAAGGCAATAATTCTAACAGTATTTCTACTGCTGCTCTTGCCTAATTTAATTTACTATGTACACTCAATGCATCCTTGAATATTGTAGCTTACTTTAAAAGTTTCCAGAAATTAAATAATTCTTCCATTCTCTAATTTTTTTTCTTTTAGAAATGAGACACACATTTTCTTTTGGGCCCTATGCTTAGTGTGTTTGTCAGCATTACAATTTTTATTGTAATTTGTTGTGTTGTGCCTAGGCACTATTTAATTGAAAATTACAAAGATATGGTCAGTCCTGCCCCATCGGAGCTTACACTCTAAAGCATAAAACACGACACAGATAATAAGCAGAAATGACTAAAAGAGTTGTCCTCAAAGTATTCATGTGACATTTTAAGCTAGTTGATGTTCCAGCTCCCTAAGACTGTAGATTTTGTTACTGTGGTGGAAGAGAAGAGCTATGTGGTCTGATTCAGAGGGTTTTTTATACTTTAAAATATTCAAATTGAAAACATGGGGAAGAAATTATAATAAAGTGTTATCTGAAACTGATTTGAAAGTGATAGCCATAAAACTAAGTTTTCACAGACATCCTGAAATACACAGAACCTATTTCCAGAGATTTACAGAGTATGTTCCACATGGGATCAGAAACAGCATTACATTCATTGCAGGTTCTTGGATTCCTAGTATCAAATTAGTGACTCAGAGAAGAATCTTGTCATATTTTAAAAGCGATATTGGCTATGGTTATTTTCTTCTGGCAGCATACCATTTTAACGGGTCACTTAAGACAACCACATTGTTAGCTAATTGCAAGAGGACTTAACAAGAACAATAAACACGTGAAAAGACACCCAGATGAGTGCTCTTTATCTGTCACAAATCACAAAGTCAGACTTTCACGAAGAGAGGGCTGTAATTTAGTCTCGCTTCCCGTGGTCATAATGTAAGGCACTTCAGCTGCGCCTAAATTTACAGTTCAGTGAGAACCTGAAGCTTTCTTCTCCTTGCTTAGAAATGGAGTTCCTCCCCAATTCTGGCATTGCAGCCATTTTGGGGAGATACAAAGTCTTATTCCTTTCTAGTTTCATCCAGTTCTAATCCTGTGGGCTGCTGAAGAGAAGGTGCTGCTCGCAAGGCCACCCAGAGGTTCTTGGGTGATTCCTTTTCAACAGCAGTGCTTCCGTGGGGGAGGAGGTCGGTTCTTGATGGTCTTACATTTTGGAATGTGCCTGTCAGCCACCTTAGGGGCAAAGTGGCGGCTGCAGTGGGGGCACTGGATGTAGTCAGGGTTTTCTGCAGGTGGCACCGGAGGCAACTCTAAGGGATTTCCACCCCGGGCAATTACCTGCTGCAATTCACGGGCCTGGCGGAGAGTTCGGATGAAAGATTCATGTTTTTGTCGCCAATTACTCTTCTTTGGTGGCTCTGGCTATAAAGTAAAGGGGAAGGTTAGTTCTCCCCAACCTCAACACAAATAGGTACATAGTGATGTGATATAATCCCTGATTAAAAACAACAAGAACAAAAAAACCCCTAAGACCGTGACACAGTGAGGCTCTTGGAGGCCCCATGCCAAAGCATCCCTTGTTAAGAAAGACAAGGAGAATATTGCTAAGATGAATTATAGGAACCTATAGAGAGAACTAAGGTAGAAAAAATGTTTAAGATCTGATTTCTCTGTTTTTTGCTTTGGGAGAATAAGGGGGGGGGGGGACAACAAAGTAGCCTTGACAGACTAGTAGTTATGTGAAGATGAAGGGCTAATGGGAACATCTGTCTGGTAATGACTGGAGTACTCAAATGATGACACACTTCTCTTCCCCATTATATAAAAGTTAGAGTGTAGGTCCTCAGTGGAACTCATTCATCCAAAATGACTTGCTTAAGCCTAGGAAGTACAATGTCACAAAGACCTAAGGTTTATGTTTGTACAGGTGTTTTGGTTTTGTTTGTTTTGAGGGGAGGAATTACTTGCTTTTTGCTTTTTATCACTCTATTAAGAAATTTAGAAATACCAAACTTCTTTAAGGTTCTACCCAAAATACACCAGTTGCAGTGTAACAGAAAATACTATTGTGATAGAGCATTAAAGAATATGATCAGTAACAATACAAATATCAGAACTCAGCTCTATTAATGGAAGAAGTACCTAGAGGGACTGAAACTTGGTGATGTTATTATGGTGGAAGTCAGATCTGGGAGACAGTTTTCTCTTTAAGTATACTGAATAAATGAAATTCAGTTAGGGGTGTACCTTTCTAAACAGGCATCCCATTAATAGGAATTTTAAAAGAGCCCTCCTAGCTAACCTACTTCCCCTGTACATAAACTTCAGAATTCTGGGAGAAAAATTTGTGCTTGGGGGCATGACTGGTAGAGGTAGGAGAAAGAGAGCAAGTTGACACTTTCATAGAATTACAGAATTTTAAAGTTTGATGATATCTTGGAGATCCATCTAGTCTAACTTCTTGATTTGATAAATAAGGAAAAAGGCCAAGTTAGGTTAAAATGACTAGGAATAGGGGTAGGTTGAAAACTAGAACCCTCGTCTTCTGACTCTGATTCCACCATTCTAATTCAGTTCAGTAAATATTCATTAATGTTCTCCCCAAGATGAGAAACTTCATTTACAAATCTCCTTATATGTAATCATCTCAGATGACAAATGGTTATAGAATTCTCAGAAGTATGCCATAGAAACAGTTTGCAACTCATATTTTTTTTTACAATGTAGTTTTTCTGAAGCTGTCAACAAGAAAAAAAATATGCCTTTGATGTACTCAGAATCTATTTGCATATGAAACTACAGAAAAATTGTAAGATGTATTAACAAGTTGTATAGAAAAATCTGTCAAATAAAAAGTTAAAGCTGTTCTCCCGTGACATACAGACTATAGGCAAGAATCCTAATTAAAACTTTCACCTACTGACTTTTAAACCTTCATGTTCTATTATCTTACAGGGTCTACTTTTATTAGGCCTTCTAATTTGCACTATTAAATTCAGTGTCCTGGCAGTTGGGTATCTGCTTTAAATACAAGTTTTAAAAAGATGAATAACTTGGAATTAATAATTGTCAGGGTTGTTTTTTTTTTCAGGGTTGTTTTTTAACTCTCAGGGAGCCTAACACCAAATTTGTGCTACAGAATGGGAAATGACAGTATTTCAGTATTGTTCAAAAAACCATGAGTCTTACAATTCTAGCAGTTCAAAAATGGGGAATGTGTGAGAAATGCACAAAGAAGTTCTACAGAGGTTAGGCTACTTAACTTTTCAGAAATACAAGATGATGGTGTTACACTCAAGTTCTATTTCAAATTCATTTTTGCTGCCTCCCACTTAAAATGCTTTTAAAAGGTGAGGAAACAGTCTGTATCTCTTTGATTATCTTTCCCATTCCCCACCCATCCTCCACCCAAAATAAAAATCCATCAGTTTAGAGGGCCAACATTATTTACCTTGGCTAGAGCTGGGCCTTTCCAGGTCAGGTATTGTTCTAGTTCAGTGCCTTTAGCCCGGGCCTTGGATGAGTCAAACACTTTCCTCTTAGAACCCTGGGTCTTGCTACAGACATTCGTGTGTTTCTCTAGCCTTGGCAAGAGAAACTTTCGTCCACAGTAGGTGCACTCACCAAGCTCTGGTTCTTCAGTTGAAGAGCTGGAACCTGAAGAGACTGATAGCTGAGATGAACTATAACTGGGGGATTTGGGTAAAGAATTGTCAGGATCTTGTTGGTGTGAAAACAGCGTAGGGGAAGATACTGAAATTTGGTCTCGGATTTTATTGTTACTTGCCACTAACCTTTCCTTTTTGAGTCTTTGTACTCCATGACTGAAGAACTGGGAACATCCTGAGGATGGACTAGAATTCTCTTGGGACTGTTCCCAAGTTTCATCACCTCTGCTACAACTGAATTCTGGTGAGAAGATGAGTTTGGAAATGCTGCTGCTGCCACCTGTGCCTCTTCTCCTTGGAAATGTCTTTCTCTGTAGCTCTTTTTTTTCTTCTTCTTCTACCTGTTCCTTTTCTTTTTGGATCCTTCTAAGTTCTTCCTCAGTCTTCTTCAATTTTTCCCTTAGAAGAGTCTCTTTTCTCCGAATCTCTTCCTCTAAGCTCTCACCTGCTGCCTCCAGTTTTTGAATCTGCATTAGCTCAGTTCTGTCTGGATTTGACAAGAATGTTTTGGACTGAACCACGGGTAGGGGAGCAAGTAGCATCTTTGCTGAAGATGAATTCCCCCTGTTCCGTGAACTGAAGTGGCTGAGTGAGACCTCTTTTGATTCAGAGGGTTTCTGGGAGAAGTTTCTGGAATCAATCCCAATGTGAGTGGCACTCAATGATTTTCGGTGAAACACTGGTTTGAGGGGATAGGCACGATCCACGCCAGCTCTCTTCTTTGTGAAGGGCATTGTGTTTTCTTGGTTATCTGTTTTGGTGTGTCTCATAAGGACCCCAACTGAATAAAAATCCCCACTTCCTGAACCCTGCTGATTGTTTCCTGAATCCTGTTGGCTGTTTTCTGCAGAATGAGAAGGAGGATAGCTATGAGCATTAGTAAAGCTGTTCTGCCTGTTATGAGTAAAGATATTCTCCAGCTTCTCTTCTTTGTCTCTTAGAAGCTTTTGTTGGAAGTTGTTTTTCAGGTTCTCCTTGGGAGACTGATGGGTAGAACTTCTTTGGTCGTAATGGGTTTGCCTACTTGAATGGAGTTCAGAAGATTCCATTTTGTTAAAAGGAAGCATGATGTCCACATGTGGACATGGAGCCAACTGGAGGCGGGCCATGCAGTACCAGAACTGAAGCCTGGGAGAGAATCAAAATCAGATTCATGTTAAGTTTGATGCTGAATCTGGGATACTGAAGCAGATTCCAGTTACTTCCCCTACAATCTCCCTTACTTTCTCCCTACCACATTACTAGTGGTGCCATGCTTGATACGGAGAAAGGATACTAATATGATGCCTTTTCCTTTAAAATAGTTGAGTGTCTCTCTCCAAAGCCCATGGTGGAAAGGTGATGTAGCCTTTGCTACCTAGTACATTAGTAAAGTACATTATGTCTCCTAAAGGGAAAGTTGCTGCTCCAGAATCTCATGTCCTACCATTTGGCTAATAACAGTTGCAGAATGAAAAGGAAAAGGGTTTTAAGATTAAGATTTTAATTACTTAAATTTTAAATCTTATTTTAAGATTAGGAAATTAGGGGGTTTGGGAGCAGGTTCACAGGCTGTAATACACTTAATGCACCCAGAGTTTCAGACTTTCCTGTTAAGTAGTGTGGTGGAAAGAAGACTTAGTGTCAGAAAGACCTAATTTTTAATTTTCTGCACTTATTAGTTGCCTGACCTTGGGCAAGTCACTTAACCAAGCCTCATTTTTTTCCCCTCATTTTGAAAATGGAAATAATACCACAACTTAGGGGCTGTTATGAAGACCAAATAACATATGTTGAGCAGTTTGCAAACTTTAAAGGGAAATGGAAATACCTACCATCTAGTACATCCCATTTATTTTACAAATAAGGAAACTGAGTTGTAGAGAGGTGATCTGCCCAAGTGCAAACAAACTGTGGTGTTCGAATTTGAACTCCGGTTTTCCCACTAGAATCGGAGATCGTTCCACTACTCCATGAATGTAGGGGCCTAAAAGATGCGGCAAACGATCCCGGGAGGGAGTGATCGGTCCCTTTCTACCTGGAGTATCTACTCGGGCTTCGATAAGGAAGTGTCATTTGGCCCGGATCCCCGAAGAAGTAGCAGTTCAACTCGTGAAAAATGGAGGCATGTGGTGAGGGCTGGGAAACCAAAAGCTCAGTCTACACTAGGGTTTCCACCAGAGCACCCGCTCACAAAGCGCTTGCCTAGGGCTAAGTAGATAGATACGTCTGGATGGTAGGCAGGTATGATGGCCCCCTTCCGGCCTCCTGGCTAGTTCACTGGAGGGAGGGTCCCCGCCCAGGTGTGTGTGTGTGTGTCGAGCGGAGGTCCCACTAAAGTGGGCATCTTCCGCGCGGCAGCAGCGTCCCTGGGAGCCATGACAACGCCCTCCGCTCGGTCCCGGCGCTCGGGCAGAGGGGGCTCTCCCACAGAGGAGAAGGGCTCTCTACCCTTGCAGGGAGAGAGTGGGGAATGCAAGGGGGAGCTTGGGGAGCGGCGATGGGGATAAAACTCTCCTCCTTTCGGGAAGGCTCTGCCCCTTTCCAGGTACCTGAAGCTCCGCTGTGGCCGCTCCAGCTCCGGGAAACCCTACACAGGACGCCAGCTTCCCGAACCCGACCCCAACAGCAGTCCTGGCGCAATCGCTCTAGACTACTCTGTTATTCCCGTTGCCTGGAAACTGGGAGCCCGGAGGGGGGGCGGGGGGGCGGGGAGGAGGGCCCGCCTCTTGCCCTAGACCTGAGCCCGGGGCCTCTCTGAACCTGGGAGTGGAGCGTGCATGAATCAGCTAGCCCCTGCTAACTGACTGGTCCCAGCCTCCGCAGGGCCTTTCCCAGGTATATTTTGAAGGAAGAGAGTGTACTCCAGAGCATCCCAGAAACAGAGTGAAAATGCACCTAGAAACTGAAGCCGAGGCTTTAATTGTATCAGAGAGGGATAAACCGAGGTCCGCCCCAAAATCCTTGTGGAGAAGAGTTCCTGTGTGTGTCTACCTGCTAGCAGGGCTAGGCATGCTGGTGTCTTCTCTTAGTTCACTCAGCAGTGTTGTTCGTTCAACAGGTATGCCTTTATTATTCTGCTCGTCTTGCAGTGCTTTACCTTGCCAATAAGTAAGCTGTGTTGCTGGTTTCACTGGCTATGATTTTTTAAAAAATATCTTTCTTCTCATATTTTATGACCAGTCACGAACTAGCTAATGCCATTTTTATTGCGATCACTCCCAAACTAGCTTGCCTATCCCTTTAGGGCCTACAAATGACTCAGCTAAATGTAAAGGTCATGAGGATTGAAGTCCCCTGGCAAATCAAAATAATCCTTTAAACCACTTGCACCAGCATTAAGAAAGCCTCAGTAAATTGTCAGCAGAAGGCATTTTCTTCATGCTTCAGTTCACTTTTGCAAACGCTTTGGAAAAGTCAGTCTTTTTTTAGAATACACAAAAATCTATGTACATGTTAAACTTAAAATCTCAAAATGTTATATTGTAATGTCATTCACCAATTTCAAATTGAGCCTGATTATTAGGCTGTCCTGCAAACTAAAAAAGGAATAACTTATTGGTGAAGATAGCAGCTATATAAGGTACATGAGCATATATGACAGTGGAAAGGAAATTGGATCAGTAGATAGTGCTAGACCTGAAATTACAAAGTTGTTTTCAGTTGTGTCTGACTCTTCATGACCCCTTTTGGGGTTTTTTTTGGCAGATACTAAAGTGGTTTGCCATTTTCTTCTCCAGTTCATTTTACAGATGAGGAGATTGAGGCAAACAGAGTTAAGTGACTTTCCAAGGGTCCCACAATTAGTAAGTGTTTGAGGTCAGATATGAACTCAGGTCTTCCTGACTCCAGGCCCAGAACTCCATCCAATATCCCACTTAGCTGCCCAGAGGTACCAGCTGTGTGACTGTGGGCAAACCATTTTTAATCTGTTTGCCTCAGTTTCCTTAATTGTAAGATGGGAATAACAGCACCAACTTCACAGGTTTGTTGTAAGGAATTGATAATATTTATGAAATGCCTGAGACTATATAAATATTCATTCCCTTTCGTCCTTCCCTGGTGAGCAAGGAGATTATATTTTTGTAGGTTATTTAAAGCTAGAAGGAACCTTAAAATTATCTAGCCTTGAGCTGTCAAACAGTCCTAAAGGCCCCATGTGTCCATAACACTATAGGTGCAGCTTGCACCAGATTAAAATGTAATTGTGTCCATAACGCTATAGGTGCAGCTTGCACCAGATTAAAATGTAATTGGGGGTGCAGCTAGGTGGCACAGTGGATGGAGCACCAGCCCTGGATTCAGGAGGACCTGAGTTCAAATTTGGCCTCAGACACATAACACTGGCTGAGCGACCCTGGGCAAGTCACTTAACCCCACTGCCTAACCAAAAAACAAAACAAAACAAAACAAAACAAAAAAATGTAATTGGGAAATATTTAACAAAATAAATAAAAATGCAATAAAACAGGGATAATATTACATTTTAAAACTAAGTCAATATGCAGCTTACAAGGATTTTTATATTTTATGGCCCCCATTTCTATTTGAGTTTGATACTACTGATCTAACTCAATCCCTGTATTTTACAGATAAGGAATCTGAATCCCAGAGAAGTTAAGTGATTTGTACAGGTCATGTATAGATGGTATAAAATAGCAGAGGCAGAATTCTAATCCACGTACTCCCATTCCAAATCCAGTGTTCTTTTCAGGGCAACACACTGCTGTCCCTGACCTTGCCACTTAATAGCTTTGGGCCTTGAGCAAATCACTTAACCTTAGTGTCAGTTGCCTTATTTATCAAATGGGGATAACCTCCCCCTCAGCTTATGATGAAAGTGCTTCAGAATATTAGTCAATGGATATAAAGCTCAGCATTCAAAGCTATAAACTCTCTTTAAGTGGCAACTTAAAGAATGTTTTTGACTAATTCTTAAAGGACCATTGATCCTACCAGGACTAATACTGATACAGTATATTTTTCACTTAGTTTCATTCTGTAAGCAAAGTCATGGTGCTTAAGTATAACTATCTCTCCTGCCCTACATTCTCCCTGTTTTCCTTTCCCCAGATAAGGCCTTAACATTTGATATATGGGCTATATAATCTAAGATGATTGGCTCAAACGTAATTTTGGAATCAAAGGTTGCTTGTTCTCGTCTTTTTGGCTGGCCAAATTTAGTTAAGAGCATAATAAGGAAAGCTAAAAGTAATTAGTAGTTGGCACCCTAGTTGGCAGCTTCCACGGGGCATTGAAGCTAGAAGCATACCCTACCCTTCCAATCCAACCACAAGTTCAGGATAGGATCATATGTATATCGGGCACTGGAAAGAATGGCAGAGGCTACCGAATCCAGCCTCCTCTTTTTACAGATAAGGAAACTGAGGCATAGAGAACTGGTAAGGAAGTATCAGCCAGGGGGTTCTGAATTCAAGCCCAAGATTCTAGTCACTAAGCCGAATTACATCCCTAAGGGGGGCTCCAGCTGGTTCATCAGCGGCTACCCTGTCTAAGGAATCATGAAAGGGAACTGGATCGTGCAGGTGTTCTTAACTGTTTTTGTGGCACGGGCCCCTTTGGCAAAAAACTCATGGACCCCCTTCCCAGAATGTTTTTAAATGCATAAAATTAAATGCATAAGATTGTAAAAAAAAAAACCCACCATAGTGAAATATAGATGTGATTATTTTTCCCCACTGAAGTTCAAGGACCCCCCCGAAATCTATAGAAGGCGGGGCGCAGGTCGTGGACCCCAGGTTAAGAACCACGAGTCGGGGAGGCCAGGGGCCTTGGTGGACTCCCAGGCTCCCCTGACACGGCAGTGCTCACTCGGGCTCTTTCGCATCCCTCTCGGGTGGGCGGGCTCCTCGCCGAAACGGCTGACCCTGATTGGCTGAGCTGGGCCACAGGCCTCTCTAGCCGGGAGTGGAGAGGAGGAGGACTAGAACTCGATGCTTTTTAGGTTCCGGCGATCGTGACCGGAACCGACGGTAGGGTGAAGTGCTCCGCGGCCCGCCCTGCGACCTCCTGCCGGGGAAAGCCGAGCAGGGTGAGCCCGGGAGGTCTCCCCACCCCCACCCCGGGGGGCGATCAGCATGCAGTGTTAGTAGAAAGGGGAGGAGGCTGAGGAGACGACGAGAGGCGAGTGAGCGGCGGTGGGGGTGGGGTGGGAGGAACGGGGGGGCGGGCCCCCCACCGAGATGCCCCACCCCCGCCCGGGCCTGCTCTCCTCTGTGGGTCCTCCGGGAGCTTGGGGGGGCCTCCTTCCTGCTAGGGGGTGGAGGTAGCACGGATGGCTGCTTGCATTTCGTGGAGTTTGTAGATGCTTAGTAAGTGGTTGATACCGACGTGGTACCCCCTGCCACCAGCAGCACGGCTCGATGATGAGAGAGCACGCTTGTGAGACCGAATTTCTGCCAACTGAAGACATGCACAGCCTATGGGGGAGGATGCTGAGAGGGGTTACAATTTATGTGCATATCGTCATATACGTGTGTGCATGTATACACGCAAATGCTCGTGCATCTGTGTGCGTGTACATCTGTGTGTTGTGTACATGTGTGCATGCATGTACTGTGCTGTGTGTAAACACGGGGCAGCTAGGTGACACGGTGGATGGAGCGCTGGGCCTGGAGTCAGAAAGACTCATCTTCTGAGTTCAAATTCAGCCTCAGACACTTACTAGCTGTGTGATCCTGGGCAAGTCACTTACCCCTGTTTGCCTCAGTTTCCTCATCTGACAAACCACTCCAGTATCTTTGCCGAGGAAACTTGTATCCATGGGGTCATGTGGAATCGGACACCACTGAACAATGTACACACACATATGCATTGTGCCTGTGTATATACGTTGTTGTGTAAGTATATATGTGTATGCATTTACTATGAATATATACATAAATATGTATTATACATCTGTATTCTGTGCATGTCTGTATATGGGAACATACCATTCATGTGTGCATATAGACGTGATGTGTACTCATAAACCTACACCTACATGTGTGCACTTATGTACACATACTGTGTAGATGTGCAAGTATACGCATGTATGTTTGTATGTACACATATGCATACAGATTGTTTCTATACCTATGCGTTGTATATGTATATGTACATACACAGCATGTGCATGTATGTATGTTTTGTAAATGCTTTGTAATATGCGAGGTTTATTATGTGTATATACAACGGACGTACACATGTATACATGTATATACATGTATGCATATAATTACATGCATGTATATAAATATCTGTGGCTTACCTTACTGGATTCCAGCTGAAGAAACATTTATTGTCAGTCCCCTGTGTTCAGAATACTGTGCAGATTTAGGAGTGGGGAATGCAAAAACTAAGATAACATTTCTACTTCTATAGAGTTTACTGTCTTAATAACAGATTCCTTAGGGCATTTTGTTGTTTTCTTTTTCTTCCTTCCTTTTTCTTTGGCAGTCAGGGGGTCACACAGCTAGTAAGTGGATTTGAACTCAGGTCCTCCAGACTCCAGGGCTGGTGTTATATCCACTGTGTCACCCAGTTGCCCCTCTTTCTTTTTTAAACAGTTTTCCCAGGGACCTACAAGAGTACATTAGGGGCTCAACAAATGTTATTTGTTTGTTTTTTAAACAAGTGAACAATAAGGATTGAGACTCAACTGTGTGACAAATAAAGGCTCAGGCTGTCAAGGCTGGACTTGTTTTTCTACTTCTTTCACTTTGCTTGGTCACCAGCAGGTCTTACCATGGCTGAAGGACACACCCTGATGTCAGTGGATTATGAAATCTTTGGGAAAGTCCAAGGTGTATTTTTCCGAAAGTACACACAGGTAAGTGTTCCATACTGGATTTGGAAAATGCTAAATAATGTTCCAAGGACATAAGAAATGTTTTTGTTGATACACACGAGCTGGCCGTATTGGGAATAAAGAACTGGGCATAGGTTTGGTTGTGAGCCTTATTTTATGATTTTTTTGTTGTTTGTTTTTCTTTTAACCTATTATTTTCTTTGTATTACTTGTGATGTCTGGTTGTCTAGACAAGAGAGGGATGCTCCTTCCTTGAAGGAAAAGGAACACTTCCCAGCTCTTGCTTTTACAGCATTAAACTAATTTCAGCACTAAAGAAATCAGAATTGCTTCTTGTATTCAGTAATTCCATATTGCACTTCCTCTAATAGATAACTGCTATTTTTTCAGACTGCTTTTCCAAACTTACCTTCTCAGAGAAGTTTCTAAAAGGAAACATTCCTGGTCTGTGTCCTTATGGAGTATAGAGCTTTGTCACACAAGAAACTTTTTTTTCCAGGTTTTTTTTTCCTTTTTTAAAAAAATTTTATTAATTTATTTTGATTTATCAACAATCACTTCCATATGCTTTTGAGTTGAAAATTTTTCTCCCCCTTCCACCCCCCCTCCCCAAAAGGGCACACAATCTGATATAGGCTTTACATTTACATACCCATTAAACATATTTTCACATTAGTGAAGTTGTAAGTAAAAATTAAAACTAACAGGAGGAACCATCAGAAAGATGAAACAAAACTCAACAGAAGGTAAAAATAAGTGATAGCGATTCAACTTCCATAGTTCTTTCTTTGGATGTGGACAGCATTTTCCATCCCGAGGCCTCTGGAAATGTCTTAGATCCTCGTAATGCTGAGAAGGGTTGAGTTTAACAATATTAGTCATCGCACAATGTGGCTGTTATTGTGTACAAAGTCCTCTTGGTTCTGCTCACTTCACTCAGCATCAGACCATATAAGTCTTTCCAGGTTTTTCTGAAGTCAGCCTGTTCATCATTTCTTATAGCACAATAGTATTCCATTACATTCATATACCACAACTTGTTCAGCCATTCCCCAATTGATGGGCATCCTCTCAATTTCCAATTCTTTGCCACCACAAAAAGAGCTGCTATGAATATTTTTGTACATGTGGGTCCTTTTCCCATTTGTTTGATCTCTTTGGGATATAGCCCTAGAAATGCTATTGCTGGATCAAAGGGTATGCACATTTTTGTAGCCCTTTGGGCATAGTTCCAAATTTTTCTCCAAAATGGTTGGATCATTTCACAACTCCACCAACAATGTACTAGTGTTCCAATTTTCCCACATCTTCTCCAACATTTATCATTTTCCTGTTTTTTCATGTTGGCCAATCTGATAGGTGTGATGTGGTACCTCAGAGTTGTTTTGATTTGCATTTCTCTAATCAGTAACGATTTAGAGCATTTTTTCATATGACTATAGATGGCTTTAATTTCTTCATCTGAGAACTGTCTGTTCATATCCTTTGACCATTTATCAGTTGGGGAATGGCTTCACACGAAACTTCTAAAGGAGTTCTGTGTACTGAGTACTTTTATTACCTAGATGTCATAAAGAATTATTTCCTGAGATATGCTTTCTAATTCTCTGTCCAGTTTTAAATGTCTCGTAGGATAGAGTTCCCATTATTTTCTGAGGAAATACTGCAATTTAAAGGATCTCTATCAGATTATACATTATCTTCATTACCATCAGCAGCAGTGAATATTTGGTGAACTATATGTACATGGAATACATACTATTTATGTGTATTTATCTGCAAGCTTGAGTATCTTCATTTTCTCCTGTTTCTATCATTCATTTTAACACTTGTGTTACCATTTTAAAGAAGAAAATCAAGGCGTTATTCCCCTCTATAATACTTCCTTGCCTTGTATCAGCTGTCACTTAAATTAAACTCATCAAGTATTTGTTGTAAGGCTCTGTGTGGTGGGTGCTAGGAATACAAAGATAAAAAGAAATTAAACAGCCCTTGATGAAATTATAAATTCTAATGGAAACAATTTTCCAGCTTTCAAACAACTGTTTTTGCCAGCAGAGACTTCTCTAATTACTGACTGCTTTGTCCATAACAAGGCAGTAAATTGTTTAGTTAAATTAAGGGAGTAGCCAGCTGATTTCCACTATCTCTGCTCTGCATACACACATCTCCTCCCTTTTTTGCCCCTTATATTCTGGAGATGGCAGACTATTTTCCCTTCTTCCCTTCCTCTACCACCCCATCACTTTAAAACTTAATGTGGAAATAGCAGTAGTGTATTGGAGCTGTAAAACTAGGTGATCCTAATTTATTGCAACTAGGGTACTTAAAACTCAAATCTCAGTCTTGAAAGGAAAAGAAGTCCTAAATGTAAGCACCATCTTTCACTTGCACATCATTTTCTTCTTCCCTTTCCCTCACAGACACAAAGAGCATTCTTTAATCAGAATAGGATTGCTAAAAGAGAAATGTTTGAAGAGGTAGTAAATGACATTTATATCTTAAAGTTTATAAGGCATTTTATAAAAATACATTATTTCATTTTAGCTTTACAGCCCTGTCAGGAATGTAGTACAAGTACTGTTATCTCCATTTTACAGATATATACAAACAAGCTCAGAGACAAGTGACTTGAACAGTTTCCTCTTGATTCCAAATTCATTGTTCTTTCCACTGTACCATATACTGCCTCTACTGGGGCTGAAACCTCCTATTTGTGTTGTTTCCCCTATTAGAATGTGAGCTCCTTTAAAGCACAAATTGTCTTACTTTTTTTTTTTCTTTTGACAATTGGGGTTAAGTGACTTGCCCAGGGTCACATAGCTAGTAAGTGCCAAGGGTTTGGTCTGAGGTCAGATTTGAACTCAGGTCCTCCTATCTTCAGGGCCAGTGCTCTATCTACTGCACCACCTAGCTGGCCCAGCTTTTTTCTTTTTTTTCCTAATTGCATCTCCATGGTTGAGTACGGTGCTTTGACAACAGTAAGTACTTAATAAATGCTTTTTTCAGCCATTCATTCCAGGAATATACATTCCACTTAGCTTTATCACTGATTGCTCCATACCTTAAGGCTGGTCACAGTTCTTTAGTACATGGAGATGGGACTCTCAAAGACAAACAACGGCCAAGGCCCTGCTTGGTGGCCTAGTTTTCCCGACAATTCAGAATAAAATGTTGTTATCAGGGAAAGGAGGGAAATGACGTGATGTAGTAAAATTTTTAAAAGTTCACTTTATCGTTATATCACATCCAAATTACAAACCGTATTTTTAACAAATTTGTTTCCCTGAAGTTTAATCAGTGATTATAACTGATCATGAAGATAATGAAGTCTTATTGTGTTATCTGCCACAGAAGGAGAGTGCTCTGTTGGAACTATATGAATGACATTTACATATAAGTCATGTGGTGAAGTTTGTTCACCTAGTTTAAATTCTCTGGTATGTATGTGCAGCAGAAACTATGGCTTGTGTGGGCAAATTAAAATAATTCATTGGGATTCTTCCAAGTGCAATACTTGTTTTTTCAGCCTAAACTTAGAAAGTGAATCTGTCAGCAGATGTAATTCTGCTGTTTAAAAAGTAAGCATACTACATCAGATGGGGGAGATGGGAAGAAAATTTGGAACTCAAAATGTCATGGGAAGTGAATGTTGAAAACTAAAAATAAATAAATAAAATTTTAAAAAATTTTAAACGAAGCCCTGCTATGAAACAAAAATAAAACAAAAGGAATAGCAAATTGTACATTAAAAAAAAAGTATGCATAACAGGTGAAAGTAATGCCGGTCTTTCAATTTAGGGCAGTGGAGTACTGGTAAATGTTAACATCCTTGGTTAGAAGGCAGGAAGTGGTGGGGATTGAAGCAGGACACACTTTTAAGTTTAATCTATATTATAACATTTTCTCTACCACTTTCTCTTGTTAAGACAGTCAACGAAACAATAAAGCCCTGGTCTGTAGCATTTACCAGTTGTGGAGGTGTAAATGCACACACTGAAAATTTAACCTTCTGCTCACAGGTACAGGCTGGCTCCAACATACCACTGCTTTAAAGGAAAGAATTTAGAAAAAGGCTAAGAGCTCAGCTGAGCATGCACACGTGCGAGCATGCATCTACACATACGTGTATGTGTGTGTATGTATGTGTATATGTGTATGTATTTTTTTCTTCATATATCTTTTTCAACTTTAAGGGAATTGGTTTTATTTGGCTTAAAGAAAAGAAGTCTGAGGGGCAATTTCATAGAATTTCATATAATCATAGACTTCAGCCCTTAAAGAGATTAATGATCATCAAGTCTCGTCTTCATAGATGAGGAAACAGGCTTATTTGTCCAGGTTAAATGAATTACCCAAGGTCAGTGAGCTAGTTAATGGGCAAAGCTGGGACTAAAATCCACATCTTCTGATTCCTGATCCAGTATTCTTTCTATCACAGCACCCAAGATCCCCCAAGCACATGAAGGGTTATTGTACCAAAAGTATCGACCAGCTGCTCTTCTCTGATTTGGAGGACAGAAAATGGATTTCAGCGGCACCATGAAATATTTGGGTTAGACATAAGAATTCCCTAATAGTGATGACAATGAAATGTGTTCCCAGGAAAAGTTGGGAGATCTTTTAAAACTGTGATGGATATTCTCCCATTTGGAGTAGTGGTCAGGAAGGCCGGAGGAGGAACTAGATGACCTTTTAGTGGTTCCAGGTTTTTTTTTTTTCTTCCCCTACACCCAATGGATTCTTGACTAGGAAAGGGGAAGATTACCATGCATAATCAAGTGTGCTGAGAACAAATGGATAACCTCCTGGGAGCTTTTTGAAAAGAGTGGTTTTGTGCTTGCATCTCTAATACTAACAGTTGCCAGTTTTTATGTTAATGGAAAATTCTAACCCCTGGAGTGAGTAGAGTAGGGAACGGAAATGGGTTCAGATGGCCAACACCCTCATGTTAGAGTCACAACGAGATCCTTGTGCTGTTGCCTTCGTGTTCTAAAGGAGGATCTGGGCAACATCAGGCAGCTCCCATGGCTTGATTCCAGGCCAAATTTCTGACAGCAGATTGTAATTTCACTTTATTTCAGTCTCACTTAATCAAACTCTGTTTTTTTTCCTTAGGCCGAGGGTAAAAAGCTGGGACTGGTAGGCTGGGTCCAGAACACTGACCAGGGCACGGTGCAAGGACAAATACAGGGTCCCACTGTCCAGGTTCAAATCATGCAGGAATGGCTTAAGACAAAAGGAAGCCCTAAATCCCGCATTGACAAGGCAAAATTCCACAATGAGAAGGTCATCCCAAAGCTGGAACACAAAGATTTCCAAATTGTGAAATAATAGTAATCAAAAGACAGTATTTTTTCCTAGTATAATATGAGTATATGCTTATTTGAAAGTGTATTGCATTTATTATTTTGTCATCTGTTGTGAATATGCAGAACTATTTGTTATTGTTAATATTTAAGGTGGTCATTTAACATGTTATTTCAATTAATTTCAGATATTTCTTGCATCTAATAGGTGGACCACATTAAGGCATTGCAACTGTAAATAGGAACTCAATAATAAAGAAAAAAAGACAACTGGAATTCCTAAGTTTGGTATTTTTTATTGTCTTCACTCAGAGTTTCTCTAATAAAATATATAATATAGTAATAATTATAACAAAAATATAAATAAGAGATATACAGCGTGACTTTGGGAGAAAGGCCTCTTGATGGCACTTGAGCTGCTGTAAAACAGGAAAGAGGTGCATTCCAGGAGTTAGGGACAGCCAGTGCAGTAGTGCAGATACCAGAAAATGGTGTGTCTTGTATAAAGAACATAAAGACCAGTTTGATTCACAGTGTGTAAATCAGTGATTGTTAGGATGATGGTCCCCTTAACAAAACAATAATTTTGGAAGAGGAATTTTTTTGGGAAAATACTGAAAAGCTCAAAAACCATAATTCTGTGAATTTTTAACCATCAGTGCTAACACACTGAAACTGCTGATGATCATGCCAAACACAAAAAGGGCATTGACTTAAGTCTTTGTGCAAAATGATGTAATATTAAGGCTGGAAAGGGCATTGTGGGATAGTCTACCCATGCCTCTCATTCTATAGTAGAAGCTCAGACTCACCTTATGAATGTGTCACTCATTCAACGCAGGAGACACCCATTATAAACTCAATAAGGGATATTACAGAAGTTTGGCTATTTCTTCAACAAGTACTTATTAAGAACTTATGATTAGCAATATATGGGAAAATACCCTATGAGCTTTTTTATAAAGTAGGTTCCAGTGAAAATGGGACAGAAAGCAAACAATGAAGTCACTTCACTGGTCTCTCAGTGCATCCACACGGGTTAGATTTATTACATCGTCAATAAAGAGTGGACTGATTAAAAGAAATGAATCCTCCAAAAAGATCGATAACTTTTAGTACCTAATTAGTAACACTATGCCAAGATGGGGGGGGGGAAAGATTGTCAGTTTCATATGCCTGGAAAGTGATAAATATCGTTTGTACGCTGAAATCTTGGCATGAATTACTACCTCCACGTTTCCTCCACCCTGGCTCTTGTGAATCCACCACTCACAGAGAAGACTGTCTGGAAGACACCACTTCGCTCGGAAAGGGCTGGGCATCAAGGGCGAACTACGACCCCCAGAGTGCACATGGGCCCTCGCTTGCGTGCGCTTCCTGTCTCCGTGCGCGCTTTCGTCACTGTGGCGGTCGGTGAAGCTACCATTAGAGGTGACTGGAGAGCGAGGGAAGCGAGGAAGGAACGAGGGCATTTCGTTCGGCCGCCGAGCGTTGACGGACGCCTCCAGGGAGCGATTGGGCAGCCTCCGAGCAAGGGTCTTCTGCAAACATTTATGCCTTAGTTTCCGGCGGTTGGGTGTTTAGGGAGGATGGTTTGGTCTGGGGCGGAGTTTAGGGTAAGGGGCGGGGTTAAGTAAACGTGGGTTACGAATGGGCCCGAGCCGGGCTGGAGCAGGCTCCCGGAGGGGGTGGAGTGGGGAAGGGGCGTGGTCTCCCCTGAGGGGCGTGATCTTCCCAGATAGGGGCGTGGCCCGCCTGCGCTCTTGCTGGAATTTCTTCCGTGTAAGAGGAGCAGTTTGGGAGAGTTAAGTAAGTTTCTTAGGAATTTAAGCAAGAGCAAGTTTTTCCTTTTTGTTCCCTGGGGCTTTGGGCCCTCCCAGTGGAAAGGAGCATCTTCATAGTAAGGGCTCGTGTAAATAATTGTGGAGTTGAGTGGAAACAGTGTTTATTAAATCTTTGTTCTCGAGGTGATGTCATCTGTAAAGCTCAGCACCCCCAGACTTCAACAGGGCTGATGTTGCTGGTTCACTCAGTATTTTTTCTGTTCTTTTTGTGGGAAGCTCGGTCCTTGTTGTCAACAGTTATCTTAAATGGGGTATACGAGGTAAAAGAGAATTTAGAGCCAGAATAGCTCTTAAAGACAATCTTTTAATTAATTTTAAAGATGAAGAAACTGAGACCTCAGCTATTGAGTTGAGATGAATTGAATTAAGATTTAACGGAGTCACAGCTTACTGGCAGAACTGGTATGATACTACTAAGTTTTTTTACAAATGTAGCAGCCTAGGATATATAAACATGGGAGTGGTAGTAATGCCTCTTACTCTCTTTCCCCCACACAATCATAATAATATCTAACATTTATAGAGTGCTTACTATTTACAAGGCACTATGCTGAGTTATTGTTGAATTTGATCCTCACAACAATCCTGGGAAGGAGATGTTGTTATCACCATTTTACAGATGAGGAAACTGAGACAAATAGGTTAAGTGACTTACCCACATGGAGACCACAGCTAGTAAGTGTTTGAGGGCAAATTTGAACTCAGGTCTTCCTGAAGCTAGGCCTACTACACCACCTGGCTGTCACATCATGCAATGTGATTTTTTTTTAAAGTAAATTTACCCAGGTTCCTTCAGTCATCTTAGGTGCACTAGAAAAAGTTTAATAAAATCCTTCGTGGAGTTTCACATTATTCCAAAGCCATGGTTTTTGTATAGATATTATGAAACTAGCTAACAAGTAGAATTAAAAAAATGTTTTCCATAATGGATTGAGTTTATTCAGCTATTGATTGTGAAATAACTAGAATTTTTTATGTCTCTATTGTAGATTACTTTTGGGATCGAATACTAATGTCTACTTTGTGGCACATAGAAAGGGAAGAAACTTGTCATGAAGGTTATTGTCTTATGCTATTAGATTACACTAAATAAGAGGTGTTCCAAAGTACAGTGTCTGTTGTCTATTAAGAATATGGGAGAATGATATTTGTTTTAAATAACATTGATAAACAATGATTATGACAAAACAGATGTAATTATATACTAGATAATTTGATACTAACTAAAGAGTTTTAAAAATCACCAGAGTCTTTATTTTCCTTGTTTTCTCTAGGGAAATATTTCTGATCAGAAAAAGATACCGCATCTCTTACCAGTTTTCTACCTGCCATGATCAAGTGTTTGTCTGAGGAA
Source organism: Phascolarctos cinereus (assembly GCF_003287225.1). Taxonomy (NCBI): domain Eukaryota; kingdom Metazoa; phylum Chordata; class Mammalia; order Diprotodontia; family Phascolarctidae; genus Phascolarctos; species Phascolarctos cinereus. The sequence goes on from NW_027555736.1 coordinate 227,233,315, forward strand.
GTGCAAGCTAAGCTCCGTTCTGGTGTGGCTATCAGCTCCCTTAGCCAGTGTGTTGAAGAACTTGCCCTCAATAGCATTGATGCTGAAGCAAAATGTGTGGCTGTGAGAGTAAACATGGAAACTTTCAAGGTTCAGATTATAGATAATGGATCTGGGATGGAAAGGGATGATATAGAGAGGGTGGGGAAACAATATTTCACTAGCAAGTGCAAATCTGTACAAGACTTAGAGAACCCAAAGTTTTATGGTTTCCGAGGGGAGGCAATATCAAGCATAGTAAATATGGCCAGTGCTGTAGAAATTTCATCCAAAACAAACAGAACAGTGGAAACTTTTGTGAAACTGTTTCAGAATGGGAAAGCCCTGGAGGCTTGTGAAGCTGAGTTGACTAGGCCAAGTTCAGGGACGACAGTTACTGTATGTAACCTGTTTTACCAGTTACCAGTGAGGAGGAAATGCATGGATCCCAGACTGGAGTTTGAGAAGGTTAGGCAGAGGATTGAAGCACTCTCACTCATGCACCCATCCATCTCCTTCTCCTTGAGAAATGATATTTCTGGTTCTATGGTTCTTCAGCTCCCCAAAACCAAAGATACACGTTCTCGATTTTGTCAAATTTATGGATTGGGTAAGTCACAAAAGTTGAGAGAAATCAATTTTAAACATAAAGAATTTGAACTAAATGGACATATCAGTTCTGAAGCACATTATAATAAAAATTTGCAGTTTTTGTTTGTGAACAAAAGACTGGTTTTAAAGACAAGATTGCATAAACTCATTGACTTTTTATTAAGGAAAGAAAGTATTATTTGTAGGCCAAAGGGCGGCCCTGCAAGTAAGCAAATGAATTCAAGCCCTCCTCGGACTCGGTCAAACCTAGAACTTCATGGCATCTATGTAATCAATGTCAAATGCCATTTTTGTGAGTATGATGTATGCCTAGATCCAGCAAAAACTCTAATTGAATTTAGGAACTGGGATACTGTCTTGGTTTGTATTCAGGAAGGGATAAAAACTTTTTTAAAACAAGAACAATTATTTATAGAATTGTCAAGTGATGACATTAAAGAATTTAATGAAGACAGTGGCTTCAGCTTGTTCAGTGCTATTCTTCAGCCTGTGGCCTCTGATGAAAAATGTGTCCAGAACAATTTTCAGGAAGCATGCGAAAATATCATGGATTCATATGAAATATTTAATATGAAGTCTAAAACTGTGAAAAGGAAAGCTGTTGTGGAAAACATTACTTTAAAGGCTTGTAGGAGTGAAGAAAACATCACACAAATAAAAGACTGCCAAGGGCTGACCAACAGTGACTCAAATGAAATGTGCTTTAAAGATATGATGGAGTCATCTGTACCTTGTCAAGATGGTACCTGCTCAGGACCAAGTATTTTAACACAACAGGAAGCCAAATTCACAGATTCTAAAAAAAATAGTCCTAAAAATATTTGTTTAGAACTCGAGCATTTAGAAAATCTCTGTGGAACCAGTTCAGAAGTGTTAAAGAGTTCTCTTTATACTCCATATCACCTTAAGGACAGTGGGGAAAATCCATGTCTACAAAAGGAAAAGACCAATGATGATGGAGTAGTTGTCAGCAGTGTTTGTGAGGGGCAACAACAGAGACTTAAAGATATCCCTGCAATAGCATGCAGATCTTCACCTTTTGGGAGAATACTGTTGGAGACATGTGATACACTTAAACAAGGCAAAAGAACAGAGAGAGAATCTAACTGTGATAGAGGAAAGACAGTTATTAGTCACGGACAAGTTCAGTTGTGCTCCACTGGCTTCATAACTCATGTGATGCAAACCCCAGCAATCAAAAGCATCTGAAATGGACTTCACATTAAAAAATAATTTTCAACCTGGGCCTGTTAGTGCCAGGCAAATATTTGGAAACAAAACCCAAAGTTCAGTTGAGACCCCAAACATAGACTTAAATATTAATTTAAGTGAAGAATCTGCTAAACCATTCGACCAAAATTGTGTAACAAATATGAAAGATGGGCCAAAAAGCAACACCGTAGGAATCTATGAAAATAAGGCATTTATTCAAAAGAAAAGCAGTAAGCAGTCACATACGAGTAACTTGTTATCTAATGCTTCCTTGGCTTTTCCTTGGAATGTACACATTTCAAATAACAGGAAAACAGAAAAGCTCATTGTTTTTTCTAAACCTTCTGCTCATAAGAAACTAAACTTATTTTCACAATCAGTGTCTTTAGAGAAGTTTAAGAGACAACATAGGAAGGTTGAGAGTCCTTTGCCTACAGGAATTCGGGATATTAGTAATGATTTTGAAATAACTACCAATAATGGTTCCCAAGTTCAACCTGACTTTTCCGAGAAAGAGAATAGCCACTCAGACCTCTCCAATATTTGTGAAATTCCAACCATAAATAGTGAATCCAGTGATAGTGACCGACCAGTTAGTAACATCCTCTCAGAACAGTTTCCAGCTTCCAAGAAAAAGGAGATGTTGGAGCACCAGGATGCCTGTGTGAGAGAAGGTCCTATAACACTGACTGACTATTCTCAGTTTAACAAAAAACCTTTGTGTGTTAATAGGCCATTGGGATCATTATCATCTAAGCTCTCCAGAATGAAAGGTCACAACAAAGAAGCTTTAATTACTGAAACTATGGGACATTCTAATGACTTTTGCCAGTTCAGCTCCAATACAATGTGCAATGTGTTAGCCCAGGAGTCTCATAAGTCACCCCATAACATGCATAAAATAACAGGAGGTAGTACCCTCATCCCAGATTCAGACACTGCTGTGCAAGATAATACCTATAATAAAAATACAAATTCTCCTTTTACTAACCAGTCATTACTAATCAATACAACAGAGGACTACCCAATGAGACATAATGTTCCCTTGGCATCATCCAGAAATTCATCTTTTGAAGTCTGTGAAGACCCAAGTATCCCCACCATATCTTCAGAACATCAATTGGAAACAGCCAACCCTTCCAGCACAGCTTTAATAAATCATATAGACTTTTCAGCAGATGATCAAACTGCAGCTTGTTTTCAGAAAGAGAATACTGAAACAAGAGTTTCTAAGGATGAAGAGTCAATGACACATTCCTTTGATTGGCAACAGCATTTTGATGTGTCCCTGGGTAGAATGGTCTATGTCAACAAAATAACTGGACTTAGCACATTCAGTGCCCCCCAGGCGGAGAGTTTGGCCAGTTGTACGAAAGACCTAACAACCGTGGCTGTCAATATTGTCTCCAGAAACGGTAGGTAGAAAGTTTCTTTTCAAAGCAAATGTATTATACCTATGAGATGCCGTAAAAGGAAATACGATGTTTGAGCTATAAAATAATCTTTCATTGCATGAATAAAAGCAATGTCATGAAGATTTAGTGTTGAACCACAAAATGTTCATTTGGAGAAAAGTGTAATTCTAGTGAATAATAATAACTCATATTTACATAATGTTTTAAGGCTTGCAGAGTTCTTGACATACATTACTTTATTTGTCCCTCACAACCCTGTGAGGTTGGCACTATTGTTATTCCCATTATACAGATGAGGAGCCTGCGGCTCAGGGGCTTGCCCAGAATCTCACAGCTAGTAAGTGCCTACACTGACTAGATAGCTATTCTGATTTAGTGTCCTACGATATCTGAAAATTCCCTTGGTCAGAAGCAGTTAAATGAGAAATACTGTGAAATTCTGATTGACCGTAGCTCACGTATCAGGGACATGATGGACATTTATATTATAAATGATCGTATTATAGTGGAAGCAGTGATGTAAGCCTAAGGCCCATTACAGTCCCTGCCATCCCAGCAATTGTCTTCAGTGCCCTTGCAGTGCCAATAGTGGTATTATTTTTTAAAAATTATTTTAAATATTTTAACAATTTTTATTGTTGGAAATATGTTAACAATCATTTTTCAAAATTTTGAGTTCCAAATTCTCTCCCTCCATCCTGCCCCTCCCACCTCCTTGACAAGGCAAGCAATTTGATATTGACTATATGTGTGAAATCATGTAAAACATATTTCCATATTAGCCATATTACAAAAGAAAACAAACAAAACAGTAAAAATAAAGTTTTTTAAAAAAGTATGCTTCTGTCTGCATTCAGAAATCATTAGTTCTCTTTCTGGAGGTGGATGGCATTTTTCATCATGAGTCCTTTGGAATTGTCTTGGGTTATTGTATTTATCACAGTAGCGAAATCTTTCATGGTCTATCATCCTTACGATATTGCTTTTGTTGTGTACAATATTCTGGTTCTGCTCTTCATTTGGCGTAAGTTCACATAAGTCTTCCCAGGTTTTTTGAAGCCATCCTGCTCAACATTTCTTATAGTACGGTAGTTTTCCATCACAGTCATATACCATACCATTGTTCAGCCATTCTCCAGTTGAGAATTTCTCAGTTTCTAATTCTTTGCCACCACAAAAAGAGCTGCTAAAAATTTTTTGGACAAAGAAGTCCTTTTCCTTTTTCTTTGATCTCTTTGGGATACAGACCTAGTAGCAATATTGCTAGGTCAAAGGGTATGCACAGTTTTATAGCATTTGGGTATAGTTCCAAATTGTTCTCCAGAATGGCTGGACTAGTTAACAACTCTATCAGTAATGCATTAGTGTCCCAGTTTTTCCACATCCCCTCTAGCACTTATCATTTTCCTTTTCTGTCATATTATCCAATCTGATGGGTGTGAGGTGGTATTTTAAAGTTGTTTTAAATTACATTTCTCTAATCAGTAGTGATCCAGAGCATTTTTTCATGTGACTGTTTGTTGATAGCTTTGGGGAAGCTAAGTGGCAGAGTGGAGAGAGCACTGGGCCTAGAGTCAGGAAGACCTGAGTTCAAATGTGCCCTCAGACATTTACTAGCTATGTGACTCTGCGCAAGTCACTTAACCCTGTTTGCCTCAGTTTCTTCATCTTTAAAATGAGCTGGAGAAGGAAATGGCAAACCAGTGTCTTTTCTAAAAAGACCCCAAATGGGGTCACAAAGAGCTGGACGTGACTGAAATGACTGAACAGCAGCAACAACATCGATAGCTTTGAATTTTTATGGAAACTGCCTGGTCATACCCTTTGACCTTTTATCAATGGGGTAATGGCTCTTATTTTTACAAATTTGACCAATTTCCCTATATATTTAAGAAATGGGGTCTTTATCAGAGAAACTTGTAATTTTCCCCCAGTTTCTTTTGTTCCTTCTAATTTTGGCTGCACTAATTTTGTTTGTGTAAAAGCTTTTAAATTTCATATAATCAAAATTATGTATTTTCCTTCTCATGATCCTCTGTCCCTTGTTTGATCATAAACTCTTCACTTATCCATAGGTTTGACAGGTACTTTTTTTATGCTGCCCTAATTTTCTTATGCTTTCCCCTTTATGTCTAAAATAATTTAACCGTTTTGACTTTATTGTGGTATGAGTGTGAGATGTTGGCTTATGCCCACTTTCTGTCAAGCTTCTTTTCAGTTTTCCCAGAATTTTTGTCAAATTTGGAGTTCTTACACCTAAAAGCCTGGATTTGGGGGTTTATCAAATACTACATTATATAGTTATGTACTACTGTGTATTATATGTATAATCTATCTCACTGATCCATTACTCTATTTCTTAGCCAGTACCAGATTATTCTGATGACTACCATTTTATTTTCTAATGTAGTTTGAAATCTGGAACTTCTAGGCTGCCATCCTTAACATTTTTTTGCATTGATTCCCTTCATATTCTTCACCTTTTGTTCTTCCAGATGTTCTTCCAGTTGATGTTGGGTTTTTTTTTTGCTCTATAAAATAATTCTTTGGAAGTTGGATTGGTATAGCCATGGTTAAGGAAATTAACTTAGGTAGAATTATCATTTTTATTATAATGTCTCAGCCTACTCATGAGCAATTAATATTTCTCCAGTTATTTGGATCTCTTTATTTGTGTGAAAAGTGTTTTGTAATTGTGTTTATATAATCCCTGGGTTTGTCTCAGCAGGTAGATTCCCAAGTATTTTATATTATCTGCATTTTTAAAAAATGGAATTTCTCTTTCTATCTCTTCCTGCTGGGTTTTGTTGTTAGTATATAAAAATGCTAATGATTCGTGTGGGCTTCTTTTATATCCTGCAACTTTGCTGAAGTTTTCAATTGCTTCAGTTAGTTTTTTAATTGATTCTCTAGGGTTTTCTAAGCATCATCATCATATCATCTTCAAAAAAATGATAGTTTTGTTTTTTCATTTCCCATTTTCCTTCAAGTTCTTTTTCTTTTCTTATTGCTAGAATTTCTAGTACAATATTGAATAATAGTGTTGATAATGGACATCCTTGTTTCACTCTTAATTTTATTGGGAAGGCTTCAAGTTTATCCCCATTATAGACAATGCTTGTTCTTGGTTTTACTGCTTATCATTTTAAGAAAGGTTCCATTAATTCCTGTGCTTTTTAGTGTTTTTAATAGGAATGGGTGTTGTACTTTGTCAAAGGCTTTTTTTAATCTATTGATATAATCCTATGACTTTTATTGTTTTTGTTGTTGTTATGGTCCATTATGCTGATAATTTTCCTAATATTGAACTAGCCCTGCATCCCTGGTATAAATCCCATCTGGCCATAGTATATGATCTTTGTGACATATTGCTGTAATCTCTTTGCTGGTATTTTATTTAAAATGTTTGCATCAACTTTCATTAAGGAAGTATTTCTATAATTTTCTTTCTTTGTTTTTGATCTCCCTGGTGTAGGTGTCAAAACCACATTTGTGTCATAAAAGAAGTTTGGTAGGACTTCCTCTTTACCAGTTTTTTTCAAATAGTTTATATCATATTGGGATTAATTGTTCCTTAAATGTTTGATAGAATTCACTTGTAAGTCCATCTGGTACTGGGGATTTTTTCTTAGGGAGCTCATGATGGTTTGTCCAATTTCTGTTTCTGAGGTAGTGTTATTTAATATTCTATTTCCTCTTCTGCTAACCTGGGCAGTTTATATTTTTGTAAATATTCATCCATTTCACTTAAATTCTTAGATTTATTGCCATATAATTGGACGAAATAGCTCCTGATAATAGCTTTGATTTCATCTTCATTAGTAGTGAATTCACCCTTTTCATTTTTTTATATTGGTAATTTGGTTTTCTTTTTTTTTTTAATCAAATTAACCAATGGTTTAGCTATTTTATTGGGTTTTTTTTCATAAAACAACTCCTAGTTTCATTTATTAGTCCAGTGTTTTGTTTTGCTTTTAACTTTCAATTTTATTAATCTCTCCTTTGATTTTCAGGATTTCCATTTTGGTGTTTAATTGGAGATTTTTAATTTGGGGGGTTTTTTTTAGCTTTTTTTTTTTTAGTTGCATGCTCACTTCAGTGATTTGCTTTTTTTCTCTTTTATTGACATACCCATTTAAAGATATAAATTTTCCCCTAAGTACCTGCTTTGGCTGCACAAATTTTGGAATGTTGTCTCATTGTTGTCATTCTCTTTAATGGAATAATTGATTATTTCTATGATTTGTTCTTTGACCAACTCATTCTTTAGGATTAGATTATTTAGTTTACAATTAAATTTTAATCTATATTTCTGTAGTCCTTTATTAAATTTATTTTTATTGCATTATGGTCTGAAAAGGGTACATTTAGTATTTTTGCTTTTCTCCATTTGATTGTAAGGTTTTTATGCTCTAATACACGGTCAGTTTTTGTGAAGGAACATGTGTAGCTAAGAAAGAAGTATATACTCCTTTCTATTCCCATTCAGTTTTCTTTAGAGATCTATCATTTTCTAAGATTTTATTCATCTCCTTGTCTTCTTTCTTATTTATTTATTTTATGGTGAGATTTGTCTAGCTCTGAGAGGGAAAATTTGAGGTACCACACTAGTATAGTTTTACTGTCTGTTGCCGCCTATAATTCATTTAACTTTTCCTTTAAGAATTTGGATGATACACTATTTGGTACATATGTGTTTAGTATTAATATTATTTCACTGTCTATGGTTCCTTTTAGCAAGATGTAGTTTCCCTGCTTATCCCTTTTAATTAAGACTATTTTTACTTTTGCTTTGTCTTAGATCATGATTGCTGCGCCTGCCTTTTTTTTTTGCTTTTTTTTTTTTTTGCCTAGGCAGTGGGATTAAGTGACTTGCCCAGGATCACACAGCTAGTAAGTGTTATGTGTCTGAGGCCAGATTTGAACTCATGTCCTTCATCAAAAGCACAATAGATTATGCTTCAGCCCCTCCTTAATTCTGTGTGTGTCTCCCTGTTTCAGGTGTCTTTCTTGTAAACAACATATTGTTGGATTCTGGTTTCATCCATTATGCTGTATGCTATGGGTCAGTTCATCCCATTCACGTTCACAGTTATGATTACTAACTGTGCATTTCCCTTTATCCTATTTTCTTCTGTTTATCCTTCTCTCTCGCTTATTTTTATCCTGTTTCTCCTCTAAAGTCTGTTTTGCTTCTGATCACTGCTTTATCTGCCCTCCCTTTTATCACACACACCCCCATCCCTTTCCCCTCAGGCTTTCTTTTTTGGTTAAAATACTTTTCTATTACCAGTTGAGAGAGAGAGAGAGAATTTTTTTCCTCTTTGAACCAATTTAGGTTCAAAGGTTCAAGCATTGCCCACCTCTCCATCCCCACCTCCATTACCCCCTCCACTGTAAAAGTTCTTTCCATGCCAATTTTAATTGAGATAGTTTTTCTCATTCTTCCTCTCCCTGCCCCCTTTTCCTAGGGCATCTCTCTTTCTCTTCTATCCATTTTTTTTTACATCATCCCAACATAATCAACTCACTCCCGTACCTTCTTTCTGGACAGAATCCTTCCACTTGCCCTAGTAATGATAATATTCTTAGAAGATACATATATCATCTTTCTGTATAGAGAGGTAAACAGTCTAACCTTATTGAGTCCCTTATGATTTCTCTTTCATGTTTCCTTTTTATGCTTCTCTATTTGAAAGTCAGATTTTCTATTCAGCTCTGATTTTTTCATCAGGAATCCTTAAAAGTCCTCTATTTAATTAAATACACATTTTTTCCCTTGAAGGATTATACTCATTTTGCTGGTTATTCTTACTTATAATCCCAGCTCTTTTGCCTTCTCCAAGCCCTCCACTCCTTTAATGTGGTAGCTGCTAAATCTGGTGTGATCCTGACTGTAGCAGTGTGATCCTGACTATGGCTGAGTGATATTTGAATGGTTTCTTTCTGGCTGCTTGAAGTATTTTCTGTTTGACCTAGGAGTTCTGGAATTTGGCTATAGTATTCCTGGGAGTTTTCATTTTGGGATCTCCTTCAGGTGGTGATCAGTGGATTCTTTCCATTTTTATTTTACCTTCTGCTTCTGGGATATTGGGGGCACTTTTCCTTGATAATTTTTTGAAATATTATGTCTAGGCTATTTTTTTTGACAATGGCTTTCAGGTAGTCCAGTAATTCTTAAGTGATCTCTCCTTGATCTATTTTCCAGGTCAGTTGTTTTTCCTATCAGATATTTCATATTTTCTTCTATTTTTTTCATTCTTTTGGCTTTGTTTTATTGTTTCTTGTCTCATGGAGTCATTAGCTTCCACTTCCCCAATTCTAATTACTTTTAAATTGTATTTATTTATTTATTTTTAGTTTTCAACATTTACTTTTATAAGATTTTGAGTTCTAAATTTTCCCCCTCCTTCCCCTCTCCCATGCAATCTGATATAAGCTATCCATGTACAGTCATATTAAACATATTTCTACATTAGTCATATTGTGAGAGGATAATCCCCAGTTCTAATTTTTTTTAAGGAATTATATTCTTCAGTACATTTTTTTTTCCATTTGGCCAATTCTGCTTTTTAAAGAGTTATTTTCTTCAGTGAATTTGGTACCTCTTTTTCCATTTGGTCAATTCTGTTTTTTAAGGTGTTATTTTCTTCAGAATTTTTTTAAACCTCTTTTACCAAGCTGTTAACTGTATTTTCATAATTTCTTCCTTTGCTTTCATTTCTTCACCTAATTTTTTCTCTACCACTCTTATTTTTAAAATCCTTTTTGAGCTCTTTTAGGAATTCTTATTGGGCTTGTACCCAATTCATTTTTTTTTCTTTAAGGCTTTGCTTGTAGCTGTTCTGACTTCATTGTCTTCTTCTGAGTTTGTGTCTTGATCTTCCCTGTCACCGTAGTAGCGTTTTATGGTCAGATTCTTGGGGGGGGGGTTGCTTATTTTTTCATCCTATTTCTTTCTTTTTTTTCTTTTGTAGCCGTATTTCCTGATTTAGAACTTTATGTTAATATTGGACTCTATTCCTGGCATGGGAAGAAAGGGTAGGAGAGTCTGTCCTAAGCTTCAGGCATTTTTTGCACTGCTGTTTTCATAGCTGTTTGGGGGAGTTTAGAAGTTTTCACTGCTTCTAAGGTGGTGTGATCTGGGGCGAGGTGTGGTCCCTGCTCCCTTGGGACCAGAAATAATAGTTTTCTTCAAGGTCCTTGATCCCAAGAGACCAGAAGGGATACTGCCCTTCAGGGCTTACATTCCCTCTTGACCAAAAGTACTCCTCTCTCCCCTTGAACTATGACCCGGAAGTGGGTATAGGCAGTGGAGCTGCTAAACACCTTCTGGTGCTGTGCCCAGCGCTAGCACAGGGGTACTCTGTAATCTCTTTGTGACCAGTTGTTAGGTCCCCTTACCGTCTCTGGTTTGAGAGCTCCCAAAGCTGTTTCTCCTTCACTTACCACCACCTAGTCCTACCACTGGTATTTTCATTCACGTGGGCTTCAGGCCATACTATACCCCCATGACACAGATCTCTCTTTCCGACCTCCTATGTTGTCTTGGGTTGGAAGAATGTCTCACTCTGACCTTTTGTTGGCTTTGCTACTCCATAATTGTATTTGAGGCATGATTTTAAAGTTGTTTGGAGGGGGATGTTGAGAGAGCTCCGCTGAGTCCTTTCTCTACTCCATCATCCTGGCTTCATCCCCAGAAGTCCAGTGACCTTATTTTTAATGAACTATAGACCCTGTTGTGGCTTCTAGTCAAGAACTAGAGGGACCCAGTGATGGATAATATTATCACTGGTCTTTCTGAGGATACCTGAATCATCAGTACAAAATTAAGCTTAAATCCTTCCCTCTCTCCACTCCCCCGGAGGAAAAACTGACTACTACAAATTAAAATTATAATAAAAATAGCTCATTTATGTAGTGCTTTAAGGTTGGCAAAGCACTTTATATGCTTTATCTCTTTTGGTCTTTAGAACAACTCTTTGAGGTAGATGGTATTGTAATTTCTATTTTATAAATGAGGAGAAAGAATAGATAGTTAAGGGTCTTCCTCAAGATAAAAATATTTTTAGTAGGTGTCTGAAGCAGGTGTCAAACTCATGTCCTGATTTCAAATTCAGTGCTTTATCGTGCTTTATACTATATCATGCAAATTTTAGTCATGTCCTATTGTTCTCTCACTGTGTATTGGTAAATAAAACCTCAATTCTAGAAGTTGAAAAATCTGATATTTGGACTTCAGTATAGTATGTATTTCTATAACATTCTTTTCAGAAACATTTTATAATAATAACTATACATAACTGCCTTATGTATTTGGTTGCTATTATTCTGAAGGGTTTCAAGGTGCCTCATAGATGACACTATAAGACAGCAGTAGAGCGAAGCTTAGGACTCTGAGTTCTCAATTTTCAGTTAAGATTAAAAGTGACAGTATTTTGGCAGTAAGTTGAGACCCAGATGTTAGGAAATGGTGAAGCAGATTTCCATCTGGCAGTAACACCAAATTTGCACTAGAATGATAAATATTAAAAACAATATACATATTAAAAGGCTTCTCCTAAATACAGATGAATTAATTTTTTTTTTTTTAGGGTGAGTAGTGCCAGCAGGAGACTATGAGATGCTTAGTGTTGGATAAAACCACTACTTTCCAAAACATCCCTTAGTATTTTGCTACAGACAAGGAATCACTTTTAAGGGGAAATCTTTTCTATTAACAATGCTCCTGAAAATATAGGTTTGCTCATTGGGACCTATGACCTTTTCAGTACATATAGTTTACATGTCCTAATTTATGTAGCATGCTTATTATGTGATCAAACTCAAAGCACTTCATTAATTATGTCAGTATATATTATTGAAGTGCATTTGCCTCTGGTACAGTGCCAAAAAAAAATTACTGGAACACAATACACCATGCAGCAGTTGTTAATAAAGAGGGAAATCTCGGCTGTTATAACCAGGGTAAACATCTGCTCCTGTGAAATTAGTCTTGATGTTCAAAGCACCTCAACTTACATAACTTTCTAGACCAGTCAACCTTGTAATGAACTTTAGAAGGTCATGTCAACTCATGGATTCCTGATGAAAAATAAAGTTTGTTAAGTACTCAAACAGATTTTCAGGAAGAGATTATTCTGAACAATTTCAGCTGACAGGGAAAATTGCCCTTTAGAAAAATGTGTGCTTTTTAACTGTTGAAAGACCTTATGGTACCAAAGATAAAAGAGGTAAAGTAAAATGAGCTGAAAAGGTGAAAAACTTACTTTAGGCAAGTGAAATTGTGACAGTAATATTAGGGAATAATACAGAGTCACCTAATTTTGTCAGTTTTTACTTCAAAATGTCTTCCTTCTTAACCACTTGTATGTGCCTAGTTTAAGTCAGTACACCTGAACCATAGCAATATTCTCCTACTTGGCCTCTTTCTCTTCAGTCTCCTGTTTAGTCTTCACGCCTCTGCTCTAGGTTAATCTTCCTCAGACATTTCTTTCACTGTTTCATTCCCTTTCTGAAGAACTATCAACAGCTCTACATTCATTATCTGTAGGATAAATTTAGAACTCAAGCTTATGGTAATTTCTATGTTATCTGAACTCTTTTAGCATTTACTGTATCACTCATCTAGAACCTTGCATTTTTAGTCAGATCTCTCTCTCTCTCTCTCTCTCTCTCTTTCTCTTCTCTCTCTCTCTCTCTGCATATGACATATAGAATGCCCTCCTCTCTCTCTTTCTTTCTCTCTCTCTCTCTCTGCATATGACATATAGAATGCCCTCAAAGAGCTCACAATCTAAGGGGGAAGGGGGAGAGGGGAAACAACATGTAAATAACTATGTACAATTCTGTTACATATTATCAATTAACATATAAAAATATTCAAATACTTATTGTACCTCAACTAGATTGTAAGCCCTTTCAAGTCCAAAACCATGTCTTAATTCTTTGTGTCACCCAAAGAGCTGGCTACTCGCATCCTTTTCAACTCTGGAATCCTGTGACTCTATGAATATTTACTAATTACTAATTAGCCAGTAAGCATTTATTAAGTGTCTGCTCTATGCTGGGCCCAGTGATAAGTGCTGGGGATAAAAAGAAAGGCAAAAAAGATAGTCCTTCTGTCAAAGAAGTCAGTCTAATGCAGAGTTGAAGGGGAGGGATGGGAAGAGGAAGACATAACATGCAAACAACCATGTACAATTAATGTACATATTAGTCAATGAATATATAAAAATACTCAAACCTAAATTTGAATTTAACCAAGGCATTTTTCCTGTGGGAAAGGTGCACTTTATTCTTTGATGGTCACAAAATATTTGAGCCTCTTTTATATGTGAATTGAAGGGTTAAGAATCTCATCCCTAAATTAAAAAAAAGAAAATGTTGTGCCAAAAAGTACTTAATGAACTCCTGTTCTGTGGCCGGCTCTGTTATATCTTCCTTGTGCAGACAACAAAGTGAGACCTTAGATTTTATCCTTAAAATAGATTAGGCTGAGCCACCAAACTTTTCTTCCTCACTGGGGCATCTTGGTGCCTTACCCAGCAGACTGCATTTTATCTTGGATCATTTATTCTATATGGAAAGATACTTTGTATTTCTGTTAGTTTTATATAATCTAAATGATCACAATCCCCTGTATGAAATTTCCACAATGTGTTTTTTTTGTTTTGTCTTATTTTGATTTTTGGTGTGGTGCATTTGTTTGTTTTTTCAATATTTAGGATTTCAGTTCAGGTGCCATCCATTTAGAAGCAAGCTTGTCCTGCCCTTCCTTCATAAAACTAGAGAAGAAAGGACCATGATGAGACAGGAATACGGAGGTAGAGTCAGACTGTTGGAACACACAGTACCTTGTCACCTAATTCACAAAACAAAGCAAAAATGTGTTAATGTTCCTGAGCAGAGCCAGCTGTGACTGACCTGAACCAGAAATTCCCCAAGGTCCTGTTTAACCACAGAACTAAGTGGTTATACATTTTAGATCAGAAATTACTTTCTCAGGCTCCAAGATCAGTTACATGGTCTGAAGTACCTTATGATTTGGAAAATTATTCCTCTTTTGATGTCAGAGATTGGAAATACAGCACATGTTTTAATTTAAGCAAAATTCTTATATTAGAAGCTATAGACTTTGTTTTTATTTTTGTTTTAGTTTTCATTTCCTATCTCTTTCCCTCCCCCACCCTATTTTCAAAAGTGTTTAAATAAAGGGAATAAAACTGATACTTTGATCCATGTTTTTTCATTTTATGTTCAGTCTAGAGTAATAACTGTAAAATCGGAAGATAATTCCATCAACTCTTTTAAATATGAACATGGGATCATTTAGGGGTATCATTTACACTGAAAAATTGTGGAATATGGCAAGTAAAAATGTGCTTTTAATTTCAGAAGTTAAACCACAAAAAATAGAAGATTGCCATTTTCCTCGCCTCCAAAACTAACTTTACATTTTTTCTTTTACGTAAGATACTGTGGATGAAGCTATTAGTACTGATTCTATCCAAACTTTGTTCTCAGAGTGGGAAAATCCAGTGTTTGCCCGCTATCCAGAGGTGAGTCTACCACACTTATTCTTTTGCTGATTTTAGAGTCTGAACTTTATTTAGTCTTGGAGTCAAGACATGAATGACTAAACTAATTTTCAGATGACTCAGTAATGGAAATTGGCAGCATTCCTGCTATAATTGGAAAGTGAAATGTCATCTGTGGAGAGAGAAAGCATTAAAATTAATAACATTTTGGCGACTTTGATATTATGGGCAAATCTCTTATGTAACCAGTGCATGGACCAAAACTGTCCATGCCCTGAAGTGTTGTCAGAACTCCATACAATCATGGGATCATAGACATAGGGCTAAAAGAGACTTCAGGCGCATCCCATCGAAAGCCCTCATTTTATTGATGAGGAAAGAGGTCCACAGAGGCTGAATGACTTACTGAAGTCGTAGAGATGGCCCATTTCAGAGGTGAGACTTGCCTCGAAGTCATCTGACTCTAGACCTGGTACTTTTTCCACTATAGGATAGTAGTAGTAAAAATTGGCATCATTAGATAAATGGGTACATCTTCTAGTGATGGAATAGCTTGTCATTCCAGTTGGGTACTACATTTTCTCTGAAATATAAGTATTAGCAGAACGTACTTTGTGAGCCACCAAAGTGTTTTTCCTAAAGGGCAAATCTGGCCATGTCAACCACCCACTCCTACTCAGTACTCTGCAGTGGGTCCTTAGTCCTCCAGGATCAAATGTGAAATCTTCTACCTGGCTTTTAAAGCCATTCATAACCAGGACCCTTCTTACCTTTCCAGTCATTTTACACTTCATTCCACTATGTACTTCATGATCCATTGACAACAGCCTTGTTATTATTCTGGGTACATGACATTCCATCTCTTCACACCATGATTTCATTCTGGCTGTCCCCCATGTCTGGAAAGCTTTCACCTCATCTCTGCCTCCTGCTTACCTGGCTTTCTCAAGACTTAGTTCAAATCTTATCTTCCACAAGAGGCCTTTCACAGCCTACGCTTCACATACTCCACCCCACCTCCATATCCCATTGCTAATACCTTCCCTCTAAGCTTAGCTGCCATTGACATGGTAGGTATCTTGTGTATATTTCAGTAGGTGTTTGCATGTTGTCTTCCACATTAGAGTGTAAGCTCCTTTTGGGTAAGAACTGTTATTGCCTTTCTTTGTGTTCTCAATACTTAGCACAGCGCCTGGCACATAATAAGCTCTTAATAAGTTCTCATTAACAGTGATGATGATGATGATGAAAGTAGCAGCCCAGCAATTGATTACTGGCTGGTCAGTAGTTCTTGGCTAAAGTTGGTGACAGTTTCTTTTTCATCAGAAATTTTCAAAAAGAATTTTACTTAAAACAATAAGTTTGGTGTTTTTTTTTAAACAAAATTATAATTTATAGGTTCTTTTGCATTTCTGTTAATTCTCTATATTTATTCTTATTACCTATAGGTGCTATGAAAATAAATGCTTTTAAAAGTATATTGAGAACCTTCAGGAAAAAGCAATATAGACATCTAAAAAATTTAAATTTAAGGAGTGTTGTTTGTGGTTTTCTTTATAGGTTGCTCTTGATGTAAGCAGTGAACAGGCTGAGAGTCTAACAGTGAAAATTCACAACATCTTGTATCCCTATCGTTTTACCAAAGAGATGGTTCATTCGATGCAGGTAAAAGACAGATTGAAGCTTAATGAAAAGCACATACAGTGCCCAAATTAGCTGCTGAATTTTGTGCAAATTACATTTATTAAAGATACAGAGTACTTAGGTTGTCATCGTCATTGTTTTCATATAATTTTTACCACAGAAGGGGAGATAGCAAAGAAATCAAAGGGAAGTTGTTTATATTGCAAAGAAAGTAATTTGTTTAGGAATGTGGAAGATCCCAGAGGAATGAGTTGCATGTTCTCATCCATGATTTCTCTTTTTTAAAAAAATGCATTGTAGGGGCAAGTAGGTAGTGCAGTGGATAGATATCCGGCCTTGGAGTCAGGAGGACCTGAGCTCAAATCGGGCCTCAGACACTTGACACTTACTAGCTGTGTGATTCTGGGCAAGTCATTTAACCCCAATTGCCTCACCAAAAAGCAAAAAAGAAAAAATCAACTGCATTTTACTGATGTCTGATATTTTTATATCACCTACATTTCCTACTGCTTATCTCCCACAAACCTTTTCCACAGAACCATCCCTTTTAATAATGAATAAAAAAGAGGAAGAAAAAAGTTCAGCCAGACTAACCAATATATCACAAAAAGTCTGCATTTCCATGAAATGTTCCGCCCCTCTGCAGAGTGGTCTGACCCTCGTTTTCAAGGGCTCAGAAAATTTTGCACGGGATCATGCACTTGCTGTTGTAAGATATTTAGGAATCAACACACTACCTTGTTGACAGTTCCTATAACAGTAGGAATTGTTTGGAGGCAGCTAAGTGGTACAGCAAATAGAGCACTGGGCCTGGAGTCAGGAAGACTTGAGTTTAAATCTAGCCTAGATACTTACTAGATGTGTGACCCTGAGCAAATCATTTAACCTTTGCTTGCCTCAGTTTCCTCAACTGTAAAATGAAGGTCATAATGGCACCTTTAAATTAGAAACTCATAGGGATTATCTGACTTTAGGAGTGAACATATAAATGAAAAATGGCACCTTTAAATTAGAAACTCAGGGGCAGCTAGGTGGCGCAGTGGATAGAGCATCGACCCTGAAGTCAGGAGGGGACCTGAGTTCAAATCCAGCCTCAGACCAAACACTTGACACTTACTGGCTGTGTGATGCTGGGAAAGTCACTTAACCTCAGTTGCCTAAAAAAATTTAAAAAAAAAAATTAGAAACTCATAGGGGTTACCTGAGTTTAGGAGTAAACATATAAATGAAGAATAAGGACATTAATAAGACATTTTAAGAAGTCAAAGTATTAGGAAGAAACTTCAAAGTTAGAGCTGAAGAGACAACTCAGTCAGTGCTCTATGAATTACTCGAACTATTAGATAATTTCAAAAGTGCCAGATACATTGACAGTAGAAAGTAGTACTTGGGACCCAGTACTGCCTACTGGAACTCTGACTGAGTAGTTGGTCAGGAGAGTAGAGGCCTTAAATAAGCAAAGGGGGGCCTGATGACAAAGATATTAAGGGTAGTAATGAAGTCAGAAAAGACAACTTATCTATGAACAGGGTCAGAGCCAGGTCCCCTCTGGCAGAAGAGGGAGCCATACCTCTAGATTGGGCTGGATCTAGATTCCCAAAGTTGGATAGGAAAATACCTCGTGGACGAGAGACTGAATTTAGATATCTTCTTGCAGAAGAATATCTTAAGCTGGAAAGCTGAGATCAATCCTTGATCAACTTAATGCAGAAGTGTCAGACCTCTGACTTAGAAAAGAGGGAAATGTTGATGGAAAACTTCATGGAGAAGCATATGGACTGGTAGAGGGGCAGAGGACAGACGGACTGACATCACGTGGCAAAAATATGTACAAAGCCTGGAGTTAAGTTGATGATTGTAAGACTACAAGAAACATATGTCATATTCAATCATTGTACAGTTCAACACAAAGGAAAAGACAGCTGAGTTTGTGATTTGAATAGATGTCAGGCTATAGAGACTGAGGTGCAAAGCAACAGAGGCACCCAAGGATGAGAATATGATTATACTGCAGTAGGTGAGCAGAGGTATGGTGTACAGCTTGGGCATGCATATGGCACCAACCATTTTTGAGATACAATGGAGTCGACCACATTTCTACCAGTTGATGAATATAATACATAAGTCATACAACAAGTGTTCAGCTGTATAGGATTGTCACCAGGAAGGCCAAGCCTCAGCTAACTCTGGAGCATCCCTCTCGTGTACAGGCCAAGAAAATAAGGCAAGGAAGCCACATTGTAAATGCAGTTTCATGCCCTGAAAACCACGGAACTCTGGCAAGAGATGGAACCACAGACAAAAGCCAAAGAATAAAGGTTGTGAAGGCAAGATCCACAAGCATCACTGGGAGACAACAAGAGGGACACATCTACTTTCCATTACAACTACAGAGAGAATGGTCTTACACAGTTTGGATGAACTTATGAAGAAAACGCAGCTTTGGCGCTGCAGAAACCAAGGTTTATATGTAGCACCAGCATTAGTAAAAGAAAGATGGGGCCAACAATAAAAGGTCGCCCTGGTCCCCAAAACAGTTACTTTATAATTAATTACTTATGGGTGAATTCTACCTAGAGTCATAAGACCTTACGTAGAAGTGATAGTGAAGACTGAGCATGTAACATGCAATGTCATCAATTCCACATCCCAAACTATATTAAAGAGCAATAGTCATCAAAACAATATGAAATGGAGAGGTTGATCAGTAGAACAGACTAAATACACAATACACAGAAGTAAACAGGCCCAGGAGTCCAGTATTTGATAAACCCAAGATCCTAGCTGTTGGGGCAAGAGCCTGATGTTTGCCAAATACGTCATTGTGACATCATAATTTAGAGGAATAAGGAATAAATTATCTATCAGAGCTATAGATAAGGGAAGAGTTCATGACCTAATAAAAGATAAAGAGGAACACAGAAAGAAAATTGGAAATTTCTGATTACATAAAATTAAAAAGTTTTTGCACAAACAAGAAGAATGCAATTAAAATTAGAGAAGCAAGTAAGTGGGGGGAACATCTTTGCAGCAAGTTTCTCAGATGGAAGCCTTGTTTCTAAGATACTCAGGAGACTGAAATTTATAAGAATGAGAGCCTTTCCCCAGCTGATAAGTGGTCAAAGGGTATGAACAGGCAGTTTTCAGAGAAAGAAATCCAAGTATCAATAGCCTATGAAAAAAGTATCCAAATCACTGATAATTAGAGAAATGCAAATTAAAAGAACCCTGAGGGGCCATCTGTGCTGAAGAGGGCAGTTACCTGTTGGAGATCTGTAGTCAGACGAGTATGAATAAGTTTTCAAAGAGTTTGCAAGTTTACTTGTAACAGGTTTACAAAATTTGCTGTTTCACACATGTACCGGTATTTGCCCATGTGAATACAGCCAAGCTTTTGTCCAGCGTACAAATAGATACTACCCTGGAGAACTTGAGAGCAGTCCTACATGAAGAGGGGCATATTCTCCAGAAGTAAGTTGCTTTTTCCTGCAGAGGCTAAGCAATGAGAAGGTTGTTACCCTGACAAGATTTGAAATGAGCTGTCATAAGAAAGTCAAGTCAACAGGCGTGTGTTAAACACTTGCTAAGGGCCAGGTACCATACTAAGCCCTGGAGACACAAACACAGGCGAAAACAGCCCCTGTCCTCAAGGAGCTCACAGGAGAGACGACATGTTAACACCTACATGCAACAAAATACATACAGGATAAATCCGAATCAAAGATTATGTATATAAAGCAAAGTTGCAGCTGTGAGCTCGCAGCAATTCCCTGGCTTATATTCCAGACAGTGTCAAGTTAGATGTTTCTTGCCAGAGATGAGGAGCAACACACTGTAAATTCAGCATTCACTACCAGCTTTTTTTTTTTAAGTGATGGGGGTTAAGTGACTTGCCCAGGGTCACACAGCTAGTAAGTGTCAAGTGTTTGGTCTGAGGCTGGATTTGGACTCAGGTCCTCCTGACTTCAGGGCCAGTGCTGTATCCACTGTGTCGCCTACCTACCTAAATGCCCCAAGAACTTTTTCTTTCTTTCTTTTTGATATGAGGCAATTGGAGTTAAGTGACTTGCCCAGAGTCACACAGCTAGTGAGTCTTATGTGTGTGAGGCCAGATTTGAATTCGGGTCCTCCTGACTCCAGGGCGGGTACTCTATCCACTGTGCCACCTAGCTGCCCGGAATGCCTTCTCTTGAAGGCCATATGACATTGAAGCTGTAGAGATTCCAAATAGGAAGGGATGAAGGCTATTTGTGACAACCAGGGAACCATACTACAAGCCAATGGCAGTCAAACTGTGTGACTGGGATTCCCACTGAGCAGTATGCCAGCAGCGTGTGTGAACTAGAAGATGGTGAGAAATGGTCCAACGTCAAGAAGCAAACAGCGAAGCCAGAGGATTCAGGGCCCCTGCAAGGGCCCTCCTCCAAGCCGGGGGCAGATGTTGGAGTCTTGCAGCAGCAGGCCACTGGCCTGAGCTGTCACTGATCCCACATGTGGCACCAAGCAGCAGAGAGCACACTGCACCCCAGCTGGGAAAGCTGTACGTGACAACTTCGCACACAGGGGTCAAGCGAGAGCCCCAGAATTCGAAGGGAAGGGATTTTACTGGCCCAAGATGGCTGCAGACAGCATTACGAAACATGAGACTTTCTATTATAACAACTGCAGTCTGGAAGAAATTAGGCTCCCGCTCACATCTCATACCACGTACCACAATAGATTCAAAGTGGATATGTGACCTGGATATTAAACATCACATAGTAGAAAAGTTAGAAGAGAAACAGATCACATACTTTTCACAGCTTGCTTCACAAGCAAAGGTTAAGGGATGAAAAAAATTTAAATACATAAAATTGTATTAATATCTTTTGTTTTTACATTACCTAAATTTCTCCCTATGTTTACCTTATTACTTCTCTTATTATTTGAGGTAGCTGGGTGGCACAGTAAGTACATAGAATGCTGGGCCTGGAGTCAGGAAGTCCTAAGTTCAAGTCCCACCTCAATTCCTTACCAAACTCTTAACTGAGAAATTTGATACAAAGATTTTTTTTCCCATTCAACCACTTCCCTTCTTATCCTGTTTGCATTAATTTTGTTTGTGCGGAAGCTTTTCATTTTCATATAATCTATTTAATCTTCATAAACATCTCATTTGAGCCACACAGTAACCCTGTGAGATAGTTACTATAGATTTTATTATCATTCCCATTTCACTTAGGAGGAAACTAAGAGGTTAAGTGGGTTTAAGAGAGAGGCAGCTAGGTGGCACAGTGCATAGAGCACCAGCCCTGGATTCGGGAGGACCTGAGTTCAAATCCAGCCTTCAGACACATAGCTGTGTGACCCTGGACAAGTCACTTAACCCTGTTGCCTAACCCCCCCCCCCAAAAAAAAAGAGTGGGTTTAAGAGGTTGAGTGATTTGCCCATTGCAAGGGGCAGGGGCGGAATGTGAATTACAGGTCTTTGTGCTTCCAAGTCCAGCACTCTGTTTACTGTGAAGCACTGCCTCTCAATCATGATCATCTTTTTACCTTGTTTTTTTATATCCTCCTTCTTATTTTCTCTCTTTACATATCTGTCACTCCCTGTGTCTCCAGCATTCTTATCGTTCCCAATGACTGCCCCAACATGTCATGTCAGTCCTAATTCTGTATCTTTTTTTTTTTTGGTAAGGCAGTTGGGCGTAAGTGACTTGCCCAGGGTCGTACAGCTAGTAAGTGTCAAGTGTCTGAAGTCAGATTTGAACTCGGGTCTTACTGACTCCAAGGCCAGAGCTCTATCCACTGCACTACCTAGCTGCCCCTCTGATTCTGTATCTTACCAAGCTTACCAGTCAACTTGGATTTTAAAACTTTTTAAGACTTAATATCATGATTAAATTCTGTATATTTTAAAGAACTTTTTCCCTCCTCCTAAATTCTAGATTTGTGTGTAATTCATTTCAAGTAAATTCTTTTGAGCACTAGCACAACGGCTTATAACATGCTGTAAATGTTAGAAAGATGATTTAGAAACAACTCTTAGCCTCCAGGAGTTTACAATTAATCTGGTAGGAGGGATACGGCAAGTTAAAAAAAAATAACTATAGTACAAGGAAGAATATGTGGTATATGCCATAAAAAGAGATATGAACTAAATGAATTGGGGGTTCAGAGGAAGGAGAAATCCCTTTCAGTAAAGGAAGGAAGTTTTCATGGAGGAGATACACTTGGCACTGGATCTTGAAAGGTTGGTAGGATTCAATAAGTGAAACATTCTAAGAGAAGAGAAGAACATGAGCTTTGGTGCAGGGGTGAAGGTATTCAGGAACTAGCCCAGTTTGATTGGTGTATTGTCAAAAACACGCAGTGGAATAGTGAGAAGTAAGGCTAGGAAAGGAGGCTGGAGCCTTAGCATCACTAAGCATTGATGAACTATATAATAGTCCTCTATAGGCCGTCCTTCCCCCCAGATTGGGCTGGTGTATAACCTGTGGATTACTTTTATCTGTGTGTGTGTGTGTGTGTGTGTGTGTGTGTGTGTGTGTGTGTGTTATTTTCTTTGAAATCAAACTCATTTTAGAGCAGTGGTCTAGATTCTAACCAGTACCATAACACTAACGTGATTTTTTTTAATAGAAAGATGTATTGATATTAAATCTGTTGTTATGGTTTCTAACTCCTTTATAAACCTATATTCATTGTTGTGCTATTAATTTGAATGTTTGGCAGGTTCTCCAGCAAGTGGATAATAAATTTATTGCCTGTTTAATGAGTACAAAGCAGGAAGAGAATGGTGAGACAGGTAAGAATAGAGCCTGTCCTTGATTAATATTCTGCTGACCTTCAGTTAAGAGATGCATGGCCTCATTGTAAGGAAGTTTTGGATATACAATTAAATATTGCTGATTTAAACCAACTGCGAGGGAGAAGAATTATCAAAATTATTAAAATTTTAAAATAAATATAGTTGGATCTGTTCTGATGAACAGATAAGAATGATAAATAAGATAGCAACCATCAGTCTGTAAAACTTTTAAACCAGGAGTTCTTAACCATTTGGAATTACTTAAGCATTCTGGGAAGTGATGTATTTAAATGCATAAAACAAAGAGTTACAAAGGAATCAGTCATATTGAAATACAGTTATCAAAATATTTAAAAGGCAAGTTCACAGATACCAGGTTAAGAACCTTTGATTTGGAAAGAGTTTATTCTCATTAGCATCTTAAATATATATCCTTCAATCTTGTTTGCATCGTTAATTTACTTAATAATCCCAGTGTTCATCAGTAGAGCAAAGAAAAAGTAATTCCATTCCCTGTAAAATATAGGCAAGTGGAGTCAGTGGACTGCCAATGAAAATGAATTAATTTGGGAAGTTATGATTATTATCAATTTTTTTTTACTAGAGGCTACAACTTCTTTTTCATTTAATTTTTTTTTCAGTTTCACAAGCATTTATTTTCTCTCCCCACTACCATCATTAGAAAAAAAAATCCTTTGATATCTTGGGAGATGGAAACAGTAAGCAAGCAAGTGTAGCTGAATCATAGAGTACGTTGAGGGAAATAAAGTATAAAGATTTGAAAGATAGTAAGGTTTCAGGTTGTGAAGGGCTTTAAATGCCAAACAGAGCATTTTATGTTTGATCTTGGGGGTCACAGGGAGCCACTGGAGTTTATTGAGTAGAGGGATTACATGGTCACACCTACACTGTAGGAAAGTCTGTTTGGAAGCTTAGTGGAGGCTAGATTGTAGTGGGAAGAGGATTAAGGCAAGAAGACCAACCAGAAAGCTGTTCTATTAGTGCAGGTATAACATGATAAGGACCTGAAACAGTATGGCAGCTGTGTGAATAGAGAAAAGAGCATATGTATGAGTTATATTGGGAGGGTAGAAATGACAAGACTTGAAAACAAATTGGAAAAATGGTGGTGAGTGTGTTTCAGGAGTTGAGGATGACACCAAGATTGGGAGCCTGAGTAGCTGAGAGGATGGTGGTGCCCTTGACAATGCTAGTAAAGTGGAGGAGAGGACAGGATTTGGTAGGAAGAAAATGAATGAGTTTTGTTTCAGACTTATTGAGAAAAGGACAATGTTAAACTTTTCTTTACACTTCATGATGCTGGGCAGCTAGGTGGCACAGTGGATAGAGCACCAGCCCTGAATTCAGGAGGACTTGAGTTCAAATCCGGCCTCAGACACAACACTTACTAGCTGTGTGACCCCGGGCAACTCACTTAACCCCATTGCCTAACCAAAAAAAAAATGTTCTTAGACTTCGTGACACATACTGGATTAAACTAGACGCCTCTAAGATAAGCTAATATAACTGGTATTTTTTTGTGTCAAAATATCAAAAGTTTTTCTACTATCCAGGATTTTTTTTAATCAAATTTTTTTTTAGTTCTATGAATAATAGGTACAAAACTCTTAACTTAACTTCCTTTACTTTTGGTTTTGCATTTGTGTTTGTTATATGGCCAAACAAATTATTATTCTAAGCTACAGATAACTGAATACCTCTAGCTTGACATTTTTCTGTTATAGCTAAGTACAGTTATCTAGTTATGAGGCCTCCGAAGACAAGGGTTATAAAAAAATACATATATTATATATATATAGTTTCTGATATAAATAGGGTCACTGTCATATCTCCTTTTATATCTAAGAAATGAAAACTAGAAGTACTATAAACAGAGGAAAGAGTAAACATCCTTCTAGATAGGCCAATGGTGGGTGTGGTCCTGGTTTCATAGTAACCCTTACTCTTAGTAGCGAACATTGGCATCAGTTTCATATCTGATGTTATTACCTCATAGTCTATTATTTATTCAGTTGTTTTGCCCAGCACAGGATGTGGAGTATCCATCACAACCAGCTGTAATTCTTGTCCTCAAAGGAGTTTAAATTACAGCACTGGGGGCCAACCTTGTCTTTGGGCTCCGGTACAAAAAATTGCTTCTTTTTCTAGACTTAACCTCTCATGCCCTGGGCTCGAGGGTATCCTGGGGGCAGTATCTTTCATCTCCTAAGTAGGAGGAAGAGCAAATAGCCATTTGGCATAGCCGTCTTCAACCAATTTCAAGAACAGAATTTCATTTTTAAAACAGTTCTAATAAACTTTAATTCTTGCAGTGTACTTTGGCCAGAACAATAAAGTTCTAACCTATGAAAGTAAGCCTCTGCCAAAGTTACTCCTTACTGCAAGATGTTCATGACAAGTCCTCATGAAAAAAAGCCATGATGACATCTTGAAGAATATGGCTACAGATGTTCCTATTGTATTTAGGAAGACTAATTGTGCTATTGTAATGGAAAGAGAATGGGATTTTTTTTACACTTCATTTTCCTAAGCACTGGAAAAGAAACATAACCAGAAATGTGGTATCCTGTGGCCCTCTGCCAAGAGATAAAATGAGATAAAAATCACAATCTTCATGGATCCCAAGGTAGTACGCAGTCAATTTAGATTATTTTAATGTGGTGTTTAACGAAACTCCATTTTGTCAAATTAAAATTAATAAAGCATACAAGTGTAGTGTTTAATCTTTAGTGAGTACTAATGACAACACTCTCTCGTCAGAAATAAATTCAGTGCCTTTTTCAAAAAGGCATTAAGATATTCCTAAACTGCATCAGGGCATAGATGTGACTCTTGGTTCTTGAATGATGTACCAGTAAAGTACTTTGGACATCCTCTGCCAAGCTGGAAAGGCTTCCAATATGGCTCCAGCAAAATTGTCTGAGAACCAGCCTAGCAAAATTCAGAGAGCCTAGGTGATTGGCTCCTGGGTGAGGAAGCTTTTTAGCCCAGGATACTCGTGGAAACCATCCTAAGCACAGAAAGGCTAAGATCTGCATAGCTGAAGGGAATGCCCCTGCTCGTGGAAATACTGATTCTGCAAGCATCTTTTGTTACCATCTTTATCACAATTTCAGTAGTTTGGAAAGCTAAAGTATACTATTGCTGTTTAGTTAACCTTGCTTTATCTTGTACTTATATTGTTAAGTAATTTCAATTAGCCTTTGTTGCTGTATATAAAATGGTTCTTTTATTCTCATTTTACCGAGTTTGGGATTCAAGTGGTCCTAATCTCTTCTGATATTCCTAGGTGGAAACCTGCTTGTCTTGGTAGATCAACATGCTGCCCATGAGAGGATCCGCTTAGAGCAGCTCATTTGTGGTAAGACTTAATTGTGGTAACAATAATAGGGCTGGGGCAGCTAGGTGGTGCAGTGGATAGAGCCCGACCGGCCCTGAAGTCAGGAGGAACTGAGTTCAAATTCAGCCCCAGACCAAACACTTCACACTTACTAGCTGTGTGACTCTGGGCAAGTCATTTAACCCAGCTTGCCTCCATTTCCTCATATATAAAATGAGCTGCAGAAGAAATTGGCAAATTGCTCCAGTATGTTTTCCAAGAAAACTCCAAATGGGGTCACGAGGAGTTGGACATGACTGAAACAGCCGAACAGCCACAAAAGGCATGGAATAACAGAGAGCACTGACTTCTCAGCAGATGTCTGTGGGGTATGACCTCAGGAAGTCCTCAGGGTGGCAGGGGCGCACCAAGAAGTACCCAGGGAGTGGGTAACTTGAATAAAGGCCCTTTCGTGCCCTCTGCCCTAAGTCATCCAGACAGGAAGGTTGTAGTTATGGTCAGAAGCTTATGAAATGTGCCCACTGGTACCTAAGGTTTCCTGCTGCTGTTCATGGTGCCCAGAGCAAAGACTTGAATTAAGTTTAGGTGACTGAGCCTGGTAGTTCCACTTCAGTGTTCATTGGGCAAAGGTTTCTAGAAGCTCAGGAGGCTTGGTATGCATTTTAAAAAACATCATAGACCATTTTTCACATTATCAGACTGTGCGCTCCCCAATAGATGAAATTACAGGAAGAGCTTTACTTTTGTGGTTAAGTAATGAAAAACACTAGTGACAGTGAATTAGGAGAGGAGAGAGATGGATAATCCTATTGAATAGAAATTTGCCATGCCATTTTTCACTTCTCTTTAAAAGAGGAAGGCCGAAGAAAGAGACAACATTGCAGTATCATAGTTAGAGAAACTTCACTGCAGTGGTGTTTAGACTATTATGCTGATCAGTCTTCTCTAGTGACCTCTTGAGAATAGTGATAAAATCTCAAGATTTGTATTAGAAAACCTCATATTCTTTCCCAACCTACCCATATCATTCACTTGTATCAGTGAAAGAGTAGTTATTTGTCTACATGTATATGACATTGCATCTTTTGTATAGAAGATGAAGATTTCTTAGATTGCCAGATTACTATGAAAACATGTGGAGAGGCTGGATTACATTTTGAGTCTGCCAAAAGACTGAAACCTGAAACTCTGAAGTAAAAACTCTTGGTCTAAAACTAGGCAGTAGAATAATTAACATTATTATGCTCTATCATGTTTCATGCTTGGTCTGAGACTTCTAGATTTTATTTCTCTTTGTTCCCACCTATTAAACTTTCTGCCAATAGATTCCTATGAGAAGGAACAGCCAAAAAGCTTTCACCGCAAGAAATTGCTGTCTTCTACCGTCTACCCGCCAATGGAGGTCACGGTGACAGAGGAACAGAGGAGGCTGTTACAGTTAGTACCATGCTTGAGTGATGAACACTTTAAAGATGTGATATTGAGTATAGATTAGAGTGTGCCTAGTAATCTGGTCCAGCGGCTGGAACTTAGATCATTTTTGCCTTTTCTTGGAACAGAGAGTGTTTATTCTGTAGTCTCTGAAAGCAACGTTACTGCTGTGATTGCTTCCATTCTGCTTTGTATCAATGTATTCTCATTCCTTAGATATAGTTCCCGTAATCATGTTGAAGGAAGTGTCTAGCACAGAGAAGCATGGCAGGGATAAATCATATAGTGATTCACTAGATGAGACCTCTCCCAACTCCTGGGATAGCAGACGTTCATGGAAATGGGAAGGAGAGAATTGTCTCTTATTTATTTCAGATTTGGAAATAAGGCTACTGCCAATACTTCATTTCTCCTGGGGCGTAATTTAGATTAGCTGCAGATCCATTTATTTACATCCAGTTAATCAGTAACTTCTCGGATCCAGGGGCCATTAATTACTTCCCTGCTTTTATGCTGATTTAAAACATTCTGAGCCCTTTGTTTTTGTGCCAGGCTTCTTTAAGAGCTAGTTGAAAATCAACTATCAGAAATGAGTAACTCTCCAGTGAGGAGGAAAAGTAAATCCAGGTATTTTAAATCTCTCAGGACCCTTGTTTCCCTGAGCGAAATAGGGAATAAGTGGAGGTTGCTGTGATCTCAAAAGGGGAGATATTATAATAGTAAAATCCTAAAAGAACACTCTTTAATTGTGAGAGGATGAGTGAAGCTTTTAAAAACCAGGGCAATTTCTGAAAAAATGATGGAGTATTTGTAACTGAAATAGAAACGAAGGACTCTTCTTCAAAAGTACTCTTTGATATACTCTAGTTCATTGGAGATTTTTCATCTCTTTAGGTGTTACCACAAGGGCCTAGAAGATCTGGGCCTGAAATTAATATTTCCAGATCCCCCCAGCTCCCATATCCTTGTTGGGGAGGTGCCGCTCTGCTTTGTAGAAAGAGAAGCCAATGAAGTCCGGAGGGGAAGACCTACTGTGACCAAAAGTATCCTAGAGGTGAGACATGCCGGGAAGGTTACTTTGGGACCGTCCCTCTGCCTTTGGCCTGGAGGGGCCTTGAGGTTGACCTTCATAGATTTGATAAGCTGTCCTTTGCTATCCTCATTCTCTCAGCAGTCTTTACTTTGGGGCTTCTACCCTAACCCTCCCCTCCCCCCACCTTCTTTTTTTTTTTTTCATAAATAGTCTTTGCTATTCAATCTCTATTAAACTAGAACAAAAACTTTTGCAGCACACACATCAAAGATGGCTGTTAAGGAGTTTATTTCAGTTTGAAATCAAGCTTATGATGGCCAGAAAAATCTTACTTATGTTCAGCCAGGCTGATCGAGATAATTTTTTGTTGATTCTGAAGTGAACTGGAATGGCTTTGCTATATCTCCAAGGAGCAGTGGCCCCTTGACTTTTGGCAGATGGAACAAATCACTAACATGCTGCTAGTTAAAAGAACAAATCATTTAACATTACTTGAACCTAACAGTTGTAATGGTAGCACTGATCTTATTAGTAATAGTAATAATGATAGCTCACATTTATATGATGCTTTATAATTTTCAAAGCTCTTTTCTGACATTCCCCCCCGACAAACACACACATGCACTCCCCTTTCAGTGTGATGATGGGCAAGGGACTAATGAGGGAATTGTATCCAGATCTTGTTCACTGGGCTTTGTGATCTAAATGTGCTAGTTTCTGGTAACACCAATCGTAGAGAATGTGAGAGGAGTTAGTATATGTCTGTTGTAATAACTTTGATAACTGGGTCACTCCGTTTCTTCCTATTTGGTTTTTTTCCTCCTCTTGGAAGAAATATGGCTGTGATTTTGAAGCCGTGCAATGTCTACCATTTGGCTTTGAGTAACTTTGGGAATTAGAACATGGCTGTGGGAGAAGAGGAGGAAGGAGTATTTTCTAAGTCTGATCTAAAAGAAGGACAATTAAGAGCGATAGGAGCCTAGAGGAGCTGAAAAAAGGAAGTAAGGAAGGAAACAGTAAACCAAGGAAACCTTTATTAAATGCTTACTATGTGTCAGGCACTGTGCTGAGCACTTTATCCCTAATAAAGAAGTCCTGTGATTTATTGTAAAGAAATTGCTAGTGGTATTGTTTCTTCAAGCAATGCTGTTCCCTGTAACTGGACTAGCTTAACTTTCAAAGGTTTCACAAATTGGTAGCATGAAAGGGGGTCTGGTAGAAATGTCTTTAAAATGCATTTGTAGTATAGCATCTGCTGGGAGCAGCTAGGTAGCACAGTAGATAGAGCACTGGCCTTGGAGTCAGGAGGGCCTGAGTTCAAATCTGGCCTCAGATACTTGACACTTACTAGCTCTGTGGGTGGGACAAATCATTTAACCCTGGTTGCCCTGCCCAGAAAAATTAGTATCTGCCCTAATAAGGCTGTTGAAAGGGATGTAACAGGGGCAAAATTATGCCAGGCAATTTTTTAAAGTACTATAGAATTTTTTTTTTAATCTAAAGATAGGGAGTTTCCAAGAACTGCTGTGGAAACTTGAGTGAAAAATTTCTGTGCTTATGATCATAAAGCATGCATTGTATTGAGTGGAAAATTATATTAATTTTTTTTCTTATTTATTTGCCTTTATTCACAATATGTGTCCAACATTACACTTGTTCTGGCTAGAGTTTTAAACAGAAACAGACTATCCCTTGATAAATGATCAAAGCCGCTCTTACCAATTACGTGTCCTCATAAGCTGTTGGGAGCTGTGTCTGGATCAAGTCTCCCTTGCACAAATGTGTTTAAATCTTCATAGAACGCCTTACTCAAAGCACTTTATGTTTTATAAAACCTCATATTCCAAGCTTCCTTTCCTTGAGGCTGCTGGTCCTTAAAGGAGCCAATTCAAATATTTATTTTTTTAGTGGAGAAAAGACAGAATAATAGCAGCTTACTTGCACTTATTTTTTGCTTTCCAGGAATTTATTCGAGAACAAGTAGAGGTGAGCAATTCTTTTGTTTGGGGAGGACAGGCAGAGGTTTCACATCTATCACCCTGTACTCCTACTATGAATGAAGAGTTTAATCATGTACTACTGCTTTTAGCTGCTTCAGACTACAGGAGGAGCTCAAGGGACTTTGCCACTTACCATCCAGAAGGTGTTAGCGTCCCAGGCCTGCCACGGTAAGAACTTCAGTGTAGTTATTAAAGATCTCCTCTATGCTAAGCACTCTTGACGGGTGGAGGAAGAAAGAGGAGACTGTAAGACAAATGGAGCCTTGCCTCTAGAAGCATACAGTCTGTATTAAGAAACAACACACATATGAGACAACCAAAGGGAAATATCAGCGAGATCATTTGAGTTTAATACAAATGTTTGATATAGGAGTTCAGCAGGAGAGCCAAGTAGAAGAGCAAACAGAATCAGCTTTCCTAGAAGAAGTGAGTTTTGAATGAAACTCAACATGAATTAGTAGAGAGAAGAAAAAAAGAAAACATAGTGGATGGAAGGAATAGCATGAGCATAGGCCTAACAAACAAATCCCCACTTGTGGAACACCAGGTGATTAGCTTAGTTTGAATAAAGGGTCTGTATAGAGGAGTATGAAGAAATTAGATTGAGAAGGAGGGATGGAAGGCGTGAAGTCCAAAATGGAATGTTTCACTTTGGCACATAGAGTTTAGAGCCAGAACAGACCTTGGATTGGAACTCCAACCACCTCATTTTTCAGAGAAGGAAACTAAGGCCAAGGGTGTATTTGTAAAAGTAGCAAAGCCAAGATTTGAACCATTAGGGCTCCAACTGCACATCTAATGCTCATTCCTTCATACTGTATGGTCCAGGCATTTGATATGGGATCTTGAGCAGGAAAAAAATAAAACAGAATGGCATTTGAGAAAAATGTTCTGGCTGCTACTTTTGTGTGAAGGATCAGATTTAAGGTATTATAATAACATAAGCAAGAGCTAGTGAAGATTTACATTAGGGTGAGTTCTGTTGGAGTAGAAAGAAAATGGCAAATGAAAGGGGACATTTTGAAGAAAGATTAGCATGACTTGTAGATTGAACCTGGAGCCAGAGGAAAGAAAATATTGAAAAATAATCCTAATTATACAAAGCTTAGTTACTCCGAAGAATGTAAGGCTGCTTTCGTCACTCTCAGAGGAACTCTGAAAACATGTTATATGGCTCTAGTGTAAGCCACAAAACGTAACCTTCTTATGAAGATGAGAGTTTCCTTAAGGAATGGCTGAGGAGCATGGTAAAGCAGGAAGCCACAAGTTCCATCCATGGTCTTCGGTGATGATTCAAGCAATTCTAAGACCAACATAAAAGTTGCCAAGATGTATTTTCCTTTATTTAGGAGACATTTGGGTCATAGTCAGGATTGCTTTCCCACTGTCCATGGGACCCTTCTCTTGTGCTCCTTTCTTGTTTGTAGGAGCTATTAAGTTTAATGACAGCCTGAGCCTTGAGGAGAGCTGTCGGCTTATTGAGGCCCTGTCCCAGTGCCAGCTGCCCTTCCAGTGTGCTCACGGGAGACCTTCGATGCTGCCCCTGGCAGATGTAGACCATTTGGAACAGGAGAAACAGGTACCTTAGTGATTAAGAGTAAAGAAGAGGAAAGTGAGTGTCCCTCTTTCTTTTAAAGGGCAGAGAACAGTCCTGCTTTGAATAAACTACCAGCTCTTCTTCTCTCACCCATTTTGAAATGCCAACACACACACACACACACACACACACACACACACACACACACACACACACACACACACACATACACACACACGCCTACCTCACTCCACCCCCCATCCCCCCACCCCCGGTTCAGTATTCTTGAGTTTGGTATAAGCACAGATTTGTGAATCCATCATATCTAGTGCAGACTTGCTCTTGTCTTTCTGGATAGGATGGAGCAGTCCTTTTTCCTAGGACTGTAGAGACTTGGTTGGAATACTGCAGAATAGCTTTTGGCTAAGCATGGTCATGCTACCTGGTCACTCACCATGAAAGTAACATTGTAATGTCAGTGCCAGTTTATGGAGTCTCTGCATCTTGGGGGATTATGAGGCTGTGGTCACGATCCATCCCAGACAGTTTGGTGTAGATAATGCTGCAAGGATACAGAGTGGTTTAAATTAAGAACATTTTCTGTTCCCAGTTATAATCTCAACTGAAACAGAACATGAGACCATATTAAGAATGTCCATGTTATTGTGTTTCTAGAGCCAGCAATTGTGCTTACCTTTCCCGCTAAAGAATTACAGATTCTTCTCTTACAGTGAGTCATGGGTATTAGAACGTTGTACACAGCCCAGCTGAACTCCCTGGTGCTGGAGACTCTTTGCCCCATTCTGAACCACAAAGAATCTAGGTTCCACGACTATTAGAGGAGTTTTGGGTTTTTTTATCCTGGAGAAACCTATCATGTTGCTCATTTAATCTTCCCTGAAGCCTGATTTAAATATACTTTGGTAAATTAACAGTGTATTTGGGATTTGAGTATCCGCATTTGCTTTAGTATGTTAACAACTATAATAATTCTTTTTTTTTTCTAGCATCCTAAACCCAATCTTGCTAAACTTTGCAAAATGGCCCGGGCCTGGCATTTGTTTAAGCAAGTAGAGACTCATGATGAAAAGC
Organism: Phascolarctos cinereus; assembly: GCF_003287225.1. NCBI lineage: Eukaryota > Metazoa > Chordata > Mammalia > Diprotodontia > Phascolarctidae > Phascolarctos > Phascolarctos cinereus. The sequence continues at coordinate 227,267,000 of NW_027555736.1, forward strand.
AAAACAAAGGTTGAAACCACCTTGTGAACTTCCATGAAGACTGGACTCTCCAGACTGGCCCCACATCTGTGAGAAGATGAAGGGACATTGGTTGAATATAGCTGCATGCAGGATGAATCACTGTGGCTGTGACACTTTCCTTAGCAAGCCCAATGCACAGAACTGGCTGCAAAAGCATAACATCCTTTCCTGGGTGCTTCTATAGGCAAACTGCCACGTAATAATTCAACTCTGAAAGCTGCATAAGGGGAAATATATATAAATGTATGCATTTGTATGAATCAGGAGGTCGAAAATACCTTTCCATGTCTTATTTTGGAGTAAAATTTGATAATTGATTTAAAAGAAAAGTCATCTGTTCAGTTTTCATTTAATCTGCATTACCAAGGATTGGTAAGGTCCTTCCATCCATGTTCAGTGCTGGTCCCTTCTTCACCTCCCTGTCCTGTAGTTTTCCTGAGCCTGTCCCTTGCCTACATTTAAAAGCCCAGACCTAAAGAGTCTTATTCCATCCAGTCTGATCCCACAATAACTAGATTATTTGGATGATAAAAAAAGCCATCAAGGCCAACCCATACCTGACCAAGGATCTCCTCTACAAACAACCCCAACCAGTGGGTCTTTTCCATCTAGTTGAAGATAGGATCCTTACCCTTCCATCATTTTCAACTAGATGATTTTAGGGAACTGACCAATACAAGTCATGGCGGTCAAGAAAAAGAAAGAGGACAAGAACTGGATGGAGAAAATTCCAAGTTTCCATTTTTCTGCTGTCTTTAAAACAGTTGTCTAGCAAATGATGTTGCTATATATAACCACATCTATAACCACAGAAATATTGAAAGTTGTTTTTAAAGATGTCTGGGGTGGAGACTTTTTTTATGGATACTCATATCCCCCTCAGGGAGGATACTCATAATGGATCTGTAACCTCCCTGATTTGGAAGTTCCTTCCAACAGGGCAGATCACAACCCATCCATATCTACCCATCCTGTGTGAGTCTCAGCCATGTCCTCTTATATAAGGATGCATCCTGGGGAACCCACCCAAAGCGCTACAGGCCTTCCTCAATTTCTCTTCCCCTAAGTCCTTCTCCAATATCTGATCCTGGTGTGGAGATGATCCTGGGTTCTCAAAGGCCATGCCAGTGGAGTGTAAGCTGTTGCAGGTTCCATCATGTTGGAAATGCTTTGGGTATGGCCCTCACCACAGACCAAGGCTGTGTTCTGAGGGTTGACCCAGCTAAGTATGGAAAAGCTCATCACCAGGAAGCTGGCCAGTCAGCAATGGATTTTTTGGCCATGGCAGCCCATTAACTTTTGGTATATGTTTATTTTCAAAAGCTTTATATCTCAATGCAATATTTATTCTTTTAGTAAGATGCCTAACTTTGCCTAAGCAGGTATAATCACTCGTGATTTCCCCCTGCATTTTCCTCAAGGGATAGGGGTTCTTTTGGGTCCAATCCAACTTCTATCTAGGCACCTAGGTGTCACAGTGGATAGAGGCGATGGGCCTTGAGTCAGGAAGACCTGAGTTCAAATTCAGCCTCATACACTTCCTAGCTGTGTGATCCTGAGCCAGTCATGTCCCTTCTGTTTTCCTCAATTTCCTCATCTGTAAAGTTGGGATAATAATAGCACCTACCCCCCAAAGTTGTTGTGAGGATCAAATGAGATAATGATTATGAAGGGCCTGGCACGGTGCCTGGCACGTAGTAAATGCTATATAAATGTTCGCTGTTATTATTATCCACACTTAATTATAATCTGCAGTCTTAATCATGGCATAATTCCGTCTGAACATAGGATTTTTCCTTCTTGCAGAATGCTTCCAAGCAGTCTCCTTTATGTATCCCTACTTCCTTAACAGATGAATTGTTCAGAAAAGCATTTTCTGTATCTCTGGTTAATAATAATGCTTAATGGACAAAGCAGTAATGCTCCCTGCGAACAAGCTGTCAGTCTGGACGATATGAAGAAAATGTTGCTTTGAGAATTTTTACTGTAAATTTGGAAAAGAGAGATGACACAGCATCTCTTATGAGGGCCATCAAGTGAAGGTGTTTGAGAAGCATTGCTCTTGTATTGAACCAACATTTTCATAGATTCCAGGATTCGAAATGCCTTCCTAAACGATTCAGTCACCCTTACTGGCCTACCTCTCCAATGGCAGAGTTACGATATTCTACACCCTGCCCCATCACCTGTGGCAGCTAGGACTACCCTGACAGCCGAGGCGTTGTCCGCGATACTTACCCTGATAAAAGTCAGTGTCCCACCACCCCTGGAGAGAAACAGGCTTTTCCAGAGTGTAAAGTGAGGACAATTTTATGAAATGCGTAACTTCTTAGTTACTAAGAATAATAAAAACCACATTTTTACAAGCAATACAGCTTTATCAGGTTCATCTCAGTGGAGACTTTGACCATAGCAAAAGACAAATTGCATTTTTTATTCTGTTTCTTCAGTCTCGCAGGCTCTTCCAGCTCAAGAGCACATGGCAAAGCATCTAATAGAAGATGATGGAGACCTGAAAAAATCCCATGGTCAGCCCCAGGACCATAAATGGCAACAAGTTTTGGGGGGGCAAGGCTTAGGAGCACAAGACAGAGGACAGATATGGAAGGAGGCCAGGGCCAAAGCCAGGGGAAAAGAGGTTCTAGAATTAGGCAGGCATTTTGGCATGAAGGTTAAGTAAAGTAAGGTCTGGACACACAGGAAATTCCACTAGGATCTGTGATGATTAAAAAGGTTTGAGAGACATCGTTTCTGAGTAATTTAATCATTTTGTTAATAAGGCCAGCATGTTATTAATAAAAGGATGGTCATTTGGCTTCCCTCTTAGACCCAAGACAATCATGGTGGCAGCTCTGAGCTAATTTGTTCTTTTAGAAGAGGAGTGGCAGTCGACTCTGAAGGTGGACTGAGCATTTGCAATGCATAAGACATTATGTTAGGTGCTGAATACAAAGACAAAAAAAGTTAGTCCTTTATGTCACAGACTTTATATGTATACACATGAGTAAATACATCATAAATACAAGGATATTTCATGGTGGTGGAAGGGAGAGCATTCATGTTGGTGGGGCATTCAGAAAAGGCCTCAGGTTGGAGGTAACACAAGCTGAATAGAGCCAAGGATTCCAAGAGGCAGAGGTGAGAAAGATCATCCCAGGCACAGGAAGCCTAACTTAGCTGACTTGGATGACTGAATCCAAATTGGATTCAAAGGGCTGCACTTGAAGACTTAGAGGGCCACGTGTAGCTTCGAGGCTGTAGGTTCCCCACGCCTGGCTAACAGACGGGAGGAGATATGTAAGGGAAGCAGAAAATAGGAATGGGGAATATCTGAAAGGAATGAGTAAGAAATCAGTTGGGAAAGTCAATGGGAGCCACATTGTGGAGAGAGCCGTAAAGGACAAATTGAGGAGTTTGCATTTTGTCCTCTTGGAGAACCATGGCAGTCTTCTGAGCAGGCCTATGGCCCAGGAGTATCAACTAGGAAGCTGTGTGGAGGACGGAGAGGGTGGTAGGATGACCATAAGGATGGGACCATAACAAGAGGGAAGTTTGGAAGAAGAGAAAGTTTGGGGGGAAAGATAACGAGTTTAGTTTTGGACATGTTGAGTTTAAGATGTCCATGGGACATCTAATTAGAAGTGTCTAATAAACAGCTGGAGATGCAAGTCTAGAGGTTAGGAGGGAGATTAGGACTGGAAAATGGAGGGAAGGGAACAAACATTTATTAAATGCCGGCACTGTGCCAAGTGCTTTACAACTATCTCATATCTGAGAACTGAGAACTGAAAACATGGGAGCTGATGAGCTCACCAAGTGAAATAGTATAGAGAGGGAAGGGAGCTCGGGTCAGAGGGAGTCACCCACTGTTACTGAGGATCCTCGGATAAAGATCATCAAAGGAGACTAAGAAGTGGTCAGATAGAAAAGAGGACCAGGACAGAACAGTGTCATGGAAACCTAGAGAAGGCAAGGAATGTTTCATTTTCATAATTGTAACCCCAACGCTTAGCATAGTGCTTTGTACACAGTAGGTGCTCAATAAATGTTTGAAGACTTCTTCAGAATAACTGTCATACAAAGGAGAATGCGTTGAATTCAAAAAAGAGGTTCAAAGTGCTATCACCCCTTTCAACTGAGGGGGCGGAGCAGGGTTCAGGAAAGGGCACCTGAGGTGGGTTTTGAAGGGTGAGGTTTTAGTTCACATACATTGGGGTAGAAGGGTGATCCATTTTAGACACAAGAAATAACATGAACAAAGGCATAGAGATGAGAGCAGGCCTAGATAACCTAGATGTACCCAGCATCTGGAGAGCCTTGAATGAGAGCTAGGATTGGATAATACTTAATTGGTTAACACTTCAATGTGGTAGGCAGTGGAAAGCCACTGCAGGCTTTTGAGGAGAGACTTCATAAAGTCTTCAAACATTTTCTGAGCACCTACTATGTGCAAAGTACTATGCTAAGTGTTGCGGGTGCAAATACAAAAAAATGAAAGAATCCATGCCTTCTCTAGGTTTCCATGTGACTTTCAGTGGCCCAGGAGGGAAGAGGACATGGGTATAATTGGCTTATAATGACTTTGCAGGGGCCAAAACCCTGAAGACTTTTTGTCTTGCTCTCCTCAGTAAGATTTCTCCCCAATCTTGCACTTGTGTGTGGATTTTTTTTAAAACTTAAAGGATATGAAATTTTTTTATCATTAAATTGAATATTGCTTTGTTTTAGTTCATAATTCTAAACTGCAGATCTTTTCTGATACTAGTTATGTCATCCAATATTTAGCTGTCCCTGAAATCTGTTTTCAAGTCATTGCTAAAAATGTTGACTAGATTGAGGATCCATTAATCAGAATTGCTTGGGTATGAATAACACCTAAGTGTTATCACCCAGGTATATATTTCCATCTTATTTACAGGAACATCCCAAGTGCCTTGCAGAAGTTCAGATATACTATATATATAATTCTCCTGATCTCCTACTCTAACTGCTATGTAGATAGTGTCTGGAAAATCGACACATTAAAGATTAGGATACAGCTTTTTTATCATTAATAACTAATTAGCTGTTGCACAATGTCCTAGTACAGCTGTTTGGTGAATGAAGGGATAATTCAAAGCAATACGTCAAAGCCAAAGCACTTCCAGACAACATTTCAGAATAGCTCTTTGTATCCCTTCGTGAGCATCTGTAAGGATGACAGGTGGGAAGCACAAGACCTCTACAACAAATCATAATCTAGCACTGTCTTTATTATTGAGCACTTCTTAAGAAAAGGAGCATATGTGTCATTGGGATGACTTGGCTTGGTTGGACGTCTTGCCAAGTTTTCTTAAGCTTTTACCTTCCACTGCCTCTGATCCAACTAAAGTTATCCCAAGGGATTTCCAAGTTGAAAACGGAAGGACTACAAACAAAAGAAAAATGGAAAAGATATGAAAAAACAAAAAACCAAAACATTTCAATTAACTGTTTTCTCTCTCAATGACAGTGGGCTCACCACATGGAGTCCCTAACATCACAGTTCCTGAATGACTTACAAAAGACATAGAAATGGCATTAAAGAGCAGCAGGATAAGCTCAAAGGAGATTAGTGCTAGAGGTGATACAATTGTGAGGGCACTGAGGACCTGACAGACAAGGCTGTTGAAGGAGAGGAAGATACTAAAGGCAAGAAAAAAAACCTTGTGCTTTAGTAATGAGAAAAGATGATCCAGAGAACATCATTAACTATGGACCTCTATTCCTACTCTCCCATCTATACACAATCTTTATGGGGTCGTTTATATAAGAATTGAAGGTATTCTGAATGAAAGTATTAGTAGGGAACAAGCAGGCTTTGGCAAGCAATATTCAACAATGGACCACATCTTCACCATCGTACAATTAACTAAAAGATATAGAAAATATAAGATCTCACTGTGCTTATTGTTCGTTGATTACCAATAAATAAATAAATAAATAAAAGGTTCTGACTCAGTAGAACAAACGTCGCCTTCAGACTCTTTTACAGCAAATTGTCTCCTCCCCCACATATCAAGATCAGTTAAGATTCCTCAGAAGATGTCATAAACAAACAATCCTGTTCCATGATCCTCTGACAATATTAGGTGAGGCATAAAATGGGGAGATGTGTGCTCAGTGGAGGTATTCAACACTGTGATGGGGGAAATCTAGCACAGAATATAGGTTGGGGATGGATTCCCGGGGAATGGTGGCATCCTAAGACTTCTGTTTATAGATGAGATTGTGCTGACTACTTTAAGTCCCCACAAATTACAGAGCCTCCTGGAAGCAATATGAAATGCCTCAAACAAGTTTGGCCTGTCCAGCCACACCAAAAATATCAACCAGATGAAGAATGTTCATTGGCCAGATTTCAGCGTGCATTCAGATGGGCACCCTGTAGAGCTTTTCTATTAGTATGTATACTGGGGACAGACAGTACAGACGGACAACGAACCAGACCCAGAGTTGAAGGCTGAATTGTTTCAAAAAAATTGTAAAGCTCTTTTACTAACTCCTAAGCTTTCCATGAAAGCAAGGGCCCATTTTTTCAATCCTAATATTTTGCTGGAGTTGCCATATGCCCGCAAGACATAGAACACCACTGCTTCTGAAAAACTGTATCACACAAAGGGAAGTGAAGAGGTGTGTGGTGGGTATGAGCAGATTATAAATTATAACTGACAAAGAACTCCAAAGAATAGGAGAAAGGACTGAACTGAAGGAATCGTATGACAGGATGATGGGCTGGTCATATGGTAAGAACAAGGGTAGGCAGCCAGAATGCCTCATGGGTATTCTGGTGACATCGAGAAGAAAGCAAAGAAGGCCTTTTAGCATGTTGGTTGGACCGTCTGTGGCAAACTTTGGGGAGATGGTGGACAAGATGGTTACGTGGGATAGGTCACTGGTGGACTGCAATCTGTATCATTAGGGGAAACTGCTGAATTGAAGCCACAGAGCCCTCTGAGAATTTGAGAGTATCACACAAATGTGTTTCTATAGAGTCATTTGTTAATATAAGTAAGTACATAATTTTAGCAGTAAATAAATAAGATAACTTGTTTGAGAAATGTTTAACTGGCTGTATTCAACACATAAGAAGCAGGGGTATTGGCTTCTTTTTCCTTGTTTTATCATTTTGTACTGATTAAAACTCTTCTTGGTGGATATCTTTCAGAGATTTCCTTCCTGTGCCATAGCTAGGAATTTCTATTCCATGTAGACTTTACATGAGCTAATCTTCTTTCCATCTGAATTTATAGAATTTATAGAATATAAGTGCCTCTGAAGTTTAGCACCAGTCAAGCTACAAGACTTCCAGTTCGTCGGCTCTAGTTAACAAGCTCTTGTTATACACAAACCACTATATAGACATTTAGCTTGTCGTTACTATTTGCTGTAAAAGCATGCTCAAATCAAGCTAAATCATGATCTCTACTGCTTTTATTGAGTTTAGTAAACTCCATTTGCAAAGGTTAGGGGCTGAAGGAGCAGAACCCGATGGTGGCATGATGGAAGCAGTGCAGTGAACTCCTGTCCATAAACTGCAGCCACATTGTGATGGGGAAGTACAGGAAAACTCACAGCGAATCCTTTGTCTAGCCCACGTCTGCATAATGAGACAGATGTGGAATCCTGCAGACACTGAGGACAATCACACAGACCTCTACTGGGGCGACGCCCAGAGACGAGTTCAAACTGGAGCTTAGATCCCAGTCAGATTGAGAAGAGGACCCATACAGAAAAGTGGCATCCCTAGGTAATGATGATGGTGGTGGTGATGATGACGATGATGTAATAATAGCTAACATTTATATAGCACCTACTATGTGCCAAATACTATACAATACTATACTTCACAGATATGATTATTTGACTCTCACAACAATTATAAGAGGAGTTATTATTATCCCCACTTTACAGATGAGGAAACTGAGACTGACAAAGGTTAAGTGACTTGTCCAAAGTCACACAGCTATGAAGTGTCTGAGGCTGGATTTGAACTCAAGTCTACCTAACTCCAGGCCTGGCAACTCTATCCATTTCAACACCTAGAGGCCCTGGGCGGTGTACAGAAAAATGAGGAAGTTCTGTAGCAGCTGCAGCGGCATCTGTGTGGCTCAGAACCCAGAGGAAGCCTACAATTCTGTTGATCGGAGCCCTGCTGATAGAAGCAGAGTCCAGTAGCAGTCAACTCCTGCATGGACCCAAATCCAGGCCAGCCCTGTGCGGGGTGGGGGAAGACAAGGAGGTAGCAAGCAGACTTTTCCCTGGGTCAGACCACTTTGGAAGTATGGAAAGCTCGCAGGCCCCCAGCCTATCCTGGAGATCCTGGAATAACACAACACTCAGAACCTCAAGGAAGCAGCAACAGGGCCAGCGCAGACCTTCCCTTCAGAAGTGTCATAGAGTCCAGCCCTAACACCAAGCCTGAGGTCAGGAAGCAGGCTGAGCCAACAAAGAACAGGCAAACATCATGAGCTAAAATGGTGGCAGGGATGTTCAAGAAACAAATGAAGAAAAGACTGACTCCAAAGCATCTCCAAGCCATGCCACAGAGAAAAATACAGGTCAGAAATCCTGAAAGATATGAAGAGTTTAAAGTGTTTTTATAGATAGAATGAGAGTGTTTAAGGAAAAAACTGGAAAAGAAATGAGAGCTATGGATGAAAGAACTGGAAAGGGCATTAACAACTTGGTACAAAGCCTTGCCCAAACAATAAACTCCCTGAAAATTAAAATGGAATGAAGACAAGCCAATGACTCCATGAGACAGAAAATATTAAAATAAAATCAAAAGGCTGAAAAAAATAGAAGAAAATGTAAGGTATCTCATAGCAAAAACAACTGACCTGAAAAACAGATCAAAGGATGAGGCCTACCCTTTTTTTTTTTTTTGGAAATTAAAAAAAAAAATTAAATTAGTAACCACTGGACTGTTGGAACACCATTACCATAAAAAGAGCCTCAGCATCGTATTTTAAGAAATATTAAAAGAAAACTTCCCAGAACTCTTAGAACTAGAGGGCAAAGTGGAAATAGAATCCACCAGTCACTTCCTGGAAAAAAACCCCCAAAATGAAAACTCCCAGGAACACCATGGCCAAAATCCAGCTTTCAGGTCACAGAAAAAAGTACTACAAGCAGCCAGAAAGAATTCAGCTACTGAGGAGCCACAGTCAGGATCACACACGACTTAACAGCCATTCCTATAAAGGAGTGGAGAAGGTGGGGAAATATTCCTGAAGGCAAAGCATGTGGACTTAGAGCCAAGGATAACCTACCCAGCAAAACTGGGTATAACACTACAGGAGAGGAAAAAAATGGATCTTTAAAGAAACAGAGGAGGAAAATACCAGAGCTGTACAGAAACTCTGAAGTTCAAACACAAGAATAAAGAGAAACCTAAAAAGGTAAACATGAATTAGAATAATGGACTAAAAAAGGATAAAGTAGGTGCATTCAAATATGAGATGATGTGTCCCTCTGAATCCTGTCACCATCAGAGTTCACAGAGGGAGTATAGTTAGACGAGGCCTAAGAGTATATCTGTCTTGATATTAAGAAAGAAAAGGAGGGGCAGCTAAGTGGCACAGTGGATAGAGCACTGGCCCTGAAGTCAGGAGGACCTGAGTTCAAATCTGACCTCAGACCAAACACTTGACACTTACAGCTGTGTGACTCTGGGCAAGTCACTTAACCCCAATTGCCTTAAAAAAAAAAGGGAGGAAGGGGAATACATTGGAGGTGGGGAGCAGGAGAGGAAGGAAAGTTAGAGATATCTCATAGAATCAGGGTGCACAAGTAAACATCAATAAAAACAAGAAGGGGGTGGGGCAAAGTGGCTGAAACCTGAACCTCCCTCTCATCTCTGAACTGATCAAAAGCACACACACACACACACACACACACACACACACACACACACACACACACACACACACGAGTTGGAACAGGAAAACAGAAAGAAAAGGGGAGAAAGGGAAGGAGTTAGAGGGAGGCCATAAGGGAGGGATTAGTCCTAAGCAAAATAAACTCAAAGTATGGACAGAACTATTTACAGCCTTTTTTGTGGTGGCAAAAAATGTTAATCAGAGGTAGTGCCCATAAATTGGGGAATGGATGAACCAGTTATTGTAGATAAATGTGATAGGGTACTACTGCGCTGAACTCTTATCAATATAATTACCAACCAGGACTTCAGAGGGCTAATGATGAAACATGCCACCCACTCCCGATTACGGTGAAGGACTCAGAAGAATGAGACTGATATTTTTTAGAATGTGGCCAGTTTGTAAATTTGTCTTGGTTGACTACACATTTGCAATGGGTTTTTTCTTGTGTTTTTAATGGAAGAGGGACGGAATTAGGGTAGGAGAGAAGATTAAAACAAAAAAGAAGTACATATGTATGTCTACACATACAATACATACGTGCACACAAATATACAGTCATATATGTGTACATGTGTGTGTATACATGTATAAAAAGAAAACCTGGGAAGTCTGACCAACAAGTAACCAGCACAAATTCTGAGGAGTCATGATCAACATAATGCTCACCTCCAGAGAGGTGATGAACTCAGCAGATTGAGACATTTTTTCAGACATAGCCAACATGAAAATGTTCTGCTTGACTATCCACGTTTGAAACGAGGGTTTTTGTTTTTCTTGTTTTCTCAATGGGGAGAAGGTGGAAGGAGGTGGGAGAGAGAAGGCTAATCTTTGTTTGAAAATAATAATTAAGAAAAAAGTTAGGGGATGGTGAGAATTGAGTCTTGGAAAAGGGAACATGTACTTTCACAGTATTATTTACAAATATTCCCCCTAGGCATGAGGATAAAACTAAAGAGGGATGGAGGGAGTGGGAAAATGGTCCCAAAAGATGGTACCCTAAGCAGATAAACACCTTATGTAGCGTCTAGTTTTCTGCTCTTCAGATCACTGTCTCTCCATCCAATATCCAACTTTTCTCCACTTGGAGAAGGCAAAAAGACTTAGTGTATTATGGCAACCCAGCACATCAACCCTTTGACCCTACCCTTTACATATAGTTCAATTCTATAGAACTTATCTTTTCCATAGAATCTGCTGGAGCAGGTAACAAGGATTTACCCCAACCAAAAACAGGAGTTCAGAACAGATACTCCAAGCAAGGGATCATTATCACAACTAAGGGTCCCTTCTGGGATTGTCAAGTATAGCTATATGCTTTATATGACAAAAATTAAAAAAATATATATCCCTAAGAAGAATGCCCTTCTCCTCTACAAAGAAACTAAGGTAGATGAGAGGTCCTTCAGTAAAACTATGGAGCTAAAAATTAGAACTCGAGTCTCTTGACTCACTCCTCAAGTTTTATCCCCAAACCACATGAGCTATATGCTAAGTTGGGAGTGGTTAGAATTGGTGCCTTTGAAAGGGAGAAAATTAGCAGAGATTGGTAGCTATAAGACATTTCATCCGGAACGCTGGTAAAGATTTTACTTTGGGGACTTCTTTACTTCATAAATTGACAAGCTGGGGCCTGGTTAAGTCAGTCACCTCTGAGTCATACAATTTCTAGGTCAACCTTTTAGAATCTTGCTCAATGTTGTTTCTTTCCCAAAATCAGAAAAAGACAGAAAAAAAATCTGTTTTCACAGAAAAGCTATTAGCACCAGGAGTGTTTTTGTCTCTTAAGTTTCCTTAGGCCACTAAATAAATTTCTGATATAATTTTCTGCTGAACTCCAAAGGAAATTAAACACTTTCTTTTGTAATGCTAGGGGTCAGAGTTTACCTCTAATTACAACCCTCCTATAGGCACACTGCTTTGCAAACACATTAAGTGAGCCCTGTTGCTGCTGTTTCCAGCAGTTTAATCACAGTAGATTTGTAGACCAGAGTCATAAAGTAGCTTTTATTGGCATATCCCAGGAGAAGGTGTAGAAATCTCTGAGCAAAGGTGTCTACCTCAGCAAAGAATTCCATGTGACCCATCACTGAATCAGAACTTTTCATGTCCCACAGAGATGCAGCCAGGTCAGCAGAAGGCTTCCAAATCAACAGGTCAAGCATTGTTGTTCCATGAAGATCCAAAGAACAGATCCTGGAATTTTGCCCATGCATGTGTATGGCTGCAGAGGCAGTAGTTTCTATTTAGAGTTCAAGACTTCTTTTATGGGAACTTGACTCCACCTGTTCCCAAGTTAGGAGCAGGATGTCTCCACTTAGTTCATTCAGTGTTACACAAATGTCTACCTAAGCTCCATCATCTCCTGACTTTAGAGTATATGATCATCAGGATGGTAGAGTTCACTCATGAGGCGGTAAATATAGGAGGGTGCATTCCCACCAATGTTGGAGATAAAGAGGGTGATCAGCTCTGGTGGGACATAGTCAAACACAGGACAATGAACACTGACCTTCTCCAAAATGTCCCCTGAAAGGCAACAAGAATAAATTTAAGAAATATTGTCTAGTTTAGTTACTCTGATCAATACAATGATCTAAGAACATGCCAAAGGAATCATGACGAAAAATACTATCCACCTCCAGAGAAAGAACCAATGAACTTTGAGTGCAAACTGAAGTATAGTTTTTCTCACTTTCCTTATTTTTCTTGCCTTTTTTTTGGGGGGGGGGTACAACATAGCTAACATGGAAATATATTTGGCATGATTTCACAAGTATAATTGATATTATATTGCTTGCCTTCTCAGTGGGTGGGAGAAGAGCAGGAGGGAGAGAATTTGGAACTCAAAAATTCTTTTAAAGTATTAAAAATAAGAACTATTGTCTAGGCCTCGAGCAACAGCAGTCAGGAAGAGTTTCAAATCAGTATTAATTATTTCTGGGGATGTTGCTAGATCTTTACTTAATGAATTAAGCTGCTTCACCTCTGAGGAAAACAGAAAAGGGGGTCCACAAGCACTTGGCAGAGAGTTTCATAAGGAGAAATGATTCAAAGCTACCCGTCTGTGGCAATGATATCATCAAAATAACCCCCACAAGGATCAGAACTGAGCTTCAATTTACTGCACCTCATGTAATTCTTAACACTGTTATCTTTTCCACAGGTCTGTTATACTAAAGTATCATAGTCTATTTGCAAGCTCAGATCCAGTCATCCTTACCTCCATCATGTCACCTAAAAGCTCAATTAGTCTAAAATAAATTGAATGTTTTAAAACCATGAAGTGCCAAAATGCCATAAATGGGGTAAGAATCACAGACACTAGAAAATAATAATTCCTCTACTTCCTTCCTCCTGGTCATCACTGAAGGCAGTGATGGGGCAGTCCATTACTATTCCTGTATGACAGGGAACCCTGAATCTGAATTGCAACCCAGTCCCATCTAACCCGACAAATCAGCTTTAAAAAACAAAACCGTACCCTCCGTGAATGGTAAGACTTCTTCAGGAGCTACAAACTTGTGGAATGAATCTTCTTCATTGGGAAACTAGAAAACAAAAGATATAACAAGAAATGACATAAGTAAATCAGGAAGCAGCTCTCCCTAGAGTCAGAGGAAGAGAAGAGCCCTTACCTGCGGTGAAAGCTTAAACATGGGCGCACAAACAATGAGCGGAGTGGAGTGGTGCTTAGCTGCGAGGGCCAGGGTGTGAGTTCCTGCCACTGCTCTCAGGGCACCATTGGCTAGGATGGTCTTTGTGCCAATGATCACCTTTGGAATGAAAAGATTGTGACGAGCCACTTAGAGAATGGGCAAGTGGGGTGGGGGGGGGGACAAGGGAAGGGTTCAGAAAACAAGTCTAATTAGAGGCCACTGAGAACAACAGCTAATTTAGAATCAAAGCCCTGGAGTCTTCCAGACACAAGTAGACAAGATAAAAAGAGTTCAGGTCCTGTAACTACCAAGAGTGAACTAGATCCCTTTTTCTCAACTGCCTATTTCATGTTCTGGTTTTTACAGGAAAATGGGTGGGGAATGAGGCAAAAGGCCTCTTTGACTCTTGTGATGTCTTGATGATAGATAAGTTTTAGTCTCCTGACAGCTTTCACTACAATAAGTTTGCTGAAAATGAAAGAAAATCCCTAGGCCAGTAACAGCAAGGGCCTTAGACAGATGTAAAAAACCAAACCCGCAACTTTATTTACTTTGTCATCGATTTTTTTCCCCCTAAAGTGCCTTCTATTAGAGCTAGTAAAAGAACTACCTATAGTGAAAGCTTCAACATGTTTGCATGTCTCTATGCTGTTAATAAGTGAGCAGATGCCAGAGAAGATGTGAAATTCAATAGCCATATATATGCAGTGAACAAAAGTTCTATCTATGCTTACCACTTTTAGCCATGTTCACTACTTAGCAAGGAACAGAATTTTACTTCCTCTCAGTAGGAGGTGCCCCTATTCATTTACTACATTTCACCTGCCAAGTTCTCAATGAAACTCTAAACACAGCACACAGTCTCTTCTTCCCAGACACTGAGGGCTCACATACATGCTGTTTGTTCCACCTTCAGCCCTACATTCCTTTCACTGCTCTTCCAAATATCTGAGAGAGTCTAAGCAGGGGCACAGAGAATGGGAATGAATATAGGGAAAGAGGAAGGGAATTCTGTAACTGGATCAACAGTCTCAATATATATATCTTCAAATAATATCAAGAACTTTCCTTTTTCCCAGAGATATGACGGGGAAGAATGAAAACTTTAGGAGCCCATAGGAAAGGAATACTTCTTATGCTAACAGCCAATACCTCTGCGTTACCTTTTTCCATTTCCAGTAATTCCAGACATACTCACTTTGTTGACTCTTGACATAACAGCAAAAATAGCAGCATCAGTCATGACAGTTGTTTCAATACCCTCCTTGGCCAGATTGACTGCCATCTTATGGCCCTGAAATAAGAGGCAGAAACTGATAAGCCCAGTAGAAGGTAAAGAGTGTGCTTTCAAATGCAATTGGGGCTGATCTGTTTCTAAAAGTTCATTCCACTACGGCAGAAGTTCTTGGAGTAAGTTCTGGCAACACTGAGGAAGAACTCTGACAGCAGATGGGATGCTAGTAAACACAGCAACTAGTCCTCAACACTTATTTGGAGCAGCCATAAAACTAGACGTTCTACTAGACAGAGCCACTAGGTACAGCTGGTCAGGTTGGTCCCAGCTTGCAATTCCATCTTGGATTCTGACAAATGTCCTTTATGTTCCTAGGAATTGAGGTCAGCCCAAGTACCAGTCATTTCTAAGAATCCTTGCCCTATTTAGATCCCTAAAGAGGATATCATACACTACTGATTTAGTGCCGAAAACAACCTCTGAGACCATTAATTCCAGCTGCTTCGTTCTTCATATGAAGAAACAGAGGGCCGGGGAGATTGTGACTTCCCCAAAAGGTCACACTGATAGTAAGGGACAGAACTGGTATTTGAATCTAGATCCTCTGACTTTCCACTATATCATTCTCAACTCTTATGTCCTAAGCTCTGCAGTTCACTACTGCTTTCTCAAACCAACTATCACATTTTTTGACCAGTCACGTGATTTCACTTCTGGTGAGGAAACTCCTTCTCCCAATGCAGATGCAGGTGCAACACATATTAGTTTTTGGTTAATTCCACTAACATCTCACTACATAGAGTTATCTTAATTTTTTCCATCATATCAGACATCTTCCCCCCAAGTCATCATTACCCCTTGCTCACCAATTCAGTCAGAATGGACCCTACCATCCCTTCCTTTATTACCTCCTCCCATCTTTATCATTTTTCCGTAGCTCCTACAGTACCTGGCAGAAAGGAGCACACTCAGCCACAATAACATGAAATTTTCGCTTTTGGGCAGCCACTTTGAGGAAGGCTTCAACAGTTCGGGAGTATCCAATGGTCATGATCACCTCGTTGGAGTGAATGTGCTCCAGAGCCTGCATTGCTATGTTCTCAGTTGTCCCTTCTGTAAGCAGTCAATTCATAGGAAAATTAAGCACCAAGTTGTGAAGAAAGATTTGTGTCTTTCACACACCATCCTACCAGCCACATTATAGGGAAACTAGATCTTAGAGGCACCACACCAAAAATGGCTGAAATTAAATATTACAAAAGCCAAATTTTTACTCCTAATCTCAAAAGTGCAGCCACCTTGCCCCTATCCTTTAAAAAAACTCACCCCTATTTGAAGCCCACGTCACTCTGGCTGCTATGAAATCTACTAGCAGGGGCACTTATTTCACTGATGAACTTTTGTTAATCTCCAGAGACCAACTCCAGTGAAGCAATATCACAATAACAATAATCATAGATAACATTTATACAGTGCTCTAAGGTTTACAAAGTGCTTTACAAATATGATTTCATTTGATCTTTATCACCACCCTGTGAGGTAGTGCTATAATCATCACTACTTTATAAATGAGGAAGCTTTGACTGTGAGAAGTTAAGTGATTTGCCCAGGGTCACAGAGCGAGCAAATATCTGAGTCAGGATTCAAATTCAGGTGTTTCTGACTCTAAGTCCAGCACTCCATCCACCACACCATATAGCTATTCCAAGACTAAAGGCCTAGCAACCATGGTTTTGAGTATTTTTTTCCTCAAACATGAATTCAAAGCACAGTCTCATACTGTGAATTTATTTGTTTCTTTATTACTGACGCAAGTTAAATTTAATTACTGAGTCTCTCTCTCCTAATGTGGGCACAGCTCAGGGATCTTCAGTCTAGACTTCAAGTCTAGAAGAAGTATGTTATTGGTCTGGAAAGCAAAATACACAGCCGTAACCAAACCTGCCATGTGTCTCAACCCTGGCTTCCCAGCAAAAAACAGAGGAGAAAAGTTTAGGAAGAATCATAGACTAGATTACTTTCTATCTCTGTTGCTAGACACCCATAAAGACCCTTTCCCTTATCTGAGGAGACATGCTAATTAGCCAAGGCCCAGTCACACACTCACCCAGCTCGATCAACAGCTCATTAATAACTTCAATGATATTGGCTTGGAGTTGGGCATAGTGAAGACTAAAATCTTCATTCAGGCCTCCAGCTGTCAAGAGCTTGTGTAAGGACTCCTGCTGATCACTCTCATCACTTCGCCCATGGAGTCTGAGGATATAAGACTCGTTATCAGAGGGATGGGTAAGGAGGAAGGATCTTAAGAGGGGCAGTAATCGTCAAAGATCATAATAATCGGTAGGGATCTTAAAGATAATCTAGTCCAAATTCCCTAAATTTATAACTAAAAGATGAAGAAATCAAGGCCCAGGCAGAAAAAATGACTTGGCCAAGATCACACAGGAGGCCGGTAGGAGAGTTAGGTCTCAAACCCAAATCCTCAGTCTCAAGAGTCCAGCCCACTTTTCCCTATATCAGAGAACCAAAAAAGGTTAAGGCCCCGAGGAATGACGTGATTTCCCGGGGCAGTGTTGTTGCTACTGCAGTGGCTGACCCAAGACTGGAGAGTAGCCTCATTCAGGGGCTCTTTCCACCACTCCAATTCCAAAAGACACAACACTGGGGGGAGAGGGCTGGGAAGGGGAGTGATACGTTCCTTGGCCCTTTCTGGACAGTTCTCTCTGGGACAGAGGAGCCTTGCACAAGCAGGCCACTCACGCTTGCCAACAGCTAACATCCCACCCACCCTTTCCCCTTCAACTCTACTGTCTTCCACCTGGGATTAGCTACAATTGATCCTGTATCTTGTTTGTGCGAAGCTGTCTGCACGTCGCCTGCCCCGTTAGACCGCAAGCTCCGGGGGAGCAGGTCCTTTTGCCTTTCTTTCTATGCCCGGCGCTTCGCACGGTGCCTGGCAAACAGCAGGCGCTAAGTTAATGTTTACCCCGGGGCGGGGGGAGGGGGCCGCCACCGGCTGACCTGCCGTACTCCTCGCGGATGATCTTGAGCACCCTGCGCACCATGTTGCCCACGGTGGTCTCCGAGGGCTGAGCGGCCGTCATCCGCCGGCCCTCCTTCCGGATGAGCTCCATCAGCTCCCCTGCAGCCAGGGAGGGGACAGCATGAGCGGAGGGCTGTCGGGCCTTGCATCCTCCCCCCGACCCTAGAGGCCACCCCGGCCTCGGCTGCCGCCCCCCTCACCGGCGTTGCTCCAGCGCCCGTGGGCCACGATCCGATGGAGCAGCCCCACCGTCTCCCGGGCCATGTCCTCCGAGCTGCGCTGGCCCCCGCCCCGCTTCAGCGCCTCCACGAAACCCTCGATCCGCTCGGACAACTCTGTCCCTTTGTCGGCGGCGCCCGGCATCCTGAAGGCTGACAGCTCCACCGCAGAACCGAGGGTACGAGGCAAGGAGACGCGCCGCCACAGCGAGACTGACGCAGACTTCTACTTCCAGGGCGATCAGGGCATGCTTCCGGTCCTCACCCCCCCACCCCCTCCTACGAGCCAATCAGAGACCTGAGGCTCTAGTCATAGAGCAAAGGAAGCGGAGCGTCCATTTGCCATCCGTAAGGAGAAACGGAAGTGTGAATGAAGTCTCCCTTACCTGGCACGCCGCGGGTAATGTCTGTCCCCACAGTCCTCCAGACTCTATGACCCGTCACTATGGAAACGACAAAGCCCCGAGCCCAGGCCTGTGGTGGGAGGCTGTCTCCTTTTCCCCTCTGCATGGAGGTCAATGAAGTTGGGGTCCACCGTAGCTGTGCCGCAGAATCTCAAAGCCAACTCATATCCAAAATATAAATGGCATTGTAAACTCCCACCTGCCATAGCTCCAGTGGGGATGGTTGTCCAATCTGTACCTGAGCACATTCAATGAAAGGGAATTCACCATTTTTCACTTTCCCCCCACTAAATAGTAGTTTATTTTTTCCAATTACATGTAAAAATAGTTTTCAACATTCACTTTGAGAAGATTTTGGGTTCCAAATTTTTTTCTCCTTCCTTCTCTCCCCTCTCCCCCCCCAGACAGCAAACAATCTGATGTAGGTTACACATGTAAAATTATATTAAACATATTTCCGTATTAGTCATGTTGTGAAAGAAAAAACAGAGAAAACTGCGAGAAAGAAAAATAAAAAGTGAAAATAGTATGCTTTGATCTGCATTCAGCCTTCATAGTTCTTTCTCTGGATATGGATAGCATTTTTCATCATGAGTCTTTTGGAATTGTCTTAGATTGTTGCATTGTTGAGAAGAGCCAAATCTATCAAAGCCGATCATCCAACAATGTTGCTGTTACTGGGTACAACCTTCTGGTTCTGCTCACTTCACTCAGCATCAGTTCATGTAAGTCTTTCCAGGTTTTTTTGAAATCTGCCTGCTCATCATTTCTTATAGCACAATAGTATTCCATTACATTCATATACCACAACTTGTTCAGCCATTCCCCAGTTGATGGCATCCACTCAATTTCCAATTCTTGGCCACCACAAGAAGAGCTACTATAAATATTTTTGTGCATGTGGGTCCTTTTCTCATTTTTATGATCTTTTTGGGATACAGACCTAGAAGTGATATTGCTGGGTCCAAGGGTTTGCACATTTTTATAGTCCTGTGGGCATAGTTCCAGATTGCTCTTCAGAATTGTTAGATCAGTCCACAACTCCACCAACAATGCATTAGTATTCCAATTTTCTCTTATCCCCAACATTTATAATTTTCCTGTTTTGTCATGTTGGCCAATCTGATAGATGTGATGTGGTACCTCAGAGTCGTTTTCATTTCTCTAATCAATAGTGATTTAGAGCATTTTTTCAGGAAACTATAGATAGCTTTAATTTCCTCATCTGAAAACTGCCTGTTCATATCCTTTGACCATTTATTAATTGGGGAATGACTTGTGTACTTACAAATTTGACTCAGTTCTCTATATATTTTAGAAATGGGGCCTTTATCAGAAACACTGGCAGTAAAAATTGTTTCCCAGCTTTCTGCTTTCTTTCTAATCTTGGTTGCATTGGCTCTGTTTGTACAAAACCTTTTTCATTTAATATAATCGAAACTGTCTATTTTACATTTCATAATGTTCTTTATCTCTTATTTGTTCATAAATTCTTTCCTTCTCCATAGGTCTGACAGGTAAACTATTCCCTGCTCTCCTAATTTGCTTATGGTATCACCCTTTATATCTACATCATATGCCCATTTTGACCTTATCTTGGTATCCAGTGTAAGACTTTGGTCTATGCCTTGTTTCTGCCTTACTATTTTCCAGTTTTCCCAGCAGTTTTTGTCTAATAGTGAGTTCTTATCCCAGAAGCTGGAGTCTTTGGGTGTATCAGATAGTAGATTACTATGGTCATTGACTACTATGTGTCTTGTGTACCTAATCTATTCCACTGATCTACCTCTCTATTTCTTAGCTAGTACCAAATGGTTTTGATGATTGCCAGTTTATAATACAGTTTTAGATCTGGTACAGCTAGGCTCCTTCCCTTTGCATTCTTCTTTCATTAATTCCCTTGATATTCTTGACCTTTTGTTCTCCTAGATCAATTTTGTTATTATTTTTTCTAGTGCTGTAAAATAATTTTTTGGCAGTTTAATTGGTGTGGCACTGGAGTTCACCATTTTTCAAGGCCACACATTGCAATTATTGGTCAGCTTTAATTTTTAGAAAGGCGTTTTCTTTTTCTTTTTTCTTGTATTGAGTGAAAAATGCTGCTTTTTTGAAGCTTCCATGCATTGCTCCCACATACCTGTTATTGCCAAGCACAAGTCTGATCCCTCTTCCTTCAAATACTTGAAGACAACTACCATATGTCTCCTAAGCCTTCTTCTCCAGGCTAACCTCCCCAACTCCTTCAACTAATCCTAAAATGGCATGGTTTTGAATCCCTTTGTTATCATGGATATATTCCCATGGACTAGATTCCAGTTAGCTGGGAGCAGGGAGGGTGAGCCTTTGTTTGAGACTTACATGACCTTGGTACCTTCCAGAGAATGGGTTTCACCAATGCTGTGTGATCTGATTGGTTCCTTCTATTTCATAATAAACTCATGATAGGAGCCAGCTCTTTGAGCTACCCCCTAAAAGGATACTAACAGGCCCTTATTTTCTTTTTGTCTCTTTTTCTGAGAGAGCAGGAGAGCTAAGAGCAGACTTAGATTTTCAAAGAAATAAGATAGGTCTCTTCTCCCTACCGCCCCCCAAAACACACATACATTTAAATCTAGGAGCTGTTAAAATCTGTTAAAATCAAGCTGTAAGCTTGTGTCAGTGTGAACCGAGAGGAGAGTTTCAGAACCGCAAAGTCCAACAATTTTCACTCAGCTTCACAGATTCTCTGTTCAAGAGAAACCAGTAATTGAAGTATCACAATTTCCGGGAAGGTATATAACAAAGCCAGATGCACTTGCCCCTGTAGCATGACAGGAAAATTCCTGAACAATGCTGAGTTCTTGGCCCCAGCCATAGAGAGGCAGGGGCATAACCTTTCAAGCACATGGCAGTCATGGAAAGGGGTGCCATTTGTTTAAGTTTTGGCCAGTCCTGAGGGTTACTTCTCTAGCATTCCCAAGTTTGAGTGATGAAATCAAGTTAGGTATTCTAGCCAGGAAAAAAAAAGGATGTCACTACCAGCATGATGCCAGAATCTAGACTTTTAGCCAGAGAAGGGAGATTCCTTAGCTGTAGGGGCTGCTTTGTGAGCTATCCCTGTAAGAGTATGTTATTTGGAAAGAGTGAGTTTGATAAGAAAAAGGTTGCTTGCCTATCTAGCTTCCGTTCTGGGGGAGTTCCAAATGGTGAAGTTGTACGATAGAGGACTTTAGGATCTTGGGAAAAGTGAAATATCACCAAAGAATAATATTGAATGATTATGGGCAATTGGGATTCCTTTATGTATTTTCTGTTTTTCTTTATGGGCTCCCATGAAGTCTTTGCATTTTTTGTATTTTCCATGGAGCAGAATAAAAGCTGTTCTATACCTGGTGAGCATACTGTTACCTTGAGTGCTTGTACAAGATTCTGTGTGTGGTTTGTCCTTTGTTCTTGAAGAGGACCATGTCATTAGGAAGATGATGTCATGACTTGCAATTGAATTGGATCTGAGTGAGAGAGGAATGTGCAAAGTCACCAGCCTCCCTCTTCTCCTCCAGAGCCATCTGGGTCCAATGGCCAGATATAGATCAGGACAACTGGAGACGGCCCAGAATGCAGTGAGAGACGATGGCCCTTTAGGAAAGGAGCCATATACCCATATTTGGGAAGAGCTAGATAAGAATTATATTTGGAGGTTTTCCTAGAGTAAACTCTATCAGGGTGGGAACCTGTGGCCTCAAGGACACATATGGCCCTCTAGGTCCTCAAGTGCAGCCCTTTGAATGAATCCAAACTTCACAGAACAAATCCGCTTAATAAAAGGATTTGTTCTGTAAAACTTGGATTCAGTCAAAAGGCCACACCCAAGGACCACAGAAAGCCACATGTGGCCTCAAGGCCACAGGTTGCCCACCCCTGCCAGTCTAGGTGAAGGAACAACCAGCCAAAGAGAGTAATATTTTTGGCGTTATCCTTTAAGATCAAACCCAGTCTGTGTAAACACAGAGCTTTGGGCTTCTAGGCTATGGGTTACAATAATAACACATTTATTTAGTGCTTTGTACTTTTCAAAGTACTTTCTTTCTTTTTTAAATTTTATTAATTTATTTTGATTTATCAACAATCACTTCCATAAGCTTTTGAGTTGAAAGTTCTTCTCCCCCTTCCTCCCCTCCACCCTTCCCAAGACAGCGCACAATCTGATATAGGCCTTACATTTACATTCCTATTAAACATATTTTCACATTAGTGAAGTTGTAAGTAAAAATTAAAACCAATAGGAGGAACCATCAGAAAAATGAAACAAAACTCAACAGAAGGTAAAAATAAGTGATAGCGATTTGACTTCCATAGTTCTTTCTTTGGATGTGGACAGCATTTTCCATCCCGAGGCCTCTGGAGATGTCTTAGATCCCTGTAATGCTGAGAAGGGTTCAGTTTAACAATATTAGTCACTGCATAATATGGCTGTTATTGTGTACAAAGTCCTCTTGGTTCTGCTCACTTCACTCAGCATCAGACCATATAAGTCTTTCCATGTTTTTCTGAAGTCAGCCTGTTCATCATTTCTTATAGCACAATAATATTCCATTACATTCATATACCACAACTTGTTCAGCCATTCCCCAATTGATGGGCATCCTCTCAATTTCCAATTCTTTGCCACCACAAAAAGAGCTGCTATGAATATTTGTGTACATGTGGGTCCTTTTCCCATTTGTTTGATCTCTTTGGGATATAGCCCTAGAAGTGCTATTGCTGGATCAAAGGGTATGCACATTTTTGTAGCCCTTTGGGCATAGTTCCAAATGGTTCTCCAAAATGGTTGAATCATTTCACAACTCTACCAACAATGTACTAGTGTTCCAATTTTCCCACATCTTCTCCAACATTTATCATTTTCCTGTTTTGTCATGTTGGCCAATCTGATAGGTGTGATGTGGTACCTCAGAGTTGTTTTGATTTGCATTTCTCTAGTCAATAATGATTTAGAGCATTTTTTCATATGACTATAGATGGCTTTAATTTCTTCATCTGAGAACTGTCTGTTTATATCCTTTGACCATTTAACAACTGGGGAATGGCTTGTGTTCTTCTAAATTTGTCTTAATTCTTTATGTATTTTAGAAATGAGGCCTTTATCAGAGAGACTGGTTTTAAAATTTCTTTCCCAATTTTCTTCTAATCTTATTTGCATTGGCTTTGTTTGTGCAAAAACTTTTCAATTTAATGTAATCAAAATTATCCATTTTGCTTTTCATAATGTTCCCTATCTCCTGTTTGGTGATGAATTCTTCTGTTCTCCATAGATCTGATAGGTAAACTATTTCTTGTTCTCCCAGTTTACTTATGGTATCAGCCTTTATATCTAAGTCATGAACCCATTTTGACTTTATTTTGGTATATGGTGTGAGATTTGGGTCTATGCCTAGTTTCTGCCATACTCTTTTCCAATTTTCCCAGCATTTTTTTTCAAAGAGTGGGTTCTTATCCCAGAAGCTGGGGTCTCAAAGTACTTTCTTTCACATCCCTAGAGATAACTTAGCATAGTGGAAGGAACATCACATTTAGAGATGAAAGACCTGGGTTTAAATCCCAGTTCATATACCTACTTCCTTGGGACCTTGAGCAGGTCCCTTTAACCCTCTGGCCTCAGTTTCCTTTTCTGTGAAATAAAGGAAGTTTAAATGAGCTCCAAGGACTCTACCAGGTCTAACACTCTATTATCTGAATGTCTGTGTTGTTTAATAGAGAAAGCACTTTCTAATCAAGAAACTTGGTTTCCAATCCTGACTTTGCTATTTAATTGCCTATGTGACCTTGGCATAGTAACATCTTCTCTTTGGGCTCCAGTTTCCTCATCTGTAAAATGAGGGTGTTGGTCACTAAATTATTTGTACCCTTTGACCCAGACATTTCATAGTTGGGCAAATATCCTAAGCAGGTCAAAGATACAAAGAGAAATTTCATGTACAATGTAAAGGGAGTTTGCTCCAGCCCCTTCCCCTGTCCCATATGAAGACTAAGGTTCTCCAGTACATTAGAGGGTGGCAGAGGAGGGGCTCTTCTCTCTGCCATTGACTAGAGTGGAGGTTCCCAAACTTATTTGGCCTATCATCTCCTTTAAAAAAAAAAACACTTGGTGCCCCCTGGAAATCTACTTTCTTTAACTCTTTAATTTTTTTAAAAATTTGTAGCATTTCAAAAATATATAATTTTTTTTAAATGACACATCTTAAATTCAATAATTTATAGTAAATTTGTGGGGTTTTTCCTGCATTGAAATTTTGATGATGCAATATTGCACCATGTAACCACATGGTATCGTATTATAATAAGTCATTACATGTACATATTCCTGCCGATGCATGCTGGACTTTCAGACAACGCACACACATGCCAACACTTGCTTGTTAAGACCTGTAGGCAGACTTGACCACTGATCAGTTATAACTTGCATTTTGTGTGTTTATTTGGAAAATGATGTAATCACTATGACTTTAACTCTGTTACACAACAGATGAAACATGTACAAAGGGTTTTTCAAATTTTTCTTCTCTTCTTTTCTTATGTTTCGCTGCCTGCTTATTTTTATTCAACACCCTCCCCAGTTGCAACTGAGGCTACTAACCCCCCCCATCATTCCAGTGCCCTCCAGAAGGTGGTATCACCCACTTTGGGAACCTATAGGCTACAGCATCCCTTGACTGTGTTCCCTAAATTTTAGGGACCCAGTTAGTAGCACCCCAGTTCTTTAATTTTTTTTTTTTTGGTGAGGGCAATTGGGGTTAAGTGACTTGCCCAGGGTCACGCAGCTAGTGAGTGTTATGTGTCTGAGGCCAGATTTGAACTCAGGTCCTCCTGACTCCAGGGCCAGTGCTCTATCCACTGCACTGCCACCTAGCTGCCCCTCAGTTCTTTAATTTAAATAAAACATCAGATTGTCTTTTACAAAGGAATATTAACTTCAAAGACATATCAGGAAGAAACATACAAATACTTTTCTTAACACTGGAGAGCATAATCCTTATAACCCTCCTCAGCCTCAGGGAAGGGAGGAGGATTAGGCTCACAGTTTAATTCAGTTTCTGCACAGCATTTGTCTCACCAAGTTTATGTTAAAAGCCACCCCCTACCCAGGCTAGCTTTCAGGGACTCTGGTTTCTCAGGGTATCCCTACTGGGCTGCCTGTAACATCTGGTTTGGAATTCTAGGCTCTGAGATCCCCGTAGTTCAAGCTCCTGGGTTGGGGACCCCACTTCCTGAAATTAGAACTGAAAAGATCAAACAAAACCCCAAGCTCATTTCTTGGAACCACATGGCTGAAAGGTATGGGGGTAGGGTGGGGAGGGGAAGGCTCAACCAGGGGGTGTGCAGGTAAGTGTTTAACAACCAGTTTGGAGTCAGGAGAGCCAGTGTCCATACAACACTCTTTCAAGTTCAATCTGCATTATTAACATTTTCTCCATCACTTTCTTAAGTCTGAATAATCAAAAACACAGTAAATCAAGCCTTGATGCACAACCAATTTGCAAGGTATACATGCTCACAATAAAACTTTAACAATAGGTTCCCAGTTTGAGCTGGCTGCAGCACATTCCCTGCTTGTCTTCTTTCCCATGGGTAACACCATTTTAGGTCATCTGGGCATGTGCCAGAATCTTCTCACAATACCATAATATTAATAACAGCACTTTTTGTGAAAATAAGAAACTGAAAAGAAAATTAGTGTTCACTGATTTTGGGGAATGGCTAAACAAATTATAATTTATGGATGTAATGGAATGTTATTGCACCAAAAGAAATGATAATTGTGTATAACTCAGAGAAACATGGAAAGGACTGAGTGAAGTGATGCAGAACAAAGTAAACAGAACCAAGAGAGCAAGATATACAGTGATTGCAATAATGTAAATGAAAAGAACAACATGAAGCTGAATGTTGGGTAATCATAATAAACAAACTTGTTCCTGGAGAATAGATGAAGAAAAGCCCCTCTCTCCTTTCAATCAATCAATAAACCAATTAATAAACATTTATTAACTGCCTACTATGTACCAAGCTAGGGCAGTTAGGTAATGCAGTAGACAGAGTGCCAGGCCTGGAGTCAGGAAGACCTGAGTTCAAATCTAGCCTCAGACACTTACTAGCTGTGTGGCCTTGGGCAAGTCACTTAACTCTGCTTCAGTTTCCTCATTTATAAAATGAGCTGGAAAAGGGAGTTCCACTTCTGGGAACCAAGATGGCAGAGAAAGAAGTAAGTCACACTTACCTTCCGTTATTAACCTCTGAAAGCCCAGAAAATATTGCCCCAGGAAAAACCCTGAAACCGCTGAACCAGAAAAAGACGGGATGCAGCAGTCCAGTATCCCAGGAAGCTTGAGGGATTAACGGGAAAGACCCCCACTTGCCCTGGGGGAAGGGGAGCAGTACAGAATGGGAGGCTTCCTAGCAAGCTAGCGGAAAGCCCCACCTCAGCATACCAGGAGGAGGTCCTGAAACTCAGGTGGTGGAGCAGGCAAACACCAATACCAGGACCCCTGAGTGCCTCAGTGAGGGTGAGGGAACCAGTGGAAACCAGCTTGGGAAACCACCAGATGCCTTGGCATTCTACAGCAACTGGGTCTCCCAGTGCCTCAGCAAAACTAAGGGAAGCAGCCTTCCAAGGGGCCTCAGGCAGATAAACATCCTACAACATTTATCTGAAAGGAGCTGAAGAAAGCCAAAGGAAGGAAAGGCCGGGGTAAGCAGGAAATCTCCAGGGGCCACACTACCCAATCCTACCCCTGGAGTTCCAGTGTTGCTGATTCCAGCCCAACACCAGGTAAGCTGGCAGAACCCTACAGCCTCCAACTGCCAACATTGGAAGCCCCAGCACACAAAGCCAGTGACTAGGCCCTAGGCTCACAACACAAGAAGCCTGGGTCAGTGCCTTCTGCTCCCCAGCAGGTGAGCTCAATCTCTTTAAAGGCCAGGAAATATAGTAAACACCATGAGCAAAAAGAAAACATTCGATAGATTCTTATTATGGAGACAGTGAAGATCAAGGCAGAAATTCTGAAGAGGACAACATTGTCAACAAACCCATGTCTGGAACCTCAAAAGGTATTATGAACTGGTCTGAAGCCCAAAAAAACTTTCTTAGAAGAGCTCAAGAAGGATTTTGAAAGTCAAATGAGAGAGGTAGAATTAAAAATGGGAAAAGAAATGAGAGGTATGCAAGAGAGAGTCAATAGCTTGGAAAAGGAAGGACAAAATTTAACTGTAGAAAACAAGTCCTTAAAAAATACAATTGGCCAAATGGAGAAGGAGGTACAAAATCTAATAGAAAAAAAACAATTTGTTAAAAATTAGAATTAGGCAAATGGAAACTAATGACTCTGAGAGTGCAAGAATCAGTCAGACAGAAACAAAAGAGTGAAAAAATAGATGAAAATTGTAAAATACCTCTTTGGTAAAGCAACTGGAAAATTGATCCAGGTGAGACAATTTAAAAATTATTGGTCTACCTGAAAATCATGATGAAAAAAAGAGTCTGGACAGTATCTTTCAGGAAATCATAAAGAAAAACTGCCCTGAGGTCCTAGAACTAGAGGCTAAAATAGCCATAGAAAGAAGCCACTGATCACTTCCTGAAATAGATCCCAAATTGGAAATGCCAAGAAATATAGTAGCCAAATTCCAAAATTACCAGGTCAAAGAGAAAATACTGCAAGCAGCCAGAAAGAAACAATTTAAATATCATGGAACCACAGTCAGGATTACACAGGACCTTGCAGCTTCTACATTAAAAGACCATAGGGAGTAGAATATGATATTCCTTAAGGCAAAGGAGCTTGGATTACAAGCAAGGATCAACTACCCAGTGAAAATGAGCATGATCTTTCAGGGGAGGAGATGGATATTCAGTGAAATAGGAACTTCCACACCTTCCTGATAAAAAGACCAGAGCTCAACAGAAAATTTGATCTTCAAATACAAGATTCAAGAGAGACATAGAAAGGTAAAGAGGATAGAAAGAAACAACATGTTATTAATAAGGGCAAACTGTTTACATCCCTACAAGGGAAGATGGCATGTAGAACTCTTGAGAACTGTATTGTTATTACACCATGTTAAAGGGGTACACCTAAAGGGAGTGAGTGTAAATTGACTTTGATGTAATGATAAAAAAAATGTAATCAAGTGGGTTAAATGGATCCAAGTAAGTGGATTAATCTAATCTAAGGAAATGTGCTGAGAGAAAAGGAAAGGAGGAGGCAGACAAGGGTAAATTATATTACAGGAAAAGGCATAAAATCCTATTATATAGCAAAGGGAAAGAAGGAAGGGAGATGAGCATTGTTTGAACCTTACTCTCATCAGATTTGGCTCAAGAAGGGAATAACATAATCAGTTAGGTATAGAAATCTAACTTCCTTATAGGCAGTAGGAAGGAAAAGGGGAAAGAAAAGGGAGGGAGGATAGAAGGGAGGGAGGAAGTAGTAAGGGTAAAGGGGAAGAATAGAAGGGTAAAGGAGGCTAATAGAAGAAAGGCAGGACTGAGGGAGGCAGTGGTCAAAAGTAAAATGAGCTAGAGAAGGAAATGGCAAACCGCTCGGTATCTTTACCAAGAAAACCCCAAATGGAGTCATGAAGATTCAGACACAACTGAAAAATGACTGAATAACAACAACAAAAATGTGTCAAGCCCTGAGCTAAGTACTGGAGCTTACAGCCTAACATATGGAATGCTGCACCACTGTCACATAGAGTTGATACACATCATTTAGTTTTGCTTCAGTCTTTTCCCCCCTTTTGTTATAAAGCAAAATTTACTGGGAGGGGAATGGAGGAGGCAGTACATCTGGAAATGATAGGCTATAAATGAAAAGGGAAAAATAAACCTTAAATTAATAGATATAAATAAAATCTAGCCACACACCCCCCACAAAAAAAAGCCCAAACAATTAAATGAAATGGTCTCTAAGGTTTCTCCCAGCTTTAAGATCTATTCTCTACTGTACCCACATCCCAACCTGAACTGATGCATCCTTTTTATTAATTATTTCAATAACATTCTCTGGTTTTGCATCACAATCATCAACAAATATTTATTGAGAGCCTATTGTCTAGGGATGGGATTGGTGCAGGGAGGGAGAGAAAGCTAATACATGCCAGGCATAGTGCTAAGCAGTGGGTAAACAAAGAGAAACACAAAAACAATCCTTGCCCTCAAGAAGCTTGCATTCTAATATGTATGCATGTATATGAGGTAGATTTATAATAATGCATCATAGAATATATAAATGATACAATAAATAGGTATATACATTTATTATATATAATAAACAGATGCATACATATGTGTATGTATCTATTTATTTATGTATTGTCTCTCCAATTAGAATGTAAACTCTTCGAAGTCAAGGACTGTTTCTATGTTTTTCTTTGTATGCCCACTGCTTAGCACTGGCTTGGCACATGCTTAATGCCTAACAAATGCTATCTATCTATGCTATGTATCTATGTACCTATGCTTGTAAATAAGTATGTATGTATCTATCATCTGTCTAACTTTGAGGAACTTACTGGGTCCACAGGAGCTGGGATAATGCTCCCACTTTCTGTTCTATACCCAGGTATGCAGTCCTAAGAGGGCAGGACTGGAGTCCTGCTCTCTAATGAGGAGAGTTAGGTTCCTTGTTTTCATCCTCTTCAGCTTCTTAAAGCACTCCTTGGGTTATGACTCACATCTATGATTTCCCCAAAAGGGGGAGTTTTCTACTGAAGTACAATAGGTATTAAGAATGGGACAGATATTTTATTCAAAACCAGGAAGGGCAACTGTGAACATGCTCAATGGACCCTTCTTACATTTACATGCTCCAGAATAGATACAAGATATCCTCAGATGACAGGGCGCTAGCAGCTGGGGGAGAACCAGAAAGACCTTCTGAAGGACTTAGCATCTGAGCCTATTCTCAAAGGAAGCCTGGGATTTCAAGAGGAGGAGTTGAGGAAGCAGAGCATTCCCAAGCATGGAGTAGAGCCAGTACAACAGTACAGAGACAGGAAATGGAATGTCTCATGTGTGAAGAACAGCACGTAGGCCAGTTTAGCTTGACAATGGAGTCAATGGAGAAGAGTAATATGTAAGAAAACTAGAAAGGTAGGGAAAGATCAGGTTGTGAAGAGCTGAAATGGCAAACAGAGAAGTTTACTCTAGAGGTAAGAAAGCCACCAGAGGTTAAGTAAGAGTATGATAATGATTAGACTTGAACTTTAGGAAAATCACTTTGGCAAATATGGGAAATGGATTGGAGTGGGGAGAGACAGGGAAAAACAATTAATGGTCTATGGCAATAGTCCAAGAGGAAGACAATGAGGTGCTGAACTAAGGTAGTCACTATGTGAATAGGGGGAAGAGGATGGCTTGAAAGAAGCCAGGGAAGCCTACAGGAGATGAGAAGAGAGACAATTCCAGGCACAGCCAGTGAAAATGCCCAACTGTAAGATGGAGGGTCTTGTGCAATGAATAGCAGAAGCATCAATGTCATTGAATTGCAGAGTATGTGAAAGAGAGGAAGGTATATGAAGGCTGGAAGGGTAGGAAGGGGCCAGGTTGTGAGGGACTTTAACAGTAGGTGATAAGAAGCCAGTGGAGTTTATAAAGCATGTGTTGGGGAGGGAAGGGAATGACACGCTCGTATCTGTGTGTTAGGAATATTCTGATATAGCTGAGTGGAGAATGGGGGAAGATTTGAGATAGAACAGCCAGAAGGCTACTGCAGTAATCTAAATGTGAGGGGATGAGGGCCTGAACCAGGGCGGTGGCAGTATCAGAGGAGAGAAGGGGGATTTTCTGAGAGATGTTATGAAGGTAGGCTCGACAGGACTTGGCAACTAATTGGATATGGAGAATGAGAGCATGTGAAAAATGGAGTATGACACCTAGGTTTCCCACGTGGTGGTGCCCTTGACAGTATTGAGGAAGCCAGAAAGAGGGGAGGTTCTCTGAGGAAAGACAACAAATTTAGTTTGGACATGCTGAGTTTAAGATGTCTATGGGACATCTATTTCGAGATGTCCAACAGGCAGTTGGAGATACAAGACTAGAAGTCAGGAGAGAGGTTAGGGCTGGATAAATAGGTCTGAGAAACATTTGCATAGAGATGATAACTGAATCTATGGGAGCTGATGAGATCAACAAGTGAAATAGTATAGAGGGAGAAGAAAAGAAAACCCAAGACAGAGCCCTGTCAGCCACCCGCAGTTAGGGGCTGTGAGCTAGATGAAGGTCGAGCAAAGGAGACTGAAAAGGAAAGAGCAGACAAGTAGGAGGAGAACCAGAAGAGAGTAGTGTCACAAAAACCTAGAGAGAAGAACATATCAGGAAGAGGCTAGCAACAGTATCAAAGTTTCCAGAGATCAGAAGTATGAGAATTAAGGAAAGGCCATTAGATTTGACAATTTTAAAATCCTTAGGAGCTTTGGAGAGAACAGTTTCAGTTGAATGATGAGGCTGGAAGCCGGACTGCAGAGAGTTAAGAGAGTGAGACAAAAAGAGGTTGATGCAAAGGCAGTTGATGACATGAACTGGATCTCAAGAGTGAGATCATGGGACAGCTAGATGGAGCAGTGGATAGAGCATCAGCCCTGAAGTCATGGGGACCTGGGTTCAAATCTGGACTCAGACCAAGCACTTGACACTTACTAGCTGTGTGACTCTGGGCAAATCACTTAACCTCAATTGCCCAACCAAAAAAAATGTTTTTTAAAACAGTGAGATCAGGGCTAGATACATGGATCTGGGAATCATCTGTATATAGTGATGCTAAATGAGCCCAAGGGAGCTGATGAGTACACCAAGTAAGAGAGTATAGAAATGAGAAAAGGGCCTGAGAGAGTCTCAGGGTACCACCATGGTTAGTGAGTGATATTTGGATGAAGGTCCAGCAAAGGACATTGACAGGTAGTCATACTGGTAGAAGGAGAACCAGAAGAGATCAATGCCACAAAAACCTAGAGAGGACTGAGCATTCAGGAGAGGATGACCAGTAATGTCAAATTCTGCAGAAAAGACAAGAAAAATATCAAAGTTAATGAGTCAATTCTAGCAGCCACTCCCCCTTTAAAAACAACAACAACACTATTTTGAGTTCAATAAGTGTATATGTGTGTTTGTGTGTGTGTGTGTGTGTGTGTGTAAGTGGGGTGGGATCTTCCATCTCCCTAGGAAGCTTGTTCAAAGTTGCCCTTTGTGATTCTAAGCGACCATGTGAAAGCTTTGGGGAGGTGGGGGAGGGGTGTGTGTGTGCTGTTTCTGGCCATGTGTAACTCCTTACTAAGGGGTCTGAGGTGAGTTCTGGTGATAGAGCTGGAAGAGCTGATGATTCAGTGGATGTACAAAAAGAGGCTGGTCTATTTACTCGAGTTTAACACTGTACTTGAGCTTCCTGCTCTGGAAGGACACTTTGTTCAATGCACACAGATTTATGGTTGTCTTATGTGGTCCTGGGCTGAATGAAGGAGCTTATCTTTGTTTCTTTTTGGATTTTTGTTCAGTCTGGTGCCCTTTCTAGATTTCTGCTAGAATGGATGTAGCAGGAAAGGCATTGTGGTTTAGTGGATAGAGAGCTACTGTAAAAGTCAGAAAGTACAAGTCCTGCCTCTGAAACATACTAACCAAATGATTCTGAGCAAGTAGCTTAACCTCTCAGTGCTCTAGGCAGTTTTTTAAGTCCAAAAGTTGCAGAGAAAGGTGCTGACATGCATTGGTAGACGGTCTTTCCTTACACAGGAATTCCCTATCCCAGTAAAATCACAGGTCCAATCCCTGCGCGAGAGGGCTTTGCTCCTCTTTGACCTTTCATGAAACAAGCATAAAAGAAAATTCCAGACTTATCTCTTAAGGAGCACCTAAAGTATAGCTGATCTTTTCCCTAGCTAATGTCCAGGATTTCCTTCCAATTTAGTCAGATAACTTTTTCACGCTTCATAAAAGGATGACAAGACATTATAGACCTATCTTTGCATTTTTTAGTACATTCTGAGCATACCTCATTACCTCTGTTATTTGCCCCATACTTTCTGTGATTATATCAGCTAGCTAAGGAAAAGAATCAGGATCAACCTATCCATGGCTCCCACACTACACTTGTAACAAAGAAGAAAGAAAAAGAAGTTCAGCAAAACTAACCATTATATCAACCAAGTTTTGTAGTATATGCAATGTTCCACACCCATAGGTTCCCCCCTCCCCACTCCAACCCCACACTGCACACGTGTGTGCACACATACACATACATACACACACTCTTCTTCAGAGAGGGGAGGGAAATACATTTCCTGATTTCTTCTCCAGGGCCAAACGATTATTACCCAAAGGT
Organism: Phascolarctos cinereus; assembly: GCF_003287225.1. Classification (NCBI taxonomy): domain Eukaryota; kingdom Metazoa; phylum Chordata; class Mammalia; order Diprotodontia; family Phascolarctidae; genus Phascolarctos; species Phascolarctos cinereus. The sequence continues at coordinate 227,300,837 of NW_027555736.1, forward strand.
TATCCATGTCCTTAAATTTTGATGCCCAGAACTGAACACAGTATTCCAGATGAACTCTAACAAGGGTAGTGCCTGGAGGGAAATCTCCCAGGCAGACCATTCTCATTTTTAGGAAGATAAAATCTAAATGTGTATCTTTCTAACTTCTTCCTATTGTGTTAGTGTACTCTATTGTCCAATGTGTTAGCTATCTCTTATAGCTTTGTAGCAACCCCTCATTTAATAAGGATGCCATTTATTCCTTTATCAAAGTCACTAATACAAATGTTAAATAGCATATGACCAAACAGATCCCCAGGGCACTCCACTGGAGATTTACTACCAAATTAACATCAAGCCATTAATGGGGTCCAGTCATGTGGGTCCAGCCATGTACCTACTTCTGAATCCATTTAATTGTCCTGTCACACTAGCCTGCATCTTCCATGCTTTCCATAAGAAAAGCATGTGCTACTTTATTAAGCACTGTTAAAATCTAAGTAAATTATATATGTGTGTATGCATGTGTGTGTGCACCCATGTGTGTATATGTAACTTCTACATCTACATCGAGAGAGAGAGAGAGAGAGAGAGAGAGAGAGAGAGAGAGAGAGAGTGAGCATTCCTCTGTTCTACCAGTTTAGTAACCCTATCAAAAAGAGGCTATAAGTTTAGTATGGCATGTCCTATTCTTGATGAAGCCATGTTGGTTCTTGGGATCACTGCTTCCTTTTCTATGTTCATTAACCATCTCACAAATTGAAGCTCACTACAATTTTCACATTCCATTCTTTTCCCTTTTTTTGGTGAAAATCAAGACATTTGCCCTTCCCTGGTCCTGCAATCCTCTCCTGTTCTCTGCGGTCGTTCAAATGTAAATGACAGTAGCTCAGCAATCACATCTACCAGTTCTTTCTATACCTGAGGATATAGTTTATGTGGGTCAAGTGACTTGAATTCTTTAATGTCAAATACATGCTCTTTTGTTTTTTCCTTATTTATCTGTATTAGTGTTCTTTTGGGAGGGGGGGTTGGGTTTTTTTTTTTTAGGCAAAGATTCTCCTTGGCAGAATAAATAGAAGGAGAATAAGAATTGAACGTCTCTTCCTTCTCTCATGCAAATATCATTGTCGTATCCACCCCAAGCAGTGGTTCTATCCCTTCTTTACTTTTCCTTTTTTATCACAGTATAGGGTTTTAAAACCTCCCACCTTTTTGTTATCCATAGCTTTCCTCATCCACTTCAGCTTATTTTGAGTTTTAGTACTCCCAACTCTTTTCTTACTGAATTGTGCCATGATTTTACATTAATCCTCTGATATCTGCTTTTGCTTCCATTTTCTGTACCTATCTTTAAAAAATCTGGGTTGGTTGGTGAGTTCTCTGTGAATTCACATTAGTCTCTTCTTTTAAAAAAATTAATATTTTATTTTTCCCCAATTACATGTAAAAACAATTTTAACATTCTTTTTTTTCAAATTTTAAATTCTAAATTCTCTTCCTCCCTTCTCTCCCTCAGCATTGAGAAGGCAAGCAATTTGACCTAGGTTATACACGTATAGTCACGCAAACACATTCCATGTAAGTCATGCTGTGAAAGAAAACACAGACATAAAAAGTAAAGAAAGTAAAGAAAAAGTATCTTCGATTTGCATTCAGCCTCCACCAGTTCTTTCTCAGGAGATGGACAGCGCCTTTCACCATAAGTCCTTCAGAATTTTCTTGGATCATTGTATTGCTGAGAATAGCTAAGTTATTCACAGTAAATCATTATACAATATTGCTGTGACTGTTTACAATGTTTTCCTGGTTCTGCTCATTTTACTTTGCATTAGTTCACGTAAGTCTTTCTGCGTTTTTCTGAGAGCATGTTGCTCGTCCTTTCTTTTTCTTTCTCTTTTCTTTCTTTCTTTTTTTTGTGAGGCAATTGGGGTTAAGTGACTGTTGCTTGTCCTTTCTTATAGCACAACCATATTCCATCACAATCACATACAACAACTTATTCAGCCATTCCCCAATTGATGGACATCCCCTCCATTTCCAATTCTTTGCCACCACAAAAAGAGCTGCTATAAATATTTTTGTACATATTTTTATTATTTTTTATCTCTTTGGGATACAGACCTTGTAGTGGTATGTCTGGGTCAAAGGGTATGCATGGTTTTATAGTCCTTTGGGCATAGTTCCAAATTGCTCTCCAGAAGAGTTGAATCAGTATATAGTTTCACCAACAATGCATTAGTATTTTAATTTTCCCACATCCCCTCCAACATTTATTCTTTTCTTTTTCTGGTCATATTAGCCAATCTGATAGGTGTGTGCTGGCAGCTCACAATTGTTTTAATTTGCATTTCTCTAATAGCAATTTAGAGCATTTTTTCATATGACTATAGATAGCTTTGATTATAGGGGTCCCTTTGCTGGCACCAGGGGCAGGACTCTGTTGCATTGCCCATATTTGGTTCTGAGTCTCAAGAGCACACTTTGCAGCCACAAGGAGTGAGGGACCCTGGTCCCTGTTCCAGTGAAGGGTGCTTGTGGTCACTCACAGACCAGTGCATAGTACAGGAGATTAGTACACACCTCTCCCTAAATCATACCACTTTGGAAGAACTGAAAACTCACAGGTCCCCAGAATTACCTCTGAAAACAGCTGCACAAAAAACCTGAAGCTTGAGACAGTGCCCCCTTCCCTTCAGAAGCAGAGCCCCACTTTAGCATAGGGTTAAAAGTCAAAAATAGGTTGGAAAATGAGCAAACAGAAGAAAAAGATCCTGACTGTAGAAAGTTACTATGGTATCAAGGAAGATCAAAACACAAACTCGGAATAAGACAACAAAGTGAAAACTCCTACAACCAAAGATGAATTGGCCCCAGGCTATAGAAGAGCTCAAAAAGGGTTTTAAAAATCAAGTAAGAGAGGTAGAGGAAAAATTGGGAAGAGAAATGAGTGTGATGCAAGAAAATCATGAAAAAAGAGTCAATGGCTTGGTAAAGAAGGCACAAAAAAATACTGAACAAAACAACACCTTAAAAAACAGAATAGGCCAAATGGAAAAAGAGGTACAAAAGTCCACTGAAGAAAAGAACTCATTAAAAATAGGACTGGCTAAATGGAGAAGGAGGTACAAATGTTCATGAAGAAAATAATTCCTTAAAAATTAGAATTGAGCAAATGGAAGCTAATGACTCTATGAGACATCAAGAAACAATAAAACAAAATCGAAAGCATAAAAAAAGAAGAAATATCTTATTAGAAAAACAAGTGACATGGAAAATAGATTCAGGAGAGACAATATAAGAATTATTTCAGGACTAGCAATGATAAAGAAAGAGCCTAGACATCATCTCCTTCTGACCCATGGTCTGATCCCCTTACCATCTGTGGGCGAAGAGGTCCAGATACCAGCACTGTTGCCACTGATACAGTCCCTCCCAAGGCCTGCTCTTTGTTTGCTGGGGCCTGGTCTAGGATGGTGCCTCCTGGACTGGACTGCGCTCCACTCTCTGGTGCAACAGACCTTTCCTGCCAATCTTCTAAGTTGTCTTAGGCTAGAAAGGTTTTTTTGCTCTATCCTTTTGTGGGTTATGCTGCTCTAGAATTTGTTTTGGGACATTATTTGAAGGTATTTGGAGGGATTTGGGAGAGAGCTCAGGCAAGTCTCTTCTTTTTTCTCTGCCATCTTGGCTCTGCCTCCCACATTAGTCTCTTCAGAGAACTATTTCCCTCCTCACTGGATTTCTCTTTGTGTCTTCAGAATTTCTATTCTTTGGAATAGTCCATCCCTCCTCAGCTGACTTTGCCTTTAGGATTTACACCCACAGCATTTCATCTATCCTTCCTTTGAAATATGCTCTCCCAAAATGTAGGGTGTATGTCAGACTATGTCTAGCTTTCATTTCTTTCTCTACCACAAACTCTAGGGGAGAGTGGTCACTTCTTCTTAAAATCCCACCATTTCTGCCCTAGCAACCAGTTTCTTCATGTTGGTAAGAATGAGATCCAGAATAGAATTCTACTGATTTCCTCACTTTTTGAAGAATGAAATTAGCTCTAAGGCAACTTTTTACAGACTATCAACTGTTCTGCCTGTGGCAGAGAGAGAACCCTAGCAGATACCTGGATAATCGAAGTCATACCTATGAACTAGGTTTATTTCCTGATTCCTTTTCCTGCCCAGGTGGTCTACAAAATCCCTTCTGTTTCACCCTACATTGCTCTTCATCCAGTTATGCTTTACCAGGTTTCACCACTCTGGTTCCTGGATTTCCTTACATGTATGTACCTTCTTAATATACAAAGCTAACACTTCCCCTTTATTTATGCTGTTGCTTTTGAAAAAGGTATACATATCTTGAGCTACAATCTAGTCATGGTTTTCATTTCACCAAGACTTGATAATAAGTATAATGTAAAATCTGTCTACTCGGATTAGGAATTCTTGTTCTTCTTGCTTATTGGCTAAACATTGGGCATTTATATATAGACATTTGAGGCCATGACTCCTTTCTTGGATTTTGTTTGCTAGGTGCTTTTAAAGGGAAGAAATGACATTCTTCTTCCTCCATTGTCCTCTCTATGATATCTAGCATGGTGAAGTAGTTTTGTTTTTTTTTCCTCTCCTCCACACTTTTTAGTTTAAAACTCACTTGATTATGTAAGAGATTATGCATGGGTCTTATGGATCTTATGGATCATGCATGTTAGTAAGCTTGTAGGGGCCATCCCATACAGTGCGCTCTAGAATTCCTTTGACAACTTCAAGGAAAATGTGGGGCTTGGCACTGAAGGGCTTGATACTTTGAAATGATGAAGCATTGGCCTCTGAGCAGGAAGAGCCAATGACTCAGTGGATCTCTAAAAAGGAATGACCCTGCCCTGGGACCTTCTTCTTTTTCTATCTACAGATGCAACTCTATTCTTGGAGGAGTAGGGGAAAGAGACCTTTTGTCTACTCTGGGAGAAATGTTGATTTGGGAGCAATTTTAGGCAATAGTGGGTCTGGCCTTGGGCCCTTGGCTTCTTCTGTTTTCTTTCTTTTCTGAGCATAGGTGATAAAACAGCAGTCCTGATTGCAGAAAAACCTGGAAAGACTTACATGAACTGATGCTCAGTGAAGTGAGCAGAACCAGGAGAACATTGTACACAGTAACAGCAACGTTGTGTGATGAACAACTTTGGTAGACTCAGCTCTTTTCAGCAATACAATGATCTAAGATAATTACAAAAGACTTATGATGGAAAATGCTATCCACATCCAGAGAAAGAACTATGGAGTCTGAATGCAGATCAAAACACTATTTTTTCTCTTATTCTTCTTTCTCATGGTTTTTCCCTTTTGTTCTGATTCTTTTTTTCACAACATGACTAATATGGAAATATGATTGTACATGTATGACCTGTATCAGATTGCTTGCTCTCTTGGGGAGGGAGGAAGGGAGAGAGAGAGAAAAAAAAATTTGGAATTCAAAATCTTATAAAAGTGAATGTTGAAAACTATCTTTACATGTAATTGGAAAAAAAATAAAATACTATTAAGTGGGAGAAAAAACTAAAAAAAAGAAACAACAATCCTGAAATGGATGTGTCTAGACTTGGAGGACATACTGTGTGTTCAAGCGGTCTGTAGCTCCTTAGTCTCAGTCAATGCTATCTACACCTGGGGAGGACTCCCCTTACAGCTGCTACGGTTCTTGTTGAAGAAAATGATCATTGGTTGGAGAATGATTCCAGCTCCCCACCCCCACCCCAACCCAACTTGCCAGAAGACATAGACCTAAGGAATTGTTTGGACAGTGGAGAACAGTGGTGAAGTGTAAAGTGAGTATTTAGCATTCTCACAAACTGCATTATGTCTTAATGTATTAAGTATCAATCTCTTGGGAGAGAATAATAATACTTATGCTATTGTTTCTATTTGTTTTTTAAAAATATTTATTTTGTTTATTTCTTTGTTACATTTTGAGTTCTGAACTTTCTCCCTCCATCCCTTTCAACCCCACAGTAGAGAAGTCCAACATTTGATACAGATATATATGTGAAACCATATATCAATTCTATCTCTGGGGGTAGATAGCATATTCCTTTATAGGTCCCTTGTAGTTCATTTGAATATTCATATTATTCAGAATACATTCATAGTTACTCTTTGAACAATATTGCTTACTCTATACAACATTCTCTTGGTTCTCCTCATTTTACTTTTCGTTATTTCATGCAAGTCTTTCCATGTTTTTCTAAAATCAACCTGTTCATATTTCTTACAGTACAGTACTATTCCATCACAATTATATACCACAACTAATTCAGCCATTCCTCAGTTGATGGGCATCCCCCCAGATTTCCAGTTCATCCAATTGTGCTTTACCAGGTTTCACCACTCTGGTTCCTGGATTTCCTTACATTTGTGTACCTTCTTAATATACAAAACTAACACTCCCCCTTTACTTATGCTGTATACACATGCAGAGCTACAATCTAGTCATGGATTTCATTTCACCAAGACTTGATAATAACTATAAAGTCAAATCTGTCTACTTAGGTTAGGAATTCTTGTTCCTCTTGCTTATTGCTTAAACATTGAGCATTTATATGTAGATGTTTAAGGCTGCCACAAAGAGAACTGCTATAAATATTTTAGAACATATAAGTTCTTTTCCTTTTTCCCTGATCACCTTGGGAAACAGACCTATTAGTGGGGTCAAAGGGTATACAGTTTTATAACTCTTTGGACATAATTGCAGTTTGCTCTCCAAACTGGTTAGATCAGCTTACCGTTCCAACAACAGTGTGTTAACATCCCAATATTTTCCACATGCGTTCTAACATTTGTCATTTTTTCCTTCTATCATTTTAGCCAATCTGATAGGAATGAGATGGAACCTCAAAGATGTTTTAATTTACATTTCTCTAATCAGTAATGATTTAGAGCACTTTTTTCATATGAGTATATATATCTTTGATTTCTTCTTCCAAAAGCTGCCTGTTCGTATCCTTTGACCATTTATGAATTGGGGAATGACTCATATCTTATAAATTAGACAAAGTTCTCTATGTAGTTGAGATATGAGGCCTTCATCCAAGAAACTGTCTATAAAATTTTCTTCTTTCTTTTTAATTTTGGCTATATTGGTTTTATTTGTACAAAAACCTGAGAAGGGAAGGTTGACGTCCCCCACTATTATAGTTTTGCTATCTACTTCCACCTGTAATTCATTTACCTTTTCCTTTAAACATTTGAATGCTATAACATTTGGTGCATATATGTTTAGTATTGATATTATTTCATTATCTATGGTACCTTTTAACATAATGTGGTTTTCCTGCTTACTTCTTTTAATCAAATCTATTTTGGTTTTAACTTTGAGATCAAGATTGCTACCTCTGCTTTTTTTTACATCAGCTGAAGCATAAAAAATTCTACTTCAGCCCCTTATTTTTACTCTATGTGTGTCTCTTATTTTTAAGTGTGTTTCTTATAAACAACATATTGTCCAGTTTTGGTTTTTGATTCATTCTGCCATGTGTTTCCATTTTATGGGTGAGATCATCCCATTCACATTCAAAGTTATAACTACTAGTTGTATATTTACCTCCATCCTATTTTTCCTCACTGTTTATCTTTCTCAGCCTCTCTCTGTCTCTGTCTCTGTCTCTCTCTTTCTCTCCCTCCTAAGAAGATTAATTTACTTCTGACCACTGCCTCCCTAATCCACACACTCTTCTAAGATTCCCTTCTTTATCCTATCTTCTTGCATCTTATTTTTCTGTAAATTAAGAAGACTTTTATACTCTACTGGATGTATATGTTTTTTCCTCTTTAACCCAGTTCTGATGAGAATAAGATTCCTATATTACCTGCCCTCCACCCCATCTTTCACTTCACTGTAACATTTCTTCCATTCATGCCTCCTCTGTATGAGATAATTTCCTCCATTTTATCTCTCGTCACCCAATTTTACTTTTTAGGATCATCCCATCCACCCAACCTTAAGCCTTCTATCTAGGTATACTCTCTCCAACTACCCTACTAATGATAACATTCTTAAGAGTTACAAATATCAGAAAGGATTCTGGGAAGATGGTAGAGTAAAGACATATTGTTAGCCAATCACTGAGAATCTGAGTGATTTGGAGTTAAGGCTGGTCTTTAAGAAAGAAAGAAACAAAAAAAAGTTTCAGAGATGAAATTTTACATTACCTTTGGGCAGAATACTGGCAAGTGAGGGAAGGGAAAGGAAGGAAGGAAGGAAGGAAGGGTGAGAGAAAGAGAGAGAGAGAAATGTTGCCCAACTGGCCAGTTCTGATGGGGTGATGGGACCTGGACCCCTAAAAGGAAAATACTGTGTCATTGAAAGCAACCCCAGTCCCTGAAATTTCCCACACATTTCAGCAGCCCAGATCATTGGTGCCTCTGCCCAAGGAAACTGACCCACCCCAGCCCACCCAGATCACCAGAAGAGAAAGTAAAACAACTCATCAGAAAAATGACTGATATGCAGAACAGATCAAGGATAAATAATATAAGAATAGTCACACTACCTGAAAATTATGATTTTAAAAAAAGAATCTTGATACAGTATTATAAGAAATTATCAAGGAAAATTTCTCTGAAGTTCTAAAACAAGAAGGCAAAGTAAAAATAGAAAAAAATCCACCAATCACAATCTGAAAGACATCCCAGGAAGAAAACCTAAATGAATATCATAGCCAAGTTTCAGAGTACCCAGGTTAAGGAGAAAATATTGGAAGCAACAGGGGAAAAAAATAATTTAAATATCATTGAGCTACAGGTAGTCCAACAATTCTTATATTATCTCTCCTCAATCTGTTTTCCAGGTCAGTTGTTTTCCTAATAAGAGATTTCATGTTCTCTTTTATATTTTTATTCTTTTGGTTTTTAAAAATTATTTCTTGATGTCTTATGAAGTCATTAGCTTCCCCTTGCCCAATTCTAATTTTTAAGGAGTTATTTTCTTCGGTTAGTTTTTGGACCTCTTTATCCAATTGGTTGATTTTCTTTTCATAATTTTCTTGATTTTCTTGCATTACTGTTATTTTCTTTCCCAAATTTTCCTCAAGCTCTCTTATTTGGTATTTAAAGTCCTTTTTAAGCTCTTTCAAGAACTCTTGTTGGGCTTGTGACCATTTTAATTTAATTTATTTTATTTTTTTGAAGCTTTATCTGTTTTGATTTCATTGTTTTCTTCTGAGTTTGAACCTTGATCTTCACTACATCACCATAGTAGCTATCTATGGTCAGGCTCTTTCTCTGTTGTTTGCTCATTTTTCAGCAGCCTATTTCTTGGCTGTTAACTTTGTGTTAGGGTCAGGCTCTGCTCCCAGGATGTGAGGGATAATGTCTCAGGCTTCAGGTTTTTTGTATTATTGTTTTCTGAACTTTCTTTGGAGGTCTTTGACTTTTTGGTTCTTCCATTGTTCTGTGATTCAAGACCATGGATGGTCACTGCTACTGTGGCTTATGCCTTGGTTTATGAGTGACCTCAGGTACTCCTCTCTGCACCTGAGCTACAACCAGGGTCCCCAGAACCACTAACACTACAAATGCTTTCGCTCCCTATGGTCCTTCATGATGCTGTAAACATCACCCCCCACCCCCACCCTGGAAACCAAACAAGGGACTCCACTCTCCTGAGAGTGACCGCAACCAGTGGGTCCCCTGACCCTCTACTACCACACTCACCAGCATGTGCTTTCTCTTCCTCACCCATAGCCACATCTTGGGACTGAGTCTGGTCAATACACCTGGGCTCTGTGTCCAGTTAAGTGCCACTCTTCCCAATCTTCTCCTGATCAGTTCCCTGATACCCACACAGCCTGTGGGGCAAAAGTTCCTCAAACAGAGACTGCCTCCTACACAGCTGCCCCCAGGCAGCTGTTTGTTGACTCCACTGTATCTGTCCAGCGGTGTCCACCTTGTGGCATCTGCACTTCACTGAGGTCAAATCTAAGTTGTCTTAGGTTGGATGACTACTTTACCCCAACTTTTAATTATTTCTGTGGCTCTAATATTCACTTTGAGGCATTATTTTAAGTTGTTTGGGGAGGAATTTGAGAGATCCAGGTAATTTCCTGCCTTATCCTACCATCTTCCCCCAATTCTCTATCTACTTCTATTTGTTGTTTTTCTGTCAATGCACACTTGAGGAATTTGTGAACAACAGGCAAACATATTCTTACCAGCCTTTGTGAGGCATACTCAGTTCCTGAACAGAAGCCTATCATTCATATCATAAACCTTTTGTTTATGCCAGTTCAGAAGTCCAAATCTCATTCTCAGCCACCACTTTCCCAAGCAGTTGTTCACCTCTCACATCAACTTTTCTCTTTTATATCTCTTGCCTTTAAAGGATAGTAGTGACAAAAATACCACTATATCCCTATGGTATTGAGTTTCTTGCCCAGGACTTGGTCATCTTTGGCAACATTTTCCAGGTTCCTTCTGGAAGTATCATTTATTTATGCCCACATAAATCACAAGAAGTAAGAAGACATTTGTTTTAATAAATCTTGGGAGCTTCTCTGTTATGCCTTGGATTCATTCTGTGGGAAGACAACATTAATTTCTATTATGATTAACAAAAAGCTGCCCCAATTCTCCTCAGTAGGAAATCACCAACTATCAGTACTGTTCTCTTCTTCACCTGATCTTTACTGAATGTTCTTCCACCTGACAGAATCTGTGGAAATCTACATCATCATTGCTTGGAGGACAAGCAACTGCTTTCCCCTTTGAGCCTTGAGATACCTTCTCTTCAAAGAGAGCTTGAAATCTGTTACTTTAAAAACATTTTAAGACATCAACACTTTGTTTTCACCTTACCTTCCTTTCCAAATACATCCTGTCTGGGTCCTCCTTCCCTTTCTCCTGTGGGGCATCATTTCATCCTCCCTTCCCAGAGAGCCATCTCTTATGACAAAGAATTTAAAAACAAATAGTCAGTAAAACAACCAACATGCCCATCAATGCTGACATCATATGCAGTGTCTACCAGAGTCCTCCACCTCTGCAAAGGAGAGCAGGAAGTGCTTGTCATATTTTTCTTTGCAATCAACCTTGGTCGTTTTAATTACACTGCATTCAGTTTCAATGTTGGTGTTGCTTTTTCTATTTTCAATGTTGTCATCACTATGTCTGTTTTTCAGGTTTTGCTTATTTCCCCTAGCATCATTTCACATCAGACCTCCTATGATTCACTGTATTCATCATATTAATTATTTCTTACAGTGCAGTAATATTCCATTACACAATCATTTCCCACAACTTATTTAGCCATTCCTCTATCAATGGGTATTAACTCTGTTTCCATAACATTGATTTGCTAGCTCCAAGTATTCAGAGTTTTTCGCTTTGTAACTCTGTGTGACATCATTCCATCCTCCAACCACCTAACACAGGTCAGTAGAAGGGAGAGAAGGAAACAGGTATTTATTAAGTTTCTAATATGTGCCAGGCACTGTGCTAAGCACTTTTACAAATGCTGTCACATTTGGGCAGGTTTCCCTGTGATTCCTCAGATCCTTTTTCTTCTTGATTTTCACTCTGGAAGACTTCATTTGTTTTTGTTTCCAAAGAAATACTTCATCGTGCCCCCAAACCTGAAGTTCCTTCATTTTCTCTTCTCCAAAGACTTCACTTTGAACATTAGTAATTGTTATTGGCCTAGTCAGAAACTCAAACATCGCAGTCTCATTGAAAGTCTTGGCAAACTTCCTCCTGCTTTTCATTCTTATTTGTAGTTTATACCCTTTTATAATTGTACACTCCTTTTATTCCCTTTCCAGGTTATCATTCTTACTCCTGTAGCGGGGCTTGAAATTGGAAGTTGCTCCTTCAAAAGCATGTGTGGGAAAGGGGCCACCTTATCAGTTTGTTTTATTTTATCTATTCTTTCTTTCTTTCTTTCTTTCTTTCTTTCTTTCTTTCTTTCTTCTTTCTTTCTTTCTTTCTTTCTTTCTTTCTTTCTTTGCCTTGCCAACTACAATTGCTGTCTCTGATTTCTTCTCCTCTTCCTTGGGTCCTTTTCCTAAACCTTTTTCTCCTTTCAAATTGAGTCCTATTTCAAACTGACCTAATGTGCTAGAGCTTCACTGGAAACTTCCAGGGATTTCAGGGACATGGATGATGCAGCATGGAAGGGCTTGTATTTTGAGATGACAAAACAATCCCTTTAATGGCTGGAGAATAGTAGATGAATCCATGGAGCTTTAAAAATCTCTCTCTGAAGAAGGATTTTGCCCTTCCTCTTACCATAATAGCATGTTGACCATTCTCATGTGGTAGTTAGAGCAGGGACATTTCACTAGGTGAGCTTGAGGCCGGGGCCACTGGGTACCTCGTGTTTCTTTGTCTCATTATAGGCAATTGAATATAAATCGTGAAATGGAGATGTTCAGTCTTGGAGGCCACCTAATGATTCTAAGAAGTTGGAGATTCTGGACCCTCTATAGAGGACTGGCTGCAACCTGGGAGTTTATACATCAGAGATGATCCAAACAAAAGGATATTCCAAAGCCCTGGCCTGGCTTGCTGGAAGCTATAAACCTACAGGGAATTGTTTAGACAGGGGGGTGTGGAAGTTGATTGTGAAATGTAAAGTGTCTAGTTAGCAGTCTCATCAAATGTTTTATGTTTTGATGGATGTAGACCTCAACCTTCAGGGAACATACATCAGTAGTCATAAATTATTACGTTCTGTTTGTCTTCCTGCCAATAAATACTTGAGGATCTTGTGTGTTAAGCAGTTCCTTTGTGTATAAGAAATAGCTGTCCCATACCTTATTTATACTGTAAACTGAGTACTGTCTACTTCCCCTTTGGGGAGATCCTAGGCATGAGCCAAACCCAAGCTTTAAATACATTTTTTTTCCTACAGTGTTGGAAGAATTGGAGTGTAATGAGGCCAAGAGTTAAAGAAAAAAAAATCTGATTCTTCTTTTAGAGGCTAGGCTCTCCTAGTACCAATCTAGTCATTCTATGTGGGCCCAGAGCAAAGGGGCCCTTGAATAGAAAGGGAACCCCTTTTGGGCCCAGTAGCAAGTATAATTATTAGAGTCCCTTTTAATCCCATCAGTCTTAATGACTTGATATACTCATAAGAACTTCCTTTCTTTCAACAGCTCTTATATAATCATATGCAATTTTCTTTTCCTTCTCTCATGACAACCTTACCTTATCTTACCAATTTGTTTTATTTATCTATTCTTTCTTTCTTTATTTGCCTTGCCAACTACAATTGCTGTCTCTGCTTTCTACTTCTCCTCCTTGAGTCCTTTTCCTAAATTCCTTTTCCCTTTCAGCTAGGGTCAATATCAATTTTTCCTCAAGTTTCTCTGAATTTCTCTTCCCCCAATACACTCTCTGGCTTGGTGAAACCTATAGATTCCTTCTCAAAATATATTTTCTAAAAATTCATAATTGAATTCATAATCTACATTTCAGTTAGTAAAAATAAAGATGTAATGTTTTCCCATCCAAGTTTTCAGACCACCTGAACCTATCCACCGACACAATTAGGGGTCCATGGAATGCAGGTTAAGAAACTCTAATCTACATTAGCCAGCAGGTATAAGGATTGCCAAGATTATGTAGCAATAATTAGTCTTCAAATGGAAGGTAATAAATGAATCACTACTGCACTTTATCGTGAACACCCCACCCCAAATGCTAGGAAATAGCTCATGTTGGGGCACAGCATAGTATAGTAAGAGGAAAACTGGTCTTGGTTTAACTCCTAACTCTGCCCATTTACCAGGTTGGCAAGTTTGCCATTTTGTGCCTCAGAATCCTTGTTCATGAAATGAGAATCCCATTGAGTACTCTGTACAGGACTGCCTTGTGGCAGAGCCATAATGAGGAATTCAGGTGTTCTGTGCAAGTAGCACGCATCAAGTTTAGAATTCATGATATGAAAAAACACACAAAGCAGTGAAGGCAAATTATGACTGTATTAATTTCATATTTAATTTGCATTTATGTATGCATAATGTTAAATTAGAGACAGCTAGTTGGTGCAGTGGATTAGGATAGACTTGGAGTGAGGAAAACCTGAGTTCAAATCAGCCTCAGAAACTTACTTAGCTATGGGGGCCTGGGCAAGTTATTCAACCTCTTTCAGCCTCAGTCTCCTCATCTGTAAAATGTGGATAATAGTAGCACTAAATTACAGGGTTGTGATGAAGATCAAATGATCTATGTGTGTATACATATACATGCATACACACATACATATATACAGACAGACAGACAAACATGAGGTTATGGGTCAAAATACTTTTCAGGCATTAGCCTTTTCAATTTCTAAATGACTGTATTTCCATATGGAAAAGCCACGAATTCCAGTGAGCAGTTAGTAAATGACCTTATCCCCTAGATGTGGTTTATTTACCTGCCTTTTCCCAGCACACTCATATACATGGGCGAGTAATTGGAATTTAGAGGTGAAAACTGACAAAACTCCAAACACCAAAGCTACCAGGAAAACAACCATTGCCTGCCTTTTTGGCCCTATCGGCAGAGATAGGATTGTGGGAAGTATATTAGGTAGCGGTTATAAGTTAGAGTGAGTTCTCTGATCAAGAGGACCCAGCACTGTACCAGGAAGAGGGATCTTAAGTAAATACTAATCCTGAGTGGAGCAGTGTTGAGGGGAGCAGTAAGTATGTGGTGATAACCAGCGGAGCAATGTCTGACCAAGGTCAGTGGGGCAGTGTGAGACATCTCTGTAGCTTCAGAGGGTCAGCATCTGCACCACAGCACCATTGGAGATTTACATGTGTTTTCTTAGTGTGTAGACCTCTGAGGCATGTCCACTCTCTGGCCTGATGTTGTGTGTATTTGTGGGAGAGCGTGCCCCAGCTGTATGGGGCATAAGGAAAGTTGCTGATTGTGGGAGGGACTGTCCCATGGAGCATGCTTGGAGTTGTCCTTCATGATTCAGGTAAACCTCTGGAAGCTCTGAGGCCTGCTTCAAACCCAGGGGTAGCCTAGCACTGGGAGGGATTCCTTGATGGGGGGAGGAGCAGGGAAGTGGGAGGGGGACGGATGTGAGATACTTCTGGTTCTACTTCTTTACTTTGACTCCCCCATATGGCAAGTACCTCTCCCCCCCCCCCCCATGGGTAGTCTAGAGACAGATGTTACTATGTAGGAAAGTCAAAGATGTGGAACCACATAAGCAGATTCTTCTTTTAAATAACAAGGTGACTTGCCTCCTGCTTTTCACACTTAGTCTAAAGGCTTTGACTGATTCAATAGAAGTGTCCAGGCCTCGTTCACACCTGGTTCCTACTTCTGACTAGTTCAGTGGAGATGATGTTCTCAACTGAAAAATGTATAATATTTTAATTTCTGGAGACCCTTATTTCAGTTCTCACTTGCACTGAGAGGTTAGGGCAAACACACCAAAATGGGGACTTGAGCCGTAATATTAGAAAGACACCCTATTGCTCCTCAGGGCTACCTGTATGTGTGTGTATGTGTGCACATGTATGTATATGTGTATGTATATATCTGTATGTATCTGCATATATGCATAGAAACATATACATATACACATACGCACACATATATGCACATACATACATATACACACAATTTACATTCATATGTTGTCACAAATTAAGTATATACTTAATTTATGCACTAACACTTCTGGGATACCACGTTTATGAAGAATGTAGGGTAAGGCAGAAAAAGAAACCAACCGACATATCAACAGTATGTACAATATTTCACACGCGTAGACCACCCTCCTCTACAGTGAAGCAAGGTAAATAGTTGCATTTTCTCAACTTTTCTCTAGGGCCAAGTTGAGTCATTATGATTATACTGCGGTCAGCTTCAATTTATTTTTCTTTGTTTTTATATTGCTGTAGTCATTGTTTTGTTTATATTGTTGCAGAATATTGTTTCACTGGTTCCATTTACTTCAATCTGCATTAGTTCATATGTCTTCATATTCATCATTTCTTAGGGAGAAGTAATATTCCATTACATTCATGTGTCATGATTTGTTTAGCCTTTCCCCAGTTAATGCATACCTATTTTGTTATCCTCCAACAGTACCACAATGAGTATTTTAGCGTATATTGGACCTTTGTTTCTAGCAATAGAATCTCTAAATCAAAGGATAAGAACATTTTAGCCACTTTTAAAGGGCAATTCCAAATTGCTTTCCAGAATTGCTTTCCAATTCGCAGAACCACCAACAGTGCATTTTTGTCCCTGTCTTCCTGCAGCCCCTCCAACATTTACTATTTCCATCTTTTGTCCTCTTTGCCAATTTTTTGCATATTTAATTTGCATTTCTTATTATTAGTAATTTGGATAAATTTTCATGTGAATGTAAATTGCTTAAAATTTATCTTTTGAGAACTATTTGTCACTATCATCTGACCACTTATTCATTGAGGAATGTCTTAGTCTTTCATTTGTGTTAATTCTTTACATATCTTGGACATCAGATCTTTATCAAAGATAATTGATGCAATGATTTTCCCCCAATCTAATTTCGCTACTTATACTAGTTACATCAATTTTATTTATGCAAAAGCCTTTTAATTTCATGTAATCAAAATTAGATATTTCCCTTTTATTATCTCTTCTATCCCTTATTTGGCTAAGAAGTCTCCTGCAATTGTAGATGTGAAAGATACCTTTTTCTGAGTTTTTAAAATTATATGGCTTTTCATATTTAAATTGAATATCTACTTTGAACTTATTTAAGATTGTGATATAAGATGCTGGTCTAAACCAAATTTTTGCAAAACTGATTTTCAATTTTCCCAGAAATTCTTGTCAAATAGGGAATACTTGTCCAAGAAATTCATGTTTGTGGGTTTATCAAACACTGAATTATTAAATTCTCTTATTTCTGATTCTTCCTTATTTAGTCTATTCCACTGACTTTACTTTAAAATTTTTTAACCAATACCAAATAGCTTTGAGAGATTGCTATTTTATAATGTAACTGGAGGTTTGAAAGTGTTATTTCCTCTTCATTCCTCTCCCACCCCACCTTATTTCCTTTGAGATTAGAGATTAGACTAGTTCCTCCAAATGAATTTTATTCTTATTTGATAATCCCTACATTCTTTGATTCAAATAGCACCAAATCTGTAAGTTAATTTAGGTAGCCTAGTCATTTTTATTATATTGGCAAGGCCCAACTATCAGCACTGAAATTATTTAAGCCATTCTTTGTTTCTTTAAAAACTATTTTAGAATTGCATTTATATGACTCTTTAGTGTGTCTCAACATATTGGTTCCCAAGTATTTTATGAATCTCCTAGTTATTTTGAATGAGTTTTCTTCTACTTCCTCCAAATTTTCCATGAGATTTCTATTATTTCTTTCTGAGTTCTTTTTTATTGCTATATAGAAAGACTGATAGGTGCAGCTAGGTGGTGCAGTGGATAGAGCACCAGCCCTGGATTCAGGAGGACCTGAGTTCAAATGTGACCTCAGACACATAACAGTTACTAGCTGTGTGACCCTGGGCAAGTCACTTATCCCCATTGCCTAATCAAAAAATAAATGCATTAACAAAGAAATAGAAAGACTTATTTTTGTACATGTCTTTTTATCATACTACTTATTTCCTAATGTTTGTACCTTTAATTTCTTTCTCTTGTATTGCTACTTTTGTTAGAATTTCTAGAACTTTGTCAAAATAAAAGTGGGCAGAGGGGGCATCTTTGCTTATTTTCTAGAAAAGCTTTGTGTTTCCTCATGCCAAATAGTATTAGCTTTTGGTTTTAGATATATACTTTTATGGTATTAAAAGCGTCCTTCTACAGCTATACTTTTTTTGGTTATTAGAAGAAAAAAACATTGTACTTTGTTAAAGGTTTTTTTCCATATTTGTTGATTAATTAACCATGTGGTTTTAGTTTTTTAATTTTTAATAAAATTCTATTAATTATTTTTTGAATATTGGGCCATTATTTAAGCCTTGGTATATATCAAACTTGGTCATAATGAATAAATTTATTTTTACTATATTGCTGTAGTCTTTTTCACTAGGATTTTATTTAAAACATTTGCAGTAATATTCATTAACGATATTGAGCTAGATCTCTCTCTCTCCCTTTCTCTCTCTTTCTCTCTCTCTCTCTCTCTCTCTCTCTCTCTCTCTCTCTCTCTCTCTCCCTCTCTCTCTTTCTCCCTCTCTCTCTTTTTTCTTCCCCCTCTCCATATTTGTTTCATAAAAGGAGTTTGGTATTTTTTTCTTTGAGATTTTTTTTTGCAATATAGTTATTACTTACTACTTAAATGTATGATAGAATTCATCTATAAATCTGTGTGGATTCCATATTTAATAGTTCCATTGTAGCTTCTTCAATTTAATTTTCTGAGATTGCATTGGTCATTATTTCATATTGTTAATTTTAGTATTTTGTATGTTCTTAGGTAACTATCCATTTCCTTTAAATCCTTAGTTTTGCTAGCATATAATTGCAAATAGTAGATTCTGATAATTTAAAAATTATCTTATTTCACTTCATTTTAATTTTGATAATTTTATTTTCCTCTCTTGTTTGTGATTATATTAGCTACAGATTTATCAATTTTGTAAGCCTTTTCAAAGAAACAGATTTTAGTTTTGTTTATAATGTCTATAGTCTGATTTCCATTTTATCTATTTCCCCTATAATTTTCAAGATATCATTTTTGTGTTTACTTGAGGTTTGTTTCTTATTTTCTAGTTTTTTAGGAATTCCATGCCCTTTACTAATTCTGTCTTTTATTATTTTGATAATATATGTTGTCAGAAATATTTCCTCTGAGGTTTCTTTTAATGACATCAAAATTCTAGTATGTTGTCTCATCATTATCATTCTTTTTTGTAATCATTGTTTCTATGATTTGTTCTTTGATCTGTTGTTTAGGATTTCGTTATTAAATAGCCATTTAAGTCTGTATTTTCAGGGGCAGCTAGGAGGAGAAGTGGATAGAGCACTGGCCCTGAAGTCTAGGAGGACCTGAGTTCGAATCTGGCCTCAGACCAAACACTTGACACTTACTAGCTGTGTGACCCTGGGCAAGTAACTTAGCCCCAATTGCCTAAAAATTTTTTTAAAAGTCTGTATTTTCACTTGTGTTTCTTGTATTAATCATAATTTTTATTGCGTTATGGTCTCCTTATATAAATATAAGCTTAATATTTATGCTTTATAAAAATTTATAATTTCTTTGGGTCCTTGTACATAGTTTATTTTTTTTTGTTAAGGTACCATATGATACACAGAAATGTGCATGTTCTTTAATATTCCCATTCAGGAAAAGTCTCAAGTCTTTCAGATCTATAACATCTATCAGTTCATTCAATTCTATATGTTGTGTTTTATTTATCTTTCTGTTAGATTTATCCAGTCTGAGGAAAATTAAAGTCTCCTATGATTGTGGTTTCTATCTTTGTAGCATTGCAATTCATTTAACTTTAAGTTTTGAATTTAGATGTTATGCCATTTGGTGCATATATATTTTATACTGGAATTGTTTCATTATCTATGGTGTCTTTGTGTGTAATGCAATTTCCCATCTTTTGAATAGGAATAGAGATTGGACCTGTGATTTTAGTGGTACAGAGAAATTCCAGGTGAAGAAATACCTCTACTACTGCAGGTTGGTGCCTTCTCTGCAACTTATAGTCTTAGAGGATTGTCTAGAGCACTCAGGGGTTAAGTGACTTGCCTAGGATCATACAAACAGTAGGTGTCAGAGGCAGGACGTAAACCCCAGTCTTCCTGGTTTTAAGGCCAGCTCTAGATCTACTTACTCTATCCTGTCTTTCTGTCAAACATAACATTGTAAATTTTTGCCCTTTGCCTTATTAGATTATATCATTATGGCAACTATTGCTTTTTTTGGAATCACCTGATATTTGTTCCAGCCTCTCATTTTTATCCCATATGTGTCTTTATTTGTTAAATATGTCCTTGTATAGAGGAAAACGTCCGGTTTTGTTATCTATTCTGCCTTGCTCTTTTATTTGTTGGGTTGTTTAATCCATTGCCATTTAAGATTATGATTTTTTGGCATGTATATTCTTCCATTTGTTTAATTTGCATCGATTTTTTATTTCTTTTTAAAAATCAGCATTTTGTCACTGAAATCAGTTTTGCTTATATTACTTCAATGCTAGTTTATTCCCGCAGCTTCCCTCTCCCTACTTCTCATTCTTCTTTACTTATCCTATCCTTAGTTTCCTCAGATTCACTTAAATTTTCATCTATTTTTCTTTCTTTTTATTCATTGATTTATCTATTTCTCCTTCTATCTTGACTTTCTCTTTCATTGCCTAGCTAAGCATGTGGTTCAAAATCTTTCCTTCCCACTCCCCTCCACCTCTTAGTTTAACTTTTTTGTGTGTGTGTGGTATACTTTTCTTTTTTTTAGCCAGTATTCCAGAAAAAGGGGATTGCATATGACACTGCATGTCTTTTATACATTATTTGTTTTTTAAGTTAAATTCAACAAATTAGTTCCAAAGCTATCTTGTTTGTCTCCCTCTGAATTTTTTCTCTTTTCTTCTGTGCTTTTAAAAATGTTTCATTGACTCTCCTTTCTTTTCATCTTTTTTTAGGGGAGTCATTATCACTAGCCCCCCAGGAGTTCTCCCCCTTACCAAGTCCTCTCTTATAACAAATAATCATAACTAAACAAAACAAATTTATACATTGGCCATGTATGAAAATACATGTCTTATTCTGTACCTGAAGTCTATCACCTCACTTTGAGGAGATAGAAAGCATTATTTTATAATTGTTTTTCTGGAATTATGATTGCTTATTACATTGATCAGAGTTCTGAAGCCTTTTGAAATTACTTTTCTTTATAATGGTGTTGCCGTTGTATAAATAATTGTTTTCCTGGTTTTACTCACTTCACTCTGAATCACTTCACACTGAATCACTTCAATATGAATCACACTTCACTCTGAAGACTTCATATAAGTCTTCGCAGATTTTTCTGAACTTAACTCTTTTACCATTTCTTATGGTGCAATAATATTCCATTACTTTCATATTCCATAATTCCTCAATTGATGGACACTCCTTAGTTACTAGTTCTTTCCTACATCAAAAAAAATGTTGCAATAATTTTTTTGTACGTATGGATCTTGTCTTTCTTTATCTCATTTCTTTGGGGTATATGCCTAGTAGTGATATAGCTGGGTCAAAGGATATATGCATACAGCTTAGTTTACTTTTTAGGTATAGTTTCAAATTGCTTTCTAGAATGACTAGATTAATTGATAGCTTGTGGTCCCCTTTTCCAAAGTTTTTGAAAAACACATTTTGCTCATTTCCATATTCATCTCCCCTTCTAATATATTCTGACTGTGATTCTGTAGTTCATAGGCTTTAACCTTACTTCTCTCTGAGTCCCTCATGAGGAGTAGAGTTTCTAGGACACCAAATTTGAACTTACTCCTCTATCCTACTTCTATGTTAATGAATTTGTAGTTCTTAGCTTTGTCTCCTTTTTTATTCTTTTTCCTACTGTGTCACACTTTTAGAAATATAAATTATTAAGGAAACAAATTAGAAATGGAATTCAAATGGAAGCATTGTCATGTGGTGAGAGTTATTTTGTGTCCTGAGTCATAAGCCCTCATCATGACCATTCACAACTCCTAAGATCAGGTTATTTTGTTTGTATTTCTATATTCCATCTTCCTCCTTGATTTTTGACTACCTCTGGGAACTCAGATGTCCCCAGTACTGGAGTGAAATGCAGTTCTGAGAAGCATAACTCTTTCTTAGTGATTGTTCATTAATATTTAAATTCAGATGCAATCTCTTTTAAGGTACCCAATTCCTACCACAGATGCACATCTCCCCCTTCTCCCTGTGGCAAGATTCTTTAATGGCTTCCTTCACTTTCCCCTTTAGTATTGGTTGCAAAACTGAAGTGCAGATAGTGTGGAGATAGTGTTAAGACTAAGAAAAGAAAACAGTTGAATTTTTAAGTTATTAAGGGGAGATAATTGGCTGTAAAATTTTTAACAAGTTTCTTAGGGTTGACAAGTAAACACCCACAAATAGTTTCCCCAAAAGAGGATAAAAATCTTAATCTGTATTGAAAATAAGGGAAATTGTGTGTAGACATAGCATTGATTTCATGATGTTTGTATTTCAGTAATGGCCAAATGACTATTATCTGTGTTTTAAGTATAGGCTAATCTCTCTCCAGGAAAAGAAGGCGAATTGACTCAAAGAATGCTTGTTCACACTCCAAGTTATTAGGGTGAGTGAAGTATTCCTAAAGGATATAGAAGTGAGGTTTCAATAGAAAAAGAGGACGAGGATCTGATGTGGAAGAGAAGAGACTTGACCCTTCTCAGGACATTGGAGAGCGGAAGAACATTACACAGAGAAGAAAGGGAAGGAAAAATTGGTGCCTGTACTTATAAATTGCCTGGCTTAGTGCTTGCAAAGACCTTCCCCAACCTAAAGGGCATAAGCTTTGTAAAATGTTTGTTTGTTGAATTTCCATAACTTTATATTTTAGGGTAGTGCGATTTTTCCCCTTTAAGTTTAGGATTACATAAGATCTGGGCCACCTGGACTTTTTCTGAGACGCTTTAGTCCAACACACTGGAGACAACGATGGAGAGGAAAATGCTTAAGCCTCCCTGGCACCCAGAGAACACAGCACCATCAACATACACCCCAGCCTATTTGTTAAGGTCACATTTAATTGAGGGAAGAGTTTAACAGAGGCATGGAGCGTGCTCAGATTTGCCTTTCCTGGCAGGTTGTACAGAGCATGTACTGATTACTCCCTGCCTGCTTCCAGTCTACCACGTGGAGCTTTGGGGGGGCTGCTTCCAACAGTTTGAGACTGAGGGGCTCGTATTGTGTGATGACAAACAGTCCTCTAATTGGCTGTTGAGTCTGAAGAACGGATGATTCACAGAGTCCCAGAACCACAGACTCAGGGGTTGCTGAACTGGAACGAAGGAATTAACAAAAGGAGTAACTTGCCTTTTGTCACCTTTTTCCCACTTTGAGTATGAGCGAGGCAGGGCTACTTGGAGCTATTTTCCCGGAGCTTTTTGGGGCAGAGTGACTTCCCTATGTCCCAACTTGCAATGGAGCTGAGAACACATGGCTGCCTCTGTCTCTAATATCTGTTCTCAGGTATCCTAAGACACTTGTCTGATACACTTGTCCGGGAGGTTGCTCCACTCAGGACATTCAGGAGGCCTGTAGGTCTGTGAAGGCAGCATTGGTGGTTGTGTCCGCTGAAGGCACGGGAGCAGTAGTGGCTGATGGCAGCGGAAGCCGCTGCGATAGATGGCTTCAGGAAGTATTGACTCATCATGGTGGAGAGGAATTCTGGCTATAGCCCCTTGGAGCCCAGCAGAGAACTACACCCAAGAGGAGCATTATGAGGATTCCAGGAAGGGAGAAAAGACTTCCAGTACCAGGAGTTGTATGAGGTACTCCTTTAACACTTTTATTCTCTACAAGTGTTTTTACTACCACTGTATTTTAAATTTAAGCCCACTCTTCCCTTTGATGTTTGTATACCTGTAGGAGACTGTGCCCCACAGAAAGATAGACAAAATAGAGGTGGGGTGTCATTTTATATTAAGAAGGTAGATTTATGTAAGGAAATCTAGGAGCTTGACAGAAAGCATTTGGGTGAAGGTCAGTGGAAAGAGAAACAGACAAAATTTTGTCATTGGAGTATACTACAGTCTACCTGGGAAGAAAGAGGAAATAGATAAGAAATTTAGGAAGTAGATCACAAGTCTTGCACAGAGTCATGATATAATAGTGACGGGAGACTTCAGTTAACCAACATGTTGTGGAGCTCTCTCAGATAAAAAGAAAAGTAACAAATGACTTCTTGGCTTACTTTGGAGATAATTACATTCTTGAAAAAGTGGAGGAAACAACAGGGGGAAATTCTCATTAATAGGGAGGAATGGGCTGCTGGGGTGCAAAAGATGAGAAACTTGGGAGGAAGTGACAATTTTTTTTTTAGAATTTTGATAGAGAGAAAGAAAAAATCCAGATTTCTAACATGCACCCTGGATTTTGGGAAAGCAGATTTCAAAGAGTTCGGAGGAAATATTGGTAGGATCTCATGGACTGAAGTACTATAAGGAAAGGTAGTTCTGGGAGGAAATTCTGAAGACACAGAGGGAAGCGATTCCAACAAGGAAGGAAAATGGGATTTGTCATAGAATGATGTACTCACCAACCAAGTCAGATTTTAAAAAAAGAAAAGGAAAAGGAATTCACAGGAGATAAAAGCAAGGCCAAGTAACAGAGGATGAGGGTAAGAACATGGCATGGTTTTATGCAATAGTGCCATGAGTTCTAAAGCTCAGAATCAGCCAGGGCTGGTAAGAGAAGCTAAGAACAACAAAAATAGCTCATAGAACAAAGGCAACTGGCAACAGAGAAAAGACAAAGCTACTTAATTCTAAGTTAGCAAAAAGGATAGAGAACTGACCTTGAAATGAAGAAGACTTGGGTTCAAGTTCAATCTCTGACACATACTGGCTATGGGACCCTAGCAAGTTACCTAGGCAATTCTTTACGACTCTGAGTTGCAGAGAAGATACTAATCTGCATTGGTAGAAGAAATTCCTCACTAGGAACTCCCACTATTAATTAAATTACATGTCTAGTCCTGTCTTTATACCTTTCTCTGCTAAATATAATGACTGGAAACAATAGAACAAAGATGACTAAGAACGAATAGACACTCAAGATAATTAAGGAGATAGTAAGATAATGCCTAGCTGCCCTTGATGAATTCAAGTCACTTGGTCCAGATGCACTACATCCTCAATACTAAAAGAAGTGGCAAATGCCATTGTTGAGCCAATGTCAGTGATATTTAAAAGATCACGGAAAACAAGAGAAGTCCATGATTGGAGAAGAGCAAATGTCCTCCTTTTTCACCAAAGAGAGAACAGTGTCTGTAAACCATAGACCAGGGAGTTTCACTTCAGTCCCTAGGAACATTCTAAAATATATCATTAACGTGATGGCTGGTGAACATCAAGAAAGAAAAGGACTTGATTACAAAGAGCCAGCATGGCTTTTTCAAGGACAGATCATGCCAAACTAAGCTCATTTCATTTGACAGGATTGATAACTTAACAAATGAGGGAAATGCTATGAATATAGCTTATCTAAATTTTAGTGGTGTTTCAACATGTGTATGTGCATATATATGCACACACATATATTACACATATGTACTATTCTTGTTAGAAAGATGGAGATGTGTAGACTAGATGATAATACATGGTAATATGACTAAGATGGATTTAGAACTGGTTGATGGCTGGACTCAAAGAGTAATTGTTAATGATTTAATTTTAAAACAGTAGGAGGTCTTTAGTGGATCTACTCTATGGATCTCTGCTTGGCCCTGTGCCATTAGAGAGTTTTACCAATGACTCATATAAAGACATAGATAGCATGGTTACTGGATTTGCAGGAGACACAAATTGGGGTCCATAGAGTTAGGATTCAAAAAGATCTTGACAGGCTAGAACACTGAGTTGAGTCTAAAAAGACAAACCTGGAAAGGGATGACTTTAAACTCTTCTATTTGGGACTTAAAAAAAAAAACCACAACCCTTCACCAGTACAAAACAGGACTTACATAGTTAGGCAACAGTTGTGGGAAAAGATCTGAGGGTTTTAATGAACTGCAAGCTTGCTATGGAATATATGGAGTATCCAAGAAAGCTAGTGCAATGTTGGGCTGCATTGAGAGGCACAGCTCTTGGCCATGGCAGTTAGGTGGTCCAGTGATTAGAGTACTGGACCTGGACTCAGGAAGACCTGAATTCAAATCCTGCCTTAGATACTTACTAGCTGGACACCTAGTTCCCTCCCAGGTTTTTTGTAGATCTAGCTCCTGGCATATCGTGGGCACTTAATAAAGGCTTGTTTCTTTTCTTCTTTCCTTCCTTGGCATGGGAAAGTGACAGACACACTGTATTCTGCCTTTGTCAGACCTCATCTGGAGTACTATGTTCGTTTCTGGATAATATAGTGTTAATTAGACTTTGATAAGCTGGAGAGGGTCCAGAAGAGGGTCACCAGGAGGGTAAAGGGCCTTGAGTCCAGTTTATATAAGGATAGGTTTAAAGAACTGGGCATGTTTAGACTAAAGAAGCGAGGACTCGGAGAGATCATGTATTTGAAGAGCTGTTGTGCAAAGAAAGGATTAGATTTATTCTGTTCGACCACAGAGGTCAGAACCAGAAACAATGGATGGAAATTGCAAAGAAGAAACTTTAAACTTGAGGTCAGGAAAAATTTCCTGACAATTACAGGTGGTCCAAAAATGGAATGGGCAGCCTCTAGAGATGCTGGTTGTCCTTCATTAGGAATCTCAGAGCTGAGGATGGATGACGGAGTTATATTATAGGGGGGGATTCCTTTACATATGGTCTGGCCAGATAGCTACTGAGGTCCCTCCCAGCTCTCAAATTCTGTGATTCTGTTATAGGTCTGTGATCTTGAAGGAGAGCCTGAATTTTATTTTTCATTGAGAAGTTTGGTTCATCTTCTTTTATAATGTGAAACTAGTTCATTATGTCCTAACCCTTTGTGCCTTCTACATTTATAATCCCTTCTGTTGCTTTATCTGCTTGTCAGCTCTGTTTTCACTCAGGCTTTCTCCCTTAGACTTTTAGTTTTCAGCTTTTCTAATTAATTCTCAGTTGCTTGTCTCTGATCCCTTATTACTCTTTGGCTCCTCCACCTTTCACTGCTGTACAGATGGCCCTAAGACTGGGCTTTACTATTTTGTGGGCTGTGGGCAGGGGGTTGTTAAATTTTCAGTGTGAACATTTCACACTTCAGAAATTGGCAAATTTTATATTTCAGAACCTGGTTTATTGTTTTGTTGATTGTCTAAACTTAAGAAAGTGATGGAGAAAATGTTAATGCAGATCAAACTTTAAAAGTGTGTTTTTTTACTTATTTTTTATTCATTGATATTTTATTTATTTTTATTTTTATTTAAATTTATTTTTCCTGAGAATCAGTCGACAAACATTTACCATCATAACACTGACTGTGGGGGCCTAGCCCAGAACCACTTCCAAGAAGAGGACTAGGCCCTGCTAGATTTCCAATGCCCTTTCTCTCCAGTATGTGGAAGCTCTTTCCCCTCTACTAAGCTCTGGGTGCCTCAGGCATTTACAAGCTAAGTGATGCTAACTGATTCTTTGCCTCATTTCTTACCTAACCTTAAATCACTGAATAGGCATTGCCTCAGTCAAACTGAGACCTAGGAAAGACCTTAGTTTAAAAAGGCCAAGGTCTCCCGTTGATCTGGCCACCTCCAGTCATCCTGACCTATATCTTGCCAAGAGACCCAGATGACTCTGGAGGAGAGAGGGAGGCTGGTGACCTTGCACAGCCCTCCCAATTCACTTACAAGCCATGGCATCACCTTCTTGCTATCCTGGTCCTCTTCGGGAACAAAGGATAAACGACCACAACAACTTTTCTGCACTGCTTTCATTTTCCACATTACCCTGTCCTCCTTTCCTTCCTGTGGCTTAGCATGTTGTAAACACATTGGCTGCGTTGGCTGCCTCTAATGGGTGAGGAGGCGCCGTGGAAAAACTAGGCAGGGACCCTCACAGCTGAGCTCAGAAGCAGAAGCCTGTGACATTTCTAATGTAGCTTGTGCTTCTTATATGGAGTGGTCTGGAGGTAATCCTTGTACCATTCCACTTCCTTAAACACTGATATGTTTTTTACCTTGCATAGCTTTGTTTATTTTATCGATATGGTTAAGAATATAATGCCATATAGATTATGTCAATCCTGGGGACACTGCTAGGATAGAAGTTGGAATCTTTTGGGTGCTCCAATGCCCTAAATTCTGAACTGCTTGGCTGTTCATAAAAGACCCACAGGGCAGACTAAGCCCCTCAGCCAATAATAAATCTAAAGAACAAATATTATTGATTTCTTTTGGTTTTACATTATCTAAATTTCTCCCTGTGTCTTTCTCCCACTTCCCCTTGTTTTAAGCCATCCCTTATAACAAAGTTAAAAAAAAAAGAACCTAAAATATTAGCAAAACCAATTAACGTATCAGAATGTAATACTGATATTGTATGTAGTGTTCCAGCCTGTGGACAACCTAGCCATTCCTGCCCCTCTCCCTGGACCCTCAGCCTCTGCAAAGGGACTGAGAAAGGTGGCTCCTTGTGTCTCTTCACTGGGGCCAAGCTTGGTTTTTAGTTATTCGATGATTTTTGAGAGTTACTGTGGTCCCAAAATTCATTACCTTGTGGTCAAGTTGACAGTAGACTTTTCCAGATTTAGCTAGGCTGGCCCTCAGACAACAAGCACATGCCCCATCGCTGGGCCTTACTTTACGCCTTTCTAGCAGGTTCTGTATTGCCTTACCCAGGGGTTCTTAATTTTTCTTGTGTCATGGAACCCTTTGGCAGTCTGGTTCATTGTATTGACCTCTTTTCAGAATACCATTTTTAAATGCATAAAATAAAACCAGTATTACAAAGAAAACCAATTATGTTGAAATGTAATCATAAAAAGTTTGGAAAAAACAGGATCCCACGTTAAGAACCCCTTCTAGAGCTTAAGAAAATCTCAGAGGAGTGGTGGTACAGTCCTCCATTTTCTTTCCTTTCCAGATATGATTCAGGTTTTTCAAGACAACATGGCTCAAAGTAGGAAGGCCTATCTGTTGAAATGAGTTGCTGTCTTCCCCACAGCTCAGCACAGCCAGGCCCATGGGTGAGAAATTCGGTAAATAACCTCAGGACAAAATCTGTTGCTAGGAGAGGCCTTTTCCCTCTCCCATCTGGCCTCCCTATGTCCTGGAAAATGTTTCCTTTACATTTGATGCCTGTAGCCACAGAACATGTTAACAAGAGCTACTTAGTCACTGTCTAACTTCAGATGGTAATTTGATTAACTGGTTCCTGGCCAGAGAGAGAAAAAAGGAAAGGCAGTGTCTGACAGCAGATTTTTGTTGCAAAGTGTCAGTGGTAGAGAAAATTGGACAGGGAATTAAAAAAAGACCAGTGTTTCCCTCCTGGCTCGATTCATTATGGAGAAGGACCTTGAGGAGGTTATTCCAGTGAGCTTTGGTTTTCTCTTCAAAATGGGGAATAAATAGCAATATCATCCCCCTTGGTATTCCAGCAGGAGGTTGGAGGAGACTGTTTATATAGTGCTCAGCTTTCCTGAGAAAGGACCATAAGAATCATAGGTCACCACTGAGTATGAACTCCACCTCTAAAATGAAAGGGGAAAAATGAGTATTGGATCAGCACAGTTCCTCATCAATTTCATAAATTCCTCTCAAATAAACCTGAGATTATAAGGCATGGACCTTTGTTGAATAATGATAATAAAAATCACTTATATGTCACGTTAAGATTTACAAAACATTTTACATGTGTGTTCTAATTTGACCCTCATCACAACCCAATGGGTAAGTGCTCTTATTATCTCTATTTTATAGAAGAGGAAACTGAGGTTATGAGAGGTTATGTGACTTGCCTGGGGTCACACAGTTAAGGAAGTATTTGAGGCAGGATTTGAACAGCAACATCAACAACCACTACCACAACAACGTCCTGACTCCAAATACGTCACTCCATCCACTGTCCCGCCTAACCCCTTCTCAGAAAGGAGCACCTACCGTGGAGCAGCCAGCACTTTCACCCTTACTAAAAGGAAATGCCTTCAAGTCAGCCATAGTGACTGGGGCTTTGTCTAAGATGAGGGATTACTGAAGGTTAAGGGCAGTTGACCTTGGTGGGAGGAGAAACTGTAGTCTAGGAAGCTGCTTGGTTCTTTCTTGTCCCCTTTCCCTCGATCATAACCATATTACATGTAGGCACGTAATTCAGGTTTTTAGCTTGGGGCAGAAGGAAGGAACGGTGGTCCGTTTTTGATATACGGCCCCACAAACATTAGTTTTTATAAATCAGTTTCATTGACTCTGAGTCAATGGGATTTTATGCCTTTGTATACCTAACAGGGCCTTCCTAGGCATGAGTCAGATCCTAGGTACAGAATCCATCACTGAAGACTTCGCCTAGACTTTGGTGGAGGGGTGAAACATCTGGTCTGAGGGAACTGGGAGTCCTGAGGAGAAAGGCCAGCATTTTGGCCAAACCCTCTGCTCTTGCCACTTACTCAGAAAAGGAAATTGATAGGAAATCTACCAGGGCAAGCAGGCCTGTGCTTGGGGAGGAGGGTGGCTCTGTGAGGTCCAGTTGACCAGTCACACCCCGTGGGAAAGCCTCGCCCCCTGGCATGGCCTGGGAGCCACCGTGGTGCCGCCTCCTGCCCACGACTTGGCTTAACTCGTTCCCAAGTGATTTTTATTTCCTTTCCCTACAGTCCCATGGGAGGCCCTGCTGGAATCAGCCACACAGGCAGTCATACTCTCCGTTCAAGCAGTCCAGGAACCAGAGGCCCCTCCACCCTCCAGTTTCTAGGCTCATTCAGGGTAAAGGGTTACAGAAGGGCAAAGAACTCCTCTTCTCCAACTCCTCCATCACACATACATACATGCGCATGTCCCCAAATCAGGATCTGAATAGGAGCAGCCGCCAGGCCTGTCCCCACTCCTTCCGCTCTCTCTGAGGCTCTGCTTTCTCTGAGGCTCTGCCTTTGTCTGCAATAACAAGGCTTTGGGTTCAGGCTGTTGTTTTTGCAGCTGGGATGGGGCGGCAGCAGCAGTGGGAAGAAGTCCCCATGGTATAGACTGTCTGAGAAACCCGGGATCCCTCATTCCCACTGAGAAAAGGGGCAGCCCTTTTCCAACCAGGGTGACTACTCTAAGGTGGGAGAGAGACGACCAGGGGCAGCAGAGAGCAGGAAAGAGCTGAAGGCAGGGGAAAGAGCTAAATCAGGACCAGAAATAATCAGAGTACTACCCCAAGCTGCCTGGTCTCTTAGCTGGCATGAGCCATGGACAGGCTCCTCATCTCCCCAGCACCAATTCTATGAAAGGCCTGTGTGCCATCTTTCCAATTATGGCGCCTGAGAGTATTCGGTCCTTCTTTCTAGGCAGTTCAACTTTATCTTTAAACATCTTACCCAATACTCTTTTAATCTATGAATTGCCTCATATACTTGTGGTGGCAGCTGAGAGTTTAAATCTGAAATAAAATTCAATCAGCTAGCAGCAAAGAAAGGGTTACTCAAAGAGGAGGGAAAAATAATCCAAGTTCAACCCTCCTCCCTCCCAGCACCGATTCCCTCCCTCATCTAGATGAGAAAGAGGCCTTCTTGGATAATAGACTTCAGCTTGGGATATGCCCAGGTCTCCCACCCACTCAGGTCACCTAGCAATACCCTTGAGACAAGGGGCCCTCGGAAAAAGAACAGACATACCCAACAAGCTAGGCAACTACAGGGATTCTGGGAACCCTCTATCTTCCCCTCCCAATAGAAAGAGTGCTGGATTTGAAATCAAAAGACCTGAAATCAAATCTTGGTTTGTCTACTCGCTAGGAGGCATAGTGGATAGAGTGCCAGGCTTAGAATCAGGGAGACTCACCTTCCTGAGTTTAAATCTGGCCTCAGATACTTCCTAGCTGTGTGACCCTGGGCAAGTCACTTACCTAGTTTGCCTCAGTTTCCTCATCTGTAAAATGAGCTGGAGAAGGAAATGGCCAACCACTCTAGTAACTCTACCAAGAAAACCCAAATGGGGTGAAGAGTTGAAAACAACTGAGCAACAACTAACAGCCTGTGTGACTTTAAACACTTGACCTAATATTTAAAATTAGAGGGATGAAGTAAGTGACCGTAGGAGCTCTTCCAGCTCTAGAAATAAGATTCTAGGATCATTCTGCCAGTCCCAAAGTCCGTCAGTCAGACCAGTTCCTGCATCTGACAACCAGCGAGGGAGGGGTTGATGCTTACTGGCCAGGAGGTGGCAGTGCTGAGCTGGCCAAAGGGTCGTGGTCCCCAGTGACTTTTTGTTCTGGCTTGGAGCCTGCTCTGGGGACCAAGTAGTGGCTAGGACAATTCTGGATCTAGGGGGCAGGAGTAGCAGGGAAGGGCTATAGAGAAGAGTATCTGTAAAGACCAGGGTGGGGTGGGGGATGCCTTGGAGAGAGCTAGAATTATCAGACAATTCCCCCTGGCTGCACACTGCTTCCCCTGGGAGGAGAGGGTAGGTTGGGGGACATGTAGAAGACGGATAATCAATCATCTTAATAACACATCCCCATAGCACCTTGCGATTTAAAAAGTATTTTTCTCCCCACAATTCTGTGAGGTCAGGAGCATGTTTTTTTAATTCCTATTTTAAGTATACTGAGGCTCAGCAAGCGTAAATGACTTGCTTCTATCACACAGCTGGGGCACCTAGGTGGTGCGGTGGGTAGAGCACCAAACCTGGAGTCAGGAAGACCTGAGTTCAAATTCCGCCTCAGATACTTACTAGCTATGTGATGCTGGGCAAGTCACTTCATTATTTGCCTCAGTTTCCTCATCTGTAAAATAAACTGGAGAAGGAAAAGGCAAACCACTTCAGTATCTTTCCCGAGAAAATCCCAAATGGAGTCATGAAGAGCTAGAAATGACTGAATAACAACAGTCACAAAGCTATTAAGTGTCAGAGCCAGGACTGTCTCCCTGGACTTCAGTTCTAGCACGCTTACCACAATACCTCTCATGCTGTCTTGTAGAGATCTGACATTGGAATAATATCTTTGCATCTCATTCTTTATAATGCACGGGACATTTACTAACTCATTAGATCCTCCCAACATCCAGAGATCATTTTACAGATGAGGAAACTGAGGTCAAATAGGTAGCTAAGCCAGGATTCATAACAAGGTCTATGGATTCCTAGTCCTGTGTTGTTATTTTTTTAAGGTGGGTTTCAGAGTTTGTTTTTTTAAGTGAATTTTAATTTTTATTCTGAACTTATCAAATACCAGTTAGAGTGGATTTATGTAGTTCTGTGCTCTTTTCACTGTGGGATGCAGTGGCTAAGCTTGAGCTGCTGTTGTAGACCTGAGGCTGGGGAATCAGGTTAATGGAACATTGTGGATGGCTGTGGTTTGCAGGAAAGGGATGGTACTCTATCCTATTCTCCATGGAATGGAGGACAGATCTCAGACTAGAGATGGCTGCCAACTTGGAATGGGGTCAGGCCTATTCCTGGACTCTGTGAGGAGCTCGCCTGTCCCCCAACCAGGGACTGGGGAGGGGATCGAGGGCAGCTCAGGCGGAGAAGGCTGATGAGGGTGGCGCCAGCACACAGAGAGCCTGATTGTGTTACAGACTCTGTTCTTTGGGAAAATAAGCATCACGAATGCCTCTTGCTTGGGACAGTTCAGCGTCCCAGAGACTTGGAGCCAAAAAAAATGTTGATTGAGAAAACAGTGCACGAGAGGACAGTGGATCTGCAGGTGAAGTCAGGGATGCCCTAGGGAGACAGGAGCAGGTGGACAAGAAGAGACCTCTCTGGCAGCCTCCTAGAGCAGCCTCCCAGGGACATGATGAAATCCATTTTCTAGAGCGAGTCAGGATGTCTCCCTTTCTTGAGCACCTCCCTCTCCTCTAGAGAAACCAGAGCAAACGGAAGTACTAGAGCAGGGATTCTTAACCTGGGGTCCACAGACTTCCAAGGGGTTCGTGAAGAAATCTCAGGGAGGTCTGTGATCTTGGAAGGAAACATCATGTCTTTATTTTCACTGTCCTCTAACTGGAATGTAGGATTTCCTCCAATTATGAATTTTAAAAAACCCACAGATCACAGAAGGGGATCATAGGTTTCACCAGACTGCCGAAAGCGTTTATAATAGAAAAAAGGTAAAGAATCCCTGCCTGAGAGTATTAATTGAAATTTTCCCCAGGCCTAAACTGTTGGGAAGGAAAAGGGAATCCCCTGATTTTGTTACCTGAGATATGCTGGGAAAGTTGCCAGATGGAGAAGAAAGATAATAAGAGCTCACGTTTATATAGTATATTAAAGTTTGCCAAACATTTTACATTACCTCATTTGAGACTCGCAATAATGCTGTAAGGTAGGTGCTATTGTTATCATTCAAATTTTACAGATGAGGAAACAGAGAGGTTAGGTGACTGGCCCAATGTCACACAGCTAGTAGGTGTCAGAGATAGGATTCAAACTCTGTCCACCCTGATTCTAAGTCTAGCATTCTGTCCACCATCCCATAGCCGCCTCTCATTTGGCTAGCGAGGGCAGGTAGGAGGTGCAGTGGATAGATTCATCTCGCTGAGTTCAAATCTGGCCTCAGATACTTATTGGCTATGGGACCCCTGGGCAAGTCACTTCACCCTGTTTGCCTCAGTTTCCTCATCTGTAAAATGAGCTGGAAAAGGAAATGGCAAGCTACTTTTTTATCTCTGCCAAGAAAACTCCAAATGGGGTCACAAAGAGCCGGACATGACTGAAATGATTCAACAACAATAACAACAACAAAAGCGATTCATCAAATGACCTCGGGTGGGTTGCTTTTCTGCCCAGAGGGGCGGGGGAGAGACATTCTGTGGAGAATATAACTCCTCCCCCCAAAAGTGAGTTTTTGAATGTATGTGCACATGTTCACATATGGAGACCTATGTGTTGGTCAAGGAACAACGCTTGCTCCACAAGCCCAAATAAGGCAGTGGATTTTGATTAGAGCAGCCTGTGGACCTTTGTCTGGAGAGTTTGTTATGGAAAATAATGTTTTGGCCAATGCTTTCCCGGCTCAGAGGTGCCTCCCTCTGCAGCTAGGTCACTTGTGGGGTATGGAGGCTTTGATTGGATGGGTACTGGGGCACCAGCTCCCAGGGTCCCTGGGGAGCCTGTCTCAATCCAAAGAGACAAGACGGGTAGTCAGGGATGCAGGGGGACAGCAGAACTTTGACCCAGAAATGTTCCAGAGGGTTGAAAATCCCAAGAGTTCCTTTTTCAGGGCCCTGAAAAGCACATGTTGAGACAAGCTAAGCTGAGGACTAGCCAGGTTTTGGAGAAACCAGTGCTTTAAAAGGCAGAGGATGGGTTGGGGGGAGAGGGGGGTGGGGAGAAAGCTTATTGTATACAAAGTAGGACAGCCCAGGATACTTGTAGTAGGATTCCCTCTGGGGCCATGAGGACAGAAGTCGGTGGTGCCCAAGAGTCCAAGACATGCCCAATTGACCTGGCACAGGCTGAAAGGTGACCCATTTGTATTGCAGTCGCCAGCCAAAGCCAACACAGGAAATGCCAGCCAGACCACGGCTATCCGGGGACCTCATTTACTCTGGTTGGCAGAGAGAGTCTGAATTCCCAGGGCTACAACATAGCCAGAACAGGGGGAGGGGAGGGATCTGGCTTTCTCGGCCACTGGAAAGGGATGTTCACTCTCAAGACATTCCCTCATGGGGCCCTTCTCATTTCCGCTAATAGAGGGACAGTGTTCAGATGAGCCTTCATCCCTTTGCATGTCCTCCGGGAGCGCTAATTTTCAGTGTGGAAAAAAGAGAGAGACAGAGACAGAGAGAGAGAGACAGAGACAGACAGACAGACAGAGAGAGACAGAGAGAGAGACAGAGAGAGCAGTCAGGCAGGCGTTACCCTGGATGGGAGCCACAGGGGACATTGGCTAGATGTAACTTCCCTCTTCTTTGAGTAGACAGAATTGCAGACAGTTGCTAGACACCGCCCATCATGATTAAATCCAATGTTATTGGCCTCCCAAGTTGGGCTGGAGATGGGCCCCCACTGCCTTTGTCCAGCTGTGTCCAAAATCTTGTTGGGTGGGGAATGGAGTGGGGGAGAGGGAGGGACAAAGGGAAGAGAGCACGGGGAACAGTGTGTGCTGCTGTTGCTTGCGCTGATCAAGTGAGTTCATGGGGCGTCCCAGCTATCTTGGCTTGTGTACAAAGAGCAGACATCATGATTTAGTGGAAAGATGATTGGATCTGAAATTAGAAAACTTAGCTTCAAATCCCACATCTTCACATACTACTTGTGTGACTCTGGGCAAGTCACTTTTTACCACTCCAGGTCTTAGCTTCCTCACCTGTAAAATGAGGATGTGGGAGTGACTGGTCTCTAAAGACTCTTTGACTTCTAAATCCATGATCTTATGACCTTAGCCCTTCTAGGTCCCTTCAAAGATGTAAAATGACCTTAATCACTACTCTACTGTGCATCAGGTCCAAGGTGGATAACCAGACACTTCTTTTTTCTTTTTTTTTTGTTTTGAAATAGTATTTTATTTTTTCTGATTACACATAAAGACAATTGTTAACATCCACTTTTTAAAAAAAATTTGAGTTTCAAATTTTTCTCCCTCCCTCCCGCACCTCCCCCTTCTCTAAGATGGTAAGCAATTTAATATAGGTTATATGTGTGCAATCATGTACAACATATCTCCAGATTAGTCACATGAAAGAAGAAACCGGCCAAAAGGGGAAAAAAAAGCCACGAAAAAAATAAAGTGAAAATAGCATGCTTTGATCTTCATTCAGATTCTGTTAGTTTTTTCTCTTAGCCAGACACTTCTTAGGAAAGGACATCGTCACTCATTCCCTAGAAAAGGGAATGCCTATAACTTAGCTTAGAGAAGATCTCTAAAGCCTACTACATACCTGGGTGGATAAAAATAGCTAGCATTTATTTGATGACTAGGTGGCATAGCAGGCTTGGGACCTAGAGTCAGGAAGACCACGTTCAAATCTAGCCTCAGACACTGTCTAGCTGTGTGACCTTGGGCAAGTCACTTAATCATATTTGCTTCAATTTCCTCATCTGTAAAATGAGCTGGAGGAGGACATGGCAAACCACTCCAGTAACTTTGCCAAGAAAACTGGGGTCACAAAGAGTAGGACTAAATCAAAATTTAACATAAATCGACATTACTCAGCAAGCACCTAGGCAAGCAATTTAGCCTTTGTTTGCCTCAGTTTTCTTCAACTATAAAACAGGAATGATAACAACAGCACCCGCCTCACAGCATTGTCGGAGAAGATTGAACAACAACAACAAAGCATTTCTATGAGGTTTGTAAAGTGTTCTGTTAGCTCGTATATGAGCTCATTTGCTACCCACACCAACCCAGTGAGGTGGGTGCTATTTAGATCTCCATTTTACAGATGAGGAAACTGAGGCTGAGAGAAGTTAAATGACTTTCCCAAAGCCACACAGTTAATAGGTGTCTGGGGCTGGAATTAGCTCCCTATCCACCATGGTACCTTGCCACCTCTTTATCCCTGGAGCCACAGGTATCTAATCTCCACGTGGATGGGCATTTGTCCATAAAATCCCAGGGTGCAAAGGAACTTCTGGAGATTAATGGGTTCATTCTTTCACCCCTAAAACCGTTTCAAAAAAGTGGTTGATATGTTCTCCACATCTGCTGGGGTTTTGTACTGATGTAAGTGTAGAGGCGTGTCCTCCCTAAGAGTGTGTGTGCATGGTACGTGTGGGAATGTGAGCTCAGATGAAGAAACCAGACATTTGCATTTGGGATAGAAATCATTGCTCATCAGTGTTTCTCACCAAGTTCCCAGGGCAGGGAAGAAATGGGTTAGGTGGCAGTGGCTGAGGATTCTGGGGCTGTGACCTTTCCATTGGCTCATACTAGTGATGTAGCTCAATCCCCCATCAAAGGCAGGGTCAGTTCTCTTTGGAGAGAGGACCTTGAAGAGACTGGAGCCAGAGGAGGCAGAATTCCTTCCCTAGGGACTTACCTGGAAGCTAACTCCACTTCTAACCTTGGAAACTGGAACCTCGGATTCTTGTTGTTAGGTGCCCTGGCCGAGGGAGGCACCTCTTGCCCATCATGGACAAGGAGTTGGCTTGCTGTTGCCCTCCGCTGACTAGCAGAGCCTCTAGCTGGTCATTTTCGTGAATGGGAAGCCCTTGAATGAAGCTTTATCTTCTCTCCCCTGGAGGGCTGGGACATGTCAGGGGCCTGAGAACAGCTGGAGACTGGAGGGAAGTGTAGGACGGTAGCTGGGCTAGAGGAAGAGAGACAAGCACCATCTGGTCAGCATTAGCAAGACAGGGGGGTTGGCTGCCAGCACCCGGAGAGCATTAGGCAAGAAATGCCCCCCTGGGGGCTCCAGGGAGGAGGGGGGAGAGGAGGGGGAAGAATTTGTTTGCTTCGAGGCACAGTGAAGATTGAAATGAAATCTCTCCCTCCCTGCTGACTTGGGCTCCACCCCAATACCCCTCTGCCGCCAGCCTGGCTAGGTTATGCTCAGCCTTGGGTCCCAACCCAGGCCCCAACAGTGGTTCCAGCTGGGCAGAGGGCTTGTTTAACATGAAGTACCTTCTCTGGAGCAGCCCTTATGAAATATACAGTCTGAGAGAAGCAGAAACCTTTGCTTCCCACTCCTTTTTCTAAGCTCTGTATATCCCTCTTTCTTCATCATTCTACTCTGTCTTCACAAAAATGTCTCTTTTCATTCACTGTTCCTTTTCCTTGAATTTTGCCTCAGAGTTAGATATCTAAGCTCACACTTAAGATTCACCCTTCTTTCCCTGACGTGGTTAGAGCAACAGCAAAGTGAAGGAAGAACCAGGGAATATGGAGGGCCTTGGGATAAGGATGGGGGGGGCGGTCCTTCTACAAAAGATAGTTCCTATCTGGTCCTTTAACTCCTTCCCAGAATGGGGAGGCCTCTCTCCACCCTTTCTGGTCCCAGGAACCTCTGGATTCCTACATTTCTATCGCAGCCAGTAAGCTACTCTGGTGGGCACTGGCCCTGCTTTAAATTATCTATGAAATTTGAGCTGGAAGAGATCTGTGAAGGTCTCATGGCATCCTGTCACCTGGAGGTGCTAGGGACATTTCTGTCAACATCTCCCTGCTTGTTGGACTTGGACTCATGGCCTTTTCTATTTTATATCTTTCAGGGTCAAGGTTTTCACAGCGCCATCTGTAATTCAGGGCCACCCAAAGAGAAATACTGAGCTGAGCCTGGGAATGGGCGGCAGAAGTGAAGGGGGCATGGTGAGGGCATCCCAGAAAATGATGGGCTAGAAAGATATTTCCCCACACAGAGATCCTCAGAAAAAACTGTATTGTCCTTAAAAACAACCGAGCCGTGGTTCAGCAGAAGGAATGTTGAACTTGGAATCCTGGGACTCAAGATCTAATCTGAGCTCTGACCCATGTGGCCTTGGGTCAATCATTTAACTTTTCTGAGTCTCGGTTTCCACGTTGCTAAAGTGAAGGCCTCTAGATGGTCTCTAAGCTGCGTTCTAAATCTATCATCATACAAACATTCCTTATATCTTCAAACCTCAAGTCAAAGTAGTGTGTCCCTTCCCCCTCTTCCCCCAAACCATACATTCCTCAAGCCAAAGACAAATCTATTTTTCTCTCTCCACTCTTCTTATCTGGTAGCCACCAATCCTACCTGACACATCTGTCAGCACAGCTTTTCTTGAGCAAAAATTGTCTTTTATGTGTTCCTTATAGTGCCTGGTACAGCATTACTTGTTACATAATACATCATGAATAATGGTGATTAATGACTCACCTCCCACTCAGCCTCCTGCTAGCCAGCTCT
Source organism: Phascolarctos cinereus (assembly GCF_003287225.1). Lineage (NCBI taxonomy): Eukaryota > Metazoa > Chordata > Mammalia > Diprotodontia > Phascolarctidae > Phascolarctos > Phascolarctos cinereus. The sequence continues at coordinate 227,340,370 of NW_027555736.1, forward strand.
CCAGAAGCAGCCAGTTCAGACCTCCCATCCACAAAGAAGGACCTAGCCTGGAATGAGAAAGAAGAAAACAAAGACCACTGCCAAAGATGTCTCCTGTGCCCTCCTGGTATCTGCCTAGTGATTTTTCTAAGGAATAGGTCTCTAAAAATGTACCAGAAAGTCACTTGGGGAATTTGCACATTAAAATAAAATCAACCAAGAATGCCAAGTTCCTCTATTCTTTTGAAGTAGAGGAAAGGATGGTAGAATACCTGCAGCCCAAAATAGGAAGATGAGGAAATACAGTGGCTAAGATATGTCTTTGACTGGTATCATTCACAATGTTGTATAGACATTACTTCACTCAGGTCTACTTTGGTGGACAGTATGGCATCTAGTTATTCAATTTGGGGACTTCCCCAGCTTCACCCAAGGCTCCATTCCATCTCATCCCCAACCAAGAATCCTGTCCAGTGTTGGCATCTCTCCTTAAGGTTTGGATAACGCTCTGGGCAATAGCTGGGGGCCAGAGATGCAGCCTAGGGAAGAGGCAGGCTAAGTTGTTGGTGTTTGTGGGGGTGTACTACTGTGTAAATGTTTGGGGCTACTCTCTGGGACACCAGTGGGGAAGGGGCCAGTTTGGGGACATGAGGATAAGGTACTGGCTGAGGAAGTGACTTAGTACTGAGAGGAGAGAATCAGGATATGGAGGATAAAATGATTCTGCAGGACTAGTCAGAATACTGTTCACAAGACAGAGGAGAAGGTTCATCAGGCTAATCCCTTTCCTCTGGACATAACCTCAGACTCCCCTCACAAGGCACAGTCCCTTCACAGCTGCAGAGAACAGAAAGGGATAGAGCCAGAGGTAAAAATCTCAGTGGAGAAAGGGGAGAAGTATTTGTGGGAAAATACCCTTCAAAGCCTCAGTCTGGCACTCAACAGTCATGTTGATTCCTTTTAATAATCATGTAGCTAAAGCATATTTCCAAAGTTCATCTAGTCCAGTCTCCTGCCGGATATAGCTTTGTAGAGCTTAAAGTGCTACAAATGTGAGTTATTATTATTCAAAGGATAGATATCTTTTTATTATACCTCACTTTGGCAGATTACTACAACTTTTTAAAATGAACAAAAATCTGTTCTCTCTTTCCCCATTCCCCTATTGAAAAAGAAAGAAAAACATCACCCGTATAACAACTATGTATAGTCAAAGCAAAACAGATTTCCACGTTGGCCATATGCAAAACCTACGTCTCAATCTGCATCCTTAATTCATCACCTCTATGTCTGGAGGTGGTGCTTCCTTGTGGATCCTCTGGAATCATGGCTGGTCATTGCATTGGTCAGAGTTCTTAAATCTTTGAAAGTTGTTTGCCTTTACAATGTTACTGTTATTGTATAAATTGTTCTAGTTCTACTCACTTCACTCTGTATCAGTTCATATAAGTCTTCCCAGGATTCTCTGAAATCATCCCCTTTATCATTTCTTGTAGAAAATAGTATTCCATTACATTCATTATAATAATTTGTTCAATCATTCCCCAATTGATGGGTACCCCCTTAATTTTAAGATTTTTGTTACCTCAAAAAGAGCTACTATAAATATTTTTGTACCTATAGGTCCTTTTTCTCTTTCTTTGATCTCTTTGAGTTTTAGACTTAGTAGTAGTATCACTGGATCATAAGATAAGCACAGTTTAGTAACTTTTTGGGGCACAATTCCAAATTACTTTCCAGAATTGTTGGACCAATTCATAGCCTCCACAATCACTGCATTAAAGTATCTGTTTTCCCATAGTCCCTCCAACATTTGTCATTTTTCTTTTCTCTCAATTTTGCTAGTCTGATGTATGAGAAGTGGAATGCTTTAACCTGCATTTCTTTAATTATTAGTGATTTGTGATTGTGATTAGTGATTTGAAATATTGTTTTTTGATGAGGCAATTGGGGTTAAGTGACTTGCCCAGGGTCATACAGCTAGTAAGTTTCAAGTGTCTGAGGCCGGAATTGAACTCAGGTCCTCTTGACTCCAAGGCTAGAGCTCTAACTACTGCACCACCTAGCTGCCCCAAAGTATTTTTTCATATGGTTCTTAGTAGGTTGGATTTCTTCCTCTGAAAACTGCCCATTTATGTCCTTTCATCATTTGTCAGTTGGGGAATGGCTCTTATTTTTATAAAGTTGAATCAGTTCCCTATATATTTTAGAAATGAGACTTTGTCATAGAAATTTGCTGCAAAGATTTCTTCCCCCAGCTACCTATTTCCTTTCTAATTTTAGCTAAATTGGTTTTGTTTGGGTAACAGTTTAAAATTTTACATGCAATCAAAATTGTCCATTTTTGTCTTCTGTGATCTTCTCCATTCTTTGGTCACAAATTCTTTCTTCCTCTCTCCATAGATCTGAAAAGTAGCTCCTCTAATTTGTTTATGGTGTCACCTTTTGTGTCTAAGTCATATCCTGACTAGTATAAGGTTTGAGATGTTAGTTTATACCTAGTTTCTGCCAGGTTATTTTCCAATTTTCCCAGAAGTGTTTGTTGAATAATGTCCAATAGCTGGAATCTTTGGTGTTATCAGACACTAGGCTACTGTGCTTACTTGCTTCTGTGTGTGGAGAACTTAATATATTCCTGATCAACCCCTATTTTTTAACCAGTATCAAAGCATTTTGATAATTATTGCATTGTAGTATAGTTTGAGATCTGGTACTTCTAGGACTCCTTCCTTCCTATCTTTTTCATTACTATGACAACAGATTCTATAGCATTCCCCCAGTAGCCTTTAGTTCTTCCTTTAGTCTCCTAAATCTCTTTTGCTACAATTTAAATCTGCTTTTGCTTCATCCTAAGTGGACAAAGATAAATTCTAGCTACAAATGATCTGTAAGAGACATAAGGAAGCATCTAGCCCAGATTCCTTCTGCTCATAGAGTAGATGAGGCTTAGAGAGAAAGGTTTAGTGATCTGATCAAGGTTGCTGCTGTTGCTGTTCTTTGCCCTTTGTTTTTGAAGAGGACCACAGCATCAGGAAGGTGATGCCATGACTTGCAAGTGAATTGGATGTGAGGGAGGGATGTGCCAAGTCACCAGCCTCCCTCTCTCCTCTGGAGCCGTCATGGTCCATTAGCAAGACAGTGAATGAAAGAGCTGGGACAGTAACCCCAACTCCTAGAAAGTCGATATTTGAGCTCTGAAGGACGCTAAAACATCCAGCACTAATCCCAGGCCCCAGGCCTTACTCTATTCCTCCAAAGTTCTTCTCATCACAGAAATCTAGGGGGAGGAATAGCCCATCATTCTCTTCTCTTCTCTCCTCTCCTCTCCTCTCCTCTCCTCTCCTCTCCTCTCCTCTCCTCTCCTCGTCTCTTCTCTTCTCTTCTCTTCTCTTCTCTTCTCTTCTCTTCTCTTCTCTTCTCTTCTCTTCTCTTCTCTTCTCTTCTCTTCTCTCTCTCAAACACACACACACACACACACACACACACACACACACACACACACATCCCTCTGTACTTTCATGTCCCTGTGGGGCTGGGAGTGAAGACCACAGAATGAACAGGTTTCACTCCACTCTCCAGCAACCACAGAGAAACAGAAGAGAGCAAACTGGATTTGAAATCAGTGGACCAGGATTTGAATTTCAGCTCTTCTGCTTGTTATATGTGTGACCTCGGGCAAGATCACCTCACCACTCTGAACCCCAGGTTCTTCCCTTGTAAAATAAAGGGCTTGTACTCATTGACCGCAAAGGTTCCCCCCATCTCTAAATCTATGACCCCATGAACCTATAACTAGCTTTCCACACAGCTCACCTCCTGGTTCACTGCCTAGACATAGGACTGTGGCATGGGACTATAGCAGGGCCTGAGATCTTGAGGCAGAGGAGAAGTTACCATGTGCCAACTTCTAGCAACTCAGGGCTAGTTACTACAAGGAAGCATGGCCTTGGAGTTTGGAAGACCTTAGTTCAAATCCTGCCATGGATACTTACTAACTGTGACCCTGGGCAAATGACTTATATTCTCTGGGCCTCAGCTTTTTCATTTGTAAAATGAAAGGATTCAGTGTTTTCTAAGGTCCTTGCCATCTATGAATCCATGACCCTATGATTCTGTTACCATGGTTTCAACCTGGAAAATCATAGAAATTTGCTATTTGTTACTGTAAGATATCAGAATCCTTCAGTCAATGCTCCTAATGGGAAAGGGTGAAGGGAGGATTTTCTGTTCTTATCTGTTCCCACCTTCCAAGGAACTCTCTTGGGTTATATAACCCAATATCCACAAACATACATACATACATATACACACACACACACACACACACACACACACACACACACACACACACATGAATGGCAATCTAATAACACCATCTGGTGGGACATGGAGCAGGAATGCTCCATAGTCATTAGCATGGGGCTGGAAGAGAAAGGGGAGGGAAGGAAGAAGTTTTGGGTGTCAGAGGAAGATTACAGCTGTTCTGGAGAGTGTGTGGCTAATTCCCTAGGGCCCTCCAGAGTATTTGCAGCTGGGAGACGCCTGAGAAGCAGCCTGGTTGTTTGCTGGATAAAGCGTTGAACTTGGAGTCAAGAGGATCAGGGGCTCGGGTGAACTACTTAACCTCTTTGGGCGTCCACTTTTCTCATCTATAAAACATCTATAAACTAGATGGTTTCTAAAGTCCCTTCCAGCTCTAAATCAATGCTTCTATGGGGCTGGTGGAAGGGCAGCACGTCAGTCCAGAGAGGAATGAGCTGGGGAATAGAGATTAGTAGGAGCATTAACAAGAGAGACAGGCTAATCCTGTGGAGCCCTCCCACCTAGTCCCAGAAGCTCCCTAGAGACCACTTCAATGGATCAGGCTACTACTGGCACCAGGAAAGTGGTCTTGTTCTTAAAGGTTGTTGTTGTTGTTGTTATTCAATCGTGTCTGACTCTTCATGATCCTGTGGACCATAGCACACCAGGCCCTTCTACCCTCCACTGTCTCCCAAAGTCTGTCCAAGCTCACGTTCATTGCTTCCATCACACTATGTATTCATCTGCTGTCCTCTTTTCCTTTTGCCTCCATTCTTTCCCAACATCAGGGTCTTTTCCAATTGCCCCAAAGGTGCCCACCCTTCTTACTGGAAGTATAAGATTCAAAGAATGGAGTGCGAGCCAGTGTCTTGCCATGATAGGAAGATTCAGAGCAGATCTCTATCTACCTGTGGTAGGCACAATTCAGGGATGTCCAGTTCACCTATTTTTTTTTTTGGCAGTTGGGGTTAAGTGACTTGCCCAGGGTCACACAGCTAGTAAGTGTCAAGTGTTTGATCTGAGACCGGACTTGAACTCAGGTACTCCTGACTTCAGGGCCAGTGCTCTATCCACTGCACCACCTAGCTGCCCCCAGTTCACCTATTGCACTTCTTGGAAGGACCCTGAAATGTTTTAAAAGGAAGAGGTAGTATGGAGGATACTTCAGGCAGGGGGAATTACATAAGCAAAGATATCAAAATGGAAGTGAATGGGATGTCTTTGAGGGGTAGCAAACAGACTAGTTTGTTTGGAGCACAGGCTTCTGTGAGTAAATCAGTGAATAAAGAATTTATTAAGTGCAAAGAAATCACTGTGCTAAATGCTGAGAATACAGATAGAAAAATAAGACAGTCCCAGCCCTCAAGGAGCTCACATTCTAATGGAGGAGACAACATATATGTAAGGTTTTAGCTTCAAGTCAGATGGAAAGGCCCCATCAAGCTTACAGTGCAGCAATAAAGCAGATAACTGATGCCTCTTCTTTTTAAAAAAAATTATTTTATTTTTAATTCATGGGATAAGACAAGCATTTCCATAACATAGTATAATAAAAAAAAAGATGATTGCACATGAAATTGCAAATCTGTTATATACAACTTGCTATTCCTTTTAAATATATAATAAAATTATCATGTAAATTTCTTTTTTTTTCCTTTTGTTTTCCTTCCCTCTCCCTCGCTCCTACCTTAGAGATGGCTACCATTAATAAGGTAATAGGGATAGGATAAAAAGAGAGGCTGAAAAGGAAAATAGTGAGTAAAAATAAGATGAAGTGAAATTCACATAGAGTATAACTAGTAGTATAACTAATACTACTGGTATATACTAATAGTATAACTTTGAATGTGAATAGCACGAACTCACACATAAAATGGAAATGCATAGCATAATGGATTAAAAATCAGAATCCAACAATATGATGTTCACAAGAAATATATTTAAGAATGAGAGATACACACAGAGTTAAAATGCATCTTCTTTAATGCCATTTCCACTGATAAAATTATATTAGTTTCTGATGTTGAACTATTTGACAATATCAAGGACTCTTATGAAAAGAACTTTTCTGGGTCTTGAGTAGCTGTACTGTAGCACTTGCAGGAACATTGGTCAGGCTGCGTTTCCATAAGAGTTGCTTCCCAGGATGATGGCTGAAGACACTGGGTTGGAACCATGGCTATATCCAAGACTCTTGGGCTTAGAATCCTGGATTGTCTCTATCACAGTCTGAGGGAAGATGGTGGTCAAGGTGGTGGTAGTGGTTTGACTTGCTTGACACATACTGACTCCTCCATCTCCCTGAGGGTGCCTTGCTGCTTCAGTTAAGCTGACTCACCTGCTCTGTGGGTGGCCTTGGGTTGGCAATTGGTGGGGATGGCTGACCTGTACTCCACAGGAGTTGCTTCCCTGGATAATAGCTATGAGGGCTGGGCTAGAAGCAGGACCCATGTCTGAGGGATGCTCCCATTCCTAGCTCCTGTACTTTTCTTCCAGTTGATGGCAGTTGGTCTGCAGTTATTGCTGGTGGAGATGAGGAAGGTAGACCTATTCTCCACAATAACTTCTCCCCTTAGTGATGACTGTGGGAGCTGGGATGGAAGTAGATCTCATGGCTTGGGGGTTACTGCTGTTCCCAAGGCTCTTGGGTCTGAGGGGAGATGGCAGTCAAGATGGCGGTGCTGGTTTTTCTTTGCCTGGCACATACTGCCTCCTCTGTCAACCTCAGGGTAACTTGCTGCTTCAGCGAGACCCCTTAACTACTCTTCTGTGGGATATTAATTGGAGCCACGTTTGAGGGCATCCTGAATGCCAAGCTAAAGAACTGGCAATGAAGAAGCATTGACGGTTTTCCAATATGGGAATGATATGATCAAATGAGATAATATTATGTAAAGTGCTCTATAAATCTCATATCTCTATATAAATGTCAGCTTTTATGAAGATAGTAAGAACTAAACATTTCAAAGTTTAACCTGGCAATGGAGGGGTTAGGGATATTGAGGGAGAGGAGGAAAGCAAAGACAGCAATTTGGAGGCTGTTGCATTAACAAAGGTGAGAGTGGTAAGGGAAGACTGAACTGGAGTGGCAGCAAAACTGCCACTTTGCCACTTCTGTTATCCTTGAGCAAATCACCCCAACTCTCCATGCCTGAGTTTCCTTATCTTTAAAATGAGAGGGTTGTTTTAGAAGACCTCTGTGACCCTGTCCCTTCTAACACTAAATGTGTGATCTTACAATCTGGAAGGGACCTGAGAAATCATTCTGTTTAGTCCCTCCATTTTACAGATGAGGAAACTCCTAAATTGCTTGTCTACATAATAATTTGTTGTTGTTGTTGTTCAGTCACGTCCAACTCTTCGTGACCCCATTTGGGGTTTTCTTGGCAAAGATCCTGGAGTGGTTTTCCATTTCCTTCTCCAGCTCATTTTACACATGAGGAAACTGAGGCAAACAGGGTTGAGTGACTTGCTCAGAGTCACACAGCCAGTAAGTATCTGAGGTCCAATGTGAACTCAGGAAGATGAGTCTTCCTGACTCTAGGCCCAGAACTCTATCCACCAAGTTACCTAGCAGCTCCCACATTATAATTATTATCATCTTCCCATGAGAGGGCTGAGGTCCCTTCCTATATACATCTTTCTATCCCCTAGAATAGTTCCTGGTACACAGTAGTACTCAAAAAATGTTTGAGTACAATATTGCATGAAAAAAAATGGATATTTGATAAACTAAAAGGCTTTCAGGTATTTGTAACAAAAAAAACCCAGAACTCCATGGAAAATTCCATATAAAAGATCCAGAAGAAATATAAGGAAAACTTTAAAAAGTAATTATAAGACGCTCATTAAAGTCAAACTGTTTACTTATTTCATATATATATTTATATATACATATATATATATACGTATATATACATATGTGTGTATATATACATATATACATATACATATATATGAAAATGTTATCAGTAGTCTTAAAACTATCATCATTACTAAGGAGTTGGAAAGAAAGGTTGGGGCTGAGTTGTACATGATAGGATGATTCTAAAAAACAAAATTGGGTAGGAAAAGATTAAAGGAAGCACTTATAAAATGGGGCAATTATATATTATAAAAATAAAAATTATAAAAAAGTTTGTTAATTGAAAGTAAAAAATTTTTGTTGAATATTTGGAAGAATGGACAAATAGAGCTGCCAGGGTTCCTAGAAAGTGCTCTCTTTGCTCAAGAGCTTCAGGTAGCCAGGCAGGAGGAGGCTTTTCTGCAAGTGAAGGTGCCATGCTCTGGATCTGGTTAGCTGTTTAGCTCTCCTGAAGTGCTAAGGCTAGAATTTCCAGCCAGAATCAAATGACTTCAGCCAAGCAGGTGGGAACAATCTCAGTGGTGACAAGCCCTGAGACATGATCTCTAAGACTCTTGATCACTGTTTTTCCCTCCCCCTATCCTGGGAAAATACAAAAAAAAAGGCTCAAGTGACTGTAGTGCCTGAAGATTTTCTGGGGTAGCTAAGCTGCAGTTCTGGGATAACCATGGTGATCTATTGAGTAAAAGCCAAGCCTGGAACAAATTATAGTATGTGAATGTAATGGAATTCTATTGTGCCGAAGCGGACAGCTTGATGACAGAAATGATGAAGGGTACAGTTTCAGAGACTCTTAGGATGACTTGTATGAATTGATGTATAGTGAAATGAGCAGAACCAAGAGGACAATTTCTACAATAACAACAACATTGTAAAGATTAACAAATTTGAAAGAATTAAGAACTTTGACCAATGCAGTGATCAATCACTATTCCAGAGGACTCATGATGAAGCATGTTAGAGAGGTGATGGACCCAGGGTGCAGACTGAGGCATCTGTTTTTTGGACATGGTCAATGTGGGATTGGTTTTGCTTGACTATGCGTATATGTTACAAGGGCACAAGGGCTTTGTTTTTCTCTTCTGTTTTTTAAAAGGGGGGGGGGAGTAGATGGGAGAGAAAACAGATTTTTTGTTAATTGAAAAAAAAGTAATTTAAAAAATCCCAGTGAACAGAGGGGAAAGAGGATGAGCTACAACCAGAGATGCCTTAAAAGGTAGTGGGTTTTCCTTTAATGGAGGTCTTCAAGAAAAAGCTAAATGACTGCTTTTCCAGTATATTGTAGAGAGTGCTTCTTGTTAGGCATGAGTTGTATTTATTGGTATATAATGGGGAGAGTACTGCGTTTAAAACCTTGCCTATGATGCTTGTTGCATATGTGACCTTAGGCAAGTCATTCTTTGGTCTCCAGTTTTCTCATTTGTAAGATGAGGGGGTTGAACTACATGACTTTTAAGGTCCCTTGCAAATCGTGGGGATGTGGATTTAGTACTAGAAGGAACTTCTGAGGTCATCAGTCCAAACCCCTCGTTTTTCATTTTACATTTTCCCACTCCAGAGGAGGAAATTCAGGCATGGAGAGGTTAAATGATTTGTTCACGATCACACAGGTAGCAAGCCGCCAAAATTGGATCTTTAAAAATGTTATGATTAATCACTTTATTTAACTAGCAAATTCTCAACTAATTAGGTGGAAATTATAAATGTAACTGTAAAGACCAGGAAGACTTTGGGCTTAACATCTGCTTTCTTTCCTGGTGGGGGAACATGGTGGGTGGGAAGGCTGGGGGAGGGGAGGCAAATATCTACGTCTGAATTAGTCTTCTTGTTCAGTAACAGACCTGTCTCTTACCTGGGCCCCAGGCATGTGCCCTATGACTCTGGTATGGGAGGATCACTCCTGGTCCCTTCTGTCCCTCAGTGCTGGTTCCACCCTAGTGGTGGTTTATCTTCTGGGCCTCAACCCTGTCTCTAGCAATCTCTCCATCCATCTTTACTGGAATCACCCCCAGGAGCCCCTCTGACTCCTAATCAAATAGCTGGCTCATTGTCTTGCTCCACCCTAGGACATAACCCTTCTTCTGAGAGATTTTTCCAGTATGGGGAAAAAATGTCGCTGTTCTTCTTCAACACAACAGAGCCAGGATTTTGAACTCAACACTTTGTCCACTAGACCATGATGCATACCAGGAGGTGGCACAGCTAGGTTTTGAATCCAGCTTCTCTGATTCCAAATCCAACACTCTTTCCTCTCTACTCCACTGCCTGTCTAATGCAAAGCCAGATCTAGCTATGTAATGCCCATTCTAAAGCCCATTGATATGGGACTCTCTCCTTATTAGTGGAGATGAAGATCCTGCTGTGTGGGGAGAAGTTGGCAAGAGGACAGAGAGCTCCAGCCTTCACCAGTCCCTTCTGGGACTCTCCAAGTGATAGCCCCCTTTGAGTGGGGACTTTAGGACTTTTCAGGGACAGTCCCCTTTGAGACTTGGCAACTTTCAAATATTTTTCTTTGATCATTGCGTCACTTTGGGTGCTCCTGGCTTCCAGTGTAGAGAGAGAAGATGGAAGAGGCCAATCCCACTTCAGGTTGCTAAAGGAAAAGACTCTGGAAAAACATGGGAGGAGCTGGTACTCTTCATCATGTCCCTATATACAACTTGCTACTCTAGAGACTTTGGGGAGTTTTCTCCTTAGGTGAGATCTAGGACACTAGGTTAAGCTGAATTATCTTACTCTGAATGGGAGAACTCCTTCACTCTGTATTGTCTGGTATGTATATTCTTCTATGTATATCTTCCCTGGTTTTTGTTTTGCTACTGACTTGCATAATTAGGTTTCTTTACCATTCTCTATGTGTGTTTATGGTGAAATTGGTATTTAGTGGGAAAGGGGGTCAAGCCTTGGATATAGAACTTAGGGTCGACCTTCTTCCTTAAAATGACAAAGTGATCAGGAGTTAGTTGGATTTTGATCATATCCTTTAAAAGAGCAGATATACTCCTAATCCCAAACCTCCTCTCTCTGAGGAGAGCAGAGTGGTAGTCTCTGCCCCCAACTTCCTACTTCCCCTCCCAGAAGGAATGAAAGTCTCTCTTGGAGAAGGGTAGGGAGAGAAGAGGCTAGAGACACCTATTCTGCCTCCCTTTGAGCTGCACGACAGCAGCCCTCACCATATGTGGGCCCCTCTCTACTCTTGGAATTCAACCTCTCTTTTTTTGACACATCTAATGTATGGACTTTGTGAGCCTCTGAGGTTCCTTTCAACTCAGAAATTCTTCAGCTAGTTGACACCAGGCTTCATTGGTGAGAATCTCTGATTTGGGTCTTATAAAGTAGAAGTAAGGAAGTGCCACATTTTTGGAAGGATGTTAATAAATTGGACCATATTCAGAGAAAGGTAACTAGGGCTGTGAAAAGAAAAAGTCAGAATTGGGGTGATATTGTCGCCTCATGTGGTATGTCAGCTTCAAAAGCTAGGGGGCATTTTCTTTTCTGCCTCCCTTCTCTCTCGATGCCGGGAACATTTTGGAGAGGATTTTGGAGTCACTTCAGCCTCCAGCTCTAGGCTGTTATCCATTGAGAGCAGGAAGTGTTCATCCCAGCAGAGCAGGGACCTGCCCCTAAATCCACCTGGAGAGGGGCCAATTTGGCTGAAGCCCAAATCACACAAAGCCCAAGGGATGTTGTCGGGAAAAGAGAAGGATGAGGAGGAAGTGGACAGGCTCAAGACTGAACTGGTTTGTTGGGGAGAGAGGAAGAAAGAAGAGCAGAGGAGCTGTTCTTGTAAGGTCCACCCTGGGACTCCCATAAGGTCTTCTCTGATGCCAGGTACCCTTCGTGGCAGAGTGACAGTCCTAGCATGCCTCTTTACATACCGAGAAACTCAGGATCGAGTAATGCATTCAAAGTCAGGAAGACCAGAGTTCAAATCCTGCCTAATATACTTCGCTGTATGACCCTGGGCTACTCACTTAAACTCTCCCAGCTTCAGTTTCTTCATCTGTAAATTAGGAATTACACTTGACAGGGTTATTGTTAGGATCAAATGATGAAATGATAATGTATGTAAAGTGCTTTGAAAAACTTAAAGTGCTATATAAATGTTAGCTATTGCTACTGCTTACTACAACTACTACTACTCCTAAGACTACTATTACTACTAAAGTTTCCATGATAACTACCACTGACCTATTCTCTGCCTAGGGGCCTAACTCTGGGCTCCACTGGACACCTCAAGTTCTATCTTCTAAACTCTGAAAGGATGTTAACAAGAGACTCTCATCCTCTGGACTTCTCCCTAAGGTCCTCTTTCTAGCAGCCAAGAACTTGTAACAAGCTGTAGTCATTTAGAAAGCAGCCTGTGGTCAAGCTATGGTCAGAAAAAAATAAAAAGTCAGGGCCTGCCATGGATATATATCCCCTCCCATCTCCCTGCTAGCTGCCAACCCTACTGGGGTACCCATGTCCCTGGCTATTCTCTGTACCATTCTCTTATCTATCTTCTACTTGGTTCCTGTTGGGGAGAGGAGGATGCCTTTCTGATATCTTTTGGTACATAGAATCTTCAAGAATGCAGAGAGGTAGCTATTGTGATGCAGGACTGTATGGATAAGAACCCAGGAGAGCTAGGCTCCCAGACCTGGGCAGGTCTTGTCTTACCCTGTGAGATTTATCTTATCCTGAACTTGCAAAGTCTTAGACTTTTGTGCTTGTCAACCAGGAATATTGGATGAGAAAAGTGTGATAGAGAAATGGAAGGAGGGGGGAGAGAGAGGGAGAGGAGAGGAGAGGAAAGAAGAGGAAGAGGAGAGGAAGAGGAAGGGAGAAGAGAGGAAAAGGAGAGGAGAGAAGAGGAGAGGAGAGGAGAGGAGGGGAGGGGAAGGAAGGAAAGGGGAGGGAGGGGAGGGGAGGAGAAATACAGCAAACACCACAAACCAGGAATTGATTTATTATTGTGTTGATTGTATAGACTTAAGAAAGTGATCAAGATGTCAACAATACAGATTAAACTTAAAAGTGTGTCATTCATACATTTGTTTAACAGAAGATCAGCTGTTAAACATTTACCAGCACATCCCTGGACTTCGGTGGACTATGAGCTTAAATTAATTTCATATTGAATTTCATTAATTGAAACAAGACATCCAGAACAAGGAAGTGGATGGTGGCAGCAGTCCTTGGCCCTTCTATCTGATCAGACTCTAGCTGTAGTATTATGTCCATTTCCGGATGCCTCAGTTTAGGCAGAACTGGTAAAACTGAAATATTCTCTGCCTTCAAGGAGCTTATATTCTCTCATGGGAGACAACCTGTACCCATATCACCCCCATTACGTGTACAAAATAAATACAAGGTAATTTCATTTAGTCAATAAACATTTATTAAGCATATAATTTGCCACACCCAGTGCTAAGTGCTGGAGGTAAGAAGGGAAGGAAGGGAACTAGCATTTATTAAGCTCTAGGAATTCTGTGCCTTTTGTCCACCCTCCCCCATGTGGGTAATAAAATGTATTGTATCATAGGATTTCAAAGAAATGAAATGAAACTGAAAATGGCTAATAAACAGTGATGGAAAATTGGAGCTTACTCAATACTTAGAATTTCACTTTAGAAAGCACATATTAGCCGGCATTACAAATAATCAAAAGGCATGGCACTTGTTACAGAAAGGACATTGTTTTACTCTTCAGGTACAAGATTATTGAAAACACTATCGATAAGCACCTGCTTCTTTAGAAGCAGATCAACTAATATTTTTAAAATATATGTAAAAAGGGTCACTTCAACTTCAATGAGAAATTTAGCCAAAATTACTCTTGTGGCACATTTAGGCAATTTTCCCCCTTGAAAAATAAACACAAACAAAAAAACATGTAAATGTCTTTTCTTTTAAGTTATATACTTGCAGTCTTGTAGAAATAAAATTATGAAATTAGGTTTCCAGAGCTTTAAGAGCCCATCTTCACTGTAGGTAATAATCAGATTCTGATGGGAATGGTGAGCGATGCCTTTTCATGAACTGCTTTACAAGGAAGTCACTGTTACCATCCCCATTTTCTACTTGACGAAATTGAGGCAGAGCAAACTTAAGTGACTTACCCAGGGTCACACAGCTAGTAAGTACCTGAGGTCAAATTTGAACTCAGGTCTTCCTAATTCCAGGCCCATCGTTCTATCCATCACACCACCTAGCTGCCTCAAGGGAAAGAAAGGCAAAACTAGTCCTTGCCCTCAAGGAGCTCACAGTCTAACAGGGGAGAAAACATGTAAACGACTAGTTGCAAACAAGCTATTTACAGGATAAATTGGAGACAATAAGAAGAGGGAAGGCTCAGTATGCCAGAGATCAGGAAAGGCCTCTTGGGAGCTCATTAAAGTATGACCACTTATGAGCAGGGCCTGTCTTTTGCCTTTTCTCTGTAAGCCCAGTGTTTAACAGTGTCTGGCACTGTGTTAACAAATAATAAATAAGTGCTAAATAAATGATTGTTGACTGACCGACTTTTGTTGGTATTCGAGTATTTTTAGTATCTCAGTATATATTTGCATATATGTATGTATATGTATATATATATATATTATATATCTCAGTTAGCCTCAGTGTGTATATATATATGTATATACATATACCTTATATATATATATATATATGTATATATTTGAGTATCTCAGTATCTGTCAAGGGAAGAGTAGAGAAGATTTCTTTGTGTTCATGTCCAGGCTGGACTTGGAGGCCTGTGAGGTAGGTCCCTTCCAACCCCAAGGGTCCATGCATCTCTGCTGCTTTGGGGATGTTCATCCACATGCCCCAGATCCAGGCCCCCCCTCTGCCTGATCGCAGCCTTGGCAGGGGATGCTTTTCTCCCTGTCCTCGACCACGAGGTCCCAGCTCCTGGCAAGTAGCGGAGGCAGGGGAACAGGTGGCAGAGCTTGTTGGAACTGCAGGTGCAGGCTGCCGCAAGGGATATCCGGGGGTCCAGACACATTTCCCCCTCACACATCCTGCCCCCCCCCCAGTACCCTTGGAGCGGGCTGGTGAAGTTGACCCTCAGCACGAGGGAGCTGGTCCGCAGCTGCTGAGCAACGCAAACAGTGGCATGCATTCCAGCCGTGTGCAGGTGCCGGGGTGAGTAAACAGATCAGTGCTTCCTGCCTGCTGCCCCTGGCGACTGCGGCCCCCCATGCTCACAATGCTCACAGAGCCAGGGGGCACAGTCACTTCCCTGAATTGTCAGCCTCTGAACACCTGGCCTTCTCGGGAAGCGCTCATGTCCCAGGAGGGCCACCCCCCACCTCCAGCTCAGCCAGTTGGAATGCCCTGAAGGTGTGAGCCGACCAAATTGGCTTTGCCAAGTAGGAAAGGCACCGTCCTCATGGGGCACCTGTTGCAGGCTCCAGGGGAGGCTCAGCAAAAGTCTGAGCTTCTGTCCAAAAATCCTAATGTGCCAGTCAACCAGCGAGGACTTATTTATTGGATGCCTACCAGTGCCAGGCACTGTTAGGCGATATGGATTAAAAAAGTTAATGGATAATACTGAAACTGACTCTACCTTCAAGGAGCATACATTCTATTGGTGAAACAACTTGTACCTTTATAAGAATATATGAGAAATAAACTCCCCCCTACAAGAATTGTAGATACAGAGGACCTTCAAGTTCACCTAGTCTAACCTCCCTCATTTTATAGATGAGGAAACTGAGGCAGAAGTGAAGTGACTTGCTTAAGGTCACACATGTAGTAGATGACAGAGCAGGGATTTGAATACCAGTCTTCTGACTTAAAATCTAGTGTTATTTTTGCTGTCAATGCTCTCTCTCAACCCTGTAGTGACTTCTGTTAGCCACTCAGCCAGCAACTATTATTGCATATTCATTGTGGGCAGGGCACCATTCCAGAAAATCTTGTCTGTCCCAATGAAGTGCCCTCCCTTCTATCCTGTGCAAGGATTATTCTGCATGCTGCTCTATCTTCTCTCTAGGTAGGTTAACTGCATAACAGCCTATGGGTCAACTCCCTGGATGCCTTTGGGCAAGTCATCTCTGGATAAAATGAGAATGACGAGTAAAAGCAGTGACTTGCTTGAGCTCTCCCCCAAACCCCTCCAAATACCTGTAAAAAATGGCTCTAAACAAATTCTAAAGAGGCAAGTTATCTCTGGCCCTGATGCCTCAGTTTATTCATCCTTATTATGAGGGTAATATGACAGTTCTGGAGATTATATGTTTAAGAAAGCTCTTTGAAGAGTATAAAGTGCTATACAAACATGTAACCTTCTTGAGGATAGGAACTATTGCCAGTTTTATCTCTGTATCCCTAGCTCCTAGCATGGTGCCTTGCCCATTGTAATAATATAGATATAGATATAGATATAGATATAGATATAGATATAGATATAGATATAGATATAGATATAGATATAGATATAGATATAGATATAGATATATAGATACATATATACATATATAGACAGATACATAGGTAGATACATACATTCATAGACAAATACAAATATTTATACATAGATACATAGACAGATACATGACACATATATAGACAGATGTATATACATACATGTATTTCATAGATATATAAACAGATACATATGTATACATTCATGGACAGATACATATATAGGTATATACATAGATACATAGATATAAACAGATAGATACATACATAGGTACATACACAGATGCAAACATAGATAGATAGATGATAGATAGACAGACACATAGATAGGCAGTCAGAGAGTAAGGCAGAAAGAATGATAAAGCATTTCTTAAGTGCATACTGTGTACCAGACACTGTGCTAAGTCCTGAGGATGCAAATACAAGCAAGCCATACCTTCTCTGCCTTCAAGGAACTTCATATTCTAATGGGAGAAGACAATTTACAAATGGGGCACTTGAGATAGAAGAGGGAGAGAGAGATAGGAAATGGCAATGGAGACCTGGGACCTAGCAAGATAAGTTTCGGTGGGAGAGAGATAGGTATGTCAGCCCCAGAGTGGGCAGCATGGTGAGAAGAGGGTTGGAAAATAAATATTTGCTGAATTGAATTGAATTACAAATGCAAAGAAACCTGAACTAAAGAGCTGGAAGGGGTGTGCCAATCCCAGAAATTCTTTGTAATAATCTGGCCCACTCACATGACAGTAAGCAGAATATGTCTGTGGGGCAGCTAGTGGCACAGTGGATAGGGCACTGTGACTGGAATTAGGAAGACCAGAGTTCAGTTCTCTGCTCAGACATTTATTACTGGGTGACCCTAGGTAAATTATTTTAACTCTGCCTCAGTTTCCTCAACTATAAAATGGAGTCAATAATAAGAGGATCAAATCAAATAATATTTGTAAAAGTGCTTAGCATAGTGCCTGGCACATAATCGATACTATATAAATGCATATTCCTTTCTCCTTCCACCCACCTAGTGCCTGTCTTTGTGATATGTGGCTCCACTCTGTCAGCAGGCCTGAAATTCTACCTTTAGATATTAATTCTTTTGGATCCAGAGGATTTTCTAGTGCTTATTCAAATATAAATACTCCTAGGAGGTATCAAACACCTTATGATCTTCCTCACCTCTCAGTTTTCTCAGTCTTTGCTCCTACATCTCTTACCCAAACTTAATCACAATTCTCCTTTGCTTAGAAAATGGTTATTTGTATAGTTTTCTTATTCCCACCTAGCAAACTATGAACTCCTCTAGGGCAGGACCCATGTTTAATATATAATATGAGCATGTTTCCATGAAGATCAAGGATAGAATTGGTTTTACTATGATAAAATATTTTAAAGAAAATTTGCAAAAACAAAATTATTTGTCAGATCATACAACATGGCTGTGATTTTTACAGACTTTTATATCTGTACAATGCCTTGCACATAGCAGGCATTCAATAAATTGTTGGAATGGATAAATTAATCCAACATTGGCTGACATCTTGGTGGGGTGAGAGGGGGGAGGTACAAGGATTACTTTTCAGTGAAAATAGGTTAGAAGAGTAAAAGGAGTCAGCTCTTAGGACAAGGAGGCAGGGAAAGAGTTATCAAAAATCCAGGTGGGAAGGCACTGAAATAAACCTTCCTTCAATCCTCTGCTTTTATGATTTGGGATTTCATGTACCTATCTAGGCTTGGGTACATTTCCTTCTCTGAAATAAAGTTCTGGCATCATAGGAACCTTCAGAAAGGAATCTCTGAAATTGTCTAATATTGTCAAAAGGCTGGGTTTCAAAATATGTCTACTTCAGGATGATGGGGAATGCCTTCATCTATTTGTTTTCTGAAGGCTCTGTGTTCATTTCTACTCCACCATTCTCATCTCCCAAAGGAATCAGTCACTAAATGAAATCAACCATTGCTTCACTGAAATTTCTTCCTGGGCTGCCTGGGATTTAGGTTTCACTGGAGGGAAGGGAAGAGATGGGACAGGTTAGTCCTAGAGAATTGGGAGCTGATATCTGAATTCCAAATACTGGCCCCCTGTCTGCCACATCAGTAGAGGGAGAGGTGAAGGAGGCCCTAATTCTCCAACAAAAGATATGAGCCATTTAGATTTAGAGAGATAGCAAGGAGGTACTTTCCCTCCACAGGGCACAGAAGTGCATGTATCATCTCATTTTCTTTTGTATCTGTCCTGAGAGGGTAGGTAGTTGACTCATTCCTGTCAGAGATGGGCCAGAAAAGAGGCACAGAGCTAAGAGCTTGTCTAAGCATCTATATCCATCAGACCAATGGTTCTCAAATGTGGTCCACATTCTCCATTTCCCTTTTCTGATAAAGTTTCAAAGATGGCAGATGATGGAAATTTTATAGATATTGTTTACCTAGATGTTAGTTTTTCTTGTGAACATAATGGAGGCACGTGGGCTAGGTGCTGGTACAATTCCCATGAAATGGTTCAATGCCAACTTGGAAAAAGATCTCTAGCAGAAAGTGCACCAGAGATCTGTACTTGCTCTTTGGCAGTGTTATGTGGGATCATTTTTATCAATGACTTGGATGAGGTATATGTGCTAGACTTACCAAATTTGTAGCTGACACCAGATTGGAAAGGAGAGCTAACACACTGGATGACAGAGTCAGAGTCCAGAAATACATTGACAGGTTATGGTGTTTGGCCAAATGGGATAAGAATATATGTAATTAACAGCTCTTAAATAAAGAATTGTGAACTAAAGAATACTCCAAATCACTAATAACAAGAAAATACAAATTAAAAAAGTCTCAAGGTTTCATCTCGCACTCTTGCAACGCGGTAAAGATGATAAAAGATGGGAAGTCAGTGTGGGAGGAGTTGTGGGAAGATAGGTGCACTAATGCATTGTTGGTGGAACTGTGAATCAGTGCGACCATTTTGAAAAGCAGTTTGGAATTATGCAATTATGACCCAGAAATTCTACTAATCTCCAAGGAGATTGTTGGTAAGAAGAAAGTCTCCATATATTCTGAAATATTTATAGCAGCATTTTTTGTATGATAGCACAGATTGAGAACAAAGTGGATGCTCATCCATTGGAGAATGACTAAACAAACTGTATAAAAATATTATTGTTCTTTTTTTAAATTTTTTTGTTTTGTTTGGGTTTTTTTTAGGCAGTTGGGGTTAAGTGACTTGCCCAGGGTCACACATCTAGTAAGTGTCAAGTGTTTGATCTGAGACCAGATTTGAACTCAGGTCCTCTTGACTTCAGGGCCAGTGCTCTATCCACTGCGCCACCTAGCTGCCCCAGAAATATTAGTGTTCTGTGAGAAACAATTAATACAATGAATAAAGTGTGGAAAGATTTACGTGAATTGATGTAAAATAAAGTAAGCAAAGACAAGAAAACAATATACACAATTACTACAATAATGTAAATGGAAAGAACAACCACAAAATAATCCAAAATGAATGTTGAAAAATCACAAAGAAAAAACACTAATCTAAAGAAGAGATAGAAGAAGACATACTCAACCAGTGCTTTTGTAGAGGTGGAAGGCCCATCGTGGACATGGTACGTTGCATATATTTTCAGACTTTTTTGATGTATTGATCAGTTTTGCTAATTTTTTTCTTTAAAAATATTATTATATGGTTTGGCTTTCTGGGAGGGAAAGGGGAAAGGATACTGGAAAAAATTTTGGTGGTATAAAAAAGCTATCAATTAAAAATGTATTTTTTAAAAGAATAAATGTTAAGCCTTCCAAAGGGTTAAAAAATAACTTCACAATGTAGGATGTAGGAGCACTTTATGATCATGTCATATGACAATTAGTTGAAAGAAACAGAGATGTTTTAGCTCAGATGAGAGATAAAACATAGGATCATAGGTTTAGAGCTGAAAAGGATTTTTTTGTCATTATTCAGTCATTTTTTCAGTTGTGTCTAACTCTTCAGGACCCTGTTTGGAGTTTTCTTGGCAAAAATACTGGAGTGGTTTGCCATTTCCTTCTAATTTTACAGATGAGTAAACTGAAGCAAACAAGGTTAAGTGACTTGCCTAGGGTCACACAGCTAGTACATGTCTGAGGCTGGATTTGAACTCATAAAGATGAGTCTTTCTGACTCCAGTACCAACGCTTTTTCCACTGTGCTACCTAGCTGCCCCAAGAATGGGCCTTAGAGGTCATTTAGTCTAAACCCCTCATTTCACAGCTGGGGCCCAGAGAAATTTAGTGACTTGTCCAAGGTCTCACAGGTCACAAGTGTTAGAGTCAGTTAATTCAAGTTCTTTGATTACAAATCCAGTTCACTTTCTACTAGGGAGAACTATTTATTTTTCCCATTTAATTTTATTCTATTTAGGGAGGATTGAGAGGGGGTGGGGGAATGATAGCTATTTTCATGCATCTGAGGTGCTTATCTTTAGAAAGAGGGATTAGACTTGTATAAAGTGTATGCACTGCCTATGTAAGATGTTTATATGGGCTATCCATATGCTGCTCATGGGGAGGTATTGCTGCATATTTCTAGAATCTTGACTATCCCTCTCCAAGGGAGACTGATTCCTGCCTAGGAGGCAGCAAGAGAAGATGCCACAAGGCTAGCCACAGTTTTTCTCTGAGAGACAGGTATATCAAGTAAGAATTCTATCTATCTACTGTCCTAAATATTGTTGATCTAGGGGAATTAATTTTTCAGGTTCAAGTCACTTTCCTAATCACAAAGGGGAAGGAGTAACCACAAGTTTACACCTGCAGGCTTGACTCCCCCAAATGCTAGTTATGCAAGGAGTTTACATCACAAGCAGGGAATAACAAGCAAACCCATTTATCCAAGCAGATAGCAAACAGAAATCAGATAAGTTGTACAGATTAGAATATATCAAAAAGTAGACAAAATGAATGAGCTTTTTAGATGGGAGGAGGCTGAGATCTTGCTCAACCAAAAGAGAAAAAGGCCCTGACTCACCCAAGGGAAACAGTCCGAGGCTCTGATCTCGCCCTCCTCCCTCACCTTGTCTAGGAAGGTAAGCTAGAAGTCATGGATATGTTGAGCAGACAACTTTCCCCTACATATGTGCTTTCCAAATATTATCCTTTCTCCATGGATCACTATCTAAAAGGAGTCTAAAACTGTGTGTACCTCTGGAAGAAAGAATGAAATATCCCTTCCTTTTCCAAAGCTCCTTAACCAACTCTGCCCTGTCATCCAGGAAAGTACTGTTACATCATCATTCTCCCAGCCAATGAAAAAAAAACAATGAAAATAAAATTTGCGATTTGAAAAATTCAAATGTTTCAGGTTTGAAACCTGTGTATACTCATTTTGCTTATTCTGTCAAACTAGGGAGACAATGGACAAAGACGCACATTTCAGCCTGATGCTAAGGAAAACCTTCCTAACAACTAGAGCTATCCAAAAGTGAAGTGGTCTGTCTTAGGAGGTAGTGGATTTCCCTTCTCTATAGATCTTCAGAAAAGGCTGGGGGGGGGGGCAGAGCCAAGATGGCAGAGTAAAGGCAGGGACTTGCCTGAGCACTCCTAAATTCCCCTCCAAACAACATTAAAATAATGCCTCAAAATAAATTCTGTAATGGCAGAACCAACAAAAGAATAGAGTGAAATAATTTGCTAGCTCAAGACAACTTAGAAAGTCAGCAAGAAAGGTCTGGTTCACTAGGGTGAGAGTGGAGTGGAGTCCTGCACAGACCATGTCCTGGCAAACCAGCAGGAGGCCTAGGGGACAGCTGAATCGGTGGTAGCATCTTCTGGAGCTTTCAGCCCAGACAGTGAGGGGGTCAGACAACAGGTCAGAAAAGATTACAGGGCATCCTTTGCGGGCAGTGGCACTGTTGTATTGCCATATGGCGTTCTGGGTCAAAGTCCCAAGGTGACTAGCAAGAGTAGGGACCCTAGTCACAATTCCAGGGTAGAAAAGAGTGCTTGTGGTTGCTCACAGACCAGAGCACAGGCCAGGAGAGCAGTGACCACAGCTCTCCTTAGATCATACCTCCTTGGAAGAACTGAAAAGTTACAGACCCCCAGAACTAGCTCTGAAAATAGCAGCACAAAAAAATAACCTGAAGCTTGGGACAGTGTCCTTTCCACCCTGGGAGCAGAGACCAACTTTAAGATAAAATTAAAAGTCAAGAAATAGGCTGAGAAAATGAGCAAACAACAACAAAAAAGAATCTGACCATAGAATGTTACTTTGGTGACAGGGAAGATTAAAGCATAAACTCAGAAGAATACAATAATATCAAAACAACTACATGCAAATCCTGAGCAAAAAATGTGAATTGGTCTCAGGCCCAAAAAGAATTCCTAGAAGAGCTCAAAAAGGATTTTAAAAACAAATAAGAGATATAGTGGAAAAATTGGGAAAAGAAATGACAGTGATAAAAGAAAATCATGGAAAAAGAGTCAACAGCTTGGTAAAGGAGGCACAAAAAATATTGTAGAAAATAATGCCTTAAAAAACAGAACGGTAAAAAAGACACAAAAATCCACTGAAGAGAAGAACTCATTAAAAAGCAGAACTGGCCAAACAGAAAAGAAGGTATAAAAGTTCATTGAAGAAAATAATTCCTTGAAAATTAGAATTGGGCAAGAGCAAGCGACTCCAAGAGATACCAAGAAACAATAAAATGAAGTCAAAGGAAAAAAAATAGAAGAGAATGTGATATATCTCATCAGAAAAACAATTGATCTGGAAAATACATCCTGGAGACATAAGATAAGAATTACTAGACTATCTGAAAGCCATGATCATGAGCCTGGACATCATCTTTCAAGAAATTATCAAGGAAAATGCCCTGATATTCTAGAATCAGAGGGCAAAATAGAATCAAAAGATTCCACTGATCACTTCCTGAAAGAGATCTCAAAATAAAAACTCGCAAGAATATTATGGCCAAATTCCCGAGCTCCCAGGTTAAGGAGAAATTTTTGCAAGCAGCTAGAAAGAAACAATTCAAATATCATGGAACCACAGTCAGGATAAAACAAGATCTAGCAGCTTCTACAATGAAGGAACAGAAGGCATGGAATATAATATTTCCAGAAAGTAAAGGAGCTAGGATTATAACCAAGAATCATCTACCCAGCAAAACTGAGTATAATCCTTCAGGGGAAAAAATAGATATTTAATTGAATAGAGGACTTTCAAGCATTCCTGATGAAAAGACCAAAGCTGAATAGAAAATTTGACTTTCAAATACAAGACTCCAGTGAAGCACAAAAAGGTAAACGGGAAAGAAAAATCATAAGGGACTCAATAAGGTTAAACTGTTTACATTCCTACATGGGAAGATGATACTTGTAACTCCTAAGAACTTCATCATTATTAAGACAGTTACTAATTATTAGAGTCATACAATCTATGTATTAGAGGGCACGGGGGCGAGTTGACCCTGATGGGATAATATCCAAAAAGTAAAATTAAGGAATGAGAAAGAGGAATGCACTGGGAGAAGGGGGAAGGGAGAGGTAGGATGGGATAAATTATCTCACATGAAAGAGGTGCAAGAGAGCTTTTGCAGTGGAGGGGAAGCTAGGGAGGGGGCAATGTTTGAGCCTTACTGTCATCAGAAATGACTCAAAGAAGAAATAACATACACACTCAGTTTGAAATAGAAATACACCTTACCCTAGAGCAGGCCTGCACTGGCAGCCCACCAAAGGATTGCAGGTGGCTATCACATGACCTACAGCAACCAACCACTGTCAGTCTGTCTCTAGTTTAAACTGTCACGTGACCCACAGCAACCAACCACTGTCAGTCTGTCTCTAGTCTCACCTATCTGCAGCCAGAGGAAGTTTACAAGTTGTGCAGGTCTGCCCTACAGCAAGTAGGAGGGGAGGGGGGATTAAAAAAGTATGTGTTGGGGGGTGACAATAGAAGGGAGGGTAGATTGGGGAAGGCCATGATCAGAAGCAAAACACTTTTGAGGGGAAGCAGGGTAAAAGGAGGGAGAGAGAGAAGATAAAGGAGGGAGGGAGTAAAATGGAGGGAAATTCATAGTAATTATAACCACAGGCAAACATGGAATATCTTACCTGTCAGATCTATAGATAACGGAAGAATCTGTGACCAAACAAGAGCATTATGGGATGTCAAATGAAGAAATTTGATTACATTAAATTAAAAAGGGTTTGCACAAACGAGGTTCCAAATTTTTCTACCTCCCTTCCTCCCCTCCCCTCTTCCTAAAATGGTTAGCAATTTGATATAGGCTATATATGTGCAATCATGTAAAACATAGTTCCATATTAGTCATAGTTGTGAAAGAAGTAACAGACCAAAAGGAAAAAAAAACCATGAGAAAAATAAAGCAAAAATAGTATGCTTTGATCTGGATTCAGACTCCATAGTTCTTTCTCTGGATGTGGATAGCATTTTCCATCAGAAGTCCTTTGTAATTGTCTTGGATCACTGCATTGCTAAGAGGGCTAAGTCTATCAAAGTTGGTCACCACACAATGTTGTTATTGTGTACAGTGTTCTCTGGTTCTGCTCACTTCACTTTGCATCAGTTCATATAAGTCCTTCTGGATTTTTCTGAAGTCCGCTTGTTCATCATTTCTTATTGAACAGCAGTATTCCATTACAATTGTATACCACAGCTTGTTCAGCCATTCAGTTTGGGATGCCTTTCTGCAGCACAACACCACCTCTTAAGGAGCACTGGCTCCTTTAAAATGCCATCTCCCAATTCTAATGAAAGGCAGAAGACGCAATTCCAATAGCTAATGGAGTCCATTGAACCAAATAGGGGCAGTTTGTCCCTCTGTTCATTAAGCAGTCAAAATAACTGAGCACTGATCATGTACAGGGGTCAGTATTCTTGACACTAAGGAAAAAGGTGACACCATCTCTACCTACTTACCCCTATCTTCATGGTTCATATGTTTTGGGAGGCTTACACCTCCACAAAATAATGTTTACTGACAGTGTCCCCCTAAGTGGTAAGCTCATTCTAAAGCTAAGCAAACAGTGTGGACTTCTTTAAAGTCTGGATTTTGTTGAGGTGGAGGGATGGGGGGGGGGCCGGGGGAACGCTGAAGAACCTACCACGGCTCAGGAATACTTAGTCACAGCCCTAATTTCAGTTATCCTCCTTCATTTATACCTGCCAGCTAAGAATGAGACTAGGATCACTATCCCTATTACACAGGTAGGAAAACTGAGGCCCAGAGCTGTTGTTTTTTAAGGGACTTATCCCCAAGATTAGACAAGCAGTCCAAAACCAAACCGGGAGAAGAAAAGCCAGTTCTCAGTTCTGCCTGCAGGGGGCAGGGCCTCCTTTCTGGCTGAGTTTAGTGGTAAGTAAGAGACCTAAGACCTCCGCAAGTATACCCAAAAAATTCTCCCCATACCCAGGTCCAGGAAGAACTTTCTAGGTAGGTAGTAGATAGACCTCTAGGGCTCCTACTCTCTCCCCATTTCTCCAACGTTGAAAAAAGACAGATATAAATATAGGGGAAGCCATAAGTCACATTCACACACTCTCTGTCCCCCCTCTCAGAACTGGAAGGACCAACTAGACCTGAAATTGGAACCAAATCTAACCTCCTCATTTAACAAAGGAGGAAACTGACGAACACAGACAGAGAATGACTTTACCATGGTCACAAAGATAGTAAGAAACATCCTGGATTCAAACCTCGGTCATCTGACTCCAAATTCAGGGAATCCTCTGCTGTTTGTCCTCAACCCCAATAGCAGGAACAATACTGGGAACCAGCCATGGTAGCAGTAGTATTTCTGATATGAAGAAGAGATGATTTTTTTTAAGGAAGGGAGAAACAAAAGACACTTTCTTATATCTATCTTGCGATTATATTAAACTCTATAAGCTCCAAATCAATTTATTCCTTACAAAAACATTTAAAAATTGAAGAGATATATGGATGAAAGAAAGTGAGGTCAACAATAAAGTGTCAATCCAATGGGCATCACTTTTTTAAGTGTAAATCTTGTTTTTATTGATTTTTTTTTGTTTTAATGTCACCCTCACTTTCAAATATATTCCTTTTCTCCCTTCTACGTAGTGAGCTATCCCTTTTAAGGGATAGGGATTAGATCTGTGATTTCACTAGTTAAAAAGAACTCTCAGGTGAAGACACTCCTACCAATTCAAGTCAGCAACTCTCTGTAAGTTCCAGTCTTAAAAAGTTGCCCAACCGGGCAGCTAGGTGGCACAGTGGATAGAGCACCGGCCCTAGAGTCAGGAGGACCTGAGTTCAAATTCGGACTCAGACCAGACACTTGACACCAGCCTTGTGACTCTGGCAAGTCACTTAACCCCAATTGCCTAAAAAAAAAAAAAGTTGCTCAAGTAACTGAGCAGTTATCATAAATACATAAAAAAGTCACAAAAACCTATACATTGTGATCAAATGGGATTTATGCCAGGAATTCAGGGTTGGCTCAACATAAGGAAAACTATTAACATAATAGATTGTATCAATAAAAACTAATAAAAATTTAAAAAGTAATAAAAATCATGATTATATCAATAGATACAGAAAAAGCTTTTGACAAAATACAACAATCATTCCTATTAAATTGAAAGCATAGGTATAAATGAATATGATAAGAAGCATCTACCTAAAACCATCAGCAAGCACTCTCTATAATGGGGATAAGCTAGAAACCTTCCCAATAAGATCAGGAGTGAAATAAGGATGCCCATTATCACCAATATTATTCAGTATTGTACTAGAAATGCTAGCAATAAAAATAAGGGGAAAAAAAACAAAGGAATTAGAATGGGCAATGAGGTAATAAAGCAAATCTCTTTTTGCAAATGATGTGATGATGTAGTTGGAAAATCTTAGAGATTCGACTAAAAAATTAATTGAAACATTAACTTTAGCAAAGTGTCAAGATATAAAATAAACCCACACAAATCATCAGCATTTTAAGCCCTGCAAGAAGAGATAGTAAGAGATATTTCATTTAAAATAACCATAGACAATATAAAATACCTGGGAGTATACTTGCCAAGACAAATCCGGGAACTATATAAATATAATTATAAAACACTTTTTATACAAATAAAGTCAGATTTAAATAATTGAAGAAACATTAGTTGTTCATGGTTAGGCCAAGCCAATGTAGTTAAAATTCTACCTAAATTAATCTACTTACTCAGTGCCACACCAATCAAACTACCAAAAATCATCTTATAGAGCTAGAAAAAATAGTAACAAAATTGATCTGGAAGAACAAAAAATCAAGAATATCAATGGAATCAATGAAAAAAAAAAGTGAAGGAAGGTAGTCTAGCCATACCAGATCTCAAACTGTGTTAGAAGGCAGTAGTTATCAAAACAATCTCGTACTGACTAAGAAATAAAGTGGTGGATCAGTGGAATAGATTAGGTATACAATACACTGTAGTAAGTGACCATAGTAATTGAGTGTTTGATAAAGCCAAAGCTTTTGGGGAAAAAACTTATTAGTTGGCAAAAACTGCTGGGAAAACCAGAAAACAGTATGGCAGAAACTGGGTATAGATTAACATCTCATGTTATATACCAAGAGAAGGTGAAAATGGAGACATGATTTAGACATAAAAGGTGATACCATAAGCAAACTAGGAGAGCATAGAATAGTTTATTGGTCAGATCTGTGGATAAGGGAAGAATTTTGGATCAAACAAGATCTAGAGAGCATTACAAAATATAAAATGGATAATTTTGGTTATATAAAATTAAAAAGCTTTTGCACAAATAAAACCAATGCAAAGAAAATTAGAAGGAAAGAAGAAAACTGGGGGGGGGGAATTTACAGCAAGTATCTCTGATAAAGGCCTCATTTCTCAAATATATAGAGAGATGAGTCAGATTTATAAGAATACAAGTCATTTCCCAAATGATAAATGGTCAAAGGATATGAACAGGCAGTTTTCAGACAAAGAAATCAAAGCTATTTATAGTCATATGGAAAAATGTTGTAAACCATTATTGATTAAAGAAATACAAATTAAAGCAACTCTGAGGTACCACCCCATACCCATCAGATTGGTTAATATGACAAGAAAGGAAAATATCAAATGTTGGAGGGGATGTGGGAAAACTGAGACCCTACTGCCATTGTAAAGTGCTCCAACCATTCTGGAGAGCAATTTGTAACTATGTCCAAAGGGCTATAGAACTGTACATACCTTTGATCTAACAATAGCTCTGTTAGATCTGTATCCCAAAGATATTAAAAAAGGGGAGGGGGACCTATTTATACAAAAATATTTATAGCAATTCTTTTTGTGGTGGATAAGAATTGGAAATCCAAAGGATACCCATCAATTGGGGAATGGCTGAACAAGTTGTGGTATACAATTGTAATGAAATGTTATTGTGCTATAAGAAATGACAAGTGGGATGATTTCAGAAAAACCTAGAAAGATTTCTATGAAAGTGAAGTGAGCAGAACCAGGAGAAAATTGTACACAGTAACAACAATATTTTACAATGAAGAACTGTGGATGACTTAGTTATTCTCAACAATACAATGATCCAAGACAATCCCAAAGGACTCCAGAGAAAGAACTGATACTGTCTGAATACAGACTGAAGTATACTATTTTTTCCCTTCCTTCCTACCTTCCTTCCTTCCTTCCTTCCTTCCTTCCTTCCTTCCTTCCTTCCTTCCTTCCTTCCTTCTTTCCTTCCTTCCTTCCTTTCCCATTTGAGTTTTCTTGCACAAAATGACTAACATGGAAACATTTTACACGATTGCACATTTTTAACCTATTTCATATTGCTTACCATCTCTGGGAAGGAGGCAGTGAAGGAGGGACGAATAGAATTTGGAACTCAAAGCTTAAAAAAAATGAATGTTAAAAATTGTTTTTACATGTAATTGAGGGGAAATTATTTTTTTTAAAATGAAATAAAATAGCCATAGACAATACGTGGGAGCATACCTGCCAAGACAAACCCAGGAACTATGTGAACATAATTATAAAATACTTTTTACACAAAAAAGTCAGATGTAAATAATTGGAGAAATAGTAATTGTTGGGGGGGGGCAGGCCAATATAATAAAAATGACAATTCTGCCTAAACTAATCTACTTATTCAATGCCATTATAATTAAATTACCAAAAATTATTTTATTGTTAGAAAAAATAATAGAATTCATTTGAAGGAACAAAAGGTCAAGAATATCAAAAGAATTAATGAAAAAAAATATAAAGGAAGGCAGTCTAGCACTACCAGATCTTAAACTGTATTATAAGATGGTAATTATCAAAACCGTCTATTACTAAGAAATAAAATGGTAGATTAGTGGAATAGAGTAGATATACAATACATAGTAGTAAATTATAGTAATCTTGTGTTTGAGAAATGTAAAGATGTAAGTTTTGTGGGGATAAGACTTCAGTATTTGGTAAAAATTGTTGGGAAAACTTGAAAGCAGTTTGGCAAAAATTAGGCAAAGACCAATATATTACACCATTTACCAAGATTAGGTCAAAATGGATACATAACCTAGACAGAAAGAGAAATATCATAAGTAAATTAGAAGACTATGGAACATATTACCTATCCGATTTATGAACAAAAGAAGAATTTATGAATAAAGAGATTGAGAGCATTGTGGGATGTAACATGGATAATTTTCATTACATTAAATTTTAAAGTTTTTATTCAAATAAAACCAACGTAGCCACGATTAGAATGAAAGCAGGAAATTGGGGGGGGCATATGGAGACACTTTCTTGGATAAAGGCTTCATATCTCAAATATATAGAGAACTTTGGAAAATGTATAAGAATGTAAGCCATTTATCAATTCCCCAATTGATAAATAGTTAAAGGATATGAACAGGCAGTTTTTGGAAGAAGAAATCAAAGCTATATATAGTCACATGAAAAAATGCTCTAAATCATTTCTGATTAGAGAAATATAAGTTAAAATATCTTTGTGATTCCATCTCACACCTATCAGATTGGCTAAAATGATAGAAGGGGAAAATGACAAATGTTGGAGTAGATGTGGAAAATTTGGAACACTAATACACTTTTGGTGGAACTGTGAATTGATCTAACCATTTTGGAGAGTAATCTGGAATTATGCCCCAAGAGTTATAAAACTGTGTACACCCTATGACCCAGCAATACCACTATTAAATGTGTTTCCCAAGGTGATTAGGGGAAAAGGAAACAAGCCTATATGTTCTAAAATATTTACAGCAGCTCTCTTTGTGGTAGCATAGGACTGGAAATTGAGGGGATGCCCATCAACTGGAGAATGGCTAATTAAGTTGTGGTATATGATTGTGAAGGAATACTACTGTGTTATAACAAATAATGAGCAGGTTGATTTTAGAAAAACATGGGAAGATTTGCATGAAGTAATGCTGAGTAAAACAAGCAGAACCAAGACAATGTTGGATACAGTAACAGCAGCATTGCTTGAAGAGTAACTGTGAATTACTAAGCTATTCTGAGCAATAGGAATATTCAGATAAACTGCAAACAACTTATGAAGGAAGATGCTATCTATATCCAGAGAAAAAATTGATGCATGGAGGTATGCGTTATATGGTTTCACATACATACATATATAT
Source organism: Phascolarctos cinereus (assembly GCF_003287225.1). Taxonomy (NCBI): domain Eukaryota; kingdom Metazoa; phylum Chordata; class Mammalia; order Diprotodontia; family Phascolarctidae; genus Phascolarctos; species Phascolarctos cinereus. The sequence continues at coordinate 227,371,529 of NW_027555736.1, forward strand.
ATATATATATATATATATATATATATATATGTGTGTGTGTGTGTGTGTGTGTGTGTGTGTGTGTGTGTGTGTGTGTGTATGTGTGTGTGTGTATGCATATATGTATGTGTGTGTATGTGTGTGTGTGTTTGTGTGAAACACTGGCATTCTCTAGTATGGTGTTGGGAGGGAGGGAGACAGCTCAACTCAAAATGTAATAAAATAATAAACAAAATTCAAAAAACTAATAACTGAAAGGTTAAGTGATTTGCCCAGCATCACGCAGTCAGTATGTGTCAGTCAATAAACATTTAGCAAGTACCTACTGTTTGCCAGGCACTATGCTAAGCCCTGGGGATACAAAGAAAGACACAAGACAGTCCCTGCCCTCAAGGAGCTCACAATCTAATGAAGGAAACAACATACAAATTATTTTGTACAAATAAGATGTATGCAGGATAAATTGGAGATGATCAGTAGAGGGAAGGCACTAGAATTAAGGGGAAAAGGCTGCCTGTAGAAAGTGAGGTTTTAGCTGGGACTTCAAAGAAGCCAGGAAGCAGAGATGAAGATGTAGAGCATTCTAGGCACAGGGTGTCATGTGTCAGAGGTGGGACTCAAAGCCAGGTCTTGCTGACTTGAAGCCAGCTCTAGCCACTGCCCTGTACTACCTCTAACACATCTCTTATAACAGAGTTTAAAAATGAACCACAAAAAATTCATCAAAACTAACCAAAACATCAATCTTGTCTGACAGCAAATGCGATATTTCATACTCCTAGTCCTACCCTCTGTAAAGAAGGGTGGGAGGTTTATTTTCTTAACTCTTTTCTGTGGCCAAGCCTGATCATTGGAATTGCACGATGTTTAGTTGTTTTTTTTTTCTTTCCCAGCTATAATCTTAAAATAACAATGGATATAGTAAAGGGGGCAATCGGCAATCCAGATACACCCTCTCATTCAAAGGAACAAAATTTAGTCAGCTGCTCTCCCCCCATTGATGGAAGCTCAGCACCTGTGGAATGTGGGTTGCTCAGATCTCTGTCTGCTCATCAGGAACCGCTTCAAAGACAATGAAAATGAAAAACACACCTGTTCTGAAACATTTGTTAGAGACAAGGTTCTTCCTGGGGAGATACAGTCAGTCTGCTAAGGTCCATAAATGACGTGACTAACAGCATTGTTTTTTTAATGTGAGTGTACACACTAAGAAGATATGCAGATACAGCTGTTGAGCTGTGGAGGAAGAGGAAGTTGGACGATTTCGTCTTGTACCAGAGGCAGAACACGCAGCCAGTCTATGACCTAATAGTTCAAACCTGAGGAGTTTCATCAGGCATAGAGAGGTTAAGTGACTTGAGAACGATCACACATTAAGACGTTAAGGGTCGGAGGAGGTATCCGAGCTTAGGTCTTCCTAACTTCAAGTGTAAAACTGCATCCACTAGAATTAGAGGTGGGGAACCTAAGGCCTCGAGGCCACACATGGCCTTCTAGGTCCTTGGGTGCAGCCCTTTGCCTGAGTCCAAGTTTTATAGAACAAATCCTTTTATAAAAGGGATTTGTTCTGGGAAGTTTGGATTCAGTCAAAGGGCTGCACTTGAGGACCTAGAGGGCCACCCCTGCATACTCTTCAATACCATATTGCTTTCTATGCATCTGTAACTGTAAATGACTAATATTAAACTTGGGTAGCTAGGTGACATAGTGGATAGAGTACTGGGTTTGGAATGAGAAAGATGAGTCTTCCTTATTCCTGAGTTCAAATCTAGCCTTAGACGCTTATTAACCATGTGACCCTGGGCAAGTCACTTTACCTTGTTTGCCTCGGTTTCCTCAATTGTAAAATGAGCTGGAGAAGGAAACAGCAAAGCACTCCAGTATCTTTGCCAAGAAAACCCCAAATAGGGTCACAAACTGTCAGACTCAACTGAAAAACAACTGGACAGAAATATTAAACATGGGCTTTTAAATTTTTTTTTATTTTTGTCTACCCAAATCAAAACAAACCAGGGAGTTCTAGTAGACTTGAAGCTCAATGTGAGTCAGCAGGGACACGTGACAGCCAAAGATTTCGTGCTATGAAGTATAGTGGCAGGATAAGGGAGGTAAGTAATTGTCCCATTGTACTGTGTGGCCTGAGCAGACCTCACCCGGAGATTGCTATCATGTAGGTATCTCCTTTAAGGAAGGTGGGGGGTGGGGGTGACCGCGATGGTGAGAGGATTGGAAAATGGGCCGTACTAGCCTCATTTGTTAAGGATGTTACAGAGAGGATTCATGCTTCAGTAAAAGGGTTTGGATTAGATGACCTCTAAAATCTTTTTCAGCTCTGGGATTCTACGACTCCAAGTTTCTAAGAATTCTAAGTAGGAGCAGATGCTCAGAAAGCAGATGGAATCATACCACGGAAGACTCAGAGCTAGGAAAAAGGGCGAAAATCTTCTAGAGACCTAAGCTGCTAGACCTATCCCTGTCATTGTCCAGTAATGTGACCTTGTTGTAGTTCAGTCGTTTTTTTCGGTCATGTTCAGTGCTTCATGACGGCATTAGGGGTTTTCTTGGCAAAGATGGTGGTTTGCCATTTCCTTCTCCAGCTCATTTTACAGATGAGGAAAATGAGGCAAACAGGGTGAAGTGACTCAGCCAAGGTCACACAGCTTGTAAGTATCTGAAACCAGATTTGAACTCAGGTCTTCCTGGCTTCAGGCCTGGCGCTCTATCTATGCCACTGGCTGCCTCAGTGAGACCTCAGACAAGGCATAATCATAGATCATTCAAGGATCCTAAAAAATCACTTCCTTTCCCAGGGACTCAGTATCCTCATCAGCAAAAAGAGAATGTTGGACTAGAAAATTTCTGTGAAGTCCTTTTCAGCTACAACATCTTACTGTTCTCAGACATGTTGGGGCTGCTGTCAGGAGGAGTGGATTCAACACTAGGGGGAGCCATACACAGTCTGAGGAGTCTGTCTCATAATTGTCCTAGTACCCAAGCTGTCCTGGCTTCCTGACAAACCAATCACAATGTATCTAGTTCCTCCACCCAAGCATTGTACTAGGCATTATAGGGTCTGTGGAAGATGTCAGACATGATGCACTTCTTTTTTAAAAAAAAAATATAAATTTATTTATTTTTAGTTTTCAACATTTACTTCCACAAGATTTTGAGTTCCAAATTTTCACCCCGTCTCACCCCTCCCCCCACCCCAAGATGGCATGCATTCTGAATGTCCCTTCCCCTAGTCTGCCCTCTCTGCTATCTCTCTTCTATCTCTCCTCTTATCCCCTTCCCCTTCTATTTTCCTATAGGGCAGGATAGACTTCTGTACCCCATTTCCTGTATTTCTTATTTCCCAGCTGCATGTGAAAACATTTTTTTTAAAACATGTGTTTTTAAAACTTTGGGTTCCAAATTTTCTCCCTTCCTCCCTCCCCACCCACCCTCATTGAAAAGGCAAGCAACTCAATATAGGTTACACATGTGCAGTTATGCAAAATACTTCCACAGTAGACGTGTTGTGAAAAACTAACTCTATTTCCCTTAATTCTATCCTGCCCTCTCATTTATTCTATTCTTTCTTTTGATCCTGTCCCTCCTCAGAAGTATTTGCTTCTGATTACCCCCTTTCCCCATCTGCCCTCCTCTCTATCATCCCCCTGCTCTCTTGTCCCCTTTTCCCCCTATTTGCCTGTAGGGTAAGACAGATTTCCATACCCAATTGAATGTGTATGTTATTCCCTCCATAAGCCAAATCCTATGAGAATAAGATTCACTCATTCCCTCTCAACTTCCTCCCTTTCCCCTCCACTGTAAGAGCCTTTTCTTTTGTGGGTTTTTTTTTTGTGAGATAATTTACCCCATTCTATCTCTCCCTTTTTTCTTCTCCTAGTATAATCCTCTCTCACATGATGAATTTCTTGAAGGGACTTCTCACTCATTTTCTCTTTTTTCATTCTTCTCTAAATCCATTCTAATTTCTAAGAACTCATTCTAAGTTCAGGGAACTGTCCACTTTCCCTACATTCTCCGAGACGGTGAGGTGCTACAGTAGATAGAGTGTTGGACCTGTAGTCATGAGGAGCTGAGTTCAAATTTGGCCTCAGATACTTATTAGTGGTATGACTCTGGGCAAGGTACATAGCCTATTTCAGCCTCAGTTTCCTCATCTGTAAAATGGAGATAATATTAGCATTTACCTCACAGGGTAGTTGTGAGAATCAAATGAGTTAACACATGTAAGTTATTTTGCAAACCTTGACACATCATATAAATTCTAGCTACTATTAAACATTTTGTCCTTTACATCCCTAGAAATCTAGAGTGGGGATTTTTCACCCTTTGGCAGTCTGGTAAAGCCCTTCTCAGAAAAAAAAATCCAAATGCATAAAATAAAATACATAATATTATAAAGGGAACAAATTATGTTGAGATACATTTATCAATTTTTTTTTAAAGTTCACAGATCTGAGTTAAGAACTTCTGCTAAATGACTGCACGTGTATAACTTATATCAAAATGCTTGCCTTCTTAAATGAAGGGGGAATTGGATGGGATAGGGAAAGAATTTTGACCTCAAAATTTTTAAAAATTAATGTTAAAATTGGTTTTATATATAATTGGGGAAAAAATAAAATAGTAAATAAATATATTTTTTAAAAATTCCTGCTAAAGAACAGATAGTGATCTGTCTGAATGGTTCAACTGTTCACCTGCCTGAAGGCAGGAGGCTGGACCAGATGCTTTCTTAATGTTCTTTCCAAAGAACAAGTCGCTACCTAAAAAAAGCCGCTAATTCTATCCCATGCTAATTAGTCCCAGTCGATGCTGCTATGCGTCATGAAACCATCTTTTTCTCCACATCTGAGCTCAGGGTCAATAAATGCATAACAATGTTACTGACTCATCCCAGGCCATGAACGTATGGAACAGCAGTCCCTCGGCAGGCGGCGATCCAAAGAGTGATGTTAGAAGAAGATGCAGAAATCAGCGAGGGTCATCAAGCTTTAGGCTGCTCTAGTCACGAGATGTTTAGTCTATACAGTCTCTCATCTCTCACCACAGTTCATAACAAAGCACTGTAACTGCTAAGAGGAGTTGATGGCTCCATGGGACTTCAGACTCAGAGGTGAAGTGATGTTCAGCCTCCCCTAATTATACTTCCTGCCTGAGCCACTCGGCTGAGCTAAGATTTGGGCTCTGTCATCTACACATGGTGAATTTAAGTTTCCTAAAGCAAAGATCTGTTTCTTGGAGTGGATTGGGCAAATTCTCATATTATTTGGTTCAGCCACAGCTCAGTGGCAACAACACTGAGTGCGACCTTTGCCAAGTCGCTTGATCTCTACATAATTGCTCTGAGTTTTAATTTCCTTATCCTTAAAATGGTGATAATACTTGTACTATCTACTCCCACAAGTTTATGAGAAAAGTACTTTGTAAGCCTTTGTAATGTACCCATAGTTCCTTTCATTTTTAAGGGGGTGGAGATGGGGGAGGAATTGTGTGTGGGGGGGGAGATCTATGATTTCATTGGTTTAAGAAATTCCCAGTATGGAACTCCCTCCACTAATACATATTGGCACCTTGTTTGTAACTTAAGTCTTAGACAATTGCTTGAGGGCATGAAGAGGTTAAGTGGCATTCTAATAGGTCAGAAAACTAGTCACCATTTTTCAGTGTGGAAATTCTCTTCATAGATACATATTGACAACTCCTCCATAACTTATAACTTTAGAGATTGCCTGGGAAACTGAGAGGCTAAATAAATAACATGCCTATAGTCACACATCTAAAATGTGTCAGAGGCAGGATCTGAACCCAGTCTTGATTTCTGGACTCTATTCACTGTGCTATCCGGTCTTTCGCATATGGACCATTATTAAGTGTTTGTAGGAATGACACGTAAGCTATGTTTGTTTTTGGAAAAGGAGGCCAGTTTTGTCCCTTGGAGATGTGTTATAAATACGCATGGCTTTTTCTTCTTCCTCATTCCTAGGCAGATATCCAGATGCTCACAGGAGAAGTCCAATCTTGTGTGTGTACTGAATGCCCTCTATGTGCAAGGCACCATGCTAGGTGCTGGAGAATCTAAAGTGGGATGAGGATTAAGATCTGGTCCCTGTCTTCAAAGACCTTATACTTTAGTTCAGTAAATACAATGTACAATAATAAATGTAGTTGGGGAGTTGATTAGGGGACCCTGATCAAATGACTTCCCTCAAGCCCATCTGATGAGATCACAGGACCGAAGGAAAATGTTACAAGTCAAGTCAACAAGGATTTATTAAGTGCATACTATGTGCTTGGCACTGTGCTGACTGATGTGCTAACACCTTTAAGGAATTAAAGAAATTGTAAAGAAATATTTATGCCTCATTGCTCTTCAGGAGGTATAAATTTATATTTATAAATATAAAAAATTCCAACCATATGATGGAATTATAGAGCTGCTCTCTACTGATTGGCTGATTGTAAAGAATGCAATCCCTTTGGTAATTATTGAGCAAGCAGTATGAGGGCACCTTCATTGATCATCGCAAAGTCTTTGACTCAAATCCTCACTCATGGCTTGTTCATGTATGGAAAATATATGAAAAAGACTCAAATATAGTGAGAGTTCTTGTGTATATGATATCCACATAGAAAGATGTTCCCTATTTAAAACATGCCACCAACACAATAAGGTCAAGAACAATTGACATAAAATGTATTTTTCAGCTGGGCGGTGCAGTGGAAAGAGCACTGTGCTGGGGATCAGGAAGACTCATCTTCATGAGTTCAAATCCAGCTTCAGATACTAGCTATGTCACCCTGGACAAGTCAACCCTATTTGCCTCAGTTTTCTCAAATGTAAGATAAGTTGGAAAAGGAGATGGCAAACCACGCTAGTACCCTTGCCAAGAAAATCTCAAATGGGGTCACGGAAAAGTTGGACATGACTGAAATGACTGAACGAGCAACAATGTAGTATTTTTCAGGAAGACAGGGGTTAAGCCCTTTATGTTTCTTCCAAGCCTTTAATATGTCATCATTTTTCCTAAATAGAACTAAGTATGGTTTCCAAATTTAAGAGGGAGTCCAATCAAAACATCTTACACACACACACACACACACACACACACACACACACACACACACACACACGATACACATGGATGACATCGACCAGGATTCCACCAGCACCACTAACAGACATTAAATGGCTCCTTTGTCAATTAATCAATCAATAAATATTTATTAAGTATCTAATAGGCACCAGGCACTATGCTAGATCTGAGGATACAAAGTCAAAAAATAAAATGATCCCTGCTCTCAAGAAGTTCACATTTTTTTGGCAGAGGCAATGTTTAAATACATAAATAAGACAAGTGAGAATGAGCTGTGCCACAGACAGAATCAAATCAGAAGGAAAAACAGATTATGGGGGAAAGACTATAAACTGAATTTTGGGTGTGCTGAGTTTATGCAAGCTTTCTCCAATGATATGAAAATGTCATTTAGCCTCAGTAAATGTCAAATTCTGTAATACATGTAGAGGAAAGATAGAGACTGAAGTCTTCAAGCTTGAGTCTGGAGGTCACATTAAAGCAAATGTGTGAAGATGATACCTACAGATATCTTTGTCTCCTCTGGGCTAGACACAACAACAAAGAGAAGGCTGTGGATGAATATGTTAAGAGACTTACTAGCATCCTGAAATCAAAGCTGAATAGGAAGAATATGTTTAAGTTAATTAACAGCAATGCATTATTTGTTTTAATGCATGCTTTTAGGACTATAAAATGGGCCATAACAGATTTTGAAAGAATCCTGACAAAAACCTGCACAGTGCTAATGAAACACAAGAATCCATCACTGTTAATACAATCATAGAAAAAAGAGGAAAGGAATTGCTAGGCATTCTTACAGCCCATGACAAACAAATCAAAAACCTGCAGAAATACTTTTGAAAGAAGTACGTATCATTTCACCAAGCAACAGTAAAGGCTGATAACATTGGAACTGTCAAATGTAACCAGAAATAGTTTCCTTCCTTGTGGAGCATATGAAATGGCTAACATCCAAGAATGGAATTAAACGGCCCTTAATAGAATATATCCACATGAACTAAGTCAACAATATGTCAACAAAGAAGTGAATAAATGTCTTAGTCATGCCTATCTGTTTGTGGAAATAGGAATTATAACGGCAATTTAGGACTGTGCCATTGCTATCAGAAATTACAAAAGGGTTTTCTTTAAGGAGCCTGGATTTAGCAGTTATGTAGAAATGCAGATTATTCATGCAAAACTATGGAATCTGTCCAACATGTTAATTACTTCAGGTGGTAAATTTAAAAAATATAGAATACTTAGCAAAACACGATTTGGTGACTGCGATTAGAAAGAAACCTGTTATCTTTCATAGACTGGCAGATGATGAATCCTCATATTACAAAGATAGACCTTAAAATATCCTTGGGAATTCCACTGATAACCTGTACTGGACCTGAATTATTATTACAAATCTATTTTTCCCCACAATTCCCTAGACTTAATATTGCTCCATAAAAACTTACAAACAAACTTCTTAGTGGATGTTATCCTATCACATACTCAGTTTCCAAGCTTTATGGTCAACAAGCATCTGTTAATCACTTACTATGTGCTAAGCTAATTGCAACACTGGACTTCAAGTCAGTATCTTTGACAAGAAAACACCACAAAGAGTCAGACACAACTGAAAAACCAGTTTTTCTGGGACATCTAGGTGGCACAATAGAAAGAGTGCTGGGCCTAACGTCAGTCATCTTTCTGAGTTCAAATCTGGCCTCACACACTTACTAGCTGTGTGACCCTGGGCAAGTTACTTGATCTTGTTTGCCTCAGTTTCCTCTTCTATAAAATGAACTGGAGAAGGAAATGGCAAACCACTCTAGTATCTCTGCCAAGAAAACCCCAAATGGGGTCACGATGAGTTGGAAAAGACTGAAAACAACTGAACGACAGAAGTATGCTAAACAGTGGAAATACAAATATAAACAAAAAAGATGGTCTTTCCCCTAGAGGAGCTTACATTCTAATGGAGGAAGGTAGTTCACAAAAGGAAGCTGAAGTGGAGCGGGTAGATACTGGAAACTGATGTGGGAGAAAAAATCTGGAGTATAGCCTGGAGAGAAATAAAGATATATTGGCCTAGGCATCTTCCTTAATAGAGATTCTGAGAGGAGTCATTCAACCAGATGGAAGGTCCCCAAGGACAGAAGATGCTGAGGAGGTATATGACCTTTCAGGATAAAGAGATTCCTGGGGCTTGATAGAGAAGTCTGGAGGAGTGCTAAGACCCTGTAAGATGCATAGTACAAATCTTTTTATAGATAAGGAAGCTGAGGCTCAAGAGGTTGTAACTTGCTCATCGTCATCACCATCATATAGCTACAAGCAGAGCCAGGAATGGAGACTAGGCTTTCTAACTCCACTATGGAATAGTGTCAGGATAAGGAATAGGATAAGTGTCACATGAATAGCACCGACACTAGGTAGTAATAGTGGAAAGAAAGAAGGTTTATGCAGTCAAGCAAAGTTTCTGTAAGAAACGTCATTTGACCTCAACTGTGGGCAAACTGCTTAGCCTTTCTGGGTCTCAGTTTCTTCATCTGGAAAATGAGGTGATTAGGCAGGGTAGACTCCTAGTGTTCTTCTAGATCTTTATCTGTGATCATAAAAAAAAGGGTAGATCCTAGATAAGCAGGAAAGAGAAGGCATTCCAGCCAGGGGAGAACACTTGGGTAAAGACAAGAGAGGTGAGAAAGCTCACATTAATTTGGGAAGGGGGTGAACGGACCAGTTTTGCTGGAATGGATGGTTTTTGCAGTGAGAGACATATAGCTAATTGTAAGTGACACGCGGCAACTGCTTCCTCTATTTGTAGGTAGCTTTTGGGTGAATGGCAGGAAGGAGAACCCATCTACCCTTTGCAGAGTATGCAAGAAAAGTCAAACGGTGTTTTCCCCTAGGAAAGTTTGCTAGGATCAGAAAGACAATCTACCTCCAAGCTCCCACTATCTCACACACACACACACAACTCTCAGGGTGCTTCTTTCCTCCGTCTGAGATGCCATCAAGGTAGAACCATTTGAACAGGCAAAGTTGGACCCTTACATGTGCTTCTAGGACACTCCAACCCCTTAGGGAGGTCTTGTCAATCTACAGATCCTCTGTCTGGGCTAATATATATGTGTGTGTGTGTGTGTGTGTGTGTGTGTGTGTGTGTCTGTGTGTCTATGTAGAGACTGAAAGAGACAGCAACAGAGAGACAGAGACAGAGAAACAGAGACAGAGGCAGAGAGACAGAGACAGGGAGTTAGTTTAGCTCAGCCTCCCGTCCCTAACAGAACTCTCTTTAGCTGGTCTTTTTCCATCTCTATGGCTTTCCCAGAAAGGCAGGAGAGAGGGGGAGCAAGTGATGACTGGTAATGGAGAGCCATCCAGCCAACAGAGGAGACAGCCCCAAGCTATCTGCCTGTTTCTCCGATTAGCAGGATGGGGGCGGGGGTGGATTGTAAGGGGGGCTGTGTTGGGTAGTCACAGCCGATTAGTTACAAATATAGTTTCCTCTTCTAATGTATCAGTTACACAGCAAAGAGAATGGGATAATTGTTCTGGGGAAAAGGAACCTTTCCCTGCTCTCTTCTCTCATCCCCTCCCTCCCCTACCCACAGCAGCTTAGATAGAGATGCAACAGGGAGAAAGAGAGGGGGGTGGGGGAATCACATTGGGTGAAGGAAAAAAAAATACAGGATAGAATGGGAAGAGGGAGGAAGGATCAGAAGAAAAGAGAAGTACTGAAGGAAAAGAGACTATGGAAGGTCAGACGTGGGTAGGAGAGCCTGTACTGGGCCTATAAGGGAGGGTGCCGGGGAGAGGGGAGAACTCAGACAAAAGGAGGTGTGAAATGTGGGGGACGGGTTGGGGGAGGGGAGGAGTGCACAAGCAGCCCCACTTCCTTGATGGCAAGGCCTTCCAGATGGCCCACAGCTGGTCTGGGATTGCCAGGCTATCGGGTAGCAGGAACACAGCAGGTGCTGTGCCTGTGCACTTCACAAGCCCGATGGGTACCTTGCTGACCCCAGTCACTACCTCCCTCGCTGCAACTGTAACCAGCTTCTCCCAGCCAGCCCTGCACCATACGGGGCCTGAAAAAAATGACACCCAATTCCGAATGCTCGAGTTTGGGGGTTAGGTTGGGCCATCCCAGATGATCGGTGCAGGAAAAGGATCTTGCTGGTCATTTCATCCAACCCCTCATTTTACAAATGAGGTACCTAAGTCTCAGGAAAGTGACTCAAACCCGAGTCTTCTAATTGCATGCCAGGCTTCCTCCCCAGCGGGGACACACGGAAAGTCAGGGGTTTGGAAAGGAAGGTAGGGCCTCTGGTTGGTATCAACCCTCCCAGATTGTCTGGTGGAGGTCGTTGAACCCTGAGGGAGCAGGGAGAGGAAAGTGCTGGGGATGGGATTCAGGCCTTAGTCCAAAGAGTGGACCTGTTAGGTATCCCAGCCGAGCAGGCCCTGTTCACAGCAGGGCCCTCCCTCACAGGAAACAGAGGGAAGGGGAGGCCAACACTCCGGCAATGACTTCCCAATCACCGGGAGCTGCTCTTTAACTTCCCCAAAGCCACTAGGCCTGTAAATAGGCCTCTTATCCAGCATGTGGAGGGGCTTCCCCTCCCCCATCCCAAGCAAGACACAAGGGCCTTTATTCCCCTTTACCACTTTCATGCATTTTCAGGAACCTCACTGTAGGTAATTCTTAGAAAAGTCAGAGTTGGTAAGATCTGTTTATATTGTCCGTACTTGAGTGTTTATCTTGCCTCATCCATTAGAACATAAACTCCTCATATTTCTTCATTCATTCTTTAATCACAGAGTAAATATTTACTAAGTATATTCTATGTTCAATGTATATTAGGTGCTGAGGATACAGAAATAAATAAAAAAATTGTTTCTGTCTCTCAAGAAGCTTACAATCTAATAGGAGAGATGAGAGGCAGAAACAATTATAACATGATACATGTACTAAGGAAAGGCAAGAATAATGAGGGTTCCTAGGAAGGAAGAATCATGGAAGGAAATGGATTTTGAGTTATACTTCAAAAGATAGGAGGGTTACAATTTACAGAAATAAAAGGACATCTCAGACATAGGAAATAGGCATGGTCAAAGGCCTAGAAGTAGGAAAATAAAGTGAGTAATCTAGTTTGACTAGAACATGGAATAAGTGGATTACATATATATATATACATTATAAGTGTATATATATATATACACATATATACTATATATACACATATACTATATATGTGTGTATATATATGTGTGTGTATATATGTATATATGTGTGTGTGTGTGTATATATATATATATACACATATACATATAATAAGTAGAACATGGAAGATAAAGAATGAGAAATAAAACTGAGCAGGGAAATGAGAGCAGGAGGTACTGAGCAAGGGTGTTCGGTGACTAAAGCTACGGAATTAGGTCGGGACCATCACCAGTCATCCTGACCTATGTCTTGCCACTGGACTTCAATGACCAGAGGAGAGAGCGAGGCTAATGATGACTTTGCACATCTCTGCATCACTTAAATCCAATTCATGCAAGTTAAGACATCACCCTCCTTTTCAAGAACAAAGGATGAACAAGGAAGATGAATTAGGAAATAAAGAATGGACTGACTGGAGAGGGAGAGACCAGTTAGTAAGCTAACTGATATTGTCCAAAGAGGGGAGTAATGAGGGAAGGTTTGGACAGATAAGAGAGATACCTACATCCTTTGTGTTTATCGAGCCATCAAGTATTCATCCAGGTCATCATTCGTTTGCCCCACCCTGAGTTATGTCCTCTAAGGGACACAAAAAGAAGCTTGAAACACTTGCTGTCCTCAGGGAGCTTGCAGTCTAACTAGAGAGAGAGGATGAACAGGAAATAGGAAATACAGCAGCATGTAATGAAGTACTAAATTCTGTAGCACTACATCAACGTGGGAGCCGTCTTTATTCTGCAAGTTCCTCCGTAGTACTTCGCTCTGCCCAAAGTCAGTATTCAGCAAATGCTGCTGCTGCCTGACTACAGGCACCCATGACACAACCCAATTGGTGTTTGCAAAGCGGCTTCCTGGCCTTCTTGCTGCTCCCTGCACGGGAATCTTTGGACGTCATCCCTTTTTGCTGGTTGCCTGGACTGTTCTACCTCCCTATCCTACCTTCTGCAACAAGCCTGTCTAGGTGTCCCCCACTCATACACACCCTCTAAACAATGCCTTTGCTCTGCTTACCTTCCATTTACCTTTTATCTTTTGTTTGTACACAGTTATTTTCGTGTTATCTCTCCCAAGAGACTGTGAGCTTCTTGAGGTCAGGGGCTCAGTTTTGAGTTTGGTTATTTTTTTTTTGCCTTTTTTTTTGTATCCTCAGTGCTTAGCACAGTGTAAGTGTTTAATTAATGCTTATTACTTATTTCCTGACAATTCTTTGAGAAAACAGTAAAAATATATTATTATACCCATTTTATAGATAAAGAGAGGCTCAGAGAAACTAAGTGACTTGCCTAAAGTCATGTAGCCAGCAGGTATTAGAACCAGAATTCAAACCCAGGTTTCTTGACTCCTCTTTCCACTTCATGAGGTCGTTTCTCCATGATTAGTGGAGGCAGGACTACACATCTCTGGGACAAAATAATGACTCCTTCCTACTCTCCTTAAGCTTCTTAATCCACCATCTTATTCTGCCCAGACCTACCTATGGGATGTGAAGAGGGCTGGAAAAGATGCTGTGTTTGAAGGGACGAGGATCAGGCTAGGGCTAAGGCCCAGGACACGGCATCCCCAAGCCTACCCCCTGGTACATACCTACCAGTGGCCACACCTTTGGAATAACACTGGTGTCCAGTACACGTCAGTCTTGGAGGTAAAAAATGTGAAGGGGGGAAAAGAAGGGGACCTAGTAACAGAGGACATTCGATCTGGTTCAACTTCCAACCTCCACAACCCAGGAAACTAGGCACAGAATGGGAGGTTAAGGCACAGATGCAGAGAACCATGGACCTTCAGCAACCTGGGTTAACTCAGTAAGGGAATGGGCATTTTGTACCTTCACCTGACACACAGAAATGTACACCAACCCACATTCACCCTGGCCCTGGCCTCCAGGAGTCTGTCTCACCAACTCCTAAAAGCCCTAGCATGTCAGAACTTGTTGGAGTTTCTCTCTCTTGCCCCCGCGTAGCTGGTCATTGGCCTGGCTCAGCTCTGCATGCTCATGGGTACGTGCTCCTCTCCTCCCCCACTCTGGGTTCAGAGACTAGGATTTGGAGTGCCTTTGGAAGCCACAGGGTGGGTGGGCAGGAAAGCAGGACCCAGAGGTCACCAGGGTTAGGGTTAGGTCTGGCCCTGCCTGTCCTTCTCCCCACAGGAATGTCTGCCTGCAGAAGCTCTATTCCGGGGCCCTCCCCCATCCCCAGTCCAACCCTCTGACCTAGAGCCCACCAACACATTTGGTGGAAGATGACATAGGGGAATTGGAGAGAGGAGAGGACAGGGCAGAGGCAGGTCAGGGTAGCTGTGAAATGATCCCAGGACAGCTGGAGTGCACATATGCACACACACACACACAGACATACACACACACACACACACACACACACACACACACACACACACACACACCCCTCAACTGTTCTGGGGTTGTGTGCACCCACTTCTCTGGAAGAGAATGCACACACATATGCTTCTCTGCAGAGCGTGCATACATACATACACCAGATTCTGTATAACTCTTACATGTATACAAACACACACACACACATACATGTTCACACTGATCTTGAAGATAGAGCAGCATTCCCTACATGCACATGCCAGAGGATTTCCTTCTGTGGATGAGGAGGAAATGCCTCATTAGGACTGCTCACTACCACACATGTTATCCCAGATAGGAAAGGTTAGGGAGACAACCCATTTCCGAAGGGGGAAAACAGATGCCTGACTCCCAAGCCAGGTGCCCTGAGGTGTGTTTCTGGCCACCCTGAGCAAAACTTGTCTCCTGTCTTCTCACTCTTCTTTAGAATTCTGAACACTTTACAGGGATAAAGATCTTAAACAGATGGGAAAACTGAGGCCAAGAGGGAGGGAAGATCTAGTCTGCTAGTAATAAGCCCAAGAACTGCCCTCCCGCTGTGGCTCAGCTCAATCGAAATGCTTAATGGTCCTGGTGGGTCTTACTGTCCTCCAAGGCTTACCTGAGCTGATCGCTCCAACCCAGAGGGCAATGAGGCCTTGTTCTAATGGCCTGACTGATCAAGTGCATTCATTTCTCTCACATTTCTGGTACTGGGCAAGAAAGCAGTCACTGGCAGAGCCCTTGAAAAACCCTCCCTACCAGTTTAGTATTTATAGGCATCTTACTGGTTCCAATTCATGGAAATAGAATCATAGATTTGGAGTTGTTGAAAGGAATCTCAAAGTCATCTAGTCCATCCATACTCATTTTACAGATGAAGAAACTGAGAACAGCAGACTTTTAGAGACATGCCCAAGGTCACATAGGTTTTTTAAGTTAAATTTTATTTTTTGTTATTAACAAGTGCCTTATTTTCTCTCCCAATCCCCTCCCCTGGGGGAAAAGAAAAGAAAAGAAAAGAAAACCAACCCTTGTGGCAAATCGTCAAGAAAAAGAAATTTTTATATTGTCCATGTCTGAAAAAATGTGTGCTTCATTCTGAATATGGCATCTATCACCTCTTTATCAGGAAGTGAGTGGTCATACGGAGTATTACGTTTCAGAGTCGGGATTTGATTCCAGGTCCCCTGACTTCCAAATCTAGTTTTTTTCTGTTTCCTGTACCAAATTTGATCCTGCTAGGGCTTGTGCTTCGGAAATTGCATTTGCCCAGGGTCTCATAAGCCGTGTCTCAGAGGTAACCTGCAGACTGCATAGCATTCTGCACCTCGCCCCCTCCCCTCACACATACACATGGACATACTCTATCTCCCACCCCTCCTGCCCAGTTCCCTAGCTTTATCCCCAGCTGTGTGAGGTTACCTGAAACAAGGAGTGCCTTCCCTCTCCCAGGGCTCTGGATAAGGACCAGAGCCAGTCCTTGCTTGAGGCTTCCACCAAACAGCAGGAAGTCTGAAGTACTCACCTGGGTGTTTGGGGTGTTTGGGGTAGCCACTGAGAAGGGAGAGTCTGTGAGGGGTGGCAGGAGGATCAGAAGAGAGATAGAGGGGGCCAGGGGGCAGTGCTGAGCAGGGCAAAGAGAGAGCCCTGGAAAAGGACAGTCTGCTCCTTGCCCACCAACCACAGCCTGAGGCCAGGCGCGGCACAGGCCACACCTGAGTTACCTGCGAGTTCCTCAGGATCAGCTACAAAGATGTGTGCAGGGGTGGCCCACGTCCACAGCAGGCCAGGCGGCCCTGAATGAGGACTTTATTTGAATGGGACCACCCCAAATGGAACCCAGGAGTGGGAGAGTCCCTTTCATTCAGCCGGCTTGCCTACCTCGGGCCTCTCCATTTTGTCATGGGGAGGTTTCCTGTCTCTGGCTCCTATTCTGCGGAAGCCCCCATCCACCAGGGTTATAGGCTAGGCGGGCAGGCTGGAGTCTTGCCTCACCACAGAGACAGCAGGGAAAAGGAGGGGAGGGACTTGGGAGGAGGAGCTCCACCCTCGGGCAGATCCCAGCCCATGAAACAGAGTTGCAGACAGCAGCGGCTCTCAGATGGGAGCCGATCTCTGAGGCAGCAGGGAACCTGCGGGGTGCTGAGGACCGAGCCGGGAGCCACTCATTGACAGTCGGACATCTGGGCAGGGAGGCACCGGCCTGAGGATAGTCACCCCCAAACTCCCTGCCAGCTGTCTTTTTAAAGAGCTCTCTACGACCTCACTCACCTACCTGCTGCTGGAGTTTCCCAGAACCTGATTCAAGATGCTCAGGTTATGGGTGCTGGTCTCTCTGCCTCACAGACCCAAGTGAAGTGGACTTTCCAGGGTCTCTTCTCCCGCTCCACCCCACGAAGGAAAAGCTTCCCTTGGTATCTCCTCTCCTCCTTCCCAGTTCTTACCCCACCTGGGGTCCTTCGTGGGGTTGAGTATGCTGGTTTTCCTTCGGATCTCAAGCCCCATGCCCCAGGACTTCTGAGTCGATATCAGCCATGCGGCTGTTCACGTGTTTCCTGCAGCTTTTGGCTGGTCTGTCCCTGCCTGCTGCATCCCCCCAGGTAAGGATTCTCTCTTCCCCAAACCCAGCTCCCCCTTCCTCCCCATCCCCAACATCTGTCAGGCAGTGGGTTGGAGAATCCAGGAAGAGGCTGTGGGCAGAAATGAGCGGGCACCTCCATGGACACAGATACCTCTCCCCCATCCCTAAGAGAAAAGGATAACCATGGGCTCCAGGTACTTCCTAAAAGCTGGAACCCTCCTCACCTCCTGAATGAAGAACTCGGGTTAAGCCAACCCTCTAGAGGAAAACCAAGCCCAGTTAAGGTTTCTATCCCGGAAGGGGGTGGAGGGGGTGGGGGGGTGAGATTATAGGGAAACCACAGCAAAGGGAGGGAGGCTTCCTGTCTGGCCCCAGGGCCTTGGTGGTTTTGCTAAAAGCATCTCCCAGTTAATCCCAGGGCTGTGCTCTGGCCCTGTGGTCAGGGTCGAGGCCCTGGTGACTAGCCCAATGCCTTTGGGACCTCTGACCCAGCCAGGCTCTGGGGAAACAGAGAGATTGGAGGGGGCAGGGTCACCAGGGAGGTAGACTCCCTGGGTGGTTGGGGAATATACCAGATCCATGCCTGATTGCTCCAATTACTGCTGAGTGCAAGGGGGCCAACATGAACAAGAGGGATGTGGGAAAAAAAGGGGACATGAGTGCCTATTCCATGGCTTGGTCTTAGGTCAGAAGCCCCCAGGAAGAGTTTCAGGTAGTCTAAGGGGTCAATGCTCCCTCTTCTTGGATCTGACCTCACTCCCCCACGGTCAGTCCAGCTCCAAGGTCCCCGTCTGCTGGCAGCTGACCCAGAGGTCCTGAGTCCCTGGGCCAAGAGAAGCTCCCAAGTTCTTTTCCCAGGAGCTAGGGCATGTGGCTTAGGGGCTTGGCTCAGCTCCAGCCTGGGTAAAGACAGTCCTGCCAAAGGCAATAATGTCCCTTCCCACTGCCTAGGGAAGTCCTCTTTCCCACCCAGGTCTTTAATGCTGAAAGCAGGGGTGTTGGGTGGGTGGGATGGGGAGGGAAGAAGAGTGGGAGATGGGCCAGGAAAGTAAGGGGATCACTTCCCAGGCAGAGTGGGGGAGTGACTTGTATTTCCCTGGATGGTCCTGAGGGAGCCAGGCTGTTGAGTGGCCTTGTTATATAGCATTTCTACAGCTACCAGCACCAGTGGCCCCCTGCTCCCACCAGCTGATCTCCCTCCCCGCAGGGCTCTGGCACCTAGCCAAGCTGGGACATTAAAGGGGCCAAGGGGCTCGTGTGGGAGAGCACGGGAAGGGGGATGGGTAGGAGTACAAGCCGAGGGGGAAAGCAGCTACAAAGCGTAGAATGCTCGAGTTGGAAGAGGCCACTGAGATCATCTAGTCTCCGCCCCATATTTTTTTACAGGTCAGGAAACTGAGGCCCAGTGGGTTGAAGTGTTTTACCCAGGGTCTCACAGCTGGCCATAGCCAAGGCCTGAAAGATGGGGGAAGGGGGGAGAGATATGAGGTCATATACAAGTGAAAGGAGTTGGGAACGGAGAGGTTCACAGGTGTCTAGGTCCCAAACAACTCATGAGAAGGCCTTGTAAATAAATAGTTGACAAAGCCCCAGCACTCTTCATCGGGGGACTGTTTGCCTGACACTAACTTTCCCTTATTCCCATGCATTTCTTTCCTTACCAGCGGGATGTACCTCCTGAGAACAGCACAGCAGAAATAGAAGGTAAGCCGGCCGTGGGGACGAAGGCGAGTTAACCTTTTCCCTTCCAAACTTGTGCCCACCAAGACTTGTGTTCTGACTTCCCTCTAAATGCTTGTTGGTGTGAGAAATGGAAGTAAAAGCCAAAGTGGGTTTGACTTAAAAGAGTAAAAGGAAGAGAAACTGTCCAGGGGCCCTAAAATCCGTGAAACCTAAAGTTGTGGTAAAGCTGGAAACACTGATTTATTCCATTCCCCTCATTTTTACAGAGGAGGAAACTGAGGTTTGAAGAAGTTATAGATTGCTCAAGGTCATGTAGCTCGTTGGTAACAAACCGGAATTTACTTTTCCCAAGTTCTTGTCTAGAGCTTTTTCCACCACCCCCACACTGGGTCAGAGGTGGGCGCAGGAATGGGCCTTGGTATCAATAGAGCAAAAGACGAGGGGCAGGAGGAGACGGGTGTTCCCATTTCAGTGCTCTATCCTTGCCGACACACTTTGGGAATCTGACCAGAATTTCCCATTGATTACAAACAGACAGAGCCTTAGTAACACCCTCCCTCACTTGTGTGGAGAGAGAATCTTCAAAGCGCATGCAGGCATTTGCCAAGCACAGACATACGTGCAGAAAGTAGGCTGAGCAATGCCAGGCTCTTCACAGAAACGTGCTGAGTGTCCACACGCCACCGCTTTAACCCCTGTGTCACTGTCCCCTCCCACTCCCCAAAGCAGATATTACTGTGGGTGAGGGAGCATGTGCAAACAGGTACACGAGCACGCGTGCTGTTCCCCTCCAGGATAATATCCTGTCTCAGATCAGGAAACACCCTCTGCCTGCCGGCATCATCCCCTCCCTATCTTCCCTTCCCCTCCCTTCCCCAGACAGACTTACCTGCTCTGTGTTCTATGACCTTCTTGAACCCAACAGGGTGAGAGAAGTAACTAACCAAATCTTCTGAGTTAATGAGCACGTCAGGTGTGTCTGTCACTGACTTAGGCACTGTGGAGGTATGGGGAGGTGCCCAATATTCCTGCTTTTGAAATGCTCACAACCCAGTTCAGGACTCATCTGGGCAAAAACCTTCCTATAAAGGAAAACAGAGGCACCTCTGTAGTCCACATTATAAATAAGCAAGGTCTGATTCCTTATATTGAATCAGTGTGGCACTGTGGAATGGACCCTGGCTTTGGAGTCCAAAGACTTGGATGTGGATTCTACTTCTGACACGTAATATTCCTGTGATCTTAGACAAGCCACCAGTCTGTGTGGCCTCTGTTTCCTCATCTGTAAAATGAGAGGGTTGTATTAGATGTGCCTTCTAGTCCCAAATCTGTGGTCCCGTGACTGACAGTATTATAATCCCGGGACCATAAAGTCATTTGGAGAACCAAGATTCTGGACAAGTCAAGTACATCGTGCTTTGGGCCTGACCCAGCTTCCCCCTCTTGCCCACCTATGAAAAGAGAGAGTTGGAGGAATATGGTATTATCGGCGAGGAAAGGTTCCTAAGTCAAAACAAAAGATTTTGCAGGAAGATTTTCCAAATGTATCCACTCTTGTGGAAGGCTCTCTCCGTGTCAGGCCTGGGTTGGCACATCTCTTCACAGGGACACCTGCTGTGCTCTAGGCCAGAAGCCAGCAGCCCCACCCGGCCCCTCTCCCTTCCCTCCCGGCAGGCAACAACCATGAAAAGTTTTCTTTCAGGCACTGAACATTTCCCTTCTTGGGTCTCCGCCCAGCAGGGATGGGAAACTGGAGCCAGATGGGTTCAGCAGGAGGCTTTCGTGTAAAGGGGAAGAAAGATAGAAAATCCCTCTGGTAACACCAAGAAAATCCCTCGTGGGGGGGGGGGGTCCCTGGTCATTCTAAACCAGCCAGACACCAAGCAGGCCTGCCTGCATGACGCTGTCTGCTCTTCCTGCCTCCAAGAGTAGCCAGTAGTCTATGAGGAAGAGTCAAAGAGTGAGCCAGGAAGAGCTTCAAGAAACTCTAAAATGGAGAGAGAGAGAGAGACAGAGAGAGAGAGAGAGAGACAGAGAGAGAGTAGGAAAGAAAAGCACTCTACTGAGCTACTTCCCAGATTAGCAAAGGCAATGTACACAGGGCACTTTGCAAACCTCAGAGTAACGTATAACTGGGAACTATTATCGGATTGGGAATTCTTAAGTTTGTTAGTTGTGTTTTGTTCGGGGGTTGTTTATTTTTAATCATGGACTCCTCTGGCAGCCTGGGAAATCCCATAGACCCCTCCTCAGAATAATATTTTTAAGGGTGTAAAATCAAATATATAATATTACAAAGGAAACCAATTATATT
Source organism: Phascolarctos cinereus (assembly GCF_003287225.1). Lineage (NCBI taxonomy): Eukaryota > Metazoa > Chordata > Mammalia > Diprotodontia > Phascolarctidae > Phascolarctos > Phascolarctos cinereus. The sequence goes on from NW_027555736.1 coordinate 227,392,751, forward strand.
TAAATGTAGTTGTCACAATTTTTTAAAAAAAGCAAAAACCCAAGTGCATGGAGTCTAGGTTAAGAAACCCTGTTATAGAGATAGTATATAGATATAGTACTATACATATATGTATAGTATGGTATAGTATAGTATAGTATGTACATAATACCATATAGATATAGTATAGCATCATGGAAAGATAGCCAGCCTTGAAGCCAGAAAGCCCTGAGTTCAAGTGCAACCTTTGACACACTGGCTGTGTGACCCTGGTAGGTAAGTCACTTAACTTCTTAGTATTCTAGACTACTTTCTGAAACCATATATTGCAGAGAAGATACATTGGTAGATGTTTCACTTGGGTGTGACCACCACTAATTAAATCATCAGTTCTGTCCCCATCCTTGTTATTATTGTTATTTACTACCACTTCTACTACTACTACTACTATTACTATTTAGGAAGGCCAGAGCAGGTCAGCGATATCTGTGTCTGCCCCACACCCCCTGACACCTTCGCTTTCCAAAATACATCTCCAGGGTCTCGAGGGAAGAATTGCTCTGTCTCTCTCCATGTTGCGTGAGGCTACATCTGAATGGTCCTGGTAAAATAGAGGACTGTGCATACCTCTTCCCAACCTCTGCCCTCTGAAGCTTCCTTGGCCTCTCACCTGGGGAAATCAGGCCTTACAGGAGCTGCTGAAACCGCGTTTACACCAAAAGAGAGGAAAAGGGAAATCATTGTCTCTTTCTGCTGCCAAGACAAGTCATTTTTGCTTGACCTGGCTGCTCCCCTCTGACTGTGGCCAGATAAAAAGCTGTCGCTAGCTTGAAGTGAACTGGAGGAGGGGGTTGGGGACAGTTCAGAATGCTCCTTTTTTGATTGTAGGGGTCACTTTTAGAAGAAACGCTGCCCAAAGACGTCATCTATCTTGCTTTAGCCACTGTATCTTTTTTTTTTTAGTATTATTTATATTTTCAGTCCAAAGAGATTAAATGGTCAGAGTAACATCAATATGCCATGAGGGCTTCAGACTAAACATGTAGCTCATGAAATGAAAATGTTAAGTGCTAACCCCTTTCTCTGTGCTGCCCTTCCTCTCCATCAAAGCTCTAATAGGTTTTTGGATCATGTAAAGGGACCCCAGCTCCCTCCCCTTGGTCAGAGCAGATCCTTGTCCCACCCTTACCTACCCTCACCTTTCCTGACGCTGAGAGCCTTGGGCCTTTGGAAAGTTCTGGAGAAGTTCACAGAAGGCAGAGCCAGGGTTAGCCAGTCTCCCCTCCTCTCTCTATCTGACCCTCAGTTTAGCCCTGGAGTGTGACTGACACCCAGATAAGCATCAGTGTATTGGCCTGCAGAGGCTGTCTAGGCCACGTGGACAGCTGTGGCCTGGGTATTTTCCACAGACTCTCCTCCTTTCCCAATGGCCTCTGCTTGGACCAAGGTTTATTTTTCCTCAGGGATTACCTCAAGACCCATGCCATCATCTACTCGGTGGAATGGACTCTGGCCCCTTCCATTGTCTCAGAATAGCAAGCAAGCAAAGGGGAGGTGTTGGCTGGGTGGGGGCAGGGACAGAGAAGGGAAACTTCAGCAGGAGGTGAGGCATTAGGGACTCAGAGTGACCCAGCGCTAGTCCTCTGTCCACCAGCACTGCAGGGGGATGTCCAAAGTGGGCATGGCCACCATTGGGCACGATGGGTCAAACGCTTGTTTCCCTCCTGGCATTCCCAAGATGAATCTGGTCCTAATTCCTAGAATATCACAGAATTTAAAAACCATAGAGGTCATCTAATCTAGGGATTCTTGATCTTTTTGTGTGTCATGCACTTTTCTGGCAATCCGGTGAAGCCTATGGACTCTTTCTCAGAATGATATTGTGTTGCCTACATTAATAATATTTTTTGGACTCAGGGTCACACAGCTAGTAAGTGTCTGAGGCCGGATTTGAATTCAGGTCCTCCTGATTCCAGGGCCAATGCTGTATGTACTGCACCACCTAGCTGCCCCTGCCTACATTAATAATTGAAGGAAATGCTAAATTTCAGTTAAAGGTTAATATAAATATAAATATAAATATCATATATATATATATATACATACATACATATAGATATTTTTTCCATCCGAGTTCCGAGACTCACTGAAATCTATCTTTAGATCCCTTGGGGGCTTGTGGACCCCCAAATTAAGAACCCCTGATCTAGGTCAATCCCTTCATTTTACAGAGGAGGAAAGTCAGGTCTAGAGAGATTCAATGACTTGTCCATTTGGGTAATGGCAGAACCGAGCCTAGAAGTCAGATTTACTGACTCTCAATTGAGAGGGAGTTCTTCCTACTATACCATATTGAACCATTTTGTTTTCTGGTTGGGTCTAGGTTTCCCCCACAAGGAAGAATTTCTTTTTGGGGGTGTTGTAGATCATTTCAGAGGCAACTGGGTGGTTCTAGATCACTGGAGATTTTCAGTGGTTCTTCACTGCAGAGCAGGCAAGCCTAGAGTCCCAAGGCTGATTATTCATTTTACAAACATGGGAGAGGATGTAGACAAAATATAAAACTTCATGCCAACCCCCGAAGAGCTTATGAGCTAGAGAACTTACAAGTATAGGGCTGGAAGGGGGCTTAAAGTCTGGTCCAACCCCCTTGTTGTACTTATTGGGAAACTGAGGCTGAGATAGCTGAGACAAGAACTGGGAACCCAATTAAAGACAAAAAGTGTACCTATGTAGGGTAGCATACATGGGGATCCTCTTCCCTGTGAAGAGTCAGCATGATACAAGAAAAAAAAATACTGATTCTGCAATCTGAAGAGTTGAGTTCTGATTCTGCTTCTGACACTTGCTACCTTTATGACCTTGAGCAAGTCACATAACTTTCTCTGGCCTCAGTTTTCTCATCTGTAAGATGAGAGGATTGAGTTAGGTGGCCTGTGAGGTCCCTTCTAGCTACAGATCTATTGGAGAATTATCAATTGGAGAATCAAGATTCTGGCCAAAGTACAACCTGCTTGGGCCTGACCTGTCTCCCCTCTTCCCCACACATGAAAAAGATATAACTTGCCCAGGGTCACCCACGTAGTAAGCAGAACTGATTCCAAATCCAGCAAACTTTAAACTATGCCATCATGCCTATCCTAAAGATGACATGTACTATCTCATAATGGCCACTATTGTTTCACGCACATGGGTGCCATGTTCTTAATAGACTATAAGCATTTTGGGAGCTGAGAGGAGAGTGTCCACTCACAGAGAGAGAGTTCACTGGGTTGAGAATTCAGGGAAGGTTTAACGGAGGAGATGGAAGCTGAACTGGATGATGGTATAGATTATATAGAACATGGTGTGTTTGTGTGAGAGTGAGGGGAATAACCTGGGTAGACCGCGGAGTTTATGTTGGCTAGGGAGGAGAGGGCCAGACTCTGAAGGGCCTTGAAAGACAAACAAAGAAATTCAGACTTCATTCATTAGGACAGATGTTGAAGGTCTTTGAGCTGGCAAGTGATATGATGCTTAGAGGTCATGTCACTCAGCTCCCAACCTGCCAGGGAGACCTGAGACCTACTCTCTCAAGGTCTTCAGGACTAGGGAGTCCAATAGGCTTCTCTCAACTGAACACGGTTTATACCAGACCAGACTGAGGCTAGAAAATCCTCAGATTTCATTAGTCATTATTTTAAAAATAAATTTTATTGATGCTTTTTGTTTTTACATCAGTCATTTTTTATATACCCACACTCCAGGCAAATGAGCCCTTACTTGTAGTAAAGAAAAACATTTAAACAAAATCAACCCTGACAGTGACCACATTTGACAGTTAATGTTATACTCTATGTTTATAGTCACCTACCTCTCTGCCAAAAGGAGGAAGACGTTTACTTATCTCTCCTTCGGAGTGGGTATTAGTCATTGTAGCTACTCAGCATTCTAATTCATTTTGGTGTTCTTTCTGTTTACGTTATTGTAGCTGTGATGTATGCTGTTCCTATCCTTCTGCTTCCCTTGACTTGCTTTACCTCATTGGCTACGATGTATCCGGTATGTTCTAGTGAGGATTCTCTTTCAGGTGTGGATCTTAGATTTAGAGATGGAAGAGACTTCGTTTTACAGATGAGGAAACTGAAGCTCAGATAGGTTGAGTGACTTGGCCAGCCTCACACTGTAAGTTTGAACCTAGGTCTCTCTGGCTCTCAAACAACAGCACTTCATCCTTTACAACAGAGCTGTCAAACTCACAGCCAGATGGGGGCAGGAACCTCATTAAAATGTAATGAGCAAACATTTAATAAAATACAAATACAATATGACGTAGATAATGCTATTTTGTGGTTTTCTAAGTCAATATGGGCCCTGCAGGGACTCATTTCTACTTGAGTTTGATAGGCTGTTTCATACCCTACCGCTCCTGAGTTGGCTTAGATATCCTCTGACATCCTTTCCAACTTGGAAATCCCAAGATTCTGTGAAGTCTTCCCTTGTTTCTCAGGATTACTCGTTATCATCATTTCTTGCAGTGTAGTAATATTCCATTACATTCATTTGCCACAATTTTTTTAACTATTTCCCAATCAACGGGCACTCATTTGATTTTTAATTTTTCACTACCACAAAAAAAAAATTATTCAGCAGCCATTTGCCTTGTACTTTTTGAAAGGCTGTGTGGGGACATAAGCTTAGGACCCTGAACTTGAGATCAGGGTTTGAGTTCATTTTGGCCACTTAACAGGTATGTGGCCTCTAGGCAAGTCACAACTCCTCTAAGCCACAGCTTCCTTAGCTGTAAAATGGGGATAGTAAATCTGTACGTTACAGGGTTATTGAGAGGAACAACTGTGATAATGTATGCAAATATATGAGTTTTGTACTTATGTGGCGTTTTAAGGTTTTCAGTATTATGATGAGCTCTAAGTAGGTGGGAAGGATACAGGCTCATGCTTGTGGTACAGTATCTGATGTGAGAAAGGATAAAAGGTGAAGGGCTTTCAACCTCACACCCATCCTAGAGGAGCCCGGTAGAACTCAGGCTAAGAAAACAATTCAGCAACTCAGTTCAATACGATATCTTAATTGGGGATTGACTACGTGCCCAGCACCATGCTAGGGGCTGCTGAGACTAGGGAAGAAGACGTGGTTCCTACATTCTAAAATAACGTCTAAGGACATTTAAATACTATAGCAAAATAAATGACAAAAAAAAGTCTTTATAAACCCAGGCATACACTGCCTCATAGTGTATGCCATACAACAGGGTAGTGGACACATGCAGGACACAACTGTGATGTGACAAGGGACCACTATTGGAAAGGTACATGTACAGAGAACACATAATGCTGTGGGACCAGCAGTGCTCTCTGCTGATATGATCAAGGTTGCTGTTTTCTCTGTTGGAACTGCATCCTCTTTCTCTCAGTTCTCCTGGCCATGTTGCTTTCTGCTGGGCCTCTGCACTCTGATAACATCCTCTGGTCATTGGCTACTGTGCAGCCTCTGTCCCCATAGGAGGAGGGGTATGCCAGGTCTTTAGCTTGACAGTTCCAGGGGCCATTTTTTGCTCCTTTGTGCTTCAAATCCTAGCCAGTCAATGAGAAAAATCTTTAGATATTTTTGTCTGCCTCTTGAAGTTCTGTTCTTCTGCTACTGGTGTTTGGGATGAGTCAGTCTAAGCCTTATCTGAGTCAGGGTCTGAAATTCCTTTTAACTCCTATTATATTCCTTTGGCAGGAAATTGGGTGCCCTCAAAATCATCTCCATTCAGCAAAACTGCCAATCAGCTGGGATGAGGAAATTCCTTCCAAGCCCTTTTAATGCCCCTGCTTACCATGCATGTTGAGCCAGGCAGAGTTGGTAACTTTTCCCCTGCTTTCTACCAGCAGCCAAAATTGCTCTTCTCCCTCTATATGTTTATCTCGAAGTCAGTGTGGATGTAGTGCTCAGGGAACATTTCAAAGAAGAAATGTCAAGTGAGTTGGGCTTCATAGGATTCAATAGACATTTAGACGCAACAAATACTTATTAAGCATCTGCCATGTGCGAGGTACTGTGCATGGATGGGTCAGGCAACAAATAGGGAGCAATATGGTGAAAGAGTCTGTGAAGAAAACAGATAAGGACTGAGTGTGTCTAACCTACCCCATCCTTGACGTTGGTGCTTGTGAAGGGAGGAAGGTTCCCCACATTTCCTCTCCTCTAGATGTCAGACCCTACCCTTCTTTGTCCCCCTGTAGTGCTGCCCTTCCAGGAGGTATGGGGCCGAAGTTTCTGCCGCTCGCTGGAGAAGCTAGTGGATGTTTCAACAGAGTACCCAGGGGAAGTGGAGCACATGTTCAGCCCGTCCTGTGTCTCACTGAGGCGTTGCACTGGCTGCTGCGGAGATGAGAACCTCCACTGCGTTGCTGTGGAGACAACCAATGTCACCATGCAGGTACCCCCACTGCCCTACTTCTGGACCCTCTACCTACTCCCTGAGACTCCGACACTGTTTCTGAGGCCAGGATGCTCCGTCCCTGAGGTTCCCCTCTTTCCCCATCATCAGAACTTATCCAGTTTTTTGCCCCTCACTACCCACCCCAAACCAGTCTTTGATATTGAAATATTCAATAGTCATTTTATTAAATATTTACTATTTAAAAAAAAACAAGTTCTAGTTCTAGTTCAAGTTCTAGTGATTTGTACTTTATCATCCTTCCACACCCCCACATTTTGTATAGGGTAGGAACTGATGATGCTATTAGCTGGGGGAAAGTGGACAAATTCCCTCAGGCTGGTTCTGGTTTTCTATGTTAATGGGATCAGCTGGAAGAAACGTCTGGGACTGATGCAGCAGCTTGCTTCCTTGGCCCGGGTCTGCCATTATAGGTGCTGCTGCTTGTCTGGCACTCAGCAGGGGTATAGAGGGCAAAGGCTGGTAGGACTCAGGAGGCAGACTCTGTCTCTTCTTCCCAAGGAGGCAGAAGGAAATGCAGTGGGGAGAAGTTCTGTGTTGGGTGGAAGAGAGACGAGGTTCTTCCAGAGCAGGGGGTCCTTGACCCCTTTTTTTGTACCATGGGCCCCTTTTACAATCTGGTAAAGCCCACGGATCCCTTCTCAGAATAATTTTTGTTGCCTTCATTATTGAAGGAAAAGCAAAATTTCAGTTAGAAGTGAGTGGAAATCAATTTATTATTTTTCTCCCTTTCCAAGTTCATAGAATCCCCTGAAGTCTGTCCACAGACCTGAGGTTAAAGATCCACTGTTCTAGAGGGGAGATGGATGGGGAACTGTAGCGTTCCACCTTGCCCTTCAAATCTCATAACCAGCTTCTTTTTCACCTTTCCAGCTTCTGAAGATCAAGTCTGGGGAACAGCCATCCTACATGGAATTAGCATTCACTGAGCATGTGCGGTGTGAATGCAGGTATGGGATCCCTGCCTCTCACCACCCACATGGCACAGGCTGTGACCAGGGTCCTGGGCACTCTCGGGCCTGCTCTGGAGGCTACTAGCATTCCTACTGTCCTGCCCACCCACCCCACAACAGGGGATGGGAGCTGGGGTAGTAGAAAGAGTCACCAAATTCAAAGCCTGGTTCTGTCCCTACTTACTTACATGACCTTGGGCAAATCACTTAACCCTGCTGGGCCTCATTTTCCTCATCTGTAAAAAAACAAAAAGTAAGGGTAGGGTTGGCTTAAGTGATCTCTAGGAGGTCCTTTCCAAGTCCTAAAATCCAACTAAAGGCTTTGTGATTCTGGGAGATGTGGCCTAGTAGAAGCAGAGGGGACACCTACTGTCCCAGTGGGCCATTATTCACAGGGTATCACGGACGTAGCTCCACAGCCCAGATTCGAACTTCTCTGAGAGTTTGTCCTCAGGTTCCTAGACTCTCCTTTCTTGGAAAACAAGGCCCTTTGCTTAAAATGTAGTTATCTTCATTTGCTCTTGATCAGCAAATCAGTGGCTGAGACAGACGGATGGTCAGGTCTCCGCTGAGGCCTTCTGCATTTTGTTTCCTGGACTTTTGGAGACAGGGAAATAATTAACTCACCAAGAGGCACTCTGGCTGCAGCTGCATTTAATTTCCTACTCCTTTATCCATCTCTTCCCCCTACCCCACCCCCATCCTCCCCTTCTAGCCTTTGCCTGGAGAGGTAGAACCAACAGCTGGTTTACAGCTGCGTGGCAGAATGGGAAGAGGACTCCTGGGTCCCATCCAAAAAAGCAGGAAAGAGAAGTTGAAATAACTGCTAATCATGCAGGGCTTTACAAGTGCTGGGGTGCTCAGCCCTGGGGTTGCTGGGAGGAAGCTGTAGGCCTGGGAACCCTAGCCACCAAGCACAAACTACAGCCACTCACTGGGGACCTGATGGAGCTTAAGTTTTGGAGGCTGATCTTAGCTCTGGGGCAATTGTGCTTGGAAAATTGGAGCAGGTTCCATAGACTCTTGGTAGAATAAGAGGACAAGTCCATCAGAGTGCAGCCTGCCCTGCGAAGGGACTCTTTGTTAGGGCAAAGGGAAACACATGTGGTTTCTTTAAAGTTCCAGGCCATGGCCAAAACCTCCCCCTGAATCATAGGGCCCCTGGAACTCCCACCCAAGCTCAAGAGGCATAGAAAGAATGGCTCATTGTCCCTTCAGCCCAGGGGGTAGACCAGCGGACTTTATTGCTAGTACAAGGGGCCAGGAAAAGTTGACATCCTCGGGAATCAGGAACTCCTGAGAGCAAGAGAGGGTGCCAGTCCTCTTATCCTTGGGCTCTGGGGTAGAGGTAACCAAATACAACAGCTTGGGTACCCCTAAATTGTATAGCTATGGTTCACATCCAGCGTGGGGCCCCAAGTAACGATGGGGCCTTTGTCTCCGCCTCCCCGCTACACATTTCATTACCATTTCTCTGCTCACCATGCCAACTCAGACATGACCAGGCTTTGCCTCAGCTTTGATTAGAGTGAGTAGTAAATACTTTCCCCTAACCTTGTGGATATAGCCACTATACCCGGAGTCAGGAAGACCGGAATTCAAATCCTGCCTTACATCCTTTCTGGTTGTGCGAATGAGGGCAAATCATTTAACTTTTTTCAACCTCAGTCTCTGCAGTCATAAAATAGGGGTGATGATAACACCTACCTCACAGGGTGACCGGGAGGAATTAATGAGAACACATGTGATACACTTTGCAAATCTTAAAGCACTACATGAGAGCTGTCATTATTAGATTAGTTATTATTCCATCTTCTGGTGATACACCTCATGATTTTGGGGGGGGCAGTCTAGACCAAAGTTTCATTTACTGGTGGAGACAACCCACTGGTCAGGAAATTTCCTCTATCAATGTAGACAGGGAGTTTTTCTGTAACTTTTTAGAGGATTTCCTGGGGGTCCCATTAGGTTAAGTGATTTGCTAAGGGTTATATAGTCAGCAGGTATCAGAAGCAGGACTCGAACCCAGGTTACCCTGATTCCAAGGCCGCCTTTTTATCCCCTATGCCATGATTCCTTTCAGCCACATGATCTGGTCTTAATAATTTTCTCTGATATAGCCCTCTATCAATTTCAAAGTGCTACCAAATATATTAGTTCATGTTATCCTCACTACAGCCCTCTAAAGGGGTGTGTGTGAGTGTGAGGATTTTGGGGGGGTAACTTCTTATGATACCTATTCTAAAAAAGAAACCAAAGCAGTTAAGTGACCAGTCCACAAATCTCAGATCGCAGAGGTATTCCCTCTAATGACGAAGATAGCAACCCCATCCCTGCCTGATCATTCTTTGTTTGCTACACAGTGAGGTTAACAAAATGCTTTCCTCAAGCCACCGTAAGAGGTAGGTGGTGTGATTTTCATTCCCATTTTACAGATGAGGAAACAGAGGTTTAGCAAGGCTGATGCCAATCATCATGGAGCTAATATGTCGGAAGGAGAGGGGTCCAGTTTTCTGCCTCCTGCACCAATTTCCTTTCCCCTCAACCCCACGGCCTCCCTGACACACACAGAGCTGCAATATCATGTGTAACCCACGCTGAATTTCTCTTCGGAGACCCACCTCCTGAGGATTTAACACCAGGGCAGATTGACCTCCTGGAAGGCTTACCCTCCAAACATCTGCTCAAGCACGACCCCTGAAGCATCTTCTGGAGCACTTAAGAAGACCCTCACTCTTCTCCACTCTCACCTACAAACCAAACACCAGATTGACGTCATCACTTCCCCCTGAGCTTCGATGGCCTCTTGTCTCCTCTTAACAAGAGAAAACACAACAGGAGTACTTTGTTTTCCAGTTGGACAGCTGTGAGGCAGTCACCCCATGCCTGAGAGATGGAGGTCCTTGTGGTAACAGCTGACTGTTAATCCCGATTCTCATACGCTCCCTGACAATGGCTGGTATTCTGGCCTTCAAGATCTATATCCCTGGGTTTGATGTCCTCAGAAGGCTGTCCCAAAGAAATGGAGAGCTGGCCCTGGCCCCTAAGTGTTGCTGGTATAGACCAGGAGCTCATATTCAAAACAAGTTAATATCACTGATGACCTGCTATGAACTAGCTATTTTAAAGAGTCTCTGTTGTCCCTCTCCTTTTCCCAAGAGCTGAGACGCAGACACTTACCCAATCTTTTACGCATCCTTTTTATAAAAAACAAAGGAGTAGAAATAGAAGATGAGAAAGGTGTCAAAAAGGAAGGGAGATCGAGGAGTGAAGCCACTGACTGTGAACCAACAGAAATATTGGCACTCCCAGAACTTAATTTTTTAAATGTTTTATACTGATTTATTTTTTCACATGGCTATCATTTCTAATACCCCTTTCTCTAGTAGAACTTTCTCCCTACTCCTGTCCCCCTTTTTTGTGTGGATCTATGATTTCATTGGTGGAGATTGTGGAACATGGAAACTTCCTCCACAGTTACAAAAATCTTAATTGACTGGAGGCATTGAGAGGTAACTTATTCACATGATATATGTGTGTGTGTGTGGTGTGTGTGTGTGTGTGTGTAGGAGGACTTGAATTCAGGTCTTCCTGACTGCAAGGCCAGCCCCCTTTCCACTGAGTCATGCAGCCTCCAAGAACCCTATCTTTCTTGTAAAGGAAGAAAATATTTGGTAAAAACAACTGCCATAAAACCTACTCCCAGACTTCTTGTGCCTGGTGCCTTAGGGATTGGAGAAGCTGCTTTGATAGGGCAATCAGCCATCGACTGCTGGTTTGGAGAGCATTCTGCACTTTGCTGCGGGGAGAGGAAGGGGAAGGGCAGCATTTCCCCCTGAACTCCTTATCTGGGGACCCTGCTAAAAAGAGTGTTGGACTTGGGAAGAGACTGAATTTGAATTTCAACTCTGCCACTCACTAGCTAGCAATGAGAACCTGGTGGTCCCCTTCCCTGCTGTGAGTTTCAGTTTCCTCATCTGTAAAGTGAGAATAATGATACTTGTATAGCCTACCTCACAGGGCTGTTGTGAGGAAAGAGCTTTGTAAACCTTAAAGCATCATATAAATGTGAGTTCTAAGCATAATGATTGTTATCATTACCTCCATCCCCAACCCCAACCCCACTGGACTGGGCAGGGTAGAGCTAGTCATTCCCAGTCAGCCATCTGACTCCATTCCAGCTGTAGATCAATGATCCATCTGACTGTCTCTCTATCCCCTGACTCAAGCCCTGGGAATTAGGGTTTTCCCAGGCCACCTCTGTCCAATGAGCTCTGCCCCTCTCCCTAGAGGCCCTGGTGCCAATTACTGGCCCTGAGAATATGATCTCTCCCAACTCACCTTCGTCTCCTTCCCTTCTCTTCTCTACCCAGGCCTCGGAGAGAGAAGATGAAGCCAGAAAGGTGAGTGTCCTTGGTCTGGGATAAAAGTAAGCTGGGCTCCAGCTCAGGACAGCCCTTCCCCTTCTCCCCCAGCCCCATCCAAAGCTGATGTGTCCTGATCCTTTTGGTTTCTCACACAGGAGGAGACTCAAGGGTAGAGGGAAGAGGAAGAGAGAGAAGCAAAGACCCAGAGACTGTCATCAGTGAGTGTTGGGTGGGGAGGGGAAGACAAGGAGGCTGGGGGCTCTGCGGCTGGTGGGGGTGGAAGAGAGGAGCCAGAGACTAGAGAGAATCCTTTGGTGAGGGGGAGAAGAGTGGCTGGGCAGAAGGTACCCCACCTAGTTACCCTAGAGCCCATGTATTGAAACAGTCTGCCAAAATGCTAAGGAAATCAGCTGACCTTGGTCTTTATACCCTGTAGAACTTCTCTCTCCCTTTTACTCTCTGTGGACTGACCTCCTTCAGACTCAGAAGAGGCAGGAGAAGCCAGTGGTAAAGGGAAAGATTCCATAGTCCTTAATCCCTCATCCATTCAATCCTGGTGAAGTAGAAAGAACTCCGGATTTTGAGTCAGAGGGTCTAAGGTTGAAGCCCAGCTCTGCTACTCACATGTCAAATCACTTAACCTCCTTGGCCTCAGTCTCATCTATAGAATCAGTGGATTGGCCTCTGAGGTGCCTTCCAGCTCCACATCTACGATCCTCCAATCTCATACCCACAGTTTATACTTAGGGACATGGAAACATGGGGAGAAGTAACTAGTCCAAAGTTACACAATCAGTGACAGCCACGGTCTGGACTTAGATCTGGAAGTCCTAGATGGAAAGGGCCCCTTTGTTCTTTTTCATGACCCAAACAAGACACTAAAACGCAAGAGCTCAACTTTGGCCACCAGGCAACTAGAAACCCAGGAATCCTGCCTTTCAGGCCCCTTTATGAGAGAACACCCCCAGACTTCACCCCAGTTCTGCATTTTGTTTTGGGCAGGTGCGAAGATGCTGTTCCCCCAAGGTAACCCAGTGGACCCTGGAGAAAGCCCAGCTTATATTTATTGCCCCTTTCACAATCTCAATTACCTCCCTGACCACAGCCCTTCTATTTATTAGCCAAATGTAACCCCTGCTGAATGTCTACTTCTCCCTTGGCTGGGAGACCCACCCTCAGGACTTTGGTGCCTTAAGAAGAAATAGAGGAGCCTGCAGGAGGATCCGGAGTCGAGGTGTTGGGATGTACTTAAACACTGAACACTTCACTATGACTCAGAAGCAGTGGTGTGGGGGAAGGGTACCCTTCCTCCTCCCAGGAGTTTCCATGGAACCCTGGGGTGCAGAGGAGAAGAAGGAGTGGATGAACCCTCTCCCTCTACCACTCTTGTTTCTGAATGAAACAGGGACCTCTGGACCTTGGAGGGGAAAGCATCTGTTGTCTGCGGTCTAGGCAATGTTTTTTTGACAGAAAGGAAACAGTTACTTGTGCCCTATACAGAAAGGATCAGCTAGAGAGGTCTAGCCTATCCCGCTTTTCACAATGGAAGAGAGTAGGTAAGAAGGAACCTGGGAAGTGGCACCTAAACTGGGGTGTCTGGGAGGGGACAGCTACCTTTGCTTAGTGGAAGAGGAGAAAACCCTGGCCATCCAGGGTCTCAGAAGAGAATTTGCTGGAGCAATTAAGCCTTTTCTTAGCAAGTGCCCTCCCACCCTGGCAGCCACTCTGAATGGCAGAGAGCCAAGCCTGGGACAATTTCGAAGAACATTGGATACAATGCTCTGCAGGGGACCTCCTCTAGTCTCCTATTTCTCCCAGGACCTTGCAACCCTTTCCTCCAAACTGACTGCTAGAATTTATCTCCTGGCCTGGGATGTCACCTCCAAAGAGCCCCCATATGTCACTCTGACCCACTGGCAGTACCAATGGATACAAATGCCAAAAAGATGAAGGCAGAGACAGCCCTTAGCCCTGGGCACAATGGTCAAAATGTAGAAAAAATACTGAGGACTCCAAGGAAGACCCTGCTCCTAGGCTCTCTGGACAGGACATCCAGCCCACTGAGGAGCACTGTGCTATACCCAGGCCTTCTGTGAAATGGGTTGAGCAGGTTTCTTTTCAAGGGGGTTGGGTGGGAGGAGGCTGGGAACTTCCCGTGTGTCACACCAGTTCTTCCTGACCACCGTGCTCATCAGGCACAGGGAGACCAAAGAAAAGCCAGATTCTCTTAAATAAAGTATTTTAATCCAAAAAAAATTTATTTTTTTTTTGCCTGGGGAAATACGATTGCTTGCTAGGAAAGGATGATCTCAGTTAAGGCTGGGCAAATTCCTATGAATCTGGAATAAAAGGGCATACAATGCTAATCCCTATTTGAAAGCTGAGGAAACAGCAGGCACAGGGAGACCAAAGAAAAGCCAGATTCTCTTAAATAAAGTATTTTAATCCAAAAAAAATTTATTTTTTTTTTGCCTGGGGAAATACGATTGCTTGCTAGGAAAGGATGATCTCAGTTAAGGCTGGGCAAATTCCTATGAATCTGGAATAAAAGGGCATACAATGCTAATCCCTATTTGAAAGCTGAGGAAACAGCAGCACAGGATAAAGTGACATATGCCCAAGGTCAGACAGCTGGGGCCAGAGCTCAGATCTGCTGACCCCTGATCCTTATTCTTTTTCTGTTACTGGACTGTCTCCTCAGGCAGGTTACCCACTAAGGCAGAGGTTCCCAATGGGGTTCCACAGATAGATTTCGGGGAGTCCAAGAATTGGACAGAAAAAGGTTACATCTTTATTTTCATGAACCTCTAATTGAAATTTAGTATTTCCTTCAATCATGAATGTAGTCCCATCCAAAAAAAGGTCTTTGCCTTTACCAAGTTGCCACAACACAGTAACACAGTATTTTTATGTTCTGCTATGGGGGCATCTTGGGGTATCTTACCAGTCGCTTCCTGCATAGTTCTGGATTCTGCCCCAGAATCAAGAAATGAAGGTGGAGCTTCCTCTGTGACCTTTCCTTTCCAAGATGTTCTTGAACCTTGGGGGGACAAGGCTGCTGTTTAGGGGACCTCTAGTTAACCTTCACCCCAGTCACCACTCAACATCACACCACCAAATTCAGCAGCACCCTCCTGTTGTCATTCAGTAATGGGCTTTGCCCCCACCTCCAACCCCCGCACTCTTACCCTCAGACTGACTGGAGAGGGGCTGACCAGCACTGCTCCTCAGAGCCAACGCAGACCTTCACAATCCAACTGGGAACTCTGCCAGATTAGAGAGGATCCCCCGTTTGGGGCCCCCCAGAGGATTTGGAAGAGATGTCTCCATCGCGCTCTGGCTGGAATGTTTGGAAGGGGACAAGGGCAGTCGGGAACCTAACTGCTAGACTCCTCCTTTCCTGCCTTCTCCTTCCCCCCTCACCCCCCAAATCTTGCTTTCCTAGTTAATCCTATCTGCCTCTGGCCTCAGAAGAGACTCCCCACCTCTCTCTCAGCTTCAGGGAGGCTCCCACTGGAATGTTACTGTAACTTCCTGCCCAACCTTTTAAAAAGCGTCAATGTAGCAAAAAGAGCCCAGAATTGGTAGTCAAAAGAGCTGGGTTTCAGTCCCAGTTCCTTAGGCAAATCACTTAACCTTCGGACTTTCACTTTTCTGACTTATAAAATGAAAAGGATTGGGCGAGATGACCCCTAAGGTCCCTCATGGATGTAATCCCTATGATTCTTTCCCCTGTCCTCTGCTCTGGTTTTTGTTTTTGTTTTTGTGTTTTCAATCTAGGCCATTTAAGGCAAGGACTTCACTGGGGCTGGGAAAATGCGCATCTTAAAGATGGAATAGGCATGCGTGCCTGAGACGGTGTCAGCCTGAGGGGACCCAATTTGATGGCCTGACTGGGAAGGAGTGGATAAGGGAGGGAAAAGGTCATTCTTAGGCCTGAAGGAGTGAGTCAGCTACCATGGGTGTAGCATTTGCTAGTGATTCAGGGGACCCACGGGGGACTTTAGGGCAAGAAGTGTTCTTGGCTTAGTATCACAGAGGGAGACTTTGTGCTCAGACCCCAGGAATAATCACTTCCAAAAAGGGAATCGGTTTCTCTTCTTTTAATTGCTAGGACCCAGAGACCTGGATCTTCAGAATTTGCTGTGGGGCTGTCCTGAGTAGGAAATGATTATTTGGCTTATTTAAAGGGCTGAGAGGAACTCATCCTTACTTGGTTAAACATCTGTTTGGCCACAACAATGAACTATCCCAACCTTCTATAGCAGCAGCTCTCAAACGTATGGATTTTGAGGCTCCTTTTTTTTTATTCACTCCTTTTTTCAGTTGTGTCCGACTCTTCATGACCCCATTCAGGGTTTTCTTGGCAAAGACACTGCAGTAGTTGGCCCTTTCCTTCTCCAGCTCATTTTACAGATAAAGAAACTGAGGCAAACTGAATTAAGTGACTTGCCCAGGGTCACATAGCTACTAAGTGTCTGAGCCTAGATTTGAACTCAAGAAGATGAGTCTTCCTGACTCCAGCCTCAGCCTTCCATCCACTATATCACCTAGCTGCCCAAGGCCCATTTACATTCTTAAAAAATTATGGAGTCCCTCCACCGAAGAGATTTTCTTTCTGTAGATTATATCATCATATCTATGGATATGTGCTATATTAGGAATGAAAACTTCGTAGTATTATTATGAAAATAGTTTTGATCTTGTAGATTCCCTGAATGAATCTCAGGGACCCCCAAGGGTCACAGGACTCCACTTTGAGGACTGCTATTCTAAAGCATCCCTGAGTCTCCCCAGTTCACACAAATGTTTTCCATACATGCTGGTGCTTCCCTGGCTAGAAAGAAGGAGACTACTAGGAGAGAATCTCCTAGGGGCCAGAAGAGTATCTTCTCTAGTTAATTTGTTTTAGTGTAGAAAGCAAATATGGATAATTCAAAGTGTATTTTCAGCCTGGTTAATCAGACAGACTGGGCTGTCTTCCCTAATAACAGGTTGTTAGCACTAAAAAAGACCTGAGAATCACTTAGTCCAATTCTCTCATTGTACAGATAAGGAAACTGAGGCCCAAGAGGTGGAGTGATTTCCCCAAGGTCACATGCATTAAAAGTGAAGTAGAGTAGAAGGCTAGGATTGGAGACAGGAGATCTTGGGTTCCAATTCTGGCTTCAGCACTTAACTTGAGGTATGAGAACAAGTCCCTTAACATCTCTGAGACTCGATCTCTTCTGTAAAATGAGCCTTGCACTACCTACCTCACAAGGTTATTGCGAGAAAAATGCTTCTGATCTGCTTCGGATAACTTGGGAAGGCATTCTGACCAAGTACCTTATTTCTTTTTGATCTCTATTTGTTAGAGGGTAGTCTCAGAGAAGGACAACAAATGTTAGCCAACATTTCCCTTGGCCAGTACCCAACCCAGCCAGGGAAATGCCCTTGGTATGCTACACCAGTGAGGCAGCTGGGTGGCACAGGGGATACAGCACTGGGCCAGAAGTCAGGAAGACTCATCTTCATGAGTTACAATCCTGCCTCACACTTACTAGCTGTGTGACCCTAGGCAAGTCACTTAACTCTGTTTGCCTCAATTTCCTCATCTGTAAAATGAGCTGGAAAAGGAAATGGCTAACCCTTCCACTCTCTCTGTGAAGAAAACCCCTAAAATGGGGTCATGGAGAGTCAGACATGATTGAAACAATGAGCAACAATACACTATACCACTGGGTAGGGTGTCTCAAGATGGGGCAGGATCTGGAACAGTGTCTCTAGGAGGTTGAAACTTAAGGCAGAGACAAGATTCAAAACCCAATGATCCCTGCCCCGGCCCCCAGCTCAGTTCTTTGTGCTCTCACCCACCCCACCATCTACTGAGCGCCCAATACTCTGTAGATATACCCACACCTTCTGGGGGTAGTCACAGAATCATAGATTGTAGAGTTGAAAGGTACTTTAGTGCCCATCTATTCCAACTCATACCTGAAAGAAATCTCTGCTATAACCCCCGATAAGTCGTCACTCAGCCTCTGCCTCAAAACCTCCAGTGAAGGCCCTTACCCACCCACCCAGACACTTCTAGGGCTGCCCATTCCACTTCTGAACAGTTTTCATGGTCAGAACATTCTTCCTGAGATCAAACCTAAATCGCCTCTTCACAGCTTCCATCCATTGTTTCTGGTTCTCTCTGGGGCCAAACAGAACCAATCTAATCATTCTTCTGAATAACAGCCTTTTAAATACCTCAACATAACCAGCCTTCCCCCTCCAAACCCACTCCCCCAGTGGTCTTGTTTTTTCCAGGTTAAACATCCCTAGTTTCTTCCGCTGTCCCGTACGTGACATGGATTCTGGCCCGTCACTATTCTCGCTGCCCTTCTTTGGGCGTTTTCCAGTTTATCAGTGTCCTAAAATTGTGGTACCCAGAATGAAACATAATACTCCAGAGGTAGTCAACCAAGACAGAGTACAAAGGACCTATTATCTCCTTCTTTGTGGAAGCTGGGCTTTCCTGAACACAGCCCAAACTTGCGTTGGCTTTTGTGTCCGTCACATCACACCCCTGACTCACACTGAGCTTGCGGTCCACTGAAATCCCTGGATCCTTCCCCCCCTTCCCCCATCCCAGACAAACTTTGATCTGACCATGCCTCATTCATCCTGTACTTATGAAGTTGTTTGTTTATTTTTTAAACCAAATGTAGGACTTTTATCCCTATTCAATTTCATCCTATGAACTTCAGCCCAGTGCTCCAGGCTGTCAAAATCTCCTGGATCCTCACTGTCATCCAGGGTGCTAGCTATCCCTTCAAGCTTAGGGCCATCTGCAAATATAACGAGTATGCCTTTATCTAGGTAATTGATTAAAAAAAATAAGTAAATGGCTCAAAGGTAAGGAAAATCTCTGTTAACGCTATTAGATGCCTTCTGCCAAGCTGCCAGTGAATCATTCATGACTCCTCTTTAAGTCTGGCCAGTCTGCCAAGTCCAAATTCATTTAACTGTAACTAGTATCCATCCTTGTGTCTCTTCTACAAGTAGAGTATGAGTTACATCCACAGTTAGGTCTACAGCATTTCTCTCATCTTTGTTGTTGTTCAGTCATTTTCAGTTGCATCTGACTCCTTGTGACCTCATTTGGGGTTTTCTTGGCAAGAATACTGGAGTGGTTTACCATTTCTTTCTCCAGCTCATTTTACCGATGAGGAAACTGAGGCAAACAAGGTTGAGTGACTTGTCCAGGGTCACACAGCTAGTAAGTGTCTGAGGCAGGATTTGAACTCGGGTCTTCCTGACTCCAGGCCCAGTGTTCTATCCACCGAGCCACCTAGCTGCCCATTTTCTCTTATCCACCAGTTTAGTAACCCTGTCCAAAACAAAAAAGGAAATAGAGTTAATCTGGTATGACCTATTCTGGATGAAGCTATGCTGGCTCTCTAGTATTTCTACTTCCTTTGCTAGATGTTTGCTAACCATCTCTTTAACAATTCTTTCTAGAATTTTCCCAGGAATGAAAATCAAATTTACTGGTTCAAAGACTCCTTCTCTTCCCTAACCCCACTAAAAGGAAAATAGGAGCATAAGAGAAGGAAATATCGGAGAGAGACAAGTACAGAGTGAGTAGAGGAATGAAGTGTGTCTGAAAGGCATATGGCAGGTGGAGGGTAGGTATACAAGCAGAACTCTAACTAGGGTGGAGCAAGTGGGACTTTGCCCCAGAGTACTGAAACTTAGATGGTACTGATAGTATTTGTAGTACTTCAGCTGTTAAGAAACAACTGAGTTTAGCATTAAGGCAGCAAAAAATAACAAGAATAAATAGTTAAAATACAAGCCACTAGATGGCATCTCTGGTTACACCCTATGTGAGCTCTTTCTTAGGATCCTTCCCCCCATCTCCATGGCCAACGATAATAGCAACAATTAAATCTCCTTGACCCGGACTATTAGACCCTGGTACAAAAATTGCTAGTGTGGGCTCTACTTGGGGGCAGGATGGCTCACAACAGCAATCCCAAACATCCACAGCTGTCTGCTGGGTTCCAGAATTAGTAGTCTTGGGAACACTCCTCAGAGAAAGACTTGCTCATCAAGGCCTCTGAACCTCATCACCCAATTGAAGCAGAAGAGTAAGCATGTCTCTGAACCTCTGAGGTTGTAGAGGTGGAGGGTTCCAAGCACTCCATTAAGTAGCATTGCACCCAGGCTCTGGCTCTGGGCATCTTTTCTACTATTAATTGTCTCCATTAGCTGATTGAGGAAGTTGGGAATCCCACACCCAGTGAACAATCACACACACAGTGGTATTTGGTTTTGGAAATGTATCATGCAAGTATTTTTGCAGTATTTGCCTTCCCCAAGAATATATATATTCTTTAATCTTTACTTTACTTTATAATAAAATGATTTTTCTTTGCTTAAACACCTAGGTACTAGCTGGTACCAGGGGCAGCTAGATGGCATAGTGCATAGAATGTCAGCCTGGGAGTCAGGAGGACCTGAGTTCAAATCCAGCCTCAGACACTTACTAGCGGTGTGACCCTGAGCGAGTCACTTCACCCTGTTTGCCTCAGTTTCCTCATCTGTAAAATCAGATGGAGAAAGAAATGACACACCACTCCAGTATCTCTGCAAAAAAAAAAGGGGGGTCACAAAGAGTCAGATATGACTGAAACAACACAACAACCATGACCACACTGAGCAGTTGAGTGTAGGCATTGGGAAACAGATAAGCTATAAATCGTATCCAAGAACCAATTTTGTCTCCAACCCCAGAGGTGGTCCCAAGAGCTCACGAGGCCCCTCTCAAGACAAGAGTACAGCTCCTAAGCTGGAATTTAGCCCTCTGAGGTCCTTTCTCAGCTCTACTTCACCTTAATATGAAAAAGGCTCATTGGTACTCCAGTGCCCTCTAGCAAAAACAACCTACATCAGCATGGACTTTCATGCTTTCTAGGATAGTCTAACATACATTGTCTAATTTGATCCACATGGTCTCCTGCAAAGAGGTAGGCTTCATTATATTTCCCATATTATAGATGAGGAAACTGAGGCACAGAGCAGTTGTGATCTGCGCAAGGTCACCAGAACACACTATCTCACCACCTTAGCTACTTAGTGGTGAAGACAGAATTGGAACCCAGGTTTTCTGACTCCTAAGCCACTACTTTTTTCACTAGGCCATGTTCCCTTTACTCTTGTCTCTCCCTGAATGGAAAAGGATCTGATGAGATTTCACCCACTACAGGGGTTGGCTGTCTGACTTTTGTCCATCTCTTAAGATGGCGCATAGATTAGAAAGGAGAGGAGAAGGAGAGGAGAGGGGAAGATAAGGAAGGGGAGGGAGGGGAGGGGAAGGGAGGGGAAAGGAAGGGAGGTGAAGGGAGGGAGGGGAGGGGCTGATCTGGACCCTAGAGAGACTACAGAGAGAAAGATATTAGAGAAGGCAGAAAGGATGAGCTCCACTCCCTCTTAGGGCAGACAAAGACCCAGACAGAATGGGACAGATGTCTCAATGTGAATAGTAGATGGCAGTCTGCACATCTTAGGAGAAAGAGAACTTTCTGAGGTAAGCCTAGAGTACTCTCCCTTCCCCAGACATCTGTCTCGTAGGCAAATAGGCCCCATCTTCTGATCAGGCCTCTATTAGGAGACTGACCAGGATGTCCTCCAAGAGGACAGTGTGTTCTTGTCTATGGAAGCAGTTTTCAATTACCACGGAAACAGGAAGGGAGAAGATACAACTTATCTCTTCTTCACTCACTATTCCTCTCAGAAACTCTGTTGATGTTGTATTGGAAGAGAGCCTTAACCCTAATACTAATAGTAACTAACATTTATGTAGCACTTTCCATGTGCCAGGCACTGTGCTAAATGCTTCACAATTATGATCTCATTTGATCCTCCCACCTGGGAGGTAGGTGCTATTATCCCCATTTCACAGATGAAGAAACTGAGGCAAATAGAAGTTAATTGACTTTTCCAGGGTCACACAGTTAGCAAATGTCTGAGACCAGATTTGAACTCAGGTCTTCAGGCCTTCCTGCCTCTAGCCTATGTACTTTATTCACTGGGCTACTTAGCTGCCCCAAATCCTATATCAGCTTCCCTGTTCAGCAAGACCCTACCAGTGGTGGGGATGGAGGGTTCCTCTCTAAGTGGCTCGCAGTCTTAACACAACACCTTCCCCAACATTCAGTAGTCAAGCTTAGAGGAGGGGGGAGTTCTCTGTCTCTTTCTTTACTTTACCCTCTCCCTCCCCTTTCCCACTTTCCCCCTGACTCTCCTTTTCCTTTTTTTTTCCTCCCACTTTCCCCACCTTTCCTCTCCCTCCCCCTTCTCTGTCTCTCTCCCTGATTCTCCACCTTTCCTCTCCCTCCCCCTTCCCTCTCTGTCCCTGCCTCTCCATTTTCTCTCTCCCTCCCCCTTCCCACTTGCCCCCCCACTCTCTCCTTCCTTCTTCCTTTCCTTTCCCTCCCTCTTTCTCCACCTCTCCTCTCCTTCCTCCTCCCCTCTCTCCCACACACACACACCATCTGCTCAGACCACCCATGTGCCTCTGTGAAGGCATCACAGTAACATGAGCTGTTATGCTGACAGCTTTGGGCAGACTTTCAGTGATGGCTATAGCAGGCATTGTGTACCCACAGTCTCCTCCGGACAGGTCCTACTTCCTAGAAGTAATAACAATAATGCCTTCGACTTAGTACTTTAGACTTTTCAAAGTGCTTTCACACAGATGATCACATCGGTCCTCACAACAGCCCTCTATAGAAAACAGAGATCTTATATTATTCCCATTTGACAGATGAGGAAACCTAAGAACCCGAAAGAAAAGTTATTTGTAATAACAAGAAAGTGTTTTAGGGTTTACGGCCTGTGATAAACATGCATTATCTTATTGACTCATTCCAACAACCCTGTGTAATCAGTGCTATCAAAATTATTATTATTATTTTACAAATGAGGAAACTGAGACTCAGAAAGATGAATTGCCCTAGAGATCTGTGCTGCTTAACCGTTTTATCAACAACCTGAATAAAGACATTTATCATAGTTGCAGATGGCCCACAGCTGAGATGGATAGCCAACGTCAGCTGATAACCAAGATTTTATAAATCTTGACAGGTTAGGATGTTAGACCAGATCTAATAAAACAAAATTCAATGATGATGAAAAATAAAGTTTTATACTTGCAAAGTGATTTGAAACCTCAACTTCAGAAATATGTCATTAATAAGAATTAATTAAGAATTAATAACAAGGGCAGCTAGGTGGCGCAGTGGATAGAGCCCCAGCCTTGGAGTCTGGAGGGTCTGAGTTCAAATGCAGCCACAGACACTTGAAACTTACTAGCTGTGTGACCCTGGGCAAGTCACTTAACCCTGATTGCTAGCACCAAGGGAAAAAAAAAGAATAACAATAAGAATAGCTAGCACTTATACAGTGCTTTAAGGTTTGCCAAGGGCTGTACGTATGCTATCTTGTTTGATCTTCACAAATGCCTTGAGATATGGGTGCTAGTGTTATTATATTATCATTATTCCATAAGGCTATCAAGTATCTGAGGCAAGATTCCAACTCAGGTCTTCCACACTCCAAGTCCAATAGTCTATGCACTCTATTACTTAGGTAAGAGCTCATTAGCCATTTTCTGTTACCATATTATAAATGTAGACTCTTATTAAACTGACGATCCACTGAGACTCCCGTGTTTTTTTCAGACATACTGTTATCTCGTTGCGCCATCTGGTTGAAGTGGTTAAGAGTGCTGGACTTAGAATCAAGAAGACCTGAGTTGGAATCCTGTCTCTGACACTTACACCACCTCACTTAGCTGCTCTATGCCTCAATTTCCTCACTTGTAAAAATGGGGCTAAAAATAGCACCTACCTTCTGAGGACAGCTAGGTGGGCACTGGGCCTGGAGTCAGGAAGACACCTTCCTGAGTTCAAATTCAGCCTCAGACACTTACCAGCTTTGTGACCCTGGGCCAAGTCACTTAACTCTGTTTGCCTCAGTTACCTTAACTAAAATGAGCTGGAGAGGGATGTGGAAAACCCCTCCAGTATCTTTACCAAGAAAACCCCAAATGGGGTCATGAAGTGTTAGACAAGACTGAAAAATGACTAAATAGCAACAGTCTTCCAGGGTTGTTGTGAGAATCAAACGAGATCGTGCTATGTAAATGCTAGTAATATAATTAATGAAGAGACGAGCAGCATTCAGAAATAAGGAAATGGCTGTCTACTGTCCAGACTTCCAGAGCATTATATCCAGTACCAAGCCCCACAGCTCAGGAAGGACAGTCATGTAGCACCTGGGAGCGTCTTCAGCAACTCACAGGGCAGGTTCTCCAGAGACAGGCTACCCCAGGATCAAAGCGTCCTTGGGTATGGATGCTCCAAACATGGGCGTACTCGGCCGGAGGACCTAATTAGTTCAAAACAAAGGGGAAAGGGGAAAAAAAAACATTCATTAAGTATCACCTACATACCAAGATGTTTACAAATATTAACTTATTTAATCCTCAGAACAACCCAAGGGGGTAGGTGCTATTATTATCCCCAGTTTTGCAGATGAGGAAAGTGAGGCAGGCAGGAGCTAAAACGACTTCGGAAACATAGCTATTAAGTGTTTGAGGTAGGATTTGAACTCAGTTTTTCCTGACTCCAGGACTGGTGCTCTATCCACTACACCACCTAGCTGCCTATAAAACCATATAATGTCACTAGCTATGTGACACTGGGCAACCCCAATTGCCTCACCAAAAACAAAACAAAGCAAAACAAAACAAAATAAAACAAAACAAAAACATATAATGAATTGGCTTAATGAGAAAAGTTTCAACAAATTATAATTTGTGAAATAGCTATTTTCCCCCAAAATCTAGGACATGCTCTCTAATAAATACATACAACAGACAATGTCAGTGGAAAGAGTGGAAAGATATAGGGAATACAGGCGGAGAAGCAGGCATGTAGGAAATGCACGTGTCCAGGGTGCGTGCATTGGGAGGGCAACTGATTCCTCGGATACTTCAGTGAGGCCTACTGATGAGTTTTCTAGACACATCTAGAGATGTCACTGCGCCCACTGGGTCTGCTCCCCTCTGGTCTGGGAGTCCCTGCCTGAAGCTACTTTGCTGGAGGCGCAGTCTCCCTCAAAGTCCACTCTGTGAGAGTTGTAGTTTCCACTGAATGATGATACCCTCCTGGACACCTAGTCTCCACCTGATGATTCTCTATAGATTGCTCCACTCCCTCCAGCTTCTGGCTTAGCTGAAATCCTTGTGTTTTCTTCAAGAGCAGGCATTGCCATTCTCTTTTAGGAAAAAGCCTCCCTTCAAGTCCCTCAAAGTCTTCACTGCTGAAGCTTCACATCTCCCAGCTGGACATCCTCAGCTCCAGATGCCAGCTGTTGTTTCAGTCACATCTGACTCTTTGTGACCCCATTTGGATTTTCTTGACAAAGATACTGGAGTGGTTTGCCATTTCCTTCTCCAGTTCATTTTACATATGAGGACACTGAGGCAAACAGGGTTAAGTGACTTGCCCAAGGTCACACAGCTGGTAAGGGTCTAGAGCCTGATTTGTACTCACAAAGATGAGTCTTCCCGATTCCAAGCCCAATGCTCTACCCACTGTATCACCTAGCTGCCCCAAGAGCTAAGATCTTTAGAATGAAGAGCAGAGGCTTCCCAACTTGTTAGTGGCTTGAGGCTCAGTCTTTTGGGGGGGGATCTTATTCCTGTTCCAGGGGCCCTTCGTCAGAGATCTCACCCCAAATTAGGGCGAGAATTTCATATACATCCCAATTCTTCTGAAGTCTAGATAATCAACAAGGTAATGGTTATTTTTCCCAAAGACTACCCAATAGCTCTAGGGTTCTGGGTTCCCCGGTTCCTAAACCCCTGGCCTCTTCGGTTCTCCCACCCAGATGAGTGGATATCGACTAGGCATGGAGGTCACCTCAACGTAGGGGTCGAGGTGATGGCCTCTTCTATCAGACGAATCACACACATTCCTAGTCTGTTCATATGAAGTTAGACGCCATCCTCAGCTTAATGGCATGCCCTTGCATAGATGCCAGGAGAACACCCTGAGGGAACTAGATGGTGAAGGGCCTTGGAGTCATGCTTTATGAGAATCAGTTCAAGGAAATAGGGCAGGTTAGCCTGAAGAAGAGATTTACGGAAGTCATGATAGGTGTCTTCAAGTATTTGAATGGCTGCCACAGAGACGAAGCATCAGCCGTGTTTTTCTTGGCCTTACATGACAGAATTAGGAACAACAAGAAGCTATTACAAAATGGTGAATTTGGGCCACCTACTAAGGTCGTATGTTCATCTTCCCTGGAGGTCTTCAAGCAAAGGCTGGATAACCACTTACTGGGTATGTTCTAGACTAGCTTCCTGTTCAGATACAGTTCGGAGTAAATAGGCACGGAGATTCCTCCCAGCTCTGAGATTCTTTAACTCCAGGACATGCCCCATTTCACGAATTGGCTTAGTGAGAAAAGTTGCAACAAAGCATAACTTGCAACACAGCCGTTTCCCCCCCAAAAGCCAAGGTACACTCTCCAACAAATACATACAGCAGGCAACATCAACAGAAAGCGCGGACAGATACAGGGAACACGCATTGGTAAATGGTGGTGGCAGGATTCAAACCCAGGCTGCTCCTGAGACCAAGCCCAGGGCTTCCTTACCCCTTGATTCGTACAAGGTCACACAGGTAGAGAAGGGAATGAAACTAGAATCCGAGCTTCTGGCTCCTAATCTAATTTGCACTAAGGTGCAGTTGGGTGACATTATGCTGGACCCAGTGATATGAGGGCACTCAGGTTCAGAAAATGGTTGCCAAGGGGTCTTAACCCTCTCGCTGTTCACAAACTTACTATGGTTATAAAGTTTTGTACGCTACTGTCTCTGTGGGGAGAATTCCTAGCTTCCTAGAGCAGTTAGGTGGTATGGTGGTTAGAGCGCAGGTCAGGAAGACCTGAATTCAAATCCTACCTCAAATTAGCTATATGATCCCCTGGGCAAGTCACTTAACTTTCCTATGCCTCAGTTTCCTCATCCATAAAATGGGAATAAAAATAGTACATGAGTCCCAAGGTTGTTGTGAGAATCAAATGAGAGAATGTATGCACAGTGTTTTTGCAAGCCTTAAAACTCTAAATAAATGCTATCATCAGTGTTGTTCCTCCTACCTGTCCCTGTGGTGTCTTGGCTGCTTCCAGCTTCAGTCTTTTGGGTTTTGGTTTGTTCATTTTGTTTTTTGGAGGCACTTGGGATTAAGTGACTTGCCCAGGGTCACACAGCTAGTATCTGAGCCTGGATTTGAACTCAGGTCCTCCTGACTCCGGAGGCAGTGTTCTATCTACTGTGCCACCAAGCTGCCCTTTCTAGATTCAGTCAACCCACACTCATTTCATCTTGGGATGCAATTCTTATTTATTTACTTGGTTCTCAGAGTCGAATGAGTGAATGAATGAATGAATGAGGACTTATGTGCCAGGCCCTTGAGCTCTCCTCACATAGGAAACCCTCCCACTCTTCTCTCTCTGCTTTCTGTGATCCTCTGCCTTCTGTTTCTTTCTGTAACCACCCATCTACCCACCATGGGATAGCACCCAAGACTGAGTCCGCTCCTGCCTTCTATCTCCCTCCCATCCGCTCTTTCTCAGTCAGTTAACAAGTGTTTCTTGAAGGTCAGTGAGGCGCCAGGCACTATGCTAGGTACTGAGGATAATAAGACAGATAGGAAACAGCCCTCGACCTCTGGGTGCTTGCATTGTATTGGAGGAGGAAACAAACGCCTGCAAAATAAATACTAGATATTTATCTGGTATTGATTTCTGGGGTGGGGAGGACTGCAGCTAAGGAGATCAGGAAAGGCTTCCCATGAGCTGTATTTCAATCACAGTTCTGCTTCGGGGCCACCAGCCCAGGCTTCCTCAGTCACATGAAGAGTGATAAGTCTCCTGATTGTTTTCCTGGGTCTCCAAGGCTGATAGCTGGGTGGGGCTGCCTGGATGCAGATGTTAAGTCTGTTTGTGTTGTGGAGCCCTAGAGACTACTTCCACCCAAGCTGCTGTCTCAGAAGCAGGACTAGCTGGGGTTCACGTCAATAACAGGTTTCATGCCTCTAGTGAAGTGGAGTGGAAGCCTGGAGGTGACCCTGCCCCCCTGCCCCTTGAAGAAAGGCCACAAATAGGACACTAGATCTGGCCCAACCTCAAGTCCAGGAGAGCCTCTGCTTGAGGATCTGATCTAAATATAAAATAGCGGCCGTGGTGGGGGGTCCCACCCTTGGAGAAGCAGGTTCCAAATAAAAGTCAGGGGAAGAAAGATGTGGATGTCTCTCTCCAACCCCTTTCCAATGTTCAAACCCATATGAGTTTGGGGTGATTTAGATCATTCCTTAGGATATGGACCTCATCTGATACCCATGCAGATCAACTCCAATGTAACATGCATAGAATGGGTTATTTCACTGAAAATATTCTTGAAATGTGACACTGTCATCGCAGACTAATGAAGCAATTCTCCACGTGCTCTCTCCCGCTTCCCTGTCCCCCCATTCTCTGACTCCTTCTCTCTCTCCCATTCCCTCTTTCTTTTTCATTCCCTACCCCATCCCTCTTTCCTCATTCGGTGCTTTTCCCTTCACTGACCCCACTCCCTTCCCTTTTTCTCTCTCCCCCATTCCCTGTCCAATGCCTCTCTCCCCCTCCTACTTTCCCCTGTTCTTTCATCCCTCTCTTCCTCCCTCTCCTCCACACCTTCCTCCTTCCCTCATTCTCTGCTCACCCTCTCTTCCCCACATCTTCCTGTTTTCCTCCATTCTCTGCTCCCCTCTCTCTCCCTGCTCCATTTCCTTCCTTCTTCTTCCCTTCCCTTCCCTCTTTCTATCCCTGATCTCCCCAGAGCATCCCATCCCCCTCCAGACCCTCACTCCATTCCCATCCCTGGCCAAGCCCCCAAGCATTCTGGTACCCACTGACACTGCATCTTTAAGAGCCAGCTGAAAGTCAGCTTCCCGGTCATTGGTTGCTTTATTCTAACTAAAAGAGGATGAGATCATCTGCAGCCAATCATGGAGTCGTTGCACCCCCGCTAGAGGCTTACACCTGCCTGGAGAGTCAAGGCGGAGATGCTCTGCTGGGATTCAGGGTCAGGCTGGTTGGAGGGGAAGCAGTAGCAGAGATGACTTCAGCCTGCACGAGCAAAGCTAAGCTCATGATTTGAACAGGTACGGTGCTTGCCCCATGTTTCTTCCTTATGCATGGTGGGGCGGGGTGGGGGGGCGTTCTCCACTTTGACTCAGCCACATACATTCCCAAGCCTCCTGGCCACCTTGCTTTTGCCCTGTGCACCCCTCCTCATCCCACCTCCTGGGAAGTGGGGGGCTTTAGCAGAGGCACTGCCCCCAGGCAGGATTTGGCTAGTTGGGTGGGACCTGTCAGCTTAGTCTCCTCATAGGCCTTACTTATCACCATCTTCCATCCAAATACCGAGTCTGGCTTTTCCACAGGAGCAGAGCAAGGGTGTGCAGGGAGTCTGCAGGTCATTGGATGCTAGCTAGGATGTCAGGTGCATTCATCATTAGGCCTAATTACATGCTACAAACAGGTTTCCCGGGGAGGGCTTTGCCTCTCTTAGTTTGGCAAGGTCTTTACCTATGATCGTCCCCCTTCACCCTTTCCCACAATCACTTGGTCCACTGGGGCTCTGGTGACATCCAGAGCATTGGAACTTGGAAGCCTGCTAAGGGCCCTTGAGCGTATGGTTGAAGCAGCTGATTCAGAGACCCGGAACTGGGGTCCCCAAGCAAGGCTGCATTGCAGCCCAGTGCATCAAAGCCCAGCCAGAGTGTCTTTCCCAGAAAACAGCTAAAGCTGGGTTTAACAGCCAAAAGTAATTGCATTTCCCTCTCAGCCAGGGCTTTGGGATAAAGGATGTGCCCTCCCTTCCT
This sequence comes from Phascolarctos cinereus, assembly GCF_003287225.1. NCBI lineage: Eukaryota > Metazoa > Chordata > Mammalia > Diprotodontia > Phascolarctidae > Phascolarctos > Phascolarctos cinereus. The sequence goes on from NW_027555736.1 coordinate 227,422,470, forward strand.
CCAGGCTTTCGGGTCACTAGGGTCCCTCTACCCCCAAGTGCTAAGGGTTCAACTCACAGCTGCCTGGGTCTGTGGGTGATTTCCACTCCCTCACCCTCGCCTGGCTCAGCTCCATCTTGCTCACTTCCTCTTGGCTAGGAAACCAGGGAAAAGCAGAAGTGGCTTAAGGTTTGCTGGTGGCTTCCCAGAATCTGACAAGACTTGGAGTTGGGAGGGACATCAGAGGCTGTGTTAGTAACAATAATGAGGGCTCATGTTATAGGACCCTTGGAGCTTCATGTGGCACTTTTTTCATGGCTTGTGTCATCTGAGTCTTACAACAAGACTGTCACGTTGACATCATTGGTATTCCTTTTTTACAATGGAGGAAACAGAGGCTGAGAAAGGTTATGTGACTTGCCTAGCATCATACATACTGGTTAGTGTCTGAGGTAGAATTCCAACTCAGGTCTCTCCTGAATTCAAACCCAGCATCCCACCCACTGTACCACCTCATGCAACCTGAAATTCCCATCTCTCAACCCCCACCCAGGGCCAGCCTTCTGAAAAAAATTTAAATTCAATTTATTCAACAAATATTTATTGGAAATAGAGTATTTAGTATCATTTAATGAAACCCCCTCAGTTAACAGGTGAGGAGACCAAGGCCCAGAAATGTTAAGATATAAGTGATTATCATGCAGATAATAAGTATTGCAATTTGAGCCCTCCGACCCAAAATTCACTGTGCTTTCCATTATATGCCTCAAGGGATGATTATATTTGGTTTTGGTGGAATTGGTCTAAAGCAGATTCAGTCTTCCATTTTCATTCCTACTGAACCTTCAGGATTTCAGTAGTCCCTATTCTTCCCCTCTATCAAAACCACCAGGAAAGGATGCGATAGTCATTCATAAATTAATATGAATTCAAATCTATTTGCTCTTTCAGAAGCATCCATATTGTGTGTCTTCTTTCTAGCTGTGGAATGAAAGACTGTCTACCATTAAAAGCATCTGAGGAATCACCCACAAGGCAAGGAGGTCTTTCAGGAAGCCTCAGAAATTATACAGTATGGATGGCTGAGCTTTAGGGTTGAACCTTCTTTAAGTGTTGGTCAACACACTGTTCCCATCAGGCTCCAGTTCAACCAGGGATCCTATATCTGGAACTGCGCCTTCCCCAGCAAGCCCAGCCTGACCCCCTTCTTCATCCCAGTCCCCTAAAGCTTCCCCACCACCCCCTTGTATACAAAGGTCACAGCAAGATTATTTTAATGCTTAATAAACCATGGGGAGTATACACTGATCAGGGCCTTTTACGAAAGAACCTTGGTGAATGACAGTTCTGAATTTAAAGAGGAATTGAAATGGGAGGGGGGGGGAAACGGTGAGGAGGGAGAGCCCTTGGCAGGAAGATAGGGGAGGACAGGGCTCCCAGGCCTAGGAGGCTTTAGATGCCTGTCTGTACCCATTCTAGGCTGCAATGGAGGGTAGGAACACTCTGCATGTGGTGGAACCATGAGTCAAGTGTCCCTGAAACCCACCTCAGGCCTGGAAACCGAGTCCTGCTCTCGAGCACTGTCCCAGGCACAAGTATATCTGGAGCAGATTCGGAACCGCATGTCTCCTGAGAGCCCTGATGTTCACGGGACAGGCAAGCGGGATTACCTGGTGGACGCGGCCAAACAGATCCGCCTGGCGCTCGAGCGGGACGTGAGCGAGGACTATGAGGCAGCTTTCAACCACTATAAAAATGGGGTCGACGTGCTACTCAATGGAGTGCAAGGTACTGGGGCTGGGGACTGGGGAGAAGATGGGAGGGGGCACTGGGCAACTTGAGAAGCAGAAGAGGGCTCTCTGAATTTTCTGGTGAGAGGGAAGCAATAGTTTACATGTACTATATTATAAATGTATATGAAAACATTTCATGGTTACAAAGCACTTTCACATAAAAAGAAGGTATTATCTTCTTTTTAAAAAAACCGTTTGTTTACTTTTAAAAATTTAATAAGCATTTATTTTCTTTATCTCCTTTCTCCCTCAAATGAAATAAAAAACAAAATACATTCCTTGTAACAAATATGCACGGTCAAGCAAAATGAACTCCTGCATTGGCCTTCTCCAAAAATGCATGTCTCATTCTGTGTCTCTGGCTCATCACATCTCCTTCTGGAAGTGGGTAGCCTGCTTCTTCATGCTTTCCTGGAATTTCATTGGCCATTGTATCGGTTACAGTTCTTAGTCTTTCAAAGCTGTTTGTCTTTACAAGGATTTTGTTTAAACACACACACACACATGTACATATATGTGTGTACGTATTTATGTTTATACATGTGTATACATGTATACACACATACCATATATATGTATGTACATGTGCGTATAGATATTTAGATGCAGATGTTTCTCTTGGTTCTGCTCATTTCACTCTATATCACTTTATACACACCTTTCCAGGTTTCTCTAAAACCATTCCTTTCACCTTCTCCTATGGCAAAATAACATGCCATTTCATTAATATACAAAAATGTGTTCAGCCATTCCCCAATTGATGGGCACCCCCTCAGTTTCTCTTTCTTTGCCACTACAAAAAGAACTGCCATGGATCCTTTTCTCTCAATCCTACTAGTAGTATTATTAGGTCAAAGAGTATATATACTTTAGTGATTTAGGAGGCATAGTTCCAAGTTGCTTTTCAGAATGGCTATACCAATTCACAGCTCCATCAATAGTACGTTAATGTGCAAGAAGGTATTATTATCTCCTTTTTGTAGATTAGAAAACTGAGGCTTAGAGATGGCCCAATCACTCATCTAGTGAATGGCGGAACCAGGAAAGACTTCAACCGAAGTTTTCTGATTTCTAGTTTCCTTGTTCCACTACAGAATGGTGTTTGAAAGGAATAAGGTTAAGGTGAAAGGTAAACTGAACAAATTCATGTCTGGGAGAAAGCAACCTTCTGACCACTGTCAATGGAAAACTAGTCATGGAGGCAAATTTTTCCTCTTCCCCCTTTGCAAAAGAGTTGTTTCAAAATAAGAGCTTAGAAACATTTTGGGTTAATTTTCTTACCTTATTAGCCCAACACTCCAAACTTTGGGCCTTTATATAGACTGGGTTTAATCCTGGAGTTGGCCTCCCAAGTCATATCTTTCCTGGTTCATTTTGCTCTCACTCTGAATTGCCTCTGGGAAATCTGTGAAAATTGCTTATATAGCTTATATCTAAGTCTTCTTAGACTTGGGTAAAAGAATCCCTAGTCCTGTGCAAGCACTCAGGGTAACAATGCATATATCGAGTACAAGTCACTTCTGCAGACTCATACACACCCTGTAGTTTGCATTCCCCTAGGAAAGGGAATGAAGTTAGGTTTTCCCCCAAAAAATCCCATTGACATTTCATTGAGTCCTGCTTTCACTCCAGTTCCATATAAGTAATCAGCTTTAAGATTTTATCTTGAGGGCTTGTATTTCCCTTGGAAGGGAACTGTACCTAGGCTCCCTAGACAGGTAACCCCTAACACTTGAGTGAATCTATGCAAAGATCCATATAAGTGTCCACCCTTAGGATACTACCCTAAAGATTCAATGTCCTCCAAAGAAGGAAAACAAACTTGGTTTTACTACAGAAGATAAGTCACTTACCCAGGTCACTTATCTAGTGAATGGCAGAACCAGGAAAGACTTCAACATGAGTTTTCTGACTCCTAGTTTCCTCATTCCACTACAGAATGATGTTTGAAGGCAATGAGTTTCCCTTCCCATTAGACCTTTATTGTCAAATAACTCATGATAGTAAGGGAAGGGAAAATCTAGATTTTTTTTTGGTTCCTTACATTGGTTTTAGTCCTTTACTATTTGTCCAGCTATGGGAACGGTGTCCACCTGCTCAATCTTCTTCCCTCAAAGAGACAAGCACTGTCCAAATACTCCACTGCCCTTCTTCCTCTAAAAATCTCAGTCCTAGAGCTCTTGTACTTAGGATTATTAGAGAGATATCCCAAGGCTGCCCAAGAACTCTGCTTTTTCTAGAAGGGAGAGGCTCAGGAACCTCTCTGTGTTTTGGCTGTCTGGTTCTTTCCTGGGGCCACATCATTCCAAACATGTATAACTGCCATGTTTCCTCATTAGGGCTTCATCCAGGTACTCAGAATCTAAGGTCTCCAGGCTTAGGAACTCTTATGGTCTCCTAGTACCCAGGCTAATGCTCTCTTTGGAGTTGAGCTAGAAATGACTTCTTGGTTCTTTGGGTGTGTGTGTGGGGGGGGTAAGGGATAAGGATTAGGCAGAAGTATGTTGGTAAATATTTAACAATTGGCTCTCCCCCCCCAAAAAAAAGTATGGATGATGTATTTTAAAGTTTAATTTGCATTATTAACATTTTCTCCACTACTTTCTTAAGTCTAGACAATCATCAAAACCTATATCAAACCCTGATTTGTTGCATTTCACTGATTTCCAAGGTGTAAATGCTCACACATTTAACAATCTGCTCTAGTGAAAGCCAGTTCAAGCTGACTCCAGCACATCCCTATTGTGAAGCCAACATCTAGGTGCCCCAAAGGGACCACTCTCAGAACCTGGTCTCAGAAAAAGGATCAATTCTGTCATTAAGACTTCTTGTTAGGGGCAGCTAGGTGGCTCAATGGATAGAGCACCGGCCCTGAAGTCAGGAGGACCTGAGTTCAAATCTGGTCTCAGACCAAAAACTTGACACTTACTAGCTGTGTGACCCTGGGCAAGTCACTTAACTCCAACTGCCTAAAACAATAAAAAAGACTTCTTCTTATAGGCCAAGAGCAGAGGGGTTACTGTTCACTAAATCATCCCCTACAGATGAAATATAATCAAAATCCCAAACAAAAGTTCACTTCTCTGTAAGCTCAAAAAGTTAATCGGGGACTCCACTAATCAGTCCCTACTCTGGAGGCTCCCCAAAACAAACACATACATTTCTGTACTCCTCTCTACTCTCCAATCCGTTGCTGTGCTGTATTTTTTTTCTTTTCTTGCCAATGGGTGTCCCTAACCCTTCCCAGCTCTTCTGATGAAGAGGGGTTCCGACAGCAGGTGAGGTGGAGAGCTCTGAGGTCAACCATCAGAAGCCAACACGTAGAATACAACTTCTCCCCATCTGCAGTATGAATCTTCCAGACCTTAGATGTGAAACATAGACAGTAGAAACAACACTGGGGGCTAAGACATCTTAGACTATCCCACACTGGCTTCCCCATCCTCCCCAGCTCACGCGTGCTTCAGAGGTCAGGCCTGGTAGGGGATTCCATCCTTTGAGGGTTGAGAGCCCAGGGGGTGATCCATATCTTTCCATCAGTTGATCCCAACAAAGAGCGGCGGGAGGCGGTGAAGAGGAAGATCACCAAGTACCTGAGGCGGGCAGAAGAGATCTTTAACTGCCACCTGCAGAGGACGCTGGGGAACGGGACCAGCCCTGGCACGGTAAGGAGCTGTCTCTGGGATTCCTTAAAGCAATGACCTCATATCACATGTGGGAAGAAATGGCAGTGATCGCTAACATAGAGCGCTTTGGGGTTTACAAAGTGTTTACATGTATTATCTTATCTGACAACCCTATGAGATATGTGCTAGTGTTATTCTCACTTTACAGATGAGGAAACTGAGGTGTGGAGAGGTTAAGTGACTTACCTTCGCATAGCTACTAAGCATTACAGGCAAGATTAGAACTCAGCTCTTCCAGACTCTAAATCCAGCTCTCTATCCAGTATGCCACCCATCTATCTAATTATTCTAATATAACTTTACATATTCTCCCGATATAACCCATGTGTCAGAGTTATGACATTAAAGCCACCTGTCCACTTTTGGGGAGTTTTCTTACTTCTCTTGGCTCAAAGCTCACATCCAGAACCCAGGAAAATGTATGTATGGTGACTCCCAATAAACAAAAACAGAATTCTCACAGTAGCTTAGAAGAATATTTTACTAAAAAGAGAAGAAAATAAATAAAACCAGAGAACCTCAAATAGGCAAGCTACCACTGTGGTACAGCAGATAGAGTTCTGGCCCTGGAGTCAGGAGGACCTGAGTTCAAATCTAGTCTCAGACACTTCCTAGCTGTATGAGCTGGGGAAGTCTCTTAACCCTGTTTTGCCTCAGTTTCCTCATCTGTAAAATGAACTGGAGAAGGAAATGGCTAACGAGTCCAGGATCTCTGCCAAGGGGTCACGAAGAGTCAGAAAGAACAGAAAAGAACTGAACAATACCATTAATCCTGAAGATACGTGTAAATTCCCCAGAGGCAGTTGTCGATCTAAACACAAGGGCTCTTTTGATGGAGTTTGAATCCTATCTCTGTCACATGTTGGACCTCGGAAGTCACTTAGCCACTCTGGGCTTGTTTCCTCATTTGTAAAATGTAGAAGTTGAATCAGGGGACCTCTAAGGTCCCAATCTATGCTCCCAAAGCCCTATCTTTGCCCACTGTTCTCTGCTAGTTGGAAGAGTGAAGGTTGAGGTAACTTTTGTTCTCCCCCTCCAGCTTTCTTCTCTTCTTCATGATGCTTCCCCAGTGAATTCTTTAGGACCTGGAGGGAACCTCAAAAATTATCTAATCCAGCCCCCTATGTATACACGTCAGAAAAACCACGGCTCCATACTCCATAGGTTGTTCAGGCAAAGGGAAAACAAACCTCAGCTGTTAGCCAACATTTTGGCATCATTTCCCCTGGTGAAAAGACTCCAGAGGCATCTTCCTTCCTTGGGATCCCCACAGTTTTACTATTGTCTGGTTGTTTTTTCTTCAGTCTCCAGTTCAACTCATCTCATACATTCCCTGTGGAGTATACCATTCATTCTCTACAGTGTCTCACTGGGACACCATAGGAAAAGAGACACAGCTGAACCATCGACAGACCCAGAAACTAAGGGCCTGGCCAGCTTTAAGGAAAAAAAAAAGGAGCCTGCAGTTAGTAGATGGGCAAGAAGGTTTTGTAGGTCAAGACCCCTCCTCCCCTCTCCATTCCAGCAAAATGAAGGGCTCGGAGACTTGAGAGAGACAGAAATATGGACATGAAGACAGACACACAGCCTCTGCCCCGCTGGCTTCCTTTAGGTCTCAGCTAAAACCCTGCCTTGCCTGCAAGAAGCCTTGCCAGATTCTTCTTAATCTGGTGCTTCCCTCGGAAACTACCCTGTACATTGCTCGTGGGTATGCACAGCTGTTTGCACGTTGTCCCTCCCATTAGACTGCAAGCTTCTTGAGGACAGGGCCTATTTTTGCCTTTCTTTGTATCCCCGATGCTTAGCACAGCGCCAAATGATGAATAAGTGCCTGTGGAGTGGCTGGCTGACTCTCTTCCAGGGGGAAGTGCACTGCATACATCGGTATCCCAGCTTGGAAGCTTTCAGCTCAGTAGCATGGGCAACTTCCCACGATGCCTGGTCCCTAAGCATCGTCTCAGAGACGGCAGACTCTAGGGAAGGGGCCTTTAAAGAAGGGGCTTTTGTAGGTATCCTGTATGGAGGGCAGTAGAAGGAGGGGATAGAGTTAGGGGCACCTCTCCGCGGTCATACAAGGCGGCTGTCTCTAATGTCTTTTAAAAATCTGTGGCTCTCAAGCTAAAAGGGACCTCAAAAGCCATCTGCTCCATTTTCCTCATTTTATAGTTGATAAAACTGAGGCCTAGAGAAGCTCAATTACTTGCCCAAGGTCACATGTAGTGAGCATCGGAGGTAGGATTTGAACCTAGGTCCATCTGATTCCAGAGCCTGTGTTCTTTCCATTGTACCACTCATCCTCCAGGACCAACCCGCCAGGCCACCAAATAAATGCCCTATTCTTTCATCTGTTACATATTTATTGAATTCCTACTATGCGTAAGGCACTGTAACAGCCTCCAGAGTAGGTAGTACAGGTGGGGAGTCATGCTTCAATGGCAGTCCCTGAAGTCTCTAAAACTGCTCTGCTTCCAACTTCAATTCAATTAAAGCACTTATTAAGGGCCTACTACATACAAGGCACTCTGCTGGACACTGGGTATACAAAGAACTTATCATGTCTTCCTGGGAGGATAGCACAGACACACAGAAGTAAATACAAAGGAATTTGGAAGTGGGTGAGTAGAAAGCTCTGACAAATGGGGAGACTGGGCAGGTCCTCATGCAGGAGGTGGAATCTTAGTTCATCCTCGAAGGGAAGAAAGGATTCCAAAAAGCAGAAGTGAGGACAGAGGGCATTCCAGACATGAGCGGCAGCTTGCACAAAGGCCCTGAGGTGGGAGATGGAGGTTACAAACAGGAAACAGCAGGAAGGCCAACCTGACTGGAATGTACAATTTGTGGGGGGGAGTGACAGAGTCAATCTGGAAAGATGGACTGGAGCCAGATTGTGGAGGGCTCTACATGCCAAACAGACGAATTTGTATTTTGTGCTAGAGGCAATAGGGAGCCACCAAAGCTTCTTGAGCAGAGGAGCAACCTAGTCAGACCTATGCTTGAGATCCTCACATGGTGGAGAAGGATAGCCATGCAGAGTTAAGGTCACAGAAACTTCTAGTCTAGGGAAGCTTCCTGAGGACACAGAAGTGAGGCCCTAGCCCTATCACTCAGGCTCACAGCCTCATATCTCCCCCACCTCTCATTTCCCCACCTAGGGCTTCAGCAGCCTGAGGCTTCGGCCCATCCGTACCCTGAGCTCCGCAGTGGAGAACCTGAGGTGCTGTAAGGTAGTGGGGGGTCATTGAAAAGGTAAGTGGGTTGTTCCTCTTTTGAGAAACTGCTTCTTGAAGGTGGGGGAGGGGGCCATTGGGAGGAAGGCAGCTCTTTGGTTAAAAGCAGTTTCTCATCCCCAGGAGGAGACCAGAGCAAAGTCACCCTAAGGAGAGAGACTCGATGGAGGCCAGACTCCCCTCCAGGCCTTCTGGGGCTCCTATCCCAAAGAGACACTCTTCTTTAGACTCCCTCCCATACACTTCAAAGAAGGAAGAATACTAGAGTAGCCAACAGACGATAGCCACTCCATAGCCCTTCATTTCAGACAGAGCAACACACTCCCACCGAGAAGTCAAGCAGAAACTAGAGTAGATGCTGTTTGTGCCTAGGAAATCCTGCCAATTTTCACTTCAGTAATCTGCAGGCTGGCTTCCTCCCACTCCCCACAGCCAGCCGTCACCTCCCCCAGGGGCTTGGCCAAGGTTTCCTAGCCAAGAAGAAGGCAGGAGGCTTTATAGCCTTGGATGCCCTCCCCTCCAGAGAGCATGGAGCCACTTCCCCACTATGGAGCTTGTGGATTATCCAGGCCCTTCTCTCCTTCTCCTCTCCCACTGCCCACCTTTTGACCATTTTCTCTCCAGGGACTGGGCAGGGAGAGAACAGGAGATGAAATTCCAAACACTCCCTTTGGCTACTTGTTAGAATTGGCTGGGGAGGAGGAGGAGGAACGGGACAAAACTCTCAGTTCGAAGGAGATTTTTGGATCATCCATAAGTTAAATTCCTCCATGTTTTTTCCGGTACCCTGATACCATGGATAATAGAGACTTAGTTATCCTATCAAGAGTCCAAAGTACAGTGTAGGCCGCCAAGCAGAGGAACACAGCGTACTATCCTTTACATACAAGCATTGGAACACAGCGTACTATCCTTTACATACAAAGATGATGTCCTAGGGAAAACAAGTAGGTATGGTGTAAAGAAGACTGGATGGTGGAGAGGAGGGAAAGGGAGTCAGGAAACCTGGGTTATAACCCGGGATCTGCTATGAACAAGCTTTGTGACCTTGGAGAAATCATCTCACTCCTCTGGGTCTTAGTGTTAGGGGACGATAGGCTGGACATGAGTCAGCAGTATAGAGTGGTAGCCAAAAAGATCTAGTGTGAACTTGGGCTTCATTGAGAGGATTCCAAGGACTGGGAGGTGATGGTCCCATTGTACTCTGCCCTAGACATAGCACACATAGGATACTGTGGGTTGTTCTGGGCACCATAGTTGATGGTGATATTGATATTACTTATTTGTTGATATTGATAAAGCTGGAGAACATTCAGAGGAAGACAACCAGGATGGTGAAAGGCCTTGAGTTCATGCCAAATGAGGGTTGGTTAAAGCAACGGGGCTTGTTTCGACTAGAAAAGAGAAGATTCAGGGAACACGATAGCTATGTTTAAGTATTTGAAGGACTGTCATGAGAAAGAGGGATTAGGTTTGTTCTGTTTGGCCCCCACAGGGCAGAACCAAGAAGAATAAGTATAAATGGAGGACAGAATTGGGCTTGACTTCAGAAAGAACTTCCTAGCAATTAGAGCTGTCTTAGTGCGAAATAAATTGCCTCCAGAGGTGGTGGGCTCCTCCTCCTTGAAAATCTCCAGGCAAAACCTGGAAGACTGCCTATGAAACATGTTCCAGTGGGGATGCCTTTCAGGTTGGATTATATGGCTGCTGAGACCATTTTTACCTCTAAAACCTATGATTCTGTGACTCAGTTCTTTCATCTGTCTAATGAAGGGATTGGCTTAGGGGAACTCTGAGGTTTCTTCCAGTTCTCACAGTCTCAATTCTCTACTAACTCACCATCAGTAGAATGTTGGATTTGGTTGTTGTGGGTTTTGTTTTGGTTTTTTTTTGACAGGGTTATCAGGAGAATGCTATAGACATGATATGCCAGGATTTGACGTTTGACTTCATGTGAGATATTTGTTTGGAAACATTTAGGCTGGATGATGGTTCAGTTAGATGGATTTAGAACTAATGGAATGACCAGGTCCAAAGAGTTATGCTTAATGAACTGACGTCAACCAGGAGGAGGTCTTCAGTGCAGTGCTACTGAGGTCTGACCTTGGCCTTGGGCCAGTCAACATTTTAATCAGTAACGTGTGTGAAGGCCTGTTTGTCACATTCACAAATGACAATCAAGAGGGTAACGTAAAGACAATGTCCCCCGCCAACACTGCAAGACTGCTTGGTGAAGCCCACAGAGGCTGCGGGCACCTCAAGGTTACTGCTGGCCAAGGCAGGTGCTATGCGGTGCCCTCTTCTATAAATCCTCACCCATTTGGAATTTGGAGGAAGATGATGGCAGTTAGCTCTTCATGTACCAGAACTGTCTAGCATGCTTTTATTTGTATTTCTAGTGTTAACCACGGTACCTATGCCATAGTAAGAACTTAATAAATCCTCTATCCATCTCTCTCTCTCTCTCTCTCTCTCTCTCTATGTACCTACTATCTACCTCTCTATGAACACATCTTTTTTTTTATCTACCTATCTTTCTAACTTTCTATCTAGCACTATCTGTAATAATTATAAGGGACAGGAAGCCACAATGAGGGGTATTTTTAAAAAGTGGACGGAGAATCCAAAAAAGTTAAACACAGCAATATTCCTCCCCATCCCAGGTCCAGGCTGGTTTGGAAATGTTTACTACCATATCTTTGGGCTTTTGATTTATTCTGTTACTAATTTCTCTGCTTAAAACTATTTCTGTTTATCAACTAAGGCTGGCTTGGGATTACTATCATAAGATGCTTTAAAGTATGATTTCCATAAAGTGTTTATGTTTATGAAAGTGTCATCTTTCCATGATGGTCCTCTGCCATCTCCTCAAACCTCATGCTCAGCTGGGATGTGTTGCTGCTTTCTACCTGGACTCACATTTTCCCCTAAACCCCACTCTCCAGTGATAACATTAGCCACAAAATGAAGGCTAACAGACAATAGTTTTCTTTATATAAAGGAGACAATAAACAATAGCAATAAAAGAACAGAGAGAATAAAGTTTATGAATCCATGTGGCCTGCACTGAGTACTGCTAATTGCAGCAGAAATTGCCTTTTATTGATTTAGGATCGTTCCCCTCACGGGGAAGAGGATAAGGCAAAAACTTTGGGGAATTAATTGATCAGTTCGTGGAAATCGCTTCTTTTCCTGACTTGGAGTCAAGGGAGAAGAAAATTGTATCTGAGGGGCGACTTAGATCATCTCCCCAATCATGGTCTGCATCAGTCCAGTAGTTTATTCACTGGCTACAGCAGCAAATGCAACAATGACCACTGGTCTTAGTCTCCCTTCAGAAAGGAAGGGAAGCACAAATCTACAGTCTACATAGTTTAAAGATAGAGAATAAACTCCTGAATTCTCACTCTCAACTCAGCTCAACCTCTTCCACCATCTTTCTTCCAGAAATTTTCAAACAGCCCTTCCTAGAAATCCCAGTTCCAGACAGCCAATGAACATTTACTTATTTATTTGTTTGCTTGCTTGCTTATTTATTTATTTAGTTTTGCTTTTTGGTAAGGCAATCAGGGTTAAGTGACTCGCTCAGGATCACACAGCTAGTAAGTGTTAAGTGTCTGAGGCCGGATTTGAACTCAAGCCAGAGCTCTATCCACTGTGCCACCTAGCTTCCTCTCAATGAACATTTATTAAGCACTTACTACTGCCAGGTACTGTGCTATGTACCATGTAAATTGCTTTACAAAGAAAAGGGAAAACATATTCGTTACCTTTGAGGAGCCCACATTCTAATCAGGAGACATGTAAATAAGCAGGTACATAAAAGATATATTTTTATATACCTTCTTTTTAGAAGATGGAAGATTATTATCTCAACAGAGAGGGAGACTGAGAAAAGCCTCTGGCAGAAGGTGGGATTTAAGCTGAGTTTTGAAGGAAGGGAAGCCTTGAGGTAAAGGTGGGGAGGGAGGACATTGCAAGCTTGGGGGCAGCCAGGCCAAAAGCATGGAACGTCATTCTGTAGGAGGAACAGCAGTAAGAAGGCTGGTGTGACTGGATGAGTAAGTGAAGACCAGAACAGAGTAAAAGGCTAGAAATGTAGGAAGAGGTCAGGTTGTGGAGGGCTTTAAAAGCCAAATGGAGGATCTTATATTTCATCCTGGAGACAATAGGAGCCATCGGATTTCACTGAGTAGGAGGGTCAGACCTGCACTTTAGGAAGATCACTTTGTTAGCTGAGCCTGAGAAAGACAAGAGGCAAGGTGAACAACTAGAAGGCTATTGACTTCTGTCTCGGCAGGAGGTGATGAAGGCCTGCACCAGGGAAGTGACTGTGTGACTGCAGAGAAAACGATACATAGGTGAGGGTGGTGGTGGTGGTGGTGGTGGTGTTATTGTGAAGATAGAGCCAAAAACACTCGACAATAGATTGGATGTATGTTGTTCGTACTTCACTCTCGAAGAGGACCATGACATCAGGAAGGTGATGCCATGACTTGCAACTGAATTGGATTTAAATGAGGGAGGGCTGTGCAAAGTCACTTTCTCCTCTGGAGCCATCTGGGTCCAGTGGAAAGATATAGATCAGGATGACTAGAGATGATCCCTGATAGGATACATGGGGTGAGTGTAAGTGAGGAGATTAGGATGACAGAGATCACGAGCCTGGATGATTAGGAGAATGGTGGTGTCCTCAATATAGATATAGATATATATATATATATATATATATATATATATATATATACACATACATACATACACATACATACATACACATAGATACACACACATATGTATGTGTATGTGTATATATAGAATAGGGAAATTCAGAAAAGGGAAGTTTATAGGGTGAGGTGGGGAAGATAATGAGTTCTATTTTAGGTTTGTGAAAATATCTGTGGGACATCCCATTAGAATTATCCAAAAGGCAGTTGTTGATAAAAAAACTAAAGCTCAGGAGAGAGGTTAGGGCTGGGTATATAAATCAGGGAATCATCTACATATAGATGATAACTGAACGCATTGGAGCTGATGTAATCATCAATTGAGACAAGATTAAAGGAGAAGAGAAAAGGACCCAGGACAGGGCTTCGGGACACACTCATGATTAGTAAGCATGACTTGGATGAAGATCCAACAAAGGAGATTCAGAAGGAGCAGTTATGGAGAGGGCGAGGAGAGGGCATTATCATGAAAACCTAGACAGGAGAGTGTATCTGGTTGAAGAGAGTAACTGCCATTGTCAAAGGCTGCAGAGAGGTCCAGGGGGATCTGGACTGAGAAAAGACCACTGGATTTGGCAGTGAAGAGATCACTGGTGAATTTGGAGAGAGTGATTTGTTGAGATAAGGTTGGAAGCCAGATTGTAGAGGGTGTTGAAGAGAGTGAGAGGAGAGGAAGTGGAGGCACCGATTGCAGATAACTTTCTCAAGGAGTTAAGATATGAAGGGAAGTAGAGATATTAGATATAGGTAACAGGGATAGTTGGGTCAAGTGAGAGTTTTTTTAAGGATGGGGAAAATATTGGCATGTTTGTAGGGAGCAGGGGGGCAACCAATAGATGGGGAGAGATTGAAGAGGAAATAGGGACAATAGTGAGGAAAATTTGCTAGGGAAGATGGGATAGGATGGGATCGGGGTGCTTGTCGAGGAGATGGCCTTTGCAGGGAGAAGAGCCACCTTTTCGTATGAAATGGGGTGAAAGAGTCTCAGTAATATGAGACAAGGAGGAAGAGATAAGAAAGAGCTAGATCTCAGGGAACTGCCTCCATTTTTTCACCAAATTATGAGGCAAGGTCCCAAGCTGAGAGCATAGGGGAAGGCATAGCATAGGAGGTTTGCAGAGGGATGGGCAAAAAGGTTCGTGATAGCTGCTTTGGTGAGAAAGGGAGCAAATCAATTAGGGAGGCATAAGAAGATTGCCTTGCTGCAGGGAGAACCCAACTGAGATTATATGACATAAATCTGTAATAGACTCGGTCTAGCGCGGTTTCGTGATTTTTCTCCAGCAGGATGTAAATAGGACTGAAGGCAATAGTTGTTGGGAGTAACCCAAGGTTGGGATTTGGCAAGGCACGATCAGCAACAGGACAAGGCAGCAAAGGAATCATATATAAAGGATGTATGGTTCACCAAGGGGTCAAGACAGGAAAGAGAGTTGAGTGTGACCAGGGCAGGGATGATAGCCTGGAAAAGGACATAGGAGTAGAGGGATTAGAGGTCGTGGTGAGGATGAAGAACAGGGTTGGGGGCGCAGCTAGGTGGTGCAGTGGATACAGCACTGGCCCTGGATTCAGGAGTTCAAATCGGGCCTCAGACACATAACACTTACTAGCTGTGTGACCCTGGGCAAGTCACTTAACCCCATTGCCTAACCAAAAAAAAAAAAAAGAACTGGGTTAGGGGTCAAAAAGCAGAAGGAATATGCAATGATAAGAGATTATGATGAGCTGAAGGAATTTCTAAATTCATGAGCATGGAAGCAGAACATGTGGGCGATGGCAAGATCCAAGGTATTATATATAGATATATAGATATGCTACATATATGCACATGCTCTCACTCTATATGATATGTGCCCTGTGTGTGTGTGCAAGCACACGTGTATGCGTGGTGTAGGTAGAGTGGAGGAGTAGGTGATGGGAATTGAGTAGACTGAGGAACTGGAAAGTTAAGAGGCGTTTGAGGGAGTATCAATATGTGTGTTAAAGTCCCCAGTACAGGAACAGGAGATGAGGTGGAGAGAGACTGTGAGTCAGATACAGAACTTATTGAACAAGGAAGTAAGGGAAGAGGAACAAGAAGTACATATAAACATACGGAGAGCATAAATACTAGGTTAATAAGTACAAATACCTACATGCAAGGTAGCTGGGGAAGGAAGACACTAGCAGCTGGAGGACGGGGAATCAGGAAAGCTAACTGGGACGCATTTCCAGCCTCTTCTCCCAATGCCACCATATAATATGATGCCAGGAGATGTTCCGGTTAAGACCTCTTCGTTGTTGTTGTTCAGTCATTTCAGGCACGTCCAACTGTCCGTGACCTGATTTGGGGGGTTTTCTTGGCAAAGATACTAGAGTAGTTTGCCATTTCCTTCTCCAGCTCATTTTACAGATGAGGAAACTGAGGCAACCTGGGTTAAGTGACTTATCCAAGGCCACCCACCTAGTAAGTATCCAAGGTTAGATTTAAAATCAGGAAAATGAGTCTTCCTGACTCCAGGCCTAGTGTTCTATCTACTGTGCCACCTAGCTGCCCAACGCATTTTACAAATGAGGAAACTGAGGCAAACAGGGTTAAGTGACTTACCCAAAGTCATAGCTAGCGTCTGAGGCCGGATTTGAACTCAGGAAGATGAGTCTTTCTGATTCCAAGTCCAGCGCTCTCACCACTGCATCACCTAGCTATGCCTCTAGAGCAGGGCGTCTCAGCTTTTCTCCAAAGGTTTGTTGGTTTGGGAGTAGTACCCTACCAGAGGTACTTGGTACCTCTTTTTTCAAGCAACTTGTCAACAAGCATTATTTTTTTTCTTTTTTTTAAGTAAGTTTTTATTGACGTCTTTTGTTTTTTTACATCACCACAGTTTTCCTCTCCCACTCCCTCTCTCAGAGAGCCATCCCATATAACAAATGGGATTTTTAAGAAAAAAGAAAAAGGGGCAGCTAGGTGGCGCAGTGGATAGAGTACCGGCCCTGAAGTCAGGAGGACCTAAGTTCAAATGCGACCTCAGACCAAACACTTGATACTTACTAGCTGTGTGACCCTGGGCAAGTCACTTAACCCCAACTGCCTGAAAAACAAAAGGAAAAAAAAAATGGAAAAAAGCAAGAGTGAAAAATCTTCATAACTGACCAATACATCAAAATAGTCTGAAAATATGTGCAATATACCAGATCCACAGACATGCCACCTCTGAAAAGGGATGGGGTGTGAGGGTCTTCATATCACTTCTTTGGAGCTACATTTCCAGCAAGCATTTATGAAACACCTATCAATCCTGCACCAGGCACTCTGTTAGGTGCTGCGGATGGAAATACAAAGAATGAGATAATATATGTGCATGTGTGTGCATATATGTACACACAGACACATGCTGTATGTACATACACATATATGATATATAAAATATACATACATGTGTATATATGGAATAAATAGAAAGCTACGAACTACAAATGCTAGTTTGGGAGAGAGGTCACCAGGAGCTGGGAGAATGAATAAAGCCTTAGTGTCTTCACTCTTCTCCCGCCACAGGCAGGCAGGAAGGATGCAAGCAAACCATTTGCTCTCCCGGTCTCCCAGTTGTCATTTTTTTTTCTCCCTCCAAACAATTCTCTGTTCTGTCTCTGCCCCCACACTTTCATTCTCTTCATTCCTACACCAGGAACACTAACAACTTTTTTCCCAAATTAGGCGAGGTCCCCGGTGCTATTGTTCTCTTGAGTAACAGGTTCAGAATCCTTGGCTGGGGGCCAAGAGGCCTGAGGTCACTCACATGGCACTGCTACATGGGAACCCAGGGAGAACAAATTCAACCAGGACACCTTGCCTTCTGGCCGCTGGTGACCTCCTACTTACGGAGACTGTTGGCTTTACAGGAGATGTCTGCCACAGAGACATCTAAAAGCATATTTTTTGGTTTGTTTGTTTTTCGGTTTTGTTTTGTTTTTTTGTGAGGCAATTGGGGTTAAATGACTTGCCCAGGGTCACACAGAAGTGTCAAGTGTCTGTGGACAGATTTGAACTCAGGTCCTCCTGATTCCAAGGCCAGAGCCCTATCCACTGTGCCACCTAGCTGCCCCAAGCACATTTTTTAGAAGTACAACCTCAAGACAGCTTTCTTATAAAGGTCCTTGTTCTAACCTTCGGGATGGGGGAGAGGGGGACAACGATAGTTAGCTAGCTTGCTAGTTATAGATAGACGTATGTGTATATGTAGTATGTTTATATATGTGCGCATATATGCAAATGCATATATACACATACATATACACGTGTGCGTAAATATATACTAATATAGATATATAGGTATATATCTGCACAATGTTTAAAATGTTTTTTGGCGATCTTTATGAGAATAGAGAAAATTTCTCAAAAGATGCAAAGAAAGTGTTAACCTGCATCAATAGGGGCATTTTCCTCTTTAGGGAGCTCCCCACACCTATCAGCTCTCAGAGTAATAATAGTAATAGCTAGCACTTATGTAGTGCTTACTAGGTGCCAGGTGGGCCCCTAGAGCACTGGGCATAGAGTCCTGAAGGCCTGAGTTCAAATCTGGCCTCAGACACTTACTAGCTGTGTGACCTTGGTTAGGTCACTTAACCCTGTTTGCCTCAATTTCTCACCTGTAAAATGAGCTGGAGAAGGAAATGGCAAATCAGTCCAGTATCTTTGCCAAGAAAACCCCAAATGGGGCATGAAGAGTCTGACCCAACTGAAATGACCTTACAACAAAATCTGTGGGGCACTGTGCTATGCACTTTACAAACACCATTAAATTTGATCCTTACAACAATTCTGGGAAGTAGGTGCTATTATTACCTTCCCCATTTTACAGCTGAGGACACTGAGGCAAACAGAGGTGACTTGACTTGCCCTGAGTCACAAAGTCCTAAAGTCAGATTTGAACTCAGATACTTTTTTTTTTTTTGTGGCTAGGCAATGGGGTTAAGTGGCTTGCCCAGGGTCACATAGCTAATTAGTGTTATGTGTCTGAGGCCGGATTTGAACTCAGGTCCTCCTGAATCCAGGGTCGGGGCTCTATCCACTTTGCCACCTAGCTCCCCTATATACATATGTGTCTAATAAAACTTTAGAGAAACTTTCTTTCCAAGGGACACTCCCTTTCCCTCAGGCCAGGGGTGGGGAACCTGCAGCCACATGTGACCTTCTAGGTCCTTGGGTGCGGCCTTTTGACTGAGTCCAAGTTTTACAGAACAAATCCTTTTATTAAGGGGATTTGTTCTGTGAAGTTTGGATTCGGTCAACGAGCTGCCCTTGAGGACCTAGAGAGCCAGATCTAGCCAATCTGGGCAGGTCTGGTTGCTCGGCAGTTTATCATTTTAGAGTGCCTGAGGGACACCAACAGGTGTGATTTGCTTGGGGTCTTATGGCCATTAACGGCAGAGGAAGGACCTCAATCCTTTAATCCTCTTTTATGCATTTAGAAATATTATTTAGAGAAGGGATCTATTGGCTGAAAAAAAGGTTCATGTCACACACACAAAAAGAAACCGTTAAGGGTGCAAGCCTGCCTCTTCCTACAGATGAGAAAAATTGAGGGCCATGGAAGAAAAATAACTTGCTCAAGGTCACCAAGGTAACAGAATCAGGATTCTAAGGCCTCTGGTTCTCCAGTTCCAAATCCAGGATACCTCAAAGGTCAAAGGATCAGAGATTTAGAACTGAAAGAGACCATAAAATTCAACTTCTCCATTTTACAGTCAGAAAGTACAAGAATCTGCCCAGCATTTCAGAGGCACCTTTCTCTCTTAATACAACCAGCCATGAGGTGACCGGGACTGACACGAGGAACAGAACCTTAGAGGTAGTGGAGAGAGTTCCATATACGCTAGAGGAGTAAGGCTAGGGTAGTAAGGGCAGCAGATGGCGGGGAGCGGTGGAGGAGGAAGGGAAGCATAACAGCAGGAAATGTGGACAAGTTAAGGAAGAAACAGCACAGTCCCAAAGGAGTCAGATTACTGTGAGGAAAGAAGGAATAGGGAAGATGGGATAGGTCAAGTGTCTGCCACAGTGTTCGCAAAAGAAAGGGAGACGTCAGAGTCCCTTCTAAGGGCCTTGGAACATTTCTAGCTCAATTGTTACTGTTAGTATTTGGTTAGGGTTTTGGAGACAATTGAGGTTAAGTGACTTGCCCAGAGTCACACAGCTGGTAAGTGTCAGAGGTCAGTTATAAATTCAGGTCTTCTTGACTCCAGGCTTAGCCCTCTATCCACTGGGCCACCTAGCTGCTTCTACTGAGAGCCAGGCCCTGTGCTAAGTTGAGGATACAAAGAAAGGCACAAAAGTCCCTGTCTCCAAAAAGTGAATATTCCTAATTTATCACGGTATCACAGATTTAGAATTGTAAGAGATTTCCAAGATCATCTGGCCTAGCCTCTTCATTTTACAGATGAGAAATCAGAGGCCCCATAAGTTGACTTGTCTATGGTCACACAGTTAAGAATCAAAAGGCAGAATTTGAACCCAGGACCTCTGACTTTAAGATCCAGTCCTCGGTCCACTATATCACACTGCCGTGTGTTTACCTTCAAATGTTTGTCCTCGTTACCTCAAACATCTTTTGGAACTTACTTCTGGTCTGAGAAGACTATTTGACACTTGAGAGAGGACTGCAAAACGAGAAGGCTTTTCCAATCAAAACACCTCACCGTGTCTTGCCTCTGTCCTATCTGTGTCAGTCGGAGGTAGTGTGATGGTATGGGAGAAAGAGACGGGCTGGCGGCCAGTATGTCTAGCCTCTGCTGTGCGCTCCGAGGCAACCTCTGGGTCGCTTCATCTGTAATCTTTTGTGATGTGTAATATGCATGATTTCATTTGATCTGAAAAATGCCAGGTGGTGCAGTGGATAGAGCACTGGACTTGTAGTCAGGAAGACCTGAGTTCAAATCCAGCCTCTGACACTTATTAGCTGTGTGACCCTGGGCAAGTCATTCCCTCTGTTTACCTCAGTTTCCTCCACTGTAGAATGGGGATCATAATAGCGCCTACCTCCCAAGGCTGTTGTGAGGATCAAATAAGAATAACAATTACAAAAAGCACTTAGCACAGCACCTGGCATACAGTAGGTACTATATAAATGCTTATTCTCTTTCTTCCCTTCCCTTGCTCCGTGGGACTAGGATGCTCTCTAAGGTTCTTTCCAGCCCTGAATCTATATTTTAGGTTCTGCCTCCTTTGGCATAGGAGTGTCCTATAGGGGAAGAGGTCGTGTCTCCATATTTTGGGGTAGAGTTTCCAGTTCATTATTTGTTTGACTTTGCAAATCAGAACCACTTCTCTCGGGCCAAGGTGGTGGGGAATCCCATTTGGCAATGGATGGAGGGGAATTATCTTGGATTTTAGTATTTTTGAGAAACTTTCTTCCCAAGAGACCACCAGGGCCCCCTTTTTTTTTTCTTAACATGGTACAGATGTGGGCAGGCCGGGTTGGTCAATGGGCCCGGTTAGAGGGATTTCTATTGTAATTACAAGATAGACACCTAATGGTCAAACAAGAATCAACAGCCTCTGCCGTCAAAGAACAGAATGGCTCAGGAAATGAATCAGAATCTCAGAGGTGAGGAGAGCTGAAAGATTTTGAGTTCAAAGGATCTTAGCAAGCATTTGATCCACAAGATTTTTAACCCTTTAATTCAGGAGGTTTTTAAAAAATATATTTCATTAAGTATATGTAAGTATATTTCATTAAGTATATTTCAATTCACTTGGTTTGCTTTAATCCTGTTTTATGCATTTAGAAATATTATTTAGAGAAGGGATCTATTGGCTGAAAAAAAGGTTCACGTCACACACACACACACACACACGTTAAGGGTATAAGCCTGCCTCTCTCTACAGATGAGAAAAATTGAGGGCCATGGAAGAAAAATAACTTGTTCGAGGTCACCAAGGTAACAGAATCAGGATTCTAAGGCCTCTGGTTCTCCAATTCCAAATCCAGGATACCTCAAAGGTCAAAGGATCAGAGATTTAGAACTGAAAGAAACCATCAAGTTCAACTTCTCCATTTTACAAATGAGAAAACTGTAGAACAGAAGAAGGTGCCTGACTTGTCCAGGGTCACACAGCTGGTCAGTGTCTGCAGCAGGCTGTCTCCAGCCTTCTATCCACTCGGTCACCCAGACTGTATCTGATCCGACCCATACCTTAAAGAATGATCCCAGGGCAGCTAGGTGGCACAGGGGATAGAGCTCTGGCCTTGGAGTCAGGAGGACCTGGGCTCAAACTTAACCCCACGTAACCCCAATTGGCTCACCAAAAAGACAAAAAAGAAAGACTAATCTCATTTCCAATATCCCTGACAAATAGCCATTCAGCCATTGCTTGAAGACCTCAAGAGGCAGCTACCTACCCAGTGAGGCACCCATTCCACTTTCAGACTTTAACAGTTACAAAGTTTTCTTCACGTCCAACTAAAAGCTGACTCTTTGTAATACTCCACTGGTCCCAATTCTGACTTCTGGGGCCAAGCCAAACAGGTCTGCGCCCTCTTCCATACACCCATCCTTCATATACACAGGATCATAGCATTTAGGACTGGAAAGAAACTTAGGGTCTAATGCCCTAATTTTTATAGAGCAAGAGAAATAATTTTCATTCATTCAATAAACATTTATTAAATGCCTACTATGTTCCAGGCATCATACTAAGCACTTGAGGACACACAAAAAAAGGCAAAAGACATTCCCTGCCCTCAAGGAGCTTACAATCTTATGGGGGAGACAACAGGTAAACAAATATATACAAAGTAAGGATGAATATATATAGGATAAACAGGAAGTAATTAACAGAGGAAAGGCACAGCAGGTTAATAGGGGTAGCACTGCAAAGTTTCAAACTGCTCTTCTGACTCCAAAGTTAATACTCCCTTCCATTCCCCACTCTGGCTATCATACCTACATAAATCTTCTCTCCTTCACGTTTTCATTGCAAGAATAGCATTCCCAGGTCCAGGGTGGGACTGACTCATCCAGACGGTAGGAAGGCATTTGCTTGGTAACAGGAGTGGGGATTCTCTTATGTTATTTGCACATTTCAAGGGTCAAAGAAAAATATGTTGGCCTGAATCCCTTACGGAGCCTTGCCCAGCATCCTGACATGGTGGGGATTTCCCCCGCATTTCTTGGCGGCCTTTTCTTTCTCAATATAATCAACCGTGAAGTGATCTGCGGTAGGAAAGGGACCTTGGGGTTAAGAGGGTTTAATTCCACAGGCAGGCCCCGCCTGGCCTGAAATAGCTTCTGTGAAAATGTGGCAATAGTTGTATTGATTTATCATTAGGGGGTACTTTGGAACATGACGTGACAATAGAGCTTCTTGTGGTGGGGTCTGCTCGGGATGTATTTAAGTTGTTCCCAGATGACGTTGGTCAAGGAGGGGCACCGTGACTGTGTGTTCTTGGACCGTCTTCCCCACGGCACGTTTCTGAGGGTGGAGATGGAATGCTGAGCTGGAGGTTTCTCTTCCCACCCTCCCTGACCGCTCACTGAGGCTTACTACATTCTGCCTCTTCCCCGAAATTGCCCTTCTGTGCCAGTCCACCGTCTTTTCCTTTGATACCCCCTAGAGGTTGCCTGGTAGCCAGGGATGCCATGCCCTGCAACTGTGGGTCACATGTACCCCAACATCTGGACCCTCCAAACTCATGCTAAACTAGCCTGAACCCAAACAGGATGATGGGTCGATGATAGACAAATCGTGTCTAGTGTGTCGCAGTGGAAAGAACGCTGGATTTGGAGTTAGAGGACCCAGGTTTGAATCCTGGCTCTGCCACTTGCCTGTGCCAGCTTGGGCAAGTCACCTGACTTCCTAAGCCTCAGTTTCCTCGTCTGTAAAATGGAGGCAGTTTCTGAGGGCCTCTGTAGCTGAAGATCTATGATCCTATAATCACCTTTCTCCACTGCACTACAACAAAAAGGAGTTTGACTTTTTTTTAGCTTATAAAGTCATATTTTTTTCTATTAACTCTCCTACCTTCTTAAGCAGCTAGGTGATGCCACAGTACGTGGAGGCTGAGCCTAAAGTCAGGAAGATCTGACCTCAAACTGAAGCACTGATTAGTCGGTCACTTAGCCAATGACTGCCTCAGTTTCCTCATCTGTAAAATGGGACTAACAATAGCACCTACTTCTCAGGGTTGCCGTAAGGGTCACATGAGATAGCTTCTGTAAAGGGCTTAGCACAGTACCTGGAAATTCAATTCAATTATCATTTGTTAAGCACCTACTATGTGCCACACAGCAGGTGCTTAATAAATGCTTATTTCCTTCCTTCTTTCCTATTCAGGGAGGCTGAGGCTAGTGGGCAGCTCGAGCTTGGGAGTTCAGAACTTTGGTAGATTGAGCGTCCCGCTCAGGCCAGAACTGTGAACCCTTGGGAACAGAGTGCCTCAAGGCTGCCTAGGGAGAGGTGAGACCACTCAGGTTGGTAACAGAGCCCACCAGAGCCCACGCTATACTTCGTGAAATGCTATGACTCCAAGGCCCCTCTTGACTTCTCCATGAACCATGGGAGACACAATCTCCCACGATGCCATCACACTGAGCAGCTCTAAATGTGAACTCAAATCCATTTCTTTCCTGGGAGAAAAAAAATCGGCCACGCCAGGGATGGACTAGAGGGGCCTTTGGGAACCTGGTTAAGCATAAGATGCGTAAGTGCATAAGGTGAAAAGATGAAAAACTCCCAAAGAGTTTTTTTATCAATCAATATCAATTTTTATCAGTTTTATCAATCAATAATTTATCAATTAATAAACGAGTGAGTTGTCTGATGTTGTGGAGGATATAGAAGCAGCAAAAGACATTCCCTGCCCTCATCGAACAGAGGGTCTAGTAAGGCATGCAAGTGTAAGACACAGAAAATAATTAGAACACAGGGCAAGGTGGCACATTTGCTACGAAATCAATATACGGGCCACACTTTTTCTCCAGATCTGGCTCGTAGAAAACCTGCATGCAGCCTAAAATCAATGTTATTTTCCAGTCTACTGCCACTTTTTTTTCTTTCCAAGGAGATTTCATTTGGGGGGGGGGGTGTATGTGTGGCTTATATTTGGATCAATATGGTAAAGCACTAAATTGTATGCAATTTATGTACAATTGGGGCAACTAGGTAGCAAAGTGGATAGAGTGCCAGGCCTGGAGTCAGGAAGAGTCACCATCCTGAGTTCAAATCTGGCCTCAGACACTTAACTAGCTGTGTGACCCTGGGCAAGTCACTTCACCCTGTCTGCCTCAGTTTCCTCATCTGTAAAATGAGCTGGAGAAGGAAATGGCAAACCCCTCCAGTATCTCTACCAAGAAAACTCCAAATGGGGTCGTGAGTTGAGACAACTGAAATTACTGAACAACAATAAGTATGCTGTTAGAGCTGGGGGTGTCTCACAGTGTTAACAATTCGTTTGGGAAAAAGGAACAGACAGTGTGGTTCCATTGGATTGAAGATCAGCTACGAAAAAAAAAGAGGATTCAGGTTTGAGCCCCAGCTTGGAAAAAAAGAAAGAAACACGTACTCGATAACCACCTATTACATCCCAGACACTGCAATGAGTGCTTTACAGATAGTATCTCATGATCCTCACAACCACCACCCTGGAAGATAGCTGCTACTGTCCCATTTTACAGTTTAAGAAACTGAGGCAGAAGTAAACGATTGCCCAAGGTTACCCAGCTAGTAAGTATCTGAGGTCGGATTTGAACGCCCGGATCTCGGGCCCATTGCTCTATCCACTACTCTGAGCCTCAGTTTCCTCATTTGTACAATAAGGGGATTGGTCCAGATAACTTTTAAGGCTTCTTCTAGCTCTAAGTCAAAGCTCTGGATTTTAGGATCATCGAGGATCTGCCTCAGACCCCGGTATCCCCACTACAACAATGGTTCCTGCATTATGAAAAAGCGTGGCACAGTGGGGGTAAAATAGCTAGATTTGGGGTCACAATTTGTTATTCATTTGTGTCTGACTCTCTCTGACCCCATTTGGGGTTTTCTTGGCAGAGATACTGGAGTGGTTTGTCATTTCCTTCTCCAGCTCATTTTACAGATGAGGAAACTGAGGCAAACAAGGTTAAGTGACTTGCCCAGGGTCACACAGCTAGGAAGTGTCTGAGTCCAGGGAAGACGAGTCTTCCGGCCTCCAGGCCTAGTGCTCTATCCACTACACCACCTAGCTGACCCTTAGAGTCACAGGGCCTGGGTTCAAAGCCCAGCTCTGCCATGTACCAGCTGTGGGACCTTGCTTGGGTAAGTCACAGCCTCTACAGGTTTTAGTTTTCTTACCTGGAAAACAAGGTGGTTGGACTTGATAGATGGCTTCTGAAATCCTCTTTTGATTCTAGATCTAGGATTCTGTGGTCTGCAGTGCTGGGCCAATTAGGGAGACTGTATGCTGGGTTGACCCACAAAAAAAAATCATATATCCAATGACCTAGGCTCTGGGTAATTTGCTCTTTGTGGGTGTTTTCTGTCAGGTAGGGAGCAGAAGTGACCTTTCACCTCTGGAAGGCTGGCCTGATTACCTGGAAGCAGGGGTTCCCACCTAGCTTGTTTTGGTATTTTTTTGGTTGGGGGAGGGTGACCAATACTGGTTAGATGTTAGTATAGACAGGGAAAGCACAGCTCACAGGCCAGCTAACCTGCGATAGATGGTATATGGAGGGGAATAACAGAAAACAGACTGGAAAAGGAGCAGAAGGCAGATTGTAGGGGGCCCTAAATGCCAGGCATTTTGTTCACACTAAATACAGAGCTGGCCTTTTTGTCAGGAAGATCTGGGTTCGGATCCTGCTTCCGGCACACAGATGACAGGGGCTCTGGTTTGGGAGATTCATGCTGTCTTCCTGTAGCTTACAGAAAGATAGCAATTCACTGCGTTGGTACCCAACAAGAAAGTTTAATTAGCTGGGTGTAGTACACAGATCACCCACCAGATGACACTCTACTCAAGCCATCAGCCCAGGTGTTATGAGATGCTCTGGGCTACAGTATCCTGAGTGACCACCCAAGGGCAGTCAGCCTGCAGCCTAAGCTACTTAATTAACCCCTTCCCCTGCTGGCCCAGGCCCAATCTCAACTCTGGGATAAAATAAAATATTGTTCCAAATTAATATGAAATCAACTGTCTCTCTAACTCTGAGCCTGTGAAATATTTCATTCTCAAAAGTCACATCCTAATACTTTCATTGACTTGGGATATTTTGGCCATACGGTGTTCACACGGATTTTTAATGAGGTGGAAATAAATGCAAAAGAAAATAAATACATAAACTCACTTTGTTCCACCCTCCCCCTCCCAGTTCCTCTACATGGACGGGAAACCTTCCCAATCCACGCATGCCTGAGACCCTTTTCCTCTTCTGCCAAGAATGGAAGAGATGTGTAAAAAGGTCTGTGAACCCAGAGCAAAGGGACAGTTGGAAGCCCATCGCCCAAAGCCCATGGAGTCAGATAAAGTTGAGTTCAAGTCTTGGCTAAGGATTACGGGGCCATGGTCAAATTCCTTAGCTTTAGCATTTCCTCGCCTGTAAGATGCAGGTAATAACACTTGTACTACCCGCCCCAGAGGATATTTGTGAGGAAAGAGCTTCATAAATCATAAACCATTCTATGCACTTGAAATATTGCTAGTCCCATTTCTGACACTAATTTGATATGTGACTTTAAGCAGGTCATTTTTACTACTTCTGGGTCTCAGTTCTCTCATCTGAAATATGACAGGTCCCAATCCAGGTGCTCTCTACAGGTGTCCTTCTGCTCTGACATCCTTTTAATTCTAGAGGTGAGAATCTGGGAGGGCTTGGCATTTCAGAATGGGAAGGCCAGGTCCTGGTTACCTGAGAACCTGGTGTTAGCCCACCTGCCCTTTTGTTCCATTATTTACAGGTTCAGCTGGTCCAGGACCCTGCCACTGGGGGGACCTTTGTAGTGAAGGTAAGTGTAGCTCAGTAGCCTACCTCTCCCTCTTGGAATCCCCCACCCCCTTCCTGTTCTTCAGCATTTGATTCCATCACATGGAGCATCTAAGCCCAGCCAAGTTCCCCCTGAGCTGATTGGCCTTCCTACTCATTCCTAGGTCCCCATCCCCTGCCTCCCTTGAAGGATGCCCCACAGACAAAAAGTCAGTCAGTTAATAAGCCTTTATTAAACACTCACTATATACTAGGTACTATGCTAAGTTCTGGGAATACAAGGAAAGGCCAAGCACTGACCAATGGAGGTTCTACTCCCGGGCCTCCATTTTCTGGAGACCACACAAACAGGACACACCTTTCTGGGACCAAACTGTTCTGCAGCACCTTAATTTGCAAACAGGGCATGGAACCCACCATGAGCAGTCAGTTTCCCAAGGGCTAGAGCTTGAGCTTCCACTTCTAAAATTGTTCCTGCTTGCTATAGGAACTTGGCCTGATGGGTAGACAGCTCAAAATCAGATTCCAGCAGCAAGAAAGTGTGTCTGCAAGCTCTTACAGGGGAGGCCAACTAATGAGAATGTGCCCCAGCTACATCGCCTTTGATTCTAATCTTATTCAATTACATCCTTACATATTCATGTTTTCTTGGTCCCAGCTCGTTTGCCAGCCAACTTTTACCACTGCCGCACATTTCTGGGTGGCTGTTTCTGAGGCTGGGGTGACCCCAGAGTCCCCTGCCTTTCTGATGGGGTAATATTCTTTGAGTCCTGTCTCTCCTTGTTTTGAGCTGTCTTCCCTTCTTCCTAGAGTCTTCCCAAATGCCACGTAGAGACCTGGAACCGTCCAACCATCATCCCCAATGGCGTCCCCTACATGGCCAAGCTTCTTCGCTACTCTGTGAGTGAGGACTCCATCTTCTTGCACTTGGAGCACGTGCAGGGTAAGTGGGAGCCCTAGATCCAGGTCCATCTACCAGGGTTGCCTCTGCCAACCCAGAATCCTTCTCAGTGGCCTTTGAATTCCCTTCCCTTCTCCCTCTTCTTCATTCCTACTCTCTCCTCTTTCCCAAAAGGTATACCTAAAGGTAGGTAGCAGCAGTTCTCAAACTTTTTAGTCTCAGGACCGTTTTACACTCTTAAAAATTAAGGACCTCCTCAAAGAGTTTTTGTTTTTCTGGGTTATATCTATTGACATTTACCATATTAGAAATTCAAACATCTTGGTATGATTATGAGAAGAATTTTTACCTAATGGATAACATGAAATGGTCTCAGGAACCCTCAGGGATCCCTTGACCACCCTTGGAGAACTGCCTGCCTAAAGGATCCTGGCCCACAAGAAATACCTCCTCCAGGAGATCTGTCAGTGCCTACAATTCAATCTGTCAAATATTCATCCCTTTGGGCTAAGGCATTTGCTTCAATCTTACCTCTTTTAAAATGTTAAATACTAAGGAGGCCTCAATACCTTAATGTGGAGGAGAGACAGGAGGGTGGAAGGGCATTTTTATAGGGGGAAGGAGGGGAACAGGGTGGAAGGAAGGAAAGAAAGGAAGGAGGGAAGGAAGGAAGGAAGGAAGGAAGGAAGGAAGGAAGGAAGGAAGGAAGGAAGGAAGGAAGGAAGGAAGGAAGGAAGGAAGGAGGGAAGGAAGGAGGGAGGGAAGGAGAGAAGGAAGGAAGGAAGGAAGGAAGGAGGGAAGGAAGGAGGGAAGGAAGAAAGGAAGGAAGGAAGGAAGGAGGGAAGGAAGGAAGGAAGGAAGGAAGGAAGGAAGGAAGGAAGGAAGGAAGGAAGGAAGGAAGGAAGGAAGGAAGGAGGAAGGAAGGAGGGAGGGAGGGAGGGAGGGAGGGAAGGAAGGAAGGAAGGAAGGAAGGAAGGAAGGAAGGAAGGAAAGAAAGAAAGAAGGAAGGCAGGCAGGCTTATTAAGCACTTACCATGTTCCAAACACAGGACCAACAGAATAAAATAATGTATACAAAGGTTTGCTTTTAAAACTCATGCAGCTCATCTAGCCATTCCAAAGGGCCACATACATGCTATTTTCATTGCTCTAAGCGCTAGGGATACAAATACAAAAAAAAGAGAAAGCTGTCCTCAAGGACCTTCTATTTTAACCATATTCTTGGGCCTGTAGTTGAATACTTCCTCCTTCATTCCCACTCCCTCTATGTCCCCCCTTTGAAGCCACTGAAGAGTCTACAATGCTGGAAGAAAGGGACCCAAGTGCCAGAGCCACTCTTTTCAGGCCTCTAGAACAAGAGCTGGAATTAGGTCCCTAGGGAGGAGTGAGCCCCAAACTTTAAGGTGCAGCCCATGTGGCCAGATGATGGTTTTACTCCTTATACCTGGTGACTGGCAGATTCTATCCTTTCTCAGTGGGCCAGAACCAGAGTTGGACATTTCCAGGGGAATGGAAGTGATGAGGTCTAGAGGTTTAGGGGTGCTGGGACCCTGAGATCACTACTCACGGGCCCTTGTCTCAATGAATTCAACCCAAATCTTCTTTCAGCCAGAGAAAAAGTTTATTAGAGATAAACCACATAGGCCAGGGGATGCCTGGCAAGCATGAAAAAGTCTCAGCGTTTAAATGGGGGCCAGGGTGGTTCTTATGTACACCAAAGTAACTCTGCATAAGGGATAAGGGTCTAGGTGCCTTAGGGAGAATTCTGATTGGAAAGTCAGAGAGACTGAATAGACAATGGGAATAGATAACGGAGGGACCTGGACGGAAGAAGTTTGAAAGGCATCTGAACAAGATCAAAAGGTGGGGCTAGGACTTTCAAAGGGAGATAAGGAGAGACAATAAGGAACCATTTGAGAGCAGAATAAGAAAAGCTTAAGGGTTTTCTGGGGCCAAATCCTTTTGGGGGCTGGGGCAAAAGTCTCAGCTTGGGCCCATAGAAGCTTTTTGAAGGCCAAGACTACTTTTTTGTTTTGTTTTTGTATCCCCAGCTCCTAGCATGGTACCTTGCACATACATAATAAATATTTAATCCATGCTTTTTGTTTTGTTTTCTTGTTTTGTTTTAGCTAGGCAATGGAGTTAAGCGACTTGCCCAGGGTCACACAGCTAGTAAGCGTTATGCATCTGAGGCTGGATCTGAACTCAAGTCCTCCTGATCCAGGGCCGGTGCTCTATCCACTGCACCACCTAGCTGTCCCTAATCCATGCTTTTTGGATTGGATGAACTTCAATGCCAGAAAGCAATAAGGTGGGGCAGCTAGGTGGCACAGTGGATAGAGCACTGCCCTAAAGTCAGGAGGACCTGAGTTCAAATTCAGCCTCAGACCAAACACTTGACACTTATTAGCTGTGTGACTCTGGGCAAGTCACTTAACCCCAATTGCCTAAAAATTAAAAAATTTTTTAAAAATTTTTTTAAAAGACTTCAAGAAAGCAATAAGGCCCCAATCTGTCTGTGGGAAAAAGTCCCACACTTTTTTTTTTCCTGGAAGGGCTGGAGCACCAAGAATGGCTTGCTGCTATCTAGAAACTCTTTCCAGTGACAAAACAGCATGGGAATTTGCTTGCCTATTCGGTGGGAATTGTGTCATGGGGACCAAATTTGCCTTTGTTCCCACAGACAGAGGCAGGCACCTCCTGGCCATCCATGCTCTGTCTCCACTAGGAGCCAATGGGATCAGGTGGGGTTGGGGTTGTCTGACTTTGTCTACTCATCCTGGGCTTTGCTGCCTCTTTCAATCAGCCCATCTCTAGTGCGCTTTTGCTGTAGGCAAGGTACTTTAATGTGTGTTCTCCATGCAAAGAGCAAGACCTGATTCCAGCTAACAAAAAGCCTCCAGGTCAGATAAGGAGATAAGACAAAACACACATGAAGAGCTAAAATTTGTACACTAAAGTACCGAACGAGTGAATGAATTACTGAAAAAAAAATTACGAAGCACTTACTATGTGCCAGGCACTGTGCTAAATGATGGAAAGATAAAGACTAGAAAAGAGATGTCCCCTGCCCTCAGGGGGCTTACATTCTAATAAGACAGGGGTTCTTAAACTGGAGGTCCATAGCCCCATAAAGGGTCTGTGAATAGATGTCAAGGAGTTCATGACCTTGGGTGGGAGGAAGAACCACAATCTTTATTTACACTAACTTCTAAATGAAAATTAGCATTTCCTTCAATTATGAACACAGACAATAAAACATCATTCTTAGAAAGGCTCCTAGCCTTTAGCATAAAGGTCAGGAACCTCTGAAATAGAACACATAATACAGGGGTGGGGTGAGCAGGAAAAAGGGTTTTCTGGGTATGTGAAAAGAGTTGGGGAGAGAAAGTGGGGGACAGGTAGCCCCATCAAGAGATGGCCAGTATGGATGGCTGGAAGGAAACATGGCAAGGGGCAGCCAGTAGATACAGTGTGCTAAAGGAATGTTATTAAGGGAATGGAGATCCACCTAGTACGGACCAGTAGGAGGAGGCTTTCTAGAGGAGGTGGAACTTAAGCTAGGTCTTGAAGGATGGATAAGATTCAGAGAGGCTGAGAAAAGTGGAGAGGCTGTTCTGGTGGTGAGCAAAAGTGAGGAGGTGGAAAAGTTTCTGACACATACAGGGGCTCAGTAAGCAGACCAGTCTGGCTGGTACAAAGGGTTTGAAGGGGAGTGGGAGAAGATA
The DNA here is from genome assembly GCF_003287225.1 of Phascolarctos cinereus. NCBI lineage: Eukaryota > Metazoa > Chordata > Mammalia > Diprotodontia > Phascolarctidae > Phascolarctos > Phascolarctos cinereus. Next base: position 227,454,437 of record NW_027555736.1, read on the forward strand.
AAGTTTGAGGGTAGCCCAAAAGATCTGCACTGCTGATGAAGGGATTTGGGGGCAGAGGGGCTGGGGGGCCAGTCGGGAATATCCACGACTTTACTCTCCTCTACTCCGCCTCTCCCATCACTCTCTCTTTGTTCCTTCTGCTTGGTTCAGGAGGAACTCTCTGGTCTCATCTCCTCTCTCAGCCTAGACCCCAGGGAATGGAAGCATCCAGCAACTTAACCCAGCAGAAGCCCAGCTCTACCCAGGGTGATCGCCGAGCGAAGGGGAAAGCTGGCCCTGGTCCCCCTGATACTGGTCTCCTGACTCCGGTTCCACTTCCCCAGAATCACACCCAACAGCTCAGCGTCGCAGCTGAGGCAGCACCCCAGCCCTCTGACATTTCATCAGGGGCTCAAGGCAGAGTTCCTGACCATCAGAAAGGGTTAAAGGATTTGAAGGATCCTGACCTGAACCCTGGAAGCAAGGTATCCAGTCCATCCAGGGAAATCCAGGTGTTCAGGTCCCATGGAATATCATCCTGTGAAGATGCTTTTGGAAGACACAAAATCAGGACAGATGTTCCTTCCTCTGAACAGGACCCTCTGGCCTCAGAAGATATTACCTCACCTTCTGGCCTAGTTCCAAAGGCCCTAAGAAGGGACGAGGCAGTGACCAGCCGCCCAGGTCGGGGCAGAGGTCGGTCCCATCAACAAGCCAGAAGGAGTACTAGGTGGAGTACCAACAGGGGGCCCCTGGGAGGTCTCTCCTGGATCCGGGAGGGGGCAGGCCGGGTACTAGAGGGTCATGGCACTGACCAGCACAAAGAGCTCCCAGGTCAGGACTGTCCACACGCCAACCGGGCCTGTCCAGGCCACAGGGGCGGAGCCTGGTGTGTGAAGGAAGAACAGGTCAAGCAGTGGGCAGCGGAGACCCTGGTGGCCCTTGAGGGTCTACATCAACAGGGTGTGCTATGCCGGGACCTCAACCCCAGGAACTTGCTGCTGGATACCACTGGTAGGCACTCCTTTGTCTGGGAGGGAGAGAGGTTAGGGGGTAAAATCACCCAGTTAAGTGGCTGAACCCCACCACCACCATCCTAGATGGCTACTCAGATGGGAGGGTAGTTATCCTTCAACTCAAAATCCTATCACAAGGAAGCAGCAGCTCCCAGGGTGAAGGTCAGCCAGCCCACCCCTCCCCTACACCCTTTTCCCAAACAAGTGACTCCCTTCATCCATCTTAGACTTTGTACTGGTAGGAGCTCAGTTGCCCAAAGACAGCTTGTAGGAATTTTCCTCTGCACTCCACCAGGGATCTCTGGGGGTCCCAAAGACCCTTTTGAGGTGCAGTAAAAATTATTTCATAATATTAAGAAGTTTTAATTTCTAATGTGGTAAGAATCAGTAGATATAACCCACATAAACAAAAGCTCTTCGTGGGGAGGTGGGGGAATCCTCATTTTTATGAATGTAAAGGCCAAAAAGTTTGTGAATCGCTGCTCTAGGACAATTAAGTGTCACTTTCGTACCTAGAAATACTGAAGGGATGTTTAACCCTTGCCCTTCATAGGGCAGGAATAATTAATGATGATGATAATACTTACATGGCACTTAAATTACATAATCGCCTATGATCCTTACAGCAACTCCGGGAGGTACTATTATCCTCATTGTACAGATGAGGAAACTGAGTCTGAGAGAGCTTACGTGACTTGCCTGGGGTCATACAGCTAGTACGTAGATGAGGTAGAATTTGAACTCAGGTTTTCTATACTCCCAGCCTAATACTCAGTGTACTGTGCCACCTAACTGCCTGCTCAGGAATGACTGAGAGGTCACTGGCCCCTAAATTTAGAGTTAGAAGAGAGCTCAAAGGCTTTCTGCTCCAATTGCCTCATGTAAAAATGAGGAAACTCAGGCCTGGAGAGGTTAAATGACTGGGATTTGAACCCGGGTCTTCTGACTCTATTGTATCGCATTACCCAACTGACTCACTGGTTTCCCTATTAAAAAAAAAAAAAGTCGCAGACGAAGGCATCCTTGACTCCAGCTGGAGATGTGTTCATTCACTGTAACTCACATTTATACAGTACTTTATGATTTACAAAGTGTTCTCTGCCCTCCCCTTCTCAAGAGCCCTGAAAGGAGGTAGTGTTAAGGGTGCCTCTCCCCATTTTACAGATGCAGAAATGAAAGTGCAGAGAGATTAAGTTATTTGTCCATACTCACAGACAGCTAGGAAATGGTGGGGGTGGGATGCAAATCCAGGTCTCCTCACCCCAAATCCAGTGATTTCCCCCACTGCATCATGCTGCAGTTCCTAATGATCTTAACTGGTCTCCCTCTCTCTCCTTCCCTCCCTCCTTCCTTTCCTTCCCTCCCTCCCTTTATTCCTTTCTTCCTCCCTTCTTTCCTCCCTCCCTTTCCTTCATTTCTTCCTTCCTCCCTTCTTTTCCTCCCTCCTTCCTTTCTTCCCTCCATTCCTTCCTTGCTTTCTTCTTTCCTCTCCCTTTCTTCTGTCCTCTCTTCCTTCCCTTCATTCCTCCCTCCCTTTATTCCTTTCTTCTTTCCTCCCTCCCTCTTTCTGTCATCCCTCCCTTCCCTTGCTTTCTTTCTTTTCCTCCTTCCTTCCTTTCTTCCCTCAATTCCTTCCTTGCTTTCTTCTTTCCTCCCTCCCTCTTTCTTCTGTCCTCCCTCCTTTCATCCCTTTTTTCCTCCCTCCCTCCCTCCCATTCTTCCTTCCTTGCTCCCTTTGAACCCCACCTTTCCTTTCTCCCCTCCTCCCCACTCAATTACCAACCCTCCCATCTTCCATTCTGCTCCAATGCTGGGGATAAAGGTCACATCCGTCTCACCTACTTTGGCCAGTGGACTGAAGTGGAGCCCCGGTACTGCAGTGAAGCTCTGGAAAACCTGTACAGTGCCCCAGGCAAGGAGACAGACTGGCCACCTTCACCGGGCCCCTCTGAATTAGACTGGGGAACTGGGGAAAGGGGACCTGGAAGAAGGGGAACTTGAATTTCCACAAGAGGCAGATCATCCTGCCATGATACCTTTGAGCCTCTCCAAAAGCTCCATGGGAAGAGTAATCCTTCCACCAAGGCATCGCCTTTGTCTATATCTCTCTCCCCTCTTTGGCAAGGCTGAAGAGACTAGGCATCTAGGAGTGGCCAGAGGGATGGGAAAGACGGTAGGCTGGGGATCGGGGTGGCAGAGGGGATGAGTGCTAATGGGTGAGGTCAGCGAGCCATGAAACGTAGACCTTAGAAGCCCAGGCGTAAAGGCGTTCTCTTGCCCCTGCAGAGGTGGGCGGGATTTCTGAGCTGACGGAAGCCTGTGATTGGTGGAGCTTTGGGTCTCTGCTGTATGAACTTCTAACTGGAATGGTAAGCTCAGCCCTCTATGAAAAGAGCTTTGGGATCGAGGTGAGAAGGGGTGGGAGGGCACAGTAAGCCCAGCATGAATTTCATTGCTTTTGGGGAGAACGAGGCCTTTGAGGATATTAGCATTAGAATGCCAATAGGATCATATATTTCAAACTGGAAGAGAGCTTTGAAATAACCTGCTCCAACTTGTAACCTCATTTCTTTCCTTTCCTTTTTTGGATGAATTACTATACTGATAGATCAAAGGAATGCTGCAGATATAATTTAATTAGATTTTAGCAAAACACTTGACCAAAGTGTCGCACCCTATCCTCCTGGAAAAGACGAAAAGATGTGAGCTGGACTAGAGCAGTTTGATTCTACATAAATTCATACCCTTTTGAAGAGAGAGCTCCAAAGAGTAGCTAGGTCAGCTAGGTAGTATAGTGGATAGGATTTGGAGTCAAGAAGACCCGAGTTCTAATCCTGTCTTAGATACTAGCCAGTTGTATGATCTTGGGCAAGTACTTCACCTCTCTCTGCCTTAGTCTCCTCATCTGAAAAATGGGGATAATAATAGCACTTACCTCCTCCCAGGGTTCTTATGAAGATCAAATGAGTTGCCATATATAAAGTTTAAAGAGTTATTTAAATACTGTTGTTGTTGTTATTATTACTAGAGAAGGGAACAAGCATTTATGAAGTGCCAGGCACTATGTTAAGAAGCACCTTGGAGATCCCTTCCAATGCCTAATATTCTGTGATTCCAGGCACTGCATTATTACTAGTGACCTACTTCTTTCATTTTGGGGCGGGGAGGTAATTGGGGTTAGGTGAGCCCGGGTGCTCTGTCTACTGCACCACTTAGCTGCTCCACCCGCCTGTCACTTAACGGTTCCAACTCGGGATCTCCATCAGAGCAGTTGCCTTCATGTTTTTACCTTTACTCCTTTGGTTCCAGGGTGCAGCCGTCTAACCTCTGACTTAGTGGCTCTCTAATCTACCTGAATTCCTTCCAGTACCTCTTTACTGGACCTTAAGATCTCTTTTTATTACCTAGACAGATTTTCCTCTAGAGCCAATAACAGTAACAGCCAGCATTTCTATAGTGCTTTAAGGTTTGCAAAGTGCTTTACAAATATTATCTCATTTGACCTTCACAATAACCCTGGGAAGTGGGTACTATTAATACCCCCATTTTACACTTGAAGAAACCAAGACAGACTGAGGTTAAATGACTTACTCAAGGTCACACAGCTAGTGATTGTCTGAGGATCTGAACTCAGGTCTTCCTGACTCCAGGTCCAGCACTCCAACCACTGTACCGCTTAGCTGCCCCTTTCTAGTTATTCCTCATTTTCTTGCCTTTTCTAAATGGCTAGGCAATGGGGTTAAGTGACTTGCCCAGGGTCACACAGTCAGTGTTATATGTGAGGCTGGATTTGAACTCAGGTCCTCCTGAATCCAGGGCCAGTACTCCATCCACTGCGCCACCTAGCTGTCCCTTTTCTTATTTTTTTTTAAGGCAATTGGGGTTACCCAGAGTCACACAGCTAGTAAGTATCAGAGGTCACATTTGAACTCAGGTCCTCACGATTCCAGGGACAGTGTTCTATGAACTGTGCCACCTAGCTGCCCCTAGAACCTAAGTTCTAATTTTGTTTTATTTATGACTTGTATTTATGACCTTGGGCAAGTCATTTAGTTTCTGAGGCAAATGAGTTTACTCATTTGTAAAGAAAGGGTGGAGGGGCGAGCTAGATGACCTCTAAGGTCTCTCCCAGCACTGGACCTAGAATCACCTCCCAACAGACCCAATTAGACTTCACAACTCTGCCCTCTGGGTCAGGGTTCTCTCCCCCATGCCTTTCTAGCGTGCCAATCAATTATGACATTAATATTTCTAAAGCCCATTAAAATAAAAAGCAAAGGTAATTTTGTTGTCAAATCTTTATAGTCCACAAGAAATCGAATGGAGGAGGAAAGAGGGTGGGAGAAACCATCCAGTGACACCACGAGACTTTTTTCTTGGTTTGCTGGACTGACATTAGTCTAACCCTGCCCATGATGAATGAAGATCTCTATGGTTTGGGAAAAAATAACCCTCAAGGAGAAAAAAACCTTAATCCCTCAAGGATTTTAGGAATTTGTCCTAAATTGTCCACCTTCTCTCTCCTCAGTCGCTGTCCCAGAACCACCCCTCTGGAATCCACGTGCACACTAGGCTCCATCTGCCTGAGTGGCTCAGTCGACCAGCTACATCCCTGCTCACTGAGGTACGAGCCGCCTTAGTTGGGGAGGAACAGTAGAAATGCACACAGGAAGATGGGGATGGACACAGAGACACAAGGGAAGAAGCTTTTCTATAGACAAGCCAGGCCTTGAGACTTATTGTCCTCAACTGGGCACCTACATGGGCGTGGTGTCTAGAGTTTGAGACTTGGAGTGAGTCTCAGACCTGTCTCAGACACTTATTTTCTAGGTGACCCTGAGGAAATCACGCAAGCTCTCCCAGTTACAATTTCCTCATCCGTAATACTGGGATAATAATAGTACCAACCTCACAGTGTTACTGTGAGGATCAAAAGAGATAATATACGAAAAGCATCATGCCAACCTGTGCTATATAAATGTTATTACTACTACTACTACCACCACCACCACCACCACTACTACCACTACCATTATTACAATGATGATGATAACTATTACTACTACTACTACCACCACCACTACATCACTGCTACCGATGCTACTAGGTGGTGGGATAGGAAAGGACAGATCTGGGATTTCTCAGGGAGATTCCAGATGGCAGGAAAGATTTGTGATTTTACTGGCCAAACAGCCTGGTAACTGGAATGGAGCCAGTGCAATAGAAAAAGGCTGTTGCCTCAGCAGGATATTAGGAGAAAATTCACTGACCTGATTTCTCATCCCGTTTCCTGGGAGATGTTTACTAGGTCAAAGATAGTGAGAAAAAGAAGAAAACCAGGCCGAGTACCTAGCAGCCTGCATATCTGAGAGGGGAGGAGGGACCTTCCATTCCTTGTCCCCAGATCCTGTAGAGGGCCTGGAGTTTCCATAGGTTCTCACTGGATACACTCAGAGCCTCAGTGCCCACGAAATGAGGGGAGGTGAGAGCAGGCAGAGATGAAGAGATGATGAAGATGGGCTTCAGGCACTAGCGGGGATGGGCACTGGGGCTCCGCTCATCTGACTGACTCCTGCCTTCTCCTCTTCAGCTGTTACAGTTTGATCCCGGCCGGCGCCTGGGTGCTGGAGGAGGAGGTGTCAACAAGCTCAAATCTCACCCATTTTTTAGCAACATCCAGTGGAACAAGCTGGTGGGATGAGGTCAATAGCGGGGAGGCAGAGAGCCTCCTGGAAGACCCAGGTTGGCTTTCTGGGCTAGCAGAGTCCACAGGAGAACTCCAGTCCAATGGGTCCAAGGCCTCAGCCTGAAACCCTGGGATTCCTCATGCCACCAAGTAGTCAAGCATTTGGTGGAGGAGCTGAATCCTGCATCCTGCATCCTGGAGGAGCACAGGCTTAGGTCTCTCTCTTAGGCCTTCGACTCCCCCCTCCCGTGAGTTTGTTTCACTTAAGGCCATGGCTACTCATTTCCCATTTCTCATTCCTACCCTGAAATGAACCCAGGCATGATAAGACAGACCCACAGGGAACCTTGAAATTGGAAAATATTGAAACTAATGTAACCTAACCTCTGCCACTTAGTGGGTGTGACATTGGGCAACTCACCACACTTCTCGAGCCTCAGTTTCCTCATCTGTAAAACAATAATTACCTTGCCTACCTCATAGAGTTATCATGAGGCTCAAAGGAGATTTGTGGGAAGGTGTTTTGTAACTGTACATCATTATATAAATATAAGCAATTACGATAATACACAAGGTGATTGTATTTCCAATTAGCCAAAGCAGAGGGAGGGGCGGTGAGGACTCCAGTATCCGAGGGATTCCTCAAGTCTAAATTTCCCTGCTCAAACCTCATGGACCTAGAGGGTGCCTTTCTCTGAGGTTGGTTAGCTTTGTGCTCTGGAACGCTGAGCTGTCAATAAACTGTTAAAATGGTGCAGAACTACTGACAGACCAGGTTGCCATCTTCAGCTGAGCCGTAGTAGTTCACCAAATGACCTACCGTATTTCACAGGTGTAATGGGAACCTTAAATTTTAGTGAGACCGTCCCAGCCCAGGAATTTCTTGGGAAACCTCCCTGAGGTACTTATCCACTGGCACAGGTGGTTGCAAGACAGGACTGTCTTAGCCAGACCGAAACCTCTCATGTTAGCCATTAGCTAAGTACAACTTGCTGGTCGGTGTTTTCCCAAAGTAGGCAGTGAGAGCAGACTGGAAAAATGAGTCTATGAAGGGCTTGGTGAGGAAAAAACAAACAACAAACCCTGGAATGATGCTTTTCCTTCCACTCCAGCCTCCCAATGCTGGCCTCCACTGTTCTAGTACAGCATGGCAATCTCGGAACAAATAGGAGAGGGGATGAGAAGAGATCAGGAGGAAGGGCTGTGGGGAGGATACACCCTGTGCTACTGGGAAAACGTGAAACACATGGTGCTGAAAGCCCTGGCCAGTAGTCTCCCTTACTTGGCCTCTCCCTCCCCAGGCACTGGGTCTCCACCCACCCAAGGCAGAGGAAAAGGAAGGGAAGGGAAGGGAAGGGAAGGGAAAAGGAAACGCTCCCTGGCAAAGTGTGCTCTGCAAGTGCAGAACCTGCTTCTTTGGAGGAATACAAGTTTGGTTTCCTGATTCCTACCAGTATCTCAAATGACAGGCAGTACCCAGAGCAGACAGCCTAGTTTGGGGGGCAGAGGGGGTAGTTGCTGGACTTGGGTTCAAATCTTGGCTCTGCCACTTGGCTCTTGAGGTTTTTTTTTTGCTAAGCAATGGGATGAAGTGACTTGCCCAGGGTCACACAGCTTGTAAGTGTTGTGTCTGAAGCCAGATTTGAATTCAGGTCTTCCTGAATCCAAGGCTGGTGCTCTATCGACTGTGCCATCTAGCTGCCCTTCTCAGGTTCTTCCGCTACAGAAATGAGGGAGCTCTAAGTCCCCAACTTGGTTATTTGTCCTTCCCATGTGATTCTGCATCCTAGTCTTGAGGTTCAAACTGATCTAAACCTGTTGTTTTAGCCAAGGCCAGGAGATGATGGGAGTTGGGTCTCTGAGGTCTAGGGATGGAGGGAGAGGATGTCAAACACATCTTTTCTGCCCCGAGGGTACTTCAGCTGGCCCCCTCTAGACAATAGTTCTATACTTAATTCCTGGTGTGGTGTGAACAGCCAGCATCTCTCCAAGTGTAACACTCAGATAAGAGTTATCTAGGATATTACTTGGGCAGTCTCCAGGGCACAGGACATAGGATAGCCTGGCCTATGCCTGACTGTGGCTCACACCCACCCCCCGCCCCCACCCAGCATGACCGCCACCCTTCCCCTCCAAATGTATGTTCCCAAATAAAACTTGTAGTTCCGCCAAGTGTCTTATTCATACAACAACCATCCCAACAGGGGAGACTGGGGAAGGATCCCCAGAATCAAACTCCATGGGGAAGGGAAAAGCTTCCACATATTACGGACGAGTGTTCTCGTCCCTGGGGACGAGAGGATAGTAATTCACAAGAACTAGGACGTGCAAAAACAACTTTGCTGCACGCCTGATATGTTTTAGCATAAGGATGGTCTGGGCTACTTCATTCCACAGAGGAAGCAAGTAAGTGCCGAGGATCTCGGATTTGCAGTCAAAGAGCCTGGGTTCAAATTCTGGCTCTGCTTACCATGTATGATCTCTGGGTTTGTCTTCTCACTTTATACTTGACAAGACGATCTCTAGGTTCCCTCTGGTTCTAATTTCCTGAGATGCCAATAGACTCATGAGAAGTAAAAATGAGTGAAAAGGCCTGGAAACTGTAGGCATTATTATTCTTCCAAATCAATGGCCCTAGAGGTAGCTAACCACAGTCAGTGACAGATAATCCAGGAAAGTTGAGGGTGTGTGCAAATCTGGTGTTTTCCCCTCCAAGGACAAGGGTGTTCACTTGGAGGCTGTCCTCAGTGACAGCTGGGGAGGCCCATTTAGCCAAAATGAACGTGGCTTAACGTTATGTGGAATTACCAAGTATTAATTAGCAAATGTAGTCATGAGACCAGCCACCTGATCCATAAGGGTAATTCAGTAACCCCCTTTCCATATCTGAGTCTAAGGCTACCCTCCAGGACACTGCTCAGCCTTAAAAGGTCTCATGGAGAATAAGCTCCTACTCTTGCTATACTGAGCTTCCGAATGGCAGACCTCTGGTGTGCTACTCCCTCTAAGCTAGTTTAGGGAAAGTGACTAGTGAAAAGCAGCAAATGCCTTTTTGAAAAGTAAAGAGAGACAGAAAGCAGTGGAGAGGAAGCTCTGGGACAGAAGGGAGGCACCGGCAATAATTTCAAGTGTGAAGCTCCTTTTCTTCTATAGGCAGCCAGTAGTATAGCTGTGGCTTCTGGCCAATCTGAGTACTGTAGTCAACTTACTCCAAAGGCATCAGGAGAAAAGTGAAAAAAAGACAGAATAGGCTGCGAACCTAAGGGCTAATGGTTCTTTTAAAAACTAGTAACCTTGCCTTTTATATGTAAACCGGAGGCCAGAAGTTAAGACACAGTTTGAGAACATTTCCCCTTTAATTTCTTTTAAAATTGGTTTCTTTAAATATTTTAATTACAAGTTCTGTATATTGGAGATAGAGTAGTAGACACTGCAGGCACTCAGTACTGGATTCCGCCCTCCTCACCCCTCTCATGCTGGGCCCTAATAAATGGCCCCCATGGTTCCAGCAGCCTCAGAACTAGGTATATTTGGATACATACTGATGGATTTCCAGTAGCCCTCACAATAGCAAGTATACACTGAAACATCTTCCAAGGGACCCCAATGATTTTTTGCCCACCAACACTGGGCAGTATTTTAAAGATGATTCCAGACATTTCATTATCTTACACTAACAACTCACAGCTGGCTTCTCACTAAGGTGGAGAACTTCAGGAAGTATACTATCCTCATCTTGGCCCTGTGTCGACACATGGAGGAGCCAACATTGCTTCCTCTCTCCTGCCAGCCCACTACACAAGACCAGAACTGGTCATGCTCAGAGCCCTCATCTGTTCACATACGGCAGAAAGATCAATCTGAACTTCAAATACAAGTCCAGAAAAACAATGCAGCAACACTTTACTAGAGACCTTCCATCAATCTCAACCAAATTCTACCTCCACTGACTCCAAGGTGCAGCTGTTCCACTTCCACCCGAGAATGAAGATGCTTCTAAACCCACCCCTTTGCTGGTATGATTGCTAGGAACTCATAGAGAAAGGCAGGTGAGCACAGCAGGACTGTGCATGGTTGTGCAGAGACGGGCCTTTCTGGGGATAAGACCCATGGTCTAAGTGCAAAACTGATGCACTCTCACCTCTGGAGACAAGAGTATCTCAAGCTGATGTCTTTTGAGCCAGTTCACATTCCCCGCCTCCCCCCCCCCCAAAACCTCAGGCCACCTGGGTTGTGCTTCCCAAAGAGGTAGAAGAGGCATTTTAAAGCCAACCAAGGCTACCTAAGTAGGAAGGTGCCCTTTAATAAACAAAGCAGTACTCCTCCCCCTGTATTTGAGTAAAGAAACTGCACAGGGTCCAGGGTTGGAAAGATCAGAGCCAGGGCTATATAGCTTCGTAATGCTGGGGGCCAGGATCTTCTTCCTGCACCACTGAGGATGTTGGATTTGTGAAAACTGGGCAGGTGTAAGACAGAGGAGGTACAATTTATCTAGCAGTTTTTCTATTATATGCTGCCATAGTGAAAAAGCAAAATCATCTCTGGGGAGGATACATGGAAGAAAGGCTAAGATATTAACGAGGCTCCATCAATACTCTCTCTCTCTCCCCCCCCCCTTTGAGCATAATAAGGAAGTAAGAACATTCGTGTAAGACAAAGGCAGTGGAGAGAGTGACAGGAACGCTCTAAAAGGAGCTGTAGCTGCTGGTCGCCTAGTGCTCTGGCTTCCCTTAGGCCAGCAGCACACGGAGCTGTCTCCCGCCCAGCTGATCCAGGTACGCATGACGGAGTAGGGGAAGACAGGTTTTCAGTCTCTGTGAGCTGGAGCTTTAGGGAATACGATTTTCCCTAAAGGTCAAGTAGCAGGACACGAGGATCCTCCACTGCTGCCTTGATTTTTCGAAGGAAAATCACTGCCTCTCTGCCATCAATCAGTCGGTGGTCATAAGTCAACGCTACATACATCATGGGCCGCACTTCCACCTACAGAGAAGAGACAGAGGGACAATCTTTTCTGTACTGTATGGGTACATGAGGAAGAAACAGATCCGAAGACCCAGTTCTGATGGCAATGCCCTCCAGAATTTTCCTTTTTGTGCATTTTGGGTTCTTCCTACAGTAAGCTGCCCCTAAGATGGGAAACCTCACTCAGTGACAATGTTCTTTGACAAAGGACACTGAAATCTTCACATACTCTTCTCTCTCCTACGAACTCTCCTGCAGGCCAGAGGAGACCCTTCTGCAATCCAGGGAATCCTGAACGTTCTCCTTAATGTAATCCTTAAGGCTATCTTCTTAGACACTATCTCCTTTCCCTTCCACCTAACCAAACCTCACCCACATTTTGAGGCCCAGCTCATGATCCACCTCCTCCACTAAGCTTTTCCCAATCTACAGCAGCACCCAATAATCTCCTATAACACACAATTTAATCAAATCATTTTGGCTTTTACAGGTTCCCAATTTCAAGTTCTCATCTCTCAACTAGACTGTAAGAAGGGACCCTGTCCGTTCCCATTCCTCCATAGTGCCACGAGGCCACAGGTTCCCCACTCATGGAGCACATTACTAAGTAGAGCGTAAGATTCAAATACCTTCTGGCTGACCTCCGATGAAGGAGCATCACTTCTCCCATAGTTCCTGGAACCAAGCAGGAATTGTGGTGAAGCTGCTACAAAGCTCTATCAGTAGATCTCAACTAGACAAAGGCTGGATCTCTCTCTAAATCAGGTTCTACCAAACAAGTTACACCCTGCAACTAGTCTTTATGGCACAGGACAAGCAATATCACCAAAAGATCTCACATTGTAGCAGTTCCTACCTTGCCTCCAATAGCAACAGGCCTATCAAAAATGGCGTGCATGCCCAGGATGGCTGACTGAGGGGGGTTGATGATTGGGGTCCCAAAGAGGGAGCCAAAGACTCCTCCATTACTGATTGTGAAAGTGCCACCATCCATATCTTCTATGGCAAGCTCATTCTTTCGGGCCTGAAAAAGACAAGTTTCAAAATCTATTTAGACTGTACCTCTTCACAAGCTGAAGAAATAAAACCTGGGTCCTTGTTTTACTGGGGGATTCAATCATGTTCTAATCAGACACTGAGGACCTGGCTCAATTTCTAAGTTTTTCAACTGAGATGGACTTAAAAAGCTTCTCTTAAAGCAGAGGCTCAGAACAAAGAGTTTCACCTAGAAGTTCAAACTAAAATGACACCCCATGACAAGGGGCTCTTCTGCCTTTGCACCGCACCCCCTCCCCTTTCACTCTACCTTCAAGTCACCAGAAAGACTTTGGCTTTGGCTCCTGGTCGTACCAACGAACCTAAGTCAAGTAAGCTGGTGGTGGGGATCTTCTGCTTTTGCTGCCCTCCTTCTTAACTTTCCCAGTAATCTGTGTTTGCATTTCTTCATTAAATTTTACCTTCTCTCCCAGCTCATTTATGGCTCGTTCGATGTCTGCAAAATTCATAGTTTCCACATTCCTAACAACTGGTACCACAAGTCCCTGTAGGGAGTAAAGCACTGTTTTACAGAGTGAATAAAAACGTATTCTTTGTACTTATTGACCTTTGTATACAACACCTTTCCTTTGAGGAGCAGGAGATATTTTCATAATGGTAATTCATGAAAACTACTGGAAAAAGCTTTTAGACGTAGGAAAATAAGACAACTGTCCAAATGAGTGATGGATCAGAATTCTTAATCTAGTTCCACTGATTCCAAGAAGGCCGACACCTTCCCTTAAAAGATGCATTGTTTTACTATCATCCACAGCATATGGAAATTCAGAAGGGTAGGAAGATCTGGCCTGATACAAAAAGGTGGAATCTAAACAAGGTCAGTCTCTTATACCAGGTCCCCTCACTCTTCAAAGAAAAAGAAAGTATCTTCTTCAAAGCAAATGTCTTCTAACCTCAGAGGCAATGCCATGGCCCCTAATACAGTAAACCCAATTTACATACCCGTGGAGTGGCCACAGCAACACTGATGTCGATATAATCTCTATACACCACCTCTTTGGTTGTGTCATCAATCACTGTGAGGGAAAAAGCAAAGTTTATACACATTCCCCAAAGCAGGGGATGAAGTGGGAATAAAGGAATGTTTGTAGGGCAAAGCTGATTTTTCCCCCTTCCTACTCCAATCAGTCACCATTATTCCATTTCTTGGGTGCCAACACTTTCTTTTTTTGCATCTTCCAACATTTCCTTAATACACTGCCAAGCACACAATATGTACTCAAATAAACCTTACAAACACTGCATGATTCTTCACTTTAGCAAAGGAATAAGAGTAGAATGCCTTAGTTTAAGAAGGAAAGAATCTGCCCTTCTTCCTAACCTGTTCAAGACCAAGAGGGCAGCCTGTCCACATTTCAAAATAAGAAGGAATGAAGACTTTACCAACTGAAAGCCACATCCGCTGTGTTTTTCGCTTATGAGCAGTGAGAGGAAGTCAAATGAATGTCTAGTCCTAAATGGTGTAGTGCATAGCATGCCAGGCCTGGAATCAGGAAGACTCATCTTCCTGAATTCAAATCTGCCTTAGACACTTACTAGCTATGTGACCTTGGGCAAGTCATTTAACCCTTGTTTGCCTCAGTTTCCTCATCTGTAAAATGAGCTGAAGAAGGAAATAGCAAACCACTCTTTTTTGCCAAAAACAATACAACAACAAAAAAAAACCCCCAACAAATGGGGTCATGAAGAGTCAGATACAACTGAAAAACAACTGAACAAAAAAGGGGCTCTTAAAAACAGCTGGGGGAAAAAAATCCATAGGTGGAAGAACTAAAACAGCACGCTCCTGGAAGGGAGAGACTCTTTCTCATCTGTCTTTGAATTTCTAATGCTTAACCTAGTGGAAAATTTGGGGGTGCTCATCAATTGAGGAACGGCTCATTAAGGGAACAGAGAAAGAAAGAAGCATTTACGTGGTGCCTACTATGCAACCAAGCACTGTGCTAAGTGCTTTTCAAAGATGATCTCATTTGATCTTCACAATCCTATGAGGCAGGTGCTGTTATTATCCCCTTTTTACAGGTAAGGAGAGCAAGGCAAACAGGTTAAATGACCTGCCCAAGGTCAAAGGGCAAGGACCTACATATGACAAAGTACATATAGGAGCATTTCCTCAACTGAGGAATGGCTGAAGGAGGGAATAGAAAAGGAGTGTCTGAGATCAAATTTGAACTCGTCTTCCTGGATCCAGGTCCAGGGCTCTATCCACTGCACCACTGCTTGCCTGAACAAACTATGCTATAGCAATACAACAGACTATTATTGCATCATAAGAAATAATGACGGGACTTGGGAAAACCTGGAAAGATTTGTGTGAAACGCAGAGTAAAGGGAGTAGAGCCAGAAACAATTTATACAATGACTATAACACTATAAACAAAAGTAACTTCCAAAGACTTACACATTTTGATCAGTGCAATTAGATTACCCATGATTGCAGAAGACTGATGAGTAAACACGTTATCTACCTCATGACTTCTGGGCAGTGAACTCAAGAAGAACAAGACATACACTTTCAGATATGCTCAAAGCATGGATGTTTTACTAGATTATAACTGCTGATTACAAAGAAGAGCTGTTTTTGTTGTACTGGGACAGAGGATATGGGATGCGGAAGAGTGAAGGCCCTCCCCCAAAGAAAGAGAAGAGCACCACTGGAGCATCTTTTCTAAAATGTACGTCGGAGAACAGAAGTTAGACTCAGATGAAGATAGATAACTTTGAAACATGCCGAATTTATTATATATATATTTTTAAAGTGAGCTGTTTATAACAGAGATTGGCAGTTTTACATATAATTCTTTTTTCTGTTTATGGTACAAAGAAGCCTTCATGTTAATTTGTGTTTATCAAGTTCAGAGTAATAAAAAGTAAAATTTTAAAAATGTTTTCACTAAGAAAACTGCATGGACTAGTCTTCTCAAAGCTGTTTACAATTCTTTGGGACCTCTGGATCCATTGATGGGTGATAAAAAGATTCCCATCTACCAGGGGGAAGAAAGCTATCTAAACGAGATGAAAAAAATGACTCTTCTTGTTGAAGCAAGACTTCTAAGGTGAAAATAAAAACAGGGTTTGATTCTGTTAAAGAATTGATGGATTCAAGTCTAAAAGCCAGAAGCAGCACCAAGACTCCTCCCAGTAAATCCATTCCAGAGAGATCGAAGTTTGCCATGGAATAAGTGTCATGTACAGAGGCCATTTGCTTTAACACTGAGGGTGGGGGAAGAATGCCCTTATGAGTTTCCTGCCTGAATGAGATAACCTGGGCATGAACAAGGCCTCCCAAGAGGCAGTTGGTAGAGCAGCAGATAAAGCACTGGGTCTACGGTCAGGAAGATCTGAGTTCAAATCTGCCCTCAGAGACACTGACTAGCTGTGTGATCCCAGGAAAGTCATTTAACCTTTGATTGCCTGAGTTTCCTCAACTGTATAATGGGGTAGCACCTACCTTGCAGAGTTGTTGTGAGGATCAAATAATATTTGTACAAGTGCTTAGCACGATGGCACACAGTACGTGCTATACAAATGTTTATTTTTTTCTCCCCCTCTGAGTTGCTTGCTGCCAGACCAACTCTTTGGAAATGAAATGGAAATGTTCTTTGGAACTGAAAAACATGTTCTCTGACTAATGGGAGAACTGACATGCAGGCTGAAACACATTATGCCACTGTTTTAAGAAGCTAAAAATGAGTGATAACAAGGAAGCTCTTACATAAAACATTTATTTTTCTATGCCAGTAAATAAAGACTTTTTTTCATTTTGGTATAGCCATCACGTGTGTATGTGTGCATCATGGCCCAACTGCACTCACCTGCATTCACCACTGGCTGCTCCTGTAAAGCAAAGGCAGAGGCCTTCACAAATGCTGACATGAAGCCTAGTTTCATGTTGTGTTTTTTCAGAAAACTTTCTTTGTGTCGGGCCCGCATGTCCTGGATGTTACTGCAAAAACACATTGTAAACACAAAGGAAGCATCATCTGCTGACTTTTACATTTCTTTACATACATTACACAGATAACTTCACATACAGATTAACATCTACTGAAGTCCTACTCCAGTGGCTCGTGGTGGCATGAAGCAGAACCTAGACTCCTGAAGTCAGGCTATTCAAGTGGAGCACAAGATAGAAAAGCTTTGGGTAGGGGCCTCAGAACTATCATTACTATCATCCAATGGCAAGCCTAACTAAATTCAGAGAGGCTCATCACCAGAATGTCGGCCACTAGGTTAGTCTTTCTGACCACAGTAACTCATGAAACCACCTACTAAAGCATCAGAGGGTTTATAATCTTTGTTGATGAAGACATCCCCACCAAGGAATCACAGATTTTTACTGAAATAAGAACAGATTAGGCAAGCATTCTACTAAAATTCCCAACTTCTCTAGGCTGCTCCCTTTAAACAAATTGTGAAATGGTTCACTAAAAGTCATCGTGATTAATATGTTCTAGTACAGTGCAAGGCAAGAAGGAATCAATGCCAATCTGCCTCTACTATACTGTAGACCCTTTAAAGGTCTCCCATCTTTTTTTTTTCAATTGTCCCAATTTTTAAAAAAAACATATTTAAGTTCCAAGCTGTTTCCCTCCTTCCTAACCCTGCACTAGAGAAGGCCAGCATCTGACAGATATAGATAGATAGATAGATAGATAGATAGATAGATAGATAGATAGATAGATAGATGTGAATACATAATTCCATGTCAATTCTCTTTCTCTCCTGCCATTTTTTCAAAAGTCATTTATAGCTTTTCACTGGCAGACAACATGACCAAAAGATCATAAGATATGTCTGTGGGCTAAGGACCCAGGCAGAAAAAAAAAACAGCTTTGTTAGAAAAATATTTTTCAAGGGCTCCAAAACTAGGGCATGATTTACATCTGTTATGTTCCTTATTCCTTTTTTGGCTAGGGCGTTAACTCACCAAATTGACAACCGGAGCACATATGCCCCTCCCTGTGTGAGCAAATTAACTCTCCATTCAAGGCCCTGTAAACCTCACCCAAAGCAGGCTGTGATCAAACCTGGGATGGCTATTAAAATGTGGTACCCTTCCAGGTGTCACACTGAATACAAATAAATATGTTCCCCACCTTTTCAGATTCATTGGTGCCCAACAAGCGGCAGGATATTTAAGAAACAGGGTTTTGTCTGATACAAAGCTTGGGACTTTCAGCTTTAGCCTTTCCCTTCTACCTAGGGGAAGCAGAACTTTCTGAGAAGCCTTTGGAAAACCATAGGATTTTATCCCCCTGCTTCCCCCTCCTCTCACAGGCATTATAAAGTCTGGGAAATGGTTTTTCCCCATAATTTTATCATTGAGATATCTGTATTTATCGGAATAGATTTCTGTGATGGAAATTGAATTTAGGTCTGTCTCTGCCCCAAAGCTTAGTTCTCTCTATGTAATAGGCCCAATATAATATTAAAGTGAAAGATAAGATATGACACAACTTTAACTTTCCCCTCCAGACCTTTTTGTCCTTGAAAAAGGAAGTTTTCCTAGGGGGGCTGATTGGGTTTACAATGTTTTCCTGAGCCTAACCTTATTTACTGCTAGGATTACCACCCTAAAGACATTACTGGTTCCCAAGACACAAGAGCTGCAGAAGAGGGAAAGAGAAGTGATAAACATCTTTGCTCTCAAACCTACCCAAATTCTATTGCCTTGGTCCATTAAGGAGTTTCTATTTCTGAGTCCTGACCCTTGGTAACAGAGGCTGAGGCAACTAGGGAGAGGAGTTGGTCTCAGAGAAGCCCCTTTTGAGTGAGGCAATGGCATAAACACCAAAGGCAATCAAACCAAACCAGATTACTAGATATACTAAGACCCCAGGTCATTGTAAAGTGACACCTCGATTAGCTACTGAAAAGAGCTAGACATACTGCATTTCCCCTTCTGTTTTGTCAACTCTATCTTTCACAGCCATAAATATTTACATGTTTTGTCTTAAGGAATTGGGTAGAATTTCAAAGTACAATTTAATTTATGTACAATTTAGCCTTAATGCACTGTAATACAAGCTGTTTTCCCTTCTAATCCATTACCCCAAGGTTCTTCTTTGCATCAAATGGACAGGAGAATATTCTTGTAGCTTATAAGAAAGAAAAAGCCCTCAGGCTCTGCCTCAACTCTTCCTGGTCATTAGAAGAAAAGTGACACTTTAGGAAATCTTAACATTGAAAGTGCTTGAACACACACCAGGGATATTTATTCATAAACTCCCTCTCTTCCTCAAAATCAAATTCCTTTGTGAAAAGTTGGATAATATTCCCTCCCAAATATTGATGAAGGGAAAGCAAAATGCTTACCAGGAACAGAGAAGCTGTCCTGATAAGCTGATCTCTCACAATCCTGAAAGGCAGGCCAACTTTTAATTTGTTAAGAGTTCACGTATAGGAACCAACAAGGGCCAGTTCTGAATTAGCAATAAGCAAATTCTATCTTTTTATTACGGAACACAGCTCTATATCCTATTTTGTAAAGTCTCTACCCCAATTTAGAGAAAACACATCAAGAAAGGGCCACACTTTCTAGCCCATATAAACTACTATTAGTAGACTGGGCACAGAAATGGGAAACAGCTTAACTCGGGAAGGAAGTTCCAAGGCACTTTTACTAACAATCACTTCACAGAATGACAAGATGTTAGACCTGAAGGGACTGTTCACTAGGTCTGGTATCAACAGAGTGTGCCGATACAGGGAATGCTAGCCACATTTTATTGGGAATGGATTGAAGGCCAAGGGGAACACAAACAAGAGTAGTTATACATTCTGGTTTGAAAGAAGCAACAGCTGATCATCTATTCGAGGTTCCTCATTTTACATATGAAGAAAAAAACCTGAAGAGGTGGCATGATCTATTCAAGGTCACATAGTCAGTGGAGAGCAGATATTACACAGGTTCAACTAGGTGGCAAAGTAAATAGAGTGCTGAACCTAGAGTCAGGAAGACCTGAGTTTAAATCTGACCTCAGACACTTACTAGCTGTATGATCCTGGACATATCACATAACTGTTTGTCTCAGTTTCCTCAAACCACTTCAATATCTTTGCCAAGAAAACCCCAAATAGGATTGAAAAGAGCCTGACACACCTGAAAAGCATTTAGTATTTTTTTCACTTTATAACACAACCTCAGTGTAGCAATGGCCTAATAAGCTAGTAACTCAGTCTCCCTCTCTCGGCTCAAATACACCTGCCACTATGAACACATTTAAAGAGATCTGCTGCTTTCTTATCTTCAAACTTGAAGAATCTGAGAGGCATACACAATGCTTGGAGAGTCAATCAGAAAAGGAAACAATCCATGGTTGGCTAAAAGAAACCTATTCTTCCTGATATTAATATTGGAATCTCTCCTAAGTATAGGACAATGACCATTGTTTCTACATTCTCCAAATACATAGAGATGGGGTTACAGTTCCTACCTCATATCAATCTCATTGAAAGTGGTCAGCATTGCACATGTATTTTGGGCCTCCTTTAGACGTTGAGCAATACGCTGTCGCATCCTGTTCATTTTCACCTAAAACAGAAAAGAGGGTGAGCCTAGAAAATCCTGGACTCTTGACATCAACTCTGATGCCAGTTTAGCTCAAAGTAGTATCCACATTGGAAAGCACAGGGGTGAAGAAATAAGTAGGAGGGCGTGATTCCACACAACAAAGGCCTTACTCTGCCCTTTTCAGTGGTGGTATTTTAAAGATAAGGAAACCTTACTTGTTTAGATTCACTTTTAAGTGTTTTCTAGCTCTGGGGCCCAGGAAATGGTTTGATTTTAAAATCAAACTCAAGTCATGCACAAGACCCAACTACTTGTGGAGAGAAGACATGCAAAGGAAATCAGACACCAGCACTGAAGGGGCAGTTTTTCTAGATGGTGCTGCCTTGTCGGGCAAGAAAACCCATCCTCTTTGCCCACATTTGAGGTTTTTGTCCTAGCTGACAGCAGCAGCAACAATTTATCAAATAGGGTGCTGGGCATCCCTGCTTAGCAGAAGCACTCCCTAAATCATCTCTCTCAAGCATCCAAGCTAACACTTCTAGAGGCCTTGCAAAATGATCACTCACAAAGAGTATGTCTTAGACAGTTAATTTCAACTTACTAGTTGTAAAGTGCTTAGCACGGCCTTGCACATAGTAGGCACCATATGAGTGTTAGCTATTATTTACCACTAATATGATAACAGGGACAAGAGAAGGGACTGGGCCTGTGATATCACTTGTACAAGGAACCTCTGAAAAGAGGAAACTCATACCAACTCAGGCAGAGCTTTCTCTGTAATGCAGTCTTGGGAGCTGCGTAGGGCAGCAGTGTCTACCTCAATAGAAAAGGTGTCATGTGAGAAAACCACATACTAACATTACCTCTTTTCTACTATATTTTTATTATGTTAAATATTTCCTAATTCCATTTTAATCAGGTTCTGCTAGGGAGGGTTGAGCAGTGTTTGACACCTTCGGCACAGAGCACTAGGAGGTTAAGTATCTTCCTTAGAGTCACACAGCCAGTAAGGACAGAGGCCAGACTGGATCCCAGAAGATCAGTTTTCCTAGCTTTGAGGCCAGTTCTCTATCTGCTATATTAGGCTGCCTCAAAATATATTAACAGCAGCCTTTATGGCGCTTTACAGTTTATCAAACACTTTTTTCATAATATGTATGTATTATTATAACTTCTGTAGATGAGAAAGCATGTTCAGATAAGAGTGACTTGCCCTAGGTCACCTTTAGTAAGTGCTGAGAACACGGTTAGAAACTAGGTCCTTCTGTTTCCAAGTTCATTGTTCTTTCCAACATACACATTACCTCTTAAGTGACTGGTTGTAGACCAGGGCTGGGCTGGGGTAGAAGTTAATGAAATATTTATGGGCAAAATTAACTTCACATTTGTAACTGGCTACAAGGCTGATCTGATCACTCCTCTCTGATATAGTACTCCTCAGCCAGTGTTTACAATCCTAAATAATTCTTCACATGCCTCCCCTTTGGTTTCCTCATTCCTGGAAAGTTGGTAGAAGAGCATGTAAGGCTCCTGAGAAATGAGGAAAACTGAACATGTTCTGTCAGCTTCTCATTGAGCTGGCTCACCATCCCATTAATCTTTGGTCTGGGAATTTAACTATTTTGTCCAAATTCAAAATGTATTTTGACATCAGTGAGAAGTTATGAGCTCTGGAAATATAAACAAAGCCTACATAATTACGGGTCCAACCTTCAGGAAGGCACAACCAAGGGGACAAATTTTGGGCAGGAGTTTCCTGAAGCAGGTTGATTTCGTTGTAGCAGTCTGGAAGCTGTCACTGCCATGCCACACCCCCCTCCTCAGTAGTGCTCTTACCACCCTAAACCTGGCATTCATTAGTCCGCAGCAGCTTACCCTATGTTCTGAACGCACACCTTTGCCAGCTCCTGGCTCTGCTGCTGAAACAGCAGCAGAGGGTTTTACTGCAGACACTGGAAATGGAGAAAAGGTACAAATAAATACATCAGGAAGGGAAATGACTTCTCCTGCTGCCTCTTCTGTCCTTGACAGCATCAAGTAGACTACAGGTGCTTAGTGAAAGTACCTAAGAATTCTGCCCCAAAATGCAGTGAAGGATCCCATCAGGCCTAAGTGACAGGAAGACCATCCAGAAGGAAGGACTCCTTGCAGATGTGGACAAAGCACTTACAAAAACGAGCACATGGAACTTGACGAACCACCTCTGCTTCTATTTCCATAGGAATGAGGAGCTGCTTACCAGGTTTGGTATCAACAGGCTGTGATGACACAGGTGGCACTGGGGGCATCTGAGTGGGTATAGATGCAGCAGGTGGGGGGGGGAGGAGAAGGAGCTGGAGCTGCTACAGGATCTGGTTTAGAGGCTGCAGCAGGGGGAGCTTCAGCTGGTTTGGCTTTAGCAGGAGCAGCTGAAAAAAAAAGGCTTCAATACACATACATAAAAAACTAAATGGCATGGGCATCAAAAAGTAAAGCCACAAACAGGACCTGCTGTTCTAAATTCTATTTCAATCACTCTTTCTTGAGTGCTTCTAGGTGTTACGTACTATAGCAGGTGGAGACATAAGGAGGTACAAGACATGTCCCCGGGGCAGCTAGGTGGAGCAGTGGATAGAGCACCGGCCCTGGATTCAGGAGGACCTGAGTTCAAATCTGACCTCAGACACATAACACTTACTAGCTGTGTGACCCTGGGCAAGTTACTTAACCCCACTGCCTAGCAAAAAAAAAAAAAAAAACATGTCCCTGCCCCCCAATAATCCCCCTACTACGTGTTCTAAATCAGGTTGCAGCCCAATGCAGTTATATTCCTATTGACACAAACATTCTCAGCTTCTACCTGGGAAAATGCATCTAAAAAATTAAAATCCATCCTTC
Organism: Phascolarctos cinereus; assembly: GCF_003287225.1. NCBI lineage: Eukaryota > Metazoa > Chordata > Mammalia > Diprotodontia > Phascolarctidae > Phascolarctos > Phascolarctos cinereus. The sequence continues at coordinate 227,477,532 of NW_027555736.1, forward strand.
CTTCCTAGGGCAGCTGATGGTACAGTAGAGAGAGGGGCCTAGAGTCAGAGAGATCTGAGTTCAAATCTGACCTGAGACACTCAATTTTAGCTGTGTGACCCTGGGAAAATCACTTAACCTCTGTCTCCTTCAGTTTCCTCATCAGTAAAATGGGCATAATAATAGCCCTTACCTCACAGGGTTGTTCTGAGGATCAAATGAAGCGGTAATGATAAGCCTTAGACAGTGCCCGGCTCACCGCAGCACAGCGAGTGCTACACAAACGTTAACTGTCATTACTACAGAGTGGCAGAGTGGGCAGCACCACGGGGCCAGAAGGCAGGAAGACACAAGTTCAGATAGGACCTAAGACACTTAGTAGCCACGTGACACTGGACAAGTTATCTAACCTCTGTCTGCCTCACCAGCTACATGCAAAGCCATGCACTCAGCGCATGACACCACATCATCCCTGGGCCTGTGCTCCCTGCACTGACCTGGCAGTCATCATGGCTATGGCCTCCTTGGTAGGAAGCCCCACCCTAGGCCCAGACCCATTTCTTTTAGTCTTGTTTCATCTTTCTGAAGCACATGTGACTTAGCTAGCTGGCTGTGAAGGCTGATGAAAGATAACCTCCACATCTTTCTGATGCCTGCCTACAACTTTTATGGCCTGAATCAGACTCTTAGAAACAAGTTTCTAAAAAGATTTATAGGACCATAGATTTTAGAACTAGAAAGGAGCTTAGAGGTCATTTAGGCCGGCCCTATCATTTTAGAAGTGAGGAAACTGAGGTCCAATTAAGTTAAGTGATGTGTTCATGGTCACAAAAGTAGTAACAGAGCTAGAATTTTAACGTAAGTCCTCTGGTTCCAAACTCGCACTTGTCAGTGGACTAAGTTCCTATATAATCCAAGTGACATTTAGAGTTTTCAGTTTACTTGCAAAGCAGGATGACTAGCACACCCAGAGCCAGTTTTAGCTACTTCCCAGGGTCTTTTTGACGATACCTCTCAGGTATCCCTAGGGAGCAGTTTTCTAGAATTCTAACATTATCAGTTTATAATGTCAAAGCTACTTTATATCTTGTTACCATAAGTGTCATGTCCACCAAAAAGTAAGAGGAGAAGCACTCTATCAACATTCTCTGTCTTTAAAATGTAACTATCCCTGTACAGCATAGGATGGACTGAAAAACAAACTCTGACATGCTCTGAACTCTTGGATCCAGCTACTATACAAAGTGCTACTTCTTACCTCTGGATCATCCTTTTTACTCTCTCTTGAAGAGATATAAGGTTTTGGAGGAGCTAGGTGGCAATACTTACTGTGTGACCCTAGGCAAGTCATTTAACCCCAATTGCCTCACCCCCCCCCCCAAAAAAAGAAAGACATAAGATGCAGAATGAAGAATGTGTACAGGCAAGGAGAGGGCACTTGGATGTGTTCTACTTCTTGACTATTGCTTATCTATCAGAGGCACTTGAAGTTCACATTGAATAAATGTTGCCACTCTTACTCCCTCACCTAAGGTGGCTGGAATGCCAAGGAGTTCTTATGAGGTGGGAGGGAATCAGTACTTTATTTTCAGTCCCATCTCCAAGGTGGTATGTTGGAGACCATGACAACAGGAGCTCCTTCCTTACCGCCAGTTTTCCTGAGAGTGAACAGAGGGGTTCCTCCTTCTACTCTTCCTCCATCAGGTACCAGGAGGGCTTCAATGACTCCACTTGCTGGTGATGGAACCTGCACAGATGTCTGGAAAAGGGAGATGGGTTGGGGGAAGAGTCAATTTTTATTCAGTACTAGAATCAAGTTAATTGTACAGACAACAGCAAGGCCAACACACAAAAGAGGTCAAAGACTTCCATTTTTCCTTACAAAGCAGTAACAAATCCAGAGTGTATTCCACAGAAAATACAATGGGGGAATCAGCACTTTCAGCTCTGACTCATCACTGTGCCACAAACTGCAGATACAGAACAAAAGCCAAATTTTCCCTGCCTTCAAGGAGCTTACATTCTATTGGGGTGGGAGGGAAGACAACAAAATAAGAGTAAAATACAAAAAAAATACTAAAAGTTGTGGGGGCCTGAGCATTAACCCTCAGGAAGGATCAGAAGAGCATTTACAAGAAGCTCAGGAGCAAGGTGCACATTCTATTTAACCTTGAGGGAAAAACTACGCACAATGTTGCAACAGGAATGGGAATCCCCTGTACCCAAGCAGGCCAGTTTGGCTGGAAAATGAGAGTGCTTACAGGATGATCTGGAGCCATAACGGAAGGTCTTTAAAAGCTGAAGTCTATATTCAACCTACAGGAATCAGGAGCTGCTGGGGGGCCTTTTGGAATAGAGGAAGGCTTTAAGAAGATCAATTTGGAAGCTGGCCAGGCCCACACCAAGAAAAACAAAAGCTATAAAACCATATAGACAACATACACCCTTTAAGAACATCTGACAGGCACACGATAAAAGTCAAAACCAGCCTTTGAAGATTTCCATTTTTAATACTGAGAACTTCTAAGAACTGTTGCACTTTGAAGTCAGGCCCAGCTTGAAAAAACAAAACAAAACAAAACCAACCCAACACCTACTCACAAACTCAACTATTCCCTTAACAGTGCCTTGGCTATTTTTCATTTCCTCTTTTGGCGACTTAAAGAACCAAGGGAAGAGAGACAAGAACAGACCCAACACACACTAAACCTACCTTGTCTGTTTCAATTTCACAAACCACTTCATCTTCTGAGACTGCGTCTCCAACAGCTGAAAAACAAGCACTTGTCTGTCAGAGGGAAAACTCTTAATAACCAGAGGAAATTTTTAAAAGCATATGTCTGACAACGCCATTTTCTGAAAAGGTCTGAAGAAAATATACAATAGACATAGGATCCTACTGACCAAGACACACTTGATTTACTTAGCTGGAGAAGTGTTTGCTACATGATACTTAGACACATGGAATAAAAAGGAGAGTACCAAATCTTACCTTTCTCCCACCTGACATCCCCCTCTGTGACAGACTCTGCAAATGCTGGCGTATTGACTGTAATAACATCATTCTCTAAATAAGGAGGAAAAAAAAGTCACATGAATAGCTGTCTTTTACCATAATTTAGTTTATATTTCACTCAAATTCCTCTCCCAAGAGGGCAAGGAACTCAGTTTAACTCACAAGTACTTACTGCACACTGCTGTAGTTCTGAAGAAGCGAACATTCAAGACGGAGTCATTTATGCTACAGAAAAAAAAAATTTTATAATTCCTTTAACTGGTATACTTCTTATTTTAAAAATCCTTTTTTTTGTTTTCATTTTTTGTAAAAGCATGTGTGTTCCTTCACAGTCAAATTCTACCCCAAACGAAGTTTGTTTCATCTGCTATAACAGCACTCAACATGTAACATACTCATATAAAATGCAAAGGAAACCAGACTGGTCTTATTTTTTCAAACGCCAGCCTGGACAACTCAGTCCCCCGGAGACTCACCAAAAGAATCCAGTTCTTTCTTTATTTTTTCATTTAAATTTCCTTTATCCAATCAAGTAGTATTTGTTCCATACTCACATATGGCAATGTACCAGACACTATGATAACGTAAGTTACATTATACTTATACATTTTAAAACAATAATATGCAGACCATAAATACTGCACTACATACCGCATATCTATGTTGTACCAACGAGTTCTACTAAAGAGGCCATGGAATTTTTTGTTTTAATGACATTACGATACCTGTCTGTAGTTTCACATTTTATTTCAAGTATCAGTACCCTGTGAGGTTCAACAATAGCAGACTGATTAGGGCCTGGACACTTGTGATGATCCTTTACGCAGTGTATCTTCTCTGGAAAACTGGTTTAAAGCCACCATAATACTTACTTGCCAAATATCCTCCTACCCACACCCTCAAGGCACTTGAATAAAAAGGGAAGAGGGAGATAGAGGAGAAGACCAGTATTTATAACTAAAGGTTAATCCAAGAATCATCTGGGTAGCTTTTCTCCAAGCTCTGCATGTGGGATCATAATATGTTAATACTCTGCCTATTCAGCATCCTAGAGCTCCAAAGATTAGTACAGAACTCGGCTTGCACTATACATTCTATAAATGCAATTGTGTTCAAAGCAACCAGATCGGTCTTCTTGTTCTCTTAAAGAACAGACTGGACTGACCCGAATCCTAAGAGGCTTTACTGAAGCTTTTTTTTTTCCACATAGCTTATTCCTCCATACCACTTTACTTTTAAGGGAAGAAAGCTATATTCAATTCCAACCCTTCTCAGAAACACCACTTTTGGTTATGAGGAGATTATGGTAAATGACGAACGTATACCCTTATGTTAGGTGTATTGGTACAATGTATTCAGAAGTGGACATTATTAAACTGGGCTTGATTTTTTTAAAATTGAACTTGGTATCTAGTAGGTGGGGTGTTCGTAAAACTTCTAGCAGAGCACAAACAAAACCAGCAAAGTGCTTATCTTTATAATAACACTTCAGAGCATCCTCTTTGGTACAGTTACTCCTAACAGTAGCCAAACAACTGTTTCTAAAAAGGTAAGATATGTTAAAATGCCAGCTCTTTGAGGGTAGGGACTGCCTTTCCTTTGGCTTTTATCTGTATGCCCAGTGCTTAACACGGTGTCTGTCACAGAGGGTGCATTTAATAAATCCTTGTTGCCTACCTGCTTGCCTTTGCACAAGTTAGAATGCATTTCCTTCTGATCTTGCAGAACCCCCAGTTTCCTGAATACATTGTGCACAAACATTTCACACAGTTTTACATTTCAAGCATTAGTTAAAACTAGCTGCCATCAAGAATAATTCTAAATCGGGGCAGCTAAGTGGCAAAGTGGCTAGAGCACTGGCCCTGGAGTCAATAGGACCTGACTTCAAATCTGGCCTCAGTCACCTGCGCTTACTAGCTACGTGACCCTGGACAAGTCACTTAACCCCATTGCCTAGCCAAAAAAATAAAAATAAAAGAATAATTCTAAATTCTCAAAGCAACAGTTATAATTTCTATGCCCAGAGGCCAAAAATTAAAAGCCCTCCTACACATCCTAAGGAGATCCACGCCTCCCACATAACACTTACACAATCTTTTTACTATAAAGGTAAGCCGGTCCCTGGCACAGAGAGATACCTGCAAGAAAAAAAAAATTAACTGAAAGTCTTAGCTTTTGCTTTATTACCTACTGAAAAATACTGGGGGATTCCTCTCTAATCCCTAAAATAGGGTAATATGATCAGCTTCAATCAGTGGTATACAATAGTTTTAAGCTATATCGGGGCCCTGGGGCCCTATTCCCTTAGGAATAAGCAGGCAATTTCTCCACTTATCTGATCCAAACCCCATTATCCTTTCTTCTACCACTTTGTAGCTTAGCTACTCTCAACAAGACAAGAACTCTTTCTGGAAGAAATCTAAGCTATCAACAAACTTATAGAAAAAATGCTCCAAATCACTAATAATTGGAGAAATACAAATTAGAGCAGTTGAGGTTCCACCTCATACCTATCAGATTGGAAAAGATGACAAAAAAAGGATAATTACTAAGGTTGGAGGGGCTTTGGGAAAATAGGCACACTAATGCACATGCTAGTAGAGCTGTGAATTGGTCTGGCCTTTCTGGAAAACCATTTGGAGATATGGCCAAAATGTCATTAAATTGTTTATACCTTCTGACTCAATGACACCACTACTAAGCCTCTAACTCAGGCAAAGCAAAGAAAGAAGAAAAGGACCCATGCCTACAAAATTAATTAAGCTCTTTTTGTAGTAGCAAACAATTGTAAATTAAGGAGGTTCCCATCTGTTGGAGAGTGACTAAACAAATTATGGTATATGGATATAATAGAATATCATTGTGTAAGAAATGACAAAAAGGACAGTTTCAGAGAAACCTGAGAAGGTCTACAGGAACTGATGCAGAGACAAGCAAGAAGAACCAGAACAATTTATCCAACAACAGTGTAAAGACAAAGACAGCTTTGAAAGACTTAAGAACTCTGATTGAAGCAAAGACTAATTACAACTCTAGAGGAATGATGAAGCATTGCTTGACAAAGGGATGAACTCAAGATGCAGAATAAGATATATGTTTGCAGACACAGCAAATGAAGGAATTCATTTTCAACTGTGAATATTTGTTACGAAAGCTTCTCCCAATCCCTCATACCTGCAATGCGAAGGAGTAGCAGTGTGAGGAGTGACAGGGATAGGGTAGCTTTAAAAAAAAAAAAAGAGGGGCACTGAGGCATCTTTTTTGTTTTTAATGCAAAGGGAGCAAAAGGAAAGCCAGAAAAAAAAACATATAGAAGCAGGACAATTTTGAAAACTACAAGTTGAACTTATATATGCTATATAACTTGCATATTTACATGACATATAAACTTTTTTAAAAAGTAAGCTGTACATAATATAAATCTTAAGTTTCTGTTCTAAAATGTACATAAAAATACCTATCTTATTTTGGTATTTCTGTTCAGAATGTAAAGAAAACAAAAAGAAAGACTAATCTTTTCCGCATCCCCAAATTGTTCTACAATCCAATCTTCTCCTTTTTGCCACTGATACTCTACATTATAATGAAGTATTAACAACCAACTACTTGAAAATTTGTGCAAAACTACTACTAATAAGAAAAATGATAAAACAACTCTAAGTTACCACATTAGATTACATCTATCAAAACAGCAAAGATGATAAAAAACGACAAAACTCAAGGTGGGTGGTAAACTCTAACTCACACTAACACACTGGTGGAGGAGTTGTGAATTAATATGACTATGAAAAAAAGCAATAAAGAATTATGTAACAAAAGTCACAAAACATTCATATACCCTTTGACCTAGAAATTTCACTTTTAGGTTTATGCCCTAAGGAGGTAAGAAAAAGGAAGAAAGGACTCATCTGTATAAAAATATTCACAACAGTATTTTTCCTTTTTTTCCAAGAAACTCTGAACTTAACACCACAAAAGATAAGTATTTCCATACACAAAATAGAATAGAAAGAGAATTGTACATAAAGATGCAAGTATATATTATGAAGAGTATTTTTCTTTTTAAGTCTAATAAATTCAACATGTTATTTTCAAAGCTGTCCTGCTTATGTGCTTCCTACTGACTTTAGTTCTGCTCTTTACTCACTTTTATAATGCTCTGATAACCCATTTTTCTTTTTTTTTTCAGTTTAATATCACCCTCCTCCCTACTCCCCCCAAAAAGCGAGAGAAAAATAACATCTCCGTTTCAGATATGTATAGACAAGCAAAACAAATCACCACACAGGCCATGTTTGAAAATGGATGTCTCATTCTGCACCCTTGAGTTCACCATCTATCAAGTTAGGTAATGTTTCAGCAACACTATTTTCTTTTAATTTTATTTTCAGTTCCAAATTCTCTCCACCCACTGAGAAGGCAGGAAAAAGAGACGTTACAAAAATGAACAGTCATGCAAAACAAATTCCAGAGTTAGCCATGGCCAAAAAGAAAGAAAAAATGTTTCCATTTGTACTCTGAGTCCACCAGCTTTCTAAATGGAAGTGGTTAGGGCTGTGTTTCATCATGAGTCCTAAATTGTGGTTGGTCATTGTTTTGATCAGTTACCAAGTCTTTCAAAATTGATTATCTTTCCAACATTGCTGTTGCTGTGTAAAGTGTTCTACTGGTTCTGCTTACCTCACTTTGCATCACGATGTTCACACGAGTCTTCCCAGCTTTTTCTACGACCATCTCCTTGAGCTAGTAACAGTACTGCTGGCTCAAAGGGTATTCGAGGTTTAATGACTTTTTGGGTGTAATTCCAAACTACTTTCCATAAGGGTTGGAGTAGTTCACGGCTCCACCAATAGTACATTAGTATATGTTTTCTGCACAGTCCCTCCAGCATGTCATTTTCCTTTTTCAACATCTTAGCCAGTATGATAGGTTCAAGGTGTTGCTTTAATTTGCTTTTCTCTAATTCTATGTGATTTAGAGCATTTTTTCATGAGACTATTGATAGCCTGAATTTCTTTCCCTGAAACTGCTTATTCATATCCTTCAACCTTTTACCAGTTGGGGAATGGTCTTTTTTTCCTTGTAAATTTGACTCAGTTCCTTATATATCTTACACATGAGATCTTTTCAAAGATTCATGAAAGCAGAATGAAAAAAGCAGAACCAAGAGAACAGTATATGCTGACCAAGTAAAGGAAGATAAGAGCAAACAGAAGCAGAAGTGTTGCCCTGCACAAGTGACTGTACATGGGTCTTCATTTCTTTTATCAAATCAGCAAATAATGGAAAGATACAGACATATGTGCTATTATTCCCAACCATTTTCTCATGTTTACAGGGTTTGGGGTTGTAGTTGTTTTCACTGTTCTTTGTTTTATTCTATGGTTGGTTTTTTTTTGGGGGGGGGACGACACTTTTTTTTAAAGTAGAGATATTCTATTCCAAAGTTGTCCTTCCACTGACATATTATTCTTATGTTGTATCATTTAGCCTATCCTGTTTTTCAGTCTATTAACATTTTACTTCTTGTCCTGGCTGAGGAGAAGAAAGACCCTGAAATGAGAAGTCTTCAATTTATGCTAGCTCTCTACAAATTCTACAAGGGGGTGAAAATGCAGTAACTCAACCACTACATTTTCTATAATAGCACATCTTAGAACAGCTTGAATGATTGAAGAAGCATGGTATGTTGGGAAAAATGCTGGATTTATGTATGATCCTAAAGACATCCCTTCCTTTGAAACCTTCTGGAGTTAGCCTGAAGGAACCCACAGTGACCCAAGATATATTTCCAGTCCATTCCACAAGTCCTTTCACTTCAGTATTTCATTTTCCATCTCACAATAGATGGAATGTTTACTGACAATAATTTTCAATAAATTCATGTGGAAAAACTGCTCATGTATCCTTAAACCTAATACATAAAGCACCTGGATTTACAGCTAGACTACTCTTAAGAGGAAGGGCAAAACTTACCAGGTAAAGAACGTCTCCCCAAAGGGCAGTTCCCCTGCGGAGAGAGAAAGCGAATCAAGAGATAAGATGGGAAAAATTCCACCTCCCCACCAACACACACACACACACACACACACACACACACACACACACACTCACTCACTCACACCCTGTCTCTCTCTCTCTCTCTCTCTCTCTCTCTCTCTATCCCACTTGATACAGACACAGACACCCCCCTCCCCCGAACCTATCCTAGTACTTGGGCAAAAAAAAAAAAAAAGGGGAGGAGGTTTACAAGGGCCCGGTGTGTGAAGAGTTTAAAGTGGAAAGGTTGGAGACTAGACCCATTATTCCACTAGTAGAGGAAGCTCCCTTACAAAACTCAAGTTTGCACCTTCTCTGCAGGCGCAGGAACCCAGGATCACAGAGCCAGCACATGTCAGAGAAGGGGCTTGAACCAAGGTCCTCCTAGCACGAGCTCTCTAGCTACTCTGCATATGATGCCCTTTTTTGAAAAGTGGCCTTTTCCAAAATTAAAAAAAAAATTAAAATCACCTTCACTCCCCGAAACTGGAACTCCCACCCTCAGGGAACAGACTGACCCTCGCTCCTCGCGGCTTCGGGGCGAAGCATTCTGTGCCCACACCTCCCCCCACCCCCAAACACTGGTCTTTGACTTCTCAGCATCCTCAGGGAGGGACCCCGCCGGGGCGTGGAGGTCACGGGGAGAGAACGGCAAGCCCGCCCCCGCCCAGTCTCCGCGACATTAATAATGCACAAGGCGGACATTAGCCCTGCCCTTTGGTCCCTTTCAGCTGGGGGGGCAGGGGGTAGGCTGTCTCGGTAAAGGTCACGAGCAGGAAAAGCGACCTGCCCTCGGTAGCTATCCCACGCCCGCCGGGGCGCAGCAGCAAGAGAAGGGCACTGAGGGAGGGCTGGCCGTAGGCGCACCGGAGCCTCGAGCCCGCACTCGGCCGGGGCGGGGTGTCCGGGGCGGAGACCGGGGAAGGTGTGGGACGCAAGGCCCCGCGCCCCGCCGGGCTCCTCTCCGACCCGGCGGACCGGCGGCTCTGAGCCGTGGCCCCGGCCTCTCCCGCGGCCTCCTCGTCCCGGTGCCCTTGGTGCCCGGGCCAGCCCCGCAGCCCGCCCCGCCCCGCCCTGCCCTCCAGCCTCCGTGGGCCTGCCCGGGCCCGTGCCGGGCGGCCTCGGCTCCGGCTCGCACCCGGCCCGGTTCCTACCTTCTGGAAGGCGAAGAGCGAGCGGCTGAATGCCCGGGACACGCAGCGCGACCGGGACAGCATCGCGATCCGGGCAGCCAAGCCTACGGCGGGCGGACACCGGATATAGGGCCCGGCAAGAGCCGGAAGCGCGGAGGGCGGTGCCACGTGAGCGCCGAGGAGGGGAGGCGAGGGTTATACCATTGCACCTCTTCGAGGGGGGGGGGCCGCCCAGGGACTGAGGCAGTAAAAGACCTTTCTTTTATCCCCCAGCGATTGAAGGCGGGCGCGGTCCCTTATTTACTTTTCAGTGTCCCTGGGTACCTAGCGCAGTGCGCTGCAAACAGTAGGCGCTTAATAAATGTTTTATGGACAAGATAACTGCAATACAATCCTAGCATAATTGCCTGAATAAATCATACCCTCCTTCACCTCTTCCTTTCACCAGGAATAAATCCCAAGGCAGCCTTTTGTGTGTTCACTTTTTAAGTCATGATATATGAGGAAAGGGGACAAGGGAAGTAGCTGGGAAAGTAGCTTACACAAGCTATTTGTGTTTCTGTCTTATCTCCCTACTAGACTGTTAGCTCTATCAGGGCAAGGACTCTGAACTAACTTTCTATCTCCCCCAGCATGCATTATAGCACCCTGCACACAGTCGGGTTTAATAAATATTAAATGAGTGAATAGCTCTCTCATTAATTTCTTACACAAATCTACTTTAATCAAATCAGGTTACCCATTATTGTTTGCTGCACATGTATGTTCACATGTTGAAGAATACCTTTGCTCATACCACTCTCCTTTCCTGCAAATGCCCTCCTGTTACTCTCTCCTTAACTAAATGCTGACTTTTCAAGGCTCTCTGAAGACAATGCCACCAATTTGGAACATATAACAAACATTAACTAAAAGTCATTTATATGCCAGGCTCCATGCTAAGTGCTAGAGATACAAAGAAAATGCATTGCATTGAGGCAGGAGAGTTCAGGATGAGAGCTGGAATATAGAGAATGTGGAGGTAGTAGAGTAAAATATCATATATGATACTTTGAACTTAACATTCCCCAAAGCAATACCCAGCACATGCTTTGAACGTGGTGGGCACCTGAATGTTTGGTAAATAAATGAACATGAAATTAAGTGAACTAGATTGTAAATGGCTTATGTCTCTTAACATATAGAGTACTTAGTATGGCACTGCATTCTAGAAATGCTTCCTGCTGCTGCTGCTGATGATGGAGTCTACTAGATGAAAAGATTTCAGGTTGGATGAGTCAGCTTAGAAGTATTTATAGTTCATTATCAACTTGTTTTCAGTCTAGCCCTACTCAAAAGCCAGAGGTACTTCCACTTTATGGAAAGCCATAGGTCATTGCTCACTTCCAGCTTATATCGATCAACATTTATCGAATACCTTCTATGTTCATGGCGTTGTGCTAGGTGGGAAATATAATATATGACAGTTCACAACTCGTGGCCCTTATAGTCTTAGCTGGGGAAATAAGCTGAGAACTATAATAGATAATGCAAGGCACTGAGTGAGGATACAAACAAGAATTGTTCAAGGAAGGAAAAGGAGATTAATAACTGTGATCAAGGTTCAGGTAAATAATGGATACTGCATGAAGGCAATGAAATTTGAGTTGACATTGAAAGATGGAGAGTTAAGTGGACAGGAAGAGATATGGCATTCTAAGTGAGGGAAACTGTAAGAAAAGGCACAGATTTGGCAATGTCCAATGTGTAGAAGAGAAATAATAAGTCGACTAATTTGACTAGAGAAGGTAGCTAGATAGCTCAATGGCTAGAGCTCTGGGCTCAGGAAGTCAGAAAGATCTGAGTTCAAGTATGGCATCAGACACTAGCTGTGTGACTTTGGGCAAGTCATTCAACCCTGTTTGCCTCAGTTTCTTCATCTGTAAAATTCACTGGAGAAGGAAATGGCAAACCAGTATCTTCACCAAGAAAACCCCATGGACAGTGTGGTTGGTGGGGTCATGAAGAGTCAGACATGACTGAACAACTACACAATAACAATGGAGGTTCTTGAATGCCATTTAAAGGAGTTCAGCCTTTATTCTGAAAACCGGAAAGCCATTCAAGGTTTTTGAGCATGATCAAAGTGATACTTTAAAAAGATTAAGCTAGTGGGGCTACACAGGATGAATTGGAGTGGAGAGAAACTGGAGGCAGGGAGATCATCCATTCATTCAACTGGTATTTATTAAGGCTTTACTATGTGTGAGGCCCTGTGCTTGGCACTGTGGATACAAAGATGAGGAAGGAGGCAATGCAATAGAGATAGGAGGTAGTAAAGACCTGATCCAGAGTGGCCGTGACAGGAATGGGAAGAAAGAGACAAAGCTGAGAAACAAGGCAAAGATAGAATCGATAACGTTGGGCTGGGGGGAGGTTTAGAAATTGGGTGGCTGAAAGGATGGTAGTTACCACCAAAGAAATAGTGGGGGGGGGGGAAAGGCTGAAGGTAGAACAGGGTTTGCTTTTGGTTTTGTGTTTTTAAGGCAGAGAGGAAGGAAGGAAGGATGCTATGTTTTGAGTGTTCTGCAATAAGTAGCAAAGAGCCAGCAGAGAGGTCCAGTTACAATGACTCAAGAGTCGTCACCATCTGTGGGATTTGAACTGCTTAAGTTGTGCCCAAGAAATCAAGGGGAAGATGAGGGCAACTCACAGAAAGGATATTTTGCAGTCCATTAAACCACTTCTGTTAACATAGCCTTACATCTTCAATTTCTTATCTGCCTTTTCCTCTTCATGGAAAAAAATGTGTTCCTTTGGGTCCCCAATAAATATTATTGAATGGGCAGATATTTATTGAATTAATGAAGGAATGGTTTATTGACTAATAATACAGACTTTCTGGCTGAAGGTCTTTCATTTGGTGCCTTAGTTCATATGACTCATAGCACAGTGTCTGGCACATTGCGGTGCTTGATAGATATTAGATCAATTGATTCACTGACTCTGTCTAGTCCTCCAGATGACCTTGCTTGCTACTTCCAGAAATGAGATTGTGTGGAGATAGGTAGAATGGCTCCTGAGGAACTCTTAGCTGGTGGGGGAACAATGCATAAATACCAACCATCCTTGCATCCTTGCAATAGCACCAGACACATCTGAAGGCCCAAAGGACACTAAGCAGGAGTCACAATAATCTAGATTATACTCATAGAATATTAGGGATAGAAAAGATCCAAGAGATCAGTTAGTAACCCCTCCACCTCATTAAGCTGGTGGGGTCAAGCCTAGTGAGATTAACTGACTTTCCCAAGGTCACACAGTCAGTGGAGCTGAGACTAAGAATTTAGAGTTCCTGTCTCTTTTTCCTATTCTCCTTCCAATAAACCACTCATTTTTTCCTCTTTATTGTTATTAATATTGGTTTAGGGTAGCTAAGTGGTACAGTGGACAGAGTGCCAGTGCTGGAGTCAGGAAGACTCATCTTCCTGAATTCAGATCTGGCCTCAGACACTTACTAGCTGTTTGACCATGGGCAAGTCACTTAACCCCATTTGCCTCAGTTCATCTGTAAAATGAGCTGGGAATGGCAAGGAAATGGCAAACCACTTCACTGTCTCTGCCAAGAAAACCCTAAATGGGGTCACAAAGAGTCGGACATGACTGAAAACAACTGAATGACAAAATATTGGTTTCACATCTACTTAATTGCCCAAGAGATTTTTGCACTTTTTTTCCTGTAAGGATTTTGATCATGAGCCTAAAACAAGTGAGCCTGTGATGTGGCAAATGTGGTCTATGGACACATTAGTACTTACACAAACACACACCTACACAGACCTTGTAGGGATACAAATAGGCTCCACACTTCATGGCTCCCATTCAATTTTGAAGCTTTGCCAAAAATTAATTTCCTTTCTTCTTTCACATGGTACAACTGGGCCATGTGTGTGTGTGTGTGTGTGTGTGTGTGTGTGTGTGTGTGTGTGTAGGTACAGGCGCTGGCAAGTCATTTTCTTTGCTTGTACCAAACACTAGCCAATTCTGAACTGAGACAATCAGGGAAGCTCTAGTCAACAGATAGATAATGTTCCCCTGGAAGATTCAATGGCAGAGTCATTTTGCAATGTCCATTACTTATTCTACTTTTTAAGTCAGAGAGGGAGAGGATGATAAAGCTGAGGAAACTTTTGGGGCAAATATTACAAAAGGCTTCTCTCTAATTCTGCCTCCCCTCAAAATCCCTCGTGGTTCTTTTTCGTTCTTATTCCTGTGCTCAGCTGGTGTCTCTACCCTATCCCATTCAGGGAGCTGGATTCTGGAAATGATAGCACCTGGTCCTTTCCATAAAGTTGAAATGAGGTATTTTGCTGAGGGATAGGTTTCTAAAGCCTCCAACCAGGACACTGAAGGGAAGAGAAGAGGAGCCTTCACTTTGGAGGGGATTTGCCTAGGTCTTCTGCAGTCAGGGTCCAGAGCTCCACTTGATGGCATCAATCAGTCAGTCAGCTAGCATTTAGCAAGCTGCTGCTTTATGCCAGGCCCCATGCTAGGTTCTGGCAATTCAAAGACACAAGTGAAGTAGCCCACCCACATCTTCAAAGAACTTACATTCTATTCATTGAATCAATAGAATGGGCTTGTCAGCATTTCTCTCAGATAGCCTGGTATAGTGGAATTTGGAATCAGAGAACCTCCTTCCAAATCCCAGACCTGCTCCTTCATACCTGGGTGACTAGGGACAAACTATTTAACTTCCTTGGTCTTTAGTTTTTTATCCATAAAATGAGTGGATTGGACTAGATAACCGCTAACATCCCTTTCTGCTCTAAAGAGGTCCCTGTAGGTTTTGGGAAAGGAATAGAAAGCCTCTTTTTCAGGCTGTTATACTGCACTGAGTTAATCTGAGCTCTGTGGGCACCTGAGCAACACAGCTGCACGCTGGGAAAAAAGCTCAACTTGCACTAGGCTGTACTTAATTTGCATATTCATAAGCCCCCCACAGCTGGTTGGCTGCTTTGAAACAGTCCCCCTTGCCTGGCCTTCTGTAAAAGCTTTCAATGCCAGAGGGAGAGCTCCAGGACAGTATCAGTGGGCCCTGCCCTTCAGCCTACTTACCACACCCTGGGAGCCACCAGCAGGTAGCATCCCAATTCATCGCAGCCACAGTGAATGGACTTTACTGTGGGGGAAACAGAGGGCAGTTCCTGATAAAGTTTATTTTTCTCCAAATATTTGTGGGGAGTTTTGTAGCCTCAAGACTTCTCTCTACCTATCCACCTTTGAGAGGAAATGTCCTCTTGACACGAAGTTACCAGGAAACAGATTGTTTGGGAGTACTTCTTCTTGGGTAAGTAATAATAATTTCTTACACTTAGCACTTTTGTATCCTCACAGCAACACTGTGAGGTACTTAAAATGAGGGGTTTGAGCTAGCATGATTCCGAGTATGGGCAAATAGTAATATTCCCATTTTATAGGTGAGGAGACTAGAATTCTTATCTTCTGACTCGAGATTCCACAGAGGGGTTAAGAAGGTAGTGTGGTGTAGTGGATAGAACACTGGACCTGGAGGTCAGGATAACCTGACTGCAAATCCCATCTCAAACACTTACTAGCTGTGTTGCCCTGGACATGTTTCTTAACCCCTCTGTCTCAGTTTCCTCATCTATAAAATGAGGACATTAGGCACTCAGTGGCCTCTAAGTGCTTTTCCAACTCTAAATATAAATTCTATGATCCTGTAAAAAGCCTTCAAAGCAACTCATCCCAGACAAGTTTGAGGAAACCCAATAGTTCCTGACTGTTGATGTACCGATGAAGTGAACGAGATTATATAAGAGGCAGACTACACATTGCATAACTTCAGAATTAGGCTCTGGGAATCTTGGTTGCTCTAAGACCTTCTAATCCTACCACAACAATGATACAGCCAGGTTTCTAGCTGTAACTATTTCCATTTCTATCATTGCTCTTAAATATGAAAGTGAAATGGCCCATGCCATCCAGTAAGTTTACATTTTACTGACCAAATCAATAGAAGGGGCAAGCTACTTGGAAGGACCATTTGGAATCTGATTTCTGTTGTCCACAAGACATTATCTTCTGTCTGTGTATCTGTGAAGTGCTGACCCTGGAGAGCGTTGGAGAGGAAAGTGGGTAGTGTCCCTGGGCTCCAATCAATCGGGAACTGTAATATATAGAGCACCTTAGGCACTTCACTTTGAAAATGAAATAGAATCTTAGTGTTGGCAGGAAATATGCCAATACAAATATAGATGTATACATATAGATGCATAGGCATACATATGAGTATGTACACACACACACACACACACACACACACACACACACAATAACTTAGTTACCCATATTAGTGGTAAAAGCGTAATAGTGGCTAGAGTGGTTTATTTATACTAACCTTTTATAAAGCAGAAGCCAAGTCTGACCATAGGCAAAATTGTGTAATTGACCAAATTAAAAGTCAAAGACAGAAAATCAAAGAGTGGACAGGACCTTAAAAATGATCTAGTTATATACCACTAATTTTGTAAGTGAGGTCCAGAAAGATTCAATGGTCACATAGCTAATGAGTGGCAGTCAAGTATCCTAATTCTCACTCCTGTGTTCATTCACCCTCCCCTGGCATCTCATAGATCTGTACTAACCTGAAAGCAAGTAGTCACTATGACTCAGTGCTACTATCCCTGAAACTTACTTCTCCTAAGGGTATTTGCATTTTAAGACACCAGAATGCTTAAACCATTAAATTTCTAGGTTGCCCATTCATTGTGGCATCTAGGGGGAAAGAGAGAAATCTTTGGGATAAGGCAGTCACCTTATACCCCTTAAATCTTATTACCCTGCTCAATTAGGTAGGTTCATAGCAGGAGTTAGCCATAATAATGATGCGTTAACATTTGCTCACAGCAATCCAGGGAGGTAGGTGCTATTATTATCACCATTTTATAGATGAGAAAACTGAAACAGACAGAAGTTAAGAGACCTGCCCAAGACCACCACATAGCTAGTAAGTATCTGAAGTTGAACTTGAGCTTAGGTCTTCTTGACTCCAAGGGCAATTAGGTGACACAAGGGACAGAGTGCTGAGCTTGGAGTCAGAATGAGATTCAGCTTCCTGAGTTTAAATCCAGCCTCAGACACTTACAAACTGTATGACCCTAGGCAAGGCATTTAACCCTGTATGCCTCAGTTTCCTCATGTGTAAAATGAGCTGGAGAAGGAAATGGCAAACCACTCCAGTATCTCTACCAAGAAAACCTCAAATGGGGTCATGGAGAGTCAGATAGAGCTGAAAAGCAACTGAAATTTTTTTGACTCTAGTTCCAGCATTCCTTTCACTGCCCCATCCACCTGCTTATAGAACTTGCCAGGAGCAGGGTCTCTGGGGAACTAGAGTAACATAGGAACTCACTGAATTAAATATGCCAAAAGAACTAAGGCTTTGCTAATGAAAAGAAGCAAGGAACTGCACTAAACCAAAATCACTGAATCTTCTATGGACCAACCTGGGCTGCTCTCTAAACGATGACGGTGATGACATTGATGATTACCACACAGACTCGGTCGGTACAGCACCTGTGCATAGCAGGTGCTCAAGAAATATTTGCTAAATGATTATGATAATAAAAACAACAGATGGTACCTTTTATCCAAAGACTTCAAAGTATCTTGTCATTTTTGTTTGTTTCTAAACTAACATCCAGAAGAATCCTTCCTGTTTCTTAAAAATACACACACTCAGGAGCACAAGTAACTTCCAGTCACTAGAGGTACTCACACTTCATGTGATACTGGCCTTCTACTTTGGAACCACTTTGGCAATGGTTTCCTCCTATTCCTAGACTACTTAGTAGTAGGCTACTTAGTTACACACTTGCAGGGAAGTGCTTGCTGGGAATTCTTTCTTGATGACGCTACTGTAGCTACCACAGTCTAAACTTCCGTAGGCCCCAGCTGCTGTGGTTTGATATCTTTACCCTCAAGTGAGACAAAAGGAGATCGCCCCTTTAGAGTGAGTCTCACACACTCCGTGTGTGTCAGTCATTCCATTTCATCTGGGTTTTACGTTTTCTGTCAAGGGAAGCTCAATACTGACTTTCATCTTGTTCATGAGTCCTGACCATTCTATGCTAGTGGTTGAAATGTGGTTTTTGAGGATGCCACTTTCACATTGTGCAGGGAATCAATCCAGTTCAACAATAAACATCAGTAAAAGGAAATGGTTTTTGTATCTGGTTTTAAATGCTCAAAGATGAGGATTTTGCTGATAATGTCAAGACTCGTGTATTCTAAGGCCTTCTTGCCCTGTGGTTATATGCACTGGAGAAAAGCTATAATTTGTCCTTCTATCCTGATGTACATTCAGACCTTTTGTGTTAGAAAATTATGTTTACTGTTCAATAGTCACACAGATGACTGGTTTCCAGGATGGTTTTATCCCCCTCTTAGGAATAAAAAGATCCATCCCCATTCTGGGATATTATAGGTACCATACCATTTGTAGTGTTTGGAGAATGCCTATATTTTCAAGGATTTGCTCTCAGTTCAACAAACATTAAGTGCCTACTACATCTAATGCATGGTGCTGGGGCTGGGGAAGATATGAAGACAAATAAATCATGACTCATCATTGCTTCTACTTGAGAGAAGTAAGGACTTCTCATTCTGGCTTCTGGTCTCATCACTCATCTAAAAGTGCTCTCTCCAAAGTAATGGTAAGTTTTTTGCTTAGTCATTTCAGTCATGTCTGACTCTTCATGACCCCATTTGGGGGTCTTCTTGGCCAAGATACTGGAGTGATTATAGATATATAGATGTACAGATAGATTGGGTAGAAATATAGGAAAATATTCTAAACATATGGAATTGTGAGATTAAAGGTGGAGAAGAGATTGTGGCATGTATAAGAGAGGTTGATCACTGTAGTATCCTGATCAGTTTGACGAATCCCCACAATCAACTGGATAAGGTTGCAGGACAAAGGCCTTTGTGTAAAGAGCGCCTCTCATGGGAACAGATGTGCTCTAGCACTTTGCTTAGAGCAGTAGTCTCCAGCTGTTTTTGATTGAGCACATAATCAATAAATTATTTTTTCCTGGTGAGTATGCTGAAGATGAAGTGTGATTCTTTTAATGCTACCTACATACGTGCTGTGGTGAGTGTTAGATCATAATTACCCTAAAGGATTTATACCTAGCTCAGAAAGGGGAAGGTTGAGAATTTGCACAGCTTTAAAGGGGATGGAATGGGGAATGTTGATGGGTACGTGTGATTCTGTTGGAGACCAGCCCAATAATTGTTCCCTATAGAAGATGAATAAGATGAAAAGTACAATCTTCCATGGGGAAGACTGGATGCAAACCATGCTTCCAACGGGTTAATGACATGGAATTAAGCCACTGCTCTTTGTGGGCAGAAGGGTGATGGTACTTCTCCCTCACCTCCAGCAGAAACTTAAGAGGACAGGGGAAATTCTTCTGATTGGGTCTCAGTGACTGAGGCTGCCTCCAAGATGTTTGGTGACCAGTACCACTAGATGGAAGAGTATGTGGAGTAAAGAGTAAGAAGCCTGGAAAGGTAGGAGGGGGCCAGGTTATCAAAGCCAAACAGATTTATATTTGATCCTGGAGGTAATGGGGAGCCACTGGAATTTGCTAAATAGGAGGTGACATAGGACCTTCTCCCCCCAAGATATTTTCACTACGTAGGAGTTGAGGCAAGAAGGGCATTGAACTCTTACCAAAAGAGCTGCTCTTACCCTGTAGTTTATAAAATGAGCTGTGAAATGGCTCAACCATTTTCCTAGCACATCTCTCCCTTCTTGCTGTAGTTTATCACATGAGGGGAGAAGGGGAATTTCTCCCTTTTTACACCCCAAAGAAAAAATAATGGTGACTTCCAAGAGAAACATATAATAAACTTGAGTTCCATTTCCTGGCTGCCTTCTTTTGCTTCTTTCCTTTTCTCGGTGTAGGTTAGGAACTAAGAGTTCCTCAGAATGAACTTTCCCATGTTTAATGGTTACCTTATGGATAATTCTAAATTCAAGCATTCTTGAGGACACTGGAACCTCCTAGAAGGAGATTTCCTCAGCAGTGTGCTCCTTGAAGAAGAAGGAAGACTGCCAATGTAGCTTCCACAGCTGGAGACCTGAAGTCATCTTAGGGACTGGGGGGAGGAGATCTGAACTTTGTCATCACTTCCCCAATATTACCATGAGTTTCTAGGCCAGTGAAAATTTGAGGTGAATGGGGATTATTTGTTTAGGAGCCCCCAGAGTCTTTACTTTCTGAGGGGAATCTAATGAGTTATTTGAGTGATTTGTGTTTCTGTATTTGCCGTGGGCTCCTGTGAATTCTTTTCATCTTATTCATCTTCTATAGGGAACAAAATAATGGCGATTGCATACACAATACCATATTGCATATTGAGTGCCTATGTAGCTGGACTCCCTGTCATATTAGGTAAACCTACACATGAACTATATCATGAGCAGTTTCCTGGGGTGCTCCATGTTGGGGTGTCCCACTATGGTTACACAGGTCATTCAACCTGTCTGTGCTAAAATTATATAATACTCATGGCCTCATTGGTGCGATCTAAGACTCTCGGTTGAATTCAGTTACCTTGTTCCCAATGGGAGAGTTTCTTCATTCTCTTTTGTCTGGTAAGTATTCTTGTGTGCGCTCATGTGAGTGCATGTGTGTGTGTGTGTGTGTGTACACACATACATACAGATGTGTGTATATGTGTATAAATGCATATATGTGTTTGTATATATATACAAATGTGCATATATACAGGCTTTTCCTGGTTTTTGTTTTTTGCTATCGATTTGGATAAATGGGTTTCTTGGGTATGTGTTCATTGTGGAGCTGGGTTTTGATGGAAAAGGGATTAGATGGAAAAGCCTTAGATATGAAGCTTGGTGTCCTGCTCCCTCCAATTAAAGAAATTAGCAACCAGGAGTTAGATTGAACCTGAAAATCACATCCCCTAGACTAATAATATTTAAGGGAGCAGATAAATTCTAGCCTCTGAGGAGAGCAAAGTGGCTAAGCTTCTGACCCCAACTTCCCTTTTCCTCCTGGCAAGAATTAAAGTCTTCCTTGAAGAAGCTGGAAGAGAAGAGGCTAGAGATGTCTATTCTGCTTCCTTTCAAGACACACAATACTCCCATGCTACATGTGGGGGACAGTCCTGTTACTCGACCTTTGTCTCTTGTGTTTATCTCCTCTCCTCTGACACTGCCACCACTGTGGTCTAGTCCTTCATTACTTCACACTTGTGCTATTTGCAAATTGGTATCCCTGCCTCAGATATCTTCCCACTCCAGTCTATTGTCCCTTCAGCTGTTGATTTTCCTTAAGTACAGGTCACACTATGACACTTCCCTACTATTCAGATAATACCAGGTGGCTTCCTATCACTTCCAGGATCAAATATAAAACCTCTAGTTAGCATTTGAAGCCCTTCATAACATGCCACCCTCCTGCCTTTCCAGTGTTCTTACACCTTACACACCCTGACGTTGTCTGTGACCCAGTACCACTGGCCTTGATTAAAACACTCCGTCTCCAAACTGGGCATTCTCTCTGGCTGTCTCTTATGCCTGGAATTTTTTCCCTTCTCATTTTCGTCTCCTTCCCTCCCTGGCTTCCTTCAAGTCCCACCTAAAATCCCATCTTCTACAAGAAGTCTTTCCCAATTCCCCTTACCACCAATGCCTCCTGTTGAGAATCTCCAATTTATTCTGTCTATATCTTGTTGTACATAGTTGTTTGCATGTTGTTCCCCACTGTCCCCGTTAGATTGGGCTCCTTAAGAGCAGGGTTCCTTGGTCTTTCTTGTAATCTTTCTTTGAATTACTTAGCATAGGGCTAGAGTTAGAATGCTTGTTGGCTGACAGATCCCATGAGTTTTTCTTGATTGTGCTAGTATTTAAAAGCAAATCAATCTAGCAGCTCAGATTTAGGATCCCTAATCTCACGTTTTCACTGGTGTTTTTTTTCTTAATAGTGTTGATGACTTAAAATACTCTACCACCTATACCTCAGTTTTCTATAACACTAAGTAATTAGGAGTGACAAAATTGTTTCAGACACTAAACAAATATCCCAATTTTCAAAAAGAGAAAAGTCAATGCTATAGCCTAATGAGCTTTATAGCCAATCCTGATAAAATTCGAGACATATTATTAATACATTATTTAGAGAAAATGTGTGGCATAATAGAGTACTGGGCCTGGAGGCAGAAGGATTTAGGTTAAAATCCTACCTTTGACATTCACTAGTTGTATACCAGAAGTAAGTCTCTTAAACTCTCTAAGACTTAACTACTAAGTTATAGATGGGTCCCACACTGAATCACAGATCCTTTAAGCATTGAAGTATAAATATCATTAAAAGGCTTGTGCTTGTAGGATTATAAAGGAAATGTCAGCATTAAGAACAAGACATATTGTTTTTATCTCAGCCCTAAAATGCATGACTGACCCTCCTCAACCAACCATGAGATATTTCCTATGTGAAAACTTTCACCCAATAGATCAAAGGCATGTTAGTTGATAGCTTATGCCTTTAATTGATTCAATAGACATTTCTAAGCCTTGTTTGCACCTGATTGACTCAACAGAGATGGTTAGGCCTTGTTCACATCTGGTTCATAACCTGATTCAATTCAGAAGTCATGGCTCCCTGTAATTGTCCAGCTAGCAGTATGGAATACTCCCTCTTACATAAGAATCAACTAAAGGAACTGGGTATATTTGATCTGGAGAATGAATGGATGATAAAGCATTTATTAAGTGCTTACGACATGCCAGGCATTGTGCTGTGTTGGAGATACAAATATAGGAAAGCAGATAGCCCCTGCCCTCAAGGAGCTTACATTCTAATGGGAGAAAAGACATAAAGTGTAGCTAAATAAATAAAGGGTTGGAGGAGTAGAGGTTGGTTTAGAAATAACTGGGGATGAACTGATGCAAAGTGAAATGAGCAAAACCAGGAGAACATCATACACAGTAACAGCAATATTATATGATCAACTGTGAATGACTTATCTATTCCCAGCAATATGATGATCCAAGACAATTCCAAAGGACTTATAATGAAAAACACTATTCACCTCCAGAGAAAGAACTGATGGAGTCTGAAAGCAGATTTTTCATTATTTTATTTTTCTTGTTTGGTTTGTGTTTCTTTTCCCAATGTGACTAATAGGGAAATAAATATATTTTGCGTGACTCTACATGTATAACCTATATCAAATTGCCTGCCTTTTCATTGAGGGTGGAGGAAGGGAAAGAGAGAATTTGGAGCTCAGAATTTTTTAAAAATGAATGTTAAAAACTTAGGTGTAATTGGAAAAAAATTAAATAGTAAATTTAAAAAAAAAAGAAAGAACTGGGAAGTGACATACAGGCCTGGTTCTACACAAAATAAAGGCAAAAGCTCACCTATCAGAACCCAGAGTAGTTCCAGGGGCAGAATGTGGGTCTCTGGTGGGAGAGGGGAAGAGGAAAAGATAGATTTATATGGTCCTTCTTCAGAAGGCAGAACTAGGAGTAATGGGGTAGAAGTGAGAAGAAGATTTTGGCTCAATATAAGGATACATTTCATGACTGTCAGAGCTGTCCAAGAATGGAATATGCTTCTCTGGGGAGCAATGAGTTCTCCATAAGCAGAGATCTTTAAGTGAAGGCTAGGTAATTATATGATAAGCACACTGCAGAGGAGATTTAAGCTTCAGGTAGGAGATTGAACTAAATAACCTTTGAGATCTCTTCCAACCCTAAGAATGAATGATTTTTTAATATTGCTGTCACTAGAGCAATGTAGGTTTTGCCTAGAACACAAGCCATTGTCTTGGACCTGAGATTTCCTTGGCACAGAGGCAGTTCTAATTAATAAAATTAACCCAAAAGGGTGTGGAGTGGGGGGAAAAGAAGTCCATTTAGTTAGTGTATATGTAAAAGGCTATCACGGGACTGGGGGTTATCAAAGAGAAGGAGTTTCTTTTAACCTGCCCTTGAAACCATATGAATTGGGTTTTTTTTTTTAAAGGACATGGGGGGACAGGAGGAGGGAAGTTGGTTTATCTAGCCAGGGGTGAGGAATCTGGGGCCTTGAGGCCACATGTGGCCTTCTAGGTCCTTGGGCGTGGCCTTTTGACTGAGTCCAAGTTTTACAGAACAAATCCTTTTATTCAGGGGATTTGTTCTGTGAAGTTTCGATTCAAAGGGCCACACTTGAGGACATAGAGGGCCACATGTGGCCTTGAGGCCACAAGTTCCCACCCCTGATGATTCTCAAGTTTTGAAAAGGTTCCTGGTTGAAGAAGGACCATATACAATGTAGCATGCTCTGTAGGGCCAAGACAAAATAGATAACCACATCTAAAATTAGTAAGATGACACAATGATCATAATTTTAAAAAAAAATAGCACAGGCCATAAGCACCCAAAATGCAGCTGGGGAAAAAACTGAGCATAAATCTAGATGGGCAAGTATTAGGGGTCTCTAAGTTATGTTCTCTTTCTCTTCCATTTCAGGATTTTGCAAAGCAGAATTTGAAAATCTGTTTCTGTTATGGTCTTTCTTAGAATCCCGGAACTGAAGAGTGAAAGTTTTTCTCCTGTTCCTGTTCCCTCTCATTCTTCTAACTTCATAGGAAAAAACTCCCTTGTTGAATGAACCAGTGCATTACTGAGGATAGCCCTATAAGCATTAGCTCTGAGTATTTAGGAAAAGAGAGACCCCAGTTTAAAAAAAACATCAAAAAAAACCCCACTTATGAAATACTCTGGTTCTAAATTCCAGTGAAATTATAGCTACTTGATAAGCTTGTGCGGAACCATCAGGATGGATCCAAATTTTGTTTTGCTTTCTTCTAAATCTCAGACATTTTCTCATATGGGAGAATCTATGAAAGAAGAAGGAAGTAGCCCATCTTCCAGAGGATGTGGGCGAGACTCACCCATTCCCTGGGACCAAATCACAATTTCTAACTTTGTTGATTCTGACTGGTTTTGTGATGAACACATACAAGCTAAAAGGGCCAGAGTAGAAACTATTATACAAGGCATGTCTCTTTCACCAAACCCACTGATGCCCTCAAACAATTCTAGGGAAAAGGATAGCAGGCATCCCACAGAAAAAAGCAGAGAGAATAAGAGGAAACAAAAACTTCCTCAGCAACAGAATCCCCAGGGGGGAGAGTGGTCAGGGGTCAGTAGAGGTAACTGGAAGGGAGAAAGTCACCATTTTAAGGAACAATTTCAAATGCTACAGCAGCAGCTAAAACATCTTCAAGAGAGACTCTTCCAGCTTTCTGAGCACAGTGCCTTAGCTCAAAGCCAGGAAGATACTGAAAGGAAAAAGGACTCTCTAAAACACAGGAATGACTCAAACCATGGCCACTGGGCTGTAGGCATTGATCAGTACAAGGATCTCAAAAGGAACTTTACCAAAGGAGAGAAACCCAAAATTTCTGAAGAGGAAAGCCAATCTAGGGCTCCCTGGTTAATGACTTATGAAGAGAAAACTCTATCAGAGATATTAAAGAAAGAATTAACTGGGGCTGTGTCACAGGTTGTGGATTCAGTCTTAAGAAAAGTATTATCAAAACCATCAGGTTACCAGACTCAGCTGGTAAATGGTATCCAAGTGCCAGGACAAGACAGAAAAAGTGGATATTCTACTGCTACAGGGAACTCAAGGAAAGATCAGCTTCCCATGGCAAGCTCCCAGAATATGGCACAATCACAAGCTGAGGCCCACATGGGTGCTTTGCCATTGTCCATGAAGAAATGTTCAGATTCTCTAGGGCACCTAGTCAATTCAAGAATGACTCAGAAATCCTACCAAGATCCTCCAGTAAATTTAGCTATGACTTCTCACATTCAAGAAAAACAGATTCTTAGCCAACTGTTAGGGTATGGACAAAATGGCCATTGGAGTTATAGCCCTTCCCAAATCTCTTCCTCTCAAGCTACTTCCTCCCCACAATCTCTAGATCTACCTTGGGCTACTAACAAGTGGCAGTCATCAGGTATGGGTCAGCAGCGATACCCACTGTCTTTCACCTCTAGCCAAGTAGAGAGTCTGGCTCTTCTTCCAACAGTGAAGCTGGAACATGAGAACCTGAAGACTGACACAGATGTGATTCCTTTCTCTTCTGTCCATATATCCTTTTTTGGTCACTGAGGCTTGCCAATATCCCAAGAAACTGAAAAATTATAAACAATTGAGGGAGGCCTCCATGATACATGGAGAAAAGCTAAGGCTTCTCTCTCATGGTTTTTCTCATGCCTTTTCTTCCATGCCAGTCTTTATAGCAACCCAAAGCTTTTCATTGCATTCAAAGGCCAGCCTTGCAAAGAGTTGGCAATTAATTGCCTATAGTGTTATTTCAAATGGACTCCAAGAAGTCTTCTTGCCAAGGTTCTTGTCAAGGTGCCTGGAATTCTGCCATTAGAAATGAAATTCTTTGGGTCTTGGAAGAATTTTCTCACTCCAAGTGTTCTATTAACACCAGGACACAGAATATCTTTAGGTCATTTATCAGCTAATGCCTTAATAATTTTATCCAATGCTTTCAGTCTTGGAAGTTGTAAATAACACATGCAAGGTAAAAGTGCTAGAAGGAAAACCATCATGCACGATACAATGTAGACAGTTTTGGTACCCAACAGTTCATGGGAAATGGACCCTGGTGGAACAAGAGAGAGAATATACTGTCAGGAGTGGGAAAGGGCAGTCATGGGGGAAATAAGCAAGTACTTAGGCAAATTTTACACATGGTTGAATCTGATTATATTTATATATGCAATAGCCTTGCATGGATGGTTGGGATGACTTACTTGGGTGTTGGTCCTAGATAAAAGGAATACCTAAATTCTATACCATTATGTGTTTCAAATTTGTATCTTTTTCTGGCTTTGGCAATCCAAAGCCTGCCCCTTTGCTGCTTTGCAGGCAATAGTAGTATAACTAAGGTCCCTTCCAGTTTAAAAAATCTATATCTATCTAACCCTGTTGTCCATAGATGTCATACAAGCAAGTAATAACAACCATCTAGTTAAGAATCTCTCAGACTGAGGGATCATCTGATGAAAACAGGGGTCTTCTCGGATAGGGGTAGGAACTTCAAATTGTGGAATATTCTCTCCCCAAGACAATGTTACAGACCAAATTAGATGATGAGGATAGCCTAAAGGGCAACCCAAGTCTAAAAGACCAGCTTTCTGTCTAGAATACCTGCAGAAGTCCATTAATGGAGGAGAGGAGGTGTTGCCAAAATGATCTGAGAAGGATCCAAAGACGTCTACCCTAACATGGCGCTGAATAAAATTACAGACCTAGAAAATTCTGTTTCATGCTGCCATGATGAGAATGCAAGAAAGACGGGAAGGGATGTCAGTGGCCAACCAATCCAACCTTTATCTGGGCATGTCAGCAGTATTTCTGGAAGTCTTAGTTTGAAGAACACTGGTGGTGAGTAACCTCCCCCTCCTGAGTCAAACTGTGGAGCAACTCTAATGGTTTTTAAAAAAAAAAAAAGTATTTCCTCAGATTGGTTGAACTCTGCCTCTCTCCTACATCGACCTCCTGGGGTGAAGAAAAACAAGTATAACCTCTCTTCCTAGTCAGTAACAATTGTTCAAATACATGCCTTCTTCAGTCCAAACATTCCCAGTTCCTTCCATTCCTTTTAGGGCATGACTTTCCATCCCCTCACCATTTTGATCTTCCCTCTTCTGGATGAGCTCGCTCTAGCTTGTCAATGTCTCTCCTAAAACAGATGCCCAGAACTTAATATAATACTTTATGTGTGGCCTGACCAGGGCAGACCACAGCAGGACTATTACCTCCCTTAGAACGGATGCTTCTATTAATGCCA
Source organism: Phascolarctos cinereus (assembly GCF_003287225.1). Lineage (NCBI taxonomy): Eukaryota > Metazoa > Chordata > Mammalia > Diprotodontia > Phascolarctidae > Phascolarctos > Phascolarctos cinereus. The sequence continues at coordinate 227,505,603 of NW_027555736.1, forward strand.
TCTAAGATTACATTGACTTTTTTGGTGGCTACATCTCATTGATTGCTTCTCTTGAGTTTGCACTCCATTATAGGAGATCAAGTGACGTCTCTCCCACCTTTTTACTTAGGTAGCTAATTTTTTTTTTGGACCCAAGTGCTGAGCTTACGTGTATCCCTATTAAATTTCATCTAGCCGGACTAGCTGAACCCACTGTCCTAGCCTATTGAGACCTTGGATCCAGGTTTCTTCATAGCTTCATACTTATCACTAAGACAGAGGGAATTTCCAGGGCTAGCCTTACGCCAATACTTCATTCAAAGTAGTTGTTGATATGGTAATATTCTGAAGGATACATACAAAATGCTACAAAATATCCTCCATCTCCTCAACCCCTCCCTCCAAAAAAAAGTATAGCCACTCGTTAGAAACTCGTTTTCTTGGGTCCTGAAAACTTAACAGGTTTTAAGAGTACTCGAGTAACACAAACACCTGAGTAGCAGGGTGTCAAACCATCTCAGTTAGCCCTTTAAGAGGATTACTAGAAGCAAGGAAGAGGAGTAGGACCCAGGCCTGCGGGATGGTGTAGAGGACTTTAAAATGAGATGAGTGCCAAGGATGATCTTTCTCTACTTCACTGTTTCAGGACTATTTAAGGACTACTGTCCTTAGCTAATTTTCTTTTGCTAAATTTTATCATAAAGTATTATTTACTGGTCTAAAGCTTCTTATGGTAGGGAATTTAACCCAAAGCCACCCCTTTATTATCCATTTTTGTTGCTTTCAAACTCTCCCAGACTTTTCCCCCCAAAGGACAAAGCCAACATTTAATTCCACACCTCGCCCCAGTCTGACCTTTAGGCTTCTGGAATGATTACAGGATATCAATGCAGAATCACAGGTTTGGAATTGGAAGAACTCTTAGTTAAACTCAAGTAGCTTAACTTCCTCATTTGGCAAATGAGGAAACTGGAGACTCAGAGATCAAGTGATAAGTGGCAGGGAAAATTTGAATACAGGTCCTCTGACTACCAAATCTAGATTGGAACCACTATTAAGTTTCCATATTAAGTATAATTTAAACACAAGGGCCAAAATTAATGACTTTATCAGGAATATATATCTAATTTCAAGCTACTGGAATACCAGCAGGTAGACTGCTATTATCTAGATCTTAATTTTTGGTGATGCAGATTTCTGAACTAATTTTTGCATGCGCTCATGCAAGACTTCTAAATTCATGAAATGTTAAGGGTCTTAGAGATTCATCTAATCCAGCCCCATTATTTTACAAATGAGGAAAAGTGAAGTTCAGAGAGGCAAGGAAACTTTCTACTTGGGTTTTTAAATGGGTTGGCACCTTCACACACACACACACACACACACACACACACACACACACTGTATTTTCTTCTTTAAAAGCAATAATAACAAAAAAGTCTTAAATTGGTTTCTGTATCTAAAACTAAAATCATTAATCAAGCAAGGGGCCACTTGCTTAATCTTAATTAGAAGTTTTACCCCACCACCAATCTGCCTTCTTTACTCATGTCAAATGAGTATTCCAGAATTTAGAGAGGTAACATCACAGAAACTATTGTATGTTTGTGTTTAAACAGAGATGAACACATGAAATAAAGTTATATTATGTGATTTCAAGCTTCAAAGTGTAAAATAGGTGAATTATAAAATTAAAAAATCTGTACATATGATGCTAAACATCAGGAAAGAAAAACGATATTACTCAATCTCTTCTGAGTTAGACAGCAAAGGAAGAAGAACACTCATTTGCAGGGAAAATAAAAACCACCAAGGGCAAGAAAATTCACAGTTCAGGTTTGATAAAAATTATTTCTCCTGGGGCAGCTAGGTGGCACAGTGGATAGAGCTCTGGCCTTGGAGTCAGGAGGACCTGAATTCAAATTGGACCTCAGCCACGTGACATTTACTAGCTGTGTGACCCTGGGCAAGTCATTTAACCCTGATTCCTTCATCAAAAAAAAATTCTCTGTCCTTGACCATGGAATAAATCCAGGAGGGGCTAAACCCTGGCCACCTGAAGAAGGCCAAGTTGATGTTTTTCTTCACTCGTTACCCAAGCTCCAGCCTCCTGAAAGCCTATTTCCCTGATGTTCAGGTAAAAACAACTCAACTCATTTGCATGGGTAATGCAACCAATCAATAATTTTGAAAATATTTCACTCCACTGGTTTTACTTAGCAAAGGAGCAGACAAAAGCAGCCCTTCTGCTTTCATGCACTTTAGCTCCCCCAAGTGGCTAGTAAAAGAAACACATTGAAATGGAATCCATATTTGACCTTAACGAAGGCCGAGTACGTAGGACAAGACAAGGGTTACAGAGTAGACAAAAATAAGTACAAGTTTTAGTGAGCTTTCAAAAAATTTATTTGAAGGCCTTAGGATCATAGACTACTAAGAGTGGGAGCGACCTTAGCGATCTGATCCAACCCTCTCACATTTGGGGAAAAGTCGGAGATCACCTAAATAAGCTAGTGCCAGGGCCAAGACTGGGACTGTGGTCTGCGCACAGCGCTCTTCCCACCGCACACCACTCTAGTTCTAGTCATTTACTTGAACAGCGGAGTTACAAGAGCACAGAGAGAGATCGATACATAGCTCTGATCCAGTCAGGGCTACATGCAGGAAGTTTACACAGTGGGGTCACAGATGTAGCTTTAACACAGAGAGATGCAGCAGGGGATATCTGGCTTTCCATCTTCTCTCCAGAGGGGTAAGGGCTGAGCTATCAATCTGAATGAACTAATCACTGTTTCTCTTGAGTATCTGTTAACAGTGGCTGGCTGTCCTGATCTTGAATCACCACCAGCCGGAGCAGGGATGTGGGCAGGCAGGCTGGAGACAGCTCGAGCATGCTCACTTGAGAGTTAAGTGTTAAATTTGTTAAATTTTCTGTGTGAGCGTGTGTACCTTCAATATTGACAAATGTTACAAATCAGAGCTTGATTTATTGCTTTGTTGATTTCCAGACTTAAGAAAGTGTTAATAATGCAGACTAAGCTTAAAGTATGTCTTGCACACTTTTTCCCCTCCCAGAGAGCTAATTGTTAATCATTTACTAGCACACCCCTGGAGGAATCCCTATAGGTATGTAGTTTTCTTCTCCCCTAACCCTTTGCTGATTTAACCTCAGGTGGCCTTTGCAGCAGTCTGAGCATACAAAGCGGCCCTATTGTTCTGGAAGCACCTGATCGAACGTGGAATCAACAAATCCTCAAACTGCTGCTTAGTTTTCCTCTTTTAACTGGGAGGTGGGAAGGAATCCCAGTCCGCGTGTACCTTCACATGGACCAAAGCCCTCAAATGCCCCAGTAAATTAAGCCCTTGAGCCTAGTATTCCCACTAAAAAGGTTCTAATCAGTGAGACACAACATTGGAAAAGACTGATTAGAAGAAGTAATAAGACTGGTACCTGTAGCAGTTTATATCCATCCCCAACTTTCAGCGTTTCAAAGTGCGTGTTGGCCGACCTAGACCTAATGTAGACATCTATGCCTGCCAACTGTGACAGAGTAAAGGGAAACCCAGCTTTGATCTACTGGAAATAGGATTTCTGTCCGTCATCATCAAAGAAGAATTTGTTGAGTGACCTATGTTCTTGGCCCTGTCTGTGATAGAAAAGGTTTTCCAAGGTTATTATGAATTCTGTGTCTGAAGCAAACCTCGATTTACTAATCCTCAAACACATTCATCTTGCAGCTCCCTGCTTCTGACAAGCTATTTTCTTGAATGCCATCCCTACTCATTACCCACGTCTTACTCTCTTCTGGGGCGGGGGGAGTTGGGGGAGTTGACAGTGCTCGTGCAGTCCAGCTATGTGCATGAGAACTCTGCACTGTTCCTGCTGATCTCTATTTCCCAACTGCATAAGGTGCAGTGTTCACCTTGGGGAACTAAAACCCACCAACCAAGAGGAGCTCAGAAAGCTGAAGAAGTAATTCTTTCCTAATAGGTAACACAGCCCTGATTTTGTTCTGTTTCTAAATGAAGACTATGGAAAATAACCATGACACTTGTAATAATAATAATAATAATTTAAAAAAGCAATGCTTTTTAGAGAAGCCAAAAAGCCATTCACATCACCCCATCCTTCTGAACTGGCTCTTTATAGTTCCATATTTTAGCACCTCATGAGAATAGGGGGAGCATTTTCATTTTTGACCAATTGAAATTTTTTTTCAGTTCAATCGCTGTATCACCTCTCAGCTCATCAAGTGGTTCAGTAATTTTCGTGAGTTTTATTACATCCAGATGGAAAAATTTGCCCGACAAGCTATCTCTGAAGGAATCACAAACCCGAATGTGCTGAAAGTTCCCAGGAACTCAGAACTCTTCCGGACTCTCAACATGCACTACAATAAGGGAAATGACTTTGAGGTAACACTACCTATTTGTTTCCCACAAGGCCTTATACTCAGTTCCTGTGTGATGATGACAGTTTAAGGGAATGTGATGTAGCTTTCTTTAAGAGACCAATGGAAGATTCCTAAGAATGACCTATACTTAATTAACCCAGAAGTTCCTGCCAAAGACCAGGAATGGAACTGAGTGGAACAAACCACCATTTCATTGTCCCTCTGTGTTCAGGCCTTTGTTTAGAAAATATCATGGGTCCAGGAAGAGAGAGAAATCTACTTTAATCTTAATATCTGTGCAACATTCAAATTCCCAATCCCTTATGAACTTTTTGAAGAAGGCACTCTCTGTAGCATACCTTAGTGGTAAAGCTGCCAATATAGGTGTATAGATTACCTCTGTTTGGCTGATGTTTCTGCACAAAGAAACAGACAAATCTCTTATCTACTTATCTACCATTGACAGACAACTCATGATTAGACTAACATGTTGTTTTCTCTGAGCCAGAATTGATCCTGTAATGAATTCTCCCCTTTCAAAAACCACATTGTTATTTCATTTGTTCACTCATTCATCCATCTATCAATATTTGGTCATGATTACAAAGAGATTATCATCTTACCTCTGGGAGGGGAGGTATGGACTTCAGTTGGCAAGGTGCTCAATTAGGAGTTTCAAATAGATTTTTGGAAACTAGGGACTTGAACTACAATTTCCTTCTTTTGTCTTGAGTATGTCATCCAGGGCTGGAATGGACTTTAGGAATCATCTCATCCAGCCCTTTGATTTTTACGGACAAGAAAACAGTCCCAGAGAAGTAAAGTAAATCCCACAAGGCCATACAGAACTGCCTGGGGAGCTCTCTACCCTCAATGCTTCATAGATTCTCTTAAATTCTGGTTGCTTCCAGATTATTTCAACTTGATTCCTAAGACGTCTCTTTTGGCTGGCACATGAAGTAGCAAAGCTGTTTCAGATGCTTACTTGATTTATTCAGGTTTGCTTAAAAACAAAGGAATAACTATGTGAAATAGTTAATGCCACATCTCTAAACTTTGAGACAACAATCTGACATGCAGAGACCGATGAAACCCAGCCCAGAATTAATAGATGGGGCCTGCTCATTTATGGTGATATTCTAGGAATTTGGGTCCACTCTCTATAGTCTGGCCAGATTTCTGGGCTTGCTTCACAGTTGGCACTGGGACCAAAGAATTCTGAAATAGTCAAGTGAGCCTGGAAGGGAAGCAGGGAGTGCCTGGGTATGAGCAAAGGTACCATTACTTAGATATATTCTTTATGTCAAGTTTATAACAATGAAAAAAAGCCATGGGGTATGAACCATAGATTTTTATGTAACAACGAGGTATCACGCTTGCTTACTAAAATGCTAGCCCACCTGTAGGTGATTTACAAATTTGGTAACCTGGAACGTTCCTTGTGTGCTCACAGGGAAGATTCTTGCTGTTGCCACCATCTCATTTGTATTTGTTCTTTGGTGCCTTTTGAAGTTGATCCTGGACCTTATTGCCACAAAAGTCAGGGAGGATCTCAGTTCCTAGGTTCCTTCTTCAGTAGGCCAGGGATGCCCAGCCCAAAACTCACCATGGAATGTACACTGTGTAATGTGTGTGGTGGCCTTGCCATTTGTTCATTTCTTTGCCTTGGCAGGTCCCAGACCAGTTCCTGGAAATTGCCAGCCTGACACTGCAGGAGTTCTTCAATGCTGTCACAGCAGGGAAAGACTCAGAGCCCTCCTGGAAGAAACCCATTTATAAAATCATTTCAAAACTGGACAGTGACATTCCTGAGATATTCAAATCTTCCAGCTGTCCACAGGAGCTATTTCAGAATTAAGAGTCTACTAGAGCAAGAGAGCTGTCCTTTTTCATGACAAGAAATGTGGAATAATGTGCCAGAGAGATACTGGCCTGGGCTTTAACATGCATTTGTATTAAAGGGCAAAAAATATAGCTTTACTCATATGGAAAAGCAAAAAAAAATTAATAGGACAATTACCATTTCTCTGTCAGTATTCTCTCCCTTGAGTCTCAAAAGATTTAATACTATGAAATTACATCAGTTAAGTGCAACTGGTTAGCTTCACACGTGTTATATAGGATTATCATACATGTGATATTTGGAACTTAGTAAGGCTTCCACAGGATTACACCCAGCCCTCTTGGCTAGGCACTGAATTTCTAGGTTGTCCACGATGGATATATTCCATAAGTATCCCACCTCTTTGGGATACATATCACATAGTAATAAGTCTGTGATATCCAGCAATGGCTAAGGCCCCACAAGTGGCTTAGTACCTAGCGCTTTAGCTGAGGGATCCAGGACACACTTACATAGTGCTTCAGGTCAACTTGCTGCAGGAACTTAAGGAGCTTTTACAGTGTCACAGACCTTAAAAGCAGCCAATCGGCCAGGGGCTATCAAAAGTCTCTAGCGATCCTCTGCAGCTGAGGCCCAGAGAGGTAACTTTTGGTGATAGCAATTCCCTGCTGCAAACAAGGTTTCACCAAAGATCTCAGGAGCTTGGCGGCACTGCAGGCCGTGTGCTACGGCATTCTCGGGACCACCTCTGCAATAAAGAAGAGAAAACCAGAGCTCAAAGGCTACTGTAACATACTGACTGGTTACATCCGGTGGGAAGTCTGAGCCACACGAGAAGTCATTCATTCTAGGGTTTCAGCAGTTAGTGCAGGTTTGCCAATGGCAGTGGAACCTTCACCACTGCTCAGTGACATAACTGTCTACTGCCTATCTTCAGCACAGATTGAAGAATTTATGAAATCGACATTCTGGCCCCCTGCAAATGGCTGACTCCTCCTTTGCAAAGCTAATCTTTACACAAAGCAGCATAGGTTTGTCACGCAGTTTGAGGTTTGTAATTCTACTTAGGGGAGGCCTGGGACTTTACTATTTCTCCACACACATTCCACCCCACCTCTATAGGCTGCCACACTTTGCTGCTGCTTCTGGAATCATCGTAGCAGGTGAAATGAAAATTTTTATTGAGGCCTGTTTAAATATTTGCGGGGTTTCTCAAATATAAAGAACTTAGGTTTCTTTTAAGTAAAAACTCAAGTGTAGAGGTAGACTTCTAAAAAGTCTTTCAAAGTTATGTTTTGGTTTAGAAAAAACTTCCCCAAGTGCCAGGCTAATCCAACTGCATTCAAATCTCCTTTGCCTTTTTCCAGTTATAACACCTTTATAAAAAACATTCTAAATTGAACAGTTTTAAAACAAGCAAAACCCAGTGTCACTGAGCATAGTCAATCATTCCATATTATGTAAACGGAGCAACTAAACACAGTATCTACTGACAACTTACATTACAAAGTCACTCATAGGAAATGATTACAAGTTCACATGACTATCGCATCTAGAGAGGTCCTGTTTTGAGTCTCAAACCTGAAATTCATTAACATTAAAGACTAAAACAAAACTACCTTTCAGGCAGTAAACCTTGTCTCTGAGATGATTCAATTAGATGATGTATACAAATCAAAATTGAAACCATTTCTGCACCCCACAGTCCTTTCAGGAAGTATTCCCTAACCACAGAGCTAAGAAAAGAAGAATGTATAAACACATCTACTAGGCCAACAGAAGAATTCAATTTTATTGCATTTTCCTTTTTTCTGCCATTATAACTTTCTCTGTTGGGAACACTTATTGAGTGTGAACTGAGCAGGTTATGTTCTTCTAGCAACCCAAATAACTTCTAACGAACTGCTCATTCTTTCCATTAAGATGTAATAGGCAGCTATTTTCTGTTAAATTGGACATATTCACACATACATACTCTCCTCAAACATTTTACATTTGTTTATTCCTTCAATAGCATTCCATGGTCTCACTGGTGCTGTTTATTCTGATTTAATGCCTATTAGTTAAAAGCAGGCAGTTAAATGATGGTCCATGCAGGAAAAAGTTTATTACAATGAATATTTATAGACTTGTTTCCTAACAGCATATATAACTGCAAACATGGCCTATACAGTGAGGGACGGACAACCAACTCCTTTGATCCTGAGTTATTAGAACTCTTCACTTTCCATTCGAGTGAGGAAGGGCAAAACATAAAATGTTGAGATGACAATGTGCATACTCCCATTAACAAAGCCCCAGGAACCAATTAGGACCTTCTCCATTAAAAAAAAAAAGTGTTCATGGATTTCTAGGTTTGTACTGGCAAAAATCACAAAGAGGCTGGCTTCTTGGAGCCTTTTCTACTGCTCTAATACTTCAAAAATCTGTGATTTCCTTAGTGTACTTTTACAGATGTAAATCACACCCTTTCCGTAACTTAAAAGCTTTGGTAGAGTCAAAAAATTCAATACCTTGCAGGCATCTTGATGATGAATGTCTCTAAACTTGGTTAGATGGGTCTTCAGATGATCTAATCCAAGGGTGGGGAATGGCCTGGAGGCCACATGTGGCTTTCTAGGTCCTTGGGTGCAAGCTTTTTTTGACTGAATCCAAGTTTTACAGAACAAATCCTTTTATTAAGGGGATTTGTTCTGCGAAGATCGGATTCAGTCAGAGGGCTGCACTTGAGGACCTAGAGGGCCACACCCCAGAGCCCCCAGATGAAGTCTTTCCAGCTGGGTAGGATCTGCAAGGGCTTGTACTCTGCTACTATAGCTTCTGAGAACCCAGGGCCACTTCCGCACCTTATTATGTAGAAGAACCTTCACATAATTTCGTGGCTAATTGTCTACCTATTTAGGTGAAACTAAACCTTAATAATGTCTGTTGAATTTAACATTCAAGTTGTGTTGCTTTTCAGAATTTTGTGTTTAATTGTCTATAAGAATATATTTCAATACCAACATTCCCAATGACAGCCTTACCAATTTCTGATCCTCATAACCTTGGTTTGTTGCCTATCCCTGCCTCTTTACCCCCAAAGCCAGACCGAATTCAGAAAAGCAGAAATCTACCTTGACCGATGTTTTAAAACTCTGAGTAAATGTATAGAATTCACACAATGCAGAGTGAAAAAACAGTACAAGTTAAGGAGAAAGGCATACAATAATAGGAAGAGTTGGGAGAAAAAAGAGGGGGAAACTTGCCCCTAATAATTAGGCTAAAATCAATAACACATTTCCACCCCAGAATGAAGGTGAAGTTATGACACCTGTTGGTCAAAAGGGTGTTAACGGTGGTTGATTATTGCTTCAGGAATTGACACTTCGGTTAAAATACCTAGGTTTGTGGCAATGTGACCAGACATTTGTTGACCGATCCAGACAAGACAATAGCTTAAAATGTTTCAGGTTTTTCAGAATAGTCATTAGGAGGAGGAGGAGGGGGCTCTGATAATGTCTGTCTTAGAGATCTGTGCGTGGCTGAGTAGATATAATACTGGAGTCGAGCATCCTCAGTTAAAATCCTGCATGTGACACTGATAATCTGTGTGATCAGGGGCAAGTCACTGAAGCCTGCAGAGCCACAGCCCGAAGACTTATCAGTTAAATCACAGACAGGCCACGATCTGGATTAGTGCAGGAACTCCCAGTTATCACAGATCCTTGATGTAAACTGCACATGTGGCAGCACAAGGACACCAGCACCAACTATAGTCAAGTGCTTAGACATACTGTATGCGTATTACTTCTGGGTGTTAAAGCAAACCAAATATGATTCCTAGAAAGAATATTTTCAGTTTGACAATAAACGTGGCCCAAGTTGCAGCTGCTAGGGGCAGCTAGGTGGTGCAGTGGATAGAGCACCGGCCTTGAAATCAGGAGGACCTGAGTTCAAATCTGGCCTCAGACCAAACACTTGACACTTACTAGCTGTGTGACCCTGGGCAAGTCACTTAACCCCAATTGCCTAAAAACAAAAACAAAAACAAAAAACAAAACCAAGATGCAGCTGCTTCTGAAATCCACAGATCTTTGGAGTGATCAGAGCCCAGGTAGTCATATACAAAAAGGGCAGACACTTGTCTTTCTTGATGGAAAAAAAAGTGATGAAATTTTGAGTCTAGGAGGCAGTAAAAAGAATGTAAAGATAGGACATTTAAATGATTAGTTAAGTTTACAGACAGGTTGAGAAAAGGTCAGGATTCAGACTTAGTGATTTAATAGTTGTACCTTCTTTTACTGAGATTCCTTTTAAAAAAAACAACTAAAAACCATCTTTTCGGGTCATAGTTTTAGTATATCTATCATTCCCTCATTTTATTAGTCCACTTTTACTGTATTGTCTTCTTCCTAAATATTTCAGCCATTTCTTTCTTATCCCTGCTCAAATAGGTGTTCTTATTCTCTGAGAACAGATCTCCCGTTTCTTTTATTGCCATATAGAACCTCCTACCAAATCCTGACTCTCTTGAAATTATACCCTCGCAACTAAATTCCCATTCTGTAACTGTTATTGGTACCCAAACTTGTCCTTAGGAAAGTGTCCTAATCATATGATCTACTTCTCACACACATTTTCATTGCTAACACTACTTTTATTTTTATGCTTTACTCACAAATGAACTGTCCTTAACACTTATAATTTTGGGGTTCAAACTTCTCTAGTTGTACCTCTTTGCTTTTCCTTCCCAATCAATGCCCTTACCAAAATCTTTTCATTTCTAACTTCAGTGTTTAAAGGACACAGCAGCAGTCAAGAGTCATTAGCTAGCATTGGTGGAAATTAAGAGCTGGACTTCTATCTCTGTGTTGAAATATTAACTACTTACTAGCTTAAGTAACTGAAGTTACTTAAGAGAGCAGAGGCAGACTCCTATAGTGGACAGAGTGCTAGATTTGGAGTCAGAGAATCTGGGTTCAAATCTTGGCTCTCCTACAACTGTGTGACTCCAACGTCACCACCTCTCTGGGCCTCAGTTGCAAAATGATAGGGTTGGACTAGGTAACTCAAAGATCCCGTCCTGATAAATATATGATACTAGGATCCTATGTTAACATACTTTGTAAATCTTTAATAAATAACTAACTTAATGTATTTTCTAATAAAGTGCTAACAATTATAATAAAGGCAGAAAACTTTAGCTCAAATCAACAAAACAGTTGATACAATACATAAATTAATATTAGTCTGACTTCTTTTTGAGTCAACCACACATAAAGCATAATTAATGCTTCCTTGCAGCTTATAGCCAATTTATTACTTCTAAAATCACCCCACTGGTTGCTCAAAATGCTATTCTCTATGGCTGTTTCCCTATCCACTAAATAAATTGTTTTTGGTGGATTATATTTTTTTCATCTCTATATAGACTAGTTATCATATCAGCAGTAGAACTGAAGTAATTTGGCTCTTTAAAAAGTTGAATTAATGCTTTTTTGATTCTAAGTTTTTTGCCATGTTTACAAAGTTCAAATCTTCTTCTGTCACTTAAAAGTTGGCTTCAGGGGCAGCAAGATGGTGCAGTGGATAGATCACCGGCCCTGAAGTCAGGAGTACCTGAGTTCAAATCCGGCCTCAGACCAAACACTTGACACTTACTAGCTGTGTGACCCTGGGCACGTTACTTAACTCCAATTGCCTTAAAAAAAAAAGTTGGCTTCAGGATTACTTTCTTCACAGAGGGATTAGTTTACAAGAGCCATTCTCCTTCTTAAGTCCCTTCATTTTTACTGCCATTGTCATTACTTTATTCTAAGCCCAGCTTCTTCAGTGACTTGTATTTATATACCCTGACTCCCTTATTCAGAATACTTACAACTGCATTACCTGGTTTGAGGCTAATCAGCTCTTAAGCAGATTAGAGAGTGAGGAAGATGTCAAATGCTTTACTAAGTTCCCACTATTTTAAATCATAAGTTTAGTATCTTTATTTCTGCACCTGGTAGTATTTAATATTTATTCTTTACATTCACAATCTGCTTTTTGCCCATCATTGTTATCTTGATATTTAAGCATCTCAATACATGGTACTCCCCATGCCTCCATCCTTTGGCCCTCATAAAGGATTGAGTTTATTGAGGTTGGACTTAACAGTACATAAGTGACAGAAATCTTTATCTACTGGGAAGAAAGGCAAAGGCTTGCTTTGCAAAAGGCTAAATGGTGCCAAGAAATTTCCAGGGAAAATGAGATGTCGAAACTTCCAATGAAACACACAGGTACAAACCTCTTGGCTAGATTGTACTTTATTGGCAACAACTAGACATCATAAAAAAAATTTAAAAGAGGGACTTACCATAGAGAAACACCTAGTCCTCTCCGGAGTTGAAAATGATCCAACTCACCTTGCTTACTCTGATTTCCTTTAATAACAGCCCCATACATTTTTAGTATAGAAACCTGTATTTCAAAATGTGCCTTTCTCTATAGCTTTGGCACTTTAGCAAGTATTCTCAAACACATGCTTAAACATTTTCATTCCTTGCTTATAGTAGGCAAATACATATTGCTTATGAGGTCACAAATCATACTTTAGAGACAATAATATCTTGAAAATAAAAAAAAATTAAGACTGCAAGCAAATCAACATTTAAATGTGTTTTTCATTGCTATTTAAGAAAATCTTAGTGAATGCCTAAAAGGTACTTTTTCCTTAGCTTTTTCAAACACATTAATGACTTCATATTTAGAATGAAAAATTAAGTGAGTTTTCTTCTACCTACCATGCTAACCAACCAACATTCATCACAAAGCATTCAGTGTTAACTTCATCTGGAGATCCTGTAGGATTTTCAATGTTGAAAAAGCAGGTTATCATCTTGATATTTTATCTGAGTATTTTGTCAAGCAGCTTTCAGGTGACTGGAGGATCCCAAGGATAGAATACCAAGGCAGTCTACCAAAAATATTTTTGAAGATGCTCAATCATGGTTAAGGTACATCTTAAGTAGTTAACAATTTATGATGTAGCTGAAAAAGAAATATTTTGCCATTCTCCTGTTAGTTCTTCTCCATTTCTACAAAGAACAGTCTTTTATATAAAAGCAAAGATGACCAAGAATGCAAAGTCTTCAGAGTTGATGCCAAGGTTCATTGACGAACACATTGAAACACTTGCCTCCTTTTTCTGCTACTGGTTCCTGCTGTACAATTTCTGTGTAGTTAGAAGTTCTGGAGATGAGATGGCTACTAGGGAAAGGTAATGTCATGTCCTGGGGGAAAGAGCAAATGAGTCTTCATTGCCATTGATGTATTCTTACAAAAATCCTTAAACCACAACTTCTAATACAGAAGAATTGCCTCAACAAGCCACACTTGTTTTCTGTAATAATATTATCATATTGGGGGAAATGGATGAGGGTTGGCCATCAATACAAAGACAAATAACCCTATCAGACAAATATTTTTCTTCTAAATCCAAAGGGATGCCACAGGAAAGATTTATCTGGTCCCCTGTACTCCCTTGTTTAAAAAAAAAAGCCTTACTTATTTATATCTTCTATTTTTTTTCTAGTTCCATTATGACTACAAAGCTCTAAAACTGTTTTCAGGCTTAGGGCACATACATGGTTTCAATAAAAAGGTACATTTAATTGTTGACTTTATTTGGACACAATAAGCCAGCATCTCAATGTGCTGAAGTTACCCTTCGGCTGTCAGGCCTTTTTGGAAGGTGCATTAACTGTTTCAAGGCTACATTAGTTTTATTTAGCATGAAATGTTGACTTACTTAGTAGGCATAAAAGCTGAGGTAGTTCCATTTATAATAAGTACCTAGAAATCAGAAAATAATTTGCCCCTGAAGAATTCAACCAAATAATCTACACTTTGGTTAGAGCTGTAATGAGAAACTTCAAAATCTGCACCACAGATCATGTTTTATGAGTAGCTTTTATTTCCTCATCACTTCCTTCAAAATATTTCAGTTAGAATCATCCAGGGATAGCTGAATCATATATGGATCCTTTTAAGTAGCTGAGATTTCAATGTGTGTCCTCTGATCAGTGGAAGATGGATGACACAATTTTTGTCTTTCTACAAATCCTCCATAGGGCGATTCAGTGACTAAAGGCCTTCTTCTGGTTCCTTTACTATCTTAGTGGTATCAATGTAGTGCATTGTTTATCCAACTGTTTGCTCTCATGCTTGATATGAGAATGGCCAAACTTTTCTAATCAAACATGACTTCACTAATGAATGACTTTTGTCTGTATTTTAGTATCCTTTTCATTTAAATTATAATGATCATATATACTGTTGTTAGTTCTACACTAATCAGTTAATGTCAGTCTTCTCATGTCTCAGAATTCCTCTTAGTCACCATTTTTTTTAAGAGGACAGTAGCATGCCACTATAGAGTACCATAATATGTCCATCCATTTCCCAATTAATGGGCACCTACTCCTTCCAGTTTTTTGTTCTCTGAAAAAAAATCCTGATGAGTATTTTGGCTTAGGTGGGGCACTTCTGTCTTTCAGTTCTTTGGAATATATGCCCAAAAGTGGGATCACTGGGTCAAAGGGTATGCAGAACAATTTAGTGACTTTTCTTGAATAATTAAAAATCCAGAGTATATTAGTGCACCTGTTTTCCCATAACTCCTCCAACAATATTTCTCCTTTATTATGTCAATTTGAAGGATGAGGTAAAATCTCAGCTGTTTACATTTGCATTTCTCTTGTATGATCTAGAGTATTATTTTCTTATTATTGTTTTTAAATTTTTTCTTGATGCTAGTCTTACATCATAGTCATTTTTAGATACTGCTCCCACTTGTGCCCCTTGGCCTTAACAATTGAACAAAACCAACCCCATGTATCTATGTATCTACCTATCTATCTATAGAGTTCAGCAACATTGCACTCCATAGTCTTCCCTATACTCATTTCCCAAATAAATGAAGGCGGCTTATTTACTCATTTCTTCTCCAGGGCCAAAATTGGTCATTGTGATTAGATGGGATTAGACTAAATTTTTTAAAATTTTCATTTACATTTCTTGTTATTGTTTATATTGTTCTGGTTATGTTTTCTTCACTCTGTTATCAGTTCATGCAAATCATGTTTCTTTGAATTCTTCACATTTGTTATTGCTTATTACATTCATAATTCATATAGCATAATTTATTGTCATTGCTCAATCTATAAGCCTCCCAGTTAACTTCCAGTTTTTTACTACCATTTGGCATTCATAGGGCTTTTCTTTTTGCTTATAATTTCCAGTATGTTATATAGTGAGGAGTGGGACCTCTAATTAAGGGTAAGTATAGCTTAGTCACTTTTCTTGCTTAACTACAAACTGTTTTCCAGAATGTGCACCAACAATGCAATGTTACATCTATCTTTCCACAGCCCCTTCAACAGTGAAGATTTCCTTCTTTAGTCACTGACAACTTGTGGGGTGGGTGAGAGAGAAAACTTCAGTTATTTCAATTTTCTTTTCTCCTTCAATGATTTTGAGCAAGCTTGTATATTGACAGTTTACAATTCTTCCCTGAAAAACTCATTTCTCTTGACCAAAAGATCAAGAATCTTTTGATTCCTATATTGGAGGAATGACATTTTGGCTTATATGTTTGTGTCAATTATATATCTTGGATATCAGATTTTATAATCACATATATTTTAGGCAATTTTTGCCCTATTCAAGAGTTTCTCATTTTGCTCACACAAAGCTTTTTTACATAAATCATAATTATTTTTGTTATAGACACTTTTGTTATGGACACCCTTGTTTCATTGAGAAATTTCCCTTTAGACATATTTGTGAAAGATGCTTCCTTTTCCTTCTCTCCTCTCCCTTCCTCCCTTTAATATGTTAAGCTATTTTGGCCACTTATCCACTTGGAGCCTGTTATGGCATATGGCATAAAGAGAAAACGTAACTTTTGCCAAAATGTTTTTCAGTTTTCTTAGTAGTTCTTGTCAAATAGGGAATCATTCCCCTAGTAGTTTGTGTTTATAGGTTTATCATGCTGGAATGCTATGTTCATCTGCTTTTGGGTCCTGCATGTCTGGTTTTCCCCCTAATCTAGTTTCCTATTAATTTTCCTTAAGATTTTAATTGTATTTATGTATTTATGTAAATCCATGGCTTGGTAGGTTAACTCAGAAATTTATGCATTTTTGAAATAGAGAGGAATTTTTCAATCACTTAATCTTTATTTTTATTAATAATTCATTGAACATCGATCATTTGGGGGGATTTTGTATCCTGTTATTTTACTGACATTGTCTTGATCTTTGACGATTTTCTGGGATCTTCTGAGTAAACCACCATGTCATTTACAAATGGCTTTTCTCCCCTCTTTTTGGTCAACGTTGATACTTTGTCTCTTGCTTTATTGCTATAGCTAGCATTTCTACTACTATGTCAAGTAGCGGAGATAAAAGACATTCTCAATTTACTACTGTACTTACTGGGAAAGCTTCCATTGTTTCTCTGTTGCCCTCGGCTTTAAGTATACACCTTTAATCTTTGCATCCATTGAATAAATTCCACTTTGTCATAATGTATAACTTTAGGAGTTATATTTCTGTCACAAAAATTCATCTATTAAGATTTCATTTATGAATTTTAATAAAATTTGCATCAATAATTATAATGATATTCTGCTGTAGGAGTTTCTTTTTCTGCTTTATCGCAGGGACCAAGCCCAGTGCTCTTACCACTTATCTTACTTTAAAATCTTTTTTTTTGTTTCTAATTTTACTGATTTCTCTAAATTTCCTATTTCTTTTCTTTTGGGCTCATTTTAGATTTTCTAGTTTAGTTCAATAATCCCCTCTATTTAGTTTCCAGACATATTTTTCTTTTCACACTGCTTTAGTTGCATCATTCAAATTTTGTTATTCTCTATAATGTATCAAGTAATTTCTCATGTGCAGGACAGAGTTGGTCATCACAACAACCTATCTAGGATCACCATGCAATTCTTTGGTCACTAGCTTTCTGAAATTGTAACTCTTTCAATATTATGGAGTGCAACGGTTTGCAGCCACACAGCACATCACTATAGGAATAATTCACATTTTGGTTGGAGATGAAACCAAAAAAAAGAAAAAAAAGATATGAGATTCTTCACCTCTCTGCACCACTTTCTCCCCTACCCCAATTATGACAAAGAAGAATTTTTGGGAAAAGTTTTTTCTGGGGGGGGAAGGGGAAACAAGGAAGTACTATCTGGGATCTTTTCCATTAAAAATATCTCTTCAAGCTATCTTAAAAATAGATTTCTGAATGCTTTCAAATCGTGTTGCCTCCAGCACTGATTTCTTCTGGATGTTTTTGATCAGGCCTAACCATTCTTCCCTACTTTATCTTTCTAAGGTCTATTGCTATTATCTCACAGTACATTGGACACAGAGGTAGTAGAGCCAAAATACATAGTTCCCACTGCTGTCAATGGAAATAGATCACTGAAAACAACTGCAGATCTGTTCCACTGTGCAGCCGTTTATTAACCTCCTCCTGGTTTCATCTTCAAATGATCTCTGGATGAATTGTGTTGGCTGAATCTCAGGTGAAGCTTTCTGCAGACTCTTCAATTATTTCTTAAGGCTATACTGTCCATCTTCCATCTTATTTGTGTTGCAATAAAACTTTTTCAAATTTCAAATTTGTGTTGTCCATCTACCATTTCTCTTAACTTAAAGTTATTACATGTTTTCTGGCTGGGACAATTTCTGATGTCTCAGGGCATCCATTACTTAAGCTTCTCTAAAAAACAAGGGAAGCCAGAAACAATGTCTTTAGTTTTGCTCATTTCACATTTTTAGAGTGGATAGCTGATCTAGTCATGTTTGAGCTGCTATGATCATTTCTGCTGCCTATCTTTAGCCTTTCTTTGATAACTACACAGATAGCTGTCTTTGAAAAGATGTCTACATCTCTAACCAGATGTTTTCTATATGGTGACAGTCAACTTCACTTTCATGATGCTGTTAATGCTTGTCCCATCCAGCACTTCATAAATTTTTCTTTGAAAGTATTAATAAGATACAGGCATAACTTCCCGATGTACAAGCATGAGATTGATCATAAAATCAATCTTTTCTTCTTATTTCTTAGTCCTGAGCCACATTTCCCACCATGGTTTTTTGTTGTCTTCCCTGTTGTCAACAGTTTGCAGTGAAATAACTAAACATATATTCCACTCATTTGGAAGAATCTTGTCACTTTCTTCATAGATTTTCTCTACCCTCTGTAAGAGATGTTGGCACAAGAGCTGCAATTATCTTCATGGAGATATGCCTAATCAAATTCACAATGACCACTATAAGGGGATATAGCAAAGTGCCACTATTATTTTCTTCTCATCTTTGGGCACATGATGAAACCAATTCTATCAACTCTATTATTTACTCTTCTAAAGAGGATCTGAAAAGGAAAGTGTGCCATTTCTTCATTTAGTTAAAACTTCTTTAATTCTTTTAATTTTTAGCAAGAATGTCAATACAAAGGTGGCTCATTTCCTACAGGGGTCTTATCTCCTCAATAAGGTTCAACCCTGATGTTTCATGATGGTACAGAGGTGCCCTCAAGGCTCCCAATAGCTCTTCCAGAGGATCCCAAGCTTTAGGTGATCTTACCAAGCAGAAAGACTTTTGAGTACGGGCCCTGAAACAGACTGTCACTGTAGGCTGAGGACAAGCCTAAGCATGAAAAAGTTCAAGTAATTAGCAATCAGGTCACAACATTTTTTGCCACTTCATGTGATGATATAGACTAAAATACAAAATGATTCTCAGTTCTGTGCAGTCCCTTCCTTCTTCTTCAGTGGTGGTAACAAAGTAACAGGAAAACGGGCAGAGACTGCTAGGAATTACACAGTTCTTAGGTCAAGTACAAACATTAGTTTAACGGTTTATTTCTTACCATGCAATCTTTGTCCAGCAACCAGTGAGCTGACACACATCACTTACAGGTTATATATTGAACACTTATGAAATCTCAGCAAATTTTTACACTAACAACTTATCAATTCAGGGGAGAAAACTAGGATCCAGACAGCTTCAGATTATGAAAGAATGTATTTCTGATCTTATAAACTTAATTACTTGTAAAATAAGAAGGTCCATATTTAATGAAAGTAGTTTGCTCTGGGGAGAAGCAGAAAGCTCACTAGAATGCTTTGTCTTGGCAAATCCAGTCTAATGGGTAAAAGGTAATGAACACAGCTCAAGGAAGTCTTTTATTATTATTCCCTTTGCAAATATTTGGGGTATAGAATTGCCCCACTTACTAGAAATCCAAGTACAGGGGCATAAACCAAATGAACAATATTAGTCAGGAGGAAGCAGTCACAAAGGGAAAGTATTTGATGAAAAAAAGGAACGCATATTGACTGAAATGTCTATTTTTTCTAGTCCACCAAAATACAACACACATCTACCCCAAACTATATTTATTTTGATTTACAGCTGTTACTTTTTTCCAGTCTAAAATATTTTTAAATTTATTAGCTTTTCATCAGTTTAATACCAAGGACCTCAAAAGTAGGGTGATGAAACTTCATAAGCCGAAAAGAATTTAAAGTTATGGTCTTGCACACACTCATACCAGGGGAATTACAAAAACCATAGAAAAGGAAGAGTGACAAGAAATCAATACTTGGCAAAAGTATACCAACCTTCGAACTGCCAGTTGCCAGAGAGGGGCTGCAAGTGCTTCCATTTTTCCAAGGCAGAAGCAATACAAAAGAATGGCAATTTGATGGCAAAATATTGAGGTCAAATTCATATCCAGGCATAGCCCACAGCTGCTCTACTTAACCAATGGAAACTTTTCTTCCTTTAGAACAGGAATGTGCCTATTTACTACATAGTACTGATAAGTTCCCTTTTTAGGTGCAGAAAGTGCCATAACAGAAAGTGTGTACAGAAATGAGAACATTGGAGAACACCACCTAATAAGGCCCTTATCGGTATTTTCACACTAAAGGAAGTAATGAACAAAAGTGTTCTACTGCAAATTCTATGTTAAAATAAGTGTTTACTGCTTTCTAGCACTTAAGGGAAACAAAACTTACCACATCCCATGATATGATGGAAAAACTGCTTTTAAAAAACTCAATTTGCACATTATTGCCTAAAATAACTGGAATTATAATATTTAATTCTCTCTAACCCCTCATCAATATTTACACCTCCCTCCACACAAACACCCATATGCACACACATTTTTAAAGCACTTAAACTGTCACCTCCCTGATTCATGCAGCTGTAGACATCTACCACTGAAGTTACTGCTATAGTGGAAAGGGGGAAAAGATAAAAATATGGAGAATTTTTGAAGTATTTGTAAACTAATCTGTATGTGTTAATTTTGCAATCAAAATGTATTATGCCACTGAACGAAGTGGGAGAAAACCATGTAAGAAGGCATGGCAAAAAGTTATTATGTTGCCTAAGAAGCTGGGTGTTTGCTTTGCAGAACTAAATGACCTGACATTGTTATATGCATGTTTTACCATAATGATTTTTCTATATAAAATTGCACTGTCTTCAGGCAGTAATAGAGTAAACATTCCTATAAGGTTTATGACTGGGTGTAATTAATGGGGAATAAATATCAGAGAATTTCTCAAGTAAGCATTTAAATGACATATTGAAGTAGCGGGCCCAAACATGTTAAGTGTTTTGGGACAGCATTAAAGACAGTAATCATTGGTATCGTAGACTTGCCATATCCCAATCTATATTTTGAATACTGCAAAGTCCAGTCTTTTGGTAAATTTACAAAAGGAAGTCTAGGTTCAAGGTTAATGTCCTTCCTAAGGAAGTCAGCCTGGACTAATGTTAAGAACACTGGACTAGAGGCAGCTAGGTGGCACAGTGGATACAGCACCAGCCCTGAAGTCAGGAGGACCTGAGTTCAAATCTGGCCTCAGACCAAACACTTGACACTTACTTGCTATGTGACTCTGGGCAAATCACTTAACCCCAACTGCCTAAAAAAAAAAAGAACACTGGACTAGGAGATCAGAATCCTATTCTAGATTTTACCACTACCTAGTTATGTGACATCAGGTAAATTTTTTCATCTCTCTGGACTGAATTCCCCATTATAAGATAGAGTAGAGCTAAAAGGTTTTCTAAAATGCCTTCCAGCTTCAACATTCTGAAGAGAAAGAATACACGCCTACTATGGAAGAACACTGAAGCAAACACAGTAAAGTCCTAAGTGTCATTTTCCCTGTGCATGGGAAAAAAGAAAATCACACGCAGAAAAATAAATTCTAGTTACACATTCTGTCAAAAACATGGAGTAAAAATCTCTCTCAAGAAAGGAATATTAGAGGGTAGGTAGGTGGTGCAGTGGATAGAGCAATGGCCCTTGAGTCAGGACGACCTGAGTTCAAATCCAGCCTCAGATACTTGATACTGACTAGCTGTGTGACTCTGGGCAAGTCATTTAACCCCAACTGCCTCACAAAAAAAAAAAAAAGAATATTAATCTGGAAATAAAGATGACTTCAATCACTCAAATATAGTGGAAAGTTCTTAGTCTACATAACACTGCCAAAGCTGAAGGACACCAAATGTGCATATCTGAGAGAGATTTCAAGCTTCTTACTGACAGGAATGACTAACTTAAGTGGCAAACTTATCAACCTTTCCCTTGTTCCCTCATGTTCAAACCATATGGCCTTCTTGAGATTACATCTCAAGATCAGGGTCAGAGGGTCATCAAGACAACTACAGGGCAAGATGAGACTGCAGAAGAAAACAACAATGCAGACACTTATGGGGCATCCAAGTGGGTGGTTTACAATCCAAAGGTGCATACCTTGGCTAATCCATTTCAAAATGTGGCATTTCTATAGTATTTGTCCCCACAGTTAGCATGTGCTTTCTGTTATTTGTTCAAAAGTTGGAGCTAATTGTTGCATTCCTAAAGAAAGGAGTTGTAACCATAAGATAGGAGATTTTTTTTCTTTAGACATTAAAGCATCTCCATTTCTCATCCATATTTGAACAATATCAGGTTCAAACTCATAAAGAGGAAACAAACTCCTAGTAAATTTTGAGTAAAATGAATGTCAACATTAAATGGGTTAATGTGGATAAATGACTTGTATTATCAGTCATTAAAAGATAAGGGCCAACCTCAATAACCAACCTCAATTTTAGGGATTCCCCAAAAGGGAAAAAGATGAGATCCTTGCTCCAACAAAGTTTGTTCAGAGGCGATTTATTACATATGAAATTACATGTATAGCTGAAATAATGGAACGCTTAATTCACTTTGCAATTTAAAGATGTTAGGATTTTCCCTGTCATTATTCAACTCATTTTGCAGTGATATTGAGAATTCTAGAATAAATGTAACAAACTGATGTGTGTGTATGTATGTATATGCATATGTATGTGTGTATCTATATCTACACAGATACACATATATACATACCTCAGATTCTTAGGAGCACAGATAGTGTAGAGAACTCTATGAGAGGTACTGCAGAACAGCAAATAGAGAGCCATCATCCAAGTCATGAAGACCTGGGTTCCAGTCTTTCACGTACTGGCTGTGTGACTGAGGACATGTTGCTTCATCTCTAAGTGCTCCCAGATAAATCCCTAAGACTCCAGGTAGGATATCACTTGTCTATCTCCATGGGTGAAAGGAGTTTCCTCACCAGAAGTTCTTTGCTAGAGAAATGAAAACACAGATCTGGTCCCCTTCTCCCTTCACACACACTGCCCCTCCTCCCCTTCCCACAGCCAAAGCTACAGAATTTAATCTCCTAAAGGGTAGGACTTTAATTTTTGCTTTTGTTTCCCCACAGGACAGTGCTTCTGCACACAGGCTTCTGGATGAATTGAAATGAAGAGAAAAATTTAGGTCTTAGCTCAGTCCTTTGTATTCCCAAAGAGAACACACATGTTAATAGATCTGAGGTAGCAACAAACTGACACACACACCAATTTCACATTATATTTAATGTATTTTCCAATACATCTATGGCTGTTTCTGATTCATTCTGCTCCCATTCATAATGCATTCATTAAAAGTCTTTCAATTTTTTTCTATTACGAACGTCACAATCCATAACACATTTTTAAGGCAAATGCTATATGAATTTCTTGTGGTAATTTGGGAAACGCTCTGAAATCTGAACAGCAAAGCCACAAAGTCAGTTCACCTTTTTCCCCCAGTCAATTTTACTTTCTTTTAGGTGTAGCTAGCTGATCTCTGACCTCCAAATAAATCTTTGCACCAATCTCATGTGAATTAGGAAAGGCTTTGCCATTAATGATTAATGATTTGGGCTCATTCCCCAAATCATTTTAACATATCTCTAGAGAGCTGCCTTGTTCTGATCCTGCAAGCCTTCTGAAGCAGGAATGTCATGGCTGTTGTTACTGTTGTTGTTGTTCATTTGAATAAGAAGACACGAGCACAGAAAGAGAAACGTGCCTGCGAGGACAAAAGAGGGCCCCCTCTGAGATATTGGCAATGGCCACTTTTTACTCTGTACACAGTAAGAAAGAGTGGATCACAACACAAAAATAAAAACCATGGCAGTAAAATGAGCTTGGTGGAAATAAAGTAAGCCTGTATCTTCTTCTGAATTACAGTACCCATTCTGGATGCTTTATTTTTTTATATGAAAACAGACACTGGGTAGAAATGGTAAATTGTAAAATAAACATCGAGTCCTTGCACAAACATTGAGATATTTTCTATTATTCACCCTGTGAAAAGTTTTTCATTGAAACATAATGAAAAAGGCGGAAAGAGCGTGTTAACAGAAATGTATTAGATCAATAAGCAAACAGAGAAAGGGTTATTAAATACTACAAACAGTGGTTCTTTTTTAATGTAGCAAATAATACATTCAGTATTGACTGGTTAAAGAACTTAGAAGCATCTTAAATTTAAACATTTAGCATTGCAGGATAGAGAAGAGTACAGAAAAGGATTTCACCTTAAATTAGTGTTTCTGGGCTACAATTGCAAGTATATTAATATCTTGTCCAAAAAATGATACTATCCAATTGCCAGTCAAATATTAGTTCTTTTTACACCATATTGAATGTAAACAAGCAAACAAAACAATTTCTTAACTGTATATGTAAAGGAAAGTAAGTCTAAATATTCAAGCTTTTTAGAAACAAACTTACGACTTGCTGTATTGGGTTGTGAAATGGGAATGGTGTTTGGGAAGAAAGCTCCTCTCCAACTCCCAGGCTGAAAAATGACTTTTCCCTTTGCTTTTTTTAGAAGGAAAAAAAAAAGTAAAAAGAGGTCCTCTTCTCTCTGTAGACAGGAGGGGTATTTGGGTTCTAGCGTGTGAAATTTCCAGGTTATAGCCTGGCACACCTATAAGATTAAATTTTGTGTTGGAGGCAGAGTTCATTGAAGAGGAGTCTTCTAGTAAAGACAAGAAACCCAAACATTTCAGGGTTGTATTCCAGAGGACTCCTCATCACTTCATACAATTTTCTAGCATTTTGTTTGAAAAGAATCAGTACTTCAAGCTCAGCACTAAGGCAACATCCTACTGAGCTCCATGGAGCATATCAGTCCTGGCCACTAAGATTTTAAAGGACACACCGGAACAGAGGAAGACAAAAAAAAGAAAAACATTATCTTATAGAACAGATATTCTCCAGGGAGCTAATGAGTAATTTGAAATTAAACACTACCAGTCATCAAGAGGCAAAGATAGATAAAGCAGTCAACTACAAAGACAACAATGTGTGCTCAAACACTGAGCTTTATGTTTACAATATGTAGGTCCTACAGAATCACTGAGCTCTGCAACTGTCAAGGGAAACAAGTTTGGTATGTAAAGCAGCACACATTAAGGACACACAACATTAAATACAAAAAAAAAAAAATGAAAAAAACCAAAACCAAATCAAAAACAAAAACAAGAGAAAGGGGCCCATGCTGTATAGCCCATGAACCTCATTGGCTTTATAGTGAAAGTTTATTGTTCTTAATCCTAATACAATCAGCTACCAATTACATACAGTATAAAAAGGAAACGGCCACAAAGCAATGATGATACAGTCTGTGACTTTGTACAGTGGAGGAAATCTTCTGTTAGGTCTCTCCCATGATCCCACCCCAGCTTTAGTAGCTAAGCTATCAACCCCTCCCTTCCCAAAACAGTTAAAAAGAAAACTTGCATCTTGCTCAGATACAGCAAGACTCTAATGCCTCTTGGGGGACATGAGATCATCTGCCAATATTTAGAGAAACTTGTAAAAACGAAAGCAGCAGAAATAAAACATAAGACTGAACTTGGAAGAGATGTGACCCCCAAAGGATCTCCATGAGTCCTTGACTTCAGAGTGCCTAAAAGCAATCACCCTGCAAAGAAAAGAAAGGGGTGTCATATAGCACAACTTAACAGGAGAAAAAGTACAATCCTGCAAAACGATGGTGCTACATCACTATATCCTCTTGAAAAGTCTACAGCAGATCTAACTTTTCTTGCTGATCAAATCTTTGGAAGAGGGATGTAGTTATACAAACTTGCTTCCCTTTTTAACCCCATTTATAGGCCATTACCCACAAAGGCATGTAATTTGTTAGCATGAGAAATTATTAGAGAACTGGAAAAGTATGCAAGTAAGATAAGTCCTCTTAGGAAAGGATGCAGTCATTTTTTTTACGCAGAAACAACTACTTTAAAGACTGTTTAGAAAATGTTACACTCTTACCTTACAGGCAATAAGGACTCCGTTCAATAACTAAGTCTCAAATATATTTGGTGCGATTGAGGGCTCTTTCAGCAAGGTGACCACTTTCATCTGTGATCTTCTCCCAGTCAGTTTGTCCAACCACAAAACCTATGGCCCTTTTCCTATCTGCATCTTTCTTTTCTTCCAAGTCTGCCCATCTTACCTACAAAGAACAAAGCATTAGGCTGGGCCTTTGGAGAAGAAATAAGCAAGAATATAATGAGCTTCCTCTCTTCCCTGAATAGCCAATGGTATGGGGAAATAAACTTAAAATCAGTGATTTAAACAATGAAGTCTATTTAAACATAAAACAATTAATCCAAGGAAAAATGGTAGAAGCTCTTCTCCTTGAATCACAGGAGAGTAAATTCTTGAAACACTTCATAAGACAAAAACTTTCATTCTGAATACAGTAGAAATATATAGAATGTTAAAGTGCTTTCTATTCTAACTCTACGATCAAAAAATAAGCATGTCTGTAAGCAAAGGTAGGCTGAATAAACCTTAATATAGTAATTGCCATATAAATAAGATGTAATGCTTAGTATTATGACTATACTTCTGATGTGTTCCAATATCTCTTCTCTTGATATCTCAGAGACAGAAAGAGAGAGTATCGTCACTACCATACCTATTTAAAGAGAAGAAAAGATCAATCAACAACAAGCACTCATTAAGTGCCTACTGTATGCCAGGCACTGTGCTAAGCACTGGAGACACAAAGACAAAAAAAAAACAGTCCCTGCAAAATGCTCTCCACACCCAGAGAAAGAACTATGGAGCTGAAATGCAGATCCAAGCAGACTACTGGCTCTTTTTTTTTTCTCTTCTGTTTTGTTTCTTCTTTCTTGTGGTTCCTCTTATTGGTTCTAATTCTTCTTTACAACATGACTAACGTGAAAATATGTTTAATTGGAATGTATATGTAGAGCCTATATCAGACCGCAGACTGTCTCGGGGAAGGAGGCAGGGAGAAAGGGGAGAAAATTTAAAACTCAAAAGCTTATGGAAGTGAATGTTGAAAACTAAAAATAAATAAATTAAAAAAAAAAAAAAAAGAAACAGTCCCTGAGGGAGCTTAAATACTATTAGGAAAACAATATGTACATATATAAGTAAAAATGAAAATATATGTAAAGCAAATACAAGGTCATTTCAGGGAGGGGTGTGGCTGGGGTTAAAGGCAACAGCAGGGGTGGAGATCAGGCAAATCTCATGCGAGAGGTGGCCCCTGAGCTAAGCTTTGAAAGAAACTCAGGATTCTAAGGGGCAGAGTTGAGAAAGGAGTACATTCCAGGCAGGGATACAGCCTGTGCCAAAGTACAGAGATGAAGGACAGAATGTTGCATGTGAAGAACAGCCAGCAGGATGGTCTGGCAGGAATGTAGGTTTGTAAACAGTATTTCTGTGGAATAAACCTGAATAGTGAAGCAGCAGCCAGATTACAACGGCTTAAATGTCAAAGAAGAGTGTGTATTTTATCCCAAAGGCAATAATGATCTGCCACAAGTTTTTGAGCGGGGGAATAATCCAGTTAGACCAAGGCTTTGGGAGCATTACTTTTGCAGCTGAGTACAGATGGAATGGAAAAGGAAGACACTTGGAGAAGAGAGATCAATAATGAGGATACTATAACAGACCAAGACGGAAATTAAATGATAATGATCATGATGTTAATTAGTGGCAAGGTTTGGCCTGGGAGACAGGAATCCTATTTCCTCTCCCATGCCAGTAACCTTTCTATAGAGGAGAGAATCTATCATATTTGAGGATTATGAAGAATATCAACAACAAAGCTTCTCCAGTGGAATGGAAACTCCTTGGGAGCAGAAACCATCTCCTTTTTGTCTCTGTATCTTTAGTACCCAACATGCTACATCAGACACAGGAGGCAGTTGTGTTTGTTGAAGTTACTGCTCCAGTATTTAAAAAACATGTAGGTATAATAATACGGTATGTAAACACTGACAGAGCTCTTCAAATGAAAATGAATGTGAAACAGCTTCACGTCAAGCATCAGTTTCTACAATCCTTATGCTTGGTAAAGCTATTTATCAGAACACTCATAAAAGAGGGCTGTGAAACAGGAGACAAAAGTTACTTCTATTGTGACTTGGGAATATTTCATTTTCAGTAGGGGTAAACAGCTGCTTTCTGAATGCTAATCATCATCTAAAAAGATGATACTGAAATTAGTTTGCTCGCCATGAGCAATGCTTGATACAGATAAAGGCAAGTAGCCCAAGAACATTCTGAAGAGCAAAGAAAAACACAACAGGAATAAAAATCTGCACAGGATCGAAGCATGTTATTTTCTCTCTCTCTCTTTTTTCCCTTCTGTTCTGATTCTTCTTTCACAACATAATCAATGTGGAAATATGTTTAATGTGATTGTACATGTATAGCCTATATCAGATTGCTTGCTGTCTTGGGGAGGGGGGAGGGGAGGGAGAAAAAAATTTTGGAACTCAAAAATCTTATATAAAGTGAATGTTAAAAACTATCTTTACATGTAATTGGAAAAAATAAAATACTATCAAGCAGAGGAAAAATAAAAAGAATAAAAAGAAAACTCTGTATAGTAATGGTGCTAATTATTCCTGATTCTCCTGGAAAAGTTAATTTTCAAAGTGTGGAACATCTCGTTCAATCTCCTCCACTGGCTTTGTTGAAAAGCCTAGTGAATAATGCTCTTCTCTGTATGTGATGTTAGCAACCTACATGTAATTTCAATTTATTCCATGAGAGATGTTGGATTTCTTTTGATTCACCCACAACCTTTTTTGCTCAGTCTCCCTTATGATCAGGGACATACAAACCTGTGAGTCAAATGACTGGGGTTACTAGATATAAATAATTTACCCCTGAATTAAAGCCATAGCTTTGGTAGCAACAACAGGGCTATCAATTCATCCAGGCCTTGAACAGCTTAAGCTCACAGGATGACAGAGTTAGAGCTAGAGAGTCACGTGGCCAAGGGGTGGGTGAGTGGGGGAGAAGGGAGGGAGACTAGGTGTCACAGTGGATAGAGCACTAGCCCTGAAGTCAGGAGGACCTGAGTTCAAATCCAACCTCAGACACATACTAGCTTTGTGACCTTGCACAAGTTCCTTAACCTCTATTGCCTCAAAAAAATTTTAAAAAGTCACATTAAGGGGTTTCAAACCCAAGCTTCCAACTCCAAATCCAGGGCCCTTTCCATTGCAAGGTGCTGCTCCCTTGGACTTTTTTATTTAATCATAAAATTCAAACAAAGCAAAACCTGCAATTCAAAAAAGGGGTAGAGAGTAGAAAATTATATATAACCACTCTTATTTACAACCAGAATTTAAAACAGCTGCTTATCTAAGTTTGAACTAAAAATCTAGTTTCTTTATAGAGGAACACATAGAACAATAAAAAATAAAGATATTACTATTATAAGAAATGTCCTTTGACTAAATGAATATCCGTGTTATTTGGAAGTAATTTTACTGAAATCTAAAACAAATTCCATTTTAAGTAAGCATTTTGTTAAAATATAACAATGATAGACAGCACTAGGCTACCTAATTATTTTGTGGCATAATTTCATTATACTGAAAAACACAAGACAGAAAACACTAGAAGTAATATTCCCAGGATGCAAGACCTGGTTTTGAAATGCAGTTGAAGCATATGTTCTGTATAGGGTTGGACTCCAGTATGGAAAAGAGAAATGTGATAGATATGTGTGTATGTGTATGTCTCTATGTCTGCTGTGTACACATGTATATATACACATGTATCTGTGTTTATATGTATACATGTGTGCATGCACATGGGTGTATCCTTCATGCCTTTGAAAGAATGATGAGGAGCCAGAATAAATTCTTTTTGCTCACAGGTGCCTTTGTGCCCTGTAATATAGCTGTGTGATGACATATATGGATACAGAAGTTATGGCTATGCCCATGACAATAAAAAAAGAACCCATCCAATCAAATACTTGTATTATGGAGAACAAAATGTGCTGGAGAAAATATTCATTACCACCAGATCTGCAAAGCAGTATCACTAATGGGATCTTCCCAGTAAATAACCTTTTCCTACAGCACAAATGACTATGCAGGAGGAGGCCACCAGTCCTACCTCCTTTCCCTTTAAGAATCCCCACAAATCTAAGGGAAGAGGTTGGGAACGGACAATGGCCTGGAGGTCAACTAAGGCAGTAAGCTCGGCTACAGATCATCTATTAAAACATGGAAATAGTTGTGTTACACTCTTCTTATGTTATCTGCTGTAAGAGAGATCTGTTGATATATGCGTACACACATATGCACATATATATAATATATGATATATACACACATACATATTTTTCCTCTTACAATAGTTTTTGGATATCAGTAAGCTTTATAATGTTCCTCTTAATATTCAAGTATTATAAAATAATATTTCATTTAACAAAGGGCTCTCGATGCACAGAACACAATCTGATTTTCCTCTTAAAGCCAATATAAAAACAATCTCACATTCTGCCTCTCTATTAATATATAAATTCTAGCTATTTTTCTAAATACATTGCACCAACCTTCTCTTCTTAGCCTTCCACTTTATCTCAATAAGCATATTGGCTGGCATGTAGTAAGTGTTTAATAAATGCTTACTGACTTGACTTAAACAGGACACTATCCCATTTCCAGTTCTCTACTCTCAGTGCTTTTGGATAATTTGAGTGTTTCATCTGACAGTTCTTTAGGCCTCTCTAGTACTTTGGATTCACGGAATCTAGTATTTTGGATTACAGAAATAAAAGCATGTGGCTCAAAAATATAACATTCACTATTACTTGTCTAATTCTTTCTACTAAAATAAAATTTAGTCTTTTAGCACACAGGAAAAGTAACTGACAAAGTTTCTTACCCTCTTCTTTCCAGGTTCAGAAGCTCGGGTATCATAATCATCAGGAAGCTGAAGATAATCCTCCATCCTACTGGCAATTGCTTCCCAGTCCCGTTTCCTCTTAGTGCCAGTCCTCAGGCCATCCAACTTGTCTGAGGGACAAACACAGAGCCGAAGTGTTAAGGGAGACAGAGCGAGTTTGCACAAAGCACATAAACAAGGGAAAAGGCTGGAACACACTTTCAGAAGCTATCCATACTTCTGAAAGCACCATCACTTGTAGATCCAAATTGTCTTCGGGACTGGGACAACCTCTGACTCTGAGCAACCTCCATCTTTTATTTGTCTTTCACACTGGTTTGGCAACCATAATGATGTCAGCTGAATGATCAGTTCAATGGGCAAAATACAAACAAAGAATTGTGGGACTGCCCAAATATTCACAGCATTTCAGCTGTCATGTTCTGAAGGCAAAATGCAATTAATTCAGGGAACTTCTGAGGGTGATCCTATTTGGTAGTTTAACACAATATGATCGCCTCATATTCAATCTGGAATAATGTTAGTAATGTGCTATACACCCAAGAAAATGCACTGCCAAAGATACAGAGAGGTCAACTGGAGTATAAAATTATTTTAGATCAAGTTTCTATAGAGCACAGAATCCTGGGTCTCAAAAGTCAAAATGATGATTTTTGGTAAAATGGGGATTCTCCATGGATTTGTGTTCTAAAGATACAAGTCAATATGAATCATCATCTCCTTCTGTTTCTTAGTCAAGTACTGTTTGACTATGAGACAAAAGGCTAGGCAAATAAAATGACCAAGCGTTGGGTACAATTTCTGGTCATTCAGTCCCAAAGAGGTAGGGCCCACCATTGTGCCGTAGATAAGAAGTTTGTGATTTTAAAATTATGTATGTCAGCCTGGATAACTTCAAGAACATTACTTGTAGAAAATATGTGAATATTTATTCCTATTGGTTCAGAATGCCATGTGTGGAATCGTGTGTTATGCTAGGTGTACTTGTAGCCACATGTGGCACTGTAATCATGGATCAAAATTCTTTTAAAAGTTATATTACTGATAATACTTTAATAAAAACAGCCATTATTAAGCTAAAATAGAAGAGGCTCAAACTTCAGAAACATCTAGTCATATACACACATAAAAATACATTCAGTCATCAAACTATGTAGAACTTAACTCTGAAAGAGAAAAGCGGTCGAAGCCTTCAGAGACAAAAGGAGAATAGATAATTTTTATGTTTGTTACAATAAAGTTTAACACACATTAACTATCTAACTAGTGCATTACAAGCAGGCTTCAAAAATCACTAAGATTTTGTATATTTGGCACAATTTTGACCCTCATACAGCACAGAATTCTCGAAAATCAACAAGGCAAAGCAACATCTGGTCTATAGGATTGCAAACAATTACCATTTATCCTTTACAAGAAAAATTTCCAGCATCTCACTATGGTGAAAATCTCCTGGGTCAGTCAACTATATTCAAGAAAAGTATATCCTTTTAATCACCACAAAAAATCAACACTGTACCCACAAGGCTATATGTATGAATTAGAGCAAATCACACAGAACCTCAGAGAAAAAAAACTCCTTAACTCATGAAGGGGCAAGGAATATGCATTACCTTTAAAACACCAACATACTCACACACAAGCACATACACACAAACCCATGCACCAATAAAATTCTTCTCAGTACAACAGTATACAGTACAATCAGAAGAGTAGAACTGCCCCAACACAGAATATGATATTAAAAGAAAACCCCAAAGGACTTCAAGACTTGAAAAGAGGTCAGTTTTGATATTAACATATTTCAAACCCCAATTCCAAGTATCATGGCTACAAAATAGCATGGTAGGGCATATTAAGAAATAGGAGAACTTTTCCACATGGGCTATGTGACAGGAGTTATAGATTGAAAGTTTGAGATTTGCAACATGGACAAAAAACCAAGCATTATTTCCAGTCAGAGTACTCAGAAATGGAATATTTAATAGAAAACTTTAGTACTTCACAAAGTGTTTAAAAATTTCTTTCTCATGTCTGAGGAAAAAATTCACACCCCTCCATAAGACATCCTAGAAACCCAAAACACACAAATGTGTGCCATGAGATAAGTAAAGAAGAAACTGGCATGGCAAATACAGATCTATAATATGGAGGTATACTTGACATTAATGGCTTCGGGAGGTTAGTTTCAAAGTGGCAGGAAGGTAAGTTGTAAATATGCATCTAAGCAGATCATAGACCCATACTGTATCTTCAAAAGAAGTTACAATATGTAATAAAAGAGAAAAATTCTCTTCAAATTAAACTGTGTTTTCTAAAAGTAAATGGCATTTCTAAAGAATCTGAGCAGTTATAAGTCCCAAATGTAAGAATTACATTCTAAATTGAGATGTGGTCAGATTCTTTCTGGAGCACAGAAAGTCAATATACAACAACCTATCAGCACGGGAAAACACCATTGAGGCAAAAAAAGTAACATTGTTAGAAGGCCGAAATCTAAAATAGAATGCTGACTGATGGCCCAAAATACTTTGGTTTTCATAGTCTGATGAGAGGTTTACAATTGTGGTATTTTACCCAGGGAAGTGGCAGCTTCAAGCCGCCATGTCAAATTTGCACAAAATCTGGCCTAGCATCTAATATCTGACATGAAGCAAGATGCTCAAGTCACCACCTGTGCAGCTCCTGTTATAAGATGGCAAGGGCAATATCCCCAACAGTTCCAAAACACATCTGAGTACAGCCTGCTTTAAATGATACTAAAATCATATCATTGCAAATAGAATCGAGGTCTGCTTAAAACTTATCAAAAAATTTTTAAAATTGTATAACTTAGTATGTACCTCAGGGGTTCTCAAACATTTTTTGCTCATGGCATAGTACTGTTCTTTTCTTTGAGGACTCGGGAGACTCACACATGTGACTGCCAAGTGTAAGTTCCATATAATTCATGGAAAACTCATGCACACAAATTCCTGTGTGAGTTCCACATGCACTTGCAACTACAAGCGTAACCCGCGGTACTCTTGGCCAAATTTCACAGCATGCCCTTTGAGAACCACTGGGGAACTTAAATGTGTGCAGGTAGAGAAGCTCACCAAGATATTTAACTAGCTGCTTAAAAGCTTTTGGTTTAAAGACAACGTTTTTAGCCAGTGACTTGTTTGTAAATGAGGAACCGTACGTCTGGCTTCAGCCCTGTTATGCTGCGATGCTGGTAAAACTGTCATGAGCAAAGTGGAGTGATATCTATGTGTATTCAACTCACAAGGGCACTTCAAGAATACTTGGAGAACATCTGTAGAGCACTCAGAAACAGAAGCTGTTCCTGGTAAATCAATTAATGTGTATTTAATAAACACCTACTACAGGACGCTACAACATTCAAGTAAATGATAACAGGAAGGTAAGTGAAACATGTGCTCTCTTGGTTGCCAAAGTCTCACCTCTTAGAAGTAAATTTCATTTCCTAGGCAGACTACTTGGCTCCTTGGACAAGACTCAAAGTGGTAAGCACTTCCAAGGCTGCACATACTTAATTTACCTTCCACAACTGGACTATCTCCCAAAATAACAAGATGGTCTGAGATGAAAACTCATAAGTGGTGTAGAATATCATTATCACTCTGGTTTAAAACAATAAAGATTAATTGCAAACATGTTAGTACTTATTTTCCAGATTTGTAGCCAGTTTTTCAAGAGACTTTAACAAACAATTTCATTTCTGAAAAACACAATCTATAAAGTGTCTGCCCTTAACATCCAGTGAATATATATAAAATGTGCTTTCTGATAAACAAATAGTAGACAGCCCAGAATTTTTCCAGGAATGACTTCCAAGATCAATACAGAATTGCTTGGAAACATGCCATGACTATACTTCATTTTTTCATATGTTTTAGAAATTAGAAAGAAAAAGACTGACTTGCAGAATTTTATCCTGGATCATCAACTTAGATCACATACAGCTTTTTAAGGTATATGTTTAACTCATATTTACCATATTTTTTAGTATTCTTTTGTTTAAGTTTATTTTTTCTCTCCCTGACTTCACAGAAAAGATAGTCAATTGTTGAAGAAAAGGGGAGAAGAATTCCAAAGTTGGCAAAACAACCTAGCCAAATAACATAGTGTATGGAACTTTATTTCATTTTAAGGTAACTTTTAGGTAAAGAAGAAGTTTAAAACGTGTTTAAAGAAACATGTACTTACGTATCTAACCATTCTTTTAAGCATGTAAATGACTTTAAAGACGATTGCAGCTGGTTGAAAAACTAAAGGAGATAGCTGGTTCCCATTATGACTTCCCATGCGCAGAAAGTACAAGATGACTACCTATATTTTTCAAGCTACATATACCACGTGGTTCCAGAGAATTTTTCAAGAAATTACAACAAAGCACCTGGCCTGGTATAACATCACTTACAGAGTTCATGAAAGTCCACTTTGATTACACAATTACAGTTCATCATTTTAATATGCTAACAGAGGAGTCAGGCAAAATGAAAAGCATTTTCTAGGGAACTGCTTGTAGCAGGTACCATTCTGATCCAAACAATCAATACAAAGTGTGAGCAACTTGAATGTTGTTCAAGTAGTAAGACAGTTCAAGAGTTTTAAAACATTTGGCTATTACCTTCCCCATTGCATCAACAGTATAAGAATATAAGAAAAGCAGAGACTTATAAGCACTCTGTACTTTATACACACTAATGCAGGATACATCACATTCTCTTGTATTTTCACAAAATGTGATTTTTTTTTTTCAAAAAGCATTTTTAAAAGTCAGCCCAAAACATCACAAAACATTTCTTTGTGATGGCAATAAAATGTAGTAAAAGTTCCACTGAATCCAGAACCTCTTCCCAGAACCTTGCATTGAACTATACCCAACTGTGATTTTGACAGTCATTTCAGGCAGTTGTCTCCTTCTACTTTCAGGGGAGTCCTATAAGGAGGGTTCACTCTTCTCAGAGACTTCAACTTCATAACTGCCCTTTCACTTTACTTTTACTTAAGAACAAGGGTTAATGTACTCAAAATGAAGGCTATGGTTGGACAGTGGTCACATTACACTTTAAAAAACAGATATCCCGTCGGTACCAATGTTACTGATCTATATTAAAAAGTATATAAAAGAATCAACTTATGAATTGGCAACAAAATTACATTTATTTCATATATTTTTCTCTTTAGTCTAATATGTAAGTGGCATTGAAACGACTTCATTTGTAATACTGTTCACATCTGTATATCATTTTCAGGCATCAGAACGGCTAAATCGCAGGCTACCAAGAAGATATGATGGAAGACGTAGTACGTGTGCCCAAAAGTTCCATTGTATAACAGACTCAGGGAAGCCTACTTTTTAGATAGAAGATCTATGTAAATTACCATCAGGTATAGACATATAAAAACAGGAAAAAGGGAATACCCACCTAGCTTTGCCTCAGATGTGTCCATCTCCCATTTGCTTTTCGGAATGTAACCCTAAATTGTACACAGAGAGAAGCTCGAAGGGTTAGAAAGAGACACATACATGCATATCATTTTTGAACTGGAAACAGTATTAAAACTGGGAATAGATTCAAGTTCCACTCATTAGCTATAAACATTGCCTTGGGTAAAACACAACCTGAATTATCAGCAGAGGAAACTACTCAGTTACTGAATTCACCAAACTTGACTACTTGATTCATCGCAGTCCCTATGGATGATCATGAAGACGCTGTGGGGGCAGCTGTGGCACAGACCTAACAAATGTGAGCTGAACCACAGCTGTAAAGCACATAAAACATGAGCACATGGATGGTTACTATACTGATTAATGCTCAAAGTAACAGGACCTGTAATACATAACAGCAGCTAGGTTATTTCCTTAATACAACTTCAATACTCAAATTGATTAGGCATATTTTCCCAAGAGTGTTGTTCAAGCAAGACATGGTTTGTTTCAATGCAGCTTTAAATACTCAAAAGAAAGGAGAAAACTTAGTGTCACTGAACCCAACAGTGAAGTGCATTTTTAGAAGACTTGGTTGCTTACCAGGTAAATCTCAGAAAGGTTAGATTTTACTAAATTAATACTTCATTGAAGTATTGAACTTCAAAGCAATTCAAAGTACATTTTATCAGTTTAAAACTATGTGGTAATGCATGTTTTATTAAATCCAGGCCCTAGCATAGTGCCTGGCACATAGCTGGTACTAAATACTGTTGATTGATCAACTGATTAAATTACATTTCCCTTTGTGTAAAGTCGAATATCTCAGTAGATTAACTTACTGAATATATTTTATATGTAAGAAGCAATTATTTTATGAAAGTCTCTATTTCAAAAAATTTAAGGTCCCCAATATATCTACTTAATCATCTTGTTTTCAATTAAGAGATTTTGCTTAGTAAAGCTGATTTTTAAATTATATTGTGAATCCCATTCCTCTTTATTTGGTGCTCTGTTATGTGTTATTCCCTGACATGCAGACTTTAATATTGGGGTTTATTTTAAGAGTATTATTATTTTTTCAGAAATAGTGGCATCTCTCTCAAGAACCAATTAAGATCCTGATACTTTAAATGTTTAAGTTCATACAACCAGGTGAACACACACTGTAAGCGAAATATTTGTGACAGTAGCTCTTGGCATCAGGGTATACATACCATAGCACAACTGCTTTGGGAGTCCTGCAGGTGTTGTACATTTCTTGTCATTAGATAGCACCAATAGCTCAATTTCATTTTACTAAATGTTATATCAGGTCATAAATTATACTAGATTCTTCACCAAACACATTTTAAAAATAAGAACAGAACCAAGACAAAACTATGCTGCTGTGAATGTAATAAAAAGTAAAAAACTGATCCAGTTTGTGCACATTATACCTTAAAATCAGCTCAAAACCTTAGCATCACCAGAACAACGTATTGTATAGACACTGAGCCACACCTACTAGCTTCACTAAGACGACAAAATAGCATCATACTACTAATCACACACACAAAAAAGTGGTTCTATTAACTTAACCAGTTAACTTAGATCTTACCCAAACGGAATAATTTGGACAGTGTGCAAAATGCCAGGTATTCTGTGTGTTCGTTTATATAAGTAAGACTCACTCTTAACCCTTTGGGGGCAGGATGGTTGGATTTTTCCAAGGATCTTTTCATACAGTTAGATTAGGCCCTAACAGCAGATCTACAGCCTGCTTTTTCCAATGGGTTAACAGAAGTCTTGTAACAAAGCAAATTCGAAGAAAATTAGCATGTACTAATTTCTACTAGGGTGTGCTGATACCGCCCAGTTCTTTCTTGTGACTCTGATCCTGCCATCCTCTCCTTAGGGGGCCCAACTTGGGGACAGAAGAAATAACACAACAAGGAACAAACTCTATTGCTTCTCCTGTTGCGTCTCTGAAGTAAATAGCAGTACTACTATAATGTTTTCCCTTTTCAGACAGAATATATTTAAGTACAAGTTTCCACCTATGCTCTGACAAGTCCAAAGTCTCCTTAAATGAACTGCACATGTTATCTCTTCCATCAGGAAGACAATGCTTTTAAAAGTTAAATCCTTATATACTTTATGTGTGATCATTTCTCAGCACTGACACTACAGGTAGAGAACAGATGTGAGCAGTCAAACCTTAGCAAAGAGTATGAGCCCTTTACTTGAATTTCCCACCTGCAGTTTAATTTAAATATGTCCGAGCACAGTTTAGTGAAGAAAAAATTATGTCTTAAAAAACAACCCAAAACAAAACATGCTAAAACTCGTATGCCGTGAACTTTAGAGCCCGTTTTTTTTATGCACATTCTGAATCTATGAAGTGGTTTCTAGAGGTTGACATCATTTCTACAAATGCACATGGTTTTCATCAAGTCCTCTAAATCACACAAGGGCTCTGTGGCCTCATCTCCTAAAGGTTATGTATGTATACTAATAATTAAAACTTTGGGGACTGGAAGGAGGACTCTTTGCAGATTTTCAATAAAGAGTGTAAAGAGGGGCTCAAGTAAGCCAAGGAGTAGAATAAACCTAGCACTATTTTGAAACAACAGTTTTTCATGCCACTGTGGGCTCTTCCACTTGCCAAGCTGTTCTACAGATCGTATTCCTGAATGACAGACTGAGCCAAAAGCACCTACAAAATTATGGGGAAAATGGGTTGTGTTAGGTGCCTAGGAACTTTTGACTCACTCTATGCAAGCCTAACATGAAGCAAACAATGTCACTGACTATGCAGACAGGATACACTTTCACGTTCCCTTTTAACAGGATAGAATTGAGAAGCACAAATCCAGCAGCAAGTGGTAATCAACTGCTACTTCATCCAGTAACAGTTCTTAAGCAAGAGTTGATGTATAACCAATTCTGAAACCTTGTAACAACAACAGAGGTTCACATAGGTAATGGGTAAGCTGAGCGCACCACATACCTGCTGGAATGTAATCCTACCTTACCTCTTATAACCTTAGAAAATTCAAATGTAGAATAAATCCCCCTGAGAAGGCCTATTCCACTAAAACCTACCGCCTGCAGATGTGTGTGTAAGGGGAAGTTTAGATGTGCTCTGTTAAGAAGTTAATTGTTCTATGAACAAAGACAGGAGAGGCGTCTTTAATTTTTGAGCAAAGCAATGAGTTTCCTCAAGTCTTCTTGGGCTTGCTTGCAAACGGAATCTACTACTTTCTAATGTATGTGGGGGAGCCACGTTGCTGGGAATGGAAGACTGAAAGGTCAGTTAGGCCCTTCTAATACACAAGCTGTTCAAAGTGGCTGATCATTCTCCTACCAGTTCGCTTTCCTCTTCCTCCGCATCTTTCTTTTCTTCTTTCTGCTCTTCAATATTTGCATCAAAATCTTCCATCTCCACCTGGACACCCCGTGCCAAAAGTATTTACAGGTTAACATTTACAAAAACAGTTTATTCCACACTATGACTTGGGAAAAGGACACAGGATAAACTGCCAAATCACAAACAATCAGTAGAACAGAAAGTCCGTTACTATCAATAGTAATCTGGCTGTCAGAGCCTAAATTTAGAAGGCAAGGCGGAACAAAATAAGAAATGTATTTTACTAAATCTTCCTTTGTTATGTCTTTCTGGAATGCCTTATGTTACCTAGTTAAACGGTCTGCTCAAAGTAGGCACTTAACATATACTAACCAAGTATTGGTCTTTAATAACAAAATAATCACTTCAGTATAGAAAAATCTTTTAAAATGGAAAAAAACATTCTATTATCACAATGATTAAAATAGGTAAAGATTTTTCCATTATGAAATAGGGAATGTTAACAAACTCTAGTATAATTAACAAACACTAATTTTTTTTCATATGTGATGCTTTCTTAACTAGACTAGGCCTTTTAGTATACTTTCAACTTAAATGAAAGAGAAAATGATTTCTTGAATTTATACAATCATTTCCACGGGCTCATCAATTTTGATGTGGAAGGGCCTTACTGGTCATCTGGGCAACCTTTCCTTCACTCAGGCAGTAAATGGAACAGCAGAGTTCAAACCCAGATCCTCCAACTCCAGGTTCAGTGGTCCTTTTACTACAACAACTCTGTCTCCACTAAAACCAGAGAAGTCTGTCCCCATCTCTGACTATTCTCAGATGGCATGAGGATAACTCTCGTACTTTTAATGGACAAAGGCCACACACAAACTCCACAAAGTCATGACTTGGACATCACTCTAAAGGTGTATTTATTGACAAATTTAGTCCATATCACCCATAACGATGCCTATGAAACGAGAAAACACAGAAACCCTACTCTTCCAACTCTCTTTCATTATGAAAAGTCAAGGATTTTTCTGCATTCAAGTCTAAGGACATGTACCTACCTCTTCAATAGCAGCATCTTGCAACAAGGAACGAATATCCAGGCGCATCATATGACGAGGTGCAGTCTCCCAGTGATCAGCCATCTATGGAGAGATGTAAATGGTCAGGGCATCAAAAAGAAGCAGCACTGCAGAAGCAGCAATGAACTCCCCATCAGAAGGGTGGAGTTTGAGTCCTGTCTCTGTCACTCAGAGTTGTGGGACCTCCCTGAGCTGCAGTTTCCTCATCGTAAAGTCAAGATGAACTAAACGTCCTCTTAGAGCCCTTCCAATTCTGAAATATTCAAAGCTTGACTGAGTAGAATGGGAGAAGGGAGACACAGACACAGTTCATGGCAACAGGCTATTATGAATGATGCTACAAATAATAATAACCGACATTTAGATAGCATTTTTAAAGCATCATAAAGTTCTTCATATACACCTTATCATTTAATTCTTAACAGCTCTGTGAAATGAGCACTACAGGTATTACTATCCCCATTTTACAGATAAGAAAACAAACTCAGAGAGGTACAGTGATTTCTCATGGGTCAATCTAGCTAACAAATAGTTGAGGGAAGATTTGAACACAAGTTTCCTGACTTCAGGCAGCTAAGTGGTGCAGTGGATAAAGTGCCAGGCCTGGAGTCAGTAAGACTCATCTTCCTGAGTTCAAATCCTGCCTCATACACTTCCTAGCTGTGCGACCCTGGGCAAGTCACTTCACCCTGTTTGCCTCCATTTACTCATCTGTAAAATGAATTGAAGAAGGAAATGACAAACCACTCCAGTATCTTTGCCAAGAAAACCCCAAATGGGGTCACAAAGAATCGGAAGCGACTGACAAACAACTAAACAACTCCTGACTTCAAGTCCACCTCTATACTCACTGCACTATGCTCCTTTTAAAAGGTAAGACCAAGAGTTTTGTTCCAGGTATTAACACCACCCTTCTTAATGAAACACAATGACAGCTGCAAAAAAACCTTATAAAATATAAAATCGCATTCTAAAGGAAGACTGGCCTTTTGTAAGCATATCAGTGGAGATCCTGATGAAGCTCCACCAACTAACTTCCAAAGCTTTTGACTCGATACATTTCAAAGCAATCACCTTATTAATTTCCTTAAGTTTTCTTCCATGGATGTTCCTTTTGCCACAGGTCTGGTTGTCTGCACTCATTTCAGCTAAATACACCTAGAAACAAAAGGATCAGGAATCAAGCACGCACTCAGGGAATTACTGTGACCACAGAAGGTATGATGAAGTCAACTGATTCCTGTACCTCGAAGCCCTTGGTTTTTGCTGCACTCCAAAACTGTTCAAAATGCCTCACTCGGTCATTAATGGCATCTAGGATTATGAAGGGGAAAAAGCCATCATCCAAGGTCTTCTTGAAAGTTTTGAACATGCTGGTACGGTAGGTCTCCTCCATATCAGCTTCATACTCATATTCCATCACCTAGTTTAAGGAAAGATTAGAACTTAGCAGAAATAAAGGAAGAAGTTTAAACCTGCCATCTGATTAGCAGGTGGACAGAATGAGTTACTAGCTCTAAGCACATCTCTAAACTCTGTAATAATACTTCCATATGCAAAAATACTGTCACAAATGTCGGGCGGTGGAGGGGTGGGGGAAGGAGAGGACACAGTTGTTTTTCTTCTCTCCCAAAAAATTTTCTATTCCTAAATATATCTTTCTTAAGTTCCATCCCCTAACCACAGAAGTCTGCTACTAGGAATACAGCATACCTTCTTTTTCACCCTCTTTCCAGTATCAGGGTCTTTCTCTTCTTTTTCCACTTCAGTGATGAAGTAATCATCCAGGCTGAGTACTCTAGGTGCAGGTCCCCCACACTCTACTTCCTTATCCTAAGAAGCAATTAAAAAAGGACTATTTTCCTCCTATTAAAACAAAGCCTGCTCTCTAAAGGCCAAGGAATTGTTCAAATTTATTTTCCTAGTTCAGAAATCAGAAAGGCAATTTTAGGACACACTCATGAAAGCACAGTGTCTAGAAAGGAGAACACGACAGTTTTGCTGCATACTTCCCTGATCAGACCACAAATGGAATACTGTGCTTAGTTCTGGGAAACACACTTTAGGAAGGACATTGAAAAAGTGAAGTACATCCAGAGAAGGGCAACTAGAAGGGGACTGGAAACCAAGCCATACAAGGAATTAGTTGAAGGAACTGAAGATTTTTAGCCTCAAGAAAAGATTTAAGAAGAACATGATAGCTATGCGTAAGTTTTAGAAGAGATATCACAGG
This sequence comes from Phascolarctos cinereus, assembly GCF_003287225.1. NCBI lineage: Eukaryota > Metazoa > Chordata > Mammalia > Diprotodontia > Phascolarctidae > Phascolarctos > Phascolarctos cinereus. Next base: position 227,548,576 of record NW_027555736.1, read on the forward strand.
GAAAAGGGATCTGTTCTACATGGTTCCCAAGAGCAGAACTAGGCACAATGCCTAAGATTTCTGCTTGACAGAAGGGAAAACTTCCTAACAAATAGTGCTGTTCAAAAGTGGAATGGGATGCCTTAAAAATCATCAAGTTCCTCATTCTTAGGGTCTTCAAAAATTGGAGACTAAATAACCGTTTGCTGGAGGTATTGTAGTGGGGATTGCTGTTCAGATATGAATTAGATTCAAAGTCTTCGATCCTGCAAAGTTTTGTAAATTGCCTCACTGAGCTTCCTGGGTTCATCAACATCAGTTAATACAGTACTTTTAGTGACAACAGTGAAATGCTTGGGCAAAGAGAACAAAAATACGTACAACACGCAGTAGCAAACTGAAGCACGGGGGACCAACAGAAACAGATAAAAGAATCCTACCTCAAAATAGCATGCTGCTGAGAAAAAAGGCTAATCATAATAACAAATAGCTGTCTTTTCTGAACTCACACGAATAAGTTTTGCAACATGTGTCTTTCCACTTCCAGGTAATCCTCTCATTATGACGACTATCTGAAATACAAAGTAAAAAGAGAAAAAAATTTTAGTCTTTCTCTCTAACAGAAGGATTTCTATACAATAAAAACCTTTACTTAACTGAGAACCTGACAAACTGCTTTATGAATTATGAATTACAGAAGCAATTCTCTACAATTATCTTTTCTATTTATTTATTTATTTATTTATTTTTATTTATTTTTTTGGCTAAGCAATGGGGTTAAGCGACTTGCCCAGGGTTACACAGCTAGTAAGTGTCAAAGTGTCAAGTGTCTGAGGCTGCATTTGAACTCAGGTCCTCCTGACTCCAGGCCGATGCTCTATGCATTGTGCCACCTACCTGCCCCAATTCTCTAAAATTATCAACAAACAAACATAACGAAGTTAGAGCCTGACCACTTTATGGTATGAAAAGATTTTAGGGTACACGTTCAGAGAAGCAACTTGAAAAATAAATTCTTTTCCTTAGGCAATCTAATCAAAACTGCTTTTTTTTCCCTTCCTGTTTTCCTTCATATAAAAGGAAGTTTAAAATACATGTCTCCCACTCTTAACCTCTATTTAGAGCTCCTTTAAAGTGTCTTTACAAGGCAGCTGGAGAATTTTTCTTAAAACTCTAGTTATTAATCTAATTAAACTAGGGCTTCTTAAAAGATTTTCCAACTGCTTTAAAGAAATTCAGAATATATGATGACTTCAGGGAAGGAAACATTTGTCACATTATATTTATGCTATAGGAACTTAAAAATATTCAAGATTTGAAGTGGGTTCCTTATATGGCTCAGATACTATATAACATCATGGAAAACATCCTGAATTCTTCAAAGACCCAGGTTTCGGTCCCAAGCCAGTCCCTACGTCTATGCCTCTCAGCTTCTTCATCTGTGAAATGGAGATAATAATACTTGAAACATCTAACTTATAGGCTTACTTTGAGCAAAGTGCCAAAAAGCATGAGGTAAACAAATGTACTTTTATATGAAAACTATCAACTCTATGTTACTCACTCTCTCAGGTCTGCTCTCTCGGCCTGGTGGTTTCAGAATATCATCAACATTCTTAGATTCAGGTTTCTTTTCTACGCGAGGGGCTGGAGGTGGCTGGTGACTTAGTGATGGAGTAGACATAGGCATCCGTTCCTCAGGATAAGTCCTTCGGTCTCCTAGAATTGCAGCAGTCGAATATATTACTTTTTACTTAAAAAACAAATTTAACTCCCTCTAGTTATCAAAAGATAATTTAATTTAAACCAACCCTAAAGACGCATAAACTATTTTAAAGATCTAATCTGTTAAATTTAATTCTTACACAAATTAAAGTTAATATAAATAAAATAGAATGAGGGAAATGGGCAGCTTTAACTATATCTCCAGTGATCTGGATGCCTATCTGCTTAATTTACTCTGGTTCATAGTAAATATTACGTCTTTTTTAAAAGGAAATGAAATTCAAAGGGAAATATTATGTAGTCTTATAGTTTGATCTAAAACTTCTGCTCTGCAGTTTTAAGAGTAAAAATCTCTTTTCCTTAATAAGACAATCTCCTCAGCATACTTTGGAAATGTTGGATTTTTAGCACTTTCAAGAAAAAAGGAAAAATCATATTACCCTACAATGACAACTATTTTGCTCTATCCTGACACATACTGATCTCATTATTGTTTTCTATATATTAAAAAATACAAGATCACAATCAATAAGCATTTACTAAACACTACCTCTGTGTAAGACATGGCTGAAAGTTAAGAATACAAACAGAAAAGCAAAAACAGCCCTTAAGGAGCTTACATTCTAATGGAAGAGACAACCCATACCTAAATGGGCACATAACAAGGTTTAATGGGGAAGATGCTACCATCTGGGGAGACCAGGAAAGGTCCCTTGCAGAAGGGTATGTCTGAGCTGTCTTGAAGGAAGCCAGGGGTTCCAAGAGGTAGAGAGAACTCCAAATAAGGGGGATTGCCAGTACATAGGCAGCAAGATGGGAGTGGGACTGCATGTGTGAGATGTTTATGTATGTGCATGTAGGTCAATATGGCTGGGCCACAGAGTGTATGCAGATGTAACGTGTAAGAAGAATGGAAGGAAAAGAAGAGGCCAGGTTGTGTCTTAAAAGCCAGCATGAAGACTTTATGTTTAATGAAGCCACTGGAATTTATTGAGGAGGGGAATGTCAGACCTATGCCTTAGGAAAGTCACTTTGGTAGCTGTGTGGAAGAGGAACTGGAATATCAAGAGACCTGTTAGGAGGCTCCTGCAATAGTCCAGGCAAGAAGTCTGCAGTAGAAGGTCTGAAGTAGTTGTGCAGTTATGTGGCCACAGAGAAAGTGATATACTTGAGAGATGTTGTAGAAACAGAAACAAGCTAGGATGACTGACTGGATTCATGGGGTAAGAAAGGAGAGGGAGAAATTAAAGATAACCCCTCCTAAGGCTGTAAACCTGAATGAGTAGAAGGATGATGAATATCCTTGACAGTAATAGGATAATTTTAGAAGGAAAGGGTTTAGGAAGGAAAGATAAAGAGTCTGTTTTGGACATATTGAATTTGAGATCTTAGAATCAGAGGATCACAGATTTAGAGCTAGAAGGGACCCCAGAGGCCATATAGTACAAGCCCTTCATTTTATAGAGGAAGAAACTAGGGTCCTATGGGACGTCCATTTATCAACATCCAAGACACAGTTCTTGATCTGGAAGTCGATCTCAACAGAGAAACTACGGCTGATCTATAGCTCTGGGAGAAATTGCATAGAGATGATAACTGAATCCAAGGGAGTTGATGAAATCTAGTGAGGACACAGAAACAAAAAAGAAGAAGGCTCAAGACAGAGCCTTGGGGCACACTCAGAGTTACTGGGCAAGACAAAACTAATGATCTGGCAAAGCATTATCATGAAAACCTAGAGAGGAGAGTATCCAGGAGAAGAGATTAATTAATAGTGTCAAATGCTGCAGAGAAGCCCAGAAGGATAAGAAATAAGAATAAACAATTAGATCTGGCAACTGGAAGAGCATTAGTAACATCGAAGAGACCAATTTCAGTTGAATGAAAAAAAACATATGTGAATAAACTTCATTCTTAGAACTTAATGTACACTGACAATGAAAAAGCTCTCTCAAAGGTAACATTCTCAATGTCCTAGTATTTACTGAGGCATTTCTTTACCTCCAAACATAGAAGGTCCATGGTCATAAGCTGGCCTGTCAGTTTTCCGTTCATATGAAGGCCTATCAAATCCACCACGTCTGGATGAGGAGTGCTCTTTTTTATCACGATAAGATTGTGTCCTAGGTGTGATTGGGGGTGCCCTGGTTAAAAAAAAAAAGAGGGCAATTAGTGGCACTCTGGCTTGTGAAACAACCATAACTCTTACTCTTATTATGGATGCCTTACATGTCAAATACTCAAAGTTTTTATACTGCTTTACTATACAGATCAGCTTTATACATTCATTCAAAAAAAGGTTAAAAGTTGCAAAAGTCATCTGCCTATTTTAAGCATGCACTGGACTCACCTTTTTCACAAGGTCACCTCTCTCTTCCAACAACTTTTACCTCCCCCTGGCTTATTATACCAGAGAATTCCAGAGAACATACTCGCTTAACAAAAATGCACTCAGTCCTTTTCCCACCCAAATTAACGTACATAAGAATCTAAATATGCAGTTAATTAAGTTTCTGTAAAGCCTGATTGACTAATTAATGGTGGACCCTGGGTTCATCTGCATGGCTGGGTAATTTATCTGGATAATCTGCATGGCTAACACAGCCATATAATTTGTGTAAAGAGAATTTTCTGCAGCATACCGGTCTTCCCGAGGACGGCGATCTCTGTCAAATCTATCACGATCATATTCAATAATGGCACGATCACGGTCTCGGTCCCTATGTGTTTCTCGATCTCTTTTAAAATCTCTGTGATCTACCATGACATTGCTCTGACGATCAAAATAAGGTTCACGATCCCTATCTCTATCATAGCGGTCTCGTTGGCCTGGGTGCTCTGGAAAAACAAACAATGTGAAATAAACAAAACAGCCTCAAACCTAAAGTAAAGGTTAAAGATGAAGCTAGTCTACAGATTGATGTAATCAATTAAAATGTGAACTACTTTTATATATCACAAAGGTAGGTGTCAGAAAAGCAATTGTTGGTGGCAGCTAGGTCGCGCCGTGGATAGAGCTCCAGCCTTGGAGTCAGGAGGACCAGAGTTCAAATCCGGCCTCAGATACTTGACACTTACTAGGTGTGTGACCCTGGGCAAGTGACTTAATACCACTGCCTCACCAAAAAAAAAAAGCAATTGTTACCTAACTCAAAAGGAAACATACAATATTCACATCCTAAAAGGTTTTAAAGGCATTTCTTACCTGTCTCAAAAGCTGATCTTTCAGGTAGGGGATCAGGACGCAGAGTTATTCTCTCTCCATAAGGTATTTGTTCAACTTTATTGGTGGATATGTCTGGTAAGCAAGATCAAGAATAGAAACACTTAGTGTGACACTTTATATTTTATAACTACAGCAAAAAGGAAAGAATAAAAGTTTGATAGACTTCTTTACTGATATGCTGCTTCAGATACACATTCAGTCCTACCACACACAGGACCTCTTTAACAAGAACTTCTGTGTTGGCTATCAAATCCAGAATGTGAGAAACCTGCATTGCAAGAGCTAAAGCCTTTGGGGGAAATTAATTTTTCCAGGAAAAAAAAAGTTTTTTGGTGCTTACGTGTCAAATATATTTGCCAATTAGCTTCACTTCTTAAAAGATGGGATTCAGAAATGAATTCATCCACAAAAAGTTATACATTAACACCAACTTTTGAAAATAACATTCAAGTCTGTATTACACTATATTTCAATTACCTGGATAGCTAGAATAGTATTATGTGCACTGAAACAAGAAGACTAAATTATGCTTTAGTAATATAAATTTGAGGAAAGAAGAATGGAGGAAATGAGACATAACAAGAGAAGCAGAAAGTAACATAGGAAAGATCTGCACAAAGAGAGCATGATTACATCTTTGTCACTAATTCCTATTCCAGTGCCTCAAGGTGGCATGAAGCTGACCCTGGAGTCTTCACAGCTGTATCAATGGGAGGCAAGCTCTGGAAGGCTCTATTGTGGTAAAAAGGTTTCCAATATGGTTCTAGCTCAACAGCCTTTGTCTGCTTTCCAAGTACCAGTCTAACTATGAAGAGAATCATCATGAGCAGGTGGGCTACTTGCTGATTTCCTTGGCCATGGCAAAATAAATATTAGTGCTTATAAACCTAACGCACAATGTTTTCATTCTCTCTCTCTCTCTGTCTCCTTACAAAAGACTGTGACTTGCCCTGGACTGCTGCCAAATCTAGAATATAACAAATCTGGTTTGCAAGAGCCTAATGCCTCTGGTGGAAATTTTTTCTACCAATATTTTAGTTTCATGATTCTTATATAAATAAGAGGCAGCTGGTTGGTGTCATGGATGGACCACTAGACTTGGAGTCAGGAAGACCGGAGTACAAATCCTGCCTCAAACACTAAATAGCTGTGTGACTTGAGCTGGTCATTTCACCTCTTTTAGACTCAATTTCCTTATTTGCAAAATGAGAATAATAGCACCTACTTCATTCGGGTAGTTGTGAGGATTAAATAACATATGTAAAATGCGGAGTAAATGCTATTTTTTTTCTAATGATTTGATATATTGCTTTTAGATTGCTTATATCCCCCCTGCTCAAGAGTTACCCAGTATAATGAAGTTTTGGTTTTGCTTCTTTTTTTAAAGAGGAAGACAAAAAATATTCAGCAAAAATGTTCAACATATAAAAAAAAAATCCTGACATTACATGCTGTACTGCATACTCATGGCCTTCACCCCACTCCCATTACCACATAAGAGTCAGGGGAGGTACCACCTCATAGTTATTGTTGTTATTAGTATTTGTAATCAAGCATACCTGCCAGCTACCTAGGTGCCTTCTTGTATGTAAATACTTTGTACATATTTTCTTTATATGTATTCTCCATATACTTGTTATACGTATTCTTTATACACTTATAATACATGTACTTGTCTTCCCCATTAGAATGTAAAAGGTCCTTTTGGAATATGGATAGTTTCATTCTTCATATTGATATCTCTAGCACACAGCACAGCCCCTGGCATGTAGTAGGTACTTATTTTAATTAATAAATGCTTCTTAACTCATTGGATCTTTTCAAAAGATATGCCAACTGAACTCATTAATACTTATTTGCTTTGACAAATACTTGTACATCATCATTCTATTGAGCAAGAGGGATAGTGACAAAGTTACACAAATTCATAACAGTGAGAATGGGGATATTTTATCTGTCAGGTTTATGGAGAAAGGAAGGATTTATGAGCAAATAAGAGACAGAGAGCATTACAGGATGTAAAATGGATAATTTTGATTACACCAAATTAGAAAGATTTTGCACAAATAAAACCAACATAGCCAAGATTAGAAGGCAGGAAACTGAGGAAAAATTTTTATAGCAAGTTTCTCTGATAAAGGCCTTATTTCTCAAATATATACAGAACGGAGTCACATTTATATGAACGTGAGTCATTCTCCAATTGACAAATGGTCAAAGAATATGAACAGGCAGTTTTCATAAGAAATTAAAGCTATCCATAGTAATATGAGGGGATGCCATCAAACGCAGAATGGCTAAACAAGTTGTGGCATAGAACTGTGACGGAATACTACTGCACGTTAAGAAATGATGAACAGGATGCTTTAAGAAAAACCTGGGAAGACTTACATGAACTGATGCAGAATGAAATGATCAGAACCAGGAAAACATAGTACACAGCAACAATACTGTACGATGGTCAATTGTGAATGACTTAGCTATTTTTTTTTTTTGCTTTTTGGTGAGGCAATCAGGGTTAAGTGACTCGCCCAGGGTCACAGAGCTAGTAAGTGTTAAGTGTCTGAGGCTGTATTTGAACTCGGGTCCTCCTGATTCCAAGGCTTGAGCTCTCTTCACTACACCAACTAGCTGTCCCATGACTTAGCTATTCTTAGCAACACAATGATTCAAGACAATTCTGAAATATTTATGAGGAAAAATGCTATCTACCTCCAGAGAAAGAACTCATGGAGTCTGAATGCAGATTGTAGCATACATTTTTTTACTTTCTTTATTATTCTTGGGTTTTTTTGTCTATATTTTCTTTCACAACATAGCTAATATGGAAATGTTTTATGTGACTGCACATGTATAATCTATATTAAATCACTTGCTTTCTCACTGAGGGGGGGAAGAGGAAGGGAGGAAGAAAATTTGGAACTCAAAATTTTAACAAACAAATGTTAAAAAATGTTGCTTACATGTAATTGAGGAAAAAAATTAAATGTTAAAAAAAAACAACCCAGTAAGAATAGGAATCAAATATCTGAATTTTAAAACTGTTCTCAAGTGTTTGGTTTCACAACTTAACACAAGGAAACTGCTAAATATACTGCAACAACATGATTAGGTTACAGAAGAAGTTGTATGGAACATACATCACATAGGGCAAACCTTTCTTGAGATTTCTCATTATCTAATACTAGGCATACAAGTCAATCATTGCTGCTTACCTCGACCGTGGCCATAATCCACTGTCTGCTGCACTGGAGGTTTAGACATTGACTGCATAACCACAGGAATAGGGCTTGGAGGAGGAATAGAAGGATGAATAGGTGGTGCTTTCATTGCAACAGATGGTGGGCCTGTTTCTGAGGTATATTCTGAATTAAGTCCTTTATCTTCATTTGTATCCCAGAGTCCATGGAATGAATCTTCATCCCAACGTTCTTGTTCCATAGCAGCAGGCTGTGGCTTTACCACAGGAGGGGGAGGTGGGATTGGGACAGGGGGCCTCGTCATAGGAATAGATGGTCTTGCTGATGGAGCAGACTGTCTCATCCCTGGAAGGGGTGGTTTACCCATAGGAGGAGGTGGCCTATAGGATCCTGGAGGCTTTACAAAGAGTAAAAGATTTACTAAGTATACAAATTGTTCCCATAATTAAAGACAATCAAGTTGTTATCAACAGTATATGTGTCTGTGATGGGTAGTCCTAGCCCTGTTATAAATGTATGGCATGGGCCATAAAACAAAGCAAACGCCTCTGCACCCTTTGCTTTCCTTCTAATGCTTATTCTTCCAATTTTTCCAGGACCATGGCAGTTTTAAGTTTTGTCATAAGATCTATCAAGAATATATGCTGGTTGGGGCAGCTAGGTGGTGCGGTGGATAGAGCACCAGCCCTGAAGTCAGGAGGACCTGAGTTCAAATCTGGCCTCAGACCAAACACTTGATACTTACTAGCTGTGTGACCCTGGGCAAGTCACTTTACCCTAATTGCCTAAAAAAAAAAAACATATCTTCTCCAAACTTTCTTTTTCCGTACTATGCCCCAAATCCTTACAAAGTACTCTGCGTAGAATACGTGGAGTTTATTGTCAGAGTGTGGAATGCTGCTTCACTAAGCCATCAAAATTTACTATGATGTCATGAGCTTCTATTACGCTTTCATTTATACTGAATAAAGAGATCAAGGAATGAAAAAAAACAGATAAGATTCTACCTACTGCACGGTTTTTGTCTCTTTTTTGCTAAGCCTAGCCAACCATAAAAATACATCTTGTTTCTTACCTGAAAGATGCCGGGTGGCCGTGAAGATGAGGCCTGGAGTCTTGGTGGCTCAGGCGGCGGCAGCGGAAGGTCAGGTGCCTGTGGCTCAGCGGCAAAATCTTTGAGTTTCTGAAGCTGTTCCTTCTGTTCTCTGCATGTACATTGTCAGAAATGGTCATGCCCTGTCTTATTCTTTTTGTAAAGTACTTATGACTGATGCTCAAGGAGAAAACTTACACCATTCCTCATACTCCCCACAGGGAAAAAAAAATCAGAAGACCCCCACACAAAAGGACTTTACAGATGGTGATCTCTGCCTCAAGGTAGGTCAACAGCTAACCCAAAGGCTATTTTCTTTTTAAGGCACCATTAGAACAGAGATTTTACAATCTTTATATGCATTTCAGTGTTATCATTTGATAATCAACTATTATCTTTCTGGTTCTGAGCCATTTTCTTGTTCTAGGTCCATTTCTTCTTGTTTATCTTTGTACCCAAATATTAAACATGAATTGGTTTTATCCCACAAAAAAAGGCATTTTATATAGTTAAAGAAAGAAATACGTGCTTCAACTGATATATCCTTGGCTTTCTCTTCTCTGGTCAAACCAATCAAGCTCCTTTAACCTTTCCCCACAGAAGCCTTTTCCTATCCATCTGATTTTCTTTGGCCCCACTCTAGTTTCTCTAAATACTTTTAAAAATATAGTGCCCCCAAACTGGACATAATAACAAGGGACTAGCTCACAATACAGTGGAAAGACTTTTGGGCCATACTTCTAAGCCATACTTCTTTAAATTTATGTCAGTGTCATGTCAACTTTCCACAACAGCAGTACAATGTTTCCTTGTATTATTCTTACGTATTATGATTATTTCTTATACTGTATTTCTGTGTTTGGATGAGATAAAAATAACTAATTACAAGGAGCTGAGATGAAATTAGCAGATAAATTCACTTTATATCCAGTATTTCTATACTAAAATAAGAGAAAAATAATTTTCAGGCACATCAAAGGTAACATTACATTTCAGAGAAAGATAACCCAGTTTATATATTTAGCAATGACTGAAAAATATTTCATTAAAAAAATGAAACTTAGAACAGCCATTCCCCAAAAGCTAAGTGGTCAAATGATATAAACGAATAATTCTCAAAAGAAGAGTTGTGAACTATTAGTAAGAATGATCCAAGTCATTAAAAAAAATGTAAATCAAAACAGAGGTTTCACCTCACACCTTGCAAATTTGCAAAGATGACAAAAGATGGGAATTAGCATTGGAGGGGTTTCAGGAAAACAGACACACTGGTACATTGCTGGCGGAACTGTGAATCAGTACATTCCATTTTGGAAAGCAATTCAGAATTATGCAAACAAAGTGACTAAAATGTCCATAACTTTGACCCAGAGATCCCACTGCTAGGCTTATACTCTTAAGTGGGCCACAGAAAGTCCTCATGTACAGCCAAAATTGTATATAGCAGTATTTTTTGTGATAACAAAAAACTGGAAACCAAGTAGGTGTCCATCAATTGGGGAATGGCTAAAAAAACGGCAACACACAAATGAAATGGAATGTTTCTGTTCTGTAAGAAATGACAAAGATAATGAATACAAAGAAACACAGAAAGATCTACGTGAACTGAGGCTGGATAAAGTAACGGAGGCAAGAAAACAATGTACACAATAACTAAAACAATGTAAACAGAAAGAATAAACACCACAAAAATATCAAAAGTGAATAATGCGAAATTACAAAGAAGAAATTATGTTTCCAAAGAAAAGATATAAAAGGACACCTTTTTACCCTACTCTACTGCAGAAGTGGGAGGTCCACCAGGGGTGATAGATTACATATAGTTCTGGATTTTTGCAATGTACTGATAAGTTTTGTTAAATTTTCTTCCCTCTTCTTTTACTTTTTTTTGTCCTTACAATATTGTTAGATGAGGTGGCTCTCAAGGAAGGGAAGTGATACTGGGGAAAATTTTTAATAGTGATTTAACAAAGACGAACCTCCCCCCCCCCCCAACCACTCATTTCTAAAAAATGAAACTTGGTCAGGGTTAAAAAGAGAGCACAGCAAATAAGATCATCAGTATTTGATAGCACACATCTTCTTTCCCCTCTACTTTTCAGGAGTTCTGAGGGAAAAAGAACCAGGCCTTTCTTCTACGAAAATATGCTTTCTAGAGTCTGTGATGTTACTTTCTCAGACTCATGGTGTCTATAACAGATTTCTCTAGCCAATAATTCTAGATGGGCAGTCAGGCTCTTTGTTCTTCCCTGCTGTGGCTTTCTATTAACATACCAATATTATTCTCTTGTCCTAGAACTTCAGCTATATCTTTAACTGTCATAATCTGTAACTGGTAGCCTGGACTAGCAACATCCAGGGAATGCTGTAAGCTCCTTGAAGGCACGGACTGTCTTTCTTTTCATTAATTATATCCCCAGCACTTAGCACATGTACTTGGCACATAGTAGGTGCTTAATAAATGTTTACTGGATTGGATGTTGTATAAAGGACTATCTCAGAATCTAATCAAAAGTTTCTGAAGAATTACTAAAGACTAGATGAGCTGCCATGGACTTCTAAGTTCCTACTCCATAACAGGACAAATGTTTTCATGGTGTAAATTACGGTATATATAATACTGGACTTGGAGTCAAAAAATGTGAATTCTATTCCCTATTCCACTGTAGAAAATATTTCATTATGTAAAAACAATAATAACCTCACATAAAGGTAGCTACTTCCAGTTACAGTTAAGGTTGCAATTTCCACAGGAAGGAAATCGAAGAATCCTGGGGATTTAACTACGAGAAACTTAAGATTGATAGAGCATTTCAAAATTATGACAGAGATTCTCTCATATGCAATATAAAAGAAATGGCCCTTTGAAAGCAGAGAATAAACTATTCATTAGGAAAAATAAAAAGGCAATGATGTCATGACTCAAAGAAATATGAGCACTTATAAGTAAAATACACAAAAATACAGCCATTCTGCTGGCAAGAGATCTATAAAAACCAAATATCAATTATCAATTTTTGTATTTTAGGGCATAAACTTATAACTCACATGGATCAGTGCAATTCAAAGGCTCATGACAGGCACTATGCTAGGTGTTGGGGATACAAAGATGAAAAATGACAGTCCTCATCCCTCTGTTGGGAGAAGGGTGGGGGGAGGAGGAGGAGCACAAAAAATTGCCTCTGACAAATTAGAACAGGAAAAATGCATTGATGGCATAAAAAACCCAATATTTTAGAGTACAAAGAATGGTATGCACAAATGCATTGTCACATTAATATTCCTTTCTTGTCCTAGAGCTTGACAGCAAGAAAGGGCAAGGAGTCCAGACTGGGCGAAAAATCTGTATTGTTGTAAACAGTCAACCAAAAAAACCATTAAAGATTTTTAGAGCAAATGGGTGACATGGTCATCATGATCTGTACCTCAGAAAAATTACTCTGGCAACAATGAGATGAACAGATTAGAAGGCAAAGATTCAGAAAGAAGCAGGGATACAAATTAGAAGGCTATTACAACAGTCTAGGCAAGAGGTAAAGAGGCCTAAACTAAGGGTGGTAGCCACAGAAAGGGAGGAGAGGTACAAGAGAGACTGGTCAAATGTAAACAGATAACCACTAAACTCACTTTCTGCTCAAATTCCTGTAGTCCTATGAAAACATCATCTCATCCCCAATAAAGTCCCACTAAACAACTGGAAATAAACATCACAGAAAGAATTTTCATCTTCCACAAATATTCAAGTACCAAATCCCAAATTAAAACTACTTGAAAAAAACTAAGAAGGTAATTCCAACAAAGTATATCAGACCATTCTAAAGAACAGTTTAAATACTTTTTTGACTCAAGAAATTATCTTCAGGAGTTAACTTACCGTAGCATTTTCAATTCCTGTGCAGCTTTCAAAATTATTTCATGCTGCCTTTGACTAAGGACCATTACCCCTCCAATGGACTGATCAGAGTCTAAGTTTCCTTCTGCTCCCAACATTTCAGAAGAATGGTGTGATGGAGGAAGAGGGGGCATATGATCCCCCATAGGGGAATGTCTGTCTACATCAGATGGGTACCATCTGTCTGACAATCGTTCTCTCTCCCAGTCCATTCGCTCAGGAAGGTAATCTCGTTTTTCCCGCCATGTTTCTCCTCTCTCAGGATATTCTCGAATTCTTAATTCCCCCCTGTCACGAAGGTCCCGATCATACATGTGATCTCTATCTCTTTCATCTCTCCATCTGTCATCACGATATCTATCCAAAGGTGGAAGAGGAGGCAGAGGTGGCAAAGGAGGAAGGGGGGGAATATCACGTTCATGAAATTGTGATTCTTGGTCATCCATTGGTCTCAGGTAATCTCTGTCCCACTCTCTATCCAGTTCTCGATCATACACATCCATAGGCCTTCCCATCCTGTCCCGGTCCCGGTCCCTGTCCCGTTCCCTGTCCATGTCCCTGTCCATATCCCTAAAATCTCGATCCACATCCCGATCTCTATCCCAATCATCCCACCAAGGTCCTCGCCGATCGGCATCATGGGATCGAGAAGGTGGCAATGAAAATCTGTCCTCTCTGTTGTATGGATCTACATCATCTTGATAATCCGGTTCACATTCTCTCCAGTATCTTTCCCTGTCCCAATCATCAAGTCTTTCCCTTTCCAAAGAAGGGACATTTCTACCATCTAATGCAAAGTCTTCATGCCCTCTATCCTCTCCATGATTCCAGGGAGCCCTAGATGCATCATCTCGATGATAAGGGGGCATTTTTTCCCCATCTCCCATCCTAATTGATTTATCTACATTGCCAGGTTCTAGTCTGGGTATACCTTTATCTCGACCAAATTCTGGTCTGCCCACACCCCTTTCCCGACTTCCAGGCCGCCGAGGTGGTCCCCTCTCTCTACTCCCAGCCCTGTGGAGTGGAGGTCCTCTCTCCCGGCTCCCAGCCCTTCTAGGAGGGCCTCTCTCTTGACTGTTGGCCCTCCGGGGAGGCCCCCTTTCCCGGCTGCCAGCTCTCCCCCTATCCTGGATATCTGTCTGACCACCTGGAATTTTCTCCCTACCACTTCCCAGCCTCCCCAACCCTCTATCTCGGCTGCCTGATCGTCTTCCCATCATTCTCTCTCGACTGCCTTCTTGCCTGCCCATCTTCTCTCGATTTTCTTCCCTTCTGCCTATCACTTTCTCTCTAATGTCTTCTGGTTTGCCCATTCCAGGGCCCTGATTGATTATTTGTCCTCTCCCTCTGTTAGCCAAACCTTTATCACGCATGTCTTCAATTCTTCCTTGTCCCCTGCCTCTGTAAGATGAACTGCTACCTCTATTGCCTTCTGGTCTATGATCTCTGTTATCTAGCCTGGGCAAACCTTTGTCCTGGTTATTTTCTAATTGGGGGATACCAACACCGACAGATTTTAAATCATTATTTGCAGTTAATGACGGTATAGGTGGTGGTCCTCCCCCATCTATTCCTCCTGCTCGTGACGGAAAAGTTGATTGAATAGACGAAGATTTGTTTGCAAAGGGTTTCTGGCAGGCAGTTAAGGGCTGACCAGTTTTGTCTATTTGTTTCTCCATGTTTTGAGAATTCTGGCTCCAGTTTGAAGGATCATTAGGTCCTGCTTGGAGTTCAGTTTGGGGAGCATCATGTTGAGTATCTTTTAGTTTCTCACGGGACTGAAACGACTTAGAATCCTTCACATCTGCAGCAAGAGAAAATGCAGTTGGTGACATCCTGTTGTTCTTTTGTTGGCCACTGCTGGGGTCCGTTAAAGGTTCTTTGTTTCCTAGATGAGATTCCGCTTGTGATTTGGGTGGATGTTGCTGTTGCTGCTGCCCATAAGGTGGCTTAGAACCTCTCCACTGTGGTCCACTCTGTCGAGGGCCCTGAGAAGTATTTGGAGAAATATAAAACTGAGATGCTGGCCCCCGGGGAATTGTCCCCCATTTGCTTTTAGAGGCACCCTCTGAGTGGTGCCCTTCATATTTGGGTCTGGGCCCATCTGAACGATGTCCTTCAAAACGAGGTCCTTTGGGTCTCGGTCCTTCACATCTTGCCCCTGGTGCATCAAATCTTCCTCGAGGACCATCAAACCTATAAACGAAGTAAGATACATTTTAAAAGGAACATAAATCGATGTGGTAGAAAAAAAGATTCTACATGTTTAAGACATCTGTCTTACAAATGTTTTAAGACCATAAATGTTTTTTGCATTAATAGTTTCAATGAAGCTAATGCACTAACTTCTATCTTGGAACCAGTGCTCTAGAGCAAAGGCTGGCAAACTATGGCCCATAGGCAACTCTAGAACAACAATATTAAATAGGTCCTAGGACAGATTTTTAAAATCCTGTCACTATCACCCAGTTTTCTAGGAAATAAATATCATCATTATGCATACAAATAATAACTAAACAATATAGAAATTTATGGTTTACAAAGCATGCTAATAATTAAAAAGGAACAGTTTAGAGAATACAATTTATATACAATGACAGCAAAGTCTTCATTTTAGAAGTAACAGTCTCCAAAGCCACCATGTGACTCATCTTTAGCAACGTCTCTCAAGTTGAAAAGAAACAAGTGAGAATTAAAAGCTGCATGATTTTTCATACTTTTAGTAATATGATACATTATTAGTTCTTAAAAATAAAAATGTCAGTAGTTTAGCATTAAGGTTTTATTTGGGATGTTATTTCAAAGAAAAGGTTAAGGAGACAGTTTTGGAGTCATATTTTATATATGTAGTTTAGAACTTTCAGAAAAAGGGACAAGGAATAGGATAGATAATATTTCAGTTGGTTATATTACACTGAAAGGAAAGAAAATGTTACTTTGTTTCAGGACTTATAATAGATTGGCTCTCTCTAAAGTAGAATCTGTTTGGTGAAATTTCAAACATGATTATCCCACATAAAAGAAATGTTACTCTGTAGGGTCAGAATTTTACAAAGGTGGGATCTGTCAGGGAGTCCTTATGATAAGAAAAAGGCAATTCAAATACAATTTAATATTCATGAGAGGTAATGTGGTAGAATGGTAAAAGAAGAATTCAGAGAAGCAGGCTACGGTCACAGCATTCCACCTACTACCAATAAGTTAAAAGAACTAAGGCAAGTCTTTAAGCTTCAGAGGGACTGCACAATTAGGTGATCTCCAGGGCCTTGGCCACATCTAAAATGCTATGAGCGTATAGAAACTAAAATACAACTGATATGACCCTGGATTCATGATGAAGACACTTAAGAGGTGTAAATTGAGAGTTCTTTAATCATAGAAACTATGAGTATGATTGGATATAAAATGCATATTGTGCTTCAAATAATTATCTTATTTAAAAGTTGTACTTTAAACAGACCTTGAATGAAAGTAATTAAAACTTCTAGTTTGGAGAACAGAGAAGAAAAACTTTTTTTTCATATCCTATTATAATCAGGCTTAGGACTAATTTTGGTCCTGGAAAAGAGACAATCAAAACACTTTCCTAAAGGTGCAGGTCACACATATGGAACTCTATATACACTCTCAGATAAAGTCTGTTTCAATTGATTCTATTACTAGGAAAGGTTTAGTTGGGCAAAAGCAATATAGTTCAGGAAATGGCAACATGGTAAAAGACAAAAATAATGAAAGGTAAAATTAAAAAGTGTTTTATTTATAAATATTTATTCCAAATCAAAAGGTGGTTTTCCCCTTTTCTAAATGAAAACTACGGTTTCAAAAGAAGAAGATATGTTTTCCTGATTAATGAAGCAGAATAAGTTCACTAAGTCAAAGTTCCACCCTCGTCACTGTTGTCGGTCAGGAGAAATCAGGCAAGCCAACGATGGATTTTCTAGCTGTGTGTTTGACACTAAAAAGTGATAAAGGAATATGAATATTGTAATTCAGTATTATACTCTCTTTACCCACTGGAGTTGTGGCTGTGATTACTGCTGTGATTCCTAAAGGAACGAAAACCAGCTGCCATCCTGCAGTTGTTTATGGCCTTACAGAGAGTCCCCTAGAGGCCTGAAAAGTTAAGTAACTTGCTCAGGGTCACAGAGCCAGTACAGAGGTGTCCTGAGGTAGAACCTGAACCCAGAGTGTCCTGACACCAAAGCAGGCTCTCTATCAACTATGTCATTCTGCCTGCCATGGAACAGCCTACCTGTAAGACAGATAGCAAACTTACAGGGATTTTAACATCATAGGGGAGGGTGAGGACTCATACATTTCATAAGCTTCATATTTAAGCAATAATATTGATAGTTAAAAATTAGTAATTTTCTTTTTATCAATTAATTTTTATTTAAGACCAGAAAGTCATATCTCTAGAGTTGGAAGGGACCTCAGAAACCACGCAGTACAACCCCTTCATTTCATAAATGAGAAAACTGAGGCCAAGGGATTTTAAGTGACTTCCCCAAGGTCATTCAGATATTAAATGGCAAGAGGCAGAATGATATGGCATAGAGAATGGGATATTTAACTTGGAGTAATGAAGTCCTGAGTTCAAGTGCCTCTGGGGCCCTTGCTAGCTATAAGACCCAGGGGGAATAACTTCATCTCTCTCTACGTCAGTCTCCTCACCTGTAAACATCTCTTCAGTCCATTCTGACTCTGAACTCAGGTGCTCTAACGGAACAGCCATGGAGTGCTCTTTCTACTCTAGCTTATTAGGTCACGTTCATTTCTTAGTGGATCCCTTCTACCGCCCCAAACATCCCTTATAACAAGGCTTTTAAAGCTCACAAAAGCAGCAGAACTAAGCAAAAGCACAATGAAGTGACAGCGTGGGCCATGCTCCACGCCCACAGTCTTGCCCCTCTGCACCAACGGAAGGGGAGCGTGCCCATCAACGCTTCTTTGTGATGAACCTCGGTCATTCCAACCACACAACATTCATTTTCCACCTTGGTTACTGTAAGCCATACCATATTGTTTCCTGGTTCTTTTTACTGTACTTTGTGTCAGTTCAGAAGTCTACCCATGTTTCTCTGAATTCTTCACATTGACTCTTTCTATAGTACTACTCCTTTACATTTAGAGGCTCTTAACCTGCGATTCAGGAACTTGGTTTTTTTACAAATATTTTGATAATTCTATTTCAACATAATTAATTTTCTTTGTAATTCTATATATTTTTCATTGACGCACAAAAAAGCTAAGAAACTCCTGCTTTACATTCATGTACCACAGTTTGTTTAGCTCTTCCTCAATCAACGAGCACTTTTGTTTCTAGTTCGAGGCCACAAAAAGTTCTGCTAAAAACGTCAGTTTTTTGGTATACATGAGACCTTTACGTTTTTAATATCTTTGGAATATAAGCTTGGCAGTGGGATCTCTGGCTCAAAAGGCATTTTAAACACTTCTTTAGTGTAATCTGAAATTACTTCCAAAACTGGAAATTGTTTGACCAATTCACAGCTTATTAACAGAGTAATAATATTCCTGCTCTCCCACAGCCCCTCTAGCAATGTCTTTCTATCTTTCGCCATCTTTGCCAATTTGTAGAATGTGAATTGAAAAATCAGATTTTTGTATTCATTTTTGCATTAATTCTGCATTTGTGTTAATTTTCCATTCAGTGATTTAGAACCATCTTTCATATGGTTATTAAAGCTTTGCAATTCCTCTTTTAGAAATTGTTTGTTTATATCCTTTGACCACTTGTTCACTGGGGTAAGGTCTTTATTTTTTTCTGGACCATATGTTTTATTTTACTGATATAAATAACTCCCAGTGAATAAACTTCTTTATCGATGCAGGCCTACACCTTTACTATTAGAAAAGTTAGAAAGTTGCCTTATAGTGCCAAGAACAACCGGGTCGTGCAATAGAGTCCAAGATCTAGAGTCAGGAAGAACTAAGTTCAAATCTGACATCAGACATGACTAGCTGTGTGACCCTAAGCAAATCACTTAAATCTGTTTGCCTCGGTTTCCTCATATGTAAAATGGAAATGATAATAACAGTAGCACTTACTTCCCAGGGCTGTTGTGAGGATCAAATGAGATAATAATTGTAAAGTACCTGGCATGTAGCAAGTACTATACAAGTGTTAGCTAGTGTTATAAAAATGTCAGCTATTATTATATTATTAGAGTTGTGTTAATTCTCTATATGTGGCAGCTAGGTAGCAAAGTGGATAGGACACCAGGGCTGGACTCAGGAAGATCTAAGTCTACCTCAGTGTCTGACCTCAGACACTTACTAGCTGTGTGACCCTGGGCAAGTCACTTAACCCTGTTTGCCTTAGTTTCTCATCTGTAAAATGAACTGGAGAAGGAAATGGCAAACCACTCCAGGATCTTTGCCAAGAAAAGCCCAGATGGTCATGAAGAGTCACACACGACTGAAATGACTCGACAATAACAATTTCCCATATACCTTGGGTATCAGATCCATATCAAAGATATCTGAAGCAAAAAATTTTCCCCAACTGATAGGAAAATACTTTGGTCTATCATTTATAGCTCTAGTTAACTAACAGTTCCCTTCTCATCCCACATGTAGTAACAGGATTCATATAAAAATGTTTCTAATTTTATATAATTCAATTATATAATTTTTCCTTTTGTTATCTTTTATATTTCATTTGGTTAATAATTCTTCCCTTAACCATAGTTCTGAAATGTTTTGCTGTTATTTTAAACTAATTTCTGTCAACTATTTCCCACTTTTCACAGTAGTCGCCAAATACTGAGTTCTTTCTCAAGTATTTAATATGCTCAGGTTTATTTGCTGCCTGGTTACTGAATTTGATGGCTTCTGTCCTTGCTTATCTAGCTAGTTCCAATGATCTACTTTCCTACTTTTTAACTAGTGTCAAATAATTTTGATGATTGATAATTTATAATATAACCTGAACTCTGAAAGTACTACCACCCCAACTCCTTCCTTCCTACTTTTTCCTTTATTTTGCTTGAGATTTCTGACCTTTTGTTACTCCAAACGAATTAGATTGTCTGGCTCTATAACATATATCTCATCTACTTGATTGACATAACGCTAAATTTATAATTCAGAAAGCAATGTCATTTTTATTACAGTGATGTGGTCCAAACAGGAGCAATGAATGTTCCTCCAATTTTTAGTCATTCTTTAGTTTTATAAAGAGTATCTTGAAATCTTTGTATCTACTATCTTTGACAAGGTAAGATATCCAAACTACACAGAGAAGACAAATGTAAGAGACAAAGAGCCATTTCCCAATGGATAAAGTAAAACAGATGAACAATTCTCAATAGAATTCCAACATTCGGGCAGGTAGGTGGTGCACTGGAGAGAACACAGGCCTTGGGGTCAGGAGAACCTGAGTTCAAACCTGGCCTCAAGACACATAAACACTCTCTAGCTGTGTGACTCTGGGCAAGTCACTTATCCCTAGCTGCCTCACTCAAAAAATAAAAAATTCCAACATTCTTCACATATGACATAAAAACAAAAATCAACAAACACTTTAAAAAGTTGAGTTTTTCAGGTCTCCCCCCAAAATAAGCATTTTGCAATTTTACTTATGTCTTCAGTGTGTGTTCACAGGTAAACTCCTAGACATTTTTATCTTTTACAGTTATTCTCAATGGCATTTCCCTTTCTATTATTCCCTCCTAGATTTTGTTACTAAAAAGAATTTGTCCTATTTGTCACAGACACACTGATGTTTTCTGTGAATTTATTTTGAAACTTTCTACTTTACTGAAACTACTGTCTCAAGTGGTTTATTTGATTCCCTGTTGGTTTTAAAATAAATCATTTTCCTCTTTGCAAATGTTCGTGCATTGAATTTCTCTTTCCTCTTGTTAGTCTTAACATTTCTATAAGTGCCTTCAAATAATAACACAAGAAGTGTTCACCCATTGCTTTATTCTTGTATTGACTGGGGCAGTTCTAATGTTTTACTCACTGCAAACACAGCAAACTTTGAGTTTTAGATATGTACCCTTCTGTGCCTACCCCTTTAAAGGTTTTATCATTATTATTATTTTGATATTACCATTTAAGATTTTTTTTTTATAATAAGGGTTGTACTTCATCAAAAACATTTTTTATATCTGTTGGTATAATTCATGTGGCTTTTGTTTTAAATATGATTATGTTGTTTACTTAATGTTAAACTATCACTGCATTGTTGGTATAAGTCCAACTTGGTCACAGTGGAATTATTTTTCGCTATACTGTTCTATAATCTTCTAGGATTTTATTTAAAATTTTTGCATAAATATTCATCATTAATATTGGTCAATAGTTTTGCTTTGTTTTTTGCTTTATCTCTCACTAGGTTGGATGATAGGACTATATTTATCTCAAAAAAGGAGTCTGGTAGTGTTTTTTTCTCAATTTTTGGACATAATTTACGTAGAATAAGTATTAGTTGCTCTTTCTATATCTTATAGAACTCCACTATAAATCTGGATGGAAGTTTCTTTTTCCTTTTAGTCAAATCAGTAATTTTCAAAGGCAAAAAACAACAACCACCCAACAGAAAGTACATATTGTAACTATGTTAATGGAGTTTTTAATAACATTAGCCCCTATACAAAGTGTAATCAGCAAAGAAGCATCAGACATACCTAGGACCTCCTCGTGGACCTTCCAAGTAAGCACTTCTAGGAGGATCCGGAAGCAGCCCACCTGATCTCACTGGTGCGTCTTTAATTGTGTTACCAGGCTGGTTGGAAGCAGGTGAAGATCCTGTAGCAGGAATTTTGGATTCCATGTGTCCTTGTTCCGATGAGAAAGAACTGAACGGCAAAGGAGCTTTAGAGTTCACTTGTTCTGAAGAGCCCATGGATGATTTTACTGGGGGATGGTAAGGCGGAGGGGAACCAAAGGATATGGGAGTGGGAAGCAGTGCTGGTCTAGGTTTGTCTGGAGGTTTTGAGCTTTGAGAACTTGCAGCTGGTGGAACTGACGTGGTAGTTAGTTGAGGGGGTAACCCTTGTTGGAGAACTGCTGAAGCGAGATTTGGGGGAGGCATTCCTGGAGGGGGTGTTGCTGACGACAAAGGCGGAGGAGGCAATACGGGGGGTGCTCCTGTCGAGGAAAGGGATGGTGGGGGAAGAACGGGTGGAGGCCCTGTTGAAGAGAGAGATGGTGGAGGAAGAACGGGTGGAGGTCCAGCTGAAGACAGAGATGGTGGAGGCAGAACGGGTGGAGGTCCAGCTGAAGACAGAGATGGAGGCACCCCAGGTGGGGGAACAGATGCTGGCAGAGGAGGCATCACTGGTGGGGGCATCCCAGGCGGTGGCACTGCGGCAGGCAGAGCAGGCGGCATCACCGGTGGTGGTAATGATGCCGATAGAGACGGAGGCAATACAGGAGGGGGCATTGTTGGTATTGCTGGAGGCATTTGAGAATATGGAACAAACGGAGGCGGTATTGTCATGCCTCCCATATACTGATTTTTCACATTCTGAAGTGTGTTCACTTTCTCCTGAAGGTTGGCCTGAGTAGCTTTTAAATGTCCCTGCCATGAGTTCCACTGCTTCTCATACTCCTGAAGCTGATCTTTGTGAGGATAGGAATGGAGCTGATCCTGCCACTGCTGAAACTCTCGTTCCCATTCTTTGAAAAGATGCTGAAATTGCTGCTGCTGCATCTCATAATGCCGCAGCTGCATATCTACGGACATAGTCTATAAAATGAAGAGAGAAAAATAATTTTGCAATTTCATAATACACTCGATTAAAACAGTTAAGACTTAGAGGCTTTGCTGTAATCAAGAGACTCCAAGTACATGGGAGAGACAAAAACCAAAGCTTTAGAAAAGTATGCTTATTAACTTAAATAACAATCATTTCTTTCCTTTTGATAATTTATTTAACATGTCGTCCATTTACTACGCACTCAGGAAAACCAAATAAGCAGAACATCACTAAAGGAAATATTTACTTCCTCAATGAAATGAACTTTGAATATATTGACAATTGACTAAAAGAAGTAAACATTTATCTCCTTTTATGGTGCTTTTGTGTAGGATTCCAGAGAAAATACAGGAAAGTTGGGTTTAAGTCAATTTCCTAAGATAATTCTAACAGCTAGAGACCACTATCTGACCCCCTGAGTCTGGTACTGAACAAGAAATTGTATAGTACAGCACCACCATGGGGCCTTCAAGTTCTACTGCAATGATCAGAAACTCTCCCATACATAGGAGCAAGTGCCAAGCAAGTGGAAAACCATTGCAGAAGACGCAATTGCTGGTTTTCACCTGATAATTGTGGTGCTCTCCATATCTCACAAAGAAAGAACTGAACAAGAAAAAGCATAGTACTATAGGGAAAGAGCTGGATTTAGAATCAGAGCACTTAGGCTCAAATCACAGTTTGACTACTCTTGGGCCTCTGCTTCCTGATCAACAAAATAAGGAGGTTAGACTAACAAGCTGATTGGCTTCCTTTATGTTTAAAATCTATAATCCAATGATTCTGTGATCTCAGTCCCCAGGAATGAAGCTCATATCCTTTATGTTGATTAGTTAATGAGAAAGTAACCTGCATGTGTGGTGGCTGCTGAATGATCTGCTGGTACTGTTGCAGGATCTGCTGTAGCTGGGCATGCTTCTGCATTATTCCCTGATACTGAAAGCCAACT
This sequence comes from Phascolarctos cinereus, assembly GCF_003287225.1. Classification (NCBI taxonomy): domain Eukaryota; kingdom Metazoa; phylum Chordata; class Mammalia; order Diprotodontia; family Phascolarctidae; genus Phascolarctos; species Phascolarctos cinereus. The sequence continues at coordinate 227,572,374 of NW_027555736.1, forward strand.
CGGTGATGTTGCTGCTGCTGCCAGTGTGCCGCTGCAGCCTGTAACTGTTTTAACCTGGCCTCTTCTTCAGGTTCTTCAGACTGAAGAAAAAAGAACACAAAGTTAAGGTTATTATAACACCCCTCCCCGACACCCTGCCCCTGAAACTTGCATAGTATTTTAAAATTTCCCATTGAGCCATAAGTCCCTACAATTTATTTGGCTGCATGTGAAATGGCAAAGAAGGACTTCAACTTCAAGGTTCTCCATAATAAGAGTACCTGCCTGACAGGGTTCTTGTGAGGATCAAACAAAGTAATATTTGTAAAGAGCTGAGCACAACGCCTGGCCCATGGCAAGTATGTGATAAACATTAATTCCTTTACCCCACAGAGGCCCATAATCAATCACAAACATGGGAGTAGTTATTCTCATAATTATTAGAATCCTCATTTCTTCATCAAAGAGAAAACCTGTATATTTATATATTTACTTTTTCTCTATATAAAAGCTGAAAAGAATTATGATCCTTCTTTTTCTATTTTTTGCAACTTTTATAACAAATGAGGACAGGAAACTATTATACTCCAAAAATTTCTTATTTCAAGCTTCTTGGAGGAACTATGACCTTTGGATTAGTACAGTTTCTACTCATTTTCCTGAACCAATACTTTGTCCTTAATGCTACTGCAATGCTAAGAACATACTGCCATATATGAAATAATTTAGAAATTACTTAGAATGAAATAAAAAAGGATATAATGTTTGACATCTTTCAAACTTTGAAAAATGGTTTTATATAAACTACCCAAATATCCCTACAGTACATAGTGTAGGTTCTATTATTTAAAACTAAGCTAAGAGAAAAAATACTTTCCTTAATCTATTAGATAGTGATGGATCTAGTCATGCATTCTTCTCTAAAAGGTTATTTTTTTGTGGCTGGTACATTTTGCTTTTGGTTTTTGGTTGTTTTTTTCTTTTTTTAAGAATTTAGAGTTTTTTAATTTATTTTTTTAAAATTTTATCAATTTATTTTGATTTATCAACAATCACTTCCATATGCCTTTGAGTTTAAAATTTTTCTCCCCCTTCCTCCCCACCACCCTCTCCAAGACGGCACACAATCTGATATATGCTATACATTTACATTCCCATTACACATTTTCACATTAGTGAAGTTGTAAGTAAAAATTAAAACCAATAGGAGGAACCATCAGAAAGATGAAACAAAACTCAACAGAAGGTAAAAATAAGTGATAGCGATTCGACTTCCATAGTTCTTTCTTTAGATGTGGACAGCATTTTCCATCCCGAGGCCTCTGGAGATATCTTAGATCCTTGTATTGCTGAGAAGGGTTAAGTTTATCAATATTAGTCATCGCACAACCTGGCTGTTACTGTGTACAACGTTCTCCTGGTTCTGCTCACCTCACTCAGCATCAGACCATACAAGTCTTTCCAAGTTTTTCTGAAAATCAGCCTGTTCATCATTTCTTATAGCACAATAGTATTCCATTACATTCATATACCACAGCTTGCTCAGCCATTCCCCAATTGATGGGCATCCTCTCAATTTCCAATTCTTTGCCACCACAGAAAAAACTGCTATAAATATTTTTGTGCATGTGGGTCCTTTTCCCATTTTTATGGGATACAGCTCTAGAGGTGCTATTGGTAGGTCAAAGGGTATGCACATTTTTATAGCCCTTTGGGCATAGCTCCAAATTGCTCCCCAAGATTTGTTGGATCATTTCACAACTCCACCAACAATAGTGTTCCAATTTTCCCACATCCTCTCCAACATTTATCATTTTCCTGTTTTGTCATGTTGGCCAATCTGATAGGTGTGATGTGGTACCTCAGAGTTGTTTTGATTTGCATTTCTCTAATCAATAATGATTTAGAGCATTTTTTCATATGACTATAGATGGCTTTAATTTCTTCATCTGAGAACTGTCGGTTCATATCCTTTGACCATTTATCAGTTGGGGAATGGCTTGTATTCTTATAAATTTGTCTAAATTCTCTATATATTTTAGAAATGAGGCCCTTATCAGAGAGACTGGTTGTAAAAATTCTTTCCCAATTTTCTACCTTCCTTCTAATCTTAGTTGCATTGGCTTTGTTTGTGCAAATACTTTTCAATTTAATGTAATCAAAATGATCCATTTTGCTTTTCGTAATGTTCTCTATCTCCTGTTTGGTCATGAATTCTTCTGTTCTCCAGAGATCTGATAGATAAACTACTCCTTGTTCTCCCAGTTTGCTTGTAGTATCAGCCTTTATATCTAAGTCCTGAACCCATTTTGACTTTATTCTGGTATATGGTATGAGATCTGGGTCTATGCCTGGTTTCTGCCATACTCTTTTCCAGTTTTCCCAGCAGTTTTTTTCAAACACTGGGTTCTTATCCCAGAAGCTGGGGCTTTGGGTTCATCAAATAAGAGATTACTGTAGACACTGACTACTGTGTCTTGCATATTTATCCTATTCCACTGACCCACCACTGTATTTCTTAGCCATGGTACGTTTTGTTTTGAGATAACAGATGCTTCCCAAACAATCCAAACTACCTGCTCCCCTGTTTATCCCCCTCCCTTCAATTAAGTAAAATCATCTACTAACATGCTTAGAACTGATAGCACTTTTCAATTTTATAGCTTGCCAGTTATAAATAGAAAAGGAAGGACATATATTTCAACTCTGATAGTATGGTACTAACATGATCTGTTGTATTTGACTTGAGTTTTTTGCTTTGTAATGTTGTCTTTACATTGGCATTTTTTATTGTTAGGAAAGCATTTTATTATACAATAACAACACCACAAAAACAAATAACTCTGAAAGACTTAAGAACTCTATCAACACAATTATCAACCACAATTCCAGAGGACCCAGGATGAAGCATACCATCCATTTCCTGCTGGAATTGTGATGGACGCAGAGTATAGACTGAGACATATATTTTTTGAACATGGCCAATGCAGGAATCTGTCCTGCCTGACTATGCAGATATGTTACAAGGGTTTTGTTTTGCTCTTTCCTTTTTTTAATTTTAATTTCTAACTTTATATTGTTAAAGTCAGGGCATATATTGTTCTTTTGGCACTTTACTCTCCAATATTATACACATGCAGCATGCATATTAATTAAAAAATCCCTACTTAATGCCAAGGAATTAAGTGTATAGCTTACCTGGGGCTCATCAGGAGGGAGAGGAGGTGGAACCTCTTCACTTGGGGGTAGTAATGGGGGATCCTGAAAGGGAGGAGGTTCAGGTATTTGATTGGTTGTTGTAGTTTCTTCTTTCGATGGCTCTGGTGCATCTTTCACTGCTCCAGGGCCCTTTAGTGGTTGCTGTCCCTGTGCATGTGCTTTTGCCCTTTGCTGCAGGCTAAGCAAGTGCTGTTTGTACCAATACTGCTGCTGCTCCTACAAAGGAAATCATTTGTGAGAATCACTTGTATAAGCTACTTACCCTTGAAAAAGAGTTGAGGGAAACAAAGTGTGTGTGTGTGTGTGTGTGTGTGTGTGTGTGTGTGTGTGTGTGTGTATACAGTCTATCTGCCTGCCTTTTTTAGAAAGGACAAAAACAAAGCATGAAAGAGACAATTAGGTATCTGTACACTTTTTCAACCACATGCTAGAGCAATAATTCCAATCCCTCCTTCTTGTGAGAAGTTAAAACAAACAAAACACCCTTGGGACATACAAAGTCAACACCTCTTCCACATCCATTCCTCCTCTCCCTCACTCTCTTTTTAAAGCACATGCTGCCATCTGATTCACCTAGAAGTGTGACTGGTCTGTTGGATGACAGATCAGAAACAGTCTTGGTGATTCTCTTTTAACATTCACTAAGGGTTAATCTTTACTCCATGTTTATGCACATTACATAATCAATCTCATTTCCTTCATGAAGCTTCTCAAGCACTCCAATCTCCTTGTGATCTCTCCTTTCTCTGAACTTACTACAATGATAGTCCTACCACAGACTTAACACTTTCTTTTATTGCTCTCTGATTGCTTCAGGCCTGTTAATCATACATTCCCAATTGAAATGCAAGTTACTTATGCCTGTACCTTCACCCTTCCCTCTACAACCTCCTATCCCCACTGGTGCCAAGGATAATATTGAGCACAAAGAGCCTGCGTGGTGAACTATCTCTCCTCTCTATAGTGCTGAATCTTTCTATATAGTCCATTCCCCAACTCAAAGGCTTCAAAAACACCCTATTTATTGCCTCCAACATAAAATACAAACTTCTCAACCCATCAACTGAGGCCCTCTGCAATGTGGCTCCCACCTACCTTTCCAGCTTTACTTAACATTGCTCCCCTGCACAAAACCTGCAAAACCTGCATTCTAGCCATACTAGAATAAAAACTAGCCATTTTCCTGAATCTGATCTCTGGCATTTGTACAGCCAGTATCCTTCCTCTCAGAACCCTTTTCTTCCTTCAAGGCTCAACTCTCATATTTCCTCATCAATGAAGCTAATCCCTATGCCTCTAGTTTTTAGTGTTCACTCTCTGCCTCCTTAAATTATCTTGGACTTACTTCTCTGTGTAAGCATTGCACCTTCTCAGAACAATGTAAGCTTCTTGGAGTCAGGAGTTACTTTTTTTTTCCTTGGTCTTCCAGCCCCCAAAACTAACACATTGCTTTGAATGCAGAAGATGCTTAAGAAATGCTTGTTGATTTGAAACAAAAATAGTGTACCTCCCTATGTGCCTCCACCTTGAAGTGTAGTCCATGCCTTACTTCAAATTTTTAAGAATCTGTGATTTCATTATTATAGGTACTCCTTCTATGAATGAAAATAGCAACTCAAGTAGGCAGCCAAAAAGTTTATCACTATGAATCCCACCTGGTGGTGGAGCCACTTCAAACTTCACCTCCTTTGACAATCACCAAGTAGTCACCAATGGGGGCAAATACCTGAAGACTTTCCAGCTGGGCAGGACCTACTACAGCTTGCCCTCAGCTGCCAGAGCTTTCGGAGCCCTTGGTCACTACCAAGCCAGGGTAAGGCATCAGAGGAGGACTTTAGTAAAGAAAGAGTTTTCAACTTGACCTGTGAAAAGACACTTCAGTACACAATAGTATATTTACAAATAAGCAAGCATAAAATTCATAATGTTCACCAATCATTCAACCAACGTTCACTATAACACACCTTTAACTTTCTTCTAATACTTCAAATAATTATCCAAAAACAACATGCAGATGCAGTCATTGGATGAGATGTGTTTGCTTAACTGTTTGTCTGTTTCAAGAGAGGGTCTCTGAAGAAGGAGGGTGTTGCAATGACGAGGATATAAAGATAATGCCATCAATGAAGTGTTGTTTTTAAAAAAGAACAGAAAGAGAAAGAAAACAGACTCATCCAGCAACTCAAAAGATCAACAAACCCTTCAAATACTGTCAGAAGTTGAAAAAAAGATCAATATACAATTCCAAGACCAGCACTAAAAGGTATAAAAATGCAGGCTATTCTTTATAGATTAATGGTTACAGGTCTGAGAAGGACATAGACCTAATATCATGAACCTTGCTGGGCTCTCAATACTGTTTTTGTTTAACTCACTGGATAAGAATCATCCAATTCAATGATAGGAAAGTCAACACATGGTTGTAAGTCAAAAAATGATAAGACACTCTCCTTCAAAAATTTCCTCAGAGAAAAGTTAAAACATTATTCCAATTTTTGTCAGAATCACATAATTAGAATTTTCAAAAACTGTGCACTATTAAGTGCACTCAAAATTACTCAAAATCATAGGAATAAGAGCCAGGTCTGAATTCCTATTCAGTGTCCTATACACTGAACCAGTTCTATCTCACATGAAATCTTAGTTTATCTACAATAAGAAAACCATAACTTAAGTGATAACCCACGCATTACATTTACAACAAAACTTGAATCAGTAATAAATGCAAATCAAAACGCTGAGTTTTACCTCAGACTTTGCAAAATAGCAAAGATGACAAAAGATGGCAATGGGCAATGTTGGAAGGGCTTTGGGAAAATAGTCACACTAGTGCATTACTGGTGAAGCTATGAATCTGTACAATTCATTTCGCAAAGCAATACGGAATTATGTTTAAAAAGTGGTTAAAATGTCCATACCCTTTGACATAAAGATTTGATTGCTAGGCTTATACCTCAAAGAGGCCACTGATAAAACAGTACCCATTATACACCAATATATTTTTAGCACCACTTCTCATGATAGCAAAGAGCTGAAAACAAAGTAGATGCCTACTGAATGGAGAATGGCTAAATGAACTGTGGGTACACAAACATGACGGAATATTACTGTGTTGTAAGAAACGACGAATGTGACAAATACTAAGAAGCAAGGAAAGATCTACATAAACTGATGCAAAATGAAGCAGAGCCAAGAAAACAACATAGACAATGACTATGACAATATAAATGAAAAGAACTACCAAAAATAAAGTGCTGTAAAATTATAAAGAATAAGCATGGCTTCAAAGAAGAACTACAAGACACTCTCACTCCACCACTTTAAAGATCCACAAGCATACATTGCACATATTTTCAGCCTTTTTCAATTAGTTATGCTGATTTTCTCCCTCTTCTTTTTCTATTTTGTCTTTTAAAAATGCTATTTATGGAGCAGCTAGGTGGTGCAATGGACATAGCATGGGCCCTGGAGTCAGGAGGAGCTGAGTTCAAATATGACCTCAGACACTTGACACTTCATACCTGTGTGACCCTGGGCAAGTCACTTAACCCCAACTGCCTCAACAAAAAGCAAAAACAAACAAACAAATAAATAGATAAATAAATAGATAAATAAATAAATAAATAAATAAATAAATAAATAAAAATTAAAATGCTATTTATTATATGGGATGGTCCTCTGGGAGGCTAAGGAGGAGGAAGAGGGATACTAGAGGAAACTATGGTGATGCTAAAAAAAAAGACATCCAGAAAAATGTGTATGTACACATATACACCAATCTAAGTGAACATTAAAGAAGTATAGAAAGCTTATTTTGACACAAATATGACTTCCTCGCCCCTAACTACCGCCCCCAAATTTTTTTCCATAAAACCAAATTACAAATTTGTTAGGAAACAATCATTAAGCACCTATTGTGTAGAGTAATGGACTTGCAAGTCAGGTGGACCTGAGTTCAAATCCAGGCTTAAACACGTACTAGTTGTGTGACTAGGCAAATCATTTAATAGCTGTCTGCCTTGGTTTCTTGATCTGTAAAATGGGGATAATAATTATCTACCTACCTCTTTCGGGGTTGTTATGAGGACAAAATGAAATATTTATAAAGGGCTTTGCAAACCTTAAAGCACTCAATTAATGCTAGCTATTACTATACAACTCTATCTAAAAATATTATAAAAATACTTTCAGGACAAGGAAATGTATAATTTCTATTTTGTTTTAAAAAAGCACTGAATTAGTATAAGCTGCCTCCTCCAGGAATGAATGAAAAAGCATTTATTAATCAATTCCTATGTGCAATACCCTGTACTAAGGGCTGGTGATACAAATCGAAAAGCAAGACACTCCCTATTTTCAAAGAATTTACATTCTAATAGGGATGGACAACATATGCAGATTTCAGCCCTAAGTCAGGCCCAGTGATTATTGATGGTAAAACACCTCCTTTAATGTCATTTCTATTGATAAGGCAAGTATCTGTTTCTGATGTTGGTTACATCCCGATCACAGCTGGATAATGCAAATTTATTATAAGGCCATATTTATTAAATTTATTAAATGCCCAATTTTTAAATATTTCAAAGAACAAAGAAATAAAAAAATTGTAATTTACATTTGTACTTCTATTCTTAAACTTAATCCATTGGGAGATTCTACAGAAGAGGCCAGGCTATAAACTGCACACTCTGATTTGGAATAATTGTAAGCAAATATTCTATATGTTCAGAAGACATTGGAATTCTAATGGGTTAGAATTATAAGTGGTCTTTCAGAGGAACTGTGCCAGGAGAACCACAGGGGAACCTGTAGTTGGAATGACACCAATGTGGGGATTCTAAACAGAAATACTTCCCCAATAATCTTGCCCTAATAACTAAAGTGCTACTCTTTCTTGATTCCTTTCCTTGTCTTAAGATCACAGAATTGAAAGTGGAAAGAAACCTTTGAAATAAATAGTATAATCCCCTCAAACTTAAAGATGATGAAATCAAGGCCCCAAGAGGTTAAAGGTCACAAAGGTTGTAATAACAAAGTAAGAATTCAAACCCTTGTCGTTTGATTACAAATTCAATGTTCTTGACCACTATACCACACTGTCGCCCTCAATCCTCCTGTAACAGATTTTCCACGGGTAAATATGCTAACCACAATTTCTTAAATAATGTGCTTTAGTGCTCAATTTTTAACGCTAAAGCATTAAAAAGGTAAAATTGCTAACTCTTGAGAATGGCAATACATGCCTGTCTTGAATTTGCTTTGTCTTAATCTATGATTTTACTGGTGTACAAAACTCCCACGCATTTAAAAAATCTAAGGGAAAAGATTAAATACTAGCCTATAATCACATCCAGTATGCATCAGAGGCTGGACTAGTACCCGAGTTTTCCTCTCTGTCCATTATGTCATCTTGCTTCTCATGTTTATTCGTATCTTTTGAAAACTTCACTCTCATTTTGCTTAAGTAATGAATGTAAGCTAATAGAGTGTCTGCTCAAGTCAGCCAACAAGCATTTATTAAGTGCTTACTGGGTGCTAAGCACTATGCCAAGCCTTCAAAAAGCTCACATTCTAATGGGGGAGACAATATGCAAACAACTACGTAAGAACTTATAAGATATACACAAAGTAAACTAGAAGTAATCTTAGCAGGGATGTATTACCATTAAGGGGGGCTAGGACAGTCTTCTGCAGAGGGAATTTCAGCTGAGACTTAAAGAAAGTCAGGGCAGCTAAGAGGCAGAGAGGAAGAGGGAGAGCCTTTTAGGCATGGAGGACAGCCAATGATAATGCATAAAGCTGGGAGATGGAATGCTTTGTGGAAGGAACAGTGAGAAGGCCAGTGTCACTGGATCTCAGAATACTTGAAGGGTAGTAAAGTGTAAGAAGACTGGAAAGGCAGGAAGAGGCTGGCTTATGAAAGGTTTTAAAAGCCAGTGGATTTTATATTTGATCCCTGAGGTAACTGTTGGTCTTACCTAAATTCTTCCTTTACCTCTAGTACTATCTTCCCCCCAACTAATAGAAGGCTAGGGCAACTAAGTGACACAGACGATAGAGCGACGGGTCTGCAGTCAGGAAGACTTGAATTCAAATCTGGCTTCAGACACTTCCTAGCTGTGTGACCCTAGGCAAGTCGCTTAACCCTGTTTGCCTCAGTTTCCTCATCTGTAAAATGAGCTGAAGAAGGAAATGGCAAACCACTCCAGTATCTTTGCCAAGAAAACCCCAAATGGGGTCACGAAAAGTTGGACACAACTGAAATGACTCAACAACAAGAGACAGTCAATCATCATTCCTTTCAACCTCTGATCTGTGTGAAACATCTAAGAGAAGTCACTCAACAAACATCTGAGTGCTTAGTATATCCAAGCACTGTACAAAGTGCTAAGGATACAAAAAATAGTCCCACATATGTATAACCTGTATGGAGTCTTTTGCCTTCTCAGTGAGGGTGGGTGGGGAGGGAGGAAGGGAGAGAATTTGGAACCCAAAGTTTTAAAAACAAATGTTAAAAATTGTTTTTACATGCAACTGGGAAATAAGATATACAGGCAATGGAGCATAGAAATCTATCCTGCCCTACAGGAAAATAGAAGGGGAAGGGGATAAGAGATGGGGGGGATAGAAGGGAAGGCAGATTGGGGGAAGGGATATTCAGAATGCACACCATCTTGGAATAGGAGGAGGGGAAGGAGAAAAACTGGAACTCAGAATCTTGTGGAAGTGAATGTTGAAAACTAAAAATAAATAAATTAATTATTAAAAAAAATAGTCCCTACTCACATTCTGCCTCCTCCATTAAAATGTAAGAAGCTCAAATTCTAATAGGGGAAACAAAAAGAGGAAATATGTTGGGTGATGACTAACTCTGACAGACAGCTCTTCTCAGCAAGGCAAGGATCTAAGACATCTCCAAAGGTCTCATGATGCAAAATGCTATTCACATCCAAAGAAAGAACTATGGAGTCTGAATGCAGATTGAAGCACACTACTTGTTCTTTTTTTCCTAATGTTTTGTTTCTTTTTTTTTTTGTGGTTCCTCTTATGGGTTCTAATTCTTCTTTACAATACAACTAATGTGAAAATATATTTAACAGGAATGTACATGTAGAGCTTATATCAAATTTCACACCATCTTGGGGAAGGAGGTGGGAAAGGAAGGGGAGAAAATGTAAAACTTAAAACCTTCTGGAAGTGATTGTTGAAAATCAAAAATAAATAAATAAATAAATAAAGAGGAAATAAATAAGTTCAAGAAATAGCACATGTATAAAATATATTAGTAACTGGGAATTGTAATGATACCAGTATCTGCTGGACTTCTCTATTTGCCAAAAGTAGTACAGTTATTATCTTTTTGACTTACCGTAGTGATAATTTTACCCTTCCAAAAGAAAAGGAAATTTTTTTTTTCTGGAACTGACACTCAATATGGCAAAGGACCTTGTTCCTAGAGGGCAAATTATGGAAACCTTGGGGGGAAAATATTCCCTCATAAAGTTTAAGAAAAAAGGAGAGGAAAGCTGGGTATAGTCCAATACATACCCTAGATTTTTAGAAAAGTAGATTTTAAAAGATTCAGAGAACTGACATGAAGGATCCCAGGGACTAAAATTCTGCAGCGGAAGCCAGCATAGAAGGAATGAAAAATTCTTAAGAACAAAATTCTGAAGACATACAAAGAAAAATTTTCTATGAGAAAAAAAAAAGGGAGTTGTCTCAAGTGACTAAAATGGACACACAGAATTCAAACACCTGAGATCTTTTCAAGATAACGTACAAAAGAATGAAACAAACACAAGTAAGAGAACGTAAATCAAGGTGTAGTATTATAAGCACAGGGTCAGGAGAGCCAAAGATAGTTTAAAGAGCTGCACAGCCAGTCAAGATAAATAAAACTGCTGCTCAAGGTTCTAAGGATCACATTGGACAGAGAAGGCAGATTAGTTTGATTCTTCGTTTGTAGGGTTTTTTCTCTGCAAAGGAGAATGACCTTTGGATGAGAATGGACAGAACAAAAATGGCTAAAGCAGGGGAAAGGGTGATACCCAAGATATATAAGGGGATAGGAAGATATCACCAAGCTGGTTTAGTCATCTAGCTCAGATTATCTACATGCTCAAGAAACGAAAAAACTAGAGGAAGTGACTGCTGAACGAAGAAAGATCAAGAACAAGAGATGTACCACCACAACTGGAAACTTACAAATGCCCTGACATTCAAAATAAGAGAAAATAGGCTGTAAGCTATAGACCAATAAGCCCAACTTCACTTCCTGAGAAGATTCTAGAAGAGACTAAAGAAATCATTAATTAACATTTAGAAAAGTAATCAGTGATCAAAGGAGCCAGCATTGTTTCATGAACAAGTCACAGGAGACTTTGGGTTCCTGGGTCTCTCTGAAGGGTCCAAGCTCAGTGAAGCAATGTCCAATTACTCTGCTGTGGCTTTCATATACATTATGAGCAAAAACAGTAAGAGGCATGTGGGGTCTCAGAATATCTACATCTGGTGGCTCATCTTCTAACAGAGGTTTTTACCCCTCACACAGTGAAAGCATATATCCACAGTGGACTCAAGAAAAAACTGACAATTGATCAGGAGGAGCCAGATGCATCTACCCTTACAAATGTTTTATCACAGCATTAAAAATAAATTTTAAAATACAGGATTTGACTGATACAAAATAGTGGTGAAAACAGTGATCAGAGAACAAGGAGATGAAGAAGTGAATATGGCTGCTCAATTTTTCTAGGATGCTGACATGGAAAACAGTTATGATGTTTTTATGAATATTCTGTGTTGTAGCTATATTTGGTTATTCCTACTATTTTCATCCTTTGAAGAGCAGGGCAAAGAACAGATGTTGAAGAAAAGTGAATTAGTTATATTCCTGGTTGCTAATTTAACAAACAAACATTTGTCTTATTAAAATAAAGACTGGTTCAGAGTTTAGTAACTAGACCTCATAAGAGAAGCTAAGTGATGTGAGCCAAGCTGGGAATCTCATGAACAGGCATCATCTACTTATTTTACCTTAGACAAAGTACCAGTTTTCAAAGAATGGTAACAATGATTCAGCCATCCTACAAAGAATAGTAACAATTATATCAACTTGTCTGTTTATTTGTTGCAGTCACCTACAAGCCTTTGAGTTGATTCCTCCTTTTTCAAGGATCATAGAAATATAGGATCATAGCTCTCTATAGGTAGAAAAGACCTCAGAGTCCTCTGGTCTGACCCCTGCATTTTACAGATGAGGAAACTGAAGCCCAGGAAGGTTAAGTAACTTCCCCAACCTCATACAGCTGGTAAACATCAGAAGTAGGATTTAAACCCAGGTCCTCTTTCCATTGTAGGAGGTTCCCTCCTAAAAGAAGTTCAGTACCTGTGCTCAGTCTTCCTTCCACCTCAACCCCTGTCCTTGCACTTGAGGACTACGATATCCACACTAACGTGGACATAACGTCCCTTTAAATATCCTGGTCCCCCCAATTTGTCACTCTTCAACTCCAATGACCTACCTCCCTTTCACCTTACCTCAGCCACTCCCAGGAACGGGCACACAACAGATAATACTATCACTTCATGGTATAAGCTTCTGATAGTCTCCTTTCTTACCTTTCATCTCTCCCACTGTTTTACTTCTCCCTACTTTACTCATCCTTATCCCCACGTTTAGTCCCAACACCATCTCCGCACTTTCTCCCTTCTCATCCTTACTCTAGGCTCACTTTCTTGCCATCATAGTTTGGACAAGTTAAACTATGCATTTATCCTCTACCCTTGAATCCCTTGCTCTTCTGCTCTTCCACAATTCATACCAAGCCATCCTCAACCCCAAGTCACCCTACCATTGCTGCCACCACTACCACCACTACCACTTGCCTTCTCTGCTCATACTTCTTGGGCTGCTGATACTGCTAGAGAAGTAGTCAAACAACCATAACGACTGAGTCCAATACAAATTAATGCAGTATCCAATATTAGTAGACTCCTTGCTAGTACAGGCCAATCCTTTTATTCTTCCCTGAATCATTTTCTCCCTACAGTGACTTCTGAATCTTGTCCCTTTCCTCAAGCCCCTTCTCTTCTCCTTGCCAATACTAACCCCTCTATTCATGTCCTTGATTTCATTCCCTCCAAGAAATCTTCCCTTTTGATCACTCCTTCTCTTATCACAAATCATTCCTTAACTGACTCATTCCCCAATGCCTAAAAACACTCTCAAGCCTCATTCATCCTTAATGAAGCCTTCATTTGCCCATTTCTTCTATTCACTTTATTGTTCTATATCCTTCCTCATTCACTCACTGCCAGATCCTAGAAAGAGGTGTCTATACTCAAGGCTCCACTTCCTTACTTCCCAAACCCTGGCTTTCAAACCTTCCACTATACTAAAATTGTTCTCTCAAAAGTTATTAATGATCTCAACTACCAAATCCAATGGCATTTTCTCAGTCTTCTTCCTTTTAGAGTACTCTGCCGCATTTGACAGTAACAACCAGCCCTTCCTCTCTGAATGTTCTCTCCTCCTCCAGTTTTCATAAATGGTTCTTATGATCATAAACATACAGTTGGAAAGGATGTTAAAGATAAAGAGTTCAACTCCCCTCACTTTATGGATGAGGAACCTGAGGTCCAAGAGGAGGTAAAGTGGCTTGCCCTGGGTTGTTGTTGTTTGTCCTTCATTTTCAAAGAGGACCAATGACATCACAGTTGATGTCTAGACTTGCTCGTGAATTGAATTTAATAAGCAAGGCAGAGTTACACCAAGCTGTCGACTTCATTCTCTCTTCTAAGCCATTTAAGTCTAGTGGTAAGACAAAAGTCAAGAAGACTGGCGATGGCCCAGGATGTAGTGGATGATCTTGTTGTCTTCAATGTCTGATGAAGCTCTAAGCACTCCACAATGCCTGTTTCAGCCACCTTCGTGGTTGCTGGAACAAATTGCTCTCATCTTCCCATTCTGCCAGGGGCAGTCTTCACAGGCTTGGGGTGGACACCCCTCTAACTCCCATGGGTTAATTGTCATCTCTGTGCAAGTTCTCAGGAACTCTAGTACCACAATTCCAACTGCTTCCTGGACACCTCCACCTAGATATCATATTCTGTCAATATGTCCAAAACCAAACTCATTATATTCCTCCTTAAGCCTGCCTGTTTTTCAAACTTCCCTAATTCTATAGACGGCATCACCAGTTTCCCAATTACTCAGGTCAGTAATGCTAGATTTATTTTTGACTCCTCTCTTTTCTCACCCAACACCATCTCTCCCCAAGCCAACCAGCTGCTAAGTCCCATTCCTTCTTTTGCCTTCTTCTCCATTGCTAGCACCCTAGTTTGTGGGCTCATCTCCTCTGGCCAGAACTAGTATTGTCTCCAATTTCTCCCCATCACCAATTTTTCCTTCACAAAGCAGCAGTTCTTCATTGCCTATTAGATAAAATACAACCTTATTAGCACCAACCTATACCTATTTCATTTTATTCCAGCCAAATAGGAATACTAAGTGTTCTCTCTACTTGACATTCCATTTCCTGTCTTCATGTAGTCACACAAGCTGTGGTGCATATTTAGAAATGCACCTTTCCCTTCATCTCTGCCTTTCAAAATCCTATCTTCCGTCAAGGTCCAGCTCAAGTGCATCATCTACAAAACCTTCTCATATCCTCAATATCACCCCCCACTCCCACTCATTAGCGTTTTCTCTCTCATTACCTTGTATTAACTTATCTGTGCATAGGTTGTACTCCTCCAACTCTAACCCTAGTAAAATACAAGCCCCTTAAGGGCAGGCTTTTTGTCTCCCTAGTCTAGAAGGTAATGTTTGTTGAATTCAACTGAATTATTAATAGTCAACAAGATGGAATTCATCTACTGTTGCCAAGTAAAAAATGTATGAGTTCATAACTAATTTTATGAGCCACTGATTCCTCAAAAAGGTCAAATGTAAAGACAGAAACCTGTGCAACTCCAAAGCAAGTGTCACATGGGAAGGAGCTCTCAAATATAAAACAATCACCACTCTTAAACGAGGCCACTCTATTCAAGAAAACCCTCATTTTCCAAAACCAGTCAGAACTGGGCAGTGAAAAGAACCCTAGTTAGGAACTTATATTGTTTAGCTACAAATGGCTTTCAAAATTAATTTAAAAAATATAGTTAAAATTAGGCAAATACTAACCATATTCATAGTATAACACAAACCAGTTTTCTTTATCTTTTCGATGGAAATGTTGGTTTAAATTATTATGGAAAGGACATCATATTTACCAAAAAATTTGAGCCTAGTAGAAGCACTTTTTAAAGAGTTAAATTTTAAATTTAACTGAGATGTCATCCTTTACTCATCTCACTAATCCTGAGCATCTAAAACCTCTTTAAATGTTTACTCTGTTTTATAAACTATAAATACCTCTCTTAAGCAGAGAAGAGGCTGTGCAACCTTGATTATTTCCTTGTCTGTATGCTTAGGTTAGACCTTTTATACTTTCATAATCCTCTGGATTTATTCCTAGTAAATTGAATCCTACTAATCACAAATGACCCTTCCAGATTCCAAAATATGCATGCTCCATTAAGGAACTTTTTTTTCGTAAGTGACTTTTAAGATCCCCAACTGGCAAACCCTCTGTCCAACATGAATGCTTACCTGTGGGGTCATAGTGGAAGGATCTGGTTGAGGGGCTGGCTGCTCAGCACTTGTGTTCTTGGCACCACTCTCCAATGGCTCTTGCTGGGCAGTTGTACTGGTACCAGAAGGGCTGGGTTGTGGTGGAACCAGTTGTGATTTGGAATGGGACTGAGAGGAGTGGGAAGGAGATGACTGGGACTGGGGCAAGTAAGGCTGGGAATGGGGTAAATAAGACTGAGAGGAGCTGGAATAGGAAGAGGTAGACTGGGAAGGTGCAATGTAGGACTGGGAAGGTGGGGACTGGGAAGGGGATGGTTGAGCCGGTGGCAGGTAGGATTGGGATGAGGACTGAGGGAAATAAGAGGGCGGAGGCTGACTGGGGGGCATGTAGGTCTGGGATGGGGGTATGTAGGAACCGGGGGGCACTGGGGGAGACTCGGGAGGTGAATCCAGCTCCATGGGTACTGGGCCAGGGGGCCCGTCTCGGTGCTGCTGCTGGAGCATCTGGTGCTTGTACTGCTGCTGCTTCTGATAGCTTAGGACCGGCCCCGGCGGCGGGGGCATCGGCGGAGGCGGCGGCTGCCAGTCCCCGTAGCCCCCGCCGGGCATGACCGGAGGGGGCGGCAGGGGCGGCGGGGGCAGGTGATGGGGCTGGAGGACGCACTGCATCTGCTTCTGGTGCATCTGCTGCAGCTGCTGGAGCTGCGCCAAGTGCTGCTCGCGGAAGCTCAGAAAGCCCGAGGAGGCAGGGGCCGTCGGCGCCGCCGCGCTCGAGTAGCCGCCGGGCCCCGGGGAGGCCTCGGGGAGCCCCACGGGCGGGGGCGGCGGAGGCACCGGGGGCGGCGGGTAATGGCTGGCCCCGCCATACCGGCCCCACGTCGGGTACATGTCGGAGGAGGGGGCAGAGCGATCCCCGGCGCCGTTACTCGTCGCAACCGACCCAGAGGTCTGCAGCCGCCGCGACAGCCGGAACTCGCGGCGTCTCCAGGCCCCGGAGCGTGTAAACGGAGGGCGCAATTGCGCAGGCGCCGAACGCCTTCTCCCGCGACCGCAGAGGCGAAGGCAGGGGCGGGGTCTAGCCCAATGCGCTTGCGCAGTAACCATTGAGAGGAGAACAAAGGCAAGGTAGAGCGGCCCTGTCTTGTGTTGACTCTTGGTTGCCATCTTTCTTCAGGCCCGGAAATTGTCTCCGGCTGTGGAACGTTGCCATAGAATCACATGCTATATACCATGCTACCCTGGAAGATGTGGTCCGTGTTACAAGATCAAAGGTCAAGAATTGGAAGGAACTTGGACATCATCTAATCTACTCCTCTTATTTGACAGATGGGGAAACTGAGTTGTGTTAGGTTTAAGTGACTTGCCCCTTGCCCAGGGTCACAGAGATAGTGAATGTCTGAACTCACATTTGAACTCAGGAGGATAAGTCTTCCTGACTCCAGGCCCAGCACTGTATCCACTGCACCACCTAGCTACCCCTCTTGGCTACCTAAGTGAACAGTCTCCAGTCCTCACTTTTCATTCCTTTATCTCTAACCCCAATTTGTGTCCCATTCCAACTCTGCTCACCCTTTGCCCTATACCTTCTGGAGGTCCTTTTTCAAAAAGGAGCAAATTTACTTTTCATTCTGGATCTCTTCCATTCTGGATACTTCTTCCATGTACTTGCTGTCATTGAAATCTGGCTTCCTCCTGAAGACCCTGCGTCCCTGACATTCTCTCCACCCCTGGTTGTGTGTTCATTCATATTCTCCCCTCTCCCCCACCCAAACTGGTCCTAGAGGGGACCATCACTCCCCAGGGACACTTCCAGACACACTCTTTACTACCATCACTCAGCAACTTCCCCTCCTTTGAAATTCGTTCTATTTAAATTTATTACAGGATACAGATCATGGTGGCTGTTGTCTACCTACCCCCAAGTCATCTTCCTTCTTCCTTCCTTCCTTTTCTTTCTTTCTTTTCTTTTTTCCTGAGACTTGGTTCTCCCTATCTGGCCAAAGCTGAGAGTATAGTGGTGACTCACAGGCGTAATTCTACTATTGACCAGCACAGAAGATTCAACCTGTGAATACTTTAATACAGCAGTGATATGTTAAGGCATATAATGGCAGCTGATTCTAGTTAGAACCAGCTTCTGAGCTCCTTACAAGTTTGCTGATGCAGCACAATTCTAATTTCACTTTCTTCATCCTGAGTAAGCCTTCTTGGTTAATCTTTAGAAACCTTGCTTTTATTATTGGCTCATATTCTCTAACCCTGTCACACCACCAGTGAGGTGACGGCTGTCATGGCAGTTCTTTTGTATGAATACCCTATGTAAACCTGGGCCCCTAGTGGCTCTGTCTCTTCAGCTGGAGTTCACCAACCTGCATGCTACTACCCTGTGGGACCCATCTGGCTGTGAAAGCTCTCTGTCTGCAGTCCACGGGCTGGCAGTGTGCTGATTTTTTAAAATTCTTTTAGTTTCTAAATTTTCAAAATGGTTTTAATTTTTAAGTCAGGAGGTCACTGGCAACTCTATCCTAACTGAATTGCCGTACATCTGTTCGTAACCTCTTATGCTGTGTTTGGATGTGAGTATCATTAAACCGTTTTAGCACATGCTAGTGTTGCTGTATGCTATTCATCCAGACTCAACTCTAAATTTGTATGACAACCCACTCCATTTCTGACCTGAATCAGTTTGCCTCTCCTTAGACCCTTTAATCCTGGGGACTCCACACTGGTGCTAGTCATAATTTGAACAGCCAATAGGCTTTAATCCTACTGCAGCTCAGAACCCCAGAGTTCAAGAGATCTACTAGCCTCAGCCTCCTCTTGTAGCAAGGATTACACCACCACCACATTCAGTTCTCCCTACTTTCTCAATAAATTCAACCCACAAACTTCCTCTCCCCCCAAACCAAACTCCTGCCTTGATAATGGATTGGAGACTTCAATGTTCATGCTAATGATCCTTCACATCCTCTAACTTTCCAATTCCTCACTCTCAGTCAATCAATCAATAAACATTTATTCAACACACCTATATGCTAGGCATTCTGCTAAGTACTGGGTATACAAAAAGAGGCAAAAGGCTGTCTGCTCTCAGGGAGCTTACAGTCTAATGGGGGAGAGAACACGCATACAAAAATATTCAAAGTGAACAATACAGGATAAATAGGAAAGGGATTGGGCAAGCTTCCTATAGGAGGTGGCATTTTAACTGGGACTTATAGGAAGCCGGGAGGGGGGGTCAGTAGTTGCAGTTGAGGAAGGAGGGCATTCCTTGCATGGGGAACAGCCAGACAAAATGGCTGTCTATTCCTCTGCTACATATTAACCACACATAGGGTCTCACTCTGTGTCTCACCATTATCCACAAGTATTCTACTTCCTTGATAAAAACAAAAACAAAACAAAACAAAACAAAAACCTCTGACATTCCTCTGACTGCAACCTCCTGTTTTTCCACTCTGGGCCTCACTCCTTTTAGACGTACTCTTGGCCCTCCCAATGACTTCCCATCCCTCCACCCATCAGTACTTCCTAAACCCTGCTTTGCTCTGACTTCAATTTCCTCTCTTCCCATTCTCAACCCTATAGTTAACCAACTCAGTTCTGCATCATCTTCCACTCTACAATCACTCAGCTCCTTATCCTATCACAGCAAATCCCTTGCCAAACTCCATCTCTGACTTACTTTTACTATCTTGCTCCTCTGTTCCTCTATTGCCTTCTCTGGTTTTGTTTGTTCAGTTGTGTCCTGTTTTATTGGTGAAGATACTACAGTGGTTTGCCATTTCCTTCTCCAGCTTATTTTATAGTTGGGGAAATCAAGGCAGCAGGGTTAAGGGACTTGCCCGTGGTCACACAGCTAATGTGTGTGGCTGGATTTGTACTAAGATCTTGACTTCCACTGAGCCACTTAGCTGCCTCCTAATGGAATATTATTGTGCTGTAAAAAATGACGAAAGGAAAATTTTCAGAGAAAACTGGGAAGATTTGTATAAACGGATGCTGAATAAAGTGAGCAGAACAGGACAACAAATTATACAACAATAACAACATTTTAAAGACAAAAGCCTTTTTTTTTCTTTTGGCAATTGGTTAAGTGACTTTCCCAGGGTCACACAGCTAATAAGTATGAAGTATTTGATCTGAGACTAGATTTGAACTCAGGTCCTCCTGATATCAGGCCCAGTGTTCTATCCACTGCACCATCTAGCTGCCTCCAACAAAAACCTTTTAAAGACTTAAGAACTCTGATCATTCCAGTGATCAAGCATGATTCCAGTGGACCAATGATGAGGCATGCTATCCACCTCCTAACATAGAGGTAATGGACTCAAGACGCAGAATGAAACATATTTTTGGACATGGTTAATGTGGGAATTTGTTTTGCTCAACTATGCACGTTTGTCAAAAGCATTTTTGTTTTTCTAGTTGCAGAGAGGAAGATGAAAGGGAGGAAAAAAATACTTGATAACTGAAAAAGAAAATTTAATTTGATAATTAGAAAAAGAAAATTGAGGCCATTCATCATCAGTTCCTTCTTCTCTCCCTTTGTCTCAAAACATCATCTCCCATTCTTTCCTCATGTCCTCTGACCTCTGATAATGAGGTGGCCTTTATCTTTGTCAAGGCTAACTCCACTACATGTGCCCTTGATCCTATCCCCTCCTCTCTTCTTCAAAAGAATGCTCCCTCACACTGTTGGAGACACACTTCTTCAAGAAAGAACATCAAGATAGAAAATGCTATCCACATCCAAAGCAAGAACTATGGAGTTTGAATGCAGATCAAAGCCTACTATTTGCCATTTTTTTCTTCTGTTTTGTTTTGTTTCCTCTTTCTTGTGGTTCCTCTTATTGGTTCTAATTCTTCCTTACAACATGACTAATATGAAAATATGTTTAATAGGAATGTATATGTAGAGCATATATCAGACTGCACTCCATCTTGGGGAAGGAGGGAGGGGAAGAAAAATTTAAAACTCAAAAGTTTATGGAAGTGAATGTTGATAACTCAAAATAAATTAATAAAATAAAATGAAGGAAAAAAAAGAGAGGACATCAAGAAGACTAGTCTCCCTCCTGTCTCAAGGAATTCAGAGTATTGTCTTCCTCTCCTCCCAAACTCCTGCCCATACAATAGGAGACTTTGTTATTCATCTAGATGCTCCCTCTGACAGCCTAATCTTCAAAAGAGGCTGCATGGGCTTTTCAAAGGAAGACTGGGACCACAGCACTGCAGACATGTAGGGGAAGCCAGCCCCCATCATGTCCCTTACTCACTAGCACCTGCAGTCCTAGACATGCTGAGGGTGGACCTCTTCTTGGTGAGGCCATTTTTTGCTCTAGCTCTTGGTTTAAAGAGGTCTTTCTCCCAACTGAAGATCTCATTTACTCTTGTATTCTTTATTATGTGCTAATCTGTTTAAGTTGTCTGATTTCTATTTCCTTTCTTTAATAAAGAGGTTTACTAGATATTTGTAGTTTTCTTTTTCTCTAATCAGCCTTTGACGGCAAGTGTAAGTCAAGGGCTATCCTTCCTCTTGAGAGCAACCAAGGATAGTGGCTTTTATTCTGAATGCAGGTTTACACCCCTAGACTAGCAATATTTGAGGTGGGGTTGATAGATATAAAACTAGTCCAAAGCTCCTCTTGGAGCCTGGATGAGAGATTGCCCATCTCCAGCAGTCCTGCACCCTGTGCCCTTTTGTCCACCGAGGTTATTGGTACTGCCAGTACAGTTCTCCTCTTATTCTCTTTATATACTCTTACTTACTACAGATCTCAGACCATATTTATCACAACATATTTATCCAGGCCACCCATAAGCCAGCTGCATCTACATATTTAGACAGCCCCTAAGTGAAAGGAACTTACTTCATCCCTGTGGACTACAATTCCCGTTAAGTCCAGACAGCCAGCTTCTGTAGCTTGGTTACACTTGGAAAAACAGACTCAGAGAGTTATGCTTGAGTCAATTGCCTATGTATAGCCAGACCATGAATTTGTGAGAGCTAAGATCAGGATTAGTGGAAAACAAGAGTAGAAAATAATAAGAAAAAGTTGTGGTCCTGAATTGAAACAACTCAACTCTTAACTAAACAAGTAATTGACTATCAAAAATTCTAAATAGACAACAGAAATCAAATAAAATAATTTTATTCAGAAGTTTAATCTAACCCTACATGTGTCTTAATGGTTCTTGCATGCAGAAAATTGTTAAGTTTTACTTTTGAATTTATTTTGACATTCCCTTTGATTGTTGAATAATATACTAACACATTAAAGAGTGCAATCATTGTATTTTCCTCCACTAAATTGTAATATTAATTTTTCCATTTTAAAAATGTACTATGTTCCTATGGTTTGTTATATTAACTAAGTCTCCACCTTCTTATTACCCTACACAAGATTCCTTGGATGAATCCACTATCTACTTTTATTCTGTTTTTCTTTTACGTTTATCACTCTCTGCCCTTTTCTTTCTCTTTTCCTTTTCTTCCTTCCCCTCTCCTTTCCAAGATTAAATAAGAGTACTATACTGAATCTTCTCTGCCTTCCATCCCCATCTCATCTTTTGGCTTGTATAACATTTATCTATGCAGCCCTTCCTAATAAATGTTCATTTAATTCATCTTCTTCCTTATGACTTTGTCCCCTCTTTATGGGCTTCACTCTTAAATGTTTTTTTATGGCACTCCTTTTAAGGTGGGTCTTCAGGCTTTGTTGCCTGCAACTAAGTGAGGCACCTCATGGGAGACCATGAAATGAAGAGACATGGGCCAGGCGGGTCAGTGAAGACTGAGCTGTTTATTAATCTGAGGGTCCAGTTTAAACAGTAAAAGCTAACAATCACCCCTGAGGCGTTCTCAAGATTCTCGTGACTAACTCCCATACCCCTAGTCCTCGTGCATGACTTCTATTGCACATACCTGCTTGTTATCAAGGTTCAAGGACTGGTCAGAATGTTATGAAACCTCACAGGCGCAGGAGAACGGTGAGCCAAATATACTGAGTAGTGCGCCCTTAAGGGCAGGAACAGGAAAGAGTCAAACTCTGACCTAAATTCCTTTATCCCATATTAGACTCTTCAGATCTGGCCCTCTACACTTCTTAAACTTTTTTCTACTCCTGACCCCTTCAGTGTTTCTTAAATTGTGGGTCTTGACTCTATATGGGGTCAAGACCCACAGTTTATAAGCGTTCCATCCTTTATTTAGCTCATCTAAAAGTATAATTGTTTTCACTCATGCTTCCCTTTCCCATTTTTTATTTGAAAGAACTTTTGAGGAGCCCAATTCCTAGAAATACTAATTCAAAGAGGTAGTACCATATGGACCTCTGTATCCAGAGTCATAGGACCCAGTCCAATTGAAGTCCTCCGATTAATCATCTGCTCATTCTGGATCTAGCATATCATCCTTCTGGACCCATATATCCACCCTTTTCAGCCATCTTGTTAACCCAGTCCCTCTAGGGACCTAGACTGCTCCTCCTTTAAGGTAGAACATGGTCCTGAGAACAGTGCCTCTTCCTAGAGCCCTTTGAAGTAGTCACTTTCCTTTGAAAAATTCATCTCAAAGGACCTATCTCACCTCTCCTCTGGAAAAACATGTCATGATGCCTTCAGAGTTTACTTTCTCCATAGGCTGCTTTTTCACCCCACTTGATTCTATTCTCCAGTGCTTTGGATCTATTCTCCAAATGTCCCACTCCCCTAAGGGAAGTTGAGATTAAAAGAACAACAAGCAAGATTGTGTCTCTAGATTCCCTTCTCTACAATCCTTCCTCACCACATTCCTTTTCATGAACGACCTTCCTCTTTGTATTCCCCTTTTACCACTACATTATTCTACTAAAGGGGGAACTTTGATTCTAATGCAAGGAACAATTATTGAGTTCTTTCTTTGCTTTTTGGACCCTCTTTGAAATGTGTCTATAGAAATTCTCTTTGATCTCTTCATAGACCTCAAAGAAAGAAGACAGTTTTTGACAATCCAAAGCTACGTTTAGTCTTAGAAGTATGTAAGCATTGATTAAATTTAGTTTTTTTCTTTTTATAAATACTTGCTTATCTTTCTTGCTCTTCTATTTAATGAATTTTCGTGTCAAATGTTTTGCTCACCTCTAGCTTCTTTTGAAGGAAAGATTCCCATTCCTCCCTTTTATTTAAAGTTCATTTTTCTTTCATTGATAATAAAGTTCAATTTTGCAGGATATAGTATTTTGTAGTGCAAATTGATCTTTGCCTCTTAGTGAATTTTTGTAAATCTTTTCCATGTGGCCAATTCTGCTTTTTTAGAAATTCTTCTTTTCATTGGATTTTTGTGCCTCTTTTACCATTTGGCCTATTCTGTTTTTTTTTAGGGTGTTATTTTCTTTGGTATATTTTTTTTTTGGTGTTTCCTTTACCAAACTGTTGGCTCTATTTTCATTACTCTTTTGCATCACTGTCATTTCTTTTCTCAATTTTCCCTCTACCTCTCTTATTTGATTTTTAAAATGTTTTTTGAACTCTTCCAGGAATTCTTTTTGGACCTGAGACCAATTCACATTTTTCTTTGAGGCTTTGGATGTAGCAATTTTGACTTTGTTGTTTTTTCCTGAGTTTGTGTTTTGATCTTCCCTGTCATAGTAACTTTCTATGGTCAGGATCTTTTTTGTTGTTGTTGTTTGCTCATTTTCCCAGCCTATTTCTTGACTTTCTAACTTTATATTAAAGTCAGGCTCTGCTCCCGGGGTGGAGGGGGCACTACTCCAAACTTCAGGTTTTTTATGCAGCTGTTTTCAAAGCTAGTTGTGGGGGTCTATAAGCTTTTGGTTCTTCTAAGATGATATGATCTAAAGAGAGGTGTGTTTACTACTCTCCTGGCCTGTACTCTGGTCTGTGAGCGACCTCAAACATTCTTTTCTGCCCTAGAACTGTGACCAGGGTCCCTGTTCCCCTGCAGCCTTAAACTCTGGTGTGCTAATGCTCCTCCTCATGCTGGGACTGCCACCTAGGACTGTGACCTGGATCTGAGTATGGATAATGCGACAGAGTCCTGTGCCCAGTGGCAACAAAAGGAACCTTGTAATCCTCTGACCCCTTTACCATCTGTGGGCTGAGAACTCCAGAAGCAGCCACTGCAGATACTCTCAAGACCTATTGCTGGTTTCCTGTGGCATGGCCTGCGGTGGCACAGCCTGTGCTCCATCCTTGCCCCAGTGCAATAGACCTTTCTTGCCAACCTTCTAAGTTGTCTTGGGCAGGAAAATTGTTTTCACACTGTCCTTTTATGGGTTCTGCTGCTCCAGAATGTGTTTTGAGGCATTATTTAAAGTTGTTTGGTGGGGAACTTGGGAGACCTCAGGCAGGTCTTTGTCTTTTCTCTGCCATCTTGACTCTGTCCCCCTTCAATCTTTGACTTTTAGAATATCATATTCCAAATTTTCTTTTGATTC
Source organism: Phascolarctos cinereus (assembly GCF_003287225.1). NCBI lineage: Eukaryota > Metazoa > Chordata > Mammalia > Diprotodontia > Phascolarctidae > Phascolarctos > Phascolarctos cinereus. The sequence continues at coordinate 227,597,652 of NW_027555736.1, forward strand.
TCCATGTCTTGAATGGTTCAGACTCTTATGTTAGCATGTGAAAGGATTCCTCTTGGCTGTCTGCAATATTTGTGGTTTGATATTAAAATTCTAAAGCTTAATGACAATGTTTCTTGGTGAGTTAAACTTGAGATTTACTTTTGTTGGAAGTGTTGTGGAGTCTATTTGTACTTTGCCTTTGTGCCCAATGCTTCTTGGCAAAGTTCTTATGTGATTTCCTGAGATATGGTATCCAGGATTTCTATTTCATTATGTTATTTTTTTCTTTCTGGAAGATCTATGACCTTCATATTATCTCTGCACATTTTAACTTCAAGGTCAGTTGCCTTGGCTAATAGAGGGTTCATTTGTTCTTTCTTTGTTGTCTTTTGATTTTTTCTGTTAATTTTTCTTCTACCTCTTAATTTTTGAGTTCTGAATATGTTTTTGTCTTCTTCTTAGAATCTACTGTTTTGGAGAGGTTCTCCATTATTTGCTTTAAATCCTCTATTCCTTTGATTTTTAGATTTTTTTTTGAGAGTTCTATGTGTCCTAATTTTTATCCCTAATTCTTCTTTTAATTCTTTTAATGCTCTTATAAACCATTGTTCTATTATAACTTTTGAGGGGGTGTGTGTGCTAATTTTAAGTTTTTAGAACTCTTTCCTTTTACTCAGGTATTTTCGCTCTGATATTTATCCTTTTTTTTTTTTGGTACTTTCATCTGTTTACTAGCTTTTCTTTTTTGCTGGTCTGCCTATTGTTTTATCTGTAATGCTTTTCCTGCAAAGATATATTTGTAACCATTCTCTTCTATCCACTTATATGTACTCTTTGCATCAGTTCTTACAGATCTTCCCAGTTTCCCCTGAAATTGTTCATTTCATCATTTCCTATGACACATCAGTATTCTGCAAAATTCATGCACCACAATTTGTTTAGGTCCATCTTTCAAGGCACTAAGGGTTTACAGTGTTAGGCTCTCCCTAGAGGTTCCTCTTGTCACTGAAATCTAGTACCTCTCCTTGCTGTAGGCTCTACTTTGCTTTCTCCTTGCTTCTGGGGTCAGGGCTTACTCCTATGTTGGGTTCCTGTCCAGTTTTCAGGGACTGCTTGGACTGCATTTTACCAGGTTAGACCTTACCTAGAATCCCCAAAGCTACTTTTGGGGCTCAGTTTGGACTCTGCTTGGGCATTATTGAGTGAGGCTCTGGCTGTATTTGACTCAGACAAAGAGTTCAGCTAGAACTACCTAAGAATTCTTCAAAGTTGCTCTCTCAGGCTCAGTTTCTGCAGTCACTGTCTTGGAAAAGAATCAGGCTGGGCCCAGGAGCTGGCTCAGGCAGGGAGTGTCATGCTGGAGCATCCCAGAATGCCCTGAAGTTACTGTCTCTGGCTCTGGCAGTCAGGGGCCTGGGTAAAGGCTTTGGTTAGGTGGGGCCTGGGTGCCGTCAGTTGCAGTGTTCAGGCTTAGAGTTCTAAGGAATTGTGGAAACAACCTGAGCTATAAAATTTATTAACAAAACAGATATAATAAACAGGCCAATGGATTTCCCAGTCAGTCCAAAGTCCTTGCATACAGAGTAAGACAGATTTTTATTTATTTAAAACAATTAACCAAATAAGACCAATAAATGAAAAGAAAACAATTAACCAGGATATAAAATTAGGTAATCTGATTTCTAATTGGAGGAAAGATTAGGGAATTTCCAGATTGGGAGGAGGAAAGTGAATAGGTGCAATCCCCTGAAATCAGAAAAAAAAGTGTCCCACTCCCCATGAGTGTCTGTATTCAATCAAAGGAACATGGAAACAATAACTGATTGACCAGTTTGTGACCAATTTTCAGATACGACAAATGGGTTGCTTGAGATGTATAATTGTGAGAAGCATCACTCATTGGATCTGACTGGGTTTCTGGTCAGCATAACCAAGGTCCTTAGCTAAAGGTATCTAAGCAACAGATAGAGGTGGTCCAGCAGCAGATAGAGGTAGTCCAGCTTCCCAGCCACGCAGGGACAGATTCATATAATGTAATAAAGCTTTCTCACAATTTCCACAATTGAATAAAGTTTTCTTACATGACAAAAATTGGACTAGACCCATAATTGAATAGAAAGCGAACTGAGCAAGTGCCAGAATTGAGTCACAAGATGGAGTCAGTCAGTGTGGTTCACTCAGGTCCCACAACTCCCTCAGTTCTGGAATCCTCCCTAAAGGCTCCAGAGGGCCACCTGAATTCCTTTCTCTGCTCTTTGCTTTCTACATGTAGGTTGTCCGTCCTAGGACTTCTAAAATACTTTGGAGGTCCCTCTGTGTATACCTGGGTTGGGTGGAGGAGCCTATCTGGTACTAGTGTGATGATCTCTAAATCTCATGAAGCATTTGTTGAGGATCTGGACCCTTTCTGACCTAGCACATCATCACTTTCCCATAATCCCGGAGACCTGTCTCCCATATGTCTTTCCATTCTAGATGAGTCACTGTTTGAGGAAAGCCTCCAAGAGGCCATAATAGATATGGCCAAAGTGACATGAGGCTTGGGGCCCCTGACTAGGAATTGTGAAGAGTACAGGTACAAATAGAATCAATGACATAACCTTCTGTTATGTCATTATGTTTATTTTTTCCTGTAGTTATTAGCATGTGGGGAATTTGTTTCCTTCCCCTTCCTTCCATTATTCATATTACTTTATTTGGCATAATTCATGCAGTTTTCAGGTGGTGAGGAGGAGAGGGTTTAAACACATCCTTCCATTCAGAAATCTCCTTGGTTATATTTTTAACAAATTCTTTTTTCTAGATAACTTCATTCTCTTATAAACTTCTGGCACTAACAGAAACCTGGTTCTTTTCACACTAGATTATACCCTCGCTCACCCTCTCTAATACTGGATGCTCTTTCCCTAACAGCCTCTATACATGAGACCAGAAAGAGGAGATAGCAAATTCCTTGCTGTTACGGCTGCTAGGAAAACCTTTTACACCTGCCTTAACTCTGTATCCCACTCTCCTCAGAGGCTCTTTCAAACTTTTGTCATCCCTTCTCAAATCTGCCATGGCTCTCCCTCCCCTCAGTCTCTCAGCTGAAAGCCTTGCCTCATATTTTATAGAAAAAAAAATTTGAAGCTATTCAATGTGAGCTGTCTCTTCTCTCCTCTTCCTCATCTTATATCACTCAGATGCTTTCTAAACTATCTCTTCCTTCATCCCTGTCTCACGTGATGAAGTGGCCTTATTCTTTTTTTAAAAATTAATTTATTTTGATTTATCAACAATTATTTCCATAAGCTTTTGAGTTTTAAATTTTTCTCACTCTCCCTCCCCAAGATGGTGCACAATCTGGTATAGCCTATACATATACATTCCTATTAAACATATTTTCACATCAGTCCTGTGGTAAGGAAGAATTAGAACCAATAGAAGGAACCACCTGAAGGAGGAAACAAAACACAACAGAAGGAAAAAAATAGCAAATAGTACGCTTCGATCTGCATTCAAACTCCATCATGAGACTTTTGGAGATGTCTTAGATCCTTGCATTGCTGAGAAGGGCTAAGTCTATCAAAGTTAGTCATCACACAGCATGGCAGTGACTGTGTACAGCATTCTCCTGGTTCTGCTCACTTCACTTAGCATCAGACCATACAAATCTTTCCGGTTTTTCTGAAGTCAGCCTGTTCATAATTTCTTATAGCACAATATACCACAATTTGTGCAGCCATTCCCCAATTGATGGGCATCCCCTCAATTTCCAATTCTTTGCCACCACAGAAAAAACTGCTATAAATATTTTTGTGCATGTGGGTCCTTTTCCCATTTTTATGGGATACAGCTCTAGAGGTGCTATTGGTAGGTCAAAGGGTATGCACATTTTTATAGCCCTTTGGGCATAGCTCCAAATTGCTCCCCAAGATTGTTGGATCATTTCACAACTCCACCAACAATAGTGTTCCAATTTTCCCATATCTTCTCCAACATTTATCATTTTCCTGTTTTGTCATGTTGGCCAATCTGATAGGTGTGATGTGGTACCTCAGAGTTGTTTTGATTTTCATTTCTCTAATTAATAGTGATTTAGAGCACTTTTTCATATGACTATAGATGGCTTTAATTTCTTCATCTGAGAACTGTCTGTTCATATCCTTTGACCATTTATCAATTGGGGAATGACTTGTATTCTTATAAATTTGACTTAGTTCTCTATATATTTCAGACATGAGGTCCTTATCAGAGACATGGTTGTAAAAATTCTTTCCCAGTTTTCTACTTCCCTTCTAATCTTGGTTGCATTGGCTTTGTTTGTGCAAAAACTTTTCAATTTAATGTACTCAAAATTATCCATTTTGCATTTCATTAGTGTTCTCTATCTCCTGTTTCATCATGTATTCTTCTGTTCTCCATAAATCTGACAGGTAAACTATTCCTTGCTCTCCCGGTTTGCTTATAGTATCAGCCTTTATATCTAAATCATGAACCCATTTTGACTTTATTTTGGAATATATGGTGTAAGATTTTGGTCTATGCCTAGTTTCTGCCATACTCTTTTCCAGTTTTCCCAACAGTTTTTGTCAAATAGTGAGTTCTTATCCCAGAAGCTGGGGTCTTTGGGTTTAACAAATAATAGATTACTATAGTCATTGGCTACTGTGTCTTGTATACCTAACCTATTCCACTGATCCACCACTCTATTTCTTAGCCAGTATCAAGCAGTTTTGATGATTGCTGCTTTATAATACAATTTAAGATCTGGAGCGGCTAAAAGTGGTCTTATTCTTTACCAAGGCTAACACCTCTACTTGCTCAAGTGATTCCATTCCATGCCATCTTTTCTAACATACCACCCCCTTTGTCACCCTATTCTATCACTTATTTTCAATCTCTGTCTACTGGTTCATTCCCTACTGCCTGAAAAACAAACAAACCCCATGCTCATGTCTCTCCCATCCTGAAAAAAACCCCTTGATCCTTCTTTTCCTGATTACTCTGTTGTACATTCCTTCAGCCCTTTGTGACTAGACTCCCTGGAAAGGCCATCTATAGTAACTTTCTCTCCTCTCCTCTTTTCTTAACCCCCCGCAATCCAGCTTCTGACCTTATCATTCCACTGAAACTGTTCTTTCCAGAGTTACCAGTGGTCTCTTAATTGGCAGATCCAATGGCCTTTTCTCAGTCTTCATTCTCCTTTATCTCTCTGCAGTCTTTGGCACTGTTATCACCCTCTTCTCTTTGATAATCTCTTCTCTCTAGGTTTTTGGAACACTGTACTCTCTTGGTTCTCTTCCTACCTATCAGACCATTCCTTCTCACTCTTTTGCTAAATCCTCATGCAGATCACACTCTCTAACCACAGGTGTCTCACAGAATTCTTTCTTGGGTCTTCTTTTCTTCCTCTACACTACTTGAATTGGCAATCTAAGTTCCCATGGACTTGATGATTTTCAGATCTATCCTGCCCCAATCTCTCTGCTTACCTCCAATTTTGCATCTTCAGCTGCTTTTCAGACATCTCAAACTAGATGTCAGTAGACATCTTAAACTCAATATGTCCAAAACTGAACTCATCTTTCCCAAACCCTCCTGCACTCCTATTTTCCCAATTACTGAAGAAGAACCTATTACTCGGGTTCACAACCTAGGAGTCATCTTGGATACTTCACTTTCTTTCATCCCCCAATCTCTTGCCAAGGCCTGCCAATTTCACCTTTGCAAGATCTCTCTAATACCCGGCTTTCTTCCTCTCTTTCCTTGCCCCTGCCCTGCCCCCTTCTCTCCTTTGACACTGTCACCACCCTGGAGAAATGCATCATCACCTCATACTTGCACCATTGCAATAGCCTGCTGGTGGGTCCTGCCTGTCTCAAGTCTCTCTCCACTCCAATCCATCTTCCATTCAGCAACTAAAGTGATTTTCCTACATTGAAAGTCTGATATATCACTCAATAAACTCCAGTGGCTCCCTATTACACCCATGATCAAATAGAAAATTCTCTGCTTCAGCATTCAAATCCTTTATAACTCAGCCCCTGCCTACTTCTCCAGTCTTCTTACACCTTACTCCCCAACATATACTCTTTGATCCAGTGACACTGGCCTCCTGGCTGTTCCAAGAACAAACACTCCATCTCTTGGCTCTGGGCATTTTCTCTGGCTTTCTTCCATGCCTGGAATGACCTTGCTCTTCAACTCTGTCTCCTGACTTCCCTGGCTTCTTTTAGGTCCTAACTAAAATCCCATCTTCTACAGGAAGTCCTTCCAAACCTCTCTTAATTCTAGGGCCTTTCCTGTTATTTCCTATTCATCCTGCATGTATCTTGTTGCACGTATTTATTTGCTTGATGTCCCCCCCATTAGACTGTGAGCACCCTGGGGCAGAGATTCTCTTTTGCCTCTTTTTGTACCCCCAGCACTTAGTACAATGCCTGGCCCATAGTTAGGTGCTTAATAAATGCTCAATGACTGATTACCACTTCCGGAAAAATCCTTCCTCTGCTGCCATCGATCAGAAATGTCTCCTTTGAGGTTCATTCTGTCCATCTACATCAGCTGGTCTACATTCTTGTGGCAGCTATATGCTGCCTTCCAGGTATTCTCCTTCCTTTCTCAGAGAATTCAGTACTTGGCTTAATGTCTTCTTTCATCACCAAACTCTGTCCTCATCCTTATCGACCTCAAGATGCGTGGTGGTATTCCTTTGAACATCTTAGCCTCCTAATTCATTAACCTTCTCAACTCCCATAACATACATCTTCACTCCACAGCAATCATCTAGGGTGATGGTCACAACTTCAATAGCAGCAGCACTTAGAACTAGTCTACTTTCAGGATCTTGAATGCTAAAATTCCTTCCTCTAAATATAACTTCCTAGACTTTGTTCCTTCTGCTCCATTCTACCTAAACCTATTCTTTGAACCCATGAAGTCCATCTACTCTATCTTGAGAAGCAAATTATACCCCAAATACATAACAGTCATTCATTTGGGCTACAATTTCTACTCCAAGACAGGGTGGAATAAGAGCTGACTGTGAAGACATTCTATATATGAGCTCCTATATTACTTACTCTCAAGGAGCTCGCATTATAATTTTGGGAGACTAAAATACTATATATGATATGTATACCATATACATTATATGTACATTGTATACACATACACACACATTTGGTGTAGACACATTATATATTGTGTATATGTACATATATAATACACACATATAATGTATGTCACATATAGTACATATGTGCCCCAAATTAGGTGAGCTCTTTGAAAACAAGCACCATAACGATCTCCTATGTACCCCTAATGCTTAGCACATAGTAAGCAATTAATACATTTTTAAAGTTTCTTCATTCTATTTTTTCTTGTCTGAAGATTATCATTACCCATGACAGAGAAAACAGAAGCAAAATAAGAGTTTGAGTAGTACTTTCTTAACAGTTAGCCATTTTCCTCATTCCGTCCACCCTAAGCAGTGGTCCCATCTTTGATTCTCCTTTTCCTCAATGTCTTAAAAGAAAAAAAAATCAAAATAAGCTTTTTTAAAGTTGTCTTTTGCACTTCTTGCCAGCCTAGGTTCATTCTGAGCTCCATTGGTCCTGACCCTGATATTTTAGAATTGCCACACTTTTGCATTCATTTTATCTGCCCATGCTTCCATAGTCTGGACACACCTTTCAAAAATCTCAGAGTACACATACAAGTATTCTCAGACATCTCCTTTTCCTTCTCACTGAACTGTTTCTTTTTGTGCTTTTGAGATCACTCTTGAGAGCCTTCCATTCCTCCTGGCCTCTGACTTTGCTAAAGAAACTTTAGACAACTCGATCCTATTCTTTCCTTCAACCTCTTGAACTCTATGCAGCCAGTCTTGGAGCCCTGTCAAGCTTAACTCTCTTGTCAAATGGTCTAACATGGAGCAATCACATCCCCCTTAAGTTGTTCCCTCTCTCATGCCTTCATTCTCTTTTTCACTACTAACTAGTTCTCATCTGCCTCCAAACATATTTTGGCACCCCGCTATCATAAAGCTCTTCTGTGACTCATTAGTCTTTTTTCTTTCATTTTTAAACTTTTGGAAAAAGTTATCCATGTCAAATACCTCCACTGATTCTTGAAGGCAGGAACTTACTTTATTTAGCATTTCTATTTTTTCCCAGTACATAGAGCTCTGTATATAACTTCTGGAGAATGAAAAAAAAATACAGGGTGGCTGAAATGGGAAAGAACAAAATGATCAGGTTCTTCTTCAAAGTGAACTAAAAACGCATTCTCATCCTTGAGTCAAAATATCTCACTGATTATAGTTTGGGAAAGACCGAACCTTACAAGTTGATAAAGGGATCCTCTGTATCACCCCTGCTCCCTTACCCTGACCCCACCAGAATATAAGAATGTACCTCCCTTCCTTCTTTGCAGAGGTGGTAGATTACGGGTGTGAAACAGCTCACATGGCATTTGAATTTGTAGATGTGTTAGTTTTGCTGACTTCCTTTTCTCTCCTGGTCTTTTTTTGACTCGTTTGGGTGGAGGAGTAATTATTAGGAAATGAAGGCAATGTAAGAAAAGGTATCAGTAAAACTTTCAAAAGGCTCAACAGAGGAGAAAGTGAAGACATTTTTCCAGAACACTGACACCAACTTGTATAATGATCAATAGAGTGCTTCCTCATACTTCTAATACAAATTAGGAACTACTATTTAAGATTTTGAAATATATATCCTAAGATATCTGGCAGCACATTGTTCAAGAAATATCATTTACATCTAGTGAAGTGACAGCTTCAATATTTTCCTCATTTATGTTTATTCCCAATATAATAAAGTTTTACCTAGCACCAGCTTCGCTAGAGGCAAGGGAAAAGTTCACAGAAATATTTATTTAAAACCCATTACCCAGCAATGAAGAAGAATCAGACAATAAGAATAACGGAGTCTATGGAAATGTCTAGACAAAAGTGATTTATGTGTAAATTAAATGAGTTTTTCATTAAGATACAAAAATCATTTCAGAATAGGACGAAAAAGTCAATCTCTATAACCCCATTTTATACAATATGACAAGTAATGGACTAGAATGGTGTTTTGCAGACTGGCATCACAGGAAGTTCAGTCTCTTGATGTTACAATCGAGGGGCTCCATAATCATCCGGCATTCTCTCGATGTTATACCTATTTACAACAAAGAATTAACACACTGTTCAGAAAGCCTGAAGAACCTATTCAGTGGCCTTTATTTTGCTTTGTATTAACTAGCTCTGATATTCTCTCCTTGGCCTTCCAGCATGCAACACAGAAGGGCATAAAATTCCTCTTAGAATCCAGAATCATTCAGGTACTGAAAGAAATGCTGAAGAACCAGGAGAACACCGTACACGGTAAGAGCAGCACTGTGCAATGATCAGCTATGCCTGACTTAGCTCTTCTCAGCTATGAACCAAGATAATTCTAAAAGGCGCCTGATGGAAAATGCCGCCACACCCAGAGAAGGGACTGATGGAGTCTGAACGCAGGTCGAAACATGCCGTTTTCACTTGACTTTTTTTTGTTTTCCTTTTGGTCTGTTTCTTCCTTCACAACATGACTAATATGGAAATATGTTTTCTGTGACTGTACATCTATAACCTATATCAAATTGCTTACTTTCCTAGGGAGTGAGGAAGGGGGGGAGAAAACTTAGGACTCAAAACTTTATAAAAAATGAATGTCAAAAATTACATGTAACTGGAAAAAATGAAATGTTATGAAAGAAAGAAAGAAATGCTGAGGAATTTGCAGTACAGTGTACTAGCTTTGATTAGGCTGAGAGTCCACAGTATAGAAAAAGAGGGAAACAATTCAGATCGGGGGACAGACTTAAAAAATTCTGGGAACGTAAAAGCAGTTCTTTTATAAACCTTTAGCTAACCAGAGTTGAAGAGGTCAGAGAGATTTTTGACACATTTAGGTCTTAGACCTGGATCCTGACTTAAGTGATTTCTGTGTCTAAAACCAACTACTCCCAGCTCCTCCCATCACTATCTCATATATATATATATATATATATATATATATATACATATATATATATATATATATGTATATATATATATATATATATATGTATATTTTGCTTTTTGGTGGGGCAATCAGGGTTAAGTGACTTGCCCAGGGTCACACAGCTAGTGAGTGTCAAGTGTCTGAGGCCAGATTTGAGCTCAGGTCCTCCTGACTCCAAGGCTGGAGCACTATCTATTGTGCCACCTAACTGCCCCCTACTATCTTGTATTTCTGTACCATCCACTTTCATTCCTAAAACTTTCTTTTGTCCTTTTCCCTATTGGTTGATCTTTTTTTCTCTTCTGATATTTAACTATTTAAATATTGGACACAGAGCAATCTATAAGATCTTGCATCTTCACCTAATCTTTAAAAGAATAAACATACCTGAAAGGGCATAAAAAATCATGAATACTTTTAAACTAACTTGAATGACAATAATCTTATCATCATCATCTTCAGACATGTCTCACCTGTGGTTAGAAATGTACATGATAGGAACTCCAGGGATCTTCCGGATTCTTCGTTTAAGGTCTCGATCAACTGTAGCCACAATGTAACACTTGTGCTGCAAGAGGGACAGGGACTGAGATTATCTAGAATATACACATACCAGTGTATAGCTTTCACAGAATAATACTAATGAGAAAGGCTACCAAAACAACCTAATGCATAAAATAAGTAGATTTCTGGATGGGAGACTCAGTTACTCTCCAAGAGACTAACATGAGTAGCTATGGTCTATCCTTCCTTTTTTCCTCTCACTTGCTTATGAACAGATTCCATGTGATTTCCCCCCAGGATTTGTGGATGTTTTTTGGGCTATATGCAGAATATATTTCACCAATTATTAAGCAACTTTTTCTAGGCTAAACACAAGGGAGACCACTCAAAATGGATACCTGAGTGACCCTCTGGACTAAGCAATCATCTGCATATGTGCCTTTGTGGGAGCATGGTAATCGTTCAAATCGTGGGTCCTTGGCAATCCTGTAAGGAGAGAAACGCTGAATTCAGAGATGTGTCTATGCAATCCAGTCACTACAATTTTCAAGCAATGGATTCACAACAGAATTCATAAGGAGATATTAATGTCAGCATTTCCTTATATAGTTCAGTTCTTCAGTGACTTGAATAAAGGCATAGATGACAATCCTGTTAAGAACAAGCTGGACTATGCCATTCTGGAAAGCAATTTGGAACTATGTCCCAAAAGTTACTAAATTGTGCATATCCTTTGATCCAGTGAGACCACCTGTAAGTTTATTATACCTGAAAGGTATAAAATAAGGAGGGAAAAGACCTAAACACAAAATATTTATAGCATCACTTTTTATTGCAGTAAAGAATGGAAAACTAAGTGGGGGGGGCTTTTCCTTAAACTAAACTTAAATTATTAAATTATTAACTGAAATTCTGTTAAGTCAGGGGTTCCTACATAATAACATAAGAGAACAAGAAGCTTAAAATATCACCTCTAACAGAAAATGGAGATAAAATTTTAAAAGTTGTACAAAAACATGAATATATTAACCAAGAAATCCTAGCTTATGAGTTTTAGAGCTTTGAATTCTCAACTGCAACTCTAGAGGTAATTAGCTTTACGTGTATTTTAACTAAGTTAATAAGATGAGAAAATTTAGGACAGCAAATAAATGAAATGGGACCAAAGGAATCCCCAGTATGTCCCTACCTCAGGGCTACTCGGTACTTCTGTCCCAGTTTTTCAATTTCAGCCATTACACAGTCAGTTATGCAGGGAATGCCTATATGTAATTAAAAAAATTACCATTCATACCTGTGAAGAAATCTGTATCACTTTGCTTATGATATGCTCTAAGAGACAAAATTAATCTGACTTTCAGATGACACTGTGGCTTATTTAGAAAACCTCCAGAGAACTGGCAAAGAAACTGAGATGATTAACAATTTCAGTAAAGCAGCAGGTTATAAAACGCATGCACTGAAATCATCAGCATCAACCCTATTCAGTTAGTCAATGGCGATACAATAAAAATGTTAAAACTACCCTCTAAGTTTCAACCAGAACAAATTACCAAGGAGTTACTTTACAGAATTAGAAAAAAATAGTAAGAAAATTCATTTAGAGCAAAGGTGCTTAACCTTAATTATGCCATGTACCTCTTCGGTAGGTTGGTGAAATCTATGGACTCCTGCTCAGAATTCTGTTTTTAAATGCATACAGTACACAGCAGTACAAAAGAAATCAATTATATTAAAACAGTTACCAAGTTCCATAGACTCTAGGTTAAGAGGAACAGAGATCTAAAATTTCAAGGTTAATAACTATATTATAAAATAATAATCATTAGAGCTTTCTGGTACTGGTGAAAAAAGAGGAAAGTAGATCAGTGGAATACACTAGAGTGACAGATTAAACCTAGAAGCCATCAAATGTGGCAATATTCAATAAATCCAATAACACAAACCTCTTGGAGAAGAACTCCTAATTCAACAAAGACTGGGAAGGCAGGAAAACATTGTGGCAAAAATTACATTCAGAATAGTATCTTATGCTATATACCACAATAAACTCCAAATGCAACAAAACAGAGGTGGCACCTTTCAGATCCATGATTAGAATCCTTAAAAAAATTTTTTTTTTGGCATTTTTTGTTTTTACATTATCTTTCTTTTTGAATATATTCCTCTTCCATCCCCTATCCAGTTAATTATTCCTTTTAAACAGAAAATAAAAGAGAGGGGGAAAAAAAAGCAGTTCATCAAAACTAACACATCAATGGAGTACAAGTATATTGTTTCATGTTAGGAGGAGAATTCTTAACCAAACAAGGAACAGAGGTGATCAAAAAAGAGAAAACACTTTAACTGCATAAGATCTAAAACAAAACACAACAAAACCTTTACACGAACAAAATCAATACAGCTAGAAACAAAAAACTCAAGAAAAATACCTTTGTATCAAATATCTGATAAAAGCCTGATATCCAACCTATATCAAGACATATAGTGAACAAATATATAAGATCAAGAGCTATTCTGAAAAGATGAGCATTCAAAGAATATGAACAGTTTTCAAAAGAATTGCAAACTATCAAAGAGATGAAAGAATGCTCCAGATCATTAACAATAAGAGAAATGCAAATTAAAACAATTCTGATGTATCTTACGCTCCTCAAAGTGGCAAAGATGATAGAAGACATAAACAGTTAATGCTGGAGGGGCTGAAAGAGGCCAGGCACATTAAGATACTGTTGGTGAAGTTGCAACATGGTCTAACCATTTTGGAAAACAATTTGGAATTGTAGGAAAAAAGTCTCTGCACTGTTCCAATCCTTTGACACAATGGTAATCTCATGACTGGGCATGTTTCATGATGGTTAATGACAGAAAATACCAAAAAAATTCAAAGTAGTATTTTTGTAATAACAGAAAGCCCAAAACAAACAAAAATCCAAAAAGTGGGTAGCTATTAGTGAGGAAATGGTTCACCAAACTGTGGCATATGAATCTAACAGTATAATATTGCACAGTTAAATAATTTTCAGGAATCTGGAGAAACACAGAAAGACATATAAGAACTGACAGAGAGTAAAATGAACAGAATTAGGACAATATAGACAATTACTACAGAACGCAAATTAAAACCGAAAAAAATCAGCTGAATTCTGATTAATTATAATGAACAATCTTGGTTCCAGAAAAAAGAAGACGAAACAAGCTCTCTCCTCTCAGTATAGGCAGGGAACTATAGCTATGCAACATGGTACTGTCAAACTGTTAAAAGTGGTTGTTACACCGCTTAACAGTTTTTGTTATGATGAGGCAGGAGATTACTATAGTATGGAAAAACAAGGTATTAAAACTACTTTAAAAGAAGTACAACTATGGGAGGGTATAAAAATCACCCTCCATGGGATTATCCTCAAAGGTTAATGAGAAAACTGAAACTTCCCTATAGTTGTCCATTTTACTTATTGTATCAATGATTTCTATACTCCAGTCCTTCAAGAACATCCATGATTTCATCAATATGGGTATACCCTCTACTGAGACAGATAGCAACATCTTCACACTGTAACAAAGCATTTCACTGCATTTCTGTGACCAAAAAAAAAAAAATCCTGCTGGTCAAACTTTCTGGTGATAACTCAGGTCTTAGCCATGTGAGGCCCATAAGTGAAGCAAGTTCAACTTGGTAGGCCATGGCAGAACTTATGCCCCACAAAAACCCAAGGTCATTTTTTACCATGACAACATATAAACTTCTATATATATAAAATAAAAATTTATGCACAAAAATAGCATAGGTCTTCTTCATGACGTGTTTGAGTGGAAAACATGGGCAAAACATGGGAAGATTGCTCAAGTGTCAGATCGATATTCATGAAATATTGAAAGATCCAGAGAAAGGCCTATAAGCATAAGGCAGATCCTATATGAAGAATTTATGAAATGAAAGGATGAATTATATTGATAAGGTACAGATGGGTTGCAATCAGTACTGGTGGTAGGATTACTTGCACTGATCTGTAGAGCCAACAAAGTACATGGTATATCGATCAACAAACATATGAAATGAGGTCCATTCCTTATTGAAAAGGAGAGAGAAGTGACTTACAGCATACTGAAAATTCAATGATTTTCATATTAAAAGTTCAATAGAATTTATAAAATATTATACATTGATATTTGAAGCTCTAGAGCAGGCCTGTACAACTTGTGACCTTTAAAGGCACTAGGAAATTCTGAAGCAACTTCTGGAAAAAGAAGTTATATCCAGATATTTCTGGATTAAGTGCTTTTACTGTATTCCAATTCCTTGAAAATTGACAGTTGTCATAATAAGTAAATATAGACATAAGCTCTTAGGCTGACGAGAATTTCTCATTTCACAACCATTTTAGGTAAATAGAACTTAACATATTTTAGGGCAGAGACTGTTTCATTTTTGTCTTTGTATTCCCAGGATATGGCACATAGTAAGTGTTTTAGTAAGTGCTCATTGATTAATTTGTTATAGAAAAAGTCTTATTCCAAGGACAATACTCACACTTGGCATACAGACAATCCATCATTGACTGCACTAAGTCCAACTTGGCTTTGATAGAGAAGTTGATAAAGTTGGTATCAACCAAGATGTAGTAAGGGGGTCCCAACTGTGTGTTATATTGGAAGAACAAGCAGGACGGGTGCTGGGGACTAAAAGACAAGAGTATAAATTAATTTAAAATGATTTTTACTCAGTACCAACAATACACTTGACAACAACTAAAGTCCTCTGACAGTTAAGAGGAGTTCGAACTCTGAAGAGGCATGTTCTATGAAGAGTGTGGCACATTAACAAAGTGAAAGGGACTCTGAGGCTTAACTTCTTTTCCCTATTCTTCCTACAAAGAGAAAGACTTTAGACAGCAAATGGAATGCTGGGCAGTGATGAGGAAGCAGAGGTGGGCTGAAGGCCAGGTTGTGAAGGCCTTTATGAGGAACTTATGTGGGATGCCTGATGCTACAAGGAGTCACTGGGGGAGTGACAAGGGCAGACCTGCACTTGAGGAAAATCACTTTGGCAGCTGAGAGGAAGATGGACTAGAATGGGACAAGATTTGAGACAGAGAGACCAAGGAAAAGGCTCTTGTACAGGCAACAGGTGATGAAGGCCTGCACTAGGGTGGTGTCCAGGTGAGTAAAGAGAAAGGAATGGATGTGAGATACATTATTGTGGTAGAAATGACAAGATCTGGCAAGTGATGGCATATGCGGAGTGACTACATGAGTAAAGAGTCAAGGATAATGCTCAGGTTGATAAGAAAAACAGGGAAGATGGAAAGTGGGGTGGGTTTTTTGGGGAAAGATAACAAGTTCAGTTTTGAATACCCCAAGTTTGAGAAGCTTATGAGACATCTAGTTTAAAATACCCCAATAAAGAATGGGAAGCAGAGGACCAGAGCTTAGAAGACAGATTAGAATTGAATATATGTATTTGGGAGACATCTGTATGGAGATAATTAAACTCATGGGAGCTACTGAGGTCATACAGTGAAAGAGCATATAGCTGAGAAATGCAGAAAGATGAAGATTGGGAAAAGGCCATTAGATCTGGCAAATAAGAGACCATTGATAACTTTGGAGACAGCAGTTTAATTAGAAGCCACGTCGAAAGAGATTTAGAAAAGTAAGGGAAATCAGGCAATGGGGATACACAGCTTTTTTCTAAGAGGTTGGCTATGAAAGGAAGGAGAGATATTTGCTTGAGAGGGTTGTAGAGTCAAAGAGGATTTTTGTAAGTAAAGGAGACTTGGATGCATTTGTGAACAGCAGGAATGGAAGGGATGATTGTGGAGGAAATCTATTTGAAAAGATGGGAGGGGGTGGGATCAAGGGAACATGAAGAAGGGTTGGCCTTGATAATAGGAGTCACTTTTTCATCAGAAGTGGAATACAGGTGAGATTAAAGGATGATATCAAGGGGTTTCAGAGATACAGAGAAAGGGAGAAGAGGCAGCTTATGGCAAAAGGTCTTTTATTTTCTCAATAAAATATGAAGTGACATCCTCAACAAAGAGAGGAAGGGAATGATGAAAGAGGCTTGAAGAAGGAAGAGAAAGCCTGGAACAACCTCTATCCTGAGTGGAATATTGAACCAGCTACTAAGGAGTAAAAGGACTGTCTTACTGAGGTGAGGGTCAGGTTGAAATTGGAGAACATAAATTTTTAGTGGACCAGTCACTTCAACTGCATGACTTTCTCCAGATCCGTTCAGCAGGATGTGAGTAGGAATGAAGTAGATGTTGGGTGTAATACAGGATTAGGGTTTGGAAAATGGTGTCAACAGGATCTGGGGCAAAGTAATGTATGAATTAGTTAAATGTAGTGTGGAGATTAAGGAGGGGGGAAAGTGAAGTTAGAGCAGGGATGAAAGCCTGGAAGAATACTGAAGGAGGGAGGATTGGAAGTACAAAGAATAGATTTAGGAGGGATATAGCATAGGGAGAAATGGAGTGATAGAAAGTTATGATATAATAAAGAGATGAGAGTTTTTGATTACTGAAGTGAAACACTTGTTGGAGAGATCAAGGGTGTGATCATCCCTGCATGTA
Source organism: Phascolarctos cinereus (assembly GCF_003287225.1). NCBI lineage: Eukaryota > Metazoa > Chordata > Mammalia > Diprotodontia > Phascolarctidae > Phascolarctos > Phascolarctos cinereus. Next base: position 227,614,750 of record NW_027555736.1, read on the forward strand.
GCTGAAGTGAAGTGGAAGAGGACTGAGGGATTAGGAAAACTGGGGTATGTGGGGACCTCAACATAAATTTGAATGGACTGATAGTGGTAAAGGGAATCTAGTACTGGAAGTGAGGAGCAGAGTACTCCTGCTCACTTTCAAGGACCAGTATGGAAGAGGAGTATGAAAAAAAGTTCAGGAAGTGATAGACAGAATGGCTAGGAATGCACTATCACCTGGGAATAGCCAGTTCTCTAAGTACAAGAAGAGGAAGGAATATGAGAGGAAGAGGTTTAAAAGAGAAATTTGTTAACTACACACAGCAGTTCCAGAGGGCATGGTGGAAAGGGTGAGGAGGGGTGGAAGTGGACATGGGAAAATACCAAGGAAAACTTTGGATTTTCTTCAATACTTACACTTCTCTTTCCTTGAGAGCACTGGGATCTTTCTTCTCTTTCTTTTTTGGTTTTAATCGATCTTTTTCTTTTCTAATAAAATAAAAAAATTAATTTAGGAATAACATCATTTAAAAAGTCCTTATTAAATAAATATAAGTATACCCAACTCTTAATTACTTTTATTAAGGGACAAGAATAATGACTTAGGTAATCTAACTTTGGCTTTTGCTATTAGTAAAATCAGTTCCCTGAAGGCTGCAGTGAGAGCTGCTCTAATAACATACTAGATATTAGGAGATTAGCCTAAGGAGATATCTTAATATCCTGAGATTAAAAACATGTAGAATTTTTAATTTATGCCTGGTTAAACACAAAGTAATTGTGGCTCACAAAGAGACAAATAATTTTATCTCTCAGCTTCTTTATCGAGGATTAAAATCTACATCTAGGTGACAAATTATCACATCAAACACTTCCCCAAACTTTACAAGACTAAATGGGTTAGAATTAGTATTGGCTGATGAATGCAGGAATAGAAGAGAAAAAGCCCTTAACACTGTCAGTGGTATATTTCGGATCTGGCACTTCTTTTATCTAAAACATACAACATTTTTAGTTCATACATGAATAAACGGAAAGTGTATGAGCCACATATTTCTCCAAATAAGGACAAATGTATTAAGAGTTAGTATGGCCTGATGAATACAAGGAAAAGTTCTTCTCAAATACTGTTAATGGCATATTTTTCAGAAGAGCACACTATTCTAAGAGTATAACAATTTAATACAATATGCACTATTCAGCTCACCTAGCCTCTTCTTCTCCCAATCCCCAAAACTCTTGGCTGCCCAAGTGTAAGCTATACCCCACCCCAGCCTCTCTTCCCATTCTCTATCCACTTGTCTCAACTGTTATTTTTCCCATGCTTGTTTTAAAATTTTTTGTGACTGATGCGTGGAAACATCTTATAAAACTTCTTTTGGTAACAGTATCAAATAATTAACTCCAGGCCTCAAAATAAATTACTGGCGTGGTTTAGCAGCAGAGCTTTAACCCAGCCAGGTCTTCTAGACTCCAAGGCCAGTCCTCTATCTACTCTGCCATACCTATAAGATAAATGTTCCAAAATGGTGCTGAGTTTAGTAACTGAAATGAAACTACAAGAATGTCAAAAATTATTTCTTTTGGGAACTAATTACAACCAATTACTTGAGATCAGCTGCATGACAAGCAATCCTACATAGAATAATTCTCCTAAAGAGAAGCTTTTTTAAAATTAAAGTTTGCTTTCAGATCCGCATTTTCCCTTCCCCTAAATTCAAGAGGAGGTTCCTTTAAATTTAAGTCATATTTCAAAACGAGCAACACCTAACCAGGAATCCGGGGACCGAACCTCTGCAAGCAAATTACGACTCTCCTCTAGTCGCGTCTGCTTTAGGACGGTAGCTGATCTAGGCTACTCACAATCTTTCATCGCGTAAACTAAGCATTCGCTTCATGGTCGCGTATTTCCTTGCTTTCTTTTGTTTCCCCTGAAAATAACAGACACCTTTGAGTTAAAATCCTCAGCTCCGTCCCGATATCCCCCGCGATGGCCTTCACCAAAAACCTGGAGTCTACCCGAGACTCCCCCCTCGCCCCTGTCCCCTACTCCCTGGCTCCTGGCAGATGAGCCCGGCGCGGAGTTGACGAGAAAGAAGGGCATCCTCGGACCCCGGCTCGAGAATTCAAGCGTCAAGGGTTCCCTCCGCCTCCGTCAATTTGTTTATTCTCCAGTGAGGAAAAGTGCCGTCCTCCCCAAACCCTTCCCTTCCCACTTTCCTACCATGTTACTAGAGGACTTCACACTCCGAAGTCTGAAGAGCGGCGCACACTTTCTGCGTCAGTCTCCCCGACGTCCGGCGACGCGAAACCCCGGAACCGGAAGTGATGCCAATTCCCTGGGAAACGGAAGAGCTTCTCAAGCGGGACCGGTAACGGGACCGGGGACCGAGGTCTCCGTCGGGGTTGGCGGCCGGTCCGGGGGAGTCGGTGCTGGCACCCCCCCCAGGCAGTGGGGCGGGGACCTGGTGTCGCTGCAGCCCCCACTCAGGGTAACGTCTCTTTTCTACGGCTGGGAACCCCTTCAGGCTGCTGGCTCAGTCCAGGGTCCCCTACCGAGCCCGGGGTCGCGGGGAGGTTGGTCCTATGGCACCTGCTGGTCGGGACCCTGAAATGCCCTTCGCCTCACAGGCTGAAGCCCCCTTACTTGTCCTGGGATGCAGGACTTGGGTAGATTGATTCATTCACCCATTCATTAGGCAGGTGAAGTGCCTTGCATTCTGTAACGCGCTGTCCTATAAAGGAGAATCAGGGCTTAGGTGTATATTCTGGGCAGTACAGCCTTTGTGTATGAGACAGTTGTGGAAGTTGATAGGCGAGGGCCTTGGTGGTGGTTAAAATAAAACAGGCACAAGCTAGAAAAACAGCTTTGTAGCTTTTACCTTTGAGAGAGAAATCTTGTGTGAGTACATCTTTATTCTATACGCACATGCTGAAAATAATTTGAACTTTTAGCTTCCTGTTGGATTCCTTGAAACTAGTAGCATTTCAGTTTCAGTTGTTACTGTATCTGTGTGTATATATACATACTTGTACATACGTGTGCATCTGTAACATGCATATGTGTATATATAGCTTGCACCCTATAAGTATATTCTTGTATATAGCTAGCAATATGTGCTATGTGCATACACATACATGTATGCGTACATGTGTGTATATTTATAGTATCCTATATGTACATATCCTATTGTATCCTAGAATACTGTATATATATACCTAGAATATATGTATACATATGTGTATATGCATATAGCTAGCGTCCTATATGTATATATCCCATATATAACTAGTATGTATATGTAGATATACACCTATGTGTGAAATGTATCTATAATTAGCATCTCATACATGAATATATACATATATATGTATGTGGATGTATATCTATGTTTATATACACATACATGAATATCAATATTTATCTAGCTTTCTGATGGGAACTACCAAAAAATCTATTAAATTGATTGAAAAATTGAAAAATTTGATTAAATATTCAGATTGTAAAAAACGCAGATATATGTTGATGCATGTGTGATTTTGATAGAGATGGTTATTCCATAGTAATAGTCCCAGACTTAATTCTATCTAGTCTTTGGAGGAAATTTGTACAGGGACTTTCTGCTAGAAAGCACTTATGTTAGGATGGTGCTTTTCTCATAAGAGATACTTTAAAAAAAACCTTGAATGAATAAGTGATCTAATTTGATCATCACAGCTCCATTAGGTAAGTAGTGTCAACATTATTCCCATTTTACAAATGAGGAAATGGAGGCTTAGTGAGTCTTTGACTTAACAGAGATCTGACAGTTTGTCAGTGTAGGGATGAGGACTAAAGCTTAGGACTTTTAAGTTCATGCCCTTTTTACTGTGCTATGCTGCCTCATTTTTCTCCATTGTATTTACACATTTTTGGAGGGCATTGTTATTCATATCTGACTCCAGTTGAGTAACATAAATGATTTAAGGTTGCAATAATTTAGTTATCAAAGCATCTCTAGGTCTTGGCTCCTGTTTAATTCTGGCTTATGCAAAGCCAGAGTATGGCTTTTCACCCAGAGGAAAGTGAAAGCCATGGATGGGGTTTTGGCAGATAATAAATAGTTTTTTGGTTTTTACTTCTATTATAAAGAAGTGGAGCTTCTGACTGGTAAATAACATTTTTAGCTGAATCTTTTGGTCTTTTGTATGGTATTGATCTAAGGACTCATAAACCTTTGCTTTAATTATTTGCTTTAGAATTTTATCAATAATCTGTGTCAAGGTCAGTGACCTGTAGTTTGATGAATGCAACTTCTCTTCCCTTCATCAAAAACACCAATCTGTTAGGACTCAGACTCTTTGTCCAGTTAATTAGAAATTTTGTTGAAGTCAGATTAGGACCAAAAAGATCATGATTTAGAGTTTGTGTCCTGAAATTTAGAATTCCTGGAAAATGTTTTAAGTATAGTCATCTTTTATACATTTTTTCCCCTTTCTCAGAAGGTTCCTATATGCTTTTACTTGATAGAGAAATTTCTGGCAGTGATTGAACCATAGTAAGCAGGTCATGACTCATTCTTTGAAAAACATTTGTTTTTTTCTGTTGAGACCTGATACTGTTACCATGCAGGAGTGGCATATATAGAGGCTCCATGTATCTTTGGAGAAGCGCTGTGTTGTTTTGGGTGAGTTAGGATCAAAAACTGCTTAGAATTCTTTGTATACTGATGAATAGAAGAAATAACTTAATTCTGCTCAGAAGTTATAAGAAAAGGATATGTAGTGTTATTTATAGTACTAAAGAAAGAATTCCTATTCACATTTGATCCACAGCCTGAAATCACTGAAGCTCAGACTTGACTCCATCTAGTAACTGGACTGAATCATACTAGTAAATTATGCTAATTTGAGCATTATTGCAGGCATTACTGTTTATCTTATAAATTTTTTATAGGTAAGAGAAATTTGCATGGGCACTTCTTGATATTTTGGAGCCAAAGAATTGCAAGTGGGCTCCTCCTGCTATAATTACCATGGAAATGAGTTAATTAATTCAAAGACATTTTCTGGAATGCCACCATTTTGTTCTTTTCCTTTTCAGTTCTAAGATTCATTTAGTGGCACGTGTCTGTTTTTTACTAGTATCAGTTGACAGTTATAGGTGTAGATTATTGTTTTTTAGTTGTTTACCTACAGACATTAGCATGCTAGATAATAAATGTTTTGCTCAGGAATTGTTTATATTGAAATGTTCTATAGGGAAATTTGAGAGAATGGTTCTTTGTCATGTGGATTGAAGCAAGAAGCCCCAAATTGTCTCTTGTTGCTTCTGTTTGAAAAAAGGATTTTGTTGATTTGTTGTTATTTTCTCTATGTTTTTGTTTTTAAATGTTATTGTAGTTTTACAGTGCTGCTTTTTGAGTCAAAATACAGGTAACAAGACGCTGTTCTTTATGTTAAAGTAGGGGTTTAAAAAGACCGTGTAGTTAATTTTTTTTAAGGCATCAAATTTTAATTTAGATGCTTAATTTTATCACTGAAAAGGTTATAGAAGTGCTTCTAGAGACATTTATTCACACAGGTTCTCCTGATATTCATTTGGTAGTCAGCTATTTTTGGTTTTACATATTGGAGTAATTGACGTCCATATCTCTCTGGATATTAATTCAAATCAGAGTACTGTAATTTAAAAAACATTTATTGAACATCATCATGCTAGGTCAAATTTTATGGCTTTATCAAGGATTCTTTGTGAGGTAACATCATTTTGCATTTTAAATGGTTTGGGCTATGAATTAGCTTAGGTTTAGTTTTCAGAGAGCTTTCCTTGCTTCCCTATGTTAATAAAGAAACTAGGTATTGGACTTGTGACACTAACAGTGATTTTCAAACTTTTGAAATGGAATCTTTATGGTTTTTTATATGAAATTTTAAACATCTGTTATGTCCAGTTTTAAAAAATATTTGTTAAATTTATCATACAAGTACCAAAACTCCCCTGCTTGTCTGTGCTGAACTTCTTTCTGCTCACTTTGATGTATTTTTTAATGTTTCTTTTCCCCTTTTTTTGAATCACTCTCATTCATCAGCTCCTCCCCAAGTATAAGCCCTCCCTTACAGCCATTTATTGTTGTTCAGTTGTGGCTGACTCTTTGTGACTGTACACTGTCCATGGAGTTTTCTTGGCAAAGACTTGGCAAAGAGTCATTTGCCATTTCCATCTCCAGTGGATTCAGGTAAACTGAGGTTAAGTGACTTGCCCAGGGTCGTACAGCTAGTAAGTGTCAGAGGCTGTATTTGAACTCAGGTCTTCCTAACTCCAGGCCCAGCGCTTTATCCATTGTGCCATCTAGCTGTCCATTGTAGCCTATAAATATAGTCAAAACAAATCAATGTATTGGCTGTGTTTCTTTATGTATCTCTAGTCTATTACCTCTCAGGGAAGCAGTGGGAAGGAAACGTGCTTTATCATCAATCTTCTGCATTCATTATTGGTCATTTATTTGTGACTTTTTTAGAGGAGATTCAGAGAGTTCTTGATCTATGATTTATTTAATCACTGTAGGGAACTGCAGGAGAAGGAACTCCCTCTACCTATGGGGAATTGGCATTTGCTCTGCAGCTTTCTTTAAAAATTGCCTGAGGACATTGAAAGGTTAAGTGTCTTGCTCAGGGATTTGAACCTGGGTCTTTCTGATTCCAAGTCTAGCTCTCTGTTCTTTTTTAACACACTGCCTTTTTTGCATAGGTTTTCAAACCTTAAATCCCAGCTTCATGTGGGTACTATGGGGTCCAGAGGAGATAATCATTTGGTCAACAAATATTTGTTAAGTGGTTACTGTGTGTGAGGCATTGTGCTAAGTGATGGGGATATGACAAAGGCAAAAAAAAAAGAAAGTCCGTACTCTACTCTGCTCTCGTTTTAATGGGGCAACAACATGAAAAAAAACTAGATAATACAAGATATATACAGTATAAGTGAAATCTCAGAAGGAAGACATGAGAGGTGGGAGACGAAACTAGGAAAGGCCTCACAAATTATGCACTTGTACTATGACCATGCCTTCCTATTAGAATGCAGTGGAAAATGTAAAAAAACTTAGCTCTAGGAGACTTTTTAAAATAAAGAATTAGAAACATTGTGTTTTAATTTGTTATAAGTCCATGTGATTAAAAGACCCTTTTCCTCATGTAACTGACTTAAACAAGGACATATAATTTTGCAGCCTTAAATACTTTATAATGTGCTATTTGGAAATTAAAATTGCCTCATCTTTTTTTGTTTGTTTTGTTTTTGTTTTTGTTTTGTTTTTGTTTTTAGGCAATTGGGGTTAAGTGACTTGCCCAGGGTCACACAGCTAATAAGTGTCAAGTGTTTGGTCTGAGGCTGGATTTGAACTCAGGTCCTCCTGACTTCAGGGCTGGTGCTCTATCCTCTGCGCCACCTAGCTGCCCCCTCATCTTTTTTTAGATTACAGAAATATAAATGTCAAAGTTGGAAGGGAACCCTCAGAGGTCAGAGTTCATCTAGTCCAACCTATCTTTCTTTGAAGCAGGAACACACTCTCTGCAATAAACCCATCAAGCGATCACTTATCCAGCTTCTTCTAGGAGATCTCCAGAGATGGGAAACCCATTCACTCACAAGGCAGCCTGTTCTGTTTTGGGATAGCTATAATTGCTAGGACATTTCCCTTCATATTGAGCTGAAATTTGCCCTCCTTCCCCATGTAACACGGACCCATTGTCCTTATTTATGCTCCCTGGGACCAAGCTAATCCAACTTCTCTGTTTATGTACCTCTAAGTTTGGAAACTGGTATCTTTTCCCCTTTCCCCCCCAAGTCTTTAAGCTAAACATTCTTCTTTCAGCCAGTCAAACTTGGGCAAAGTTTTGGGTATCTTTATCCCATGCCCCCTTTTCTGAATGTGTTCAGAATGTGTTCAGTGTTCCTGCCAAAATTCTTTTCCTACAATTTCTGATCTGGTCAGTGGTTCTTAATGTTGCCCAAGATTGTATTATCTTCTTGATTGTGATGATATAATTGAGTTTGTGATTCTTTCCATATGAGCTTTTGTTTGTTTTTTTGGTGAGGCAGTTGGGGATAAGTGACTTGTCCAGGGTCACACAGCTAGGAAATACTGTGTCTCTGAGACCGGATTTGAACTCAGGTCCTCCTGACTTCAGGGCCGGTGCTGCGCCACCTAACTGCCCCCCATATGAACTTTTGGCTTCTGAGTTAGGAAGTATCTGGGTTCAAATTCTGTTGCTAAGGCATCCTGGCTGTGTGATCTGGGCAGTTCATTTAACTTCTCAGTGTTCCAGGAAACTTTCTAAGACTTCAAATTTCAGATCAATTGCTGATATGCTTTGATAGAGGATGTTTCCTCACTTGCAGTAATCTAGAACAACGAAATCACGATTTTGGGCCAAAAATATTATCCAATATGTATCTTTTTATTTTGTCTACCATTTGTTAAGTGCATTGCTAAAATCCAAATATACTCTTGTTATGGCATTCCCTTAATCTATCCATGTAGCTGCCCATCCAGAAAGGAAATAAGGTTAATGTGGCATGATTTGTTGGTTTGAAGTGATTACTGCTTGCCTCCCGAAGTGCTCACAAACAATCCTTTTAATAATGTGGTTTAGTAATTTTGCCAGGAATTAACATCAAACTCAGTGACCTATAGTTTATAGCTTTCTCCCAGATTTTGAAAATAAGTACATTTTCCTATCTCTCATCATGAGGAACTTCTCTTGGTCTCCATGATTTCCAAAGATTACCAACTAAAGCACAGAAGTCACATTAATAGGTTATTAGTACACTAGGGGTAGTTTATTTGGGTTTAGTGACTTGAACTTGTTGAAGACAACTAAATATTTTTTTTACCGTAAACCCACTTATATGAGATTTCACTTTCCTGTTAACCAGTTCTTTCTTTCTCAGTCAGATCATTCTTTGTAGAGAAAACAGAAAGAAGAATTTAGGTAATAATAATGGTAACAACACTTTCATAATGTTTCCTCTACAGCTACCCATGAAATAGATAATGCAAATATACAAATATTTCAGTTTTATACATTTTTTAATAGAACACAGAGGCATAGAGAGATACAGTAAACTGTCCAGGGTCATAGTTCAGTAAATAAGTCTACCCTCTCTCCATCATCCATTGTCATTGTCCCATCCACCCCAAGCAGCAATTCTGCTCCTCCCTTCATCTTCCTCTTCTTTATATTATAACTAAAAAAGGTTTTTGTTGTTATTAGCTTTCATCAAAAGCATCACTTCATTCTTTTCATTAACCTTCCTGATATTATTTTAAAGAACTGTGCCACTCCTGTTTCTATTCTTATTTGCCTACTCTTGCTTCCAGTACGTGTCTTTAAGAAAAATTGGTTGATGGATTTCCTTCATGGCCACATCAGTTTCTTGAGGAGGAAGGTGGTTAGTGGAAAGGCTGCTGATCTTAGGTGAGAAGATCTGGATTTGAGTGCCGGCTCTGCTGCTTACCAACTGTGTGACCCCACAGATAAGCCTAGAGAGTACCTTTAACAATATATGTATTACCTACTTTGCAAAGCTGTTGTGAAAAAAGCAATTTATAAATTGAAAAGCTCCATGTAAATGCAAGTTATCACTATGATTATTATCTAGATAATCTAAATAACTTAATCTCAGAAAATTATGTTGAAGAAGCAACAGATTAACTTTTAAAGAAAAAAAATTCAAAGTCCAGATAGATTTACCAGTGAATTTTGTCAAACATTTAAAGAACAAATCAGCTGTTTTCAAAAGTGGAGAAAAAAGGCATTCTGTTAAGCTCTATAAGAAAAATGTAGTTCTGATTTCCACACCATGGAAGGATAAAGCACAGGAAGAGATCTGTCAACAGCCATCACTAATGAACAGTGATGCCAAAATAGGAAATAGTCACTGATAAACATTGTTGCAAAAATACAAAATCAAATATTGATGTAGAGAAGTCAGTATCTTTAGAAGATTGCATGTTTTCTACCTTATTGGAGTAATCTGTGTTTATATGGTGAGAGTTACTTGATTTGAAGTTCTTGAGGACTCTTTACTCCTCTTAAGCTGACCCTAGCTCTTACTATGGTATCTTGCCTATCCTCTGCCCTCTTTGAAATGTGTTGGTTTAAGTCAGATGCCAGGCATTTTATTTGTCCTTAACCATGTCCTCTTACATGGTCACTTCCAAGGTTCTCATCATTTAATTTTTTTCCTGTTTATTATTATGAACTTGACAAGCATCAACAATTATAAACGTTCCTTATGTGAGAAGAACCAAAAAAATTGCACGTGAAATTGAATCTCCATTAATTCAGGGTTCTTGTATGTTTCAGATTTCACACGGTAATTCTGTCTAACATTATCCTTCTCGTTTGTGTCTCCTTTTTTTCCTAATGATTCATTGATGTTCTTTGCTTTTTTTAGAAGCGCCATTGCTCCCCCCATTTCTCCTGCCCCTCCCATCCCTCACTTTTCCATTAATTTGTCAACTAGATCCTCCTTATTGGTAGGAATAAGGTCCCCCAATGGTAGTTCTTCTTGCCACTTCTGCTTTCTAAAAGTTGAAATGACCAGTAACGTGAATGAAAAATTTATCAGCTTCCTCTGTTTTTAATAATGGAACTTGAGTGGAGTCAGAAGACCTAGGTTCAAATTTTTCCTCTAACCTTGGGTGAAAACCACTTGTGCTTTCTGGGCCTCGATTTCCTTAATCTGTAAAATGAGACAGATTAGGTGACCTCTGAAATCCCTTATAGCTGATAAACCCCCCCCCCCACCCCATCACTGCCATATCATACCCCTCTGCCAACTTTTTGCTTTGTTTCTGGACCTCATCATTCAACGTCTTTTTTTTTTTAATGAACTACTGATGACAGTCTACATTGGTAGAGGAGGTTGCTCCTGGGAAGTTCCCTACACTGATGAAATCACAGGTCCAGTTAAAAAAAAAAAAGAAATTGTTCTAGACTTCATTTTTATGCCTCTTTTACTTACTCATATCATTTTATCCCTACATTTCAGACTTGGAACACATACTATCTAGTCAGTGGTAAGTCTGAGGTTGTATCTGCTTCCTTGTCTTTATGATACTTAGTTTTATTATTAGTAATGCTCAATGCATTTGAAGTTAGATGTCAGGGCCCATTGTTTATTACTACCCTTGTTGAATATTGTCTTTTGGAAATTACTGGCTACTATTACCACTATTTTTCCTAAGTCATTCTTGCTACTAAGTAATATCTGGCCAAATACCTATAATTAGATAGTTTTCTTCTTCCATTTTTAATACAAACCTTAAATCAGACCCACAAGTATATTAGCAAATATGTTCTCTTCTTTCAAACTGTGGTTAGGTGCACTCCATCTGTAGCCAAGAGCCCTTTATTCCTGTATCCTTAAGCAAAAATTCAAAAGCCCATTCTCTCCTGAATCTACCTTCTAAAGACTGCATTTTCAGTAAGCGCTATGGTTGAAAATAACATCTGTGTCACAGGGAGCTTTGTTTTGATACAAATATTTTCTGTGTCTGGCTCCACCAGAATTGTTGGAAGAGGTGGTCATTAGTTTGCAGTTTGATTGTTCTTGGGAGGTACTCTGTAAAATCCTGTCTTGGCCAAGTATTTATTAAGCAATTACCGTGTGCCAGGCATTGTGCTAAGCTCTGGGGATATAAAGGAAGGCAAAAATAATCCCTGCCCTCAGGGAGCTGATACCCAAATGGGGGAGACTATGTAATAAACTAGGTTCATACAAGATATTTCCAGAGTAGATTTAAAATACTCCCAAAGGGAAAGTCATTAACAGGTAGGGGGACTGGGAAAGTCCTCCTGCAGGAGAGGAGATTTAAACTTAGTCTTGGAGGAAACCAGAGAAATTAAGAGACAAAGGTAAGGAGGCTGAGTATTCCAGGCGTGTAGGAGAGCCAGAACAAAGGCATGGGGGTAGGAAATAGAGTTTTCATGCTTGTGGAACTATAAGTAGGTTATTTTAGTAGGATGCAGAGTATGTGGAGGAGAGTAAATTATAAGAAGACTGGAAAGGTAGGAAGGAGCCAGCTTATGAAGAGCTTTATTTAAAAAAAAAGTGATTGATGTCTTTTGTTTTTATATTGCCTAAAATTTCCCCTGTGTCCCTCTCCCTTTGTGAAGACCTTTCAGTGCCAAACAGAGGAGTTTATATTTTCTCATGGAGGTGATAGGAACATAGCACAATCTCTACATGTGATTGAAACATTCCTTCGTAACTGCTGAAATTGTGGCTCTTCCTGTCTTTCATCTGCTCTATATTCAGTATAGGGAGTGGGGGAAGTTATGTTCATAGCTATGCTTGAGAAAAATAACCTGGGCAGCTGAGTGTACTGTGGATTGGAGTGGGGAGAAATTTAGAGCAGGGAGGCTAGTTGGTAGGTGGTTGAATACTAGTCCAGGGGAGAGGTGGTGTGGACTGGTGTGATGTCTGTATAAATAAACAGAAATGGACCTATAAGAGAGGATGTGAAGGTAGAAATGATAGGATTTGGTGGTAGATGATGCTGAGGTTGCAGACCTGGTGCTTGGGAAAATGATGATTCTCTAGGCAATAGTAGAGAAGTGTGGCAAAAGGAAGGGTTCCTGTGAAGTTTTTTGACATGGAAAGTTTGAGATACTAATCTAGTTCAAGATGACCAAAAGGCAGTTGGTGATGCATGACCACTTCAGGAGAGACTATAAAAGATATGTAGATCTGGGATTTATCTGCATAGAAATGATGATTGAACTCAGCAAGGCTGATGGAATGTCTATGTAAGGTAGTATAGAGTGAAAAAGGACAGAGCCTCGGAAGACAACCAAGTGACATGGATGAGGAACTGGCAAACCTTGTATGTAAAACAGCCTCCTGATGGTTTGTGTCAGGCTAATACATGGATTCATTTCTTCTTCCGTTGGTTAGTCATAGATCGTCTCTCTCCTGGCAACACAGATGAGTCCTTGTTGTTATGTTGTGAAGTACAGGAAGCTACTTTCTATTAGGGTCCAGTTCTGTCCTCTATGGGACGAGCCTTGAACCCCCTACATACATAGCTCCAAAGATTTAGTGATCCTTCTTTCTTTTCTTTGTCACATTTTTCCATTCTCCTGCAACAGGTTTAGATTCACCTTTGCCTCCTTAGAATCTTTTTTTCCCTTTGTTTTCCTCTTGAAATAGTTCTTTTCTTTTTTTCTTTCTTTTGGCTAGGCAATGGGGTTAAGTGACTTGCCCAGGGTCACATAGCTAGTAAGTGTTATGTGCCTGAGGCTGGATTTGAACTCAGGTCCTCCTGACTCCAGGGCCGGTGCTCAATCCACTGTGCCACTTAGCTGCCCCTGAAGTAGTTCTTTTCATTCAAGAAACACTTGGTTCTCCCTTGTAAACTGGAGAGTAGAGAGTCATTCCTCCATTTTAATCTTTTATATAAAGTGCAGGGAACTAATCTGCATTTTTTTACATGTTTTTATTTGCTTTGGAAGAAATGTAGACATAGTGCAGTTTCTACAGATGACTGAAAGAAACATTCCTTCATAACTGCTGAAATTTTGGTTCTTCTGGCTTACTCCTACTAGGATTCCTAATGGAGGCTGCATCTTTGTATATTTGCCCAGGTTATTAATCAGCAGTTAGCAAATTCTTTCCAGTACCCTAATTCTTTCCAGATAGATCTGGAAAAATCCAAACCTCCAGTCATTGCTCAACTCTCCGTTTACTTTTGCTCCTCAACTGCTCAGTTGAATGAGTCTGGAGTTTTTGTTATGCTATCATCTTTGGTGTAGGTCTTGTGTCTGAAGCATTTGTTTTCTCTCTCTTTTTCTTTTTGCCTAGCAATGTCTCAAACTCTTATTATAATCTTATTCTAAATCTTATTTTCATAATGCTTTTTTAATGTAGAAATTATTTAAATCTTACTTTTAGAATAATTTTGTTTTTACATAATTTGTATTTATCAATATATCTTCTGCTTCTTCCATACCAGTGGGGTCATCCCTTCTAACAAAGTGTTAAAAAGGAAGGAAAAGAGTAGTTCAGTAAAACCAATAAACACATTGATTTATGTCTGACAGTATATTCGGTATTCTACAACCATAGTCCCAGACTGTGCAGAGAGGGGAAGGAAACTCATTTACTCAGTTCTTCTTTGCAGTCAAGCTTGGTCACATTGTGATTACATAGGTCATCCAGTTTTATTAAACACCTAGCACGTGCCAGGCACTGTGCTACGGAGGATGCAAATAAAAGTAAAAAACAGAACTTGTCCTCAGAGAGCTTGTACTCTAGTGCATTCATTTTCAGCTTTTCTTTCCATTTACATTGAGTCCTTGTGTATATTGTTGTCCTGGGTCTGCTTGCTTCACTCTGAATCATTTCATGTGTTGCTTTGTGAAACATTCATTTTCTTCAAAGATTTTTCTTTTACATCACTTATTTCTAAATGTATTCACCCTCCCACCTCCTCCACCAGAGAGCTATCTCTTATAGCAAAGAATAAAAAAAAAGAAAGAACAAAAGACAGTTCCTAAACACTAATCAACCTCAGCTGAGTCTGACAGCATCTGCAATGTTTCACACTCATCAGCTCCCACTTTGGAAAAGAAAAGAGCAAGGTACACTTTCTTCTTTGGGGCCAGGCTTGTTTTTCACAGTTTACAGTATATTTTTTCTCATTCTTTCAATTTAAACTGTTGTGGTTATTGTTGTTTTTTTTGGTTCTGCTTAATTTATTTTGCTTTAGTTCATATAAGTTTCCCTATGCTATTCTGAGTTCTTATTGTTTCTTTTAAAAAAATGAATGTTTGATCTCTTGTTTGTATGTGTAACAATTATATTTCTCAATATATCCCTGTCCTTCTCTTCCCAGAGATTCATCCCTTATAACAGAAAATTAAAAAGAGGAGAAAAAAGGTCAGCAAAACTAGCCAAGATATTAAAAAAAAGTCTGACATTATATATAATTCCACATTGATAGTCCCCCACCTCTGCAAAGAAGCAGGGAGATGTCTTTTTTTCTCTTCTTTAGGGCCAAGCTGGGTCATTATAATTTCACAGCATTCAGTGATTTTTTGGTTCTGTCCGTTTACATTGTTGTATTCAACGTTGTATACATTGTGTTCATTGTGTATTTTTTTTTCCTGGTTGTGCTTTGTATTTATTCAGACAAATCTTCCCATGTATCTCTGTATTATATTGCCATTTCTTAAAGCACGTTAATATTCCATTATATTCATGTACCACAATTTATTTAGCTGTTCTCTAATAAGAGCATCTGTTTTCAAATTCTTTATTACTACAAAAAGTGCTGCTGTAAATATTTTAATGTATGACTCCTTTATCTGTCTTTGACCTCCTCAAGGTATATTTCTAACAGTGGAATGGGGCCTGTAAATGGCTGCTGAATTTCCCACCTGGGGGGACCTTGTTTCCCCTCCACAAAAAAAAAAACAAAACAAAACACTTTAGTTCCTAATTATACTGATTTTGTTAGTGCAAAAGGAGCTGTCATTTTCGATGAAGGTTGAATGTTTTTTTTTGAGGTGTTAACCACTGTTTGTGAATTTGAATTACAGGTGTCTTTTTGTACTTGATTATACTTTTTCACTGCACATTAAACCACTGGATAGAAGGAATTTTATAATGTCTTTGGGAGAACAAATTTCCTACATCATTCCCTTTCCTCTTATTCAAAGATTGAACCATCCAGGTGTGACAACCCTTTTGCTCCCTTTGGGAAGTTCCATCTTGTGTTGATTTTCATTGTAGATATTGAAACTAGTGGGAAAAGGAAAAATCTGCCCTTTCAAATCTTTTTTCACAATGGTAAAGAAGCTTTTGTCATCTCTTTGGAGATGACAGAATGGTTGGCAAAAAAAAAATAGATGGAAAAAGAATCCCTTTCTGCAAAGCATTAACTTTAACTGGGAGTAGTGGGAAAGGAAATAAAGGAATCCATGCCTTAATGGGAATTGAACCTGCTGTTGGAAACCTGTGTGCCGTTTTGGTTTTGTTCCTTGGAGAATAGGTCCTGGATTCTGTTGAATGTCCTGACCAGTGTTGAAAGGGGAGGGGAAGTGGCCGTGCGGTAAATAATTCCAGCTGGTTAGAGCTTTGCCCCCTGTTGATGACAACTGTTGTTTTATTGGACCTTGATTCCTGGAACTTTGTTTACTCTAATTATTATTTCTTCCTACAGGCAATGTGAAATTTCCTGGGAAACCATTAGATAACCAGAGTTTGCTGGCATTTGATTGTTAGGTAGGCAAGAAAGAAACGTAGGGAAGGTATTTGAATATCTGAATTGGTTTTCCCCTAGAGCTGGGCTGCTTTACCTTGGGACTTTTTGTGGCTGGTTGAGTTTTTCTCTTTAGAGTCTGATATAGTATCAACTAGTGCAGAAGTGCTAAGCTAAGGTTGGTTCTTCTTTCTAGTATATAAAATACTGCATGTATTGAGAAATAAAAATAGGATAGAAAGTAAAATAGTTGTTAGGAGAGTCAGAATTTCTGACTCTACCAGCACCTATTTTTATATATATGTATATATGTGTTTTATATTTGTAAAGTATGTACATATATACATAAATAAATACTTATACATATACACATGTAAGAAAGGAAAGGAAGAGGCATTCTAAATGTGGCAGGTAGCTCTAGTTCTACCCCACTGGGTCACGGAACTGGCTGCTTGCCTACCATTTCATGCAAAGCTTAATGAAATAACTTCCTGGACTTATCGAGGGAGACGGCTTGTCAGATTGAGGGAATTAGTCCTGAAACTTTCCCACTGTAACCAAGAGTCATGTCTCAAGGTCACTTAAGTATCCCAAGCTGCCTTGGTATGGGAACCCTGGGGTGTTCTCTAATTCTGCAGGTTGTTGGCACTGTGGAAGTCCAGTTTGACATGTAAGAAAAACATGAGGATGAGGAATATCAAATTGATACTGGCACTTCAGGGACCTGTGTATATGACAAGGATAAGTCAGTTTGCCATGTTTCTGTCTCTAGATCATTGTGTGAAGTCACAAACTCTTCAGTTGTTGCTTCTCTTTTCCCTCCTGCTCCGGTCTGAATCCCTTCTGCTCCCTCTGTTCTAGAGACATATTTCATAGAATCGTAAGATAGAAAGGGACCTTAAGTTTTATTCCCTAATTTTATAAGTAGGGAAACTGAGGCTCAGAGAGGTTAAATGATTTGCCCAATTTAAAAAAAAAACAAAAACCTAAACTGTTTTGTTTTGCATTCTGCTCCCTGAATGTTTGTGATAGGTTATCTCCTTTTTAGTCTGCAGAGCTTTTGGTTGACTTCCAGGTTATTAGATTTTTTTTTTTGTAGGAGGCAGAATTGTTCAGTAGGCAGAGCATGGAATTGAATAGAGACTTGGGATTTTTACTGTCTCTGACATTTATCTTCTTGGTAAGTTCTTTATTCCCTAATTCTAAAATTTGCATTTAGCTGACATTAATAGCTACTCTGCCTCAGCTAATGATAACAACAGAGAATAATTTTAAGAGGACTAGTTTTGAAAGTGATTAATTGAGGCTAATTGAACCTGAAGATGGGCCAGGGCCTAGTGTTTTTATTTGACTCAGCATCAGCGATACAGATGTTTCGTGTTAATTTGAGGAGAAGAACTGGAAGCAAAACCCTCTAAGTTAAATTGAGAAATGCAGTTTATTAGGGCTAAAGGGGAAAAATCTTGTATAACTTGAACATCTTGCCAAACGCAGACATAGTCTGTAACCTAAACAGACCTTGGTAATGTGGCAAATTGAAACTTAAACAAAGAGATAATAGAATTGGGACAACTTAATTAGAGATAAAATGGAATGCAGTAGTTAAAAAAACATTTTAAAAAGATCGTGACAAGCTATCTGATCTGGAGTATTATACAAGGCTAGAAAATGGATTCGGATCAGTTTAGATTTGAAATTGTTACATGCCTTTAAAACTATTTTAAACATTGAACTGTTAGAATTTATGGCAGTGGGTGTCAGCTTTGGGTCATGTTTAGGTTAGTATCCTTACTAATAATGAAAATGAGTGGGAATGACATGTGAATTACATTTGCAGGAGATGTCAGACCAGGAAGTGATGAGAACACCAGGGAATCCAAAAACACTAATACAAAGGAACCTAAAGATGGTGACCTAGTCAGGAAATTACAGCATGAAATGCAACTTAAAGTTTTAGCAAAGGCATCTGGAGAAAATTAATCTGAAACACAGATATTGGGTGGTAGTGTAGAAAGCTGAAAAGTAACAATGGTAAAAAAGTCATATGTAAGCATACGTTATTTTCCTGGGTTAGGTGGTAATGGGGTTGTTAACCAGAAGATTACGTAGGAAATTGTAGTGTAATATCGCAGTAATCTAGTATTGTGTGATTTTGGGGGATTGCCTACACAGAAGTATTATGTCATGGAGCTAAGGAGAGTTAGCTCATTTTGTTTTGACTGATGAGACAGTTCCTGGAAGGCTGCAATCAGTTTAAGGCACCTCATTACAAGATAGCTATAGAGGAATTGGAGGGAGTTCAGAGAATTATAACAGGAATGATTAAGGAACTGGAGGGACTGACTTATGAGGAAAGAATATAAATGAAATCCTTAAAACTTGGCAGAACAAAGACTGCAGAAATATACAACTGTATAAATATCTCATGGGTGAAATCTTATGGAAAAGGGTAATTCTCTTTTTGGGTGGGAATTGGGGACGGTGGAAGGAATTAAACCAGAGTAAAATTTAAACAAGAGAAAATTTAAGGTAAATATCTGCATTGTTTGATGATGAAAGCTACTTAATGGTTCCCTCTTAGTAAGTCTGCTATATTTCATGGGTTTTTCACAAAATGGCCTTTTATTTTTAGTTAGTACTTTTGTTCCCCTGGAATCACATCTATTACTTATGTCTAGAAGGCATTGTAGACCACACCCTACAATAGCCTCTTTCTTAAATTTCTGGTTCTTAACTTTTCTGGAAATAAGTAGGTTATTTGGAACTCTGATGGGCACAAGATTGAAATGTCTCAGCTTTCTGAAATAGAATCTACACCTAAGGTGTCCCTCAGCAGTTTAGAGCTATAGGTTAGGCCTCTAATGATTGAAGGGAAGAGAGGATAGATATTTGATTCTGTTTTATGGAAGTTTTATGGATCATTGGCCTAATGATGTTGTTAATAAAAACATTTAATAAATTTAATAAAACTTATGCTTGGGAAATAATTATGTGAAAAACTAATTTTTGTTAGAGGAAGCACGCTGAACCCTGGGATCAGCTAAGACAATTAGTGATATAATCTATGGAGTGATATAGCCCTTTGTTAAATTGGGTCCTGAGAAAACTTGAAAACCTTTTTCTAGTTTAGTTTTTGATTTTTTGAAATGTCTATATCACAAACTAAAGGTACAGCTGCATCTAGGGGGGTAAAAAGTTACTTGCTTTTATAAGGATGGCAAACTCTGATTTACTAATCACAAATATGGAGAGTAGTTTAATTTCATAGTGAATGGAACTCAGTAAACTAGCCCCCTGAGCTCAACTCTTTGTGTTTCCTTATCTATGAAAAGAGGAGGGGCAGCTAGGTGTCGAAGTGGATAGAGCTCCGGCCTTGAAGTCAGGAGGACCTGAGTTCAAATGTGTCCTCAGACACTTGACACTTACTAGCTGTGTGACCTTGGGCAAGTCACTTAACCCCGATTGCCTCACCAAAGAAACAAAAAAAAATCCTATTGTAAATTCTTGTTAAAACCTCTATTAGTTCTAATGTGCAGTCATTAATCCATTGCTTTGGCTACTAATCCCTTCTCTCTTTCTTTGGCAGTTTTAAGGTAGAGAAACTTCTTTGGGCAGAGAAATCCAGGGCTTGTTACCTTTGCTAATTACAAATGTGTCTGAAAGCCTAGTGGCAAAACTGTTTCCATCAAGGTCTTTCAGTGGTTAACATAAAAACAAAACCAAAACAAAAAAAAACAATGTATCTTTTCCTTTTGGTGATTATATGAATTTGACCCAAATTTGTTCTACTAGTCATGGAGTACCAGTTACCAGTCTAGTGATTTTTGCAGTTTCTACATCTGTTTGAATGGCATTCACTTTGATGAGAGGATTTGGAATGATGAAATGATATGAGCATTGTGGGTCATCAGATAGAGAGGGGACTTTCATGTTCACAGGGATCTTTCTTGCATAATTTATACTTTGCCTCCTCATCTGTGAAGCTACAAGTAACAAAGCAGTGTCATATAAACCAGAAGGAAATGTTTGCCTGTCTTCTTAATGACTATGACATCTGTTAAGCCATCAGTATGTGTAATATCAGTGCTGACCTTGTCATCATTTTTCTTTATCCCATTTGCTGCTGTAGCATTCATTCTTGAGTTTATTTTAAAAAATAAATCTTATTGACATATTTTGTTTTTATATCACTTGCATTTCTTATTGTATTCTTCCCCAGCATCTCAGAGAGTCATTTTTGTAATAAAGAATAAAAAAAAAGAGAGGAATTTAAAAAAAAATTCTGTAAAACTAACTGACATATCAAAAAAAGTTTAATGTTATATGCTGTGATCCCTGCCCATAGTCCACTATCTCTACTAAGAAACAGGAGGGAGGTTTCTTCTGATAGCTCTCTTTTGGGACCAAGGAGAGATTTTTGACTATTGTAATTTTCATAGCCTTCACTTTCTATTGTTTTGTTGTGGTTGTACTTTGTATTTACATTATTATGGTTGTGTATATTGTTTTCTTGGTTCTGCTCACTTCACTTTTCATCAGTTCATGTCAGTCTTCTCATACTTCACTGTATTCATCATGCTGATTGTTTCTTACAACACAATAGTATTCCATTACCACATATGTTTAGCCATTCTCTGATCAGTGTGAGTATACTTTGCTTCCAGTTCTTTGCTACCACAAAAATGCTGCTATAATATTTTGGTATATATAGGTATCATCTTTTTATCATTGACCTTTTGGGGAATCTGTACCTAGCAGTGGCATTTCTGGGTCAGAGGGTATGGACATTTTAGTCACTTTATTTGCATAGTTCTAAGTTACTTTCTCAAATGGTTGGACCAGTTCACAGCTCCATCAACGGTGTAGTGTACCTGACTTCCATGTCTTCTCTAACATTAACTGTTCCTATTTTTGTAACGTGTACCGATTTGTGGGGTATGAGGTGAAATCTCAAGATTGTTTTGATTTGCATTTCTTTTTTAGTGATTTAGAGCATGGTTGTTTTTAATTCCCAATTCTGAGAATTGTTCATATCTTTTAACCACTTATGTATGGGGGAATGACTTTGGGTATTGCATATTTTTGTTAGTTGTCTTTATATCATGGATATCAGACCCTTATCAGGGATATTTGATACAAATATTTTTCCCATTTAACAGATTCCCTTATCTTAGTTATATAATTAAAATTATCTGTTTTATCTTTTAAGCTATCTCTATCCCTTGTTTGTTAAAAATTCACCCCCTAGCTGTAGCTGTGAAAAGTATATGCTTTTTTTGCAAATCTTTTTATGATTTGATCTTTAATTTTGAGATCACAAATCTATTTTGAATATATTATAGAATATGATACAAAGTACTGGTCTCAACCCAGTTTTTGCTAGTCTGCTTTCCAGTTTTCCCGGCAGTTCTTAGGAAATAGGGAGTTCTTTCCTAGGTAATTTATATTTTTAGGTTTATCAAACACTGGTTTATTGAATTAATTTTTTTCTGATTCTTCCATGTTTAGTGTGTTCCATTCACCAGTCCTTTCCTATTTTTAAACTAGTGCCAAATAATTTTGGTGATTATTGCTTCATAATATAGTTTGTTGTCTAGAAGTGCTATTCTCCCTTTGTTCCTACCTTTTCATTACTTCCTTTGATATTCTAGACCTTTGGTTTCTCTAAGTGAATTTTATCATTATTTTAATTAGCTTTGTAAAATATTCCCTAGAAGTATGGTTGTCTTGGCACTAATTTTTTTTTTGAGGCAATTGGGGTTAAACAGCTTGCCCAGGCTCTAGTAAGTGTCTGAGGCCAGATTTGAACTCAGGTCCTCCTAACTCCATGGCTGATGCTTTAGCACTAAATTTAAAATACATTTTGGTAGTATTATTATATTTGTCAAGTTATGGCCCAGCCTTGAGCATTGAATTTTTTTCCAGCTGTTTAAGTTATTCTTTATTTCTTTAACACTAGAAGGACCAGGCACTTTAATTGGCACAATAGTATTATAATTTTGCTTTGAAATAAACATTTTCATTTCTATTTTCTTTGCGTTATATATTAAAAATAACAACAATACACTGTGTCAATTGATGCTGCTTGGTCCTTCAAGGTATTCTTAAATTCTGGTCCTCCTAGTGTTAAGGAGTATTTTGTAACTGTCTATACAATTTATTGAATGCACTTTGGTAGATTGATTCCCAGATATTATAGTTATTTTGAGTGGAACTTCTATTATCGTCTCTTCAATTTTACTATTGCTTTATAGAAATGATGTAGATTCTGTGGAATTTGAACTTTGTATGAGAGGCAGTATGGAGTCATTGAAGATTTTTCAGCAGAGGAGTCATATGACCAAATTATGGAAGATATCTGGCTAGAATGTGAAGACTGTATTGTATGGGGAAGAAAATGAAGACAACTTCAATAATCGTGATTATTAGTATTATACTAGGATGGTAACAGTGAGAATAATGTTTACTTTGCAGTCTTGATTTTACTGAAGCTATTAATTGTCCCAATTTGTTTCTCTGCTGATTTCTTAGGATTATCTAAATAAATTATTTTGTCATCAGCAAATAGTGATAATTTTGTCTCTTTGCCCATCTTTTTCTTCTTTCTCTTGTCTTATTGCTATTACTAGCATTTCTAGACCTGTGTCATATAATAGAAGGAAAGGGGCAGGCTCCTTGTTTTATTCCTATGTTTATTGAGAAAGTTTCTAGTGTCTCCCCTTTGTATAGTGTGCTAACTTTTGACTTTAGGAAGATGCTTTTTATACTATTAAAAAAAAAAAGATCCTTCAGATCCTTCTGTGCCTATACTGACTACTGACTTTTATTGAAGCTCACTATGAGATTGTTGAGCTCTGATTTTCATCCATTCAGTTCCACAAATATTTATTGAGTACCTACTATTTGTAAAGCACAGTAGGAGCTACAAAATTAATGATGTATGATTATTGCCCTCAGGGAGCTTACTGTCTTACGGGGAGATAGGACATATTTAAGAATAATTTTAATACAGGGCAAAATGTGGTGGGTCTTTGGAAGAGGAACAAAGTATAGTGGCAACACAGGATGGTGAAATTCTTTCAGTTTGTGCAGGGTTGGGGTGAAGAGGTATCAATGAGGTGACTTTGAATGTGACTTCAAATGATGGGTAGGATTTTAACAGGAAGAGATTGTAGGGAAGGACATTCTAGGAACATTTCCCACAGTGCCATGCCTATTCTCTTCATTCCTAATGCAAACACCCTCTTATAGATTCTCTTTACTAGTTACCAGGACCATTGAAATTGCCTTTGTTTTCTTCCTCATCTAATTCATCCTTCCCAAAGTGGGTGATACCTCCCCCTGGGGGGTGCTGGAATGATTCAGGGGGAAGTGATAGTTTAAAATGACTCAGATGTCAAAAAAAAAAAAGGGTTGAAGAAAGTAGATCTCCAGAGGAGTGCTGAGTAATTTTTTTTTCAAAAGGGGGCAGTAGGCCAAATAAGTTTGGAAACCTCTGTGGGTTTATGTTTTGTTGCCAGATATTTTCCATATATATATACACACATATGCATATATATAATCTTGCTACAATTTTCCTCTGCTGAAAAACCTTTTTTTTTAAAATTTAAATTTTTTAAATTTTTAGGCAGTTGGGGTTAAGTGACTTGCCCAGGGTCACACAGCTAGTAAGTGTCAAGTGTTTGATCTGAGGCCAGATTTGAACTCAGGTCCTCCTGACTTCAGGGCCGGTGCTCTATCCATTGTGCCACCTAGCTGCCCCCTCTGCTGAAAAATCTAGAATGACTATTTATTGCCTATCACACAAGGTTCAAACTCCTTTGCTTGGCGTTCAAGGCCTTCCACAGGTGCACTACCCTACATTTTCCACCTTTTTCCCCCTCTGCTACATGGCCTGACTCCAGCTGAATTTTTCTTTGTCTTCTGAACATGCCATTTGATTTCCTGTCCCTGTTCTTTGTCTTTGCTTGTGTTCTTCCCTGTGTTTGGAATGTCCTTCCCCCTCTTATTCACCTGTTGAATTCCTGCCTCTTTCAAAGCTCAACTTAAATGTCAACTCCTTTATGAAGCTTACAGTTTCCCATCCACAAGTATTTTTCTCTGAAGACCTCACATAGCACTGTTTCATACTTCTGTATTATACTTGTCATATAACATTGCATTAACATTATCTATTTGTCTTTCCCTCAACTAGTCTGTAAACTCTATGAAGGAAGGGAGCGCATCTTATCACAACTCTGTGTTTTTCCCAAGATTTAGCTCAATGTTCTGCACAAAGGCATTTTTTATTGATGCCTCATTTTTAAAAAATTAATTAATTTTTCGTTTTAAACATTTGCTTTTTTAAGATTTTTGAGTTCTGAATTTTCCCCCCTCCCTCCACTTCCCACTCCCCAAGACAGCATGAAATCTGATATAGACTATACATGTGTGATCATATTAAACATGTTTCCACATTAGTCATGTTGTGAAAGAAGAATCAGAACAAAAGGGAAAAACTAAGAGAGAGAAAAAACAAAAAACCATAAAAGAAAGAGAAAATAGTATACTTCAGTCTGCGTTCAGACTCCATAGTTCTTTTGCTGGATGTGAATAGAATTTTCCATCATAAGTCTTTTGGAACTGTCTTAGATCATTGCATTGCTCAGAAGAGCCAAGTCTAACAAAGTCAGTCATTGCACAATGTTGCTGTCACTGTGTATGGTGTTCTCCTGGTTCTGCTCAATTCACTCAGCATCAGTTCATGCAAGTCTTTCCAGGTTTTTCTCCAGTCCTCCAGATCACCATTTCTTAGGGAACAACAGTATTCCATTACATTCATATACCACAGCTTGTTCAGCCATTCCCCAACTGATGAGCATCCCCTCAATTTCCAATTCTTTGCCACCACAAAAAGAGCTGCTATGAATATTTTTGTACATGTGGGTCCTTTTCCCTTTTTTTGTGGTATCTTTAGGATACAGACCTAGTAGTGATATTGCTGGATCAAAGGGTATGCTCAGTTGTGTAGCCCTTTGGGCATAGTTCCGAATTGTTCTCCAGAATGGTTGGATCAGTTCACAACTCCACCAGCAATGCTTTAGTGTTCCAATTTTCCCCTGTCTTCTCCAACATTTGTCATTTTCCTGTTTTGTCATATTAGCCAATCTGATAGTTATGAAGTGGTACCTCAGAGTTGTTTTAATTTGAATTTCTCTAATCAGTAGTGATTTAGAGCATTTTTTGTATGACTAGAGATAGCTTTAATTTCTTTATCTGAAAATTGCCTGTTTATATTCTTTGACCATTTATCTGGGGAGTGACTTGTATTCTTATACATTTGACTCAGTTCTCTATTTATTTAGAAATGAGGCCTTTATCACAGATATTGGCGGTACAAATTGTTTCCCCGTTTTCTGCTTCCCTTCTAGTCTTGGTTGCATTGGCTTTGTGCAAAAACTTTTTAATTTAATATAATCAAAATTATCCATTTTGCATTTCATAAATGTTCTCTAAATCTTGTTTGGTCATGAATTCTTCTCTTCTCCATAGATCTGACTGGTGAACTCTTCCTTGCTTTCCTAATTTGCTTATAGTTTCACCCTTTATATCTAAATCATGTATCCATTTTGACTTTATCTTGGCATATGGCGTAAGATGTTGATCTGTGACTAGTTTTTGCCATACTATTTTCCAGTTTTCCAAGCAGTTTTTGTCAAATAGTGAGTTCCTATCCCAGAAGCTGGAGTCTTTGGGTTTATCAAACAGTAGATAACTATAGTCATTGACTGCTGTGTCTTGTGTACCTAACCTATTCCACTGATCCACCACTCTATTTCTTAGCCAGTACCAAGTAGTTTTGTTTATTGCTGCTTTATAATACAGTTTTAGACTTAGATTTAGATTTAGGTACAGCTAGGCCACCTTTCCTTGCATTTCTTTTCATTAATTCCCTTGATACTTTGGACCTTTTGTTCTTCCAAGTGAATTTTATTATTATTTTTCTATCTCTATAAAATAATTTTTTGGTTGTTTGTTATAGCACTGAATATGTAAATTAGCTTAGGTAGAATTGTTATTTTTGTTATATTAGCTCGGCCTACCCGTGAGCAACTGATAGCTTTCCAGTTATTTAGATCTGACTTTATTTGTATCATTTATTTCCTCATTGCCTATTCTAATTCCTTCAATTTCAATGCCCTTTTCTTCTCTTACAGCTAAAGCTAACATTTCTAGTACAATATTGAATAACAGTGGTGATAATGGACATCCTTGTTTCACCCCTGATCTTACTGGAAATGTTTCTTGCTTATTCCCATTACATATAATGCTTGCTGATGGTTTTACATAGATGCTGCTCATCATTTAAGGAAAACTCCATTGATTCTCTGCTCTCCAGTGTTTTTAATAGAAATGGGTGTTGTATTTTGTCAAAAGCTTTTTCTGCATCTATTGAGATGATCATGTGGTTTCTGTTAATTTTGTTACTGATATGGTCAATTGTGCTGATAGTTTTCCTAATATTGAACCAGCCTTGCATTCCTGGTATAAATCCCACCTTGTCATAGTATACTATCCTCGTGATAAGTTGCTGTGATCTCTTGGCTAATATTTTATTTAAAATTCATTAGGGAAATTAGTCTATACTTTTCTTTATTTTGGCTCTTTCCAGTTTAGATATCAGCACCGTATTTGTACCATAAAAATAATTTGGTAGGATTCCTTCTTCTGTTTTTTCAAATAGTTTATATAGTATTGGAATTAATTGTTCTTTAAATGTTTGGTAAAATTCACTTTAAATCCATCTGGCCCTGGAGATTTTTTCTTAGAGAGTGTTCAGTTTCTTTTTCTGAAATGGGGTTATTTAGGTATTTTATTTCCTCTTCTGTTAATCTAGCCATTTATGTTTTTGTAAATATTCATCCATTTCACTTAGATTGTCAGATTTATTGGCATACAGTTGGGCAAAATAGCTCCTAATTATTGTTTTATTTTCCTCTTCATTGGTGGTAAATTCACCCTTTTCATTTTTGATACTGGTAATTTGGTTTTCTTTCTTTTTTTTTTTTAAATCAAATTAACCAAATTTTATCTATTTTATTGTTTTTTTCCCTCATAAAACCAGCTCTTAGTTTTATTAGTTCAATAGTTTTCTTAATTTCAGTTTTCTTAATCTCTCCTTTGATTTTCAGAATTTCTGATTTTGCATTTAATTAGGGCCTTTTAATTTGTCCTTTTTCTAGATTTTTTAGTGGTATTCCCAATTTATTGAGCTCTTCTTTCTCTATTTTATTCAGGTAAGCATTTAGAGATACAAAATTTCCCCTAAGAACTGCTTTAGTTGCATCCCATAAGTTTTGGTATGTCTTCTCATCACTCATTCTCTTGGGTGAAGTTATTGATTGTTTCTATGATTTATTGTTTGACCCACTCATTCTTTAGGAGTAGATTATTTAGTTTCCAATTAATTTTTAGTTTATCTTTTCATGACCCTTTATCCATGTAATTTTTATTACATCGTTATCTGAAAAGGATGATGCCTTATATTTTTATATAATAAGCATTTCCAAATGTACTGTTCACCTCTCCCCCACTCAGTGAGTCTGCCCCTGTAACAAAGATGAAAAAAGAAAAATAGCAGTTCATCAAAACAATCAACACATTGACTCTGTATGAACAGCATCTACCCTTCCTCATTCACAGCCCCCTGTCTCTCCATTGAAGGGAAGAAGGTGCTTTTTTTTCCCCCTGGGGCGAGCTTGGTTCTTATAATCATGCAACATTTAGTTTTATTTTATTCTTCTTTCCTTTTACATTGTTGTCATTGTGTTTATTGTTTCAGTTGTTCACGTACATATCTTTATGGGCAGCTAGATGGAACAGTGGATAGAGTGCCTGGCCTGGAGTCAGGAAGACTCATCTCCCTGAGTTAAAATCTGGCTTCAGAGACTTAATAGCTATATGACCCTGGGCAAGTCACTTAACCTTGTTTGTCTCAGTTTCCTCCTCTGTAAAATGTGCTGGAGAAGGAAAAGGCAAACCACTCCAGTATCTTTGTCAAGAAAACCCCAGGTCGGGTCACAAAGAGTCAGATAAGACTGAACAATGATGGAACAACAACTAAAGGTATCTTTACTATGCATGCATCAATTCATGTGTCCCATAAACACAATTGTTTTCCAAGTTTTACCTTCCTATGTTGCTCTGAATTCTTCATCTTTTTCATTTCTTTTGGTGTAATAATATCCTATCACAGTCATATATCACATTCTGCTTAGCCCTTTCCTGTTGCTGGGCAACTACCTATCTTGTTCCCATTTCTTTGCCACTGCCAAAATTACTGCCATGAATATTTTGCATGAATGGGACTTTTTTGTTTTTTACCTCCCCAAGGGTAGCCTAGCAATGGGAAAAATCTGGGTCAAAGGGTATGGACATTTTATGTCACTTTTTAAAAGCTTAATTCCAAATTGCCTTCCAGAGTGATTAGAATAACCCGTAGGTCTACCAGTATTGTAGTAGTGTGTCCTCATAATAAGATTACAGATTCATAAATTTAGATCAGAGCTAATAGAGGCCATTGAGGCCAACCCGCTATTTTTACAGATGAGGAAATTGAAGCACAGAGAGGTTAATAATGTGACTTGTCCTTGCAAGTAAGTGTATGAGGCAGGATATTTATATATCGCAGGTCTTCTTGATTGGAAGTCCAGTGCCCCATTCCCTTTGCGCTGTTACCTCCCAAAGCGTTCAATACGTGTTTGTTGAAATGAGTTGAAGAAGGAACACAGTGAGCAAAAGCACAGGATGTGTTTGGGAAATGTTCGGTATTTTAGTTTTGCAGGAACATAGGTCCTAGAAAAGGGAAATAGTGAGAGATATGATCAAAAAGCTAGCTTGGGGCTAGAGCAGGGAAGGCCTTGGATGCCATGGTAAGGAATTTAGAACTTATTCTGTAGGCCCTGAAAAACCATTGGAGGATCATGTCTTATGGATGTATTAAGCTTGTTACTATGTGATTCAATTGAAATTCAGGATGTGATGAAGAAGTCACTTTAATTGGGAAACCTCTGGCTAGAGTCTAATTAGATCTTGATCATTATTTTTACCCTTCCCTCTTCTCTAGTGCCTCCACCTTTCTTGTTTATGTTCTCCTTTTTCAGTGTCATTCTGTTTGGTTCTTTCTTTCAGAAACAAATAATCAGCTAATTTCTTTACTTTTCAGGCTGTGAAACTGGAACACGTACATCTGATTGGATGGACTGTGCCTTGTTGTGGAGAGGAAGACCAGAGATGGAGTCATAGTCTTAGGACTGGTTTTTCTCCCTGAGAGTTCCAAACATTCTACTTCACTGTGATACTACCTTAGCAAAGGTCTGATGGACAGACCATTCCTATTTACCTTGCCCCCTTTTTTTCTCCATGTGGAAAGTGGAAAGCAAGGCAACAGACACCAAAAGAAAATTGGTTTAATGAATGAGAGTGCTACCTCAACTCTCAGAACATGGGCCCTCCTTTAAAGGTAATATACTGGTGGTGGTTTAAGTTTGTTACTGTTGGCAGAAGGAAAATCATGGTAGGGGCATTTCCAGAAAGAACTAGCTTAATTGTGAAGGGGCCCTGTTTAGCAAAACCACAAGGACAGCGAGATTTGACCCAGGTGTTGCCGTCTTAGAGTTTTGAGAGTGGTAAGAAACTACCATTCATTCCTGGGGAATGGCTTTTCCTGTACTTGTCTTTAATGTTCGATCTAAAAAAATCATTTAGTAGTGCAATATTAACCTTGTACATTTTCCAGAGACTTTAGAAGTAATGACATCATTATATATCCCAGCATTTCCCTGAGGCAACTCCAAGAGAAGTTTTTTGTTGTTGTCGTTTTGTTTCCTTTCATGAATAGTGTACCAAAGTGAGTAGGGAACTTGTCCAAAGTCCTTAAACAAGGAGCTACATTAAATAGTTTGGGTTATATCTTATTTTTACATTTTAGCTTTTAGCTTTAGCCTTTTTTTGTTTTAAATGGAAAAATGTCTCCATCGTAGGACAGGAAGGTTTTGCCTTTCCATTTTCAGCCTTACCAAGCATACCATAGATTAGAATAGTTCATATTGGTTTGTTACCTCTGTAGAACCCCTCTTGGGTCTATTCTCCAACTTGTACTTACATTCAAGGATTGGATCTCCCCAGAGCTTGGCTGCTACCTTGGCTTTTCAGATATATACCCTGCTGAGCTTGTGTCTCTTGACTTGTGAACTGTCTTTTAAGGATCACCTGAGGGCATGGCCATCTTCTGTCAGGCAAGGGGTTGTCCTGTCTGATTCACTCAGAAAAGTGTTTACACTTCATAAAGGAATCGTTGGCATTAACGCTTTGTCATCTGTAATTACAACAGTTGAGCTGGAAGGAAACCAGATTCCCTCTTATGCCTACATTCACTTTTTTTTTTTAATCTACCTTTTTTTCAAGAATACTTCACTGTCTTAAGATTTTGCTTATTCTCCTACAATAAAGATTGTGTTTCTATCAGCACAAGATGTTACAATGCCATAGGATATTAAAACAAACAAACAGAAAACCATCTTTATAATTTTGAAATATAAGAACCAATTTGGATAAAAGTTGAAATGTTTCTTTGGTCTTGAATCAGATGTGGAAACTTTAACTTCCAAAATAATTTTATTGGGGAAGTTATAAGTAGGAGAAAGTGGGTTAGTTGCTGTATAAACTGCTAGAAGAGATAAATACCTGTGATTGTGAACATAGGATACAGTTGTGTTCTTGTACCATGCACTAGTAATTTAGAATTAACCCTTTGACTTGAAAAATTGGGTCTTTAACCCAAATGAGTACATTGCTGGTCAGAATAATCTAATCCAAATTAATTTAGCAAACATTTACTTAATATTTACTATTTGATACTCCGGGGGATCCAAAGATGGATAAAACATGATCTCTGCCCTCAAGAAGTTTAGAGTCTAATAAGGAAGATGAGACACATACATAAATGCCCGTAGTAGAAAGTGGAATGAAAGAAATAAGTTTCGTAAAAGAGGGTGTACACAAAGTGCTGTGCATACATGGAAGGAGAAATTACCTCAACTGGGGAGACTTGAGGGAGATTTCATGCTTGGAGGAGGTGGCATTTGACCTGGGTCTTGAAGGATAAGTAGGATTTTGACAGGCAGAGGTGGGAGAGGGTATTTAATGTATAGGAAAATGTAGAAGCAAATCTCCAGAACTGGAAAAAATGTGGGACTTGTTTAGGGATTTGAGAGTAATTGAACATTACTGGTACATGGGGTGCATGAGGGAGGGTAGCTGGATTAAAATGGTTCTTGGACTCTAGGAGGTTTTCACTGGTGGGCAGTGGAAGACCATTCCAAGTTTTTGAGTCAGGGAGTGACATGATCAGAGCTGTGCTTTTTTTTTTTTTTGAGGCAATGGGGATTAAGTGACTTGCCCAGGGTCACACAACTAGCTAGTAAGTATCTGAGGTCAGATTTGAACTCAGGTCCTCC
This sequence comes from Phascolarctos cinereus, assembly GCF_003287225.1. Lineage (NCBI taxonomy): Eukaryota > Metazoa > Chordata > Mammalia > Diprotodontia > Phascolarctidae > Phascolarctos > Phascolarctos cinereus. Next base: position 227,646,478 of record NW_027555736.1, read on the forward strand.
TGACTCCAGGGCCAGTGCTCTATCCACTATGCCCCCTAACTTCCCCCAGAGCTGTGCTTTTGAACATCATTTTGGCATGGGGATGAGGTTGAGGATGGGTAGGAGAGGTTTAGGAGAGGGCAACATCCCCACCTGGAAAAATTGCTAGAATTTTTAAGTAAAAAGGCATTTGGTATATAACCATTTGTTCAAGCATTTATTAATCAATCGATAAATATTTATTAAGTGCCTACTATGTGTCAGGCACAGGGCTAACCACTATGTGAGAAGCTACACAGAGAAGTATATATTTGATCCTGGAGGCACTGGAAAGCCAATGGAGTTGGTTGAATAGAGGAGTCACATAGTCAGATCTACACTTAAGGAAAATTTGGTGCCAATGTGTGAGATGGAGTAGTGACGAGAGACTTGAAAGCAGGGAGGCCAGCTAGGTGGCTGTTGCAGTAATATAGTCGAGAGGTAATGAAGGTCTAAACTAGAATGGTAGTTGTGTGAGTAGAGGAAGGATTGGTTTTTAGAGATGTTATAAAGGTAGAAACAGTACATGCCAGTTGAATGAAAAGGATGAAATAAATTTCAGAAATGTTAAAGGAGTATCTTTTTTTGGTTTGTTTTAATTTGTGCAACTACCTACCTGCTAGTTATCACAACGTGAATATCACACAGGCGTCTCAAACTCACCATGTCGGATATAGACCCAGTGTTTCCACCCTAAATTCTTCCTTCCTTTAAGTTTTCCTACTTTTGTTCAGAGCACCACCAGCCTTTCCATTATGCAGGTTTACAGCCTTGGAAGTAATGTTCTCTTCAATCTCTATTGCCCCAGTTAACATCTTGTCTGTTCTACTTCCACAATATATCTCACACCTGTTTCTTTTTTATGATCATTTTATCACCAACCTAGTTCAGGTCCTCATCCACTCTAATCTACACTGTTTTGATAATCTCCCTGATTCCAGTCTCTCTCTTTTCCAGTCCATTTTAACTAGTTGAAATGAGAGCAGAGAAAAAGAGATATCTGACAAAAGAATCTTTTTTTCCCCTATTAATTTATTTATTTTTAGTTTTCAACATTTACTTCCACAAGATTTTGAGTTCCTGATTTTCTCCCCATCTTGTCCCTCCCCCACCCCAAGACATTCTGAATACCCTTCCCCTAATCTTCCCTCCCTTCTATCTCCACCCCCCTTCTCTTATCCCCTTCCTCTTCTATTTTCCTCTAGGGCATATACCCCATTGCCTGTATATCTTATTTCCCAGTTGCATATGAAAACAGTTTTTTTTAACATGTGTTTTTAAAACTTTGGGTTCCAAATTTTCTCCCTTCCTCCCTCCCCACCCACCTTCATTGAGAAAGCAAGCAACTGGATACAGGTTATACATGTGTAGTCATGCAAAACACTTCCATAGTAGTCACCTTGTAGTAGACTAACTATATTTCCTTTCATCCTATCCTGCCCCCCCTTTATTCTATTTTCTCTTTTGACCCTGTCCCTCTTCAGATATGTTTGCTTCTGATTACCCCCTCCTCCAGTCTGCCGCCCTCATCGTCACCCCCCTTATTCCCTTCCCCCCTATTTTCCTGTAGGGTAAGATAGACTTCCACACTCAATTGAGTGTGTACATTATTTCGAGAAGTAGCTTTTGGCAAAGGTCAAGTCATTGATCTTTAGTGAGTGATAAATTGTGAGAGTTCATACCCAGGTTGCAAACTAGAACTAAGGACTTCAAAAGAAAGCAGCATTTGACTTGCTGAATTTTGAGTGATGATGGGGAGAGGAGTGGAAATATGGGATTGACTTAAAAAGTAAAAGTCTGGGTAAAATAGATAGGTTTATGGTGATGAAGTATGTGTAAAGAAAAAAATGAGGAAACTGCTCAATGGCTTAACCATCAGTAAAACTCATTATTAGTCTTTTGGAATGACAATGTGACTAAGTATAGACAGGAAAACATATGTGTACCTTTAAATGATGCATCTCCATTGAGGGAAAGATGGGTAGATGGGAACATTCCCTTTGTACAGTTCTTAACTTGATGTCCATGAGCTTGTTTTGACTCTTTTTTTTTTTTTTTTGCTTTTTGGTGAGGCAATCAGGGTTAAGTGAGTTGCCCAGAGTCACACAGCTAGTAAGTGTCCAGAGTCTGAGTCCGGATTTGAACTCAGGTCCTTCTGACTCCAGGGCCAGAGCTCTATCCACTGTGCCACCTAGCTGCCCCTCCATGAGCTTGTTTTAAAAAAATCTTTTGATAACTATATTTTGACATAATTGGTTTCCTTTGTAGTTTTTTGTATTTAAAGTTATGCATTTTAAAGCATTATTCTGAGGAGTGCATAGGTTTTACCAGACTGTCAAAGGGTCATTGGCATAAAAAAGGTTAAGAATTCCTGCCTTCATATCCTATTGGCATTAGAGGCAGAATAATCCTTGATCTCTACAGAGGCTTTAATAGCTCTGGGACGTCGCATAATCAGATGAAAGTGACAAGGAAGAGATTTTGACAATAACAGCAGATAAACACTTTTCTTTAAATGTACCGTTATACGTAGGTTATACATACATTTAAACATACCAAGGAGCAGATAATTCATTCTACTTCCTTATTAGATAGTGTCTAATGACACATGCTACTATAATCTTTTCCTGGGTAATAGCAACTTACGTTTTCATAATGCTTTAAGGTTTAGAAAGTGTTTTTCTCACAAGCCTGTAAGGTGGAGGTATCACACACTCCCCTGCAGCCCCTAATAGCTTCTCCTGAGTGTGGCCACAAGATTAAAATGTAACTAGGAAATGTGTAACAAATTTTTTAAAAAAATGCAACACAAATAATATTAATATGTGGTTTTCTAAGTCAATATGTGACCCAAATTGGTTTCTGTTTGCCTTTGACACAACTGCTGTAAGGTTAAATAATATGATGTAAGTATTGTTCAGAGGACCTGGGCTATAATCCCTGCCTTACTGCTCAGCACCTGTGTGATCCTGAGTGACTTCCTTACCCTCTCTTAGCTTCAGTTTCGTCCATACAGAGAAAGGATTTGAACAGGTCCCCTCCAGTTCTAAGTACTACAATTCTATTATTCTCATTTTATAGATTAGAAAACTGAGACTCAGAAAGTTGGTGATTTGCCTGGAGTAGTGAATGTTGGAGCCAGGACTCAAAGTATGAGTCTCCTCACTCTGAATCTAGTTCCCTTTCTATTCTTCCACCTGTAACTTGAATATTTTTAGCTTCTTAGAATGAATTAGTAGTCAGGGTTGTGTGTTAGAATAAGAAAATGTTAGATCTGGAAGAAACCTTAGACACCATCTAGCTTAATTTCTAATTTTATAAAGAAAGAAAATGAGGTCTAGCAAGAGGAAGTGACTATCTTAGGGTTGAATGTCCAGTGCTCTCTGCATTACACCGTGCTGCCTCCCATTGGCTTCCTGTTGACTGTGCCCATCAAACTGTTTAATTCAACAAGCATTTATTGAGCACCTACTATGTGCCAAGTCTTGCCCTGGGCATTGATGCTGGCTTCATTTTTTCAAGGAGCAAGAGGCTTTTTCATGTCTCCTGAGACTTTTAATTCGTATGCAAGCCCTTGCTTTCTCTGCCCTGTGCATTCCGTGATTGAGTAGAAATTTCATAGTCAGAACCAGTTTGGAGAATATTCCAATAATGTGATTGGTATTCAACCCAGCCTAGCTATTGGTTCTGGCTGCAGCAAGTTAGCAGCACATCATGCCATTTCAAGACAGAATACTTTCTTTTTTTTTTATTTACTTTAATTTTTAAAAAAGAATTAATTTATTTTTATTTTTCAGCATTCACTTCCATAAGATTTTGAGTTTTAAATTTTCTCCCCTGCCCCAAGATGACATGCAATCTGATATAGGCTCTACTTATACATTCATATTAAGCGTATTTTCCCATTAGTCATGATGTAAAGAACAGTTAGAACTAATGGGAGGAACCACAAGAATGAAGCAATAAAACAAAGCAACAAAGGAAAAGGAGAGCAAATAGTATGCTTCCATCTGCATTCAGACTCTGTTCTTTCTCTGGATGTGGATAGGACAGAATACTTTCTGAGAGAGGCTCACAGCTTTTCTGTATATTCATAGACTAGCAGAGCGGGATGGGAACTTTAAGATTGTCTTGTTTATCCACATTTTTCAGATGAGGAAACTCAACAGAGCTAGGACTTGAATCCAGGTCTCCTGACTTCCATTGTGATGATCTTTCTGGTACACTATAATGGCCTCCATTGTGTAACACTGAAGAATGATACCATTGTGTGCTTATTTGAGAAGAAGACTCAGTCATTAAGGTCCAGTTCTTTGTGCTGCTTATGTCCTTCCAGTAGTAGTCCTATGTAGTAGCTTGATGCTGAACTATATTGACAATGTAAATCCTTCAGACATGGAATGGTGGGTGGCTTTTTTCCTCTGATTTTTTTTCTCTGTATAAGTTGACTTAAATAAGGCTCTTATCAAACTTGATTAAGACACCCCTGAAAAAAACTTTTGCCTATTTTCCATTGGCGTATTGGCAATGGAAGAAGTGATGATGCTCTTTGCCTCTGTGTGTTCCTTAGAACACTGTTTTAGTCACCATTAGCTCTGGCTTTGGGAATTTTCCCTTATATTTCAGTAATCAAAAATTGGCCCTGGCAAAAGGTGTTTCATTTATTTATTTATTTATTTATTTTATTTATTTATTTATTTATTTATTTATTTATTTATTTATTTATGGTTTTTTTTTCCATATGCTTTTGAGTTGAAAATTTTTCTCCCTTTTCCTCCCCCCCACCCTCCCCAGGACAGCGCACAATCTGACATAGGGTTTACATTTACATACCCATTAAACATATTTTCACATTAGTGAAGTTGTAAGTAAAAATTAAAACAAATAGAAGGAACCATCAGAAAGATGAAACAGAACTCAACAGAAGGTAAAAATAAGTGATAGCGATTGGACTTCCATAGTGCAAAAGGTGTTTTATGAAGGTGATAATGAGTTTTTTAATATGTTTCAGTTGTAGCAATTGTGCTCAGTTCAGTTTAGAATGGAGAACAGATGTTGTTCCCACCCATTGGCCATGAATTCAAAATTAGGTTAAAATACGGATAGGTTTGTCATGTGGCACATAGTTTTGAGGGAAATAGGAAATATTGGGGTCCAAAGGTATTTGAGTGTCAAGGTACACTGCAGGTTATCCCAAAGTGGTGAAGACTTGGCAGTAGCAATGTGAGCTTCCCAGGGTTCTAAGCCATCCTCAAAGAGCGGCCTCTTAGTGTAAGGGGAAGTACAGCCTTCATAACTTGTTCTTGCCTCAGTTCTCTGCTACTCCACAGAGATTGTCAACCAAGGGGCCAATTAATGGCAATTAGCCTGAGTGCCGAGCATAAACAAGCAGCTTGCTGTTACATGCCCAGTGCTTACTGGGACAATTCAAATTCATTTTAATTACATAATGCCAATATGAGAGTAATACTTGGTTTTTAATCCCACATTTTATATTGCTAATTCTATTTGGATGAATTACTTCCAGAAAGCAACTGTAAGAGGACAGTGACTCCTTTTCCCTCATTGTTTGCATTAATTAGCACCAATTTGTTTGAGGAGGGAAATTGTCCCAGGAGACCTGAATTTGAGAAAATGAAAGCCATGTTATTTGTAATTAGCCATGAAACAATGAAATGTCTGGTATCCCAGAGTTTTGGGGGTTTTTTTGTTTTTGGTTTTGTTTTTTTTTTGTACGTTAGAATTCTTTTGAGAGAGTGATGTAGTCCATCTTTGTTTCCATGAAATATCTTAAGTAGGACTGAGTTTTGAATGAAAGGATGGGGATGGAAAGACTTTAGGGACTTGATTGGCTTAATTAAAACCATAAAACTTATTCTGTGCTATCCTAGGTGATATGGCTGTGAGGAGGAGGAGTGGAAAGAACTAAGCTCGTTTTCTTTTGCAGCTGCAGCTGTGATCCTCAGCTATCTGTTTTCAGTGAAGGGACCTGATGTTTTACGTTATTGGTGAGTGATGGAAAGAGCCCTATTTTTTCTTTTTTTTTCTGTTGTTTGTGAATCTTGTTTAACTCATTGCTATTTGACCTAGAAAATTGCTGATCCTCATGCCTTGTGACTGTTTTGTTTTTACCACAATTATGGGAACTGCACATGCAATACTGGGTACATTATGTGTGATGTATGTCATGTTAGGGAAGTGCACCTCATTATCTACTGATAACACAGGACTGTAGATTTAGAGTGAGAAGGAACCTCAGAGGTCATCTACTTCAACCTTCTCATTTTACAGAAGAGGAAACTGAAGCTCAGAGAAGTTAAGTGACTTACCCAAGCATTATGCCAATCATTGCAAATCCAGGAGTCAAACCCAGGGCTTCTGATGCCAACTCCCTAGGCCCATATATTATATTTGGGGAAAGTTTTCTAACCCTTCTCAAAGATTCCTGGCCTCTCCCATATTAAGATACAGTGAAGTATAACTGGTGGGTAATATGTCTGGTCTTTTCTCCACATAGGTGGAATCACAGTGTCTGTGGTCGCCTTCTTCTTCACAATTAAGTTCTTCTTTGAGCTTGCTGCCCGAGTAGTCAGCTTCCTCCAGAATGAAGACCGGGAGCGCCGAGGGGACCGGACTATTTATGACTACGTGCGGGGAAATTACCTGGACCCCCGGTCCTGCAAAGTCTCCTGGGATTGGAAGGACCCCTATGAGGTGGGCCATAGCATGGCCTTCCGAGTGCATGTAAGGGAATGTTTCTGTCTCCACACCCATTGGGGTTTCTAGTGGCTTGCTTTTGAAGAGCCTAGTTCTGCCTGTGGGTGGTGCTAGACTGAAATACTATTATAGTCTTCCCTTGCCCTGTCCTCCCACCCCAAGGAATTTGGGAAGGATTCATATTTAAGCACTAGGGACTGTTTTATTATTTTGCTTCTAAGAGCACACTTCTCTTTGAGGAATTATAAACTTGATGCCTTTTCAGAAAATGAAAAATGTTGTCAGCACAACACGAGTCAGAACATCCGCACTGCAGTGTGTTTAGCCCAAATAGCACAGGATTCAGGCATTCGATGATTCCAAGGTGGTTTGCTTTTAAAATTTGGGTCGATGTTAATCCATCTCTGCAGAGGAGAGATTTCTGGTAAGACAAGAATTAGCGTTGGTTGTTCAGAAAGGTGGGGCTTGATTCAGTGCTCCACTGACACAGTCCACTCCTCTCTTCCGCACAGTTAAGTTGGTATATTATTTAGCTTTCATTAAACCTGGCATTGTGTGTTGCTAGAGTTATTTCTCCCTATAATACTGTGAGCAAGACTGTGGGAGTGGATGGCAACTCTAACACACAGTTCCTGCTCCCCTTACCAGTACCTGCTTTCTCCATATACAATGAATGGGCTTACTCTGGTTGTAAGGGAACAGTATTCTTTCTCTGGGCATTAACAGGTGCCTTTCATCCCCTGTGCAGTTATTCTACAAGAATGGACAACCCTTCCCGGCTCATCGGCCTGTGGGATTACGAGTTCATATCTCCCATGTTGAGTTAGCAGTGGATATTCCGGTAACCCAGGAAGTCCTTCAGGAGCCCAATTCCAATGTTGTAAAAGTGGCCTTCACTGTTCGCAAGGCTGGTCGCTATGAAATCACAGTGAAACTTGGTGGCTTAAGTGTGGCCTACAGCCCCTACTACAAAATTTTTCAGGCTGGTAAGATCTTAGGGGTAGGAGTGCCAAGATGGATTTAAAAGTCTTCTGTAGTTTGACACCATTCCAAATGAAAATAAACCTTTATTACTGTTGTATGTTTTCCTGTACTGACGGAACCTATCTTTAATGAATATTTCTGAAGCTTCGGTTTTCTGAGAATTGAACCTCCTTTTGTCTCCAGTTAATACTCTGCATATCCTTTGTATATATTACATAAGCAACCAGATCCTCCTTCACTCTGCTTAAAATACTCAGAAATGTGGAATCTGTCCTAGTGTGCAGCGTGTGTTTTGTTTCAGTTTGTGGGAATAATACTTGTGCCATATACACTATGGTGGCATCCTTTTGAGAGTGTCACTGGTCATTAGCTACAGAATAAAGATATATGACCTTTTGGGGTTAAATCCTAGAGGAGTTTAATTTGGTTTTGGTACGTTAACCATGGGCTGGTAACTGATTTCCTTACTCTTGTAACAATGGCCAAGCCCCTGAGAATGAGGCTTTTGTCATTTACCTTTTCCTTTGAAGCTACATCTTTCAAATGGCTTCTTTTGTAACTAGCTATTTCATTATAACTTCCTCTTGCAAGAATGTGCTCACTTGGAGACCCTCGTCTCTACACAAAGTTCTTTTCAGTGCAGGGTGAAGATACTCCCCTTCCTTTCAGTCCAGCCTGTCACTAAGGTGTGGGAGCTCAGCGTTTAGGGGTGGGCGGACAGTGACAGTACGTGGCTTTTTATTTTCTCTCATCGTTTTAGTCTTGGTTCTGCCTCACTAAAACGTCCCCACTGGGAAAGTAGTGCAGAGTAGAGGTGGGAGTTTAGCTACAACTTTTGCTGTTTTCAAGTTCCTTCTCTCTCATTTCACTTAGTGCTTGGATTGGTAAAGGATTTATAGACATGAGAACCTAGAATTCATGATATGAAAAAACAGTCCCTTTATTTCCTTCTGTGCTGCGATTTTAAAGTGTTTGTCCTTGGGGATGGCAAAGGCTTTGGAACACACTGTTCAAAGCAGCTCTTTGTGCTGTGAAGATCCATCTGTTTTAGCATCTCCCACTAACCATTGGATCCTGTCCTTTTTGTTCTAGGGATGGTGGTTCCTTCCAAGACTAAAATTGTGTGTCATTTCTCTACTCTTGTTCTGACCTGTGGGCAACAGCACACCCTTCAGATAGTCCCTCGAGATGAGTATGACAATCCTACCAACAATTCTGTGTCTTTGATAGATGAACACAATTACAGTGTATCCATTCATGAGGTGAGCTCTCCTTTTCCTGTGTGCTAGGGAGGTTAAAATGCTTTTGTTTTTAGTCTCCTTTCCTTACCTCATTTCCTGTCCTCTTCTTATGCTAAGTGATATTCCATCTCTCTTTGTAGCTTGGTCCTCCAGAAGAAGAAAGTACTGATGTCTCATTTGAGAAATCTGTGATATCCAAAAGACAGACTTGCCAGGTGTTCCTGAAGCTCACCTTGCATTCCCGGGGCTGCTTCCGTGCCTGCATTTCATACCAAAATCAGCCAATCAGCAATGGTGAATTTGATATAATTGTCCTAAGTGGTGAGTTGAAGAGATTTGGAATTTGTTCTCTTTGACGTATTTCTCCTCTCCTTTGACTTACTGAAATTTTTTAAAAATTAATTTATTTTTAGTTTTCAACATTTACTTCCATAAGCTTTTTTTTTTTTTTGGCTAGGCAATGGGGTTAAGTGACTTGCCCAGGGTTACACAGCTAGTAAGTGTCAAGTGTCTGAGACCAGATTTTAATTCAAGTCCTCCTGACTCCAGGGCTGTGTGCTCTCTGTATTGTGTCACCTAGCTACCCCCTTCCATAAGCTTTTGAGTTTTAAATTTTCTCCCCTTCCCTCCTCACCTCCCTCCCCGAGATGCCATGCAATCTGATATAGGCTCTACATGTGCATTCCTATTAAACATATTTTCATATTAGTATTGTTGTAAAGAAGAATTAGAACCAATAGGAGGAACCATAAGAAAGAGGAAACAAAACAGAAGAGAAAAAAAAAGAGCTAATAGTATGCTTCAATCTGCATTCCAACTCCATAGTTCTTTCTCTGGATGTGGACAGCATTTTCCATCATGAGGCTTTTGGAGATGTCTTAGATCCTTGAATTGCTGAGAAGGGCTAAGTCTATCAAAGTCAGTCATTGCACAATGTGGCTGTTACTGTGTACAATGTTCTCCTGGTTCTGCTCACATCACTCAGCATCAGTCCAGACCTATTGAAATTTTTGTTAGCTCTTTGAGCCCTCATTGGTTTAGAGTAGTTCTTAATCTTTTTTTGTAATATGAGCATTTAACATGCTGGCAAAGCATATAGATTCCTCAAAATAATGTTTTTTAAATGCATAAAATAAAATACAGAGGAAACTAGCTATATTGATATACAGTTATCAAAATATCTAAAAAACAAAAACCCTGGGTTAAGAACTCCTGGTTTAGAGTCTTACATACTAAATGGTGATCTAGATATAGCTCTAGGTATCTAGATCTATATACAAAAAGATACCGTCATTTAGTTTATCTATCTTTCTATCTATAGTATGTTTCTCTAACATATCCTATTTTCAGTCTTTTCCTTTATTCCTTTTAGAGAATGAGAAGAACATCGTAGAACGCAATGTATCCACCTCAGGGGTCAGTATTTATTTTGAGGCTTATCTTTATAATGCCACCAACTGTGCCAACCCACAGTGGCACCTTCCACCCATGCACATGAGCTCTTCCCAACGTCGTCCTTCCACTGCCACTGAGGAGGAGGATGAAGATTCACCCTCTGACAGCCAGACTCCTGAAAAGGTGAAAAAACCTAAAAAGGTGTACTGCTATGTATCACCCAAGGTAAAAACACCTTTCACTTTGACTTTTAAATTCCTTTGCTCATGCTTATGTATTTATAGTGCTTGCCACTAAGTAGTTGTAGGACTGTAGCTTAATGGAGTTGCCTTTCAGAATATCTGCTCCACTAGAGTTAGAATAGGGCAATTGTCTTTAACATTCTAGAAAACTAGAAAAACTAGATTAATGTTGAACATACACTCATGGTATTCTGAAGTTTTTGATAATCTGGACTGGACTAGACAAGTCAAGATGTTTTAAATTGTAATCTGTCACCATATGTTTTTAGCTATTCCTGGGGATATATTTTTCAAAGTCATGGGCTGGTTTTGAGAAAGTTGCCTTTAGCTGTTGGAATTTTCTCACAAGAACTAAAATCTTAGCTGGCACCTTGTGCTGCATTGAAACAAGTTGATTAAGGATAGAATTTTATAATCTCTCAGTGCATGACAAATGCACTTTCCCTCTCTCCCTAACTGGAGGGATTGGAGTAGAGATAATTTGGCAGAGATGAGAACATAAACCTCCCAAAGAGGTGCTTTGGGTTAGGGAGTTCTTTTTAAATATATGGATTTTGTTTGTGAATTCAGGACTTAGATAAATGAGAAACTATGCAAACTCCTTATTACAGACCTGGAGTCCCTATATATCTGTGACCCAAACTAAATTTTGGGCTTGTCCCACGTAACATTCTTTTGCAGTTTTGACAGTTAAAAATCTGGCCTGCTGAACACTGAAATTATATATCCCTCTTAGAATTTTTTTACTTCTTATATCATTCTTTTCTTCTCTCATTTTGTTGGAAATTACATCAAGGGGGCCTTACTGTATCCTTGTATGAGGGATATTTTCTCCTTTCCCTCTTTGAAGAAAAGTCCAAGGGTTTTTTTTCAAGTTAGCTTTCCTCTATCCCAGAGTTGCTGTCAAACTGGAAAGAAAGGAGAAAGCTATGCTCAGTTTCTGAATGCATGGAACCCCCCTTTTAAAAAAATAAGACTTAGAGCTGAAAATTACATTGGTGACCATCTAGTCTAACCTTCTCATTTGAGGGCTGAGGAAACAGACTCAAGGAGGAAGGAGGGAGTGATGTTAAGTAATTTGTCTATGTGTATACAAGAAGTAGAGTGAGGATTTGAACTTTGGCGGATTTCTCAATCTTGAGCCTTGGGCAGTAATTATTATTATTATTATTTTATTGCAATAAGAAATGTGGTTTAAACTTTAATAAAACTTAAATTCCAATGACTCTAGATAATTTTAAAAAATTTCTTTGGCTTTATTTCCTTTCTGGTTTCTTGGTCCCCCAGCAACTCTCAGTGAAAGAATTCTACCTGAAAATCATTCCCTGGCGCCTCTACACTTTTAGAGTATGCCCTGGAACAAAGGTAGGTTGAGCTTTGTGTCTTTTCCATATTTTTAAAGACCATTTCCCTATCTTGCCCAGGCTGGAAGTACAGGACCTATACACTGGCCCAGTCCCACTATGATTAGCATAAGAGCTTTGACCTGCTCTGTTCCTAACATGGACCAGTTTGCCTTTCTTTAGGCAACTTGGTAACACCTCCACTCCCTTCTCTCCCTTTGTGTGCTTCTTCCTGCTCCCTCCCCCCATATTAATGCTGAACTTAGTGTGGTCATCTGATCAGCTTAACCCACTGCAACTCAGAACTCCAGAGCTCAAGGGATCCTTCAGCCTCAGCCAGATCCACACAATAGCAAGGATTACAATGCACTGCCATGCCTGATTTAACCCTCTTTCCCTTTTTTCCTGGAAGAGCCTCTGGTGGATCTGGATTAGACAGAATCTGCTGCCAAAGGAAGGAAGACAGAATCTGCTACTAAATAGCATCAGGAATATGTAAATTGTAGAAAGAAATGTCCCATGGGAATCATTAGCAATTCAAAATATTCTAGCACTAATAGCTCATTAGTGCTAGAATTTCTTTATAAGACTATATTAATAGGCATGGTTGTCCATTCGAGCCTTTATCTTGTTCAGTCATCCTGTGTTGAATATTAATCCATAGGCTCAGCATTTATATACATCCTTTTACTACTTTCCCTACATAGATTCAGAGAAATTAATAAAATTTTGCTGGAATGGGCCATTGTGTTGAGAGTAAGCTTCTCCCAGACAATCTAAACAGACTTATTCTTTGCTAACTCATGGCAGCTAGGCCTACGTGTTGTTATTCTCAGAGTCCTTAGTCTATAATCCTAGGCTTAAAAGGGACTCTGAAGCTCAACTCTAAACTCTACATCTTGTGCTGCTATGTATGGAGCTACCTATGCTTTTTTTTTTTTTAAGGGGGCACATTTGTGTATTTAGAAGGTATATCCCTGGTTTAAAAGTATAACAAAACATACATAATAATAATAAAGCTCAAAGTGAACCTCATTTAGTCCTCTAATGAATCAGAATACATAGCAAGATCTTGAAGTGCCTCAGAGATAGTATCAGGAACAACAATTATAGTTGTACAGTGAATGTAGCATCTAATGCAACTCCAGTAGCAAAATGCCAAATAATAGACAGTTGCTGAAACTATAGTTTAACAAAATATTAGCTCATTTTATTTAGAAAAGCAGTCAAAATTTGTTTTCATTGACAGAAAATGAAAGCACTTGTGATGATAAAGGGTATATATATATATATATATATATATATATGTATAAAATGATGTACTTGGCTCCATTCCCTTAAATCCCTCTAATCTTCCAATTTGGAGGCATTTAACCCCTCCCTACCTGTAGATTTAGCTTACCTCTAGTAAGCTAAATGTCCCTAGGTTAGGAACATAGTGGGATATAAACTTGGTGTTTTGCAGAGAGCAGAAGCCTTACCTATGTCTTTTGTTCTCAAATTCTGTTCCTGCAACCCTGATGGATGAAAATTATCTTCAACTCAGATTTTGTGAGACCTCAAAGCAATATTTTGGGGCAGTGGTGCTTACTACAGGATCACCCTACTTTGACGCTGTGCACTAGACTTTCTTTGATGGTGTGTGGCCAGCTTGGGGCATGAGGGTTTTGCTGGGTTGATCTGTCAGATTAACAGTTCTGCTGTTGAATGTGTGTGTTCTTTTTCCTTCCTTATAGTTTTCATACCATGGACCTGACCCTGTGCATAAGCTGCTCACACTAGTGGTAGATGATGGGATCCAGCCTCCTGTAGAGCTTAGCTGTAAGGAAAGGAACATCTTAGCTGCCACTTTTATCCGTTCTCTCCATAAAAACATAGGTAAAGTTGACCTGGGATTCTTAATGAAGAGGGCAGGGTTACTAACAACCCCAGGTGTAAGGATGTAGAAGTGGATTTGCCAGACACACTTTGTAATGGGATTGTGACCACAATGGATCCTGTTGCTTCCCAGGAGGCTCAGAGACCTTTCAGGACAAGGTGAACTTTTTCCAGCGAGAGCTTCGGCAGGTGCACATGAAAAGGCCACATTCAAAAGTCACACTGAAGGTCAGCAGACACACCCTACTGGAGTCTGTAAGTAATGTTTTGTTTCCCTAGAAACTCCAAAGACCCCTTTGTACAAAGCTTCTGAATGTAGTCAGATTCTTTTCCTGTTTATTGCTTAAAATGGTTTCCTCTATAATTCTCTTTGGTATATAGTGGTGAAGGAACTAGACTGGGCAGCACAATGAGTTTAAAATCTAAATAAAAAGAGCTTTAAGAAATCTTATGTGTATGTATAGGGCAGGAGGATGTAGTTAAAATTATTAAGGAAATAAACTACTTGTTAATAGATGAGAAGAGATATTGGGTTAAAAGGAAATCATTTCTCTTGTACTGATGGTCAGTCTGATGTGTCTTTCTCAGTTGCACAGACATTAACATAATTCATACATTCCCTTGGAGTGGGCAGATTTGGCTTCTGTCCAGAAACTCTGAGTGTTTGGCTCTGGATAGCCCAGTAGAAAGTCTCTTTTCCTTCACCGTGTTCTTCTTGTGGCTTCATTCCTTGTCTCGCCCCTATCTCTGTGGCTAGAGAAAGTTGTCTTGTGGATAGAAGGGGACTTCATGCTAGAAACCAGAGATCATCCTTGGTTATTATAGTTACTTGAGTAGTTTTCATTGTTTGCTCACTTCTCTGGATCTCAGTTTTCCTATCAGTAAAGTCAGAGTTATAAGCTCTAGCCTTTCTTTCCCATGGAAAGATATTTTAATATTTTTTAAAAATCAGTTTGCTTTGAAGTTTTATGCTTTGTATATGTGAGATGTTATTAAATTAGCGCACTTCTAATTATGATGTTTCTTCTTCTTGTTGTTGGGTTTGAATAGGCACAGCCATGCTCTTGACCTTAGCATTTCTGATATGCCAGTATGTTGATAGTTTTCTCTCTTTCATTGCCCTCCAGTCTCTGAAAGCCACTCGGAATTTCTCCATTGCAGATTGGAGTAAGAATTTTGAAGTAATTTTCCAGGATGAAGAAGGTGACTTGGGAGTCTTTATTTTCCATCTTTGGGATGTCCCCTTTTTCCCTTTTGAGAGAAAAGAATACACAGTGAGCCAGAAAAAGAGCAATAACATTATGGGCTCAGGTGGCAGGATAGAGCCTAAAGAGCATGAACACAAGGGAAAGTGAAAAGAGGAGGTATAAAAGTTTGGAGCCTAGAGTTTTTATTGATTGGAGGCGAAGGGAAATGAACCGCTCTTCTAGTTTTTGTCTTTCTGTGTATCTACACTAGGGGGCACAGTTCAGTGGCCAAAATAGTTATTATTCTATAGATGGGGGCAAAGTTTCACAAACCTTTGAATTTTAGGGGGTGTGTGTGTGTGTGTGTGTGTGTGTGTGTGTGTGTGTGTGTGTGTGTGTGTGTGTTAGGGGTGAAGGGGAAGAAGAGGGAAGGAGAGGCAGAAAAAAATAAAGGAAATTAAGTCACTATAGGCCCCAAACTCATTTTTCTTTGTTTTGTGGTTCAGCTCTGGATTGGGGAGGCCCTCGCCGGGAATGGTTTGAACTAACCTGTCGAGCATTATTTGACACCACCAGTGAGCTCTTCACTCGATTCAGTGACAACAACCAAGCTCTGGTGAGTCTGTGCCTTTCCCCGAGTGGGGTGGGAGTGGGGGTGGGGGGGGGAGACTGTGCATCCAATGGCAGAACCAAGAAGGTACATGCATAGATCATGGTGCTGGTTTGGTAGTCTAAAGACCAAGGTGCTTTCCTTGGTCTTGATATTGACTCAATGTGTGAACTAATCAGGCTGTTTTCTATTTTCTTTGGCTTTAGTTTTGGCATCTCTAAAACGGGGAGAATTTTACTTGTTGCCAGATAACTCGTTCAAGTGAAAGAAAAGATAATGCAATCACTACCACTGTTACTCAGTATTATTCTAGTCCATGATTTCTTCTCAAAGGATACCTCAATCAATGAACCTGCATCTTTGATCTCAGTAGCACAGAAATAGACTTTAACTGGGAGAATTCATGAGATTTGAATCTATACTCAGCAAGTATTGTTACTGCATTTTTTGTGTAGGAAAAGATTCAGAATAAGTTTTCAGCTGTAAATTGCTAGGAAGAACTGATTTTAAATCTCTCTTTGTTCTTTATAACCTTCACTTTTTTTTTCAAATTTTTAATTTTTTTGCTAGCTTTTCTGTTCTGTCTCCTTCATCTTTGAATATCCTTCCAGTGTTCCCTACCCAGCAAGCTATTCCTTGTAAACAAAGAATAAAAAAAGGGAAAAAAAAGCTCAGTAGTTCAGTAAAACCAAATCAGCTATGTTTGGCGGTACATGTAATATTACGTACCTTTAGTTCCTACTTTTACAAGTAAGGGAAGGCTACATTTTGACCTCCTATTAACTTTTTTTTAAACAGAAAATTGATTTTTTATTGTATAAAAATATGCATACAAAATACATAGATAGTAGTAAAAGTTATGACACATAAAACTGAAGATGAACAGCATGAGCACTGTCTCAAACTCATTGGGATCTAACTAGTAAATGAGACAAAGACCACCAGTTTGTGGCAGATCCAGGGACCAGCTTCCTATTCTTTCCCAGGGAGAGAGGAATGAGGAGAAAGGAGGGGACGAATGATTTGGGGTTTCAAATAACAAATGAAACCGCCTAGTTAGAGGTAATCTCACCTTTGAACAACCCGGAGTAGTTGCTCTCTTTATATCTGTCTATATTTTGGGAGAGGGGGGAGTGAAGGAGAGCCCATTCTAGGTGCTAATGAAGTTGTGACTATCACCAGTACCTTTGAGCCCAAATGTAGTAGTCACCTGGACAGTTCCCAAATAAAAAGAATTGCTCATCTCACCTGAAGGAGGAAGTTGGGCCTCATTGCCCACTTTTCCCAAAAGTGAATATTGTGGCTGAGCAAAGATTAAATAAGCATCAACCAATCTCAGAAAACAGTTGCAAAAACAAGATGATTCCCCAAGCTCAATTTAGAAAGTGCATTCAAAGTGGTACACAGTAGTATAAAGGAGTTTGTAGAAGCAAGTCAGATACATATCTCAGAGAAACCTCCAGGCCACAGTTCTTTAGTGCTGCTCCAGAAAATCCCTCCTGTACTTCCTCAAGGAAGAATGAGAATGAGGTAGAGGAGCTCACTCCCTACTGAAAAGAAGCAAAATCAGAATTTTAGAGACAGGCACCTGGTCCTGCATCTCTTCCCTAAACATTCCAGATAGGAAATCCAGTCAGATCACTGTCCAGTCCAGTTTGCTGAACAACTCATTCATGGGTCAACTGAGAGGAAGAGAAAAAAATCTGAGTCCTGGTAACAGGCAACATGATGTAGAGAGGAACTTCAGGCCTGAGTTCCAATTTCAGCTCCAACTCTGACCCTCAGTTTCTTCATTCAAAAAAATGGGGATAATATTACTTATATTACTTACCTTAAAGGGTTGTAAGGAAAATGTTTTATAAACTTTAAAGCATCATATAAATGTGTGCAACTACTACTACTATAAATGGTCAGTAGTTTCTGTCTGTAAGTAAAACAGCAACTATTTAGGGGAAGAAGAAGAGTCCTGCACAGGCAAAAGTATCCTTTGTAAAGGAACAAAGTGATGGGAAAAATGTATATCATAAGTATGTGTTTCATTCAACATACAATTTGTGTCATCTCTAGGGAGCAAAGAGACCCTAAGCCAGCACTGGTTGTAAATCAAAAGGAAAAGGGTAAGGAGAGAAAGAGAAACAGAAATTTCAGAACTCACCACCCAGCTCTGTAGTGTGAACTGTATCAAAAAATCTGAGTTGTTGGAATAGTGTGCATGCATCCTGGTAGCATCTTGAATTGGCAAAGACCCCTAAGTTATACTTAGGATCACTCTTCATCTCCCCAGAGCTTTTTTCCCACCAGCTTCTCACTGAGGCAACTAAATGTTAAGAGGTTAGGCATCCCTGTCCTGTTCTAGAGTGTGAGGAGACCTTAGAATACAGTGGCATGGCAAGATGTGATAGGAATGACTCAGTCTTGAAGAGGTCCTATTCAAGGCAATCCAAAGCCTGAAGATGTACCCTGTTTAATTCAAAGGAGACGTAGGAATTGAAGCTGGGGTAGGACAATAGGGAACTTGAGCTCAAAGCTGTTACTCAAGTTGGCTGGGTTTTTAAAAAAAATTGATAGCTTTTGCTTTTACAAAATCTACATTTTGTAGATTTATCTATATTTTTCACTTTGTAACCCTGCCCTGCCCAAATAGTCTTGTCTTATAACAAACAATAAAACAAAGTTCAGCAAAACTAAACATATTGGGGCAGGTAGGTGGTGCGGTAGATAGAGTTCTGGCCCTGGAATCAGGAGGACCTGAGTTCAAATGCGGCCTCGAACACATAACACCCACTAGCTGTGTGACTCTGGGCAAGTCACTTAACCCCAGTTGCCTCACCAAAACCAAAACAAAACTAAACATATGAGCCAAGTCCAGAATTATATGCAGTATTCCACACCCATAGCCCCCTACCTTTGCAAAGAAAGGAGAGCAGTGTGCCTTTACTTTGAATTACTTAAGTGACTAAAAGGCCTAAATTGCTAAAAAGACTGTGGCAATTTTGAGGGCTTTTCAGTTGTTACACTGAGTTCTTTCTTCTTTAGGATCTCTCCTAATCCTGGGACTGAGGGACAGAGCCATTGAAACCTCTTTTCTTTTGACAGGTGCATCCAAACCCTAACCGACCTCCACATCTCCGGCTAAAGTTATATGAATTTGCAGGGCGGCTTGTAGGCAAGTGTCTCTATGAATCATCTTTAGGAGGAGCTTACAAGCAACTGGTACGAGCTCGTTTTACTCGTTCTTTCCTGGCTCAAATCATAGGACTTCGAATGCATTACAAGGTAACACAGCTGGCTGGGTGTCTTCCACAGTAAAGCTCCAGGCATCTCTTCAATTTGATTCAATTCAACAAACATGTATTAAGCACTCTTTATGTGCGAAGTGCTGTGCTTGCTGCTGAATATGTAAAGACAAATAAGAATTAAAGTCCCTGTCCTCAAGAAGCTTACATTGTACTGGGGGCTGTGGCATGTTAACAGATAATTAAATACAAGGTAACTTGAGTGGGTCAGGAACACTATCAACTGAGAAGATCAGAAAGGGTTTCCTATAGGAAATAGAAGCAAGGAAGTTAGGTATTGCAAGAAGTGACAGCGAGGGGGATGCCTTCTGTGTATATGAGACAGCTTGGGCAAGATGTGGAATGCTGGATTCAGGGAATGGCAAATAGGCCGTGTAGAGCAAGAAATGTATAAAGGATAGTCATGTAAGAGTCCGGAAAGGTGGTATGAAAACATATTAGAAAGGACTCTGAATGCCAAGCTGAGAGGTTCTTTTATCCTAGAGTTGATAGGAAGCCATGGAGAATTCTTGAGACGGAAGATTCTTTTGGTAGCTTTGTAGAATATGGTTTGGAGAAGGGAGACACTAGAAGCAAGGAGACCAGTCAGGTGAGAGACATAAAGGTGGAGGTAATGCAGTGGCTGTATAAGTGGATACAAGAGAAGACATGAATGGAGAATTGACAAGATCAGGTAATTAATTGGATATGAAGGATGAGGGAGAGGAAGGAATTGAAGAGGACTTAAGATTGTGAACCTGAGTGACTAGAAGGATAGTGGTGCTCTCAAGAGAAATAGGGAAGTTTGGAGGATGGGCTGGTTTAGAGAAGGAGGTAATGAATTATGAATTGGATTTACTGAGCTTGCAATACTTGTGGGGCATTCTGGTAGAGATGTCCCATAGGCAACTGGTGACCGTTTGTTTGGAGCTTGGGAGAGAGATTTGGGTCACCTATATCTATGTAGTAGAGCCAGAAGCCAAATTTCAAGGGTTTGAGAAGGGAGTTGGAGGTGCAAAGTAGAGGCAACAAGTTTAACTGAGAGAGGAAGGAGAGAGATGACAACAGCTTGAGAAGGCAGGCAATAAGATCTTTTTTTTTTAAACTTAAAAAAAGTTATTCTTAGTTTTGATTTCTCTCTCATCCCCTCACCCTTCCCCTACTCATTAAGAAGGCAAGAAATAGGATACCCATTATACACATGAAGTTATGTGAAGCCTATTTCCACATTAGCCATGTTGTGAAAAAGAAAGTGAAAAAAGCATACTTCAGTCTACACTCAGCTCATCAGTTCTCTCTCAGGAGATAGAAAGCATTTTTCATCATGAGTCCTTTGGAGTTATAGTGGATTGTTGTATTGATCAGAGTAGCTAGGAAATAGGAAAAATTTTTCAGTGTTGTTATAATATTTCTGTTACTGTGTACAATGTTCTCCTAGTTCTTCTCACTTCATTTTCTGTCAGTTCATATAAGTCTAACCAGTTTTTTCTGAAACCATCCTGCTCTTCATTTCTTATAGCACAATAGTATTCCATCACAATTATACCACAGCTTGTTCAGCCATTCCTCAGTTGATGGGTATCCCTTCAGTTTTCAATTCTTTGCCACCGCAAAAAGAGCTGCTATAAATATACTTAAACATGTGGGTGGTTTTCTTTTTTCTTTGATCTTTTTAGGGTATAGGACTAAGAGTGGTATTACTGGGTGAAAGATTTGTGTAGTTTTATAGCCGTTTGGGTATAGTTCCACATTGTTCTCCAGAAGGGTTGGACCAATTTACAGCTCTACCATAGCATATTAATGTCCCCCTTTTTCCACATCCCCTCCAACATTCGTCATTTTTCTTTTCTGTTATGTTAGTCAATCTGCTAGGTATAAGGTAGTAACTCAGAGTTGTTTTAATTTGCATTTCTTAGAGCATTTTTTAATGTGACTATAGATGGCTTTGACTTCTTCTGATAACTGCCTCTTCACATGCTTTGACCATTTGTCAGTTGGGGAATGGCTCTTATATTTATAAATTTGCCTCAGTTCTCTATATATTTGAGAAATGAGACTTTTATCTAAGAAACTTTCTGTAAAATCCACCCCATACCCCACCTCCCAGTTTCCTGCTTTCCTTCTAATTTGGCTGCCTTGTTTTTGTTTGTGCAAAAACTTTTTAATTTCGTGTAATAAAAATTATCTGTTTTATTTCCCATGATCTTCTCTATCTTTTATTTGGTCATAGACTCTTCCCTTATCCATAGATCTGACAGGTACATTTTTCCATGCTCCCCTAATTTACTTAAGGTATCACCCTTTATCTTCCTGGTTTCTGCCAAAATGCTTTCCAGTTTTCCCAGCAGTTTTGGTCAGATGAAGAGTTCTTACCTCAAAAGCTTAGATCTTTGTGTTTATCAAACACTAGATTACTATGGTAATTTAGTACTGTGTATTGTGTACCTAATCTGTTCCACTGATCCACTGTTCTATTTCTTAGCCAGTACCAGATTCTTTTGATGATTACAACTCTGTAATATAGCTTTAAATCTGGTACTGTTAGGTTGCCTTCCTTCACATTTTTTTCCCCATTGATTCTTGTAAGAATTTGGTAGGACTCTTCCTTTACCTATTTTTCTAAACAGTTTATAATATTGGAATTAATTGTTCGTTAAGTGTTTGATAGAATTTGCTTGTAAATCCAACTGGTCCTGGCATATTTTTCTTAGGGAGCTCATTTATGGATTGAGCTTTGAGCTTGAAGAAAGCCAGGGAAACTCATAGGCAGAGATGAGGAAAGAGAGCATTTGAGACATGGGGGACAGCCAGCAAAAAGTCATAATCGGGAGATGGAGTGTGTCTTCTGTAAGGGAGGTCAGTGTTTCTGGTGGTAGAATGGGTGGAAGTGTGAAGTAAAGTGTAAGAAGACTGGTAAGGTATAAAGGGTCAGGTTGTGAAAGATTTTAAAAGCCAAACAAACAATTTTATTTTTGATCCTGGAAATTATAGGGATCCACTGGAGTTTGAGTAGAGGAGAATGACAAAGTCAGACCGGTGCTTTAGAAAAAATCACTGGCTTTTGAGTGGAAGATGGATTGGAATGGGGAGAAACTTGAGATAGGAGGACCAACCAGAAGGCTCTTGCAGTAATCTCGACTTGAAAGTGGCGGAAGTCTGCACCAGGGTAATGTCTGGATAGATAGAATAGGAGTGTGTCTGAGAGAGCTTAAGAAGGTAGAAATGATAAGACTTAGAAATTGATTGTGTATGTAGAGTAAGTGCAAGTTAGGAGTTGAGGATTATGCCTTGATTTAGAGACCATCTGACTGGGAAGATGGTGATACTCTCCATAGTAAGAGGGAAATTTGGGAGAAAGGAAGATTGAGGAGAAAGATGATGAGTTCTGTTTTGGACATGTTCAGTTTTAAATGTCAGTGGGGCATCTAGTTCAAGATACCCAAAAGGCAGTTGTTGGCTGGAGCTTAGGAGAAAAGTTAGGCTGAATATATAGATTTGGGAACTGTTTGCCTAGAGATGGTAATTGAGCCCATTGTTGCTGATGAGATCACTAAGTGAGATAGTATAGACTAAAGGAAGACTCACATCAAAAGCTTGGGGTACACCCATGGTTAGTGAGGAAGATCCAGCAGTGGAGAACAAGTCAGGTAGGAAACCAAGAGAGGGCAGTGTCACAAAAACTTAAGAGAAGAGAGAGTATTCAGGAGAAGAAGATGAGGAGAGAAGAAGAAAACAGTAGGAAGATTGCAGAGAGGTTAAGGATAAGGGTTGAGAAAGCCATTATGTTTTGCAATTAAGAGATCATCAGTGACTTTGGAAAGAACAGTTTCAGTTGCATGTTGAGGTTGGAAGCCAGAGAGTGTAGAATCCATTGAAAGGAGAGGAAGTGGAAGCACCATTTGTTCCTTTCTCAAGAAACTTTAAATGAGAAGAGGTGATGAGATATAGAATGACAGCTAGCAAATGAGGGATTTTTAAGGATAAAGGAGACATAAGCATATTTGTAGGCAGCAACGAAGGAGCCAGGAAATAGGGAGAAATTGAAGTTTGTGATAGAAAGTGCAATTTTCTGGGGGAGATGGGATGGGATTAAGGATGCGTGTATAAGGATTTTCTTTGACAAGAAGGGTCTTGTCTTCAAGAGAGAAGGTGTGAAGGAGGAGATGGTAGGGTCTTCATCTGAGTGATTTGAGAAGAGGAGGAAGAGTATAGAAGGCTTGAGGAGATAAGGGAAAAATTGGAACTGTAAAGTTCTATCAGAGAAGAATAAAGGGAATACTATGTAGCAGGAAGGGCCCAGTCAAGATCAGATGGCATAAATTAGTTCTAGAGCCTATCTGGAGCCTGTCCCCACAGATGGGAAAGTGGAAAGGATAGGGTTCCTCTCCCACATGAAGCTCACTTTTGTTGAAGAGCAAGCGTTCATGTTTCTTTTCCCTGTTTTTCTTTCTTCTCAGTACTTTGAAACTGATGATCCAGAATTTTATAAATCCAAGGTTTGTTTCATTCTCAACAATGACATGAGTGAAATGGAACTGGTTTTTGCAGAAGAGAAATACAACAAATCAGGGCAGCTGGATAAGGTGAGAGGCAGGACCAAAGCCTAAGTTCCTTCTTTATACTAGCACAGAAAAGGATGGGGACTTCTTCCTTAGTCTTGCAGTGATAAAGGGATGCCAGTCTAGCTATTAGTTATTGAACAAATTACTCCTTTTACCAGTGGTGTAGCCTTTTCTTTCCCTCTAGAGAAGAGATTCACGATGTGGGAATGGGAATCCTAGAATTTTAGCGCTGGAAAGAATCTTAGAAATCATCTTATCTAACCTTTATAGAATAAGAAACTGAGGCCAAGAGAAGTTTAAGTGACTTGCCTATGGTCCCACAGTTACTTAGTGGCACAACTGGGGTAAGAACCTGTGCTTCCTAACTTCAAGTCTTGTTCTTGTCACTATTCCATTTTGGAGAAAAGAGTGCAGAAAAGTTTAGGAAAACAACTATCCCTACTTTGGGAACTCCTAATTCTATAGCTTGAAGTAGCAAGTAGCAGAATTCTTTAGACCATCTATCACTTCTCCTTTCTGTGATATTTTATGACACTCTTTACCCCAGTCTTCTCTGTTTCTTTCGTACCCTGTAGATTCACAGCTTAGTTGAGGGATAGACATTATAACTGAGTGAGATCAGTGGTGATTGAATCTTTGACTATTGAGAGATTGAGACATTCAGCAGTAAGTTTGGTAGGATTCCCTTCTGCAGCACCATCCTTATAATGTAACCAAAACAAGAAAACACAACCGGAAATGCAGTCCATAGAAATAACCACTGCTACCGCACGGAAATAATGAAGAGGCTTGTTGAGCTTGGTGAGAACTTGCAGTGAAGTATAGTGGTCGAGTCTTTGTCGAACATCACCATTTTTACCATTCCTCAAGTCTCATTCCTGTTTCAGGTTGTAGAGCTCATGACTGGGGGAGCTCAAGTCCCGGTCACCAACTCAAATAAAACCTTCTACCTAAATTTGTTGGCACAATATAGGCTGGCCAGTCAAGTTAAAGATGAAGTGGAACATTTTTTGAAAGGTAAACTTTTGTCTGCTCTTTTTGGTTTGATAGCTATAGCACCCTTAACAGCATTGTAGATTTGACTTGAGTTTGGCTACTCTTGTTTCAGGCCTGAATGAATTAGTTCCTGAAAACCTTTTGGCTATTTTTGATGAGAATGAACTTGAGGTAAGTGCTTGAATCCTGGGGCCCTGCTTTGATTCATGGCACGTAGCATATAATACCTGGCACATAGTAAAAGTTCAGTAAATGTTTGTTGAATTAATTAACGTGTGTATTTATAAGCAATTATTTTATTGGGTGTCGGATATGGAATAAAGTGGGAAAGCCCTTTATAGAGGGATAATTTTTACTTTTGCCACAACCTTCTCTGATTGAACACTTTTATGTTCATTGAACGTAAAACATTTTTAAAGTCTTTCTTGCTTCATTAGACTGTAGTAATGGAGACCCTAAAAATGACCAGTCACCTATAAGGAGTAATAATTACGTTGGATGAGTAGATGGCGCAAATGGCTTGGCATCTGCACTATTAAAGGGAGTGTTAACTTGGATGTAGTTACAGATACATCCAGGTATCTGTAATAAAAGGCTTATTTTATGGTGTCCAGGGTTTTCCCAAAAACCTCAGGAACTTTGAAACTTCAGTAACTTAAGTTGTAGGTCTGATAACATCAGCCTGTAAGCAGCATTTAAAACCAGCCTTCATGACATTTGGGACAACTTCATCACACAGTTGTACACGATGTAGTCTTATTTCAGATCCTGTGACAAACACAAAATGGCTACTGTAGACGAGAAGGCAAACTGTCCCCTTGATGAACAGAATTGAAGTCCATACTATCTGTGAGAAGAACATTCAGTTTGCCACTTACAGATGATTTCTTTCATACCTACAACCTAAGTGAAGTTCATAACTGAAAATCTTAGATTTTTTAAAAATGGCCTGGACTTTTTATAGACACTGTACATCCTGCAAAGTGGGAATGCTGCTTTGAGGGTGGGGTTACAGATCAGGGCCTCAGCAACCTTGTGTTTGTTTGTACTTGTTAGCAGAATTTTCTTAGGTCATGGTAATGTGGTGCTTTTTGGGTGGTCTGTATGGCATTTGTGTATGATCAGGTACCTTGAACCCTTGGATGTAGAATCTAAGTGAAATTGACACTAATCACCTGAAGTTTTCTTATTTTAGGGTTGAAGAGCTCTCACCTTGTGCTTTTACTATTATCATATTTATGCAGTTGGGCAGAAGGAACGCAAACGGTCTTTAATGATTTTAATTTGCAGTAGTAGGTTAGTTCTACAAACTGTGGGATGTGTGTGTGTGTGTGTGTGTGTGTGTGTGTGTGTGTGTTTTAGGAAGAGGTTATTTAATAGGTTTAGTTGGCTCTGGTGTTCGTATGGCACATGTATCTTCATTTTAGGTTACTATGTACTGAATGTCTTTCAGCTTTTGAACCAAGTAAGAACATCTGAAATTATTAATGTGCTAGTGTTTTTAGGGTAAGTTAAGAGCTAAAGGTGAGAGCATTAAAGTTTAATTTTAAAATGGCTGCAGGAAGGGAGGAAGGCCTATCAGAAACATTCGGGATTGGTTTGAGTGCTTCCATTGAGACAGGAGCACTTCCTTGCTTCATTTAGTGCTCATGACCTGCTCTACAAGGCCCACAGGAAGGCTCAGATAACTACTGTTGATTCCTTGTCCATTCATTATTTCTCTTCACAGAAGTAACTAGCAATTACCGTTTTGCCTGTAGGTCTTTTGATGTTAGGGTTATGACCTTGCCTTTCTTCTCCTAAAATTTTCACTTATATTACTCTGTTGAGATATCATCTCTTTATTCAAGATTTTTGCATGTTGGCCTAGGAAATGGGTAGCATTTAAGTATATTTTAATCTTTGATGGTGTCATTGGTTGGATAGTTAATTCAATAAAATATAGGGAAGGATCATCTAAGAAAGCCCAATAGAAATTACTCCCTTTGGTTATAGCACTGAGTTGGTGTGTGCGCTCCTCTTAATCTTTGCCAATCTCCTTCTAGCT
This sequence comes from Phascolarctos cinereus, assembly GCF_003287225.1. NCBI lineage: Eukaryota > Metazoa > Chordata > Mammalia > Diprotodontia > Phascolarctidae > Phascolarctos > Phascolarctos cinereus. Next base: position 227,672,973 of record NW_027555736.1, read on the forward strand.
GCTGATGTGTGGTACTGGTGACATCAGTGTCTCTGACTTCAAGGCACATGCTGTGGTAGTGGGAGGCTCATGGCATTTCAGGGAAAAGGTAAATAGAAAAAAACTTTTAAAATGAAAAAAAATAAATAAATTTAAAAAAAATTGTTTTATTTTGATTTATCAACCATCACTTCCCTAAGCTTTTGAGTTTTAAATTTTTCCCTCCCTCCCCACCTTCCTCCCCAAGACATTGTACAATCTGATATAAGCTATACATATACCTTCCTATTAAACATATTTTCACATTAATGATGTTGCAAGAATTAGAGCCAATAGGAGGAACCATCAGAAAGAGGAAACAAAGCACAACAGAAGAAAGAAGAAAGCAAATAGTATGCTTTGAAAATATTTTGTTTTTATATCTTTATTTCCAAACCTATCTCCTCCACCCCCCCCGCCAATCTTTGTAATTAAAAAAAATTTTCTAATAGGAGAAAAAATAGCTGTTCAGCAAAACTAACCAAATCATCCACTAAGTTTTGACAGTATATGCCGTGTTTCTTATCCATAATCCTCCACCTCTGGAATGAAAGGTGGGGAATACGTTTTTTCTTCTCTTCTTTGGAGCCAAGCTTGATCATTATAATTACATGATGATTAATTTTGTTGGAATTTTAAATTTTATCATTAGCTACTCTTTCTTAAATGAACAAAGGTAAAAGCTATACCTCATCATATCAGGCATCCCGATATCTTGCCATTTGGGAAACAGACTTTAAAGTGGAAACAAACTGGAGAATTCAGAATAAGAGACTGTGAAGAAGGTTAAAGGGGACCAGAGAAGTAAGCATGTTTAATGGAAAGGAATGAAAAGTGGAGGTAAGGAGATTGAAATGTTAGAGGAGCAGAATCCTTAAGGGCTTTCCTGGTGCATGCATCAGGAAAATCAGAAAGTATGCAGCAGGAAATACAAACAATCAGCCAGCTAATAAATATTCATAGAAAAAATATTCTTAGAAAAGGTTAATTACAGCATTTGTTGACTGCTGAAGTAGACCAGATTGATGTTTGTTACTTTCAGTCAAGGGATTTCAAGGTTATCATTCAGTCAACAATTTATTAAGCACTTATTTTGTGCCAGGCACAGAGCTAAGTGCTTGAGATAAAAAGAAAGACAAAAATGTCTTTACCATCAAGGAGCTGATGTTCTAATGGAAGAGAAAGCATGTACATAGCTAGGTAGAAACAAGATACAGAGAAAATAGAAAGTAATCCCAAAGGAAAGGCACCAGCAGCTAGGGGGACTGGGAAAAGCCTCTTGCAGAATGTGGGCTTTGAGCTGTCGTGAATGAAGCCAGGGAAACTAATAGGCAGAGCTGATGAGGCAGAGTGTTCTAAGCATGGTGGACAGCCACTAAAAAGAGTCAGTATATGGAGGGCCATGTTTGAGGAGCAGCAAGTGGGCCAGGGAAACTGGATTATAGAGTGGGTGGAGAGTGATGAATAAAGTGTAAGAAGAGGAAAGGTGGGAAAGGTCCAGATTGGGAAGGTCTTCCAATGCCACACAGTTGATTTTAGCATCATTCTACTTCCTGAGTAGGATGAGATTCCCTCCTAGTCTTAGAATGAAATGGTCCCATCACCATTGCTTTATACACATGCAGCAATTAGAGCTAATCTTAGAAGAGATCATTAGACATAATCCTTCCTTTCCTTACACTTTTGAAAGAGCAACTCTCAGTGAATATCCGGGACATCAGGCTGATCCTCTTTGGGATAAGTTCCTTTTTCTTGATTTTTCTGACCCTGTGCTATTCTTGCCAGGTAATGAGGTGGTTTTGGACTGTGGTTTCCAGCCTCACACAGGAAGAATTGGCGAGGTTGCTTCAGTTCACAACTGGCTCCTCTCAGTTGCCACCCGGAGGCTTTGCCGCCCTCTGTCCCTCATTCCAGATCATTGCAGCTCCAACCCATAGCACGTTACCTACTGCACACACATGGTAAGTGTTTGGCCACAAATGGCATCCTTTTGGAGTAATTCTTTCCACCCTTTGCCCTATATGACCATTTATTAGTAATATGATTTAATTGATTTTCTTCTTGCCTTCCAGTTTCAACCAGTTGTGCCTCCCTACATATGACTCATATGAAGATGTGCACAAAATGCTGCAGCTGGCCATCAGTGAGGGCTGTGAGGGCTTTGGCATGCTCTGATCCACTCTTCTGCTGTCCATCTGACCCCTGGGTTCTCCAGAGTGCCCTGGGTGCACAGTTTCCTTTCAGGCAGAGCATAGACATAACCTTCAGCCCTCAGGGCAGACATAACAGTCAGCCAGAAGATGTTGCATGCTCCCCTGTTTCTGGAGTATTTTGCTACCTATAGGCTTTGTCTCTAAATCCCATATTGTTTCCTTCTCCTCACCATAAGCCACTTCAGTATGGTACATAAATATTGGAAGTTTTTGGCATGTTATCCATCTAAGAGAAGAGGAATTCCATTTGGTCCTCAGGGAGCAGAAGATCTGTGTAGTTGGGACTTCCTGTCTTGTAGAAGGTGGTGCACGAAGGGCTCTGAGCTCCATTGGACATCTGGCTCGCTGGAAGCCTTAATGTCTGCCCATGCCTTGCTCCAGCCCCCTCTGCTAATGCTCCCCAATGGAACCCTCTTTTCTCTTCCCTCTGGGATCTGACACAGCCTCAAGACCTTCTCTGTGGAAAGGATGATGCCTTTTCTCATCAGGCACACAGAGAATCATTGTATCTGCTAGGGAACTGTCCAGTCGGACTGGTCACTGCTTTGTTTCCCTGCACAAAGCAGGCATACGTAGGTCATAGTGTTGTACTACCTCTAACGGGAACTGGCAGCACAAAGGTGCCCTTCTCCTGGTGTAACATGGCGCTGGGTACAGAACTGGAAGAGTTGCTGCTCTTGTAAGCATTTCCAAAGGAGCGCGTAGAGCCCCAGGAGGGTTCTTTTGATGGGATTTTTTTTTTGGTTGTTTTTTTTCCCCTTCTTGAATTCAGGCCAGGTGAGGAAAGCAGACCAAGTTTAGAATGTGTAAGATGATCGAGCTACAGCCTCCCGAGCTGAACATGATGGGCATATCTCGACTTTTAGCTGTAGTGGAATCAAGGGGCATTCTGGAGTGCATGACTGGCTTGGAGGCCACTGACACTGTGCATTGGGTTTCTTTTTCCACAGAAGTTCAGCTGGGTCTGTTCACTTTCCTCCACGTTGGACAGTCTGTTATGTTCTGTGAATCCATCTTTTGCATGGCACTAGTATCTTTTCCTAAGACCCTGCTAGAGAAAAATTTTCTAGCATAGGGATCCTATTTATTATCTATTTGAATTCTACTGGAGAAATCTTTCTAGCAAAATATTACTATCCCTGGTAGATATGAATTCCTTTTTTTTTTCTTCTTCTTCTTAATATTTTCCCCATTCTGGGAGCACTGAAGCAAGGAGAAAGGGCTCTAAGTTCCTGAATTATGGCTCACTACTGACCTGTGGTAAAGCCTTCCTATGTCCTCTCTCTCAGGTTCAGGGTACTGAGAATACACTTAATAGTAAAAGTTGAGCTGTATCAATGCCTTCCCCTTATCAACTAGGGATGGGAGGGGTATGGGCAAGGGGGAAGGGAAAAAAGAAATTATGAGTGCTAGTTTCTGAGAAGCTCTGTGCAGTGTCTTGATTGGTGGAAACTGGAAAATATCTCTTGAAAGATTTTCTTTTTTTATTACAAATTTGAATAATAATAATAATAATTGTAAGATTAGAAATTTCTCCCACTTGAAAAGTGCCCATTTTCAAGGATGCTTTGCTGTGACAGCCCAATCCCAGTGGAGCCTCTGCACCAAGAGTACTACAAGCCATCTTTGTTGCCAAAACCAGCAAGTACACCAGAATCCTAAGAAGAGACAGAACTTATGGCAGGGCCTCTGCCTCCTGGAAACCTCCAGGTGGGGACCAGGAGGGACAAACCCCCTCACCCCTACTCTTTGCCCTCTCCCTGAGCTGCTAGAGCTCCTCTGTGGCTTCAGTCTCTTTCAGCTGTCATTTGTTCATTCTCAGCCAGGGTGCTGTCCTCTCCCATCTGCTGGAGCCAGAATCCTGCAGCTGGGGCCTTAGCACTCCTAGATCCTCCATGCCCCATGTTTACTGCTCTCCTCAGGGACCCAGACAAGGTGTTGCTTCTTGCCTTAATCCTCTTCCAGTAGGATGTAGGAAGGCCGGTGCAATCACCACCCTGGAAAATAGGAACAACCCTTCATCCCTTAGGCCTAGGTGGAGGTTTTCAGCTTTGGGCATGTAGACTGCCTCTGTGGTTTTCCTGTGGTGGACCCTCTTCTGGATCCCCTAATTACCATTCCAGTGGCCACCCAAGGACCTTACTGCTGGGAATTAAGGTTATCTCCTTGGCTAGAAGTCTGCCCTGTAAAGCTTCTGTTTCAGTATTCATTTAGGGGGACTTGGGCCCCATAATAGCTCTCTAAGGTCAACCCCACACCTGTAGTGGATCCTCAGCGTCTTTAGTTAGTGAAACCCCTTTGGTACTTACTATCTATTGTTTGTTGGTTTTTTTTTCCAGCCTCCAGTTTACCCTGCTCCTTCATTCAGTCCAAAAAGGCTCTTGGCCCTCTCTGATCTTCCCATCCTGCCCTTGGCACTTACCAGTGGGGGAAGACGATGCAGAACATTGAGGGAAAGGCTATTAACTTTTTGACAGTTCTTGATATGTATTTTTTTGGTTGGCACTTTTATTTATTCCCTTGCGACTGAGGTGCTTTGGGGTTAATTGAGTTCACAACAAAGAAAAAAGCTGCATGTTTCAGGAACTTGAGGCAAGGGCCAGTCCCTGCTACAGATTAGTCAGGCTGGGTAGGGTTCGATCCATGTGGACAATTGCAGCTGATGGTGTAAATAATTTGTACAATAAATAAAAGTTTAAAAGAAAGAGTAAAGAATATGTGTGTTGTTTAAAATAGAAACTTAGGGTTTCCTTAAGCAGTATTAAAAATCTCTTAGAAGTTTTCAAAACAAATGTTAAAAATTATTTTTACATGTAACTGGGGAAAAATAAAATACTAAATAAGTGAAAAAAAAATTTTAGCTAAAAAAATCTCTTAGAGAAGCTCAAAGACTCAGAGAGGAAGGAAAGGTTCAAATCCAGGTCCTGCCTCCAAATTCACTGCATCACCTTGGGTGAGTTTTTATGGAGAAAGCATCCACATTACAGAAGAAATAAGATAGGAATTATTTTTCCTAAACTGATTAACACACATTCTTCATTTATACATTTGAGAGCTACTGTCCTTAGTATGAAGCAAAGGCCTCTGCCTTCGAACAAGACAACGTCTTGTTCATACTTCCTTTCTCACTAGGGGAGAGAACATTGTCGGGCCAATTTGTTAGAGGCCATCGATGTAGAAAGAGGGGAGGTTGGACTAAGTGGAGGAAGGCCAATGGTTGATTTCAGCTTTGGGCATGTAACTCATTGGTGTGTAGGTCTAAGGGAAGGCCTTCACAGGAGTGCTAATATTTAGTTGTAGGGATGGAAATACTTCTGGCTCTTGTATATCCCTTCACATTATGGCTGTTTATGTCAAGCAGTGAATGATGTGAACAGCAGATTGTAGCCAATAGTTACTGAGTATTTTTTTTCATCAACACAAGAGTTAGCACATTAATTTCTCCACATTTATAAAAAAACTAATAAATTGAAAGGGTAGAACTCAGGTGCTTGCTGTAGGAGAGGAAGGAAGAGAAGGAAATAAGCATTTCTATAGGGCCAGTCACTGTGCGAAGCACTTTGTATAAATATTACCCCATTTGATCCTCACAATTACTCTGCAAGTAGGTGCTATTATTTTTTTCCATTTCACAGTTGACACTGAAGCAAACACGTTAAGTGACTTACCAAGGATCATACGGCTAGTAAAGGTCAGCGGCCATATTTGAACTCGGGTCCTCCTGACTCTGGGTCTCTCAGCATTCTGTCCATTGCACCCCCAGATACTGGGGTAATCCACTGAAATTTCTTAACTTTTATTTTTTGGCCTTGTGCCTGACTCTGAAGAAACTCATTCCTTTCTTCTTCCTGAGTGCTTTGAGTTTGGCCCAAAAAAAGTAGTTTTTTTTAAAGCAGTGCCAGTTTGTTAACACAAAGATATGTTTTGTAAATAGAAGAAGCAGGGTCCTTTGACCTAAGTTGCAGATGACCTTAACAGAGAGGGAAAAGGAAGCACCCTATTTTTTTTCAGGTAAGTGATTGGTAATGATGGTATTTCACTGTTTCTCCTTTGGCTGTGTCCCTGTGTGACCTGAAAGGCTTTTTAAAAATCTTAAATGTTTTATTGAAAACTTAATCGTGAACTTCAGTTCAACCATCTAAGCTTGTTTATCAGCTATTTATAGTTTATTTCAAGGAATAAAATTGCTTTTTGTCTGTGCCTGTTACTACTTAGTAATCTTCTTCACTTCAATACATGATGCCATATTTTCTTTTTTAAAATTTTTTTCTTTATTATTATGGATTTGGCATCAGCAAACAGGGACATTTCTCTACATAAAGAAGAAAAAAAGAGGATCATATTGACACCTGTGTAGCTTATTTGTTTAAATTAAATTTAACATGGTAGTTTCTAATACTTTCTTGTCTGTCTGTCCCCTTCTGAACTTCCTTCTGCTCTCTTCTTATATTTAAATTTTTTTCATCAATAATCTTTTCTTAATTTTCTTTTGTTTTTTTTTTGTTTTGAGTTGTCTGTATCCCACTGCCCCATGAACCCCTCTGAGCCTTTTTAGACCCTGAAAAAAGGGGTTCTCACTTAACAAATGAGTGAAAGAGCAAAGCAAATCTGTATGTTGGCTGTGTCTGAAGTTTTATATCTCATTCTGAACCACTAGTCCAAAACCTTTCTACTAGGAGGAGAGAATTATGATTAATCATCAGTTTTCTGGAGTTGAGATTGGTCATCGCATTTATCATAGTTATCAAGTCTTTCATGGGGCAGCTAGGTGGCTCAGTGGATAGAGTACTGGGCTTGGAGTCAGGTGACCTGAGTTCCAGTCCAGCCTCAGACACTTACTAGTTATGTGACCTTGGGCAAGTGGTGACCTTGTTTGCCTCAGTTTCCTCATTTGTAAAATGAGCTGGAAAAGAAAATGGCAAACCTTTCCAGTATCTTTGCCAAGAAAATCCCGAATGGGGTCACGAAGAGTCAGATATGACTGAAGTGACTGAACAGCATAGGTCTTTCATGATTTTTCTTAACAGTATTATAATCATTGTGTAAATTGTTCTACTGGCTCTGCTTCACTCTATCAATTTATACAAGTCCTCCAAGGTTTCCCTGAATCAGTCCCTTTCATAATTTCTTATGGCATAATATTTCATTATACTACCTTGCCGTTTGTTCAGTCATTCCAAAATTGATTTGTTTCTTTGTTTCTAGCTTTTCATTATAACAAAAAGTCCCAATATCAATACTTTTGTGCATATGGGTCCTTTTCCTTCTTTCTTTGATCTCTTTGGGGTATATGTTTAGTTATGTTTTGTTTTTTGTTCTTTGTTTTGAGGGTTAGTAACATCATGGGGTGATGTCTTTTGTGTGCATTGGATTTAAGTGAGGCAGAGTTACTCAGAGTCATTTGCCTCACTTTCCATGAGTCATCAAAGTCCAGTGACAGGGCAAAAGTCAAGATGACTGGTGGTGGTCTGTAGTGGAGCACGTTAGTGTTTTTAATGACTGACCAAGCTCTACGCACTCTGCAGTGCCTGCTTCAGTCACCTTCACGGGTAATAGAACAAAGTGTTCTCATCTCTCCATTCTACCAGGGAAGTCTTCACATGCTTGGAGTAGAGGTTTCTAAGGAACAGAGGAGTAAGCACATTCTGGCTTTGGGGGATGGCTTGTACAAAAGTGTAGAGAGAGGAAACAGAACTACCAGTTTGAGGAACAGCAGACTAATTTGGCTAGAACATAGAATACATGTAGTATATGAAGAAAGTTTAGAAAGGTAGATTTGGAGCCAAGATGTGATGGGCTTTAAATGTGAAGCTAAGGAGTTTATTGTATTTTGCCCTACTGTGCTTAGTAATGACGTCCCTGAATCAAAGGGCATGCACAGCTAATGGCTTTGGGTATATATGGTATCAAATCACTTTAGAGTTGGATCAGTTCACGGTTCCACCAGCAATGTATTCGTGTATCTGCCCTTCGGCAGCTCCTCTAATAATTGTCACTGGCCTTTTTTGTCATCTTTGCCAATATGATAAGTGTGAGATAGCACCTCAGAATTGTTTTAATTTGCATTTCTTTTAGTGGTGATTTGGAGAACTTTTTTAGTGTAGAGGTTGAAAGCTTACTTTAGAGAACTGCCTAGTCATATCCTTTGACCACTTATCTCTTGTGGAATGGCTCTCGTTCTTATATATTTGAAACAGTTTACACTATATCCTGAATATTGGACCTTTATCAGAGAAATTTTTTTGCAAAGATTTTTCCAGTTAACTATTTCCCCTCTGATATTAATTCAATTGAATTTGTACAAAAACTTTTCAATTTTATATGCTCAAAATTGTCTATTTTACCTCTTGTCATGCTTTCTATCACTTGTTAGGTCAAGAGCTATCCCCTGTATATTATAAAATCTCCTTTCCTGCTCCTCTAATTAATTTATGTGTGATGCTATCTATCTTGGGTCATATATCTATTCAGAGCCTATTTTGGTATATTGTGTGAGATAGATGTTGGTCTTAACCTAATTTCTGCCAGATTGCTTTCTAGTTTTCCCAGCAGTTTTTGTTGAATAATAAATTCTTACCCCAGTAACTGAAATTGTTACATTTATTGAACACTATGCTACTATTTAATTCCTTCTGTGACTTTTGTACATAGTTTATTCCATTGATCCTTTCTTTTTTTAACCAAGAATAGTTTTGATAATTGCTGTTTTATGTTATGTAGTTTGAGATATGGTACTGCTAGGCTCCCTTCTCATTTAAAAAAAATATTTCCCTGGAGATTCTTGACCTTTTCTTCTTCCAGATGAATTATGTCATTATTGTTTTTAGCTCTGTAACATATTGCTTTGATAATTTGATTGGTATTACACTGAATCTGTAAATTAATTTGGGTAGTATTGTCATTTTTATTATGCTGACGCAACCTAACAATGTTATTTAGATCTCTCTTTGAAGGGTATTTTGTAGTTGTATTATGACTGCTTTGTATATTGGTAGCTGGACTGCCGATATTTTACAAATTTTGTAATTATTTTGGAAGGAATTCCTTTTTTTAAAAGTCTTTTCCTTTCTAGGTTTTGTTGATAGTATACAGAAAGACTGATGATTTTTGTAGGTTTCTTTTGTATCTAGCTACTTTGCTAAAGTTATTGTTTCACTTAATTTGGAGTTAAATCTTTAGGGCTGTGTAAGTAAAACATCCTATCGTATGCAAAAGGAAATAATTTTGTTTTTCGCTTTGCCTATGATTATTCCATTTCTTTTTTCTTGTAGTATTACTATAGCTAGCATTTCTCTAACTATAATCAAATAATAGTGCTAACAATGTTACTCTTTCCTTATTGGAAAGACCTCTGGTATTTCTCTATTATTGACAATAAGATAATTTTAACACTTGATATTAGATAGATACTATTTACCATATTAATGGAAAGTCCATTTATTCCTGTGCTTTTTAGTGTTTTGAACATAAACATTGTTGCATTTTGTAAAAAGCTTTTTCTGCACCCCTTGATGTAATCATAGTTATTAGTTTCTTTTGTTAGTAGTCTGTTATATTTATAGTTTTCGTAATATTGAATCAATCCTGCCTTCCTGATATAAATTTGACCTGATGATATTGTATATTCTTTTGAATATATTATTTTATCTTCCTCGCTAATAGTTGATTCAATATTTTTGTATCAACATTTACTACAGCTATTAATCTGTAATCTTGATTTATCTCTCCCTGGTTAGGTAATATGACCATATTTGTCTCAAAGAAGGGTTTTGGTGGGATACTTTCATTCCTTATTTTTGCATATAATTTATCTAATATTGGAATTTTGCTTTGAATATTGTCAAAATCTATTTGTAAATCTGATTCTGATGTTTTTTCCGCTTTGGAGAGTTCTTTATTGCTTTTCCAATTTATTTTTCTCATGTTATTAAAATTCTTTATTTCTTGTTCTGTATCTAGATGATATTTTACATCTTTTTGTAAATATTCATCCATTTCATTTAAATTATCAATTTTTGACATATAACTAGACTAAATAGTTTTAAATAATTTTTAAAATTTCCTCTTTTGTTATGAGTTCTCTTTTTGCATTTTTTGTATTGGCAGTTTGGTTTAAAAAATCAGATTAGCTAATAGTTTATTACTTTTTTCAAAAACACTTGGTTTTATTTATCAATTCAATTTAACTTTTTTGTTTCCAGTTTTATCTCCTTGATTTTTAGAATTTCTTTTTTTTGTATTTAGTTGAAGATTTTGACTGGTGGTCTTTGTAGCTTTTTAAAAAAAACTTTTGAGGCAGCTAGGTGGTGCAGTGGATAGAGCACTGGCCCTGGAGTCAAGAGAACCTGAGTTCAAATCCAGTCTCAGACACATAACACTCACTAGCTGTGTGACTCTGGGCAAGTCACTTGATCCCAATTGCCTCACCAGAAAAACCGCAAAAAACCAAAAGAACTTTTGTGCCTAACTCATTGATTTACTTGATTTACTTTTGTTCTTTTGTTGATGAAAGTATTAGAGAGAAACGTTTTTCCTTAAGAACTGCTTTGGCTGCATCCCAAAAGTTTTGGTACAGTATATCACTGTTATTCTCTTTTGATGAAATTATCTATGCTTTTTTGATTTATTCTTTAAGCCACCATTTCTTTATGATTAAATTATTTAGTCTCTAAGTGTGAATCTTTTTTTTTATCAAATACCTTTTGTTCATTATAGTTTTATTGCATTGAGATTAATAAAGAAAATGTTTAACATTTCTGCTTTTACTCATTCATGTGTGGGATTTTTATGCCCCAGCACATTGTCAATTTTTGTGAAAAATTGAATATATCCTAAATATCTTAAAACATATGTCCAAAATTGAACTCATCATCTTTTCCCCAAACTATTAGTATCAAAGACCCATCACTCTCTCAATCACCTAGGCTCACAACTTAGGTGTTATCCTCAACTCTTCACTGTTTTAACCCTTCCCTCCCCATATCTAATTTGTTGCCAAATCCTATAGATTCTACCCTCACAACACCTCTCATACATGTCCTTTTCTGTTCTCTAATACTGGTACCACTGTGGTGCAGACCCTCATGGTGTCGTGCCTGGATTGTTGTAGAAGTCTTCTGATTGGTCTCCTTGCCTCAAGTCTTTCCCCACTCCAGTCTTTCTTCCATTCAGATGCCAAAGTGATCTTCTAAAGCACAGGTCTGACTGTGTCACTCTCCTACCCAGTAAACGTCAGTGGTCCCCTGTAACCTCCAGAATCAAATATAAAATCTTTTGTTTTGGTTTTTAAATTCTTTCATAACTCTCTCCCCCACTCCCATCCAGTCTTCTTATACTTTACTCCCCTTCATGTATTCTGCAATCCAGTTACACTGGCCTTCTTGCTGTTCATGGAATGAGATATTTCATCTCCTGGCTCTGGGCATTTTTACTCGCTATCACCCATGCTTAAAATATTCTCCCTCCTTGTTTCTGCTTCCAGACTTCTTTGGCTTCCTTCAAGCCTCAGCTAAAACCCTACCTTCTGCAAGAGGCCTTTCTTGTTCTCTTTCGATATTAGTACATTCCCTCTAATATTATTTCCAGTTTACCCTATATATATCTTGTATGTATATAATTATTTACATGTTGTCTCCCCATCAGAATGTGAAGTGTAACAACCGTGTTTGCCTTTCTTTGTTTCTCCAGTGCTTAGCACAGTACCTTAGCACATAATAAATGTTTGTTGATTGACTGAAAGTATCATGTACAGTATATGTGTGTGTGTGTATATATGTCTCTGTGTGTGTGTGTGTATGTATATATATATATATATATATATATATATATATATATATTTTCCTTTTAGTTCATATTCATTAATCACCAGAAAGCTATTATATCTTACTTTTCCAAAATTCATTCAGTTCCTTAGCTTCTTATGTTTTATTTAAGGATGAAAGGGGCAAGTTGAATACCCTAACTTTTAGTTTTTATATCTCCTTATGTTTAGTTAGGTTTATTTTTCCTTTAAGTCCTTAAATGCCTTGCTGCTTGGTGTATATGTATATATATATAATTGGTGTTATTTCATTGTCTGTAGTTCCTTTAACCATAATGTAACTTCCTTGTTTATCCCTTTTAGATATGTCTATTTTTACTATTGCTTTGTCTGAGATTATGATTGCTAATCCTACTTTTACAAATTTTCCTGAAACATAATAAATTCTGCACCAACTCTTTGTTTTAAGTGTAAATAATATTTCAGGTGTGCTCCTTGCAAATAACATGTTGTTGGATAGTGCTTTTTAATCCATTTTACTACCCTCTTCCATTTTTTTTTTGGCTGAGTTCCTCCTATTTACACTCATTACTATGATTATTAATTATGTTTCCCTTTGTTATACCCTCTTTTACTTTTTAAAAAATATTTTCTCTACTAGTCCCTCTCTTCACAAAGAGAATGGAAAAAGAGAAGGAATCTGAAGTGGTCTGTGCCTACTGCTTTGCATCTCTTCTCACCAAGCCTAAACATTCATCTCTGGTTTTTATACTTTCTTTGTAATCCCTCCTTTACTATTCACATTCCAAATTTGAGGTCTGTTTTGTATATGTTTAGATCTTCTCTCCCTCTTTGGCTCCTCCCTCAGTGTTCCCTGTACCTTGTTGTGTCCTTGTCGAATTTAATCTGTCAAACTCTGTGGATGTATATGTATTCAGCCCTCTTTTGCATGGCTCATATAAGAGTAAGGATCATGAAATGCCTCTTCTTCTCATTCCTTCGTGTTTGTATATTCTTTTTCTCATGCAGTTTATCTCTGTGAGATAATAAGTTGCTTCCCCGTCTTCCTTATTTCTTTCTTTGTGTAGTCCTTTGTTTTTTCCTTTCCACCCTTAAAAACAACAAAACCACACCCAGATTCTGTGCCTGTGTATGTATTTTTTAACTCCCTCCATGACTCTTGAAAACTGGGATTCTGAAAGGACACATCTCTTCTCTGCCTATTTGAATGCATGCGCTTCAAGATTTCTTTTTTTTCATTATTATTATTAATTTATTTTGATTTATCAACAATCACTTCCATATGCTTTTGAGTTTAAATTTTTTTCTCCCCCTTCCTCCCTACCAAGACGGTGCACAATCTGATATAGGCTGTACATATACATTCCTATTAAACATATTTTCACATTAGTGATGTATGTAAGAATTAGAACCAATAGGAGGAGCCACCAGAAAGAGGAAACAAAACTGAACAGAAGAGAAAAAAAAATTGCAAGTACTATGCTTTGATCTGCATTCAAATTCCATAGTTCTTTCTTTGGATGGGGATAGTATTTTCCATCGCGAGGCCTTTGGAGATGTCTTAGATCCTTGTATTACTGGGATGGGTTAAGTTTATCAATATTAGTCATTGCACAACGTGGCTGTTATTGTGTACGATGTTCTCTTGGTTCTGCTCACTTCACTCAGCGTCAGACCATACAAGTCTTTCCAGGTTTTTCTGAAGTCAGCCTGTTCATCATTTCTTATAGCACAATTGATTATCTCTTACTGCACAGTAGTATTCCATTACATTCATATACCACAGCTTGCTCAGCCATTCCGCAATTGATGGGCATCCCCTCAATTTCCAATTCTTTGCCCCCACAAAAAGAGCTGCTATCAATATTTTTATATATGTGGGTCTTTTTCCCATTTGTATGATCTCTTTGGGATATAGCCCTAGAAGTGCTATTGCTGGGTCAAAGGGTATGCACATTTTTATAGCCCTTTGGGCATAGCTCCAAATTGTTCTCCAGAATGGTTGGATCATTTCACAACTCCACCAACAATGCATTAGTGTTCCAGTTTTCCCACATCTCCAACATTTATCATTTTTGTTTTGTCATTCAGGGTTTCTTTTGTCTGTCATGTTTGCATTTCAAAAATTTTGGTCCGGTCTTTTCATATTCTTGGGTATCATCTGATTTGTTTTATTTTTTTGGAGGGGAGGTGGCAATCAGAGTTAAGTGACTTCCAGAGTCACACAGCTAGTAAGTATCTGAGGCCAGAGTGAACTCAACCTCTCCTGCCTCCAGAGCCAGTGCTGCCTAGCTGCCCTGTTATCTGGTTTATGAAAGGTCCACTTTCTCCCTTCTTGGAGTGTACTCAATTTTGCAGGTATTCATGATATTGTATCACTAGATTTGTAGAAGTTCCTGTCAAGTCTTGTGATTCTGATTTTGGGTCCTTGGCACCTGAGCTTTTTCTTTCTGGCTAATTGTAGAATTTTTTCTTTGATTTGGAAACTGGATCTTGGCTGGCCTTCCTGGGTGATTTAGGTTTTTGGTTTTTGGGTTTTTTTTTCTTTTTCCCAGGAGGTGATTTATGGATTATTTTAATTTTCACTTTGCCCATTTGGGCATATTGTTCCAATAGATCTGGGTGGTGTTCTTTTGTTATTTCTTGAAATGATATTCAAGTTTTTTGTTTGGCCATTTTTTTCAGGGAGCCTGATTCTTAAATTATATTTCTGTGACCGATTTTCCAGTTGTTTTTGATAGTAGATACCTTACATTTTCTTAGTTTTTCAAGCTTTTGATTTTATTCTAGCTTTCTTGTTGTTTCATGGAGTCATTTGATTCTGATTGTTTCATTCTATTTTTTAGGGATATGCTACTTGAATAATTTATTTCTTTTCTAAGCCATCTTGCCTTCAATGGTCAGCGCACAAAGATTCTCCTGATTAATAGTACCTCTGCTTCCTTTTCATTCATGAGGCCCTAAACAATTGATCTCTTCTGGGCATTATATAGATGTTTTTGTTAAAATTACTATTTTCTTTAAAGCTATCTCTAGTCATGAAAAAATGCTCTAAATCACTATTGATTAAAGAAATGCAAATCAAAATGACTCTGAGGTACCACATCACACCTATCAGATTGGCTAAAGAGATAAAACAGGAAAATAATAAATGTTGGAAAAGATGTGGGGAAATTGGAACACTAATGCATTGTTGGTATAGTTGTGAATTGATCCAACCATTTTGGAGAGCAATTTGGAGCTATGCTAAAGGGTTATAAAACTGTGCATACCCTTTGACCCAGCAATACCACTTAAAAATGGGAAAAGGACCCCCCCCACACAAACATGTTATAGAACCTCTTTTTGTGGTGGCCAAGAATTAGAAATTGAGGAATGACTGAACAAATTGTGGTATATGAATGTAATGGAATGCTGTTGTTCAATAAGAAATGATGAGCAGGTTTTTCAGAAAAACCTGGAAAGACTTACATAAACTGATACTGAGTGAAGTGAGCAGAGCCAAGAGAACGTTGTATATAGTAACAGCAACATTGTGCACTGACTAACTTTGATAGAGTTAGCTCTTCTCAGCAATGCGAGGATCTAAGACAACTCCAGAAGACTCATGATGGAAAATGCTATCCATATCCAGAGAAAGAACTGTGGAGTCTGAAAGCAGATTGAAGCATAGTATTTGCTCTTTTTTTTTTTGCCTGTTTGTGTTTTGTTTTGTTTCTCATGGTTCCTCTCATTGGTTTTAATTCTACTATACATGATTAATGTGAAAAAATTTTTTAAATTACTATTTTCTTCTCTTATAGAAAGGGAAGAAGCTTGCAGTCATTTTCTAGTTCTGTAATGAGACAGCATGCTTTATAATACTTTCCCTATAAATGAAATTTCATATTGGGTTTTAAAAGTTTCTTAAAACTCGATCCCTTTCCAAAGAGTATGACTTCTACCTAATATTCAGATTAAAGTGGTAATTACATCATAGGCTGGATATTCTTTAACCCCCTTGTCTGCCTCTGTCCACCTAGGATATCTTAAACTTACCTGCTGGTACTCTGCCCAAAGGAATGTAAATTTTGATTGCTGAAACCTCACAAGGTTGGGGTTTACCAGCTAGATTTCTTTCTTAAGAACCATGCCTTAAACCCAAATCATTCTTTCTCTCATCCATTGACCAAAAATAGGTCTCAGTCCACGCTCCACTTGATCATTGTTTGGGTCTTGATGGCTCTGAGTGAGTGTAAATAGCAGCAACTCTGTTTTGGCCAGAAACCCTGAGGGTCTTCCCCTCCCAGATTGATTTTTTTTTTTTGACTAGGTAAAAAGGTCATTCTTTGCCTCATTTCTTACCTAGCCTTAATTACTCAATGTGTATTGCCTCAGTCAAATGGAGACCTGTTAAAAACCGTAGCTTAAAAAGGCCAAGGTCTCCCACTTCATTTGGGACCATCTCCAGTCATCCTGATCTATATCTCGCCACTGGATCCAGACGGCTCTGGAGGATAGAGTGAGGCTGGTGACTTTGCACAGCCCTCCCTCACTTCAATCCAGTTCACCTGCAAGTCATGACATCACCTTCCTGATGTCATGGTCCTCTTCAAGAATGAAAGATAGTCAACAGCTCTTTCATCCATTGTGCCCTCAAAATATTTGTAGGCAGTTCTAATGTTTTTTAAAATTGTGAATTGTGTAGGTAGGAGTCTTAGTATCTTTTCTCTTCAGTTATTTTCTCCCCTGTACTTTCTCCTTTACCATTGAGTCAGTGATAGATATGAAATTCTCTAGTAACAAACAAGGATTTCTTCTTTTTTTGAAATGATAAAGAATTAAATTTAATTCAACTTATGGTGGAAAGTAATTAATGCATTAATGACTAGTGAATCAACTGAAGTAATGTACAACATTTAATAGTTAGCAATCCGTTATTACCTGGCAAACCATGTTCTGCCGATTAAACCTTGAAATCTGCATGCTCCAAGTTTATTGGATATAAATTTGATATTGTTGGCAGAACTTGGCTATTTTATATCAGAAAGATTTGATAAAGTTTGTGGTTGGGAGTTACAATGTTATAAAAACTTCTGCATCAGGTTGAAGGGTGGATATTCTACCAGTTCGTGATCACTGAACTGATGGGTTGAAGATTCTTTGTTTCTATGCTTTGATTCGATTCTTTGACCTTAGGTAAATCTGTGATCATGCAGGATTTTAATTTTTGTAGGCAGTTGGCACTGACCCTGTTATGCTACCTGTAAAGTAGGAATGTTGTCTCAATTAGAAAATAAGCAACATGCTTAGAACTGTTTAGAAAGTCATGGGGTTTATTCATGACTCACACATGTCTTGAATAGAGTAGTTATTTAATAAATCTTGATTAAATTGAATAACATTTACCATTGTTGAGTACCTTGGTAATTTTAGTAGTGAGAAGTGATTATATAAGTCTTCAATAATAGCTTAATTATGCAGGGTGTCCCAAAAATCTTAATGCCATTTCAAGGCTATTTAAATTACTAAGCTATTAAAGCTTCAAACAGCTAAGACTTTTTGGACACTCTCTAGAGCACTTTGAGATTTGCAAAGCACTTTCCTTACAAATAAGTCTTCAAGGTTCTCCTCTTATCCCCTTTTTATAGATGAGGAAATTGAATCTGAGAGGATTAGGATGCACAACTACTAAGTGTTGGAATGAGGATTTAAACCCAGACCTCTCTTAACTGCAAGTTCAGTCCTCTTTCTTTTATCTCACAGTGACTACACAGTTGTCTTAGGTGTGTGGGAATTGCCCATATTCACCTTCCATTGCAATGAGCATTTTATGTATTAGATCACCTTGCCTTTCACCAGGATACATATTTCAAACCACTTTTATGAAAAAAACAAAACAAAAACAAAAAACTCAACAACCTTTCAAATCAAAGATCTCTCCCCTACTGGATTATTCCTCATTGACTAGACCAGGGACACATTTCAGACCTACTTTATGGAATCTACCATTTCTATTATTGTGCAGTCTTTCAATTTCTCCTTTTTTTAACCTACCTGATGATGGCAATAAGGTAAAATTTCTCTGGTCAAATGCCAAAAGGTTGGATGGACCATAGACCTTTCATTCCTTCAAAAGTCATTTCCCATTATCTCTTTCCTTGTCTCATATGAAGAAATGGCCCTCCTCCTTGTCGAGAAAAACTCCTTTACATGTACCTTTGCCCCTTCTACCTTGTCTTTTCCAACAGATTGCTCCTCTGTCATCTCCACTCTCTTACCGATCATCAGTCTCTCCTTATCTGCAGTCTGATTGATTCCTGCTGTCTACAGATTTGCCCATTTCTCCACTATCCTTAAAAAGCCTCACTTGATCCAAAATTCATGGATCTCCTTATATCTCTTTTTCACTCTCATGGCTAAATTCCTTGAGAAGGCTGTCTATAACAAATCCTTCCATTTCCTCTCCTCTCACTCAATTTTAAACCTTCTGCAGTCTAGCTTCCAGACCTCATTATTCCACCAAAACAGCTCTCCCCCAAATTACCAATGACCTGTTAATTGTCAAGTCCTTTTCTTAATCTTTATCCTTCTTGAACTTCTTGCAGTTTTGGATACTTGATTCCTCCTCTCCTGGATACTCTCCTCTCTAGGTTTTTGTGACACTGTTCTCTTCTGGTTTTCCAACCTTTCTGACCACTTCGTAGTCTCCTTTGCTGGATTTTTCTCCAGCTCATGTCCAAAAACTGTAAGTATACCCTAAGACTCTGTCCTGGGCCTTCTTTTTTCCCTTTCTATATTATGTGGCTTAATAATCTCATCATCTCCCATGGTTTCAGTTATCATCTTTGTCCAGATTATTCTCAGATCTATTTATTCTAGCCTTAACCTTTTTCCTGATCTCTAGTTTTGAATCTTCAGCTGCCTATTAGATATCTTGAACTGGATATCCCATAGACATCTCAAACTCAGTATGTCCAAAACTGAACTCATCATTTCTCCAGAAATCTTACCCTCTTCCAAACTTCCATATTAGTGACAAGGGCACTACCATCTTCCCAGTCATATATGCCCCCATCTCTCCAATGCTGCCACCACCCTGGTGCATGTCCTCATCACCTCAACTCTCGGACTGCTGCAATAGCCTTCTGGTTAGTCTCCTTTCATGGTTAATCTCTTCCTATTCCAGTCCATCCTTTTCTCAGCTGTCAAATTGATCTTCCTGACCTAAACCATAACTCTGACCATGTCATCTCTTCCCCAATTTAGTAAACACTACTGGTTCCCTTTTGCTTCCAAGATCAAATAAAATCTTCCTTGACTTTTAAAGCCCATCACAACCTGCCCCTTGTTACCTTTCCAGGCTTCTTATACTTTACTCCATTCCATGAATGCTATGAGCCGGTGGCCCTGGCCTTCTTGCCATTCCTCATACACGGTACTCCTCACTCCCAATATTTTCCAGCTCTGTTTCCCAACTCTGTTTCATTGGCTGTCCCTCATGCTTGGGATACTCTCTCTCTTCATCACCTTCCTCCATATCTCAGCTAAAATTCTACCCTCTGTAAGGCAGGAAATCTTTCCTTTCCCATCCTCAGTTTCTCCTTTCTCTTCCTTCTTTCCTCCATACTCCCTCAGTACCTTCATTTTGAGATTATGTCCCTTTTACTTTATATATCTTGTATAGTACACACATATATATGTATCTCATATATACATATCTCCTATACTTTATATATCTCATATAGTACACCATGTGTGTATGTACATGCACACATACATATATACATATATGTGTATGTATATATATCCACACACACACTGTGTGTATCTTGTAAGTACTGGCATGTTGTCTTCTCAATTAAAATGAGGGCAAGGACCATGTATTTGCATTTCTTTGTAACTCCCACTATTTAGCACAACATCTTAATAAATGCTTATTGACTTATTGTCTCCTTAGATCCCTCACTTTTGGAAAGTGGATACCGACACTTTCTTTTTCTTTATATCAGTTTCCCAATATTGGGGAGGGCAAATATGGCCCTATTGATACACCACAGAAGAATGTTGTAAGAAGTTACTATCAGCAATGGCTAGAAAATCTATGCGAGCATTCAGTAATGAGTTTAGTGGGGAGACTTCCAAGTTTAAATAAAATGAATTTTACATAAGGAAAACAAGACGTCCTTGGGGATGCAGATGGAAAAACCCCACTCCAAACTTTAATGTTCCCACTTTAGTGGAAAATCTGTAGGTCATATGCAAGTGAAGCCATTAGAATGAGAGAGACAACAGGCAGATGTTTATCTCTAGCTAGCGTGCCTGGAGAAAAAGCTCATTTAAATAATTCC
Organism: Phascolarctos cinereus; assembly: GCF_003287225.1. Lineage (NCBI taxonomy): Eukaryota > Metazoa > Chordata > Mammalia > Diprotodontia > Phascolarctidae > Phascolarctos > Phascolarctos cinereus. The sequence goes on from NW_027555736.1 coordinate 227,693,315, forward strand.
TTTAAGAGTTTTGTCTCTAAATAACTTTCCTTATGTGAAAAACAATAGGAATGGCCTGAGCCAAACTCCTGGTGCCTGTCCCTTACAAAGCAATCATTCTTTTGTTTAGCAGGCTCTCTCGATAAAGGAGAAAACCCTACTCTTCCATTTTCTCTTATTCTTGTCTCCAGACACTACACAGCACCTGAGCTCTTATCTCTCTTGCTTGAATCCCATAGTCTACTTTCCTCAGATCACCTTCACTATCTTCCCATGACCTTTCAGAGGAAGGAATATTATTTAACCTTTATGTCCCCTTTCCAGCCAAGTGATGACAAAATACTATTATTTTTGTAGGGCAAAGTATGTTTTGTGTTTGTTAGCGTCTTGTAATGGGCATCATCCTATGAACTCTTGGTTCACTGGATCATGCATTTAGAGCTAGAAAGGACTTTGGAGGTCATTTTTTCCCCATCCCCCTCATTTTGTAGGTGAGGAAATGGGCCCATTGAGGTGAAGTAACTTGCCCAAAGCCACATAGTAGCAGAGCCAGGATTTAAACCCAGGTTTTCTGTCTCCAAACACAGCATATTTCCCACTATACCATGCTGCCTATGTTTATGAGTTACCCAGTATATAGATATAAAAAGGTAGCATGACAAAGTGAATAGATAGGCATCCTGTAAACCAAGGAGGCCTGGATGCAAGACTGTCTTCTGACACATAGTGGCTCTGTCACTGAACAATACATTTAGAGTTAAAGTGGTCTAGGCAACTCTTTAAGACTGTAAGTTGCATAGAAGAGGCCAACTTGTGTTGGCACAGAGAGTTTCTTCATTTGGGGATATCTAAATCAGTGAAATCACAACCTTGTAGATGTAGAACCAGACCTTGGAGCGCTGATTTCCTGATTTTCCTTTTTGAAAAATAGATTTTTATTTTGCTAAATATTTCCCAATTACATGTAAAATTGTTTTTAGCATTCATGTTTGAGAATTTTGAGTTCCAAATTCTCTTCTTCCTACCACTCTCCCCTCTTTGAGAAGGCAAGCCATTTAAAATCAATTATACATGTTAAGTCATGCAAAACATATTTCCATATTAGCCATGTTGCAAAAAAAAAACCCTAAGAAAAATAACGTTACAAAAAGAGTATGTTTCAATCTGCATTCAGAGTTCATTATAGCTCTCTCTCTGAAGGTGGAGAGCATTTTTCATCCTTTGGAATTGTCTTGGATCATTGTCTTGATCACAGGTGATTATCCTAGCAACATGACTGTTGCTGTGCACAATGTTCTTCTGGTTCTGCTCACTTCGCTTTGCATCAGTTCGTATAACTGGCTTACTGACCTTAACCTCAGTTGTTCCCACGTGGGTACAGCCAAAGATACTGGGGTATAGAACAAGACGAGGCTCAGAGCTATGGAATAGTTGCCTGTACCAACCATTCCCAGAGCTGTAAGCTACATCCATCATCGTTGCACTGCATTCGTCTTCAATTGTCTTCCCTACCACCTTCACAGTTGAAGCTACCACTGACTCTACACCCTTCTCCAGAGTATATATTCTCCTATCAAGTTTGTGGTCATTTCTTTGTGTGTCTTCCAGTTTTCCTTGGATATTTCCTCCCCTTTTCTTCTTTGTGGGGCACCTCAAACCCATCAGTTCCCTTTCCTTAATCCTGTTTAGCTATTGGGAAAACACTTCTGTTTATGAATTTTGGGTACTTCAAAGAGGTACAGAGTAGCAGCTGTGAGTGTAATCTGTCAAGTGCCTTTTTTACATGTATGAGTGGAGAGAAATTATTCTCCCTTTTTACTTTGCAGAGGAGCAAGAAAACCTGTAAAAATGGATACTAAACCAAGAGCCCCTGTCCGTTACTCCCCCCCACCCCCACCCCCACTGTGTAAACTAATCAGACTCTGGAACACTACTGGGAAATTTGATCATTTGGTACTAAAGCCCGCTATCCTCTTAAACCTGCTGTCCCAGACAAAGCAGACCCGAGGTGTTGACTTTGGCAGCAAAAGGCTGGACAGCAGCCTGCCGGTACAGTGAATGTAATTAAGGTCTGAGTGTTGAGGTAGGGTACTGCTGACTTCTCTGTGACTATCACAACAATCAAATGAGCTTATCCTTTGGTTGGAATAACCAAGGGGGCTAGATGATAGATAAGGTCATGCCAAATCTAATGGACCCTACAGCTAGTGCAGAGTCAGCTTTGTGAAGTAATCAGCAAAGAGCTGCATGATGCAGTGAGACCAGTTGTTTGTGACCAGACTAGATGGGAAACACTCAACTTCACTCCATTTTCTCTTGACATTAATCAAAAACAGGCAGTGAGGAGTCTCTGGTCATCTTTTTGGAAAAGTCTGCAGCTGATTTATATTTCTAAGTTTGGACCCAAACTTGAGTCAGATCCTCAAGTCTCTGAGTCTGATTTCAGCTACATGTGACCTGGGCCAGGATGTGACCATTAGGAGAACTAGTCCTTAGTTTCTTCCTCAAAGCATTCGGTTCACCCCAGGAACTTCAATACTGAAAGGGATTCCTTTATTTTAAGTCTGTCCCACAAAAGGGACCTGAGTTATCCAGAGAATCCTCCAATGTTAGGCCTCGGAAGGAACCTTGGAAATTGTAAAATCCAATTTTTTAAGAGATGAAATGGAGTGATGTCCTAAAGGGCTAAGTGACTTACCCAAGGTCATACAATTAAGGACTGGGATTTGGATATCCCAGTCAGGGGAGTATTAAGGTGATATCCTGGAAGTCTTAAGTGTAAAGCTCTGGGGATCTCTGGAGTTGGAACCATAGGAGGTCAAGGAATTATGAAAAGGCTTTTTTGATTTGGGACAGAGTTCATTCTTCAGTAATCTGGTGAGCTAGGTCTCTAAGGTTGATGCATTATGGGAAAGGGACAAAAAATTACAGCTTGTACAAGGATACTAGGGAACCACGCCAGAGCCCAGTCAAATCTGGCATTTGAAAGAGATGGCTATTTAACTATTAGCAAGCACTGTATTTCTTTTCCTTCCTTAAGATTATTGTCACAGCTTTTCAGAGTTCTAGCCGAGTCCATATCCTTCCTTATGTCTCAACTCCAACCTCTCATCATCTTAAGAATCTGCTTTCAGGACTCTTGCATTCTTGTTTATACCAAATGATGGGGGATACCAAGTGAGAGACTCAGCTGCCCCTGGGTAGATATGAAAGGCCATATAAGTCTCTGTATCATGGAAATTGACAGTCAATCAGTAAACATTTATTAAGTGCACAAAGCAACCTGCCAGGCAGAGTGCTAAGAGCTGGGGATACATGCAAAGAGAGATAAAAGACACTTTCCACTCTCAGGAAGCTCACAGCCTAATGGGGAGACAATATGAAAACAACTTTGTAAACAAACTATATACAGGATAAATTGGAAATATCAAAAGAGGAAAGGCTTCAATTTAAGAGATTAATGCTCAGAGTGAATGGCAAAAAGGAGCTGATGAGGTGTTTAACATGAGTCCTCAAATCGGCAGCTAAGTACAAACTGAAACAGATGGAGCTGGCCAGAAGCAATCAAAATAGTTTGGAACTGCCAGTAGGTTGAAGGATATCAAGCCTAAATTTAGAGGAGGAACTGATAATAATTAAATTAGTGGCAAAGTATTTAAATTGCCATTTACTTTTTTAAATTTCTTTTAACACTTACTTTATGTGGTATATTTCTGATTTATAAAAAGAAAGTGAAACTAATTTGTTTATGTCTTCAATTCTTTGAAGGGCTTTTAAGAAGAATCAAGCTAGTTCTGCTTGGCCCAAGAGGGCAGAACTAGAATTAATGAACAGGTGGACATTGCAGGAGGACATATTTTAGCTCAAAACTTCCTAACGATTAGAGAAGTTTATTTGCTTTTGGGTTTTTTTTGTTTTTGTTTTTGTTTTTTTTTAGGCAATTGGGGTTAAGTGACTTGCCCAGAGTCACACAGCTAGTAAGTGTCAAGTGTTTGGTCTGAGGCCGGATTTGAACTCAGGTCCTCCTGACTTCAGGGCTGGTGCTGTATTCACTGTGCCACCTAGCTGCCCCACAATTAACGGTTTAAAAAAAATAAAAGGGAAATGGACTGCCTCAGGAAGTAGTAGGTATTCATTCATTAAAAGTTTTCAGGTGGAGGCCGGATGATCACTTGTCAGGGATTTGTAAATGGGGGTTCATGTTTAGATATAGGTTGGTGTAGAGCAGGACTTCCCAAACTTATTTGGCCTACTGTCCCCGTTTAACAAAAATTACTCAGTGACCCCTGGAAATCTACTTTAACACTTTGACATTTTTTTTATTTGCATCATCTAAAAAGATATATCTTTTTTAAAATGACACATCTTAAATTTAATAATTTGTTGTAAATTTGTGGGTTTTTTCTTGCATTGAAATTCTGATGAGGTAATATTGCATCATGTAACCATACAGTATTGTATTGTAAAGAAGTTGTTACATGAACATATTCCTGCCAGTGCATGTTGGACTTCGCGACAATACGTGACATGCTCACCTGTCAACACTTGCATGTTAAGATGTGTTGGTGGACGTGACCACTGATTGGTTATAACTTGTATTTATTTGGAAAATAATGTAATCACTATGACTTTAACTATGTTATACAACAGATGAAACATGTACAAATGGTTTTTCAAAATTCTCTTCTTATGCTTCCACTACCCCCTTATTTTTATTCAGTGACCCCAATTGCCCCCAAGGCTACTATGGGGGTGGTAGGACCCACTTTGGGAACTCTAGATAAGCAAGGATTCTATGTACGCCATCTCAAAATGATGAATTGAAGAAATTTCTAAATTTCAGTTAGAGGTTAGTAAAAATGAAGATGTCATTTTTTTTCTCCAGTCAAGTTCACAGACTCCTTGAAATCTATTCACTGATCCCTTAGGGGTCACAGAACCTACAGAGAGTAGCCAGAATGACATAGGAAGAAGAATATCAGTGAAGAGGACCAGTCATTCACAAGACACTCTATCCATTAAGAGAGGGACACCAATAGAATCCTTGATCTCGATTTCTATGCAAGTATGGACAATGAAGAACTAGAAAACTAATTACCTCCCCAAGAGAAGTGAGGGTCAGTTATTGATAGGAAGCTCTCAAGAACCTGAATGTGACAATAGAAACAATTGATTCACAGCTTGAAGGAAGAACTAACCAAAGGTGACTAATGTGCATGTGCATCAAAGGCCCATTGTTTGGGTTAAGTGGGTTGATGATTATGGAGACAAGGCAGAACTACTTATTTTGCTCCTGTTTTTTTTTTTCTACTAAGGAGAATGATCTTTGTACTGGAAAGGATAGGAAATAGTGGGAGTTAATTATCTATCACACAATAGTTCAAGTCAGTAAACCAGGAAGAATTACCAGGGTGCTGAAAGACCTGGTGGATCTGATTGCTGACCTCTTATCACTGATCTTTGAAGAGTTATGACAAATGGGAGTGGCCTCACAGATCGGGAGACCATCAAGAATCCTGATTTTTTTAAGGAAGAGGGTAGATTTTTTTAAACTATAAAAGCTTGACCTCAATTTTTTTATCACAATCCCATGTTGTAAAATTGAAAAGATAGGTTATAAGCATTTAGAAAGAGAAGAAATGACTGCTGGGACTAGTGTGGTTTCATTGGGAATAGATCATGCCCAATGAATCTCTTCTTCTTTTTTTGACAGTTATACAAGACTGGAGGATCAGAATTCCATATACACATACTTGGATTTCAGCAAGGCATTTTACAATATTTCCCAAGGTATCTGAGATGTGGGCTGGATAATAGATGATAGTACAATTAGGTGGATTTTGAACTGGCTCAACATGCGGACTACAAGAGTGAATATGAATGGATGGATGTCAACCTGGACTAATGGAATCCAGGCCACTGATGGAGTGCTCCAGTGATCTGTCCTTGATCCTGTGATATTCGGTATTTTTTTCATGATTTGGATGAAGGGGTAGATGGCATGCTTATCACATTTGTAGCTGACCTGAAGCTAGATTGATTATCTAATACACTGGATGAAAAATTCAGGATTCAGAAGGATCTTGAGCTTTTTAGTTCTGGCTCTATCAGGAGCAGCAGTAGTCACTGCCAAGAATTTTATCTCCAAGAAGAACCAAATTGCCTTCTACAAACTTCTTTTTAAGAAGAAAGTAATGTTAACCAAAAAAGATGTCCATATGCCAAAGCTCTCTGAGCAGTTAGACAAGAATGTGCCCAGCCTCCATGTCAGGAAGGACAGACAGTCTCTGAAGTATTGTTATATGAAAGAGCAATTTGCATGGAAACATTTCTATTGGTGCCTCTGGGATCGCCTTCACCTACCCCTGCCATGATTCCCAGTTGTCCTAAGGCAGAATTCCAGGTTAGAAGTGTATTTGGTCATGGATCTGGTCAAACTCCAATAAAAACTGCAGTTTTTTAATATTAAATAAAAACTTTTTTTAAGGTGGAGAACCTTGATGAGCTAGAGTAATGGGATATATGATCCAGTAAAGATTCATCCAGTAAGATGAAATTTAATGTAAAGTCCTAAATGGATTCAGAAAACTAATTGTGCAAGAATGAGGAGGGGGTACAGAAGCATAGCTAGACAGCAGTTTGTATGAAAAATCTATAGAAGTGGGGTTTAATGTGTTGCAGCTCAAGAGGAATCAACATTATGACAGTGGCAAAATCAATGGAAAACCTCAACTCAATCTTAGGCTGCATTCAGAAGGGTACAATGTCCAGAATGAAGAGAATTCTTTGCCCAGGATTCACCACATTTGAAATAATGAGTCAGTTTTAGGTATGATACTTTAGTGAAAGCATTGATGAGCCAGCAGAGGAGGATCAGTTGAAGGAACTAACATTGGTTAGCCTTGAGGAGAGCTTTTTGGTGGAGACATAGCAGTCTTTAAGCATGTGAGGGGATGTCAGATGGAAGAGAGATTAGATGTAATTAAGAGCGGTCAAAATTTCAGAGGTGGATTTCAGCCTGGTGTAAGGAAAAATCCTAACAACAAGAGAAGTCTGAAAATGCAGTGGGCTGCCGTAGGAGGTGATGGTTTCCCCAATATTGGAAGTCTTTAGGTAGAGTTTAGGTTGACTACTTGTCAGAGATGGAGGAAGAGTTGGTGTGTAACTTTTTGTTTGATGATGACTGTGTACTCAGTGCAGCCTCTGAGGCTGAGAGGCAACAAAGGTGGACCATTTCTCTGCTGCTTGTGCTAATTTTGGCCTAACAACACCAAGAAAACTCATGTGCCACCTAGCACCGCACCATCTGTCCACAGAACCATTGGTTACAGCAAATGGAGAAACACTGAATGCTGTGGATAAGTTCACTTACCATGGCAGTATGATTTCCAAGGATGTACACATTGATAATGAGATTGACACATGCATTACCAGAGCTAGCTCAGTGTTTGGGAGGCTCTGAAAGAAATTGTGGGAGAGAAGAGGTATTAGAGTGCCTACCAAACTGAAGCTGTTGTGCTGATTTCATTGTTGTATGCCTGTGAAACCTGGACAGTATACCAGCACCTTGCCAAGAAACTGAATCACTTCCATTTGAATTGTCTTAGGAAGATTCTGAGGATCACTTGGCAAGATAAGGTACCAGACACTGAGGTCTGAACTGCCAAGTATTCAAACTGTGTTACAAAGAGCACAACTCCAATGGGTTGACCACATTTTTCAATTGCCAAAAGTATGTTTGCCTAAAAGACTATTTTATGGAGACCTCACCTAAGGCAAGTACTTACAGGGAGGTTGGAAGAAGTGATACAAAGACACTCTCAAGATCTCTCTGAAGAATTTTGTAATCACTTTTGTGTCATGGGAGACACTGGCAAAGGACCTCCCAGCATGGCATGCCCACATCAAAGAAAGTGCTATGCTGTATGAGAAAAGCAGAATCGCAGAAGCTCAAAGGAAACATGAGATGCACAAATTTAGAGACATCTTCACTCCAAATGTTCATGTGGACTATTTGTGCCTGACCTGTGGAAAAGCCTTCCAAGTTTTTATTGGTCTGGTTAGCCACAATTGGACACGCTACCTTGACTCCAACATAGTGATGTCATTTTGGTCCTTTTTGAGAATGAAGGATTCCTGTTCAGGTATGGGTTGAATGAAATGCCTTCAAGGTCTCTTCTAATACTGAGATTCTGTGGTTCTGTGACTACTGGTCTCGTAGCTATTGCCTGGAATGTGAAGACAGAGTACCTGAGAGGAAATATTGAAAACCTCTGTAGTTTTCATTTTATGCCCATAGTAGTCCTTTAGCCCACCATCCCTGAACTTTGTGCCTCCATCTTCAGCACTCTAAAACTATGGCACCCCCTCTCCTGGAGCCCATCTTCTCTCATTGTTCCCTTTCCTTTGGCCTTCTGTGGTTGAGAACTAGAATAGGTCTTGGGAGCATAAGCCAGTCTCTTTAGAAGACAAGGCATTGCCCCTTTTATTTAAAAAAAAAACCCTTTTATTTTTATATCACTTTTGTTAACCAATATACCCTTCCTCCTCTTCCTCAAGCTATCCTGTGTAACAGGAAAGAAAAAAGAAAGTAGTTCGTAAAACTGATCAACACATCAAATGAGTCTCATAGTATACACAGTATTTCAGACCCCTAGTCCCCACCTCTTTAAGGTAGTGAGAACGGTACATTTTCTCAATTTTACTTTGAGGACAAGTTTGGCCATTATAATTACTTACTATTCAGTTTTATTTCTTTAGTTCTATCTTTAGTTCTTTAGTTTTGTAGTCATGCATGTTGTTTTCCTGGTTCTGCTGCTTTCATTCAGCATCAATTCATGTAGGTCTCCCCATGCTCTTCTGAAGTCTTCATGTGCATTAAATTGTTTTATTATGAATATCAAGAAACATAATGTTTGAATATACATGGAAAAGAAAAACAAAAAAGGGGATTATATTTGAAACTGAACTTAGCTGTGTACAATTTTTCTTCTTTCCAATACATATAATTTGGCTTTTTTGTGAAATTCAAATTTTATTTGGTAAGCCCAATACTTTGCTTGCATGTCTTTGTCCCTTTCTAACCTTCTTCTGTTAATTTTTAAATTAAGCTCTTTTCTTTGTTTCCTTCTTTGGTTTTTAGTATCCTTATCACCATTCTTGCAATCCTCTTCATTGTGCTCTATAAAAAGGCACTCAAAAAGAAAGTCAGTATGAATTTATTAAACACCTATTGTGTGCCAGGCACTGTGCTAAGTACTATGGATACAAAGAAAGGCAAAAGACAAGTCTCTGCCCTCAAGGAGCTCTCAATCTAATAGGGGAGCCAGCATGTGAACAACCATGTACAAACAAGTTAGATACAGATTAAATAGGAAATAACCAGTAGAGGAAAGGCTCCAGAATTAAGGGAGATTTATTTTAGCTGGTGGAAATGAGGAGGGAGAGCATTCCAGGCACAGGGGGACAACCAGATAATTTTCCTGGAGCTGAGAGATGGAGTGTCTCCTTGGAAGAACAGCCAGGAAGCTAGTGTGACTGGATGAAAGAGTACATGGTAGGAGATAGAGTTGGGAGGAGGGTGGTGTGAGGTGTAAGAAAACTGGAAAGATAGTGGGTGGGGGCTAGGTTATAAAGGGCTTTGAACAACAAACAGAGGATACATAGTCATGCAAAAGAAATCCACCCATGGACTGTATTGAACATGTATATCTCATTATTCAGTCATCAATTCTAGAATGAGGAAGGAGTCATGATTTACCATTGATCTTAGGGCTGGTTGGTTATTGCATTGATTATAGGTCTTAAGTCTTTCAAATTGTTTTTCTTTATAATGTTATAATCATTCTATAAATTCTTCTAGTGATCCCCATCACTTCATTCTGCACTGATTCATACAAATTTTCCAAGATGTCTCTGAATCAGTCCCTTATGCCATTTCTTCTGGTACGATAATGTTCCATCCCTTTAACACCATTATTTGTTCATCCATTTCAAAATTGATAGGCACCCACTTCATTCCCAGATTTTTGCTCTAACAAAAAGTTCTGATATAAATATTTTTGTACATATGGGTCCTTTTTCTTCTTTTAAAAAAATCTCTTTGGAATATATGCCTAATAATAATATCCCTGGGGTAACGGGTATGCACAGTTTAGTGACTTTTTGGGTGTAGAACCAAGATTGCTTTCCAGAATAGTCAGACCATTTCACAGCTCCACCAAAAATGTAATAGTGTATTTGTCCTTTTACAGCCCCTCCAACAACTATCTCTGTGCTTTTTGTCATTTTTGCCAATCTAATAGATGGGAAGTGGAACCTTAGAGTTGTTTTAATTTTAATTTCTCTTAGTAGTAGTAATGTAAAGATTTTTTTCAAATTAATATGATTGTTGATAACTTATCTTCTTTTAAAAACTGCCTGTCCATATCCTTTGACTATTTGTCTTGTAGAATGGTTCTTGTTCTTATATATTTGAAACAATTCTCTATATATCTTGGATAGTAGGGCTTCACTAAAGAAATTTATTGCAAAGATTTTTCCCATTAGCTATTTCCTTCTAATTCTATTGATTTTTTTAAATGCAGAATCTTATTTTTATCAAAACTGTCCATCTTATTTCCTGTGATTTTTTTTTCTCCTTTGCTTAATCAAAATACAATTCCCTTATCCACAATTGTGAAAGGCATTTCCTTCTCTATTCCTCTCATTTGTTTATGATATGACCTTTCAGATCTTGGTCCTGTGTCTGTTTCTAGCTTATTTTGGAATATGATCTTAGATGATGACCTGAACCTAATTATGGCCAGGCTACTTTCCAGTTCTCTCAACCTTTTTGGTCAAGTTTTACCACAGTAGCTGTAGTCCTTGGGCTTATCAAGCATTACTATGTTCAGTTGCTTCTGGGTCTTGTGAATGGAATCTGTTCTAGTGATAAACTTGTAGCAAGCAAATTTTGAGATCTAGGCTTGCCTTCCTTCTAATTTTTTTCATTATTCCTTTTGAGATTTTTGATCTTTTGTTCCTCAATGAATTTTGCTATTATTTTTCTAGTTCTAAAAAGTTACCCTTTGGGGCAACTGAGTGGTGTAGTGCATATAGCACCAAGTGTGAAGTCAGGAAGACGCATCTTCCAGAGTTCAAATCCAGCCTTAGACACTTACTGGCTGTGTGACCCTGGACAAGTCACTTAACCCTTGTTTGCCTCAGTTCCTGTAAAATGAGCTGGAGAAGGAAATGGCTAACTGCTCTAGTACTTTTGCCAAGGCAGTCTCAAATGGGGTCACAAAGTCAGACATGCCTGAAATGGCTGAAAAATAAAAATAAAATAAAAAAGTTACCCCTTAGCACTTTGGTATGGTAATGAATCTGTAAATTAATTTAGGTTTTTAGGTAATTTTTAAATTATCATGTTTATTATATTTTCATGGTTTAACCATGAGCAAGTTTAATATTTTGAATTATTTAGTTCTATCTTTTTACCTGTGAAGATTGTTTTGTTGCAGTATTCATATAATTTCTGACCCTGTCTTGGTAGCTCAACTCCCAATTATTTTATATATTTCTTAATTATTTTGAAAGGAAAATGACAATTGTTTTTTTAAAAAATTTTTATTAATTTATTTTGATTTATCAACAATCACTTCCATATGCTTTTGAGTTGAAAATTTTTCTCCCCCTTCCTCCCTACCACCCTCCCCAAGACAGTGCACAATCTGATATAGGCTTTACATTTACATACCCATTAAACATATTTTCATGTTAGTGAAGTTGTAAGTAAAAATTAAAACCAATAGGAAGAACCATCAGAAAGATGAAACAAAACTCAACAGAAGGTAAAAATAAGTGATAGCAATTCAACTTCCATAGTTCTTTCTTTAGATGTGGACAGCATTTTCCATCCCGAGGCCTCTGGAGATGTCTTAGATCCTCATAATGCTGAGAAGGGTTCAGTTTAACAATATTAGTCATTGCATAACATGGCTGTTATTGTGTACAAAGTCCTCGTAGTTCTGCTCACTTCACTCAGCTTCAGACCATATAAGTCTTTCCATGTTTTTCTGAAGTCAGCCTGTTCATCGTTTCTTATAGCGCAATAGTATTCCATTACATTCATGTACCACAACTTGCTCAGCCATACCCCAATTGATGGGCATCCTCTCAATTTCCAATTCTTTGCCACCACAAAAAGAGCTGCTATGAATATTTTTGTACATGTGGGTCCTTTTTCCATTTGTTTGACCTCTTTGGGATATAGCCCTAGAAGCACTATTGCTGGAAAGGGCATAGTTCCAAATTGTTCTCCAAAATGGTTGGATCATTTCACAACTCCTCCAACAATGTATTAGTGTTCCAATTTTCCCACATCTTCTCCAACATTTATCATTTTCCTGTTTTGTCATGTTGGCCAATCTGATAGGTGTGATGTGGTACCTCAGAGTTGTTTTGATTTGCATTTCTCTAATCAGTAGTGATTTAGAGCATGAAAAATGACAATTGTGGCAGCTGTAGGAAGGCACACCAGGTGTACTGTTATGGATCTGTGAATTGGTCCAATCATTCTGGAAAGCCATCTGGAACTATCTCCAAAAGGACACTAACTGATGAATACGTAGCCTATAATTTTATCTCTAAAGAGAAGAAAAAGGAAAAATAATCATATATTCAAAAATATTTATAGCAACTTTTTGTTATTGTTGATGTAGCAAAGAACTAGAATCAAAAAGAGTACACATCAGATGGGGAATAGCTGAGCCAAATTATGGTATATAAATATAATGGAATATTATTGAATTGTAAGACAAAATAGAAGGAATGGATTCAGGGAGACCTAGGAAATCTTGTATGAGCTGATACAATTTGAAGTGAGTAGAACCAGGAGAACAATTTAAGAAATAATAACACTGTAAAGAAAAACAACTTGCAAAGATTTAAGAATTCCAATCAATGCAAAGACCAACCATGATTCCAGAAAACTACTGATAAAGCATACCATCCATCTCCCGGTCAAGGAATATGTACCGATGTGCAGGATGAGATATATGTTTTTGGACAAGACAAATGTATAGATGTGTTTTGCTTGACTATGCCTATTATATAATAATTATGTTTTTCTTTTTTAATGGGATGGGTTTATGGAAGGAGAGTAGACCTAGTGATAATCTTTAAAAAAAATAGGAAGGAAACAAAAGATGGTCACTGAAACAATTTTTTTTAAATGCACAGAGCAGGGAAATTCAGAGGCAAACACAGGATATCTGAAAGTAGCATGTTGAATTATGTACTTTAAAAAAGCAAGCTATAAATAATAGAGATTTCACATATAATCCTCTTCTGTTTTGCTTTATAAATATATATGTTTTCTTTTTTTGGGGAAGTTTATTAAATTTAGAATAAAAAATAAAATTCAAAAAGACAAAAAACAAAATAGATAAACCATTATCTAATTTGATTTTTAAAAAGAGGTAAACCAAATTGTCAATATAAAAGATATGAAAAAAAGAATTCATAAAAAAGTGAGGAAATGAAGGAGGGAACTTTTGCCCAAACACTTGTCAATAGAACTAATAAATTAAGTGCATTAATATTTATAAAAATGTAAAATATGCAGATTAATAGAATAAAAAATAGGGAATTTAAATTTTCAGTTTTGAAAAATGAAATTGAATAAGGCATAAAGGAGCTGGTTAAAAAACAAAAACAAAACCAAAACCAGCACCAAGTGGATTCCCAATGACGTATATCAAACATCCAAAAAAAGAAGTAATTCAAATGTACATAAATGTTTTGTGGAGGTGGTGAAAGAAAAGATCATACAAAACTCCTTCTATGAAACAAACCTGCTTCTGATACTTAAATCAGGAGACAAAACAGAGAAGGAAAATAGTAGAGCAATCTCTGTAATGAATATTAATGCAATGAATATTGATGACTTTTTTTTATCCTTCATTAAGAGGTCTTCCTTTAACAATAAAACCAGACATACACTTCAAAAGTAGGTTTGTTGCATATTGAATAAAATATTCACAAAGTGGTTACAACAACATATTAAAAAGATAATACACCATGACCAGGTTGGATTTATACCAGGGTTGGAGGGTTGATTCAATATTAGAAAAACTATAAGCATAATAAACCGTATTAATAACAAAAACAATAAAAAGTCACACGATTAAATCAGAAGATGCAGAAAAGACTTTTGATGAAATATCACACTGCTTGATGTTAAAAAAAACCCAGACAAACCATGGAAATGGACTATTCTTGAATATGGTAAATAATATCTATCTACAACTAAGAGCTAATATTATATATAATAGCGAAATGTCAATTTTTCCAATGACATGGTGGTAAAGCAAAGATTCCCATTGCCACCACTACTAATTGCTTTAGTTCTAGAAGTGTTCTCTGGCAATCATTTTTATCCCCTCTCTCCACTCCCCCTTAGCAACCTTACATTATACCCTTGGGTCCTCCAGCTCTAATAGGTAAGGTTTTGACTTATCTTTCTCAAATGCCACCTCCTCACCATACACTCTGACCAACATCTTTATCTTCTTCTTTCCCCATCTCTCCTCACCACACACCTTGGATTATACCACTAGCTGGGCCTAGCTTTGATTGATAGATACACTTTTGCCTTACCTTTCCTATGGCCTCAGGCTTATTCATCTGAGGTAGTGTTGGCTCTCCTGATAGGACCCCTTTTCTACCACTTGTGGCTATTTTTTGTTCAGTCCTGGAGTGAGTGAAAGAGCTTATTGTTGTTTCTTTTTTGATTTCTTGATCATTATTTTATTTGGTTTCCTTTTTAGATTTTTGCTGAAATATATATGGGAGAACTAGGCTTCTCAGAGACTTTTCACATCACCCTCTTAACTAAAAGTTTCATATTGATTGTTTCTTATGGCAAGGAATATTTCATTATGTTAATATATCACAATTTGTTTTACTTTTTATTTTTTAATTATTTTGATTTATTTCACTAAAATTTTCCTAATTACATGTGAAAATTTTTTAACAATCATTTTTTAAAATTTTGAGTTTCAAAGTCTCTCCCTCCTCCCTCCTTGAGAAGGCAAACCATTTGTTATTGATTATATATGTGAAGTCATGCAAGTTATTATATATTAATAATCAATATATTATACATTAATTAATGTATAATTGATACATTATCATGCAAATTATATGCATATTAGCCATGTTGCTAAAGAAAACACAAAAACTCAATAAAAATAGAGAAAGTAAAAAAAAGATACTCTTCAATATGCAATCAGAGTTTATCAGTTCTCTCTTTGGAGATGGATGGCATTTTTCATTATGGGTCCTTTGGAATTGCCTTGAATCATTGTCTTGATCAGAGTAGCTAAATCTTTCACAGTTGATCATCCTTACAGTATTGATGTTACTGTGGACAATGTTCTCCTGGTTCTGCTCACTTCACTTTGCACTTTGAGTTCATATAAGTCTTCCCAGGTTTTTCTGAAACCATCCTGCTTTCTTAGACCACAATAGTATTCCATCACATCATATACCATAATTCCCCAATTGATGGGCATCCCCTTGATTTCTAATTCTTTTTTTTTTTTAAGGCAGTTGGGGTTAAGTGACTTGCCCAGGGTCACATAGCTAGTAAGTGATGTCTAATTCTTTAACACCACAGAAAGAGCTGCTATCAATATTTTTGTACCTGTAGGTCCTTTCTCCTTTTCTTTGATCTCTTCAGGATACAGAACTAGCAGCAATATTGCTGGATCTAAGGGTATGCACAATTTTACAGCCCTTTGGGCGTAGTTCTGTTGTTCTCCAGAATGGTTGGATCAGTTCACAACTCCACCAACAGTGCACTAGTGTCCCAATTTTCCCACATCCTCTCCAGCATTTGTCATTTTCCTTTTCTGTCATATAGGGTATTATTCTATTGGATAATAAAGCACTGCAACAATACAATGGATGTGGATAAGCACTGTGTATATTCTAAGTCCCTTGTTTTATCTACCCAGCATACTGTCTAAAAACAGCTAGATGGCGCCATAGTGCACAGAGCATCAGGAGATTCATCTTCCTGAGTTCAAATCTGGCCTTAAACACTTTCTAGCCGTGTGACCCTGGGCAAGTCACTTAATCCTGTTTGCCCCAGACTCCTCATCTGTAAAATGAGCTGGAGAATGAAATGGCCAACCACTTCAGTGTCTTTGCCAAGAAAACCCCAAAAAGGGTCACAAAGAGTAGGACATGACTGAAAAAACCACTGCACAACAAGAGCAGTGCTGCCTAAAGAGACAGTGAATAGAATGGAAAAAGAGGCACTGAGGGTGGGAACTGACCAAGGCCCTCACTGTCAGAAGCCCCAGTTAAAAGATATGAACCAAATGAGGTCACTTCAGAGACAAGCACAACCTTTGGCAGGGGAGTCTGGAGAAGAGTTGTAGTCTTCATATTCCTGAGGATAGACTTCTGAAGGCTGGCAGCCATGGGATCCGTGGGAGTCCCACATCTCCCTCTCTCCTTCCCAAATTTTACTCCTTGTGTTTTTCCACCTCCATGAAGCTTCCTGGAATGCCAGTCTTACAATGATTTCTCCTGCTCGTCTCCTGTGAATCTGTGGTCATGGTACTTGGCCTTATGTAGGAAATGGTTTAACAATGTTGGACCCTCAGAACATGCTCAATTAATACTTGTCAAATGAATGAATGGAAGAGGAAAAAGGTGACTTCTTCATAGTATTTGGCAAGGGTTCTAGCTGTGCTCTGACATCACCCTTATCATCCTCAAAAGCATTTATTAAATGCCTCTGCATGTGATGTTCTGCTGGACACTGTACAAGGTAGGCCAACAGACACCATCCCTACCCTCTAAGTGAATTCCAGACTTTCAGGAGTCATAATGCCCTATTATTAGATGATTTCACAATACTTCCCTCCAGACCAGACTGAAAAAAAAAAATCTCCCCCTTCAAAACAATTGTGTAGTTTGTACAATGTGTGTGTATGATTGGTAACACCAAATTGGTGTTGCTAGAACCAGAGTTCACATAGTTCAGAAGACTAAGTCAGCCAACTTTGCTGTAGACAGACCTATAAAAGATACAGACAGCCGAATGTTGAATGCATAGCAATTTGATTTACATTGTATACAAGCCAGAGAGAAAATGTATTTGCTGGTAGAAGCATCCTGGATCCCCACAGTGGGTGGGGTGATGAGGTGAAATGGGTCATCTGGGTTTTAGTCCAGGCTAGAGTAGAGAGAGATCATGAGCACAACCCAATCTTTTACTGTGGGCCTATTATATTCTTGAACAAAAAAAGTGAAACCAGGGACTGGAACTCTGGTTTTCCCAGGTTGGCAAAGGCAGAAAGGAGGAGGCTATAACCAAGCATTCCTTTCTGTGGGAAGTTGGGAGTCTTTCCAGGACAGGGGTAGCGGATTGTAGAAGTTCTCCATGAGACACAGGGAGAGGTGGAGGCCTGAATGTATGAGAAGTAAAGGAAGAGATGCTGAGCCGTGTTGTGAAACCAGAGCTCCTAGTTTCAGCTGCTCTCACACTGTCTAGGAGCCGCCAGGGTAGTGGCTTCTTTGCCCTTTCTGTGTTCAGACTAAATATCCAGGCCTGAGGGTGAGCTGAGGAATTCCTGGCCTCCTCCCACGTGGGGCCTCTTTGGCTTCAACTCTCCTTCCACTAAGCCAGGGGTTGCTCTCTACCATTAGCCTGCAAACTCATTTCATCTCTCACCCATGAGGGGCTCAGGATTGTCAACTGGCTCTGCCCAACATTTAGGGTAAGGATATTTGGAACAGTCAGGGAGTGAGACTGGTCATTTGGGAGAGAGAAGGGGAGAGAGTGATATGTAGGATGACCATACTCTTCAACAAGGTTCCTACCAGGTACCACAATAGGCTGAGTGGTTTTAGTTCCTTCTCTCTGTTCTGTCTTCTATTTCTCCCTTCTTTGAAAAGCATTGTACTGAACAACGGGAGATATTCGAAGATAATTTATATGGCACATACCTTAGGCCTTTCTCCTCCTGGCAACACCATATGACAAGCATCTTCAGAGAGAGTGATGTGAGGGTGGCATTGTGGGGGAAAGGGGACAGAAGAGAAATATCCCCCAAAGTATATCTGAGAAAGCTATAGCAGGGTTCTGGGACAGCAAGACTTTTCAAATATATCCACATCTGCTTCACATCTGCATTCCTACTCATGGCTAATTTGCATCCACAGGCCTTTTCTCCACAACCACGACCCATTGAAAATAAACTGTTGGTTTTAATTTTTATCTACAAATTCATGCAGACATCTGCAGCTATCCTGGATCCCATTATGGACCTGCAGATCTCTCAGCAGCAGGTTCCTCCATAATCTCTACCCCCTACCAGTCCTAAAAGAAAGGTGGCTCTCCTCCAACAAGAGGTGGTGACAGCCTATTGGCCCAGACCTACAAGGAGAGGGCAATCTGGGTTGAAAAGATGAGGGGAAGGGGGGACCCCAACTTGAAGAATCTAGCACTAGAGGGCATGTCATTGCCGTCACTACTATTCCTTTTGGCTAGCTGCTGCTCAGTGGGAGCCCATCTCTCTCACCCACTCCTCAATTCTAGAAGCCCATGAAAGGATCTGGGCTTCTTGGGCCTTCTGCTTGTCCTTCCCTGCCTCTTCCCTGTGGGTCACAGCTGGGACATATGGTGGGAGCAAATTGGTCATTTCCAGTTTTCACTCATTTTAACCTAAGATTCTCTAGCAGTAAGGCAAACAACCTGAAAGATGGCCCTTAAGAATGAAAAAAGAATTTTTTAAAGAATGTAATGAATAAGATAATATAGCCCAGGCAATGTCAATGAAGCACAGTGCTGAACTCTGGGGATACAAAAACAGGTAAAAGACAGTCCCTGCCCTGGAGGAGCCCATAATCTAATTGGGAAGAAAATAGGCAAATAAATATATATACAAACAAGTTATATGCAGGAAAAATAGGAAATAATTAAAGGAAGGAAGTCATCAGAAGGGTTAGGAAAGGCTTCTTATAGAACACAGGATTTTAGAAGCCAGTAGATAGAGATGAGGAAGGAGAGCATTGCAGGCATGGGAGATAGCCAGGGAAAATGCCCAGAGCCAAGAGATAGAGTGTCCTGCTTGAGGGACAGCTAGGAGGACAGTGTCACTGGATGAAAGAGTAAGGGGTAAGGGATGGGAAGTTAAGGGTAAGAAGAATAAAAAGGTTGAGGGGATGGTGGTTATGGAAGGCTTTGAATGCTAAACACAGGATTTTACATTTGATCCTGGAGGCAACAGGGAGCCACTGGAATTTACTGAGTAGGGGAAGGACATGGTTAGATCTGTGCTTTGCGGAAAGCTGAAAGGAGGATGAACTGAAGAGGAGATACATTTGAGGCAGGGAGACCTACTAGTAGGCTGTTGGAATAGTCCAAGTATGAGGTGATAAGGGCCTGCACCAGGGTGGTAGCAGTATCAGAGGAGAGAAAAAGGAAGTATTCCAGAGATGTTGCAAAGGTCAAATCAACAGGCCTGGATATGGTAGTAAGAGATAGTAAGGAGTAGAGGATGACACCTAGGTTGTGAGCCTTAGGACCTGGTATTGGGAGAATGGTGTTACCCTAGATAGTAATAAGGAAGTTAAGAGGCAGGGAGGGCTTAGAGGAAACATAATGAGTTTTATTTTGGACATGTTGAGTCTGAAGGATAGTTGGAGATGTGAGATTGGATGTAAGGGCAAAGATAGATTTGAGAATCATCAGCATAGAGATGGTAATTAAATTCATGGAAGCTGATGAGATCATCAAGTGAAGAAATATAAAGAAAGAGAAGAGAAGAGAAGAGAAGAGGGCCCAGGACAGAACCCTAAGGGACACTTATCATTAAAGGGAGTGCTCTGGAGGAGGATCCAGCAAAGGAGACAGAGAAGGATTGGTCTGATAGGTTGGAAGAGAACCAGGAGAGTGTGGTGCTCCAAAAACCTAGAGAGAAGAGATCGTCAAGGAGAAGAGGGTGATCAACAGTGTTAAAGGCTGCAGGGAGGTCAAGGAAGAATGAGGATTAGAAAAAGGCGCAATTAAGAGATGACTGGTAACTTTGGAGGGAGCTGTTCTAGTGGAAAGATGAGGTCAGAAGTCAGACTGTAAGGGGTTAAGAAGTGAGTGAGAGGAGAGAAAATGGAGGCACCTATTGTAGATGGCCTCTTCAAGGATGCCTTTAGCGACTAAGGGCAGAAGAGATGTGGGATGATAGTGGAGATGGAAGGATCAAGAGAGGGATTTCTGAGGATGGGGGAGACATGGGCATGTTTCTAGGCAGTAGGAAAGTAGCCAAGAGAGAGGGAGAGATTGAATGATAGAGTAGAGGTGAGTGAGGGGCAATCTGGTGGAGGAGACGGGTGGAGGGGTGGGCCTTGGTAAGGAGCAAGGTCACCTCTTCTTGTGAGATAGAGGTAGAAGAGGAAATAGTGGCAGAAGGCATCTGAGTGATATGAGATAAGGAAGAGGGAAGAAGAGGGAGCTCACAGTGAATGGCCTCCATTTTTTTTCCTGTAAAATATGAGGCAAAGTTCTTAGCTGAGAGAGTTGGGGTGGGGATCAATGGAAAATTTTAATGGAGGAAAGGATGTGGAAGAGCTAATAAGTTAATAAGCTAAGAGTTACTAAGGGAGATGTAGAAGGATTGCCTACTGGCAGTGAGGACCCAGTTGAGATTTTGTAACATAAATTTGCAGTGGACTGAGTCAGAAAGGTTGTGTGATTTTCATCACCTGCCTTCAGCAGAAGGTGTATTGGAGTGAAGGTGACAGATGGTGGGAGTCATCCAAGGCTGAAGTATGGCAGCATACAATTGGAGACATGACAAAGGGGCTAGGGATTTAAGAGAAGAGGATAGTAAAGAGTCAAACCAGTTCACCAAGGGATCAAGATAGGGAAAAGAGTAGAGATGGGCTAGTGCAGGGAAGATGGCCAGAGGGAGAACTGAGAGGTTGAGGGATTAGAGGTCACAGTGTAGCCAAAAAGCAGGGTTTGATAAAGAAAGGCAGAGGGAGAGATGGAAAGCCAAGAGACTGTGGTCGGATAAGGGGATTTCAGATTCTTAAACATGGAGGTGCTGTATTAGTGGTGATCTTCAGTCCCCAAAACACAACTTTCAGATAAGCTTTGACAGCACCTTTCCCTTTCATGTGGTTCCATGATATTTAAATTGTTTGTTTCTGGCTGCTTGCAGTATTTTCTCTTTCATCTGGTAATTTTGGAATTTCACTATTCCTTGGTGTTTTCAATTTGGGATCTCTTTCAGGCGGTGAGTGTTGGATTCTTTCTATGGTTATTTTACCTTCTGGTTCTAGGACTTCCGGGCAGTTTTCCTTTATGATTTCCTGAAAGATACTGTCCAGGCTCTTTTTTTAATCATGATTTTCAGGTAGTCCAATAATTTTTAAATTGTCTCTCCTGGATCGATTTTCCAGGTCAGTTGTTTTACCCATGAGGTATTTTACATTTTCATCTATTTTTTCATTTTTTGTTTCTGTTTGACTGATTCTTGCTCTCTTATAGAGTCATTAGTTTCCATTTGTCCAATTCTGGTTTTTAACAGATTATTTTCTTCTGATAGTTTTTGTACTTCCTTCTCCAATTGGCCAATTGTATTTTTAAGGGATTTGTTTTCTTCAGTGTATTTTTTTTTTGGGGTTGGCCAATTGTGTTTTTTAGGGACTTGTTTTCTTCAGTGTACTTTTTTCCCAATTGGCCAATTGTATTTTATTTCTCTCGTTTGACTTTTAAAATCCTTCTTGAGCTCTTCTAAAAAGGCTTTTTGGGCTTCAGACCAGTTCATATTCCCTTTTGATGTTGCAGGTGTGGGTTTGTTGACAATGTTGTCCGCTTCAGAATTTCTGTCTTGATCTTCACTCTTCTCATAACATGAATCTACGGCACATTTCTTTTTACTCATGATGTTTCTCTCTTTATTCCCTGGCCTTTAAAGAGATTGAGCTCTCCTGCTGGGGATCAGAGGGTGCTAACCCAAGCTTCTTGTGTTGGAAGCCTAGGTCTTGGTCGCTGGCTTTGTGTGCTGGGGCCTCTTATGTTGGCAATTGGAGGCTGTAGGGTTCTGGCAGCTTATCTGGTATTGGGCTGGAATCAGGAAGGTTGGAACTTTCAGGCAATTCTAGATTGCCTGGTTTTCCTTTCCTTAGCTCTCTTCAGCTCCTTTTAGATGGGTGCCACAAGGTGTTTGTCTGCCTGGGGCCCCTTGCGGTGCTGCCTCTCTTAGCTCTGCTGAGGCCCTGGGAGACTCCTTTGCTGTAGAATGCCAAGGCACCTGGTGGTTTTCTGAGCTGGTTTCCACCGGTTCCCCCACCCTCACTGAGACACTTGGAGGTCCAGGTGTTGGTGTTTGCCTGCTCTACCACCTGGGCTTCAGGATCTCCTCCTGGTTGGCAGTTGGAGGCTGTAGGGTTCTGACAGCTTACTTGGTGTTGGGCTGGAATCAGCAAGGCTGGAACTTTAGGGTGACTCTAGGTTGCTTTCTTCAGCTCCTTTCAGATGAATACTGCAGGGTGTTTATCTGCCTAGGGCCCTTTGTAGTACTGCTTCCCTCATTTTTGCTGAGGCACTGGGAGACCTGTTTGCTATAGAATGCCAAGGCACCAGGATCTCCTCCTGGTGTGCCAAAGTGTGGCTTTCTGCTAGCTGGCTGGGGTGCATCCTGTCCTGTACTGCTCCCCTTCCCCCAGGGTAAGAGGGGCCTTTCCCGTTCTCAAGCTACCTGGACGACTGCACTACTGCTCCCCATCTTTCTTCTGGTTCAGCTGTTCCAGGGTTTTTTCTGGGGTGATATTTTCTGGGTTTTCAGAGATTGATAGAGGAGGGTGAGAGGAACTACCTTTTTACTCTGCCATCTTGGCTCCTGGAAGCAGAAATCATACCTTTCCCTTTCCTGAAGGACTGCTGTTGGGAATTGGTTTGAATCTCTTCTCCTTTCATCTTAGTGCTGCTTATATGTTTCTTGGGCTTTCCCACCATATGCCATTTTCCCTCTTTAAGGCTCTTTTTCTTTCATACTATCTGACTTTTTTCACATTACACATTCCATGTCTCTGCTTACTATTTCTTCTGTTCATTCATTAACCAGACATTAAGCATCTACTATATATCAGGTGGAGAGGCAGGGTAGAAACTGGACAGGGATCTGACCTTGAAATCAGGAAGACCTAGAGTCACGTTCCAGATCTGATATATACTGGCTGTCTGATGGTGGGCATGCCACTTAACTCTTCAGAGCCCTAGGTTGTTTTGGAACAAGCATCGATCTGCATTGATGGGGGAGTTTCCTGAGAGTTCTCTATACTATAAAATAAATAAATCATAGGACTGGCCCCACTCCCAGCTCCTAAAACGTTCCTGCCCTCAGGGAGCTTAAATTCCATTGAGAAGAAACAAGTTACATAGATCAGAAAATATGAAATATGGACAAAGCAATTCTAGCAGTGGCAGTGAGGATGGCATTAGCAGTCAGAGGACTCAGGATTGGTCTCAGATAGAACTTGATCCTTGAGCTGAACCCAGAAGGAAGCTAGAGATTGTGTGAGGTAGAAGGTGAGACCCAAGTACATTTCAGGCATGGGAGCCTGTGCAAATGTTTGAGGCTTACTGTGTGCCTAGCTTTGCATTGGACATCATGAGGGATTCAAAGGAATATAAAACATAGTTCTATTCTTAGGAAAGTTTACTATCTAGTTTGGGAGAGAAGAGTAACATACGACAAGTTAAGTTCCAATATAAGAGATGTGACAGGGAGTTGTGATATGTCCAAAGGACTAGTATGGGCACTATATAGGATTTGAGACTGATTTGCCCTGGCATGGTCAGGGGTGGGGGTGTCTTCAGGGAGGAGGTAGGGCTGTAGCATCTGTGAGAATATGTCTCTCCTACTTTTGAGGAGGCTTGTCCATTGACGGTGTTGTATGTATAAAGTATTTTTAAAATTGTAAAGCTACAAGGCTATTTCAAGTAACTATCCCCCAGATTCAAACTCTATCGCCTTATTTTGGTACAGAGACGATGCTGGATTTTCAAAGGCCATGCCAGCAGAACACAAACTCTGACTGTGATAATTACCACAGGCTGTGAGGTTTATCTTGGGTGACAGACTGTTTGTCACTTGAGGACTAGCTTAGCTAAATTTAGAGACTCAGCAATGGATTGGCCCCAGGATGATGAACCTTGCTGCTATGGTAACATAGAAGGATCACTTTACTACCCAGAGTAATTATGGGTCCTTGAAGTATTCAAGAATCAAAGGACTGCAAAGTATTTTTTCTATAGTATGAAATTCTGGGAAAGCACCACCCTGGTGTTGTCTAAAGGCAAAAAGAACCTGAGCTGGAAAGAGCTTACTCAATCAGCAGTTAAGCTGAAGACCTATAAATCATCTCCGAAGTGTGGAGTGCAAGAGAGTTGGTCAATACGCATTTGCTTAATTGGTTTCCTGCCCTGCCCCCACATAGGTGTTGAAGTGAAGAAATCACTTAGAGGATACGTAAGAGACAGGTGCTAAGGCCCCAAATAAAGTGAAAAAGTGAAAAATATCTATTTGTTATTGAGTCATATCAGGCACATCTGACTCTCCATGACCCCATCTGGGGTTTTCTTGGCAGAAACTGGAGTGGCTTGCCATTTCCTTCTCCAGCTCTTTTTACAGATGAGGAAAGTGAGGCAAATTGAGTTAAGTGACTTGCCCAGGGTCACACAGCTAATAAGTGTGTGAGGTCAAATTTGAACTCAGGTCTTCCTGATTGCAGGCCCTATGGCTCCATCCACTGATAGAGCTTAGCTGCCTTTTTACTCCTTTACAAAGAATGGAGAACTTTTCCCTGGTGGAATGGGAAGGCAGTTTGCTAATGGCTAGCTGAAAATTTGACAGTCTTGAGAGAAATGATTATTAATAATTAATGACTTGGGGAGATTCAGAGTTCCCCCTTTCTTTTCTATTTTCAAGACCTTAGTCTCTGAAGGTCAAGCTAAACTTCTCTATCCAACCCAACCTTGCAAGGAATCTCTAGTCTCAGGTGAATTCCATTCAGGTGGAGACAGATCCTTCTGTCTAGCTAGCCCAAGGCTGGGGGTGGTCTGGGTATAGAGATAGTTTCTCTGTCTAAGGGTGACAAGTCACTCTCAGCCCTTCTTTTAAATATAGCCCACCTCCTATTTGTTAACCAATCAGAGTTGACTGCCACTCCTCTTCCGAAAGAACATACAAACCCTGAGCCGGCTGCCATGATTGTCTTTGGTCTAAGAGAGACAGCCAAATGACCACCCTTTTATTAATAACATGCTTATTAATAAAAAGATTAAATTGCCCAGAAACTATGTCTCTGGGACCTTTTTAGCCATCACACTCTCGTAGAAGTCTTTAAAAAACTAACTTGCCAGCTCTGGAGATAGTCAGGAAATATATCCCTTTGCTTTGAGCTTTCTGTCTAACTATTAAAGGTGAGTATAGTAGTAGGGGGTTTGTGTGCTGTAGTTTAAGGAATATGGTCCCAGAGAATACCTTTGAACTCAAGGTAGAGCCATCCTCTGAGGGACTCAACCCAAGAAAGCATATCAGTTGAAGGGCAGTAGGTTATATATCTACCTTTGAAAGAGTCCAAAATGAGGAGGCAGCAATATAGAAACAGATAATGTGAGCTTCAAATAAGAAAAGACCAATCTGCTTCTAGCCATTGAAAGGATGGAAAAGTGAAGCTAGCCATATTGTTCACATATACACTCACTAGGGAAGCTAGGTGACACAGTGGATAGAGCACTGGGCCTGGAATCAGGATGATTCTTCCTGAGTTCAAATCTGGTCTCAGGCATTTACTTTCTGGCTCAGTCTGCTGTAAAACCTCAACTGGGTCCTCCATGCCAATAGGCAATTCTTCTCTATCTCCCTTATTAACTCACTATCCCTCTTTCCACAGTAGCTCTTCCATACCTTTTCATCAAATCTTCCACTGATCCCCACTCCAACTCTCTCAGCTAAGAATCTTACCTCATATTTTACAGAAAAAATGGAGGACATTCACTGTGAGCCCCCTCTTCTTCCCTCTTCCTTATCTCGTATCACTCAGATGCCTTCTGCCACTGTCTCCTCCTTCACTTCTATCTCACAAGAAGAGGTGGCCTTGCTCCTTTCCAAGGCCCACCCCTCCACTTGCACAAGGGATCCCATTCCATCCTGTCTCCTCCAACAGATTGCCTCTCAGTCATCTTCACTCTATCACTTATCTTCAGTCTCCCTCTTCTCTTGGCTACTTCCCTACTGCCTAGAAACATGCCCATGTCTCTCCCATCCTCAGAAATCTCTCCCTTGATCCATCCATCCCTACTGTCATTCTACATGTCTTAGTCCCTAAGGGCATCTTTGAAGAAGCCACCAATAGGTGCCTCCATTTTCTTTCCTCTCATTCACTTCTTAATCCCTTACAGTCTGACTTCTGACCTCATCTTTTTTTTTTTGTTTGTTTGTTTAGTCACAGGGGTCAAGTGACTTGTCCAGGGTCACACAGCTAGTAAGTGTTATATGTCTGAGGCTGGATTTGAACTCAGGTCCTCCTGAATCCAGGGCTGGTGCTGTATGTACTGTACCACTTAGCTGCCCCTTGACCTCATCTTTCTACCAGAACAGCTCCCTCCAAAGATACCAGTCATCTCTTAATTGCCAAATCCAGTGGCCTTTTTCTAATCCTCATTATTCTTGACCTCCCTGCAGACTTTAACACTGTTGATCACTCTCTTCTCCTTGATGATCTCTTCTCTCTAGGTTTTTGGAGCATCACACTCTCCTGGTTCTCTTCCAACCTATCAGACCAATCCTTCTCTGTCTCCTTTGCTGGATCCTCCTCCAGAGCACTCCCTTTAATGATAAGTGTCCCTTAGGGTTCTGTCCTGGGCCCTCTTCTCTTCTCTTCTCTTCTCTTCTCTTCTCTTCTCTTCTCTTCTCTTCTCTTCTCTTCTCTTCTCTTCTCTTCTCTTCTCTTCTCTTCTCTTCTCTTCTCTTCTCTTCTCTTCTCTTCTCTTCTCTTCTCTTCTCTTCTCTTCTCTTCTCTTCTCTTCTCTTCTCTCTCTTTATATTTCTTCATTTGATGATCTCATCAGCTTCCATGAATTTAATTACCATCTCTATGCTGATGATTCTCAAATCTCTCTGTCTTTGCCTGCCCAGGAGATATCTTAAACTCAACATGTCCAAAATAAAACTCATTATATTTTCCCTAAGTCCTCCCTGCCTCTTAATTTCTTTATTAATGTCTAGGGCAGCACCATTCTCCCAATACCAGATCCCCAGGCTCACAACCTAGGTGTCATCCTCTACTCCTTACTATCTCTTACTCCCATATCCAATATGTTGCCAAGGCCTCTCGATTTGACCTTTGCAACATGTCTGGAATACTCCACTTTTCTCTCCTCTGATACTGCCACCACCCTGGTGCAGGTCCTTATCACCTCATACTTGGACTATTCCAACAGCCTACTAGTAGGTCTGCGTGCCTCAAGTCTATCTCCTCTTCAATTCATCCTCCTTTCAGCTGACAAAGTGATTTCTCCCAAAGCATGGATCTGACCATGTCCTTCCCCTGCTCAGTGAACTCCAGTGGCTCACTATTGTTTCCAGGATCAAATGTAAAATCCTGTGTTTAGCATTCAAAGCCTTTCACTACCTAGTTCCTCTCCCTGACCTTTCTGGTCTTCTTATATCTTACTCTTACCTTGTATGCTTTCATGTAGTGACATTGTCCTCCTTGCTCTTCCTTGAATAAGATCTCTTGGCTCTGGGCATTTTCCCTGACTGAATCCTATGCCTGGAATGTTCTCCTTCTTCATCTCTATCTACTGGCTTCCTTCAAGTCCCAAATAAAATCCATATTCTATAGGCAACCTTTACCAAGCCCTCTTAATTCTAGTGCCTTCCCTGTTTTAACTATTTCCTATTTTTATTGCGTATAGCTTATTTGTACGTATTGGTTTGCTTGTTGTCTTCCTCATTGGACTGGGAATTCCTTGAGGGCAAGGACTGTCTTTTGCCTCTTTTTCAGCCTACTTCATCTTAGAATAATGCCTGTCACATAGCAGGCACTTTTTTGGGTGTTTACTGACTGACTGACTATAGCAGTTTAATACTATCTTTTTGTTGTTGAGTAATTTCAATCATGTCCAATTATTTGTGACCCTATTTGGGGTTGTCTTGGCAAAGATGCTGGAATAGTTCACCATTTCCTTCTGCAGCTCATTTTCTACAGATGAGGAAACTGAGGCAAGCAGAGCTCACTGACTTGCCCAGGGCCACCCAGCTAATAAATATGTGAGGCCAGATTTGAACTCATGAAGATGAGTCTTCCTGATTCAAAGCCCAGTGCTCTATTTACTGTGCCACTGAGTTGCCCCTTAAGTACTATTTAGTCTGTGACTAAAAAGTATTCTTTAGTATCCAAGCCTAATTATCTTTCCTTAGTATATATTTTTTGAATTTGTATATTCTTGTTTTTCTCATAAAGAAATGCTAGAAATAGATTCTGTGGTCGGGATTGTTATAATAATGATGTGGTGGTTAGGTAGAAGTAAGGGGGATCAGAAACAGATGTCCGAATTGGGTACCTAGTGAGAGGAGCTGCAGTCGCAGGAGGAGAGATTGTTAAGAGTGGGGAT
Source organism: Phascolarctos cinereus (assembly GCF_003287225.1). Taxonomy (NCBI): domain Eukaryota; kingdom Metazoa; phylum Chordata; class Mammalia; order Diprotodontia; family Phascolarctidae; genus Phascolarctos; species Phascolarctos cinereus. The sequence continues at coordinate 227,721,984 of NW_027555736.1, forward strand.
GGCATCCTTTAACGTGCAATTCAAATACTCCTTCCTATAGTAGTCCTTTCCTGTCCTCTTTAGTCTCTAGTAGCCCTCACATTACTTAGTCTACAGTTTTTAATTGTTTTTAAAAGGGTTTAAAAGGCTTCTTCAAAGCCCTGGATGTAATCACTGAAAATGGGCTGAAAATGAAGTGTTAAACTAACTGTAAAAAATGCAGCCAGGCCAGGTGATCTCTTTATGAAGTGCAAATTAGTCCCTTGAATGAATCTGCTGGGAAACTGGATAGGATGGAGCATTATTGCATCAATGATGGGATGACCTTTAAAAAGTCAGTTCATTAAGTGCAGAAAATAGGCTTCAAAGAGGAACCTGGCTCCTAATGGGATGAACAGAGGAAGCATAAACATACAAGAAGGGGATCTATAGAAAAAAACAAATGGAAATGGAGGAATGGAAGCTGGAGAAAGCATATGGAGCTAGAGGAAGGAAAGCTGCTGTAAGAATATTGAGAGAAACAGGAACACAGACAGAGGAAAGTCTTACAATGAAAGGGACTAGGGCTCTGGGAGTGAAGTTACTTGGGATGAGCAGCTGCAGGGTGTGTTGTGACAGAGGCTGTGTTGCTGAACTACCCATAATCCCCCTGCCCTACACACTACAGACTCCAAGGGGGTTATTCTGTACCTCTTTGTCCCCTTGAAATTCTTCATGGGAATTTTTTCCCTCTGGAAAGGGGGTAGGGTGGGGTCAGAACTTTTGTTACCTTTCTTTGTTTTAAATGTTTACTTTGTCTTCATTAATAGCATTAACTACAGACATTTGCTAGTTGAGGGAATGTTGGGAGGAAGCAACTGAGAAGAAACATCCCCAGAAAAGAAACAAAGATAGAGCTAACACTAAAGTATTTTTCTCCAAGTGTTATCCCTATCTGGGGGCTCAGAGCTAATCAAAAAGATAAAGGCAATCCTTTTATATTATTTCCCAGAGTGGTAAAGGAGCCTTATATTGATGAAATTTGTCAGAATAATATGACTTCTGTAGAGTGAAGGGCTAATAGGAGTGGTTGCATAACCCTGATCACTGCATTATACCTCTAACATCACTACAAGTGATTTGTAAACAATATATGGTTGGATTCTGTTTTATAATTGATTCTTCTATACTCCTTTTTATGGGTGAGTTCATCCCATTCACTTCATGCTTATGATTGTTAATTGTGCATTTCCTGCCATTATATTCTCTTATGCTTTTTCCTGTCTTCCTCCCCCAACTCTCCCAATATGGAAACAGATATGGAAAAAGAGAAGGAATCTGATTAACACCAGCAATTTATAACTGAATACTTCTCTAGCTTTTCTCTTTAGACCACAGCAAGGCTTCAGTTTTCTTAGAGTGCCTGGTATTACCAGGCAATCTTCCACACACATATTAACCAGGACTAATTTTGCTTAGTTTTTGAGATCAGAGGAGATCAGGTAGAGGCAGAGAGATAAGTAGTAGTAGACAATAAATGTTTATTGAATGAATAAATCTACCAGGTGCTGGAGAAGACTTTCAAGAGTCCCTTGAACAGCAAGGATATCAAATCAGTCAATACTTAAGGAAATTAATTCAGGCTATTCACTGGAAGGTCAACTACTGAAGCTAAAGCTTAAATATTTTGGCCACATAATGAGGAGATAGGACTCATTGGAAAAGACCCTACTGTTGGGAAAGATTGGAGGCAAAAGGAAAGGGGGATGGCAGAGGATGAGATGAATAGATAGTATCACAGAAACAACAAACATGAGAGATAGTAGAGGATAGAAAGGCTTGGCATGCTATGGTCTATGGGGTCAGGAAGAGTCAAACATGACTGAACAACAACCAGACTAAATCCAAGGAAACAAGTAGTTTTAGGAACCAGGAAGGTTCAGGAAGCTCTGTAGTGTTAGTTTGTAGAACAACTCTCCTACTGAACATGAAGAGGAGAAACAGAGCCGTGCAGTTGTTCATGCCAAGGTCCCCTGAGAGTCAAGACATAATAGAGGAATGTGGTAGAAGGTTAAGAATTGTAGTCCTGCTCCTGGTTCAATAATATCAACTTAAGCACTTGAGGATGCAGTATAACCACAGCTAATCCAAGGAAACAATGTGGTGTAGCAAAAATGATTCTTGTATAGGAATCAGAAAACCTGGGTCCAATTCCACAGCACCACCAATGTGCTGTGTGACCTTAGACAAATCATTTAACCTTTCTATCTCAGTCTTTTATTTCCTAAATGGGGATTAATCATATTTTCCTCCTAAGGTTGTAATAAGGATAGGTTGATATAATCAATGTGGAAATGCTGTAATAAAGTTCTATGAAGTACTTAATATTAGGTGCTATCTTCATTTGGGGGGAAAGAAGAGGAAAGGAAGGGTGGGGTCATGAGCAAAGCCATAAGGGACAGTTGGGGCTATGCCTGATGACTCAGACATCCAGAGAGGCTTTATTTCTCCCTGAGAGGATTTGTTTCCTCCTGCCTGTCCCTGTTGTGGGGCCTCATTACATGGTATTTCACTGGCAGTGCCACATCGTTCTTTTCATTGACCTGGTTCTTCTCTCTTGATGGGGGGAAATACAGGTATCAGCATCTGATCTTGATATCAGATCAGACTCTCAAGGAATCAGGTTGCCTGCCCCCTTTTCCCAAGGCAACTGCATCCAAGATTGGACCGCCTTTTGTAACTCTACCAAGTTCTGCCCACTGAATTTGCCCTAGATTCAAGATTTCCTGGATATGGCTCTGGGTAGAGGCATTTGACTCTGGAGGCTGCCAGTTGTCAGGGATGGGAGTAAGAAGATAGAATGCCCTTCTAACCGAACTCTGAACTCCACTCCCCGACTCCCCACTGGGGGATCTTTGAGGAGACTTTTTGAGAATGCCAGGTTTTAAACCCAGTCCACATGGCAGCTATTTGGAGGCTTGCAGACCAGTTCACTCCAATCTGCATTGTCTCATGCCAAGAGCTGACTCCTGCTGAGGGAAAGTGCCAGGAGGCTAGGAAGTGGGGGAACACTTGAAACTAAGAGGAAAGGATTTTGCCTCTATGATAAAGACATTATAATCAATTACCAAACATTTAATAAGTGTCAGGAAATGGGTTGGGTATTGGGGAAGACAAATATGAAATTGTTCCTGCCCTCAGGGAGTTTACATGCTATATAACAAGACTTAACCCAAGGTTGATAGTGGTTAACAGTCAGTCAGTAAATAAGCATTTTAAAAAGTGATTACCTTGGGTCTGGTTGAGTGAATTTCCAAGATGTCAGGCTACTGTGAGGAGCTTCCCTAGAAATGGGACTGAAGTGTAGTATATCTTTCAAAAGCTAAGGTTTCCTATCACTTCTCTATCTTCTGGGTAAAAATTTTTGAAGTACTGTAACAACTGTGGGAAGAGAGGCAGGTAAATTTCCAACAAGTCATCTCACCCTCCCCATTGCTCCACCCCCTTTCCCTGAAAATCAGATATAACCTTCCCAGCCTCTGCTAATTCAGGACCCATATTCAAGTAGTCGCTTTCACTACAGGATCTGGATTTTGGACAGAGCTACACAGCCCTTGGGAGGGTCCAGTCCTTAATCTGTTTTTGAGCAGACATCAAGTCCATTCCAGCTGAATTCTTGCTCATTTCTGTCTTGGCCAAAAATAATTCATTGTTCCATTCAAGCTGGCTCCAGTAGTTGTCTTGACCTAGCCTGATTGAAGGGAGACAGGGGCAGATTATCTGGAGTACTGGGAAATTCTATCTTTGCTTGGGGTGAATGAGTACATGAGGAGGGCAGGGCAGGGCAGGGCAGGGCAGGGCAGGCCCAGTACTTCTGTTGTTGTTCAACACCACACTAGCTAGATGCTAGGTCAGCTGTCTCTGGAGTTCAGTGTGTTTGGACCTTCTATAACCTATCCCAGAGAGTTTCTGGGCACCAAGGAATACAAAGAAGAAAGCCAAAGCTGTAAGTGAAAGCCTTTTCATTGATAAAAACTATTCAAATCAATCAACAAAAACTCATATATTGCAGCCAATTGTAAACATAATTCTATAGCCAATGACTATAGTTTGAGGTGCCCAACAAAAGCCATTGCTGGTATTGCTGATGCTCTCAAGGATGCTTCTAAGAGCTCAGCAGACACTCAAAAGTCCTAGCAGCTTGGAGGTGAGAGATTCTACATCTTTAGATGGTGGAGTTATTTCAGATTTTAATCCCAGGTCCAGTCCACTCTAGACCACAGGAATCTGCAATTTCCAGTATCTGCTTATTTCATGTTCCAGGGTGCAAAAGCATACCTAAGGACAAGGCAGCCAGCTGGCTTAAAATGTGTGTTAAGGAAGTCCCATATATTGGCAGACTCCATTTAAAACAATGTTGGAAATCACGGGATAGGGGTAAAGGTGGGTTATATCTGTGGATCATACTTGTCTGTGTTGATGACTTCTAGACTATAAACTCCATGAGGACAGAGACCCTATCTGTGTCTTATCTAAACTTTAGATCTATCATAGTACTCTGTACACAATAGGTGCTTAATAAATGTTTGTTGTGTAGCTAAGAAAAAAAAAGGCCAATAATAAAATAAAGGAACCAAACTTTCTAACCTAACTAGTTTTGTGTGATCTTGAAAAAGTCAGTCAATTTTTCTGAGCCTCAATATAAATCAAGCTTGGATTTGACCTCTTTAAGATTTCTTCTACTTTTAGGGAGGGACAGTCAAGTCAGATCTAGTATTTATTAATAAGTATTTATTACAATAATACAATATACAATACAATAATACAGTAAGTATTAAGTGCTTACTATATGCCAGGCACTGTGCTAAGCACTAGAGATACAAAGAAAGGCAAAAGTGTGTTTGTTACCCTCAAGGAGCTCACTTCTAATAGGGAAGTCAATGTGCAGACTGTGTACAAACAAGATATGTAAAGTAAAATGGAAGTAATCTCAAAGGGAAGGCATGAGCCTTGAGGCGAGGCTGGTATAACAAATGAAAAACCATGAAAGACAGAGTTTCTGGGTAATCAATTTATTAATTAGGCTAGCTAGCAATCAATAGATTGATGATCAGATGACCCATGAAGAACCTGAAAGCCTTAAATATTTTTGAAAGAGAATGCCTCTGAAAAGTGAAAATCAACCCTGATTGGTGGGTGGTTAAAGAGGAGGTAGACTAGGAGTCTTCAGCACCTCCTGCTGAGAACATGGTTGATCATGAGACTCAGCTGCCTCCAGCAATCTGGACAGGGGAAATCCATCTCCATTCACACCACTCTGATCAGTTTTCTCTTTCATGATCTGGGTCACCCTAAACTCTACTGGAGGGATACAAAGACAGGAACTCTTTCCCCCAGGGTAAGAACTTCCCCAGACTGGACTATTTATACTGTAAACGAAAGTTAGATCTCCTTGTTAGGTGAGATCCCACCCCTGAAGATCGAAGAGCATGTTCCTTGAAGGCTGGGGTAATCTCCCATCAATTGGGTACATCAGCGACTGACTATTTACAGGAGTGGGAATTTAATAAGGAAATTGAGGAGAAGAGCCTGGCTCCCAATTTAATAATTGATTATTGATATAGTAGTAAAATAATAATTTCTTTCACTGGGAAAAGCTTCTTGCAGATGGTTGAATGTTAGCTGAGACTTGAAAGAAGCCAGGGAAGCCAGAAGGTGACATGAGGAGGGAAAGCTTTCCAAGCATATGGACCAGCCAGTGAAAATGCACAGTAGGGAGATGGAGTATCTTGTTCAGTGAACATCAGTGAAGCCAGTGTTACTGGACTGTGTCCTCTGCTATGATAGTAAGTCATAAGAAGACTAAAAAGGTATGAAGAGCTATAAAGGCCAAATAGAAGAGTTTATGTTTGATCTTGGAAGTAAAAAGAAGCCAGTAGAGTGTATTGAGTGGGAGGGTGAAATGATCAGTCTTGCACTTTAGGAAGATCACTTTGTCGGGTGAGTGGGAGACATGTTAGATTAGGAAGAGATGAGGCAAGGTGATTAAGCAGAAATCTATTTAATAGCCCAGGCTCGAGGTGACAAAAGCCTGTACCAAAGAGGTTGTGTGAGTGTAGAGAAAGGAGCATAGATGAGAGATGTTGTGAAAGTAGAAGCAACAGGCCTTCATAACAGACTCAATACAAGAGGTTGAGAAAGTGAGGAGTTAAGAATGACACAAAGGGTGTGAGCCTGGGTGACTAAAAGGATGGTGGTGTCCTCAACAGTATGAGGGAAGTTAGAAAGAGGGCAATATTTGGGGAAAGAATGAGTTCAGTTTTAGACGTATTGAGTTTGAGCTGTCTATGGGGTAACCAATTCAAGATGCCCAATAGGCATGTTGAAGATGCAAGACTAGAGCTTGAGAGAGGTTGGATCTGGATAAATAAATCTGAGAATCACTTGTATAGAAGTGATAACTGGGTCCTCCATGGGAGCTGATGAGATCACCAAGTAAGATAATATAAGGGAAAAGAAAAGAGGGTCTAGGACAAAGACCCAGATGAAGATGCAGCAAAGGAAACTAAGTAGCAGTCAGACAGGAAGATGGCATGAAAACCTAGAGAGAAGGTTGAGGCAGCTAGGTGGTGCAGTGGATAAAGAGCTGGGCCTGGAGTCAGGAAGACCTGAGTTCAAATCTGGCCTCAGACGCTTACTAATTGTGTGACCCTGATCACTCAATCTATGTTTGCCTCAGTTTTCTCAACTTTAAATAATAGCACCGTTCTTGCAGGGTTGTTGTGAGGATCAAATGAGAGAGTTATAAAGTGCCTAGCACATAGTAAGTGCTTAATAAATACTTATTTCTTTCCAGGGAACTAGCTCTCACTTTCCATTATAGTCCTAAAAGGGAAAAGTGCTTCTCATTTTCTGTTATTACGGACCTTTTGCTGTTTGAATCTCAAAATGCAGCTGTGGACTGGGGTGCCTCCATTTATGAAACCTTCCCATGTACCACAGGTCCTTTGGGCCTCACACAAGAGTTCTTGCTCCCATGCCTCTGATTGGATCTGTGGCATTTACATGGACTTAGTTCAGAGTAAAATTCACAGGGAGTTTGGTTTATGCCCAGAGCACCTACTGAGCAAAGTAAGTTGTGAGATTGGATAATTCAGGTACAGCCATAGACACCAAGAAAGTGACACCATTTAGCACCAAGGAGTACTCTGGTGTATCCATCAAATCTCTTCCCTCTGGTTCTCAGAGAAGTTAACTATCACCCATTGGCCTTTTTATTGAAGGCTAAGAATGGCTTATTTACTTCCATTTGTCCCTTACCGGCTTTATTTTCTCTAAGGTTACATACAATGTACTCCTTTTAATTCACCCACGTAAAAAGTCTTAAGAATAGAAATACTACTCATGCGCAACATAAGCCTAAACCATACCTTCTGTTTGATCTCTGGACCCAGTCTCTGGCCCATTTCTCTCGACTCCCAGCAGGAGAGCAAGAACGGATCCAGAAATTCAATTCTCTTTGCTCTTGGTCAGGAGTTGAGTGAAGGCAAACTTCCAATACTGCCTGGACGCTAGGCTTCTCAGGCATCACTCAAATTGTGGCTGAAAAACCACAATTCCACTCCTTAGGTTTTCCTAGGCTTGGCTTTACATTGTCTACTTAGGACTGGAAGTTCCAGGGACTACTACTCCTTAACAACACAGTCTGCCTGTCATGAATCTAATAGCCGCAGTGGCAGTAGGACAAGTATCAGCATTTTTCTCCACTCTTCAGCCCTCTGGTAATATTTTTCCTACCCAAAATTGTGTCGGTCCAATGCTATAATGTTCACTGTTATCACCTGTGGCCTAGGAGGTACTGCTCCCTTCCCACAGGGGATGACTAGAGGAAGGATATCTTTTCTCTCCTTCTCTGATTTAATATGCCCCCACGCTGGAGTAAATCCTTGGAGAAAAATCTTAAAAACAAATAGATTGGGTATGGATCATGTACAGGGTCTTCCCTAAAATGAATTAAGGTATCTCTTTTAGAAAAGTTACTCAATGTACAGAATAGATACCAGGTATGGGACAGCTATTTATTTCCTCTACCACAAAAGATATGCACAAAATACAAAAGACTCATATGCACATGAACAAATATTTAAAACATAAAACAGTAACCCATCCCGTACAGTATAGTCCCCCATGAGCTAATGACAACTTTGTAGGCTTGTTGAACAGATGTTTCACATTCGCCATGGATCTGTACTTTCTGAGCAACTCATAAAGTCAAGATCTTCTGGGGCAGCAGAGGACTGTAGTCATACATATTACATTGAACAATTCAATTTCTTTTTTTTCATGATATTTTAAAATTTTTTTTAAAAATTAATTTGTTTATTTTCAGTTTTCAACATTCATTTCTACAAGATTTTGAGTTCTAAATTTTCTCCCCATCTTGCCTCTGCCTCTACCCCAAGATGGTATGCATTCTGAATACCCCTTCCCCTAATCTGCCCTCCCTTCTATCATGCCCCCCCCCGCCCTTCTCTTATCCCCTTCCCCTTCTATTTTGCTGTAGGGCAGGATAGATTTCTATACTCCATTGCCTGTAAATCTTATTTCTCAGTTGCATGTGAAAATAATTATTTGCTTTTAAAACTTTGGGTTCCAAATTTTCTCCCTTTTTCCCTCCCCACCTACTGTCATTGAGAAGGCAAGCAACTCCATGCAGGTTATTTATTTATTTATTTATTTCTCGGTTGCATGTAAAAACAATTTTTAACATTTGTTTTCAAAGCATTGGGTCATGATATATTTTTTTAAAAACAAATTACCCTTCCCCTGAAAAATATGTTAAATAACTAAAGTCAAGTTGCACTAGGCCATTTCTAAGGTCTTTCCCCCTTGATTCTGGGAAAGTTTGGCCCTTAGGGAGGTTCTACAGTACCTCAAATGTTGCTTAGCTCCTGTTCCATCTATGGGAACTCTAGAGTATCTATGATTCAAGAAACCCTAATGCCATTATAGTTCCTGGTCCTGATGCATTTCCCTGAGGCTCAAGCAGTATGCATGACGACCGTTCTGTCTGCCTCTAGGAAGGGGAGAGGTATAAGGGTGTGTGGGGTGGCATGGTATGATGAAGACTGGAAAGCGGTGTGCTAAGTCTGGGTTGGGCTAGCTACAGGAAATGCACTTTAGGTCTAGGGCTGGTCCAAAGAGTACATGAAGGGGAATAATGTATAATAAGCCTAGAAAGGTAGATGAAGGCCAGGTTGTGAAAAATTTTAAATACCAAACAAAAAAGCTCACATTTTATTCTAGAAGAAATAAAGAGCCACTGGAATTTATTAAAAAAGGGGGGGATATTAGTCACTTAACCCCAGTTGCCTAAAAAATAAATTTAAAAAAAGGGGGATATTATAATCAAGCCTGTGTACAGATAGGCACTATAGCTCCTCCTTCAGGATTTCCTTGCTAGCAAGGAGTTCAAGGGAAGGGAGTTCAAGATCCCTGCTGTATAGGGTTTGGCATGAGAGAGAGTATGAGATCTTGAAGAACAGAGAATGGGAAAGGAACACAAGTGGGAAACAGGACAGAGACTTAATAGGGTAGAAAACAACAGTCTGCCTTGAAGTGGTCAGTGTCATCATCCATAGCAAGTAGATGGGATTATATATCACTAATGGACTCTCCCACTACCCTTCGTTAGGAGCATAGCCACTGAGATGCAGCTTCGGATTCTCTTTATAAATTGGTTTACTCCTATTGTCTGTGGGCATGCAGTTACTTGAGATCAGAGTGTGTATGGAAGGACAACTCTGAGGGGTTTTGTATTTTACAGATTATTTAAGGAACTGTGAAGTTCTAGATTGGGAGGGTGACAGGTTTTCTTAGGGTTATCAAGTCACAGTTTAGTTTTATGAATGATCCCATAACTCTCCTAAGCAGAACCCTAAAACTGAACTCAGAGATCTCTTAAATTTCCTTTTTTAATGATACTGGAATTTATTTTAAACTTAAATACAAAATAAAAAAAGAAAAAATGTTGCCATGTACACAGCAGAACATGAGAAGATTCAATCTAAAGCAATAAATTTCCATTTCAAGAAAACCTATATAATAAATACTACAAATTATTTTCAAAGCTGTCCATCTTTTCTTTGCTTCCTTGTATGTTTTCTTTCATCCTCTGCTGTGCACTTTTAACTCTACTTTTCCCCTTTCCCCCACAAGAAGGCTACAATTAAGCACAGATATATTTACATATACATATATGTGTATATATATATATATATTTATGTATATATGTGCATACACACACATACATATATACCTCATATGCCTCATGTACTGGCTTTTGTACTTAGGCCACCAGGAAGATACATCAGTGGTTCAAGACTTAGTCCCCAAAACCAATTAAGTGTCAGGATGGTGTCAGTGTCTTTTTTTTCTGTTTCATTTAAATTTTTTATACAATATTTTATTTTCATCCAATTACATGTTAAAACAATTTTTTAAACTTTTTTTAAAGTTTTGCATTCCAAATTCTATCCCTTCCTCCCTTTCTCCTTACCCTCTCCCAAGACGGTAAACAAGCCTGTATAGGTTATACATGTGCAATCATATAAAACATTTCTCTATTAGTCATTTTGTACAAGAAGACTCGAATAAAAAAAAGAATGAAAGAAAGAAAGCAAAAAACAGCATACTTCAATCTGTATTCAGGCAGTATCACTTCTTTTTCTGGAGGCAGATATCATGCATCATTATGAGTCCTTTGGGATTGTCTTGGATCATTGTATTGTTGAGAATAGCCAAGCCATTTGCAGTTCTTCATTGTACAACACTGCTATTACTGTGTACAATAGTCTCTTGGTTCTGCTCACTTTACTTTGCATCAATTCATGTAAGTCTTTCCAGGTTTTTCTGAAGTCATCCTGCTTGTCATTTCTTACAGCACAATAACATTCCATTACAGTCATATACTACAGCTTGTTCAGCCATTCTCTGATTGATAAGTATCCTCTCAATTTCCAATTCTGAGCCACCACAAAAAGAGCTGCTATAAATATTTTTGGGCAAATAGGTCCTTTTCCCTTTTTTGGGGGGTGTCTTTGGGATATATACCTAGCAATAGTATTGCTAGATCAAAAGGTACGTACAGTTTTATAGCCCTTTGGGCATAGTTCCAAATTGTTCACCAGAATGGTTGGATCAGTTCACAACTCCACCAACAATGCATTAATGTCCCATTTTCCCCCCACATCCCCTCCGACATTTATCATTTTTCTTTTTTGTCATACTAACCAATCTGATTGGTGTGAGTTGATACCTCAGTTGTTTTAATTTGCATTTCCCTAATCAATAATGATTTCGAGCACTTTTATATGACTATAGATAGATAGCTTTGATTTCTTTGTCTGAAAACTGACCATTTATCAATTGAGGAATTGACCATTTATCAATTGAGGAATGTTGGTGCCTTTTAAGGAAAAGCTAACCTAGCTTAGTTGAGGTGGAACCCTAGGAAAAGCTAATTGTTCTATATGGCATGTTTCTAGGAAACATTTCTTCTGCTACAAAGGGGTAGGAGACTGTGTTATTTTCTGCAGAAGGTACTTGGAGAAAGGGCCTGTGGAGAAGGGCCTATGGAGAAGTCAGTCAGAGAAGTTCCACCCACAGTAGTACAGCCACATGAGAAAAGAACAGATGCCTTAGCTGAGCTCTCTCCTTAAATCAAGGTTTTGGAGTTCACAGCCCCACCCTCCAATTAGAGTGACAGAGGGTGGTGATGAGGTGGAATACCAAGGCTGATGAGATCTTACAGGAAGATAAAGTTACCCCAACAATACTCTTTCCTCACTTGGATTTTTAAGACATTGCTTTATTAGTTTTCCTTCTGCTTGTCTCTTTGGCTAGGGCAATTAGATGGTGCAATGGACAAAGATCTGAGTTCAAATGTGGCCTCAGACACTTACTAGCTGTGTGACCTTGGGCAAGTCACTTAACCCTATTTACCTCAGTTTCCTCACCTGTAAAATGAGCTAGAGAAGGAAATGGCAAACCACTCCAGCATCTTTGCCAGGAAAACCCCAAATGGGGTCATGAAAGTCAGACATGACTGAAAAACAACTGAACATCTCCTTTGTTGATTCACATCCTGCCTTCTAACTGAAACTGACCCCAGGGCTCTGTCCTGAACCCTCTTCTAATTGCTACACTCTCTCATTTTATTACTTCATCAGCTTCCATGAATTCAATAATCATCTTTAAGCCAATAAATTCCAAGCTCTTATCTAGCCCTTATCTTTTTCCTGATATCTAATAGGCTATCAATTGTCTTTTTTAAAAAAAATGCATTCTTTTAAAAAAATATTTTCTTTTTGAATTTTGAGTTCCAAATTCTCTCCCTTTCTCCCTCCCCTATCACTCAACCACTGAGAAGGAATGTAAAATGTTATCAATTATACATGTGAAATCATGCAAAACATATTTCCATATTAACCATATCACAAAAAAGCAAGAAAAGTAAAGAGAGAAAATTACACTTTGATTTGCACTCAGAGTTCATCTGTTCTCTCACTAGAGGTGGATAGTACTTTTTCCATCATGAATTGTTTAGAATTGTTTTGGATCATTGTAATGATCAGAGTAGCCAAGTCTTTCATAGTTAATCATCATTACAGTATTGCTGTTACTGTGGACAATGTTCTCCTGGTTCTGCTCACTTCACTTTGCATCCGTTCATGAAAGCGTGGCCACGTCTTTTCTGAAACCACCCTCCTCGTCATTTCCTACTTCACGATAGTACTCCATCACAATCATATGTCACAACTTGTTCAGCCATTCCCCAATTGGTAAGCATCCCCTCAATTTTCAATTCTTTGTCAGCACAGAAAGAGCTACAATGAATATTTTTGTCCATAGAGGTCATTTTCCTTTTTCTTTGTTCTCTTTGGAGTACAGACTTGGTAGTAGTGTTGCTGGGCCAAAGGGTATGCAGAGTTTTATAGTTCTTTGGGGCATAGTTCAAAATTGTTCTGCAGAATGATTGGACGGATTCACAACTCCACCAATAGTTTATTAATCTACCTGTTTTCCTTTATCTCCAATATTTGTCATTTCTTATAGGTATGAGATGGTACCTCAGAGTTGTTTTAATTTCTTCTTCTCTAATCAATAGTGAATCAGAGCATTTTTCATGTGACTATAGATGCCTTTGATTTCTTCTGAAAACTGCCCTGTTTACATCTTTTTTGTTGTTGTTGGGCAATTGTTTCAGTCGTATCTGACTCTTTATGACTCCATTTGGGGTTTTCTTGACAAAGATACTAGAGTGGTTTGCCATTTCTTTCTCTACCTTATTTTACAGATGAGGAAACTGAGGCAAATAGAGTTAAATGACTTGCCCAGATTCACACAACTAATAAGTGTCTGAGGCCAGATTTGAACTCAGGTCTTCCTGACTCCTGGCCTAGTGTTCCATCTGCTGTGCCAACTCAAAGCCTTTATATTTTTTTAAAAAATCATTTATCAAGGGGCAGCTAGGTGGCACAGTGGATAGAGTGCCAGCCCTGAAATCAGGAGGACCTGAGTTCAAATCTGGCCTCAGACCAAGTACTTGACACTTACTAGCTGTGTGACCCTGGGCAAGTCAACTAACCTCAATTGCCTAAAACAAAAAAAAAATCATTTATCAACTGGAGAATGGTTCCAATTTTTATAAATTTGACTTGGAGAAAGGGCCTATGGAGAAGTCAGTCAGAGAAGTCCCACCCACAGTAGTACAGCCACATGAGAAAAGAACAGATGCCTTAGCTGAGCTCTCTCCTTAAATCAAGGTTTTGGAGTTCACAGCCCCACCCTCCAATTAGAGTGACAGAGGGTGGTGATGAGGTGGAGTACCAAGGCTGATGAGATCTTACAGGAAGATAAAGTTACCCCAGTAACACTCTATATCCGAGAAATGTGGCCTTTATCAGAGAAATTTGCCCTTACATTTTTTTTACATTACTTCATTGTCTATGATATTTTTTAGCAAAATGTAATTTCTCAGCTAACCTGTTTTAATTAGGTCTATTTTTGCTTTTGCTTTGTCTGAGATCATGATTGCTATCCCTGCCTTTTTTACTTCAGCTAAAGCATAATAGATTCTGCTCCAGTCTTTTATTTTAACTCTGTGTGTGTCTTTCTGTTTCAAATGTGTCTCCTGTAAACAGAATATTGTTGGATTCTGGTTTCTAATGCATTTTGCTATCTGCTTCCATTTTATGAGTGAGCTCATCCCATTCACATGCAGTTATTATTGCTAACTGTGTATTTCTGTCATCCTATTTTCTTCTCTTTATCCTTCTCTCTCTTTTTATCCTGTCGCTCCTCAAAAGTTCATTTTGCTTCTGACCTCTCCTTCCTTGATCTGCCCTCCCTTTTATCATTTCTGTGACCCATATCTCTTATCCCCTTTCCCTCCTATTTTCCTTTTGGGTAGGATGGATTTCTATACCCAACTGAATGTGTGTATACATATACACACACACACACACACACACACACACACACATCTATGTGTATATATACATATACACACATACATATATATATGTATATTCTTCCCTCTTTGAACCAATTCTGATGAAAGTAAAGTTCAAGCTTGCCTACCAACCCTCTAAGTTCCCCCTCCACTATAAAAATTCTTCCTTGCATGCCCCTTTTATGTGAGAAAAATTTCCCCATTCTACCTTTTCCTTTACCCGTCTCCCTGTGCATCCGTCTTTCTCACTCCCTTATTTTTTTATATATAAATTTATTTATTTTTAGTTTTCAACATTTACCCCACAAGATTCTGAATTCCATATTTTCACCCCAACTTGCCCCTCCCCACACCCCAAGATGGCATGCATTCTGAATACCCCTTCCTCTAGTCTGTCCTCCTTTCTATCTCTCCCCACCCTTCTCTTATCCCCTTCCCCTTCTATTTTCCTGTAGGGCAGGATAGATTTCTGTACCTCATTTCCTGTATTTCTTATTTCCCAGTTGCATGTGGAAACATCTGTTTTTTAAACATGTATTTTTAAAACTTTGGGTTTCAAATTTTCTCCCTTCCTCCCACCCTGCCCACCCTAATGGAAAAGGCAAGCAAGTCAATACAAGCCATACATGTGCAGTTATGCAAAACACTTCCATAATAGACGTGTTGTGAAAAACTAACTCTATTTCCCTTAATCCTATCCTGCCCCCCCATTTATTCTATTCTTTCTTTTGACCCTGTCCCTCCTCAGAAGTACTTCCTTCTGATTACCCCTTTCCCAATCTGCCCTTCTGTCTATCATCCCCCTGCTCTCTTGTCCCCTTGCTCCTCTATTTTCCTGTAGGGTAAGACAGAATTCCATATCCAATAGAGTGTGTATGTTATTCCCTCCTTAAGCCAAATCCTATGAGAATAAGATTCCCTCATTTCCTCTCACCCTCCCCTGTTTCCTCTCCACTGTAAGAACCTTTTCTTGCCTGTTTTGTGCAAGATAATGTACCCCATTCTACCTCTCCCTTTCTCCTTCTCCTAGTATAATCCTCTCTCACCCCTTAATTTTATTCTCCAGATATCACCCCTTCATCTTCAACTCACCCTGTGCCCTCTATCTGTCTATCTATCTATCTATCTATCTATCTATCTATCTATCTATCTATCTATCTATCCATACATATAATTTTTCCCCTCCCACTACCCTAATACTGACAAAGGTCTCATGAGTTATAAATATCATCTTTCCATGCAGGAATGTAAACAGTTCAACCTTAATAAGTCTCTTATGATTTCTCTTTCCTGTTTACCTCTTCATGTTCCACTTGAGTCTTGTATTTGAAAGTCAAATTTTCTATTCAGCTCTGGTCTTTTCATCAAGAATGCTTGAAAGTCCTCTATTTCACTGAATGACCTTTTTTCCCCTGAAGGATTATACTCAGTTTTGCTGGGTAGGTGATTCTTGGTTGTAATCCTATCTCCTTTGCCCTCTGGAATATTATATTCCATGCCCTGCGGTCCCTTAATGTAGAAGCTGCTAAATCTTGTGTTATCCTGATTGTGTTTCCACCATACTTGAATTGTTTCTTTCTGGCTGCTTGCAATATTTTCTCCTTGACCTGGGAACTCTGGAATTTGGCTACAATATTCCTAGGAGTTTTCCTTTGGGGATCTCTTTCAGGGGAGATTGTGGATTCTTTCAATTTCTATTTTGCCCTCTGGTTCTAAAATATCAGGGCAGTTTTCCTTGATAATTTCTTGAAAGATGATGTCTAGGCTCTTTTTTTGATCATGGCTTTCAGATAGTCCAATAATTTTTAAATTCTCTCTCCTGGATCTATTTTCCAGGTCAGTTGTTTTTCCAATGAGATATTTCACATTGTTTTCTAATTTTTCATTCTTTTGGATTTGTTCTACTGTGTCTGATTTCTCATAAAGTCACTTCTTCCAATTGCTCTATTCTAATTTTTAAGGAAGTATTTTCTTCAGTAAGCTTTTGGACTTCCTTTTCCATTTGGCCAATTTTCTTTTTAGGGCATTTTCTCCTCATTGGCTTTTTGGACCTCTTTTGCCATTTGGGTTAGGCTATTTTTTAAGGTGTTATTTTCTTCAGTATTTTTTGGGTCTCCTTTAGCAAGCTGTTGACTTGTTTTTCATGATTTTCTTGCATCATTTTCATTTCTCTTCCCATTTTTTCCTCTACTTCTCTTACTTGCTTCTCAGAATCCCTTTTGAGTTCTTCCAAGGCCTGGGACTGATTCATATTTTTCTTGGAGGCTTTGGATGTAGGAGCTTTGACTTTGTTGTCTTCTTCTTGTTGTATGTTTTGATCTTCTTTATCACCAACGTAAGATAATACAGTCTGACTCTTTTTGTGAGGTTTGCTCATGATCCTGGCCAATTACTTGAGTTTTAAACTCTTTGTTAAGGTAAAAGTCTGCTTCCAATGTGGAGAATGTGCTGTCCCAAGCTTCGGGGGTTTGTATAGCTGTTTTCAGAGATACTTCTAGGGACCTGTAAATTTTCAGTTCTTCCAAGGTGGTATGATAAGGGGCAAGGTGTTTACTCTTTTCCTGGCCTGAGCTCTGGTTTTTGAGTGACCAGGCACAAGCAGTCTTTTCTCTCTTGGAACTGTGAGGAGGGTTTCCTCTGTGCCTCCACTACAAGCTCCACCGTGCCAGCGCTCCTCCTCACCCCAGGACCGCCACCCAGAACTGTGACCCAGATCCACGCATAGGCAAAGCAAGAGATTCCTGCCTCAGCACCAGCAAAGAGATCCCTGCAGTCCCCCTCTGATCAGCCTTGATTCCCCCTCAGTCTGTGGGCCAGAAGCTCAGGACATAGCCACTGCCTGAGCACCCCTACTCTGGCTCTGCTCTCTGCACTCTGGAACTGGGGTCTGACCTAGCTCTTCTCTCACCGCAAAAACAGACTTTTCCCACTGACCTTATAAGTTGTCTTTGGAGTTAGTGGATTGAGGAGTCTGGAAACTGATGCAGCTGCCCGTGATTCAGTCCTCTGAGGCCTGCTCCAGGTTCCCTGTGGCTTGCATGCCCACGCTGTGCTGTGCTGTGCTCCCAGCCCGGCTCGATAAGCCTTTCTGATCAACCATACAGGCTGTCGGGCTGGAAATTTGTTTTGCTCTGCCTTTTTGTGGGTTCTGCTGCTTTAGAATTTGTTTAGAACCATTTTTTATGGGTATTTGGAGAGGTTTGGGGGAAAGCTCAAGCAAGTCATTGCTTTCACTCCCCCGTCTGGGCCCCGCTCCCCCCTTCTTTATTTTTTTAAAAAGAGATCATCTGAACACAATTGACTCACACCTAGGACCTCTGTCTATGTCGACTCCTAATTGCCCTACTAATGATAAAGTTCTTAGGAGTTACATGTAGCAGCTTCCCATATAGGTATGTAAACAGTTTAACTTTATTGAGTCCCTTCTAATTATTCTTTCATGTTTGCCTTATTATGCTTCTCTTGAGTCTTCTGTTTGAATGTCAGATTTTCTGTTTAGCTCTGGTCTTTTCATAAGGAATACTTGAAAGTCCTCTATTTCATTAAATAGCAATTTTTTTCCCTTGAAGGATTATACTCAGTTTTTCTGGGTAGGTTTTTCTAGGTTGTAATCCTAGCTCCTTTGCCTTCCAGAACATCATATTCTAAGCCCTTTGCTCCTTTAACATGGAAGATGCTAAATCTTGTGTGATCATAACTGTGGCTCCATGACATTTGAATGGTTTCTTTCTGGCTGCTTGTAATATTTTCCACTTGACCTGGGAGCTCAGGAATTTGGCTGTAATATTCCTGGCAGTTTTCATTTTGGGTTCTCTTTCAGAAGGTGAACAGTGGATTCTTTCCATTTTTATTTTACCCTCTGGATCTAAGATATTGGGGCACCTGAAATATGATGTCTAGGCTCTATTTTTGATCATGGCTTTCAGGTAGTCCAGTAATTCTTAAATTCTCTCTCCTCAATCTGTTTTCCAGATCAGTTGTTTTTCCAATAAGATATTTCACATTTTTTCTATTTTTTCATTCTTTTGATTTTGTTTTATTGTTTCCTGATGTCTCATGGAGTCATTAACTTCCACTTGCTCAATTCTAATCTTTAAGGAATTACTTTCTTCAAGTGGTTTTTAAATCCTCTTTTTCCATTTGGGCAAGTCTACTTTTTAAGGACTTCTTTTCTTCAGTGAATTTGTGTGTCTTTTGCCATTAAAGCCAATTCTGTTTTTAAAGGTTTTGTTTTCTTCAGTATTTTTGTGCCTCTTTTATTGAGCTGTTAATTCTCTTTTCATAATTTTCTCACATCTCTCTCCTTTCTTTTCCCAATGTTTACCTCTGTTACTCTTATCTAGTTCTTTAACTCTTTCAAGAATTCTTGTTGGGCTTGGGTCCAATTAGCATTTTTTGAGACTTTGTAGCTGTTTTCACATTATTGTCTTCTTCTGAGTTTATGTCTTGGTGTTTCCTGTAGCTTTTTATGGTCAGGTTCTTTTGTTATTGTTGCACTTTTTCCAGTCTACTTCTTGACTTTGAATATTAAGATGTTTACCTCAGGATGGGGAGGCGCTTTCCCAAGCTTCAGACTTTTTTGTACTGTCAATTTCAAAGCTAGTTATGGGGATCCTCAAGTTTTTGGTGCTTTCAAGGTTGTGTGATCAGGGCAGAGGTGTGGTCCCTGCTCTCCTGGTCATCGCTCTGGTCATTACCTGCTCCCCTGCGGCCACAAATGTTGATATTCCTTCTGGCCCTGGAACTGTCACCATGTCCCCTGCTCTCTTATAGCTACAAGAACTAGTGCTCCTCTCTGCCTTGAAACTAGGACCAGGGCCCCTGCTCTCTTGTAACTGACTACATGCTCCTCTGCACCCTGAAGCTGCAACACAGAACTATATGTGGGCAATAGAAGAGCCGATCAGTGCCAGCTGCACTCAGTGCCAGCAAAGGGTCTCCTGTAATTTGTTTCTGACAAGTCATCTGACCCCCTTGCAATTCCTGTTCTGGCAGGCAGTTCCTGAAGCCACTGTCGCTACCACTGTCTCAGTCTCCTCCAGGGCCCAAGGCTACTGTTGCTGCCATGCTCTGGGCTGATCCCCACCCAGTGCTATAGACTTCTCCTGTTGACCTCTTAAATTTTCTTAGGCTGGAAAAATGCTCACTCTGACCTTTTGGTCTGACCTTTTGGTTCTATGGCCCCAAAATTTGATTTCAGGAATTATTTTAAAGTTGTTTGGAGGGGGGAGGTTGGAAGAGGCCAGCTGGATGACTGCCTCTAATCTGACATCTTCCTTCAATTGCCTTTTTTTTTCTGTAGAAACACTGCTTATTCCAACGGACAAGGTCGAATGCAATGAGAGGGGGGTGGCTGTGCAGCAGCGAGGCAGACAGAGTGGGGAGGGAAGGATGGATAACCCCAACACTCCTGTTCAGATGAGCTGCCTCCACCCCAGGTTTTGGCTTCAATGTTTAATTGCCTTTTAAGGCAGCTAGGTGGTGCACTAGATAGAATACTTGGCCTGGAATCAAGATAGATGAGTTCAAATCCAACTTTAGACACTTACTGTGTGACTTTGGGCAAGTCACCTAACCTCTGTCTGTCTCAGTTTCTTTTATTTTTAAATTAAAAAAAATTTTTTCCTCAGTTTCCTAAAATGTAAAATGAGGATCATAATAGCACCTATATCACAAAGTTGTGAGGATTAAGTGAGGCAATATTTGCAAAGTATTTAGCACAGTGCCTGGCATATATTAGGTACATTAATAATAATAAGCATTAATAAATGCATTTTTCCCCTTTTGGATATTTCAACATCCAATAGACAGCTCAAATTTAACATGTCCAAAACTGAACTCACTGTCTTACTCCCTAAATCCAACCTTCTTCCAAATTTCCCTGTTTTTCTAGGCAGCTACCTAGGCAGTATATCAGTAGAGTATTGAACTTGTCTGGAAGACTTGGCTTAGAATACTGCTCCAGACATGCACTTACTGTGTGACCCTGGGAAAGTCACTTAACCTCTTCGAGAATCAGTCTCCTTCTGTGTAAAATGAGGATAATAATAGCACCTACCTTCCTGGGTTATTGTGAAGCTTAAAGGAGATATCATCTGTAAAGCACTTTGTAAACCTTAAAGCACCACATCCATGCTAGTGATAATTATTTCGAAGGTCCCCAACAACCTAGTCACCTAGGTTCACCAGTTCAGCATTATCCTTGTTTGGGCACTCTCCCTCACCTTGCATAACCAAGCACTTGCCAGATCTTGTTTCTTCTTCTAGCAACATCTCATGTATCCGACCTCTTCTCTTTCCTCCAACAGCTGTCACTAGTTCAGACCCACTGTCACCTCTCATATGAACAACAGCCTTCTTATTGATCCCTCTGCCTTAAGTTCTCTCCAGTCCAATTCATTCTTCCCTCAGCTTCCAAAGTAATTTTCCTACAGTGCAGGTCTAACTCCCCTATTCAATAAAACCTTCGGCTCTCTATCACTTCTAGAATCAATCATAAGCCCCTGTGGCTTTTAAAGTCCTTCAGAATCTACTTTTCCAACTTTGCTATGTGTTGATCTCCTTCCTGAACCTCACAGTTAACCAAATTCATCTTACTGTTCCTCACACACAGGAATTCCCCAGGGAAATGCATTCCCAACTCATCTGTATTCCTCGGTTCTTATTTCTTTTAAAGTTCTTCTCAAGTGTCACCCTTTTTAAGCTCCTTCTGATCCCTCAGTTTCTGGTCCCTTCTCCTCAATAAATTTTTGTTATTCAGTCATTTGAGTGATGTTAGACTCTTTGTGACCTCATTTGGATCTTGTATCTTGGCAAAGATATTTTAACGGTTTTTCTTTTCCTTCTCCAGCTCATTTTTACAGATAAGGAAACTGAGGCAAACAGGGTAAAGTGATTTGCCTAGGGTTACATAGATGGTAAGAGTCTGAGGTTAGATTTGAACTCAGGTCTTCCTGACTCCAGGCCTGCCTACCCATGTTCCAGTAGAATGTAAACTTTTTTTTCAGGCAATTGGGGTTAAGTGACTTGCCCAGGGTCACACAGCTAGTAAGTGTCAAGCGTTTGGTCTGAGGCTGCATCTGAACTGAGGTCCTCCTGACTTCAGGGTCGGTGCTCTTTCCATTATACCACCTAGCTGCCCCAGAATGTAAACTTCTTGAGAACAAGAATTTTTGTCTTTATATCTCTTATACTTAGCATAGTGTCTGGCACCTAACAGGTATTTCGTGAACACTTGTTCATTCATTGATGAATGGAACAGAAAGTTTTGCTTGTTTTGTTTTTGGAATTGGGAGAACAGTTGTAGGAAAATGAGAAAGTGCCAGAGAAGGAAAGACTGCAGGCACACGAGTAAGGAGCTGACTGATGAAAAAAAAAAGGTTGAGTGGATGCAAAACAAATTGGAATTGAGGAGAGAGGGAGAGGGGTAAGATTTTTGTGAAAAGCAGGCCTACCATTTCTGTGACATCTGGAGGGAAGGAAAAAGTGGTGATGCTGTTTTGAGTAATAGAGGAATGGAACTTAGAGAGTTTACGTTGGAGAGATGCAGGCTTTGCAGTGAAATAGTAGGGTACATTATCTGCTGTAAGTATGAGGTAAGTTCTTATATTCTGTATGACCTTGGGCAAATCACTTAACCTTATTTTTTCCTCAGTTCACTTGTTTGCAAAATGAAGGGATTGGATTAAATGATCTCAAGGTCCCTTCCTGCTCTAAATCCTATGACCCTACAAGAAATGAGTTGAGACAGTGGCTGGGATTTTCAGCCCAGCCTTAAAACTAGGCCAGCCAGCTACTCGCTAGTTGCCCTACCCTGGGGGAAATAATTTTATCTCTATAAGCCTCAGTTTCCTCATCTGCAAAATGGGAATAATAATCCTTTTATTAGCCACCTCACAGGGTTGTTGTAAGGTAAGTACTACATCAACCTTAGAGCAATATATAAATGTGAGTTATTATTATTATTATTATTCTGTCTCCACCTCTGCTCATTCCTACCCTCCTGGTCTGAACGGTCTCCACCCAGGAGAGGCAGCCAACTTCATCCTGGAATGATGCTGAAAGCAGCTGAGGCCTGATGTCCTGTTCAGGGATTCTGAGTTTCTTCTGGGCACTGTATTGACAGTGTAAAAGGTTCAGCGTTCCAGTTCCTCACTTAACGAGCAAAACAGGAATGGAAAGGCTGCCAGGGGGCAACTGAGCTAAGAAAACACGGGCCCCTCCCTGGGGATGCTGTCTGCCTGCTTGGAGCTGAAGCTGTTGGCCAACGGTGTGTTACTATACTTTGGAGATTCAACACTCCCCCATTTCCTCTTCATTTAAAGAATTCCCTCCTCCTACCTCTGGGCCATTCCACCCACTCCCCAGCCCAGTGTTCTGCTCTTGGACTTGGAAATGCTGTGTTTATAAAGGTGAAGAAACTCCCTTATGCCTTTCTCAGATGCATCATATTAAAAGTTCAGCACGCCAATATATTTCCCTCCTTTTTCCCCCCTGCTTTTCCTTACCAGACCAGATAGGACTGTTCAGGACCAGGCTCCCTCGTACCTAGCCAAAGGGAGCTGTTTGTTTGTGTCGTATGAATTGAGGGATGTGATATGAATAGCTTCTCCGATCCCCGAATATCTCTAATATCAGGCATCCACAGAGTCTGTCATTGCTACCATTAGAGATTTATTCCTTTGGGTGTAGACGTTAACATTTCTAGTAACCCTTGCGATTTCTGCAGTGTGGATACTTCCTCCACCAATGCTGCGGATCACAACCTCTATTTGCAGTTTTTATGAGTTGCTGTGGTCAAAATATTTAACACCCTCTGGCCTAACTTGTGAAAGCCGATTTAGCAACTTTCTTTGATAAGAGGCAGGGCAGTATTTTCTCTAGGAAGCCCTCATGAAAATGCAAATGCTTCTGGGAGGGATGACATTTGAAGTTTCTCAGAAATAGATTCATGATCTGACTGATGCAAATCACAGCTCATCCTGTGTACTTACTGTCTACATCCTCCCAGAAATCATCCACAGAGGCTGGATCCCCAACGTGCTATGTGTCTTTCCCTAGGTCTTTCAAAAACAAAAACCACAAACATTTCATGGGCAGCATTTAGGCTATCGATCTGTTATCCCTCCCTCTTGGTGAATGACTGAACCCAAGTCTTTATCAGTCATCAATATCTTAGATGATAAGGCCTAGATAGGGAGTGGGCCTTGAGTTCAATGAAGTCCTAAGTTCAAGTCTTATTTTAGTTATTTGCCAGCTCTGTGACCCTAGGCACTTTCCTTAACCTCTCTCAGTTCACTTTCCTCATCTTTAAGTGGAGAATCTACCTTATAGGGTTGTTGTAGGATCAAATGAAAGTTCACACACACACACACACACACACACACACACACACACACACACTCTTTTGTTGTTGTGCAGTTGTTTCAGTCATGTCCAAACTCTCCATGATCCCCTTTTGGGGTTTTCTTGGCAAAGATATTGGTGTGGTTTGCCATTTCCTTCTCTAGCTAATTTTTGCAGATGAGGAAACTGAGGCAAACAGGGGTTAAATGACTGGACCAGGGTCACACAGATAGCAAGTGTCTGAGGTTGGATTTGAATCCATGAAGATGAATCTTCCTGATTCCAAGGACTGTGCTCTATCCACTGTGCCATGAAGGTATTTGTAATATATACCTATATATAGGTGCTTAATAGATAAATATATATGTACATATGCATACATACATATAAAGCAATTTGGAAACATCAAAGCACTATATAAATGTTAAATATTATTGTTAGCTTTGTGACTGTCAGTTCTTCATCTCTCTTAAGTCAGAGATCCAAGTGACTGGGAGATGTTTCAAATGCAACATCATTCATTTCACAACAATGAAATCACAACTCTACCTCTGCCTACCTACCCTGCCCCCAAAACCCCTACATAATTTTGAATTTATTTATCAGGTTGTTTTAGCCAAGCCTCAAGGGTCTAGAACACAGGACAGGTAAATTTTTCACAAGGAGAATGAGGAAAAGGATAAATCCGGAGACAGGGACATTCCAGGAAAGGGCAGATTTGGGTGGGAGTACCATGAGGGGAGACTGTGGGCAGTCAAGGAAAACTTCACTATAAAATTGGGATAATAATAGTACTGGGGGCAACCAAGTGGTGAAGTGGATGGAGTGATGAGCCTCCAGTTGGGAACACCCATCTTTCTGAGTTCAAATCTGAGCTCAGACACTTACTATTTGTGTGATCCTGGGCAAGTCACATAACCCTATTTGCCTCAGTTTCCTCATCTGCCAAATGAGCTGGAGAAGTAAATGGCAAAGCACTCCAGTATCTTGACCCCCAGCGGAATTGCAAAGAGTCAGGCACAGCTGAAAAAATGACTGAACAGCAACAAATAATAGCACCTGCATCACAAGGTTATTGTGAAGATCGAATGAGGTACTATCTGTTTTTTAAAAAGCACTTTGCACAGTATCTGGCATGAAGTGGGCACTGTAGAAATCCTTATTCCGTTCTCTTCCTGGGATAACTGAGGAAGGAGCAGAACATAAAGGGAAATGTGTCACCTAATTTATAATCTGTCAAACCCTCCTAAAAAAACCCCAACAACCTTAGGGGAATTTATGTTTCTCTTGCCCCTCTGTCCAGGGACATTGGCCAACCTTGGGATGCTTCCCACCAGTAGGGTTTTCCTGGCCTCTGACCCCAGTCTGGATGAGATGGGGCCCTGAAAGGGGCTGACTTTCTCCCCCCTTTCCCCACCCCCATCCCGTTCTTCTTGGTATTGAGGCCGCAGATCCAGCTGCTGTCTCCCATCCTCTGCTCTCCCCCGGGAGTGGACAATGACACACCATGCTTCTTTCCCTGGCCTCTGACACAGAAAGTCCAAGGGGCTGGTGAATCTGAGAGACCAACTGGAGTCTCTTGGGAGGGGACGCATATTCCAACGGGATAGTGGGACAAGGCCAGAACTGTGAAGTAATTGATGGCAGGCAGTGGCATGAAGCCAGGGAGGGAGACTGGCTGGAAGGGGCTGGGAGTCACACAAATGCTCTCTCCCCCTCATCTCCCTCCCTCCCACCCCTCAAGATGCCAGACCCTGGAAGCAGTGTGATATGGTGGAAAAAGCACCTTCTCTGGAGTTAGAAGACCTGAATTCAAATCCCATCTCTGATGCTCACAACCTGTGTGACCGTGGGTGAGTCAATTAATTTCTCTAGGCCTGTTTCCTTTTTTGTCAAATGAAGGAAATGAACTAGATGGCCTCTGAGATTTGCATCTATCAATGATACCAAGAGCTTTGCTCTAAGTTGTAGCCACAATCCCTCAGTGCAGAAGTTGATCATTATGCTTCTTCATGACACTAGGGTTCTTCCCTCAATATTCCCTCCTTCCCCATCTATCCACCCCTTACTAATTCTGTGCAGAAGTTTTCCCATGTGTCCCTGGCTCCTCCCCAAAGCCCCTCCTTCCAAGGGCTTCTTTTCCCTGGAGTGCAGACTGAAGGCTTTCACACACACTGCTGCCTGGGTCACTTCTAACCTCTCTGTCTGGCCCCCTTCGGGGATTTAATCCTGGCCTCCCCACTCGCCATGTGCAGCAGCTGTTTCTTTTCTGGTTGTGGAGAGGCAACGAGGATGAGTCAAGTGGCAAAGCATTCCCCAAGGGCTTGGGAAAAAGGATGAACACTTGACCTCTAACCTCTGAGTGAGGAGGGAGATTCACTGGAGAGGAATGTTGAGTTGGTCCTTCTAGAAGAGCTCACTGTCCTGGGAAGGGATTTGATCCTGCCTCAGGCTGAGTGGTGGAGGGGTAGGAGGTGTGAGGAGATCATGATTACTGTACTTCCCAGGATAGAAGAGTCTAAAACACCCACAAACTGATAAGAATAAGAGTAAATTCAAAGGGAATATGAAGGGAAAAGTCAAAAAGGCACGGTTGTCTGCTAAAAGAAAGGAGGAAGTGCTAAGTATGTAGCAGATCCACAATTACAGAACGTAGCTACAAATCCTTATTCTGATTCTTATTGACTTCGTGACCTTGGATAAATCACTTCACTTTTCTGAGTCTCAGTTTCCTTATCTTTAAATGAGGGCACTGGAACAGATGATTTCTAAATTTCCAGTTTAAAACCTATGTTCCATCAAGACCAGAAGATCTCCACTCAGATGGCTGGGCAAATTCATATGACTGGGTTTTTTGGTTTTATTTTCACCTGATCCGTGATTTCATGAATAAAGAGAACTCCAGTGAAGACACACCCATGCAGATTGGTACTTTTTGCTATTTATAGTCTTAGGGAGTTTCTTGGAGCCCATAGATGTTAAATGACATGCCCCACATCTCATAGCCATTCTATGTCAGAAGCAAATATTTCAACCTCTGTCTTCCTGACTCTGAAGTCTACTCTTTATAAAGCCTTGACTTCAAGTTATCATGCAAACTTTTTGCTGTTCCTCTCTCCTCAACTCTTAGTGAAAGTGCAGTTTATGTGAGAGGCCACTAGAAAAATGCAGCCTCTACTGCTCTGAGGAAAGAATATAATTCTATCCCACAAGAAATATGTATGGGCTATACACATAGGTAAGTTTTCTGTCCAGTGGAAGGAGATTAGTTGTCCATTTGGTCATTTTGCTTGTGTTACTTAGGAGTTCTCAGAGCCCCAATTGCCTCACCTTATCTCAGAATCCCAGAAAGCTTCTCTACAACATGGACTCTTAACCTTTTCTGTGACATAGACCCCTTTGGCAATTTGATGAGGTCCATGAATCCCTTTTCAGAATCACGTAAAATACATGGGATTACAAAGGAAACCAATTATATCTGAATATTCTTATCAAAACATCTTTCCTATCCAAGTTCATGGACCCCTGAAATCCATCCATGAAATCCATCCATGATTTCTAGATTAAAAACCCACATACATACATTAAGAACATCCCCAAACAAAAGGCCATCTGGCCTTGTCCTGAACATCTCCAGTTGCTGGATGGCCAATTTGGAGGGCCCCCCAAACCTTTTACTTTCTATAGTCTATAATGACCAATTTAGACCTCTTTTCTCACTTGAAAAATGAAGGATTTTGATAAGATGTTCTATAAAGTCTTTTCTAGCTCTAGAAGTTATGAATATCTAACTTGGACGAAGGTATTTTCCATATCAAATTGCTTTGTCTTCTTCCTACTTCTCCTACTTACCCCCCACCAGGACCTTGTTGTGTTGTTGTTCCAGCATTTCAGTTGTGTCCAACTCTTGGTGACCCATCCATGGGGTTTCCTTTTTTTTCTTTCTTTTTTTTTTTTTGGTGAGGCAATTGGGATTAAGTGACTTGTCCAGGGTCACACAGCTAGCAAGTGTCAAGTGTCTGGGGCCAGATTTGAACTCAGGTCCTCCTGATTCCAAGGCTGGAGCTCTATCAAGTTTGCTACCAAGCTGCCCTCCATGGGGTTTTCTTGGCAAGGATACTGGATGGTTTGCCATTTCCTTCTCCAGTGGCAAACAGAGGTTCTGTGACTTGCCCGAGGCCACACAACTGGAAAGTTTTTGAGGCTGGATTTGAACTCAGGTCTTCCCGTCTCCAAGCCCAGCGCTCTATCCACTGCTCCACCTAGCTGTCCCCTATCATGTACAGACCCTAGCAAAGAGCTGTAGAGACTAAAAGTTTAGCTAAATCACAACCTCTCTCCTCATTAGACATAACTTTGTAGGGAGCTAAGACATGAATACAGGTAACTGTATCAAGGGATTGTTCCTTTTTCTCTGAGTCAGACACTTTGCTTCTCCTACTTCCTTTTCAGAAATCTCTGAGAAACAGCTTAGGGGAATTTTGTACAATCCAGCCCAGTTTCGGAGGAAGATGGGATAAGGAAAGACAAACTGGAGAATTTCTCTCAAGTCCAGAAAGATTCAGTTTGAGATGCTGATGCAAGCAGGATGTAACCACTCAGGCATTGGGAAAGTAGGAGGTGCAAGGAGTCTTCAGGAACTGATCCAGGTAAATGGAATGTCAAGAACTGATTTGGAGCAGAAAGACCCAGCAGAAAGTGGCATTTTCAACACCAACTTAAGGGATTTTTTTTGTGTGTGGAGGGTGCAGACTGGAGTGTGTACTGGGAAGCAAATGAGACTTCTGCAGTGACTATAACTGATGATACAATCTAGACAAATACTCACCAATCATTGAGTTGGCTTCAGGCTGGAGTCAAGGCAACCAGTGTGGAGTTGGAGAAGATCAGAGAGTAAACCAAGAGGGAAGCACTCAGTGCCCACAGAGGAAGGGAAGAGTGACATTGGAGACACTAGTTCATTTTTTTCCACAGTCCAGCTGCTTAAGATCTGGTATTTGGAGAATACGTTGGGTTGGAAAAGGGCCAAACACTAGAGAACATTTTCAAATATTAAGAAGAGCAAAAATAGAGAAAAAGACCCATAACACCTGGGAGGAGTGGTGGACAGTGGCAATAAGGTTTTTGGAGGCTCAACAATTAAGGAAGAAAGCAATGAAACACAGAGCACTTATGTGGGGGGGTTAACACTCACCTTCTCCCTAGCTAGTCCTCAATCAGGGTAGCTCTCTAAGTATTGAGAGTTGAAAAGACTTTGCCGGTCTCTGGGATATGACTGGTCTCTTGACTCTATGGGCTTGGATGTAAGTTGTTTCTGTTTAAGGACACAGTAAATAAAGCTGTTAAGTTTTGAAGCCTTGTGAGCCTGAGTACTTGAAAGGGGAGGAATATGAGTGGTGTTTCTTAACTCTGTGGGCTTAGATGTAAGTTGTTTCTCTTTAAAGACACAATAAATAAAGCTGTGCTATGCTTTGAAGCCTTATGAGCCTGAAAACTAGCAAGAGGAGGAGTATGAGTGGTGTCTCTTGACTCTGTGGGCTTGGATGTGGGTTGTTTATGTTTAAGAACATAGTAAATAAGGCTATAAATAAATGGTTTGAAGCTTTATGAGCCTGAGTACTAGAGAAAAAGGTACTGAACCTAAATACTTGTAACTGATGACTATCCTGAGGGGAATTCTAGGGGCTCCCAGCTTCTATATGTGTGGGTGGGGGCAATGAGCACCTGGTATCTCCAGAGTATACTTGGGCCTTTTGAGTCAGCAAGGAGACATTGACACAAAGGTTAAGGTATCATATACACATACATATTATAAAAGTTCATTAGAGAGATACAAAAAAAGTGTGTCAAGGGGGAAATCCAGAAAAGCTAAGTGGAGGTATTGACATTTTAAGTTGCATTTTAAAGATATAACTCTTCGGCTCCCAGCTGCTGCCTTGAAAACATTGCCGTAGAGATGTCAGACTTTGGTCATTGTTGAGTAGATTCTGTTCCGGAGTTCAACAGTGCATTGATTATTTTTTTGAACTTGGCTTTGAGGTTTCTGAATAGAAGAAGCTCAGAGATCTGGAAGAAAGAAAGTGGACAGAGTCCAGAGTACGTATCTGCTCTCTGGATGCTGGCTTCCCAGCATCCTCCCAGTCCCTCCTTCCTCCAGCTGTGGTTTCAGGATAGGATGGTAGCTTCTTGTCTCTTGTACCACCATGCTCAGTTTGGGGAGGAAGGGAAAGAAGGAAATAGAGAGAGGTCTGATTCTACTGATAGCAAGTGAAAAGTAGTTAGTGCTCATGTATAACCTACATTGGATTGCTTATTGTCTCAGGGAGGGGGGAGAAAAGGGAGGGAAGGATAGAAATTGGAACTCAAAATTTTTTTAAAAAGTTAAATTGTTGTAACATGCTATTGGTGGGGGCAGTCAGATGGTGCAGTGGATAGAGCACTGGCCCTGGATTCAGGAGGACCTGAGTTCAAATCCGACCTCAGACACATAACACTAGCTGTGTGACCCTGGGCAAGTCACTTAACCCATTGCCTAGCCAAAAAACAAAAACAAACAAAAAAACTCCATGTTATTGGTGGAAAAAAAATATAAAAAAGTAGCCAGTGCTTATTTATAATCAATCATCAAGTATTTATTGAGTACCTACTATTACAAGGCTCTCTTTCAGGTGTTGAGGATAGAAATATAATGAACGAAACAATCCCTATCTGCAAAGAGCTTCCATTATGAAAAGGGAGCAAGAAGTACATATGTAAGTATATGCAGATTAAATATAAACAAAATAAACACAAGATAGTTTGAGAACATTAGCAAAGATGGGATCAGGAAAGGTTTTATGTGGTGTTCAGTCATCTCAGCCATGCTCACCCCTCTGTGACCCCATTTGGAGCTTTCTTGGCAAGATGCTGGAGTGGTTTGCCATTTCCTTTTCCAACTCCTTTTACAGGTGAGAAAACCGAAGCTAACAGGGTTAAATGACTTGCCCAGGGTCACACAGTTAGTAAATGTCTGAGGCCAGATTTGAACTCTTAAGGTTTTATGTAGAAGGCGGCAGTTGAGTCACTTCTGATTTTATGAGGTAGAGGTGAGGAAGCAATACATTCCAGGCATGGGGAATGGTGGATGCAAAGGGAAGGAGGGGGAGGATGAAAATGTTGTGTATGCGGGATTGAAAGTTAATTAGTCTAGATCACAGAGTGCAGGAGGAGCAGTGATATATAAAGAGGCTGGAAAATTAGATTGGGTTAAAGTTGTAAATGGCTCTAAAAGCCAAACAGAAGAGTGCATATTGATCCTAGAGATGAAGGAACCATGAATGTTTATTGAGCAGAGGAGTGACCTGTATGCCTCCTGATTGGCTTTCATGTTATAATATATACCCCCATATGTGCTTATAAACAAAACCAATAGTAGTCACTTATTCCCTTGTTGTGTGTTTAATGCTGGCATGATATGCAGAGATTAGAGAAAGATTTCTGATCACTTTAGAAAGACAGCAGACATTCCTACTTCAGGAAAGCCTCAGGAAAATGCAAGTTTCCTATAAATTGGAGAGCCTATAAATATATACTATAACTTATATGTAAAGGTGGGAGTTGATTGAATCAATCAAATCACCCTTACCCCAGCTTAAAGCAAGTGACAAGATACTGTCTATGCCTTATTACCTTTGTGGGGTGAGAACAATCAGCCAGTCTGAGGTCTGAACTAGTTATAAAAGAGACCACTCAATCATAGTCTTTAGCTTAAGTGGGAAACATCGTTGATCATTTTAAAAGACCCTGAAGGCCAATGGCTGAAGTAAAATGATGGCACATAAGAAGTATGCTTGGATTAAATGAGGAGACCACTCAGGTCCTATGGAACTTATATAAAACCAGCTAGGTAGAATCAGAAATTCAAACATCTAGTGGCCTAGTGGCAGAAGCTCCCAGCTAATCCCTGAGAAGGAACTGTTTTGGGAGAGAGAAGGAAAGTATCTTTTTAAAAAAATTGTTTAAAAATTTTTTATTTTCAGTTCCAAATTTTCTCCCTCCTTCCAGGCCCTCCTCTACCCCACCCATTGAGAAGGCAAACAATATGATACCCATTATACATGTGAAGTCATGCAAAACATATTTCCATATTAGTCATGTAGCTAAAAAAAGCAAGAAAAATAATTTTAAAAGTGAAAGAAAATATGCTTTTATCTGCACTGAGAGTCAAGCAGTTCTTTCTCTAGAGGTAGATAGCCTTTTTCATCATGAGTCCTTTGGAATTGTCATGAATCATTATGTTGTTGTGTATCAGAATAGCTGTCTTTCACAGCTGCTTATCTTTACAATGTTGCTGTTACTATGTAACAATGTTCTCCTGGTTCTGCTCATTTGACTTTGCATCAGTTCATAGAAGTCTTCCCGGGTTTTTTTTTTTATACCATCCCCTTTGTCATTTCTTATATCAAACAGTATTTCATTGTAATCATGTACCACAGCTTGTTCAGTCATTCCCCAACTGATGAGCGTCCCCAGAGTTTCCAGTTCTTTGCCGCCATAAAAAGAGCTGCTGTAGACATTTTTTATACATATGAGTCCTTTTCCTTTGATCTCTTTGGGATACAGATGTAATAGTAGGTATTGCTGGGTCAAAGGATATGCATAATTTATAACCCTTTGGGCATAGTTCCAAATTGTTCTCCAACTCACAAGTTCACCAACAGTATATAATTTTTCTATATTCTGGAAGGAAAGTATCTTGATATAAACCTGGATCTCTTTCCCCACCCCCTTTGACTAGAGGAGTAGCTTGTTACCATTAGATCACACAGTGGATGGAGCACCAAACCTGGAATCAGGTAGGTCTGAGTTTGAATCTTGCTTCAGATCCTTTCTAGTTGCATGACCTTGAGCAAGTCACTTAACCTTTTTTGGCCCCAGTTTCTTCTATGTAAAACGGGGATAATAACCCTCACAGGGTTGTTGTGAGCATCAAATGAGATAAACCTCAAAACCCTTTTTAAATGCCAGCTATTATTAGGAGTTTTTTTTTAAGCTCCTTTCCTGCTTCACCCTATGTGGTGTTTCATCAGTATTACAACCACCATCAATCATCACCCTCACCTCCTAAAAACACTTACATGCCTATTTTTTTTGGGGGGGGCTAGGCAATGGGGTTACATGACTTGCCCAGGGTCACACAGCTAGTAAGTGTCAAGCGTCTGAGGCTGGATTTGAACTCAGGTCCTCTTGACTCCAGGGTTGGTACGTTATCTACTGTGCCACCCAGCTTCCCCTCTTAAGTGCCTATTTATAAGTAGTATCCTTACCCAGATAAGATATTCACATGAGGCAACAAGCATAGGATGCACAGCCTTTGTATGTCCAGAGAAAAATCTAGAAAGGACTAGAAGTGAACTTTGGAGAACCAGAGGATCTGGACTTTTCATTAACATCCTATTAACATCTCCAGCTGACAGCAATGTCTGCATCTGGAACTGAAGATAGATTATATGTAATGAGGAAAAGTAGATTCAAACTCTACAAAGCATTTATCAAAAAAGCTGTGCTATACCTAAAGGCATCTTGGGGACCCTAGCAAAAAGACTTCTAGGAACTGAGTTACTGTTTTGCCACATGTGCTCTCTATGTTTGAGCCTATTTTCTTATTTATTTATTCATTCATTTATTTACTTATTTGTCCATTCATTTGTTTATTTGTTTTTGGCTAGGCAATGGGGTTAAGTGACTTACCCAGGGTCACACAGCTAAGTAAGTGTTATGTGACTGAGGCTAGATTTTAACTCAGGTCCTTTTGACTCCAGGGCTGGTGCTCTATCCACTGCGCCACCTAGCTGCCCCTTGAGCCTACTTTCCCCTGAACACTGTACATGTGGGAGAGTGTGCTTCCAGTTTTGGGAGATGTTTTGCACCAACTAAATCAGCATAATAAATACCTTGTTCTTAAAGTTAATTCAGGGCAAAGTAGATAGAGCACTGGGCCTGGAGTCAGCAAGACTCTTCTTCCTAAGTTCAAATCTGGCCTCAGACACTTACTAGCTGGGTGACCCTGAGCAATTGTTAGCTCAGTTTCCTCATCTGTAAAATGAGCTGAAGAAGGAAATGACAAACCACTACAGTATCTTGGCCAAGAAAACCGCAAATGAGGTCATGAAGAGTTGGACACTACTGAAAAAAATGAATGAAAAAAGCTAATTCAATCATGCTGACTGACATCAACTGTTAATCAAGGTGGAAAACACTTAGGTGGGAGCTTATGAGCTATAGCATAACACAACCTCTCTGGGCCCCTTCCAGATGTAGCATCCTAGAGATGTAGCAGCTGAGCTCTTGAGACCTGACTTGCCAGTTCAAATGGGAAGTAGGAGAATAAATCCAGAGCATCTACTACATATTCCTATAGATGAGCCTCTGAGGCAAATTAGAGCCTGTGTACCCAATAAGCCTCATGAGGGCAGCATTAAGAGACAAATCCGTCCCCACTCCTTGGATCAGTTTCATGAGCAGTGACATTGGGGAATTTCAAGGCCACCTTATCTGGAAGTCCAAAGCCTCACTGGGTCATTGTTTGGGTCCTGATGGCTCAGAGTGAATGTAAATAGCAATTGTTTCTGTTTTGGCCAGAAACCCTGAGTGTCTTCCCCTCCCAGGTTGTTGTGTTGTTTTGGTTTGGTTTTTTTCACACTAGGTAAAAAAGGCCATTCTTTGCCTCATTTCTTACCTAGCCTTAATCACTGAATGGGTGTTGCCTCAGTCAAACTGAAATCTGGGAAAGACCTTAACTTAAAAAGGCCAAGGTCTCCCACTGCATCCCAGACCATCTCCAGTCATCCTGCTCTATCTGCATCTCTCCACTGAACCCAAATGTCTCTGGAGGAGAGAGTGAGGTTCTTTGCATAGCCCTACCTCACTTAAATCCAATTCACTTGCACGAAGGACAAATAAGGAACAATCTGAAAGTCCCCCATACCCACCTGAACATCCTCCACCGGGCATTTACTACAAGCGACAATTCTATTACTACAGGTGAAGAAGGGGAGGAGGGGCATTCCAGGGATAGGAGACTGTAGGAAAACATGATGGTGCCAGATTATTGAGAGACTTAAGCACCAGGCAAAGGAGTCTGAATCCTCCCTAGTCTCCCTTTCAATTTTGGGAGCTCACTGGCACAGGGGTACTCAGAAGAGAAGGATATAGAAAGAATAGGAAAGGAAAAACAAGAAAGAACTAAGAAAGACAGGAAAATTGCATCTACCCTCCAAACACTAATGAATAAGAGAAACAAGTAACTCCAGTGGTTGGAATATGGAGAGGAATGATTTATTACTGGTAAGCTAAGCCCAGAGACTCTCACTCCTAATCCCCACCTACAAATAGGACTCCTTTCCTTTTTCATCTCAATGATCTTGGAGCCCAGAAAGCACCTTTCTGATTTCTATGGAAAAATCCCTTGAGACCTGGCTGGGAAGGGACAGGAGAGAGAAGGTAGGGGGAGGTGTGGACGGCTCAGGCCAGCATTGACCTCTGCTGGAAAGCCAGCTGTTTCCTCCACTTTGAAACAGTGACTAACCCTTCGCTGTCCCCAGACTGCTCAGAGCAGCTTGGGAGGCTTCCAAACATATTTTATAGTCCAGATGTATAACCACTGGCTGTGACTTTTTGTATGAAGAACAGGTGGGTGGTAATTACTGTAGCAGGAGCTGCTAGAAACAGAAAAGTGGGGGAGGTGAATCTGTTTAGTTGGAGTAGAGCAGCAGGGCCCTTCCAATACAATCCTTGGCTTCCTTTGGGGGGGAATTGGATATAGGGAGAAATGAGGTTTTGATGAGAAAACCACAACCTCCACCTACCTCACTTTTTACCTGCTGCCCCATCAGTTGCATGGAGTGTATTCTTTAATTTGTAATTTCAGGACCTGGGTTCAGATTCCTGCTCTGCTGCTATTTGACCCTGGACAAGTCATTTCAAGTCTCTGGGGTCTCAGTTTCTTTATCCTCGTGCTCACAGATGCTCGATGAGGTCACTTCTAGTCATAAGTATGTGATCTTAGAATCCTAAAGTTTATCTTTAACAACCTTAGTTGTCCCTTTCTGTTCCTTCCACCCACCTGACCATAGTGCTTTCCTTCCCCAATCCATATAAGTGGTAAGCCCAAGGTCTCTCTCCTTCTCATCAAAACCTGGTGTGTGTGTGTGTGTGTGTGTGTGTGTGTGTGTGTGTGTGTGTGTGTGTAGATCTGGGAGAGGGAATGGAGCTAATATTACTCATTTACAATTCAATGTGAATTAGTTTGTACACTGGACTACAACTTTTCTACACTAGAAACTAATTCACATTGAATTGTAAATGAGTAATATTAGTTTTACCTCTTCCAGGGACTATCTGCATTTTAAGCCTCATCTTTAACTGTGGAAGGAAAGATTTTGTTCCTTGTTAAAGTAATCTGGAAATAAATAAAGTAATCTGTAAATAAAGTAATCGGGAAGAATTTTCTCTGGCACCCTAAAATAATTACTCCTCACACTTACATAGCACTTCAAGGTCTTCAAAACATTTTCCTCACAACATCCCTGTGAGGTAGATATAAATATTTCCATTTTATAGATGAGGAAATGGAAGATCAAATGTATAAATATTTCCATTTTATAGATGAGGAAATGGAAGATCAAATGGCTTACCCAAGGCCATACAGTTTAATAAGTATTGGGGTGAGGATTTTAGCACATTTAGGCATAGCCCAACTAGCATTTTGGGAAAACATGATAGTAAGCAAAACAACACAGGAACTCAGATATGTGAACAATATTATAAACGTGGAGTATCCATCAACCAACCAGGACTCATTAAGTAACTTTCACCTGCATCTCCAAGAAATTGTAGCATGCCAAGTGGCAACATCCTGTAGGTTACACCAGACTGAGGATAACTGACAGGTCTCAACCCATCGGTGAGTTAGGGGGATTTCTACCCCAAGCATGTGAAAACTTCCCCTGGTGAAATGGGTGGATGAGAACCATTTTTTCCAATGGCCACAAGGGTGGCTGAAGCAGTGCTCAGAGCTTGGTCAAACATGGAAGATGCCAAGGTCATCCACTGTATCCCAGGCCATCACCAGTCAGCTTGATTTTTTTCCTTGCCACCGGACTTCAATGATTCCGGAAGACAGCATGAGTCTGATGACTTCGTGCAACTCTGCCTTACTTAAATCTAATTCTTGAACAAGTCAAGATATCATCCAGTGGTGTCACTGGTCCTCTTCAAAAACAAAAGACCCTCAACAAACAAACAACACAATTAAGCACCTATTATGTGCCAGGCACTGTGTTAAGCATTGGTGATACAAATACAAAAGCAATAAAAAAAAATACGAAAGTCCCTCTACTGGTTCAGTAATACCAATTCATAATAGTTCCTAATCCAGACTAGTTTATAAAGTATGCCTATATTTAATGCCCTCTGAGAGTTGCTTTCACTCCCCAGATGAATTTAACCCTTAGTTTGTAAACTATATATGTGTGTGTGTGTGTGTGTGTGTGTATAATATGTATACACACATACACACTGTATATTATATATACATATACATGCACACACATACATACACTTTTACCTATCTGTAAGCTTTTTCTGTGCTGATGAAGAGCATTGTGGCATATTGGACAGAGTGCTGGATTTGGAATCAGTAAGACCTCTGCTCAAATCTTGAGACCTTCTAGCTATGTGTTATGATTCTAGGCAAATCATTTAACCTCTTTGCCTCAGG
The DNA here is from genome assembly GCF_003287225.1 of Phascolarctos cinereus. Taxonomy (NCBI): domain Eukaryota; kingdom Metazoa; phylum Chordata; class Mammalia; order Diprotodontia; family Phascolarctidae; genus Phascolarctos; species Phascolarctos cinereus. The sequence continues at coordinate 227,759,561 of NW_027555736.1, forward strand.
AAGCTCCAAGACTTAGCTACGAAGAATAATGTGGGATGTGTTCTTCACTCTGAAAGAAACCACAGATCCTGATTTTATATATGTGTATACACACACACACAATACACATGTGTATATATATGTATATATACATATGATTATATTTTATATATAATGTGTTATGTGTATATATCATATATGCGTGTATATATTCTGCATGTGTCTTTGTCCTTTCTAGATTTGTCCCTGATATATGTTTGTTGCCTCATGCAATTGTCTTATCTAGATAGAGATGCTGCTTATAAATAGGCACTTAAATGCTTTTAGGAGGTGAGGGTAATGATTGATTTATTGTAGTGGTGATGCTGATGAAGTCCCACAGAGGGTGAGGCGGGAAAGCAGCTTAAAAAACCCTCCTAATAATAGCTGGCATTTGTAAAGGGCTTTAAGGTTTGCAAAGGGCTTTACAAAAAATGTTGTCTCATTTGATCCTCATAACAACCCTGTGAGGGTAGGGGCTATTATTATCCCCATTTGACAGATGAAGAAACTGAGGCCAAGAGAAGCTAAGTGACTTGCCCAAGGTCATACAACTAGAAAGTTTCTGAAGCAAGATTCAAACTCAGATCTACTTGACCTGAAGTCCAACATCACCTAAGGATAATAAGTCATGTCGGGGGAGCCACCTCCTGGCCACTCCCGTGAATCCTGTCCTACCCCTCCCCCAACCACCTGATGAAGCAAAGGGATGATGTAAAACTGGACCTGATGACACATATTTGTATAAGTAATCAATCAACTCTGCTAAAACCCACAGATTAATGTACCTTGTCACTAGTTTTACCCTTGAAGTTCATAAGGACACCCTCCCTATTCCTTTACAATACCAAAATAAGTTTCACGGTGGTGGCGGCCTGCAGTATTACAATATTGTTGCCTCAACTATGTCTATCCAGTGATATTACAATAGTAAGGTACTATAGAAATAAGGTGAGACAGTGAAATATGGCTGAGAAAACACGAGATTTGGGGTTGGGATCATTCAAATACTGCCTTTGACAATTAATAGTTGTGTGGTCATGAGTCAGTTAACTACAATGAGCCTCAATTGCTTCATCTGTGAAATGGGATCATACGATAATTTGTTGAAAGCTGGAAGGGCCATCAGAGGCTGTTGAATCCAACTCCCAAATTTTACAAGATCAAAGAAGGCATGTCCAAGGTCAGTGACAGTAGTAAATATCAGAGGTGGGATTTAAGTCCATGTCCTCTGACCCCAAATAGTTTGTTATTTTTGCTTAAAGATTTCACAGGGTTGCTGTATCAAAGAAAAGAATGAGAGTATAACCCTGCACTGGCCAGGGAAGCCTTAGTCCTCAGGCCAGACTTGGCTTGTAAGTGAAGAGGGTAAAATGCTGTAATACTGCCCCCTCCCTCTCTTTTGTGGTCCCCTACGTGGTCAAGGTTGACAACTTTGAAGACGTCGTACTTTCGTCTATTCTGTCTCTGTTGTATGTATTCTCTTATTCTAGGGGAGCTTCAAAAAGATAGGAGAAGCACCAGAAGTCCAGGAATTGGAGTCCATGGAGGAGTTTGCTGGCAACAGAGTCAGACAAGAAGCCAGCCCTGAGGGGCAACCCATTTGACCCAGTCCAGCAGTGAATGGATGTGTTTGCCTAGACACCATCCTCTGAATGCAAGGGAATGTGACCTGTCATCAGCTGTGCTATTCCCAGAAATGAACTTGGTGGGAATTTTCATAGCCACTACTTTAGGTTTGAGCTCACTCTCCCCTGTGTAGAGATATAGAGAAGAGACTCTGGGTTGAGGGGATCTCTTGTGCTTGTCCCTGTAGAAGCTAATTGTCCATTGGTTTTAAATGATGAGGGGATACTAACTGGACAAAATTGTATTAGGGCATTAGTCATTGGTTTGATTATATTGAGATGATGACTGGTCGACTAATATTGGGAGAAAGCATCAGATGGGAGTTTGGAAACTATAGTCCTAGAAAATACCTCAAACATCTTCCTAGGGTTACCCCTAGCACACTAGGGCAGGGAAGTAGCAGCAGAGCTTTGGGGTGTGTGTGTGTGTTTGGCAAGGCATAAACGGTATGTGTGTGTACATGAACATACACACACATACATATATACATGCATGTGTATATACACACATATGATATATATGTGCTATATATTCTCTCTCTCATATTTTGTAAACATCAAAGTACTATATAAATGTCAATATAGAGAGGAGGGACTCAGAATTTTTCTGCTTCACTTAAATCCTTTGCAATTCCCTGGAGCATAAGAACAGGGCTCAAGGCTACACTTTCCTATGGATAAAAAGAGAACTTATCCCATGACACCTGCCTCTAAAAGGGGCTTATAACTCTAGGTCATTTAATACAGTACTGTGTATCTAAGAATATAAGGAGAGATAGAATGTTAGGTTACCGTGGTTGGCAGGTGGAGTGGGATTTAAATTGGGCCAATGTTCTCTATGTCTAAAGAGCCAAATCTCTTACCAGTCAGCCAGTTGGACAGCTATGTCTGAGTTACTTTTTTATCTTGGAAATCCCCCTCACAATTATAAACAGCTCTAATATATACATATATATTTATATAGCTAGATAGATATACACATAAATGTTATATATAAATTATATTTGTATTTACACACACATATATGTGTATATATACATACACACATGTATGACATGAAGCCAATTAAAATCTTATAGGGACAAATATAACCTAAAGTCACTCCATAAATCCTAGGATAAGTGCCGAAGAGGTCCTATTTCACAACGTTGACTCAACAGACAGTGAAATGCTCGTTGGCCAAAACACAATAATCATACATTCTGACCTTCCAGGATAGTCCTGATTATAAGGAAAGATCTTTAACAAGATTTTGAAAAAGAAATACTCTTTCTCAGACCCCATGTCCTGAAATTTGTCTTTAACGATATGGTCACTTTAATTAAAAAGTTCATAACACTCATATTGCTTTAAAAATTAAAAAAACCCCACAAAACTTTAAACTTAAGAAACTGGAAGAGAGTCCAGATGTGATTTCATCAGTGTGGGAGTCTCCAGGTATGGAAATTTCCTTTACCAATACAGATGGGCAGCTCGTTTGTAATTTGTAGTTTTAAAGAATACTGAATGGTTAAGTTACTTCCTTATGGTCACTCAGCTATTATTCATCAAAGGCAGGATTTCTGACTTCAACGTTAGTCCTCTATCCACTATGCCATTGTTGTTGTGTCTCAAAAGAAGTTTAATAATAACATCACTTTTCTCTGGGTGACAGTAAAAGAGGGATAGGAATGAGAATTAGGCTTGATTTCATTGTTATAGGGAACTCCCAGCTAAGGCGTTCCTACCATGGAGATCCACACCTTCTCTGAAAGCTGTAGTCTTAGAGACTTTCCTAAAGCACGACAGAGTAAGTGACTTGCCCAGAGTCACACAGCCAGGATGTGTTAGAGGAAGGACTAGAACTCAGACCTGGTTCCAATGGTAACTCTATCCACTATGCCATGCTACCCCTAAGGGAAAGGGAAAAGTAAGTATGGAAAAAGAAATGTGGGCCACCCTCTCCTCTTTCCTCATCTATAGAAATTTTCCCAGGGTCCACTAAAGCGTTAAAATGGCCCTGATAGCATTGGCACCATCTCTCCCAGGCCCTAGCTGTTGGCTGCCCATATCTGCAGTGTTGCTCACACCCAGAGTCTCACCAGAGGTTCTGCCTCTTGTGTACTGGGATTAGTGGACTTCAGAGAGGAAAAAAAGGGCTTGCCAGGGTGCTCCCCCTGCCTCCTGTCTCCCCATGCTGGCTACACAAGCAAGATTATTCAAGACTGTTCTTTACGGGTTGTTCTCTGGGGCTTTGCCCAGCTACATCTCCAGCAGTGGTATTGCCAGCCCTTCCCTACTGGAGATCGAAAGGACTCGCTGCTGGGAAATGCAGCTTGTACATTCTTCACAATGTCTCTTCCCCCCTCCTCACCCTCGTGCCTTGTCAGACAGACCCCCAGACACTCCCCTCCCTGGCCCCAGACAAGTTCTCCTTGGTGTTTATAGGCCTTGTAGCCATTTCCCGAGGATTTGGCAGGATTAGGTGAATACTGTCCTTTCCATCTTCCCCTTATAAATCAGTCCCACTAGACAGACCTTTGCCTTCCCTCCACTGCTCTTTCCTGAGGTTTCTCCTTTGGGTCTGCCTATTGAGAACAGGAGTGGTAACTGCTAGGTTAGCTAGCACTCTCCTTGATGGAGATGTTCACCCTTCCAAAGTCTGCGTAGTGAGGGCTCCAAAGTTCTCTCCATAAAACTTCTCTTTTCCCCACTGCTTTGAGTTACCAATGTCCTTTGGCAGCCTTTTAATTCCTTCTCCCCCTGAGGCCTCTTTGCAGATATCTCCTACAATGTTCCAAACCCTCATGCTTCTTTTTCATTTCTTTCCTTCCTTCCTTCCTTCCTCCCTTCCTTCCTTCCTCCCTCCCTTCCTTCCTCCCTTCCTTCCTTCCTTCCTTCCTTCCTTCCTTTCTTTCTTTCTTTCTTTCTTTCTTTCTTTCTTTCTTTCTTTCTTTCTTTCTTTCTTTCTTACTTCCATCCTCTCTCCCTCTCTCTCTTTCTCTTTCTTCCCTCATTTCTTCCTTCTTTCCTTTCCTTCTGTCTTTCTTTTTTATTTCTTTCTTCCCTCCTTTCTTCTCCCCCCTCTTCCTCTCTCTCCCTCCCTTTCCCTCCTAAAGCTTTTAATCTTCTTGCCAGAGATCCTTGTGGGGGTTCCAGACTGTCTGTCCCCTTACACCAATTCCGCCCACCTGCCTCCTGCATCTTCAACTACCTCTCTTCCTCTCCAGGCTGGTTGGCATCAATAACTTCTTCCCCTTCTCTGGCCTCAGCATGCTGAGCTGCTTCCTCCTCTTCCAGCTCATTAGTGCAGATATTACATGAGACCAGACCTGCCTTTAGCCCAACATTCCACTCACAATTCACGACTGGGCTGTTTTTCACTCCTGCCTGTTCCTCCCTCCCCCCCATCCCCAGCCTAATCTACCTTCCCTCTGTCTGTTTCCCACCCAATCTGGAGCTATTTGGCAGGAGGGATCTCCCCCTGATGCTAGATCAGAGGTTTCAGTAGTCCCAATTTCTTCTCTCCATATGTCTTGCCTTGGCTTAGCTTTCTCATCAGAGTCTGGAAAAGGGGCCTTTGAGCTTGGGAATCTGTTTCCTCCATTTGATTCAACCAAACTGTAATCAGCCAACTTGGGGGTTCAGGGCAAAAGGTCCATCTATTTCCCCATGTTTTTGTCTTCAATTTAGAATAGGGAAAGAATTGCTTGAGAGAATTATGGAAGGAAGTTGAAAGGTCAACTAATTCATCTCTTTGCCTTCAGAAAGGTCCTCAATTAATCCATCCCAGCCTAATGAGACTTTATTAAACATTTAAAGACATTTTTAATGCTTTCAGCCCTGGATAAGAACAGATTTCGAAACCACTCAGTAATCTCAACATATTTCAATATATTAAAAAGTAATTTTGATGTATTTAAAGTTATTTCAATATATTAAAAAATCCAAGGAAAGTCCTCCTTATTCCAACAAATCCTTATTGCCTATGATTTAAGCCCACAGATTTTTGTAGCATTTTTAGTGAACGTGGAGAATAATTTGGTTACCATCATTTTTACTAAAAAAAAAAATCTTGATCTCTTTGAAGACTATCTCCCCTCAGTCTTACCTTCTTCAGGCTGACTAATCAGAGTATCTTTTCTCACAGGACTTTCTTCCCAACACTTTGATCATCTTTGTGGCTTACTTCTCAATATTCTCTGAGTTTTTCCCTTCCTGGGGCAAAGACTTAGGTAGCTTAAGTTTTGGCTTATGTCTAGGGTCTCTCCAAAGAGGAGAAGAGAAAAGCACTCAAGGTAAACTAGTTATGATACAGGTATTTATTTCCTCCACACAAAAGAAATTCTAAACCCTATACGGCTCTTACCACCACCACCACCACCACCATCATCACCGTAGATGAACAGACTTACAGCAAGATTCAGTAATTTGTAGCTACTCTTATTCTTAGCATTCATTGATAGAAACATAAACAAGTAGGAGTAATAGTAATAACTATCATTATACTCTACCATGAGGTTGAGACCTAAATATCAGTGTCTGAAGCAGTTTGTAAGACTGCCAAATAGTCATTATTACATTTCACCTTGGTTCTGCACTGTCCAAACAACTCCCTTTCAGCTAATGTCTTCTGGTAAGTCAGGCCAGGAAATTGAGCTCCTTCCCTTGTTGGTGGTATCTTCTCTGCTATAGGACTTGGCTGCATCAGTTCTGACAGAGAAACTCAGGATCTACAACCTTCCTAACCCACAAAATTGCCTCTAAGACAAGATATATTCATCTTGGGATTACTATTCAGTCACCTACTATAAACTCAAGAAACACAAAGCAGTAAAGGCAGCCTGGGTCCCTTCCCTAGTTGCCATGTGGTCATAGTGCACTATTTCTCCCAGAATGATGGAAGGATACCAGTTTTCTCCTCTGATAGTTCTAACGTGATCTACATCTGGGAAAAGAAGACACCACTCAGAGTGGGTCACTCCTATTGAAAAGTCCACCAAGTCACCGGTTCTTTCTTCTTAGGGGCCAATAAGCTTCAACATTCCCAAAGTGCCTGAATCCTTTAGGACTATCTCACATATTGCCTGCTAGAAGCAGTCAATTGATACATGTTTATGAAGTGCCTACTATGTTCCAGGCACTGTGTTGAGTAATGAGAATACAAAAATGGTCAAAAGACAGTCCCTGTCCTCAAGGAACTCACAATCTTCATTATCTTCAAAAGACCAGCTCATTAAACTAAGACAGAGTCTCACTGGAAGTAGGAAGGGCAGAAGGGTGCCTACTCAGGTATACCTGTGTATTAAATAAGAAACATATGCCCATCCAGGAAGGATGATGAGATAACAGATGTGTGGCAGCAATTTGAACTTTCAAGAGAAAAGTATCATGAAAAGAAAAGACAAGGCATTATTGAGCTCATTGATAAATTGTTTTCTTTCAGGTTTCTTGTCTCTGTGGTAAATCCTCTGCTCTTCTTTCAACTCTGTTATTCAAACAGCTGCTGGCTTATGACCTTTAGAGCTTGCGGTATCATAAGGGCAGCCAAGCTATTTTTCTCTGTCAGGGAAGTTGACACCTGTTGAGCATCCATCCTGTCGCAGTGATCAGCAGAAGACCTGTGGACCTGGAGTCAGGAAGATCTAACAGTATGAAATGCAGCATTTAGAGTCTACATTTGTGAAAAGGAGGTGTTAATAACACTTAGCTCATAGGGTTGCTATGTGGCTAAAATGAAAACATGCATATATAAGTGATTTGTATATTTTAAAGTGCCATACAAACATTAAATATTCTTGTATTGGATATGTGTGGTGATCACTTATACCCTTGCACCCCACACCTCTTACACAGGGCGTATGAACACTTATTCTTTGTTTTGGCTTGCTCACTCTGACCTGATCTTATGATTACAGGTATAGGTTATATAGGTTACCTGAGAAGCACCACACAGTTGCATTCACGATCTCTTGGGGTTCTAGGGGACAACACTTTTGTGGGAGAATAGACTCCCTTTTCTTCTTGTTGCTGCTCAATCATGTCTGTCTCTTCATGACCCCATTTGGAATTTTTTTTTTGGTAGAGATACTGGAGTGGTTTGCCATTTCCTTCTCTAGCTCATTTTTAAGGAACTCAGGTAAACAGAGTGAAGATCACACAGCTGGTAAGTGTTGGAGGCCAGATTTGAACTCAGGAAGATGAGTCTTCCTGACACTAGGCCTGAAAGCATTATAGATCTTAAGCCCCTGTGACATACTTCCATTTACAAAAACACAGCTACTCACAATAATCATATTTTTAGATCTTAAACAGCCATTTACTTATCAATAAATCAAAAGAAACAGGCTCTCATGTGTTAAATACAGGAATAATATATCTTAAGATATACCTAAAACTCAGTAATACTCTCCCACTCAGTATTTGTGGGGAGAGTGAGCATATATAGAGATCTGGCAGGGAAACATGAATGAGGAAAACTCATGTACTTGGAACTGCAAATTTCAGTGTTTTCTTTCTTTCTGTCTGAGGAACTGTCCATAAAACTTTCTTGATGAGTTTCTTTCATTGCTAAGCTGAGTTGATCTATGCTGGGCATCTTGACATACACTTTACTAGACAGGACATCTTAGTCAAACTAGTAAATCTCCCAGGTGGCTTCTCTGGTACTCTACTTCCAAGTTGGTTCCTCTGCTCATCTGTATTTAGTACTTCTTTTAAAAAAAAGCTATCTCAAAATTCTGGGAGAGAGAGAGAGAGAGACAGAGACACAGAAAAAGCATGCATCATACAAACACAGAACATGAAAAGAGACTGCTATGAAACTATCAATCTCCATGTAAAACTGTTTGCTTTTCCTTTTTGTTAAAATAGGTAATAAGTTTTACATAATACTTTCAAAACTATCTTGCTTGTCTGTACTTCTTTCTGTTATATTCTGTGCTTTAAAAAAAGTGTTTCAGTAGTTTTATTTTTAGCATGTCTATTTCTAATCCTTTTCTCCTCTCCTACCCATTGAAAACTGAGATAAAGAAAAAAAAAAGCCTTATAACAAATAAGCAAAATGAATCCACACGGTGGCCTTGTCCAAAAATGTATACCTCCTTTTACACCTTGCATCTATCACCTCTCTATCAGGGGATAGGTAATGTGCTTAAATAAATTCTTCGGAGACATGATTGATCCTTTGCATTGGACTTAGCAATTCTTAACAGAAACTGTAGAATCTATCATTTTTAGCTTCAAGATTAGCTGATGCATTTTTGAAATCTATTGTTTCAATTCTTTTCTCCCTATTAACTTTCTGAGCGAGATTCTGGGTCCTCTCTGCCAATTACCCCACTTTAGCTTATGGCTAGTAACCAAATTCTCATCTTCTTTTTATATAATCAGATAAATTACATGTGTCTTAGAGTCATAGAACAGTCCCAGTGTCCATATCACTCCAGCACACTGTAGCCTGTTACATTCAAAATTAGCAACAACAAAATAAGCAAAAAGAAGCACAGAACTCTGTATCAGATAATTGTTTCTCTTAGAAATCTAAGCAGACTTAGTTTAGCAACCAATAGTGCCATATTAAAAGGAAGTACCTTAGAGTGATAGTACCTTGCATCGTTACTCCATCATTTGCCACCAAAGTCCTTCATATTGTCAAATGGTCAACCATCAACAATGGATATGTTTTTATAAGAGAAAATGAAATTAAAGAAGATGCATTTACCATCTTCTTCACTGCTGTATCTTAAGGACCACTGAGCCTTTCTTTTTTTTTTTTAATCTATGTATTTTTAAATTTTTATTTAGTATTTTATTTTTCCCTGGTTACATGTAAAAACAATCTTTAATATTCATTTAAAAAACTTCGAGTTCTAAATTGTCTCCCTTCCTCCCTCCCTCCCACCCCGTTGAGAATTCAAGCAATTACATATAAGTTATACATGCGTAGTCATGCAAAACATTTCCATAATAGTTACGTTGTGAAAGAAAACATAGTAGAAAAAAAAACTCAAGAAAAAGAAAGTAAAAAACATATACTTCAATATGTATTCAGACACCATCAGTTCTTTCTCTGGGGTTGGATAGCATTTTTTCATCACAAGTCCTTCAGAGTTGTGTTGGATCATTGTATTGCTGAGAAGAGCTAAGTCATTCAGAGTTGATCACCTTATAACATTGCTGTTACTTTGTACATGGTACATTTTACTTTGCATTAGCTTATGAAAGTCTTTCCAGGTTTTTCTGAGAGTATCCTGTTCATCATTTCTTATAGCATGATAGTATTCCATCATAATCACACACCACAATTTGTTCATCTATTCCCCAATTGATGGGTATCCCCTCACTTTCCAATTCTTTGCTCCCAGAAAAGAGTGGCTATAAATATTTTTGTACATATAGGTCTTTTTCCTTTTTATTTTTTTAAATCTCTTTTGGGATACAGATGTAATCCATTGAGCCTTTCCATCTAACTTGCTGCTGAAACCTCTTCTATGTGTTGTCTTTCCAGTAGAATATGAGCTCTTTGACAGCAGAAACTGTCTTACTTTTCTATCCTTAGATACTGTCTTACTTTACTTTAGATACATAGAAACTGTCTTACTTTTCTATCTCTTGTGCATAGCACAAGTAAGCGCTTAACAAATGTTTGTCATTAATTAACTTGTTCTTGTTAAAAAAATTTATTCATTTTATTTTTCATTTATGGGAAAAAACAAGCATTTCTATAACATAGTAGAATAAAAAAAGATGATTGCTCATGAAACTACAACTCTATTATGTACAGTTTGCTATTCCACTTAAGTATATAATAAAGTTATCATGTAAATTTCTTTCTTTTCTTTTTTTTTCTTTTGCTAATTAACTCATTCTTACTAGCATGGCACTTCCACCTCAGAAGCTGTCAGACTTCATCCCAGAATTCCTAACTTCAAGGATTCCTCAGATTCCTCACCCCCTCCAGATCTGCTTAGAGGTAACTTAATTCCTTAGTACTAAAGACCTTTTGATCTTAGGACTCAGGATAACTTTTAGCATTTATGGGACTACACAGAAATAATAAAAATTTTTGGTCTGTGACTTTATTTGCCTGAAGAATTCCTTCCAGTGACACAGATCAGCAACTTGTCTCTAAATTATTTTTTTAGTTTTAGGGAGTTGTCTGAGGCCTTTGAGATAGTAAGTGATTTATCCAGGGTCATACAATAAATATGTGTTACGGGACTGGAGCCCAGCTCTTCCTGGCTTTGAGGCTTGCCCTCCATCCACTAACATATGCTGTTCAGTCATTATTATTTTTCTCTCTCTTCTCTTAGAGAGTATAATTATAGCTGATTTTTACATAGAACTTTGAAATTTGCAAAGTTTTATATGTGTGTGTGTGTGTATACACATATATCTATTTATATTTCTATCTATATCACATTATTTCTTTGAGTCCCACAATAATCCTGGGAGATAAATACCATTATCATCCTCATTCACACAGCTAGCAAGTTTGATCTGGAATTTATATCCAGGTGTCCCCAAAACTAGCACTTTTTCATCACACAATACTTAGGTTTCAGTGACAACATGAATCTGACTCTTCTATGGACCAAGCAGTAAGTGTTTTGGGTTGAGATGCTTACTCATGTGTATGAAAGAAGCTTAAGGAAAAGACAGTTTGTGATCTGCAAGAATACTCGAGTTTAGGGTAATACAATTGTAGAACTGGAAGGAATCTTAAGAGGTTACCTTCCGACTATTTTACACCCACTAGAATGGCAAATATAGCAAAAAAAAAAAAAAAAAAGACAAAATTCAATGTTGGTGGGGATGTGGAGAAATAGGCACCCTGGTACATGGTCAAGCTGTAGACTGTGTAAACATTTTGGAAAGTGATCTGGTAATATCCAGTAAGAGTCACAAAACTGATCCTACCTTTTGACCTAGTGATTCCATTGCCAGAAATTTATCCTAAAAGTATCCAAAAGAAGGGAGTGGGGAAGATCTAAGTAAAAACACCCACAACTTCCTTTATTCATAACAAAACAAGCAAACCAACCAACCAACCTGAAAACAACTTATAGGCACTCTGCAGTCTAGCTAAAATGAACTATTTTCTATTCTCCAAGCTCAGTCATCTGTTTCCCACCTCTTTCCATTTGCTCAAGCTATCCCTCAAGCCTGGAATGTACCACCCTCTCCATTCTACCTCTTGGAATCCCTAGCTTCATTCAAGGCCCTGCTTGTGTGCTTTCTCCTACGAGAAGCAAGTTGTGATCCCCGGAGTTGTATTTCTTGCAGTAGAATGAAAGCTCCCTGAAGGTAGGGCATGTTTTTCATTTTGTTTTTGTAGTCCCAGTGCCTAGTAACAGAGACCTGCATGGGTTCAGTTATTCTTCAGTCATAGCCAACTCTTCATGACCCCATTTGGGGATTCCTTGGCAGAAATCCTGGAGTGGTTTGCCATTTCCTTCTCTAGCTCATTTTACAAATGAAGAACTGAGGCAAACAGGTATAAATGACTTGCCCGGGGTCACCTGACTAGTAAGTGCCTGAGGCTAGATTTGAACTCATGAAGGTGAGTTTCCTGACTCCAGGCCTAGTACTCTATCCATTGCAACACCTAGCTTCACCTAGTGGGCATTTAATAAATAATTGTTGGTTTGGATTGGATTGAATATGTCCAACAATTGAAGAATTAGTGAATAAACTATAATAGAGTAATATAATAGAATATCATGGCACCATAAAAATGATAACTATAAAGAATGTGAGGAAATATGGGAAGTTTATATGAAGTAATGCCAAGTGAGATCAGTAGAAGGCCAACGGTGAAGGAACTTTTAATGGACTTGGACGAGGACAGAGTAAACTTTTTTGTTGTTGTTCACTAGCTGTTTATTTAATCGTTTGTTTGGTTTTCTGTTGAAAGTTATTAAGTTTATTAAAAATAACTTTAAAAAATGAGATTGTTATCTAGGCCCTTCAGGCAGATGAATGTTGAAGCCATGTGGAAAAATGGTTCATAGTCTATTTGCTCATTTAAAATCTTGTGCTAGTACAGATCAAAATTGTAAAGGTTGCATGAGCATGGATATGCTCATACACCGGGCCCTGAAACCCATTCAGAAAATGAGGACCCATCTAGCACCAGAGCATCTGCAGACCTTACTCTGTCTTCTTTCTAATTGGAAATGAAGCTGAATTCTCTCCTTGGCTCCTCTGGTCCATGTACCTCTTCCATTCCACCCTATGCTTTCCCATCCAAGAAGCTTTGGCACTTGGGTATTTCCTGCCCGGTGATGTTCCCAGACTTTGGGAGGCTCCCAGCCGTTTCCACTGAAACACTGCTGACATTAGCAAGAGCCTCTGCCCTCCCAGTCCCAGGCAGACAAACAGTTCCCAGCTTTTTGGACCCACATATATTCTTTGCCTCGTCTGTCTCCCAGTACATAGAATTAATCACAGAATGTTAAATATGGAAGGGGCCTTAGAGACCATTTAATCCAGCCTCTTTCATTTTATAGATAAGCAAACTAAACTCAAAAGAGGTCAAAAGACCCCTGATTCTCACTTGAGGGTTCTGTCCCCAAAATGCAGCTTCTCAGACTCAGAAGTCTATCTCCCATATTTGTATCTTTGCATAACATTAGCTTCTGAACATGACTCTTCACCTCTTGCTGTGTGGGTAGTCCTTCAGCTTTGGAATCAAGGAGTTGTCCAAATCGGACCCTGTCTCCCAAGCTTCTAGGCTTAGTGTAGGATCCTGCTATGCTGAGGTCTCAGCCAGGGCTTGAGCTGCATGCTCTGCCTATGGCCGAACTTTAACATAAACCAGCATATCTCAGCAAATGTGGACTCAGCCCAAGGGGGTTGATTATTTTCTATTCTCCCATCCCAGACTTCGAGACCATGAAAACACAGACCAAAACGAAACCAAACCTATGAAAAAAAATGAAGTGAAAAATAGGTTTAAATAAACAAACAACTAACTAAATAACTAAATAAATAAGCAAATAAATAAATAAATGGAAATAAAAAGACCATGCCTCAAGTGTTAAATCATGCTGGGACTTCCCTCATTGCCAGGAAGCTCCTCACAACATCCAACCCAGAACGTCCAACAACTGTAAATCTCCTTAGTCTGGAATATCCCTCTCTAAGGACCGCCCCCTTCTCCCATTGGTGAATTCTTTCGGTGGCTTCCATTTTGTAGAGAAGCCCAAATTGGTCTTCATTCCCGTCCTGGCCTTATTCTTTGCTTCTGGAATTCAAAGTTGTGCACTCACACCAGGTACCTTCTTCCCCAACCCCATGCATTTCAGTTCCCTTTTGTTTGTACTTGTGTCTCTAGTGCACATACTAAGTACTTAATAAATCCTTCCTCCCCTCCCCTCCCCTTCCCTCCCCTCCCCTCTTCCCTTCCTTCCTTCTTTCTTTCCTTCCATCCTCATTACTAGAAATTACAGAAGGACATAGAATATGATACATGAACTGGTCCTTCAAAGAAGCTTGGAATCTAAGAGATGGAAGTAAAGAGAGAGTGCGTTGTAGACATGAGGGACAGACTCACAGAGACACAGGGGTGAGAATTAGGACATTATTTTGATATAGTTTAATGTATGACATAATTTTAAGGATATGGTTTATATTGCATCTCTAAGGCTTTCATCTACCAAAGTGCCCAACATAGTGTCCCAGGCACATGTTAGGCATACCCTTTTCTGTGCATTGCCAGTTCAGGGTCAGAAACCTGGAGTTTGTAAGGGATACCAGAGTACCTAAAAAGAGCATTGCCTTTGAGAGTCAAGAGACCAGAATTCTAATACAACCTAGTCTAGTCTGTTAGCTGTGATCAGGAATTCAAACAGTCCAACAAGGCGTCAACTAGGTGGTTCAGTGGATAGAGTTCTGGACCTAGAGTCAGGAACACTCATTTTCCTTAGTTCAAATCTGGTCTCAGATACTAGTTGGGTGACCCTGGGCAAGCCACTTAACCCTGTTTACCTCAGTTTCCTTATCTGTAAAATGAGCTGTAGAAGGAAATGGCAAAGCACTCCAGTATCTTTGTGAAGAAAACCCCAAATGGGGTCATGAAAAACCAGACAGGACTGAACAACAACAGCAAAGCCTTAGAGAGAGACCAGTTTCCATTGAGTGGTGAGACTGAAAGCCAGACTGAGGAAGGAGAAGTGGGAAAGGGGCAAGCATTTGTTAAGTACCTATTATATGCCAGGCACAATGCTAAGTGCTTTATAACTATCTCTTCTGATCCTCACACCAACCCTATGAGTTAGAGGCTGTTTTTATCCTGATTTTTACAGTTGAAACTGAGGTAGGCAGAGGTTAGGCAGTGTCTGAGGTCAGATTGGAGCTCAGTTCTTTCTAAGTCTAGGACCAACAATTTATCCACTGTGCCAACTAGCTTCTTATTAGATTAAATTAGGATACTATTCAAATTTCTCAGACCTATGAGCCACTTTCTTAGGTTTATGGGAATGGGAAATGTTGCTAAAAGTCTGTTTGGATCAGTGGCTAGGCCTAGGATACTTAGGGGAGATTTATTTCTCTTCAGAATTGACTGGTCAGAGACTTCTCACAAACCTTTTCCGTCTCCTGTGTCTTCTCTACTCCACACCCATCCCTCACTAGGTATGTATGGCATGCCCTTGGAAAATCATGGCCTGTTCTCCTTTTTTCTTCTTTTGGATATTAATATACATCTCACTGGCCAGAGGTCTGGTCGATACATGCCTCTGCTGTCTGTGTGAGTTCCTAAGGAGTGAGATCTTTAATTTTTGTCTGCTGAACCCCCAGTGGGGACAGCAGAAAGGGGCCAATTTCATTACAACCCCCCACAGGCCTCTGAGCCAAGGCATTTAAACTGGATCCATTTTCATCGGACAGGGAATGAGTCACTACAGGCAGACCAGAACTGACGAGGGATCTCAGTAGATGAACTGCATTCATGGCTCAACGTCCTACACCCCTTCTCAGGGTCATCCCTGGTGAAGTAGAGCTGGGGGGAGGGACCAGACCCTGCATAGAGTGATATATGTCATGCAAGTGACATTGCGTATTCCTTCCCACATTAATATCCATGTGAAATTAGGCTCTAGGGACATCAAAGCTGTCCTTGAGAGGGAAAGAAAACCATGAAGCCTGAGGGGTAGGGTGGGAGGGGAAAGAGGCAGCTTTTCTTGTATTAATGATGACAGCGAGATTCAAAAATTCGAGGACTGGAAGAGACTTCAGAAGCCAATCCAACCCCTCATTTCGTTTTCTTGATGTGTACTCCAACCCTGCATTCTTGGCATAAATCTAGCTTGGTCATAGTATATGGTCTTTTTGATATGGTGCTAATGTTTAATTTTTTTGTGTCAATGTTCATTATGTACATTGGACTCTAGTTTTCTTTTCTGTTTTAACTGTCCTTGGTTTAGATAACAAGACCATATTTGTATCCTAGAAAGAATTCGAGAGGATTTCTTCTTTTTCTATTTTTGTAAATAGTTTATATAATATTGTAATTTTTTGAATATTTGGTAGAATTTGCTTATAAATCTATCTGGTACCAAGGTTATTGTCTTTGGGAGATCATTTATAGCTTGTTCAATTGCTTTTTCTGAGATTGCAACCCTCTCATTTTGCAGATCAGGAAATTGAGGTCCAGGAGATTAAGTAAGATATTAAGATTCAAAATCACTTGGGCCTTGGTTTACTCATCCGTAAAATAAGGGGGCTGAATTAGATGACCTCTGAGGTCCATTCCAAATATGATATTCTTATCTAGTCCAATCTAGCAAAGGGAGTAAGGAACCTACATGGCCTCTCATTGAGCATTTGAACCTTGGGACTTTCTAGCACCAACTGAGAACTACCTCTTGGTTGGGGGTGGGGGGGGGAGGGGAGGGAGGTGGCTGTTAGCAGCAGAGGGGGATCCCTAGGCTGATTGCTTAGGTGGTCATTCAGGAAATGCAATGACCTCTTCACCTTCTCTTCATAATTTTCCTCCTAAATAATTCTCTCCCTGTTTCAGCAGTGTTAGAACCCTCTCTGAAGTCATGTTTAGCCTACGTGATTGTGGATTGTGGTTATGGTTGTGGTTGTTGTGGTTTGCCTTTTGTTTTTGAAGAGAACCAGGACATCAGGGAGATGTCCTTGCAATTAAGTTTGATTTAAGTGAGGCAGGGCTGTGCAAAGTTACCAGCCTCATTTTCTCCTCCAGAGCCTTTCGGGTCCAATGGCCAAGATATCGATCAGGATGACGGGAGATGGCCCAGGATGCAGTGGAAGATCTTGGCCCTTTTAAGCTAAGGGCTTTTCAGGTTCTCACTTTGAGTGAGGCAATACCCATTCAGTGAATAGGCCTTTTTAAGAAGTGGGTCAAGGGATAGCCCCTTTAATGAAAAAAAAATGAAACTGGGACTGATGGGGGATGGATTTGTGCTGGACCCTAAAAGGACTCCAAAGCCCCTGTACCAAGTCTCTGGCATTTGCTTGAGGCATCAGGCCCATCCCGGTATAATTCTTTTAACTGTCCTTTCATTGTGGCCCTCATTATCTGCACCTAGCCCCACTCCAGGGTATTTTTGCCACTTTTTAATTCTATTTAGACTCCTTCTCTGTAACCACCCAGTCACCCCAAGCTATTGGCTATTCCTTGATCATATCCAGATCTTCCCACAGTCTTTCTGCATATAAGGTCCACCTGCCCGCCCCCCCCCCCCAGCCCTCCTCCCAATCAAATGCTCAGATTCTTAAAATCTGGCCCACTTGTTGTTAGCATCACACATAGCTCAGATTCTTAAAATCTGGCCAATAGTGCAGACACACTAGGAATCTTGCCCACCCCAACCAGTGTTCTAATAAACCTTGTCTCTGACTGAAAGAAGGCTCGAGTCAAATTCTTTCAAGGCATAACCTGTGCCTTTTGCCCTTGAATTTTGGGGTTCCCAGCACCCCTAGACTGCAACAGGAGGGGAAGACCCTCAGGGTTGCTGGGCAAAAGAGAAACAGTTACTATTTACATTCACTGAGCTGGAGGACCCAAAAAATAACCATTAAGTGGTACTTGGGCAGGGACCTATGGTTGTCCAAACCATGAGATCCAGAGTGAATTGGGTTTAAGGCTTGTTCTTAAGAGAGGTTGGGGAAGGCTCCCAGTAAAAGCTGGTATTTTAGTTTGGGACTTAAAGGAAGCTAGGGTGATCAGTAGTCCTAGTGGAGGAGGGAGGGCATTCCAGGCATGGAAGACTGCCAGAAACAATTAATGGAGCTGAGAAACTAAGTTCCTTGTTTGTGAAACAGCCTGGAGGAGAGTGTCACCCCAAAAAATACATGTGGGGTATAAGGTCTGTTTGCTCTTTTTCTCCTCAAATTATCTGGTATTTAATTATCTACATACATCTTGTATCTCCACAGGAGGGCAAAGACTTCCTTCTTTCTTCCTTCCCTTTCCATTCTCATATTTTGTTGTTGTTCAGTTGTTTTCAGTCATGCCTGACTCTTCATGACTCCAATTGGGGTTTTCTTGGCAAAGATACTGGAGTGGTTTGTCATTTGCTTCTCCAGCTCATTTCACAGATGAGGAAACTGAGGGAAACAAGGTTAAGTGACTTGTCCAGGGTCATACAGCTAGAAGGTGTCAGGAAGATGAGTCTTTCTGACTCTAGGCTGGACACTCTATCCACTTTGTCACCTAACTTCACCTTATTCACATTAGCCAACACAACACCCTGAACAAAGAAAGCACTCAAAAAAATGTTCATTGAATTGAATTGTCATTGGTTCAACATCTGCTAAAAGGAGGTAAATTATATGTAAGTGTAAGATCCTCTCTGGGCTCCCTGCTCCATCAGCTCACACTCACATTCACAAGCAGGGTACCTAGAAGGCTACTTGCTACCTTGGGTTAGGATTGGGGAAGGGAGGGTAATTCTGTGAGTGACTACTTTTAACACTGTTGCTTACAATATCCCTAGTATTGTAGCATTCATCCTCTTAACAATTAGTCAGTAGAGGAAAGACTTACATAAACTGATGCAAAGTGAAATCAGAAGAACCAGGAGAACATTGTACACAGTAACAGCAATATTGTATGATGATCAACTGTGAATGACTTAGCTATTCTCAGCAATACAATGATTCAAAACAATTCTGAAGTACATTTCCAGAGAAAGAACTGGTGAAGTCTGAATGCATATCAAAGATACTTTTTCTTTATTTTTCTCAGGTTTTTTAATTTTGGTCTGTGTTTTCTTTCACAGTATGATTTACATGGAAATATTTTTTGCATGACTACACATGTATAACCTATGTCAAATTGCTTGCCTTCTCAATGAAGGGAGGGGGGAGAGGGAGAAATTTGGAATCCAAAATTTGAAGAAAGAATGTTAAAATTACTTTTAAATGTAATTGAAAAAAAATAAAATATTAAATTTAAAATAAAAAAAAGTTAACCAATAGATTCAATTAACTCTTAGAAAAGCTGTTTAATCAAATAGCATTCAAGAAGAATGGTTACAAAGAATTTCTCCTAAAAAACCCAGGGCACACTCTCACAAAGACACCGAGAGTCAGAAAGAGAGAGTGTGTAATGCACTATGGTAGTGAGGTTCATATTTAGGAAACACATTGCCAAGGCAATTCACAGCTATGGAACTGTAGGATCTCAGTGTCCACTTCTTTTCCTAGCGAGTCTTCACAAAGCACACTGTGTGGAGGGTTATCAGTGTGGAGGGTCATGGATACATTGCTGCTGTTAGACTCGGCTAATTCCCTACACAACATGATATCTTGTAAGGTACCATGTCTTAGCTGGATGGCTGTGGGCAAGCTCTTCGAGGAATAGCTGTTTTGTCGTTCAGTTGTTTCAGGTGTGTCCAATTCTTCATGACCCCATTTGGGGTTTTCTTGGCCAAGATAATGGAGTGGTCTGCCATTTCCTTCTCCAGCTCATTTTATAGATGAGGAATTGAGGCAAATAGGGTTAAGTGACTTGCCCACACAGCTAGTATCTGAGGCCATATTTGAGCCCAGGGAGATGAGTCTTCCTGACTCCAGGCCTGGTGCTCTATGTACTGTTGCTGACTTCAGACTCAGATGGAGTGCTACTGTGCTCTTTCTGAAAAGGTGAAGACTCTTAACCTAGCATTGGCAGAAACCCCTAGGATTGAAAGAAGCTTCTTCAGGTTGGATCCCTCAAGGCCCTAACTGTTCTTTCCAAGGTTTTCAAACATCTCTTAAATGCCAGACATGATAGTCTTTTCTCTATTCTCATTCTTTTCAACCTATTTGCTAGCCCCTTTTGACACTCTTAACCACCTTTTCCTCCTAGGTACTCTCTCTTCTCTGGGTTGTCATGATACTGCTCTCCATATGTTCCTCTCATACATGTCCTACTGCTTCCTCTGATATAGTATGCTCCCTACCTGTAGATGAGCCTCAAAGTTCTGTCCAGGTTCCTCTCATCTTCTCCTTTATACTCTTTCTTGGTATCTCATCAGCTCATTTGAGTTTAACTATCATCTTTATGCAGATGACTCAGATCTCCTCTCTTTCTTCTCATTCTCTCTTTCTCTTTCTGTTTCTCTTCTCTCTTGTTCTCTCTCTGTCTCAGTCTCCTCTTATTATCTCTTTGTTTATCTCTGTCTCTGTCTGTCTCTCTCTCTGTCTGACTCTTTCTCTGACTGTCTCTGTCTCTCTTAGTTGTCTCTCTCTCCCTCCCTATCTCCAGACCTTCCCCTGAGCTTCAGTCCCAAATCATTAAGTGCCTATTAGATATTTTAAACTGAGTGTCTCAGAGACATCTCAAACTCAAAGGTTTTAAAACTGAACTGATTTCCCTTCAAATCCTCTTCCCCTCCCTATTTCTGTTGAAGGTACCATCATCCATTGGATTCTCAACTCTTCATTCTCCTTCACCCCACATATCCAGTCATTAAATCTTGCCATTTTGAACTCTAGAACATCTTTTACATCTGACCCTTTTTTCCATTCACTTGGCTATCCCCTTAATTCAGACCTTCCTAACCTCCTGCCTAGATTATTTTAACAATTTCCTAATTGATTTCCCTGCCTCAAGTCTCTCCCTGTTGTAGTCCATCTCACACACTGCTGCCATAGTAATTTTCATTAGCTGCAGATCTGACCATGTGACTCCCCTAATCAACCCGTTTGCAGTGACTTTCTATTGCTGCTAAATCAAAATATAAACTTCTCTGTTTAACTTTTAAAGCTCCCCTCAACCTGAACCCAATATATTTTCCCAGTCTCATTATATATTGCTTTCCCTCTTGCATTCTGTGATCTAATTAAACTGTCCTTGTCTTTGTATCTTACAAGTGATATTCCATTTACTGTCTACATGACTTTCCACTGGCCATCTTACAGGCTGGGTATGAATTCCCTCTATATTTCTGCCTCCCTTTGTTCCTTTTAGATTATATGTAGCTCAGTCATCATCTTTTAGATGAGGACTTTCCTGATTCCCACCCTCCCCCCAAATTTCCTCCCTCCAAAACTTTCAGTTCAATTGTTTTCAGTTGTATCTTACCCTATTTGGGGCCTTCTTGGCAAAGATACTTGAGTGAGTGAGTGGTTTGCCATTCCCTTCTTTAACTTATTTTCAGATGAGGAAATGGAGGCAAACAAGGTTAAGCGACTTGCTTAGAGTCACACAGCTAGTACATGTCTGAGGTTAAATTTGAATTCAGGTCTTCGACTCCAGGCCCAGTGTTCTATACCCTGTGCCACCTAGCACTCCCTTCCCTCCCCAACCATCTTATATTTAACACTTGGTATTTTATATTTATGCTACAAATGCTTACGTACGTACTTGTTGCCTCTCCTATTTGATGTAAACTCCATATACATAAGGATTGTTTCATTTATTGCATTTGTATCTCCAGGACCTGGCACAGTGCCTGACAGAAACAGATGCTTAATAAATGATTTTTGATTGATTAGTTGATTGGTTCAGAGCTGGATTCCTTTAGTAAGAAACCTGACCCAATTCATCCTCCCAGTTCATTTCCCAGATTTCTATTGGACACGTGTCTGCAAACAAAGGTACTGAAGCAGCTGGTGACCCGGAGACAAGTTCATTGTCTTTGCTATGCTCTTAGCCTGGTTCAAGGGAGACTTCTCATAGCTCACTCAGAAATCCTAGCTCTGAGGTTTGTTACCTCCAGTTAGGAAGTGGGAGGGGGGGTCTAACCTCCCTCTGGGTTCTGAGGTGGCTTCTTTCAGTTCATCTTTACTTATGATGATCAGTCAACTAACACGTCCCTGATTCCTGTTAAGTCTCTTGCAGATGAGTGGCTGGGGAAAAAGGTCCCCAAAGCATTGTGTGCCCCGGGGCAAATTTATTGTCTCACTGGCTTCTTCATATGCAATTGAGCTATTCTAGCTTCCGACCTTTTCTGAGACTTGGAATGTTTCCTTTGTATCTGAAAGGCATGTCTCTTAACATTGCAATGACTGTCTTTTTTTTTTCCTTCCAAATTTCTGCTTTACTGGAGTACAAATGAGAAACTGCACTTTCTCCCCTTGCATAAGCATAAAAGGAAATACAGTAAAAAATAAATACATGGTTATTTTGGGTGGGGCGGCACTGGCATCTGGGAATATCAGGAAAGATCTAATACTGAAGGTGGCATCTGATCTGCACTTTGAAAGAAACTTAGAGGTAGGGGTTAAAAAAGGGACTTTATTTCAGGCATAGGAGTCAGCCTTGCAAAAGCACAGAGATGGGGATAGTGTATCATAAGGTAAGGCACTGCAAGACCACCTTGGCTGGACTGAAAAGACAGTGAATAAATAAGACTTGACGCAGGGAGATCCATCGCGAGGCTACTTCAATAGTTGAGAGGAGAAATTATGAGGGTCTGAATTAGGGCGTTAGCCAAGGATGAGTGGAGAAAAAGGGATGGGTATGAGAGATGTTGAGGAAGAATTGACAAGACTTAAAACTTGATTGGATATGGAGGGTGAGGGACAGCTAGGTGGCAAAGTGGATGGAGCACCAGCCCTGGAGGCAGGAAGACCTGAATTAAAATATGGCCTCAGACATTGACTGTGTGATCCTGGGCAAGTCACTTAAACCTGCTTGCAAAAAACAAACAAACAAAAACATATGGAGGGTAAGAATAAGGAGTTGAGGATGACTGAGGTTGTGAACCTAGGTTCCAGAAGTATGGTAGTGCCCTCGAAAGAAACAAGGAAGAAGAGACGGTTTAAAGAGATCTTTATAGTACCTCTGCTTTAAACTATCCGAAGTCACATAGCTAATAAATGTCAGAGGAGAGATTTGAAACCAGGTCTTTCTAACTCCATACCCAGCCCTTTATTCCAATATAGTTATCTCTTCCTTTTTATTTAGGAAAGCGAAAGTAACTCTGTCTCTAAATGCTAAGGAAAAGTTCTAGGTACTGATACTTTCCTCTCTCCAGACTAAGAGAGAGTATTTAATTCATTCTCACAATAATCCTGCAAGATTGGATGGGGGAGAGAGAGGATGATGACATAATTATTCTCATTTTGTAGATTAGGAAGCTAAAGCCCAGAAGGGCTTGTGAGCTCAGCCATGCTCATGTAAGAGAACCAGGATTAGAGCCCTGGTCTCCTAGTTCTCTAAGCTTTAGAGTCTATGGTACTCTTTCTAGAATGAGCAGATCTGGTATCTGCAAGACTTAGCTTCCCAGGGGGCCATAGACAAGAGCAGCTTTGTTCAATCCCAGGACACATAGGAGCTTATTTGGTTTGGGCTCCACCTGGGCTCCAGATAAACCTGATTGCCTGATTCACAATCTTCTAATAGTTTAGATCTAAAGTCCTGCTCATGTAAGAAATACCTAAGGGAGATGTAGTCACAACTACCCAGCTGGCAGGACATGCCTGTCCGCATAGGAGACAGGCAGTGTTAGTCCTGGGCACTGCCTTTGTGAGTTCTGGGTGCAAGCCAGTCTGGCAGTGCCTGGTGCTGAGTGCCAGTCTGTGCAGGCCTTAAGAACATGAATGGAGGAAGAACTGAGCCTCTTTCTGGAGGCATTAGGTTTGGTGACCTCTTAGTTTTTTGTTGCTCAGTTGGGTCCGTTTCTTCATAAGCCCATTTTTGGGGTTTTCTTGGCAGCGATACTGGAGTGGTTTGCTATTGCCTTCTCCAGCTCATTTTACAGATGAGGAAACTGAGGCAAACATGGTTAAGTGACTTTCCCAGGGTCACACTGCTAGTCTGAGTCCACATTTGAACTCAGGACTTCTTGACTCTAGGTCCCACTCACTCTCTATCCACTGTACCACCTAACTTCTGAGTTACCTCCATCTTTCATGCTGAGGACCAAGGCTTTTGGTTTCAAGGCCATAGATTCTGAGTAGCAAAAGAAGACCACCACGCCTCTGGGTTGCTTATCTCTCTGGGTGCTCTCCTCTGGAGGGCCTGGAGTCTGATTAGTGTTCCTTTCCACTGCCCAACCCAGTGATTAACTAGATAATTTGTTATTTGTTCTGAAAGAGGGGAACTAGCCCTCCTGGGAAGAAGAATTCGGTGTTGGAGGTACAGTCATTTCCGAGGTCTGAATGAGTAAGAAAAATCCCCGGAATCCTGTCTCCATTCTGGAGACTGGGTTCCAGCAAAGGGAACAGGAAGATATTTCCTTGTTTTTAGGCTCTTGTTTATCAAATTAGTAAGAGCTTTGGTAGCTCTTTAGCCCCCAGCATTATTCCAGCATGACATGAGAAAGCAATTAGACTTCTGTCCAGTGTCAGTCAAACAGCAGTGATTCTGTCCTGGATCACGGCTGAGGCCTTCCTTTTCTACCCATGAGTCAATTATCTCATTATCAAACCCTTGGGACTCTCTATAAAGAACTTCCTGGCCCCCAAGAGCTTTTCAGAGATGAATTACTCCCTGCAACAGGCCCAGGAGGTGGGTGAGTAGCGCTGGCATCATTCTTATCCCCTAATTGGCAGAAGGCTGTAGGGAAGCAGAGGAAGGATGAGTCATGGGCCAAGCTGGAGACTGTCAGAACCAAGGATCTTCCTAAGGGTCAGAACCCCAGCACCACTGCTGAGAAGGGGATGGGGTAAGAAAGGAGGTGAAATTTTCCAGGACTTTGATCTTGGTGAATTGGATCATGAGAGAAAAAGCTTGAGAAGACCTGAGAGCAGTGACCTTTGTCATGGTTTTCGGTTCCAAAGGGTGCTAGATTGTTAAATTTTCAGTGGGAGCATTTACACTTGGAAATTCACGCATACTCGATTTACGGTTTTGTTAATCAACCAGAGAAGTCAAAACTAGCAACTCGCAAGGTGAATGGTGAGCAAAACCGACAGAACAAGATTAATATGTAATTGGGAAATAGTTTAACAAAATCAATAAAAATATGATGTAGATAATGTTCATTTCTAGTTTTCTAAGTCAATATGTGGCCCACAGGGATTCATTTCTATTTGAGTATTATACCACTGGTCTATACCTAAGAGTGATGGAGAAAATGATAATAGTGCCAATTAAACCTAAAGGGGTGTCATATGTACTTTTTTTGAAAAGCAATTGTTAAACATTTACTAGCACACCCCTGGTTGGCTCCCTCTTTCCCTCCCTCCTCCCCACACCAAGCAATTTGTTTTGTGCTTTGTAATGTATTTATCACATAATATTGTATATTATAGCCATCACAGCTAGGTGGCGAAGTCCATAGAACACTAGGCCTGGAGTTGGGAACCTTCATCTTCCAGAATTCAAATCTGGCCTCAGACACTTACTAGATGTGTGAACCTGGGTGAGTCACTTAACCCTGTTTGCCTCAGTTTCCTCATTCATAAAATGAGATGGAGAAGGAAAGGGCAAACCATTCCAGTATCTCTGCCAAGAAAACCCCAAATGGGGTCATGAAGAGTTGAACTTTGGGACCATACCTTATCTGGACTTTATATCTTCCCTCCATCTAGCATAGTGCTGTATATACAATAGGTATTTAATAGCTGTTTGGTGAATAATAAAATTTCACATTTGTAAAGCTCTTTAACATTCACAACACATTTTTCTCACAATAACCCTGTGAAGGCTAGATTACAAGAAATTTTATTATTATTCTTGTTTATTTCCTGAGGAAACTGAAGCCCAGATAGGTTGAGATTTTCTACGGCTAATGAGCAAGAGAGCTCAAATTACAACCCATGCGTCTTCTGACTCCAAATCTAGTATTCTTTCTATTTCCCAGGCTGCCCCTCATTCATTCATTCATTCATTTAATGAATGACAGGAAATGGGTAGTCCCAGCTCCAGAGGTAACTCAAGGCCCTGCTAAGGGTGTTTTAGAGATGGGAGATTCTGAAAAGTTGCATCCATAGACTCACATCAGAGAAGGGGCAAGCATGAGGTGCAAGAAGGCAGAGTCAGAAAAAAGTACTATGGATGGGGTGATATCATTTATTTAGAGTAGATCATTCAGTCATTGGGGTTGTGGATGTACTGGGTGGGAAATTAGAAGAACTCCTAGAGAAGGAATGGGGTAGCTGATTCTGTAAGTGAGGGAAGAAGAAAGTTTGTGTGTAAGTTTTGGCTGAGGTGGAGCCCGGGTTGAGAGACTGAGTGGGTGGCAGAGTTCCAAATATGCAGACAAGGGAGATGGCGTAATAATAATGTCTTGGACACACAAGAGGAAAAAGTAGCTAAGGGACAAGGATGACTCCAAGGTTTCTGGTCTTGGGAGCCTGATGGGGATCTGAAATAAGGAGAGTAGTAGTGGTATCATCAATGGGGAGAAGGGATACTATCTGGCTGAGCTGTGCCATTGGATACAGGATGGATGTTACAAAAGATCCAGTGTCTGAGCCTGGGCAGAATAAGACCTACTCTACCCACCAACTACTACTGGGCAGAGTAGTGAGAGACCCAATGGCTCTGGTCCATGAAGTGGTGGAGCTAGGGGTTACCCCCATTGAAATGAGGAGGCCTTGGCTAAAGCAAAAGTACTGTCCCAGAGAGAAGACCCAAGTGGATGTGGATATATCTGACAGTAGCCATCGGGAAAGAGTAAGGCATGTTTAAAGAGAATATTTGGAGGCAGTATCATGGAATGGGAAGAGAATCTGATCTGGAGTCAAGACACAGTTTTGAATTCTTTCTTGGTAGCTTATGGAGTGACCTTGGACATGTCTTTTAACCTCTCTGGGCCTCAGTTTCCCCATGTGTAAAATGAAGGAGTCAATGATCCCTTCTAAGGTCCCTGTTAGTTTTAAACGCTATGATCCTATATACATCTGGGGGGTTCTGCCCTAGCTATGTAGTACGTAGGTGAACCTGGGCTGGTAGGTGAACATTTCTTTGTGTCTCAGTTTACTTCATCCATAAAATGGGACTAATAACACCAGCCATAGAACTGTGGGGATAAAACGAGGCGATAGATGTACCTGCACTCAGAAAAGTACAAAGTGCTATTATTGTGCATATTTTCTTTTCTTCTCAGAGATCCCCTCATTCCTGCTTCTCCTGTGTGAAGCTCCATGCCCCATGGCTATGTGATGGGAAATAATTGACTCTTTGGCTCCTAGGACCAAGGGGGCATGGTCCTGAAGGCAAGAGATAGTAGGTAGCTGGTGTTCTTTGTCCTGTTCTTCCTTTCTCTTATAATAATAGCTAACACTTTAAGGTTTGCCAAGTGCCATGGGCAATTGTTATCTCATTAAGAGACAGTTACTATACATGTTATGATCTTCATTTTATAGATGATGAAACTAAAGATCAAAGAGGTTCGGTGACTCCCCCAAGACAACACAGCTTGCAAATTCCAGAGGCAGGAGTCAAACTGATGTTTCTCTAGTGAGAGACAGCTTGGGTGGTGCAGTGGATAGAGCTCTGGACTGGAGTCAGGAAGACCCGAGTCCAACTCTGACCTCAGAGCTTCATGACCCTCAGCAAGTCACTTAATCTCTGTCTGCCTCATTTTCCTCATCTATAAAAATAGGAATAAGAATAGCACCTACCTCCCAGGGTTGTTGGGAGGAACAAATGATATAATAATTGTGAAGTGGCTTAGTACAATACCCTGCACATAATAGACACTTTCAAAATGCTTTGAAATACTCTTTCTCTATTCACTATTCTTTTCATTAGATTGTGCTGCCTCCCATAGACAAAAAAAGAAATGAAGGAAGGAAAGAAGGAAAGAAGGTAGGAAGGAAGGTAAGAAGGTAGAAAGGCAGGAAGGAAGGAAGAAAGAAAGAAATATGGGCTAGCAGAGATTCTCTTAGGAACCTGCTTCTTATACCTTGTTTGTCATCCCATCCTCCCAGATGAATCTTGGGGAAATAGTGGGCAGAATGGGAGAGTTCTTACAAAGGATCCTTCCCTGAGCCTTAAAACTCTCTGTCATGAGTAAGCTTGCACCAGTTTTTTCCCCTTGAAGCTGGTCCAAGAAATCTTGCCTTAAGTCCAAGGGTTAAAGAGTTCCCCAACCTGCTAAAGGAAAAAGCTCCAGGTAAGTTCAAAGCCCGTGAGTCACCCTGTCACATTAGATAGATGTGAAAAAGCCCCTTTCTTGCTGATTCGGGGTTTGAATATCGACTAGTTATCAGTTCCCCAGGAGTCTTTTGTCACCCCACTAGCGTGAATCAGTACCAGTCTCTAGTTTCAGGGGTCCCTTCTTCCTTCCTCCTGTCTGATCCTGAGTAACTCTAATGAAAACTTTTAAAAAGCCCACCAAACTCTACTAGGTAAGGGTCCATTTCTGCCAGGGCTCCAGTGCTTTTCACCTGTTTCCACCATCCTATGTCCCCTCAATCAGTCAATAAACATTTATTAAATGCCTACTATATTCCAGGCACTGTGCTAAGTGTGCTGAGAATACTAATGTAAAAAAAGACAGTTCTTGCCCTCGGCAAGTTTGTCATCTAATAGGGGAAGACAACACAAAAGGAAGCTCAAATGTGTGTGGGGGGGGGGAAAGGGGGGAAGAGGTGGCCTGGG
Organism: Phascolarctos cinereus; assembly: GCF_003287225.1. Classification (NCBI taxonomy): domain Eukaryota; kingdom Metazoa; phylum Chordata; class Mammalia; order Diprotodontia; family Phascolarctidae; genus Phascolarctos; species Phascolarctos cinereus. Next base: position 227,788,145 of record NW_027555736.1, read on the forward strand.
AAGGTGCCCAAATAGAAGAAAAATCAGAGAAGTTCCAAAGCAGTTCAGCCAAGTGAGATATGAGGAGATGTTCTGAGCTGTACTTCCTCAAATAATGGAGGTTTTGGAGTTCATGGCTCCAGCCTCCAGTCAGAGGTAAAAAGGGTGGTGATGACATGCAATACCAAGGCTGGTGGCATTTTGAGGGTGGGAAGGCTTCCCCAATAAAGCTGGCATGCTTTACTCTCTTGTTATGTGCTCTGTTTCCTTGTACTGGACTTTGGAATTCCAAACCTTCCTAAATTTGCATTGACACCAGCCTTGCTCCCTCTTTTCTTTCTATCCTTTTTCTCTACGCCCTTTAGACCACAATAGTGCATTCCACTTTTTAAAAAATCTCTGCTGATTCCTGCACCCCACTTTGGCCCACCGTGCCTCCTGGACCCTCCTGGCCTCTGAGCTAACTTGCGTTTAGACATCTATTGTTTCCATTTCTTCAATTTCATCTGTGAGATTTAGGGATTTGATGAGACGATGCATAAAGTTCCTTGCGGCTCTAAGTCAATGATCCTATGAATCTGATTATCTGTCCCCTCCTTTTTTGAAGGAAAGGACAGTGAGTCCATAAATATTTATTAAGCACCTACTATGTGCTGGGCACTGTGATAAATATTAGGGATACAGAGAAAGGCAAAAGACAGTCCTTGCTTTTAAGGAGCTCACAGTCCAATGGGAGAGATAACATGCAAGCAACTATGTATAAACAATATATATTATATATGTGTGTGTTTACATGAATATGTGGACACATGTATGATATCTGTAGGATAAATGGGAGATAATCAACAGAGAAAAAAGCATTATAATTAATTACCTAACCACTTTAAGCTCTGGCCTGGCATCTACTGCCTCTTTTCCTTTTATCCACTCTCCCCTCCTCCCCTTTAGAACATAAGAGTGTGCTTTCTAGAGTTTATTCTCAAGGGAGAAAAGAAATGCATTCAGAAGTAATATATTAGGGTAGTGTAATTAGAATTGCATATAAAAGAAACTTACAAACTGGAAGAGAAATCACATGTTCTAAATATGATACAAGGTAGAGTATGGTAGGTACCACATGAAATGTGTGAATAAAACACTAGGGGAGTTCAGAGGACATTACTTCCAGGTGGAGAGGGGAAGGAGGGATCAAGGAAACCCTCATGATTAGGAAGCCTGAATTTTATGCTCCATTTTGTCACTGGCTTCTTATTTGACTTTGTGCCAGACTAACACCCACCCTACCCTTCACTGCCGACAACACACACACTTCTGACTTTGACTTTGACTTATAAATAAATTGCAGTGATTGATGGCTCAAAGATTTGAACAGGATCAGATGAACGAGCTCCTAGTGGGAAAGTACTTTGAACTTCTGGCTGAATGAATGTTAAGAGTACAAGGCACGACTGTGGTTAGGCAATCATTTAATATGCGGTAGCTATGAATGAAGAACTCGGTTAACTCCACTAGGGGGCATACTGCTCATGTCGTCTTCTAAAAGCCCCTTTATGCCCCAGGGGAAGGCAGAGGCAGGAGAGTTCTGGACTGTCCTCCAGCCACCCGCGGCATGTGGCACTGGGCATGAGTGGTATCAGCTCTCTGGGAGGAGACTGTAGTCAGCAGTGGTTTCTGTCTCGGGCCCTGGACCCTTCCGTCAACCTTTCTCTTGTACCACTCAATGACTCAGTTTCAAGGTGTGTTGAGGCCACCAGAATTCACCACTAGCCCCTGAGAGAGAGCCCCCAAAAGGGGAGGGTCAGAAGAAGGAGAAGAAAGACAGCCAGGGCTGACTAGTGGGAGATACACTTGGATCCACGACCTTCATGGGCCCTACCTCCCCTGCGGGCTCTTGGGTCAAACTTGGAGTAGGGGACCCATCTCTCCCCAGCACTTCAGGGGTTAATCCCCCTCTGCCTCTCGTACGCTCGATGGTGCCAAAGTGGGTGTTACTGGAATTCCTCCCTCTCTCCCGTAATGAGGAGGCTGAGCTCTCTCTCCGAGGAGGGGGCAATAGTGTGGATAAAAGACTGGGAAAAAAAAAGTGGGAGGTTTCCAAAAATAAAACCCTCCACATCCCCTCCGAGGTTGCAGTGACAGGGGGAAGAGGCTGGAAGGTGCAAGCAGCTGTGTGCGCAGAGTGGGCTGGGGGCACGGGGCTGAACCGGAGGCAAGGGGCCGGGGATCAGAACGGGTCTGAATCCGGGGGCATCCTTGATATCGCGGCGCTGCCCGAACCCGTAGCTCTTCTTTCCTCCAACCCCCTGATCGGGTGGCGGGTTTGGGACAGTGATCACTGGGTGGAAAGTGAGTTTCGGAAGCTCTCAAGGCAAGCATCTCCTGCCCGGCAAGACCAGGAGCCAGGGAGGCCGGTGTGTAGCTGCTCCGGGCGCTACATGCGGCGGCTGCAGCTTCTTGTCCGCTGAGCTCTTCTCGCCCGAGGCCAACCATGGGGAGCGACTGGAGAAGCTTTCTGCCTCTGACCCTGGCTCTCTTTGTGGGTATGGGTGATGCCCAGAGGGATCTCGTGGGGAGGTACGAGCCCGCAGGCAGGGACCGGGGCAGGCTTTGGAGACCTGGGGTCAGTCATCCTGGTGGCAAGGTGTACAGTCTATTTCGGGAGCAAGGAGGGCTTGGTCCAGGTCAGCCTCACGGAAATGTACCCCAGCCGGGTTGGGGACACTTGAGGAACCCCACCGACGGCGAGATCAGGAGGCCTCTCAGAACACAGCAGACCCGTAGAGTCTTGCCACCTGCACAGATGTCTGCGGTTGTCCAACGACAGCAGAACCCAGCCCTGGCCAGGACTGCCTCGGCTCTGCAGCACCCTCGGACAGGGCAGAGAGTCCGGGCTGCGCCCCCGCCCCCGCCGTCATCCCGTGGCCGACTGATGGGGTAAGCCAGAGTGTGTGTGTGTGTGTGTGTGTGTGTGTGTGTGTGTGTGTGTGTGTGTGTGTAGTTATTGCTGTCGGGAAGTTCGTCACCAAGATTATATATCACTTTGTACGTATGTATGTTTTTTATATATACATGAATGTTGTATGTATATGCATATCCATATATATATATATCGTTTCGATTACGTATGTCCATGTAGATAGATATCAATACGGAAAGGGTGTAGCGAAGGGCAGGAAATAATATGGTATCTAGATAAATAAATCTATTATCTAGATAGATCGATGATATAACTATCATCTCCTGTTCCTCCCTACCCCTTGCCATTGGCACCTGCTTCATCCTTTCGAGCCTGAACCCAAACTTGGAGCCGCTATGCGAGAGCTGCCTGCCCCTCCTCAGCTGTCCCGACTTAGCTCCTCTACACCTCCCTCAGTTTCGTCCTCCTCTCTAATTTAACTTTCTCAGCCCTGAGGTGTTTGCACACCCACAATTCACATGAGGATACAGAGCTTTGCTCTGGCTAAGAAAAGAAAGTGCCCCGAGGTCCAAGCGTCCCTCTGTAGTGGGCAGAACGAATCAGAAGCTGAAGGTTTTCTTTACCAGGATTCGCATGTGTGTGCTGTGCTTGAATCCCGGAGCAGTGGCCCCTGGGGAACGTGTCGGGCAGGGGAGTGGGGGCCAGAGAAGGTGCGGAGAGTGGCACTTACAGGTGGAGGCCCATCCTACTCGGGGACTCTTTGTTTTGAATAGAAGTTTGGTGTTTGTGTGAACTCCTGGGTTTGTCTGAGAATGTTAAAGACCGCGGGACACATGAATGGGACAGAGGTGGGGAAGGGGACCCGGGAAAATTGCCGACCCAGTTTAGTAGCTGGAAATAGGTGGAAGTCTGGAGCTATACGTTTTAAATTTGGGCTGCAGGTGTGTGTGCGTGTGTGTGTCTGCGTGTGTGTGTCTGTGTGTGCGTGTGTCTGTGTGTTCATATGCATGCTCCTCGGAATCCTCTTTGTGGAGCTGAGCCGTCAAAACATATGTACACAGATAAACACATTCCCCTGTTTCCTTCTCATTCATCTCCCCAGTGTAACACCACTCTTTCACTCATGCCTCCCAATTCTTCTGCTTTCCCACGAGAAGCTCTTGGTTTCCCCACTCCCTCTGCTGGCTCAGCCCCATGACCTCCTCCTGCCTGGACTGTCCATGCTATTTTGAACCGTGGTGTGCTAGGCTAGTGCCTGGAGCCTGACAGGTGCCTCCTGAGGTGAGCTGGTGGTTATTGGACAATATTGTAGAGAACAGTGAGCAAAGCTGGCAAGGGAATCAGCAGGAATGTCCCCACTCCTTTCATACAATTTGTACATTCCATTTGGGCCCCAGGGATTGAGTGGACTAAGTCAGTGATCTTGATTGTAGTTGTATTTCCATGGAGAATGGCAAACCATTGTCTGGCATTTGTGTATACTTGCGTAGGCATGTGTCTTATCTATCTGTCTATCTATCTATCTATCTATCTATCTATCTATCTATCTATCTATCTATCTATCTATCTGTCTGTCTGTCTGTCTGTCTGTCTGTCTGTCTGTCTGTCTGTCTGTCTGTCTATCTATCTACACACATATGTATAACACACATAAATTATGCAGCTTGCCTGTGTAGAAGACAATATTTTCAAAAATCAGCTTTGCCCTGCCAGTGTAGAAATGGTATTCACTCGTTTGTTAACAGGATTGTATGGGATGTTTCTGTGTGTTACATGGTCCTCACATACTTTGGACAAGTTCCATTCAAATGTCCTACCACCTACCAGAAGCTCTGAGGAAAGGTAGGTCAGCTGGAAAAATGGGAGCGTGGAGTAGGAATTAAAGATAGGAGAAAGGTGGTTCAGTGGAAAGCTGTAGGATTCAGCATTGAGTTAAGAGGGCCAGGATTTGAATCCTAGCTATGCAACCCATGTGATTTGGGACATGCCAATTAAACTCTGTGGGCCTTAGTTTCCATTTCTATAAAAAGAGGGAGATGAAATGGATCTCAGGGGAGATCTATTCTGCTGGACTCTTTTTACAGATGAGGACATTTGAGACCCAGAGAGGCTAGTAACAGGGATTTCCACTACCCCACACTTTCCACAGGACAGCTTGATGGTGCAATAGATAGAGTGCTGGCCCTGGAGTCAGGAGGACATGAGTTCAAATCTGACCCCGGACACTTACTAGCTGTGTGACCCTGGGCAAGTCATTTAATCCTGTTTGCCTCAGTTTTCTCATCTGTAAAATGAGCTGGAGAAGGAAATGACAAACCACTCCAGCATTTCTCCCAAGAGAACCCCAAATGGGTCACAGAGAATTGAACATGACTGAAACAACTGAAGAACAACAGCATACCAAAGCAGTAATATCTGAATCAACACTGATAATTCACATTGGTTCCCACCTGCTTTACCCTCCCCCATGTAGCCAGTAAGCATTTAGATAGTCTGGGCTTTTGGAAGCAGATTCATGTTTCTCCTCACCATCTTCACTAATGACAAAGTTTTTGAGTGTGAATGAGCTCCCACAAATTCAACTATTCAACAAACATTTCTTAAGCACCTATACTGTGCTAGGCACTGGGGATTGCAGAGGTGCAACAAGGTACACCCCTTGGGCCTTTCACAAATTAGTAGGAGGGCTGATGTTTACAAGCAATTCCAGTAAAAGTTATTATATGTAAAGGAGAGGTCCAAGCAGAATGGAGAGATTTGAGGTTGAGGAATCACTTGGAGCTTGAGGAATGCCCTGAGGAAGCCAAGATGTATGAGGCACAGCTCAGAGACTGTAGATCCAACGGACTGGGGACAATGGAACAGAAGCATGCAAAGATAAGAAGTAACCCTTGAGTGGTGCTGTAGAAGAAAGTGCTGTAGCCGTTCAAGGGAAGGAGTGATCCCTGTGAAGTTGGACCATTGAGGAACAGTTGAGAGGAGGCAGGACCTGAGTTAAGCCTTGAAGAAAGGGAAAGGTGTAAGTGAAGAGGAGAGAAAAGACAGTCCAAACAGGGTGATGATATCAGCAAAAGTGCACAGCTGAGGAGACCAATCTGGCTGAAGTATAGGATCGGTCAGTTAGCTAATTACTATTTGGCAGACGCCAGTTTAAGTACAGGGGATGCAAAGTATGGCAAAAGACAGTCTGTCCTCTCAAAGAGCTCCCAGTCTAACGAGGGGAGACTCTATTCAAACAGCTATGGATGGACAAACTATATAGACAAGATAAATTAGAGATAATTCCAGAGGGAAAGCAGTAGCACTCATGAAGTTTGGGAGAGGGTTCTTGTAGAAGGTGGGATTTTAGCTGGGACCTGAAGGAAGCCAAGGGAGCCAGGAGGCAGAGATGAGAAGGAGAGAATTCCAGGCATGGAGGGACCACAAGTAAAAACGGCCAGGGTTGGGAGATGGAAGGTCTTGTGCAAGGAACAGCAAGGAGACAGTGTTACCAGATCACAGAAAATGGGGGGAGGGAGAGGTGGCAAAAAGTGAAACTGTTCATGTGGTGGTGGGCAATAGGCTGAGCAGGTAGTTTGGTCCAAACTCTTTAGTGGACACTTAGGAGCCTTTATGACCTAGACCTGCTCTATCTATCTATCTATATATACATACACAGACACAGACACACACACACACACACACACACACACACACACACACACATAATGTATAATGTGGAGTCCTTGCAAGTTTCAGGGTAGGAAAGTGACATACAGAGAAGCTAGGTGGTACAGTGGATAGTGCCAGGCCTGATGTCAGGAAGACACTCATCTTCCTGAGTTCAAATCTGGTTTCAGACACTTACCAGCTGTGTGACTCTTGGCAAGTCACTTCACCCTGTTTGCCTCAGTTTCCTTGTCTGTAAAATGAGCTCGAGAAGGAAATGGCAAACCACTCCAGCATCTTTGCCGAGAAAACCCCAAATGGGGTCACAAAGAGTTGGACACAGCTGAAATGACTGAAAAACAACAACAAAAGTGATATGTTTGTGACGCTTCAGAAAAATTAATCTGGCGCAGGTGAATGTGTGCATGCATAGGGGCTCCATGTAAAGTGTGGTCAATCCACTATTTAAAGTAGATACATATCTCACATGTGCACAATGGCATAAGACATTACTTGTGCGCTCTTCTTGGTAAAGGGGAAGGTTGCTTCCTCCCAACTCTAGTGTATTACTCTCCACTGGCCTGTGGGAGCCTGAGTGGAAGGGATCTTGTTACTTCATTCATCTTCTTGGTCTTGGAAAGAGAGTCAGAGATCCTGGCTTAAAATCCCCTGTTCTGTCATGCCCTGTGTGACCTTGAGGAGGTTGCCAACCCCCTAGGCCCTTTTTCCTTTCTTCATCTGCTAAGCGAGGTTGTAAGACTAGATTTGGAAGGTCCCTTCTGATTCTAAGTCTTTGATCCTATGATCCCATGTCTACCGTGAATAATGATGCAGAGACGACGCGGAGCTTGCCCCCGGCTACTTAGCACTGAAAGCTAAACGCCACCTTGTGGTAAAACTAGGAACTGCAGTGCTCTGCCACTGCGTTACTCTGGCCTCACTGGTGGTCCACTCTTGGTAGAATTTTGGAGATCATCTAGTCCAGGGGTGGGGAACCTGCAGCCTCAAGGCCACATGTGGCCCTCTAAGTCCTCAACTGTGATCCTTTGACTGAATCCAAACGTCACAGAACAAATCCACAGGTTCCCCACCCTGGCCCCCCAATAGATGTAAAATGTGAATTTCTTGAGGGCAAGGATTATTTCATCTTTGTCCTTGTGAACCCAGCACTTAACATGGGGCCTAGGATACAGTAAGTGCTTAAGAAAAGCTTGTTGATTTATTATGGTACCCAATGACAGTAGGGTTTACTTTTTATTCCCACCCAATTCGTTGTTGCTCTCTTATCTGCTTACGGTTCATCTATCTCCAATACTTTTGGAGAGCTTTCTGGACCAAATTTGAACTTCCTTAAACTGTAAGATCATAAGCCTTGTGGCATGGATCAAACCCATGGTTCATCCGGTTTAGCATTTCATCTCTGATGAGAGCACCAAAGGGTAGACTATAAGTGGAAATGGCCATTCTCCCTAATGCAAAATCTGAAGGCACATATCCTAAATTGTTACCAGTGTATGAGAGGGATGTTTGGCCCCAATATACTTTTCAGGATGGGTTCTGTGCTGTTCACAGCCTTTTTCTGCCATGCTCCCACCACTCTATGTCCTCTGAGTCCACTGAACCCAATTCTGTTTGTTCTCACTGACCCAACCTCTGACACATCTTGTAATCCTTATAAGGGGACAGTAATCTACAGATGGAGCAGCTAGGTGGTGTAATGTGCTGGGGTGTCAGAATGCTGGGCTTGGAGTTAGGGAGACTTGAGTTCAAATCTAGCCTCAGACACAAGCTGTGTGACCCTGAGCAGATAATTTAACCCTGTTTGCCTTAGTTTCCTCATCCATAAAATAATCTGGAGAAAGAAATGGCAAATTACTCTGGTACCTTTGCCAAGAAAACCCCAAATGAGATCATGACGAGTCAGACACAACTGAAATGATTGAACAGCAATCTACAGATGGATATGCCATTTCTCCCCTCCAGCACCTCCCCTCTTCCTCCCTCTACCCAGTTCCTAGAAACCCTGGAAGGGTCCTGGGGCCTTTTTCCAAGTATTGGAGGCCAGGACTCAGGAATAGGTGTGACTGACCAATCACTCTACTTAGTTTTCCTGGAATAGGTCTTGGTGATGAAAGAAGAGTGCCAGAGGGCATGGGAGGCTCCTGGAAGAGGCTGGTGCTAGAGATGTCTGATCCAGGAAGGTTGAGCCATGGGCCAGAGGGGTGACTTGGCTGTAGGGGACATTCCTGGAGCTCTCTGTGTGGCAGCGCCCCTTAATGTTGGTTCAGAAGGCCAGGAATGGGCCTAAGTTTTTTTTAAGCCAAAGGAATTTATTTTGAATTCTTTGTGAGGCTCCAAGAACCACACAGGCTTTGGGGTCCACTCAAATGTCAAACAAACTCCTAAGTGGGACCAGATGCTCCCCCATGCTGTCCACAGAGGTTTAAAAATGGCCACCAGTCTCAGCTCTCCCCTTCTGGACACTCTAGACTCCTCATCTCTAGTTCTAGTCTATGTACTACTAAGCTCTTAGCTTCCCTTTTCTAGTACAGGCTTCTCCATCTGTAGTCCCAGTCAGCCCCCTAATAACCATAGCCTCATTCTCACTTCTAATTCCTTCATCTTTTCTGCTCCCTTGTGCCTTGAACAAGTTGGAGGATAGAGGGGAGCTCAGTTTCTTTGTTAACCTTCATCATCACATAGTCCAGAGAAAGACTCTATCCTTTTCCTCCATGTGGACATACAGACTATTCTATGATTCTACCACTCTACTCCATTCTAGTACTTTGCACGAGATCTTACTCTGCATTCCATCTTTTCACCCCATTTTTGTCACCTCTGAAATCTGTCCTTCTTCAATCTTCACTCCTCCATTGCCACCTTCTATCTCTTGTTTCCCTGAGCATCTGAGACAATTCTTCCATCCCTTTCAGGTTTTTGGAATCGAGGCCCTTTTATATTGAATGTCTAATGCCTTTGTAGGAAGTTTACTCAAAATCTAGGAGGGATATTCGTGGTACACCTGCTGCCAGCTATGGATCACAAAGCATCAATCAGTCAGCAAACATTTTATAAGTGTGTGCTATGTGCCAAGTATAAGGTGATGGAGGTGGGGGAAAGATAAGGGGAACAGCTAGGAAGCTAGGGAAATCAGGAAAAGCTTCATTATGAAAGCATTTGCTCATTCAGTCACCGAAACACTCTTCCCTTGCTAAGTCTGGATAGCACTTATATTCTACAGTTGTGAAGTATGCTTCCCTTAGAAACCCTTTATCAAGTTAACTACCTGAGCTTGAATGTCCTGGTGAATCGGCCCTAGGTCCTTAAGCCATCCTTATAGTATGGCACTCAAAAATGACTACTGATGCTGATCATTGATGACAATGAAGGCCAGTTTGACCCTGGACAAATGATGACCAAGAGACCTTAGGGAAGGGGTTCTTAACCTGTGAAATTATATCTAAAACTTTGATTTCTTTGTAATCTTACATATTTTATTTTATGCATTTAAAAACCATTATTCTGAGAAGGGGTCCATAGGCTTTACCAGAGGAGTTCAAAGGTTTGTTTCACCAACCTACCAAACGGGTACATATTTTATAAAAAAAAAACCCCAACAACTTAAGAACTCCTTGTTCTGGGGGAACTTCTCTTGGCCAAAGCAACTCTAGGACCTCTAGCCCAGCCTTGGGTTTTAGGGAGTTAGGCCTGTCTTAAAATAATCCCCTCCCCCACATAGCTAGGCCAAAGTCAAGGAACCATTTGCCTACAGTGGCATTTACTCCCTGGTTCAGAGTGCTTCCTCAAAGAAATATTCAAATAGATTCATGATTTTATCAATTTAGGGATTCCTTACAACAATGCAGATCACAATCCATCCTTATCTGCCCAATCTGTGTGATTCATGTGGTACATTCACCCCTGGTTTTATCCAACATACTTACTATCCAACAACTTTACTGAGCTTCTCTTGACATTGTGAAGTTAGCAATGGATCACATGGGCTTGCTCCCGCTATGTGACCAACCAGCCTTCTTTTTCCCTCATACATTTCTTGGGTTACATGCTTTACTCTACCTTTCCTTCAGAATTCCCCGTTTATAAAGTGCTGTGGTCAACTCATACCCCCCATGTGCCTTTTTGGTGCTATCTGGGTGATTTCTAGTGCTTCAGAGACTGCCATGCTCCACGTCTCATGGCCGTACAACAACACTGATTGGAGATTGATATTAAAATGGTGAGCTTTGGTTTTAGAGAAAAGTTTGTGTTGAAAGAACTTTGGCATTTCCCAGTCAATCTAGACAGCTGTCTTTCTCCTGAAGAAGCAGAGAGGTGGTGCAGTGGATAGAGCACTGGACCTGGAGTTGGGAAGATTTACCTGACTTCAGGAACTTACCTTACTAACTTCATAGTCATGAGCACTTATTTATGTTTGCCTCAGTTTTCTCATCTGTAAAATGGGGTTGTTGTGAAGCTCAAATGAAATTTTTGTAAAGGACTTAACATAGTACTTGGCACATAGTAAGCACTTCATAAACATTTCTTTCCTTCCTTCCTTCCGTCCTTCCTTCCTTCCTTCCTTCCTTCCTTCCTTCCTTCCTTCTCCCTCTTTCTTTCCCTTCCTCTTTCTTTCCTACTCTCATTTCTTTTATCCTTCCCTCTCTCTTTTTCCTCCTTTCTTTTCCTCCCTTTCCCTTCCCTTCCTCCTTCCCTTCCTTCTTCCTTCCCTTCCTTTTCCTTCCTCATTCCCTTCCTCCTTCCTTTCCCTTCCTTTCCTCCTTCCATTCCTTTTCCTTCCTCCTTCCCTTCATCCTTCCTCCTTCACTTCCCTTCCCCTTTCCCTTCCCTTCCTCCTTCCCTTCCCTTCCCTTCCTCCATCCCTTCCCTTCCTCCTTCCCTTCCCTTCCTCCTTCCCTTCCCTTCCCTTCCCTTCCCTTCCCTTCCCTTCCCTTCCCTTCCCTTCCCTTCCCTTCCCTTCCCTTCCCTTCCCTTCCCTTCCCTTCCTACCTCTTATTTGAATGTGAGCCCAACTCTTTGTCCTTTTCTCCTCTATGCCCTCTTCTCTCCACTCACAGAACTACAACCCTACTTGAGGTTCTCTTTTTCTTTTGCCTGGATTACTATAATAGCCTCCTAAGGATTTCTGCCTCAGCTCTCTTACTAATTCTTTCACTCAGCTGCCAAAGTGATTTTTCCTCAAGCATAGATATAGCTGTGCCACTACTTTGCTCAGTGAGTGCCACTGGTTCCCAATACTCTAGAACTAACAGCCCAGGCAGAGAGCAGAGGGAGAGCCCCTTGGTTTCTGGTCCTCAGCAGAAGTGCCGAATCAAAGAAGCACTCTCTACCCCTATACATCTCATATCAGCCAACCCACTTACTTTAGCATCAGCCTTGCTGAACTTTTAGGTTAAAACAATTCACACTAAGTTTGCTTGTTTGTGTGTTATTCTAGCTTATTTAGCACTCATTTTCTTAACATAGGTTTTTGTCCTGTTGCCCCCATTAAATTATAAGCATCTCTAAGATCCGGATCATGGTTTCTACTGCTTTCTCACCTTCCTTGCCCTCCCAGCTTCCACCACATACAGTGTATAGTGGTAAAACTTGACTGACAGGTCCCAAACAGGCCCAAGCATAGGCTGCGTTAGAAGGGAACAGCAACGGAAAAGGGATGTGGGTTCTCTGAAGCTGGGGACTGGCCTCAGGCAGATATTCCCAGAGTGCCTTTCTCCTAACACTATTGTGGTCACGCAGGAGGAACGTCTGCGGGGGACGGTGCTGCCCAGGATGGACGACTGCCAACAGCACCAACCAGTGCATCAAACGTGAGTTGACCCAGCTCTTCCAAGCAGGGCATTCCTGAGCCCGTGGGAAAATTGTGTTCCTTAACCTTTTCCTTGTGCTTCACCTCCCACACCCTTCTGAAGGAATTGATGGGGGTGGGTAGGAAGGTTACATTTTTAAGTGTTTTCAGTTGAGAAAATGAATGTACGTATTACATTCTCACTTGTGTTTTAAAAGGCCCCCAGTCCTAAGGTTATAGTTTCACCCTTAGCACTTAACACCCCTTGCGTGTGCCTCTGGTCTGGTCCTTTTCAAATTCTTGGTTGCTCCCAGAACTGGCTTACACTCAGATTTCCTGGGCAGTCCTTCCTCAGATGTCCGTTCTTCCCTTATAACCTATGAAAGATGGACATTGTTTTAAATCACTCTACAGGCAGGCAGAAGGAAGCATCTACGTAGCTGAAAGTGCCCTGATCTTGGACACTGACCAGAATTCAAGTCCTGGTTCTGACTTTTATTGGCTGTGTGACCCTAAATAAATTTACTAACTGCTTTGTGCCTCAGTTTCCTCAACTTTAAAGGAGAGATAATAATCCTCAAAAAACTCTACATCCTAGTGTTGTTGTGAAGAGAGTACTTTGCAAACTTTAAAACAAGTGAGTTGTCATTATTACGTACTTCTTGACCATTTTTACTTTGGAACTTGCTGCTAAAGAAATACCCTCAAGATTGGAGGGGTTAGTGAAGATGAGAGGGGAGAAATGAACAGAGTGAAGTCTGAGAAAAGAATGATCAGGGGATCATAGATTTAGAGATTAGAAAACTGAGGCCCAGTGAGATTGTCACACAGGCAGAAGCCAGGATTTGAACTCAGGTCCTTTCTCTCTAAGTGTACTGTACTTTCAAATATATAAAACCTCAACTGGGCCCTTACTGCAGCAAGGCAATCCTTTTACTCTTCCCTGATTGATTCCTATTCCACTCCCCATGGGGTCTATTCTAAAGTTTTCTTGTCTCTTCAAACCTCCCATTCCTCCCCTTCTTTCTATTTTTTCAATTGAGGACCTTGCCTCATACTTTACTGAGAAAATATTAACTCTGAGAGATTAGGGGTTTATGCACACACACACACACACACACACACACACACACACACACGCACACACCCCATGATATATCTCCTAGGATTAAATGACTCTAAAAGTTCCTGGCTATACAATTTATTAACAATATAATAAAAAATATCACAAAGGTATAAATAATTCTTGACATTTTAGCTGTGTGAATGCCCGAGTGACCTCTAACCATCACTGTAATTGTTGATAACTTCTCCTTGCTTCTGGAAACACAGTTCTACCATTCAGTTTATTTAAGGTAACAAGAACAATCTCTCAATAATCCTGTTCATCTTCTTTATAAGATAAAGGTTAAAGCAGCTTTGTCAGGAAAGAAGATCCCTCCATCTTCTTTTTCTCTGTCTTCTTCAGCTTCTTCCCAACCATAACAACAACAGATTCTTCATCTTTTCTGAAGCCATTGATCTTAACTGTTTTTCTCCAGATTCACTTTTCATAAATTCTATTTATAATGTTTCTTCATAAAATACAGTTGATAGTTCTCCTAAAAAAGAAGATTTTTCTCATCTTTCTGAATTCTCCAGTTTCTCTCAAGCTATCGCCGTTAACCCTTTGCTCAGTTTTTCAATAAACTTTCAGCTTCAACTGCCAAATACTAAATATTCCATTTGGCTCTTATAGTACAGTACCAGTAACTATAGCATCTGTAGGAGAGGCCTTTGAAATGGGTGTTACATTTCTCCTTGCAGCCAAAAGTTTTCAGTTCCCTGAAAATGATTTGGAAGTATACCAAATCTATATTTCTATTACACTGATATTAAAATACATAATGCATACATTATAATGCAAAATACCATTTGACTGGTTTTTAAATAAGAAAAAATACAATACTAGCAATAGTAATAATTTATTGTTGTTCAATCATGTCCAGTTCTTCATGAAGCCATGGACCATAGCAGGCCAATGCTGTTCATGGGGTTTTCTTGGCAAAGATAATGGAATGGTTTGCCATTTCCTTCTTCAGCTGATTAAGGCAAACAGAGGTTAAGTGACTTGTCCAGGGTCACATAGCTATTAAGTACCTAAGGCTGGATTTGATCTTAGATCTTTCTGACTCCAGGCCCAGTGCTCCATCCACTGAGCCACCTAGCTGCCTCTCACAGTAATAATGGAATAATCCATTTAATAACATTGAAAAGTACATTATATATAACTTAACAATATAGCTGAAGTAGCAACTACTTCTCCAGCAGCTTTATAATTTAACCATTTAACAAGAATAGAGGAATTGTCCTAATTCTATTTTTACTTATTGCTCTTTCTACATCTATATCTAAATTGACTGATGTTACAAATTCACTAACAGCTTTTCTAACTTCTATGGCTTTTTTCATTCCCCTAGGGGATTCAATGGCTGAGCTTCTAGGCAATAAAGGTAACGCCTCTTAAGTTAGCCCTTCCTCTCTTGCGTGATTTGGCAACCTCTTCTGTTGCAGGCAAAATTATTGGGCTTCTAGATGCGTGTCTGTTTCACTTGGAGCAGCACCTCGAGGAGGAGCTTTCTGGGCTGAACGAGGAGGGAAGCGGGGCTTCCACATTCTGAAACTGTTGTTCAATGTAACCAGTTTGTTTATGACTATTTGTAATAGTTCTTTCCTATCAAGCCTATGACTTGTTTTATTTCTTGTCAACATAGGTTTTCACTCTATTTCACTTTCTAATTTCTTCCTCAGTTGAGCAATTTCCTGTTAATTTTTTTCTATCTGGTTATCAAATCTCTGTTTTAAATTTCTCCAGTGTTCCCTGAAAAGTCCTTCAGCAAAATCTTTTCATTTTGCTTCAATTCTTGATAACAAACTCAGGCTTCATGCAGTTGCTTGTTTCTCAATATTGGCTCCTTATTACATCTTTTTAAACTTAAAAGAATTATTTTTTTGATTACATGTAAAAATAAGTTTTAATATTCATTAAAAAAAAGTTTTGAGTTCCAAATTCTATTTCTCCCTCCCCTCCCTGAGACAGTAAGCAATCTGATATAGAGTTACACATGCTTATTGCATCCTAATTGACAAATCTGATGATCTTCTAAGTCTACATCCTTCTTGATGTCTCATGATTATTTGATTCCATCGTCCGTACTTTTCTCCTGGATGCTCTCTTCTTTGTGCTTTTTTTGTTTGTTTGTTTTGGTGAGGCAATTGGGGCTAAGTGACTTGCCCGCAGTCACACAGCTAGTGAGTGTCATGTGTCTGAGGTTGGATTTGAACTCAGGTCCTCCTGACTCCGGGGCTGGTGCTCTATCTATAACCCCTTATGTGGGTTTTTGTTGACATTATCTCTCCTGGTACTTTCTCTACCTGGCTAGTTGGCTGTCACTTCTCTTTCTCTTCTGCTGGCTCTTCATCCGTATCACATCCTCTGACTACAGGTGTACCCTAAAGCTCTGTACTGGTCTCTCTTATTTTCTCTCTTTCTACCCGCTCTCATGATAGCCTCATCTGTTCCCATAGATTTATCCTTTCTACAAAGACCACTCCTAGGTCTATACATCCAGTCCTAGTCTCAAGCAATGATGATGATGGTGGTGATGATGATGATGATAATGTCAAATTATGTGTTGGACATTTTGAACTAGATCTCCCATAGACATCTCAAACTCACAATGTCCCAAACATTATCTTTTCCCCAAAGTACCCCTTTTCCTAAGTTTCCTATTCCCAGCAAGGTCACTACCAATCTTCTAGTCTTTCAGATTTGAAACTTTGGTTTTAAATTGGACTCCTTACTCTATCACACATTTCTACTCAGTTGCCGAATCTCACTGATTCTACCCCTGTGGTCTATCTCACATGTATCCCGCTTTCTCCGCTGATGTAGCTACCACCCTCGTCCAGGACCACACCATCTCTCATTTAGTGTGAGCTTCTCCCTTCTCTTGTCCCTCTCTGTGCTTGGGTATATGGGAATTGACCTGCTTGTTGACTGTCTTCTCCTACTGTATCTGATTCCTTTTTCCTTCACTGCTCCTACCCAGATAACAAGAAAAGGGGGAAAAGGTGCTTGGGGCCAATCATAGGAAGACAAAAGTCTTAGTAGATTCAGGAGACCTGGAGAATGGAGAGACCAAAGAGGCAAGGAAGAACGATCAGAGCTCTGGAGCTGGAAGGGATCTCAGAGACCAGTTGCCTAACCTCATTTTTAAAAATGAAGGAATTTAGGGTAGAGGGGTAAAGTGATTTGCTCAAAGCTATAAATGTGTCAAGTAACAAAGTCAGAGCTTAAACCTATGCCCTCTGACACTGTATCTGGTGCTCGTTGTTTGTATCTGGTGCTGCAACATGATAGAGGGTTGGGTTGGTAAAGTCACTTTGCCCTTTACTGAAAAAAGAGCCGGGTGGAAAGGAGAGTTTGGTTGTGAACGGGGCACTGCTAGAAGTTGGGATGAAGGAGTAACAGGATGCTTTGGCTTTGACGGGAGCAGGACTTCTTCCAAACTTCCTTGTCCACTAGATGGGTCCACCCGTGCCTGGGCCTTCTGCTGGGCATTTGAGTCCCAGAGAAATTCTCATCTAAACATGCTTGCAATTTTCTAGCTTTACCATTTACCATTGGCCATAATGGAGTTTCAGCACTGGAAATATTGTTTTGGTGGCTCTGTAGAATGTTGGCAATGACATGTGTGTGTATGTGTGTGTGTGCGTGTGCGCATGTGTGGACAACTGCTTGACCAAACCCCTGCAGGGTGAAACTCATCAATTGTTGCCAACAGA
Organism: Phascolarctos cinereus; assembly: GCF_003287225.1. Taxonomy (NCBI): domain Eukaryota; kingdom Metazoa; phylum Chordata; class Mammalia; order Diprotodontia; family Phascolarctidae; genus Phascolarctos; species Phascolarctos cinereus. Next base: position 227,805,322 of record NW_027555736.1, read on the forward strand.
TCCGCTTCTCCTAATAACTCCCTTTTCTGACCCTTCTCTCCTCTCTCCATTCTGCTTACCTTCATGCCTCTTCTCCCCAGTCCTGACCCCTAGATTGGAGCCTGGCAGCTCTCCTGGAGACAATTGCTTGTAGGCGTCATCTCCTCTCTGTCTATGGCTTCCCACTTGTAGCCCACTTGTACGCTGGTGGAATATTTTCTAATTAGCTTATTCTGACACTGTTTTCTCGTGCCTCTTTTGCTGCTAATGAGCCTAACGGGAAACACGTGGGGATTGAAAGGCTTGCCCAAGACTAGCCGGCTATGTCCTGAGTGCCTTAAAATGTAGGGTTCTTGGCTCCATCCCCTGTCAGCTGGCTCTCGAACCTCCTCATGGCCCATTGCTGCTTCCTTCTCCCCACCCCACCTCCTCCCAACCGCCCTTTTGGGTTAGAAGGAGACTCCCACTGCCTGGGAATGTTAAGGATTCCTTCATGCCAGTTTCACACATATGGGGTGACTCCCAAGGGTGTGTGTGTGAGGAGCTGTATGTGAAGTTCCCCCTTATAAAATGGGGTCTGGCCCCAATCCTTCCACTCTCCCCTCCTCAAATTTTAAACACATTGGAACAGTGGGCTCTTAACCTGGCCCTTTCTAAATACCTGACTAGAGAGACTGACTGATCATTGGAGAAGATGGAGAAGATTCAGTGCTCACTGATACCATTCATAGCCAAGTTTTCTCTCATGAAGAGTTCCTTTCTTTTTCTTTTTTTGGCAGTTGGAGTTAAATGACTTGCCCAGGGTCACACAGCTAGTAAGTGTCAAGTGTTTGGTCTGAGGCCGAATTTGAACTCAGGTCCTTCTGACTTTAGGGCTGGTGCTCTATCCACTGCACCACCTAGCTGCCCTGAAGAGTTCCTTTCTTAAAGCCCCCAACTTTCATTACTGCACTGCAGGTGTAGACGATGACCCTCCGGCTCTTTCCTTGACCAACCCCATGGTGTCTCTCCATCTGGACCTCTGTCTCCTTCATCTGTCTTTCTCTCTGTGACTTTGCCAGCTCTGAAGGGAGATTTATGTGTTTGTGTGCCTGTAGAGACAGCTGACTGTTGAACATGCTGAACATGGCTCTGAGGTGGGGAAAGGCTAATGGCTCATGGGCAGATAGGGATGGAGGTGGAAGTGGGGAGCAATGCACTGTTTATGGCTGTTGCTTTTGGAAGGACTTCCAGACTTCATGGGGGTCTATACCTCCCCCTCTACTGGGGTGTTCTTGTGAATGTTAGTGGAGAAAACATAAAGAATTTCCCTGGGAATTTTGGGGAGCTGTACTGAGAGGGACCAGTTTCACTGGGAGAGTTTTGAGGAGAGCAGCAGATGGACCCCCTGCAACTTGTTGGGAAGGATCTTGGTCCAATATTCTCTGAACTGATACAGGATTCCCAAGAAGTGCCCGGCTTTTTGGCAACTGGAGGGCCCAGCTTAATGAAGTTCAGACTCTTCTGAGGGGGGACCTCTTCCTCCTCAAGTCCAATCTGCCTTTCTGGGAACACCTATCCACTCAGCAAGGTGAGAGGCAGCCTAGCACAATCTAGTGTAGAGAGTTGGTCTCTCTATACCAGAGAGTGAGAAATCCCTGCTTTCAAGTCCTGCTTCTGGCATATTCTGGTTGTATGACCCTGGGCTAGTCATTTAAACTCTCAAATGCTCCAGGCAGCTCTCTAAGTCCAGAAGTTACAGAAAAGATGGCAACTTGAATTGGTATGATCTCCATACCAATAAAACTGCAGGTCTAGTTCCTATGTTTATCTCATCTCTATTGGAAAATTGTTCCACGGGAACCCTTGTGGGAGGAGGTGCTGAAATGGTTTGGGGGGTGGGGGGAGTTATAGATTTAGAGTTAAAGGCCTCAGAAGCCACCAAGTCCAACCTTCCTCTTCCACTTTGCAGATGAGGCTAAGGACATTAAGTGATTTGCCAAAGGTTAAGCATCAGAGGCACAATTTGGACTCAGGCCCTTTGGTTCTAGGGCCAATGGTCTTTCCGCTGTGCTGCCTGAGGTCTGGGTAGGAATAGCTTTGGAGTCTATAAAACTAAGGATAAATAGCTGTTTCTTTCTCTGTCTCTGTCTGTCTGTCTCTCTCAACCATATACATATATATACATGCATCCACATATACACACATACACATATACATGTACATGTATATATACATTTTATGAGAGTAGAACAGAGGAGTGGTAGGGAGATGGCTAAAAAGGGGTAAACATTTTCTCCAGTAGGCAGCCAAGGTAGCATAGTGGATAGAACACTGGGCCTGGACTCAGGAAGACCTGAGTTCAAATTTGACCTCAGACATTTACAACAACAACAATCCTGGGCAAGTCACTTAGCCCTATTTACCTCGGTTTCCTCATCTGCAAAGAGATGGGGAAGGAAATGGCAAACCACTCCAGTATCTTGGCCAAGAAAACCCCAAATGGGTTCATGAAGAGTTGGACATGACTGAATAACAAATTTCCTCCAGTAGGGACCAGGTCAGGAAAGGAAGTTTGGTCCTGGACCTTGGATGCACAAGGAGCAGGAGATGCGACATGTTGTCCTCTCTGTATTCTCCACCTCCAGGGACTCTGCTAGTCCTTGGGATTTTATAATGTAGATATATCCTCTCACCTCCTGTCCCAAATGCTTGTTAGGGACAAGTTTTTATGCTGCTTCTCCTGGCATTTCTCCTTTCTGGGGTAGTGGATTTGACCATCCCTGGGTGTCTGAGCTCTGTGGGATTTAGGAAGTTATGAATTAGTTCATAGGATTATAGATTTAGAGCTGGAAGAGACCTTCTAGACCGTCTTATCCAATCCTCTCAATTTGTAGATAAAGAAACCCAGGCCCAGAGTTATAAAGCAACTTGCCAAAGGTCACATAGGTAGTCAGTGGCAGAGCCAGGATTCAAACCTAGGTCCTCTGATTCCAAATCTGACTCCAAAGCGTGTGTCCCAGGCTACATTCAAGTTGAACATGTGACTTCATCTGTCGTCTTTCCCTGAACCCTTCTGCCTGGGCAACAGACAGATTCTGTGGCACTAAAATTTGGCAGCCCTCAGCCGGCCAAGGAGTTCTGTTCTCTCTGCCCATGACAGCCTCTGCCTAGGGAGAAACAATAGGATCTAGGATGAAGATCCCAAGTCCCATTCCTTTTCCACATTCCTGAGGTTACTTATGACACAAAGGCTCGCTGGATCACAAGGGAAGTCAGAAGACATGAGTTCAAATCCTGTCTCTGATGCTTACTTTTTGTGTGATTTTGGGCAAATCACTTAGCCACCCTGGGCCTCGGTTTCCTCATCTGTAAGATGAGTGGGTGGGACTAGATGGCCTCTAAGATCCTTTCCTCTTCTAGATCTCTAATTCTATGATTGAAGATGAGGATGATGAGTAAGCTCTGCTGCTCTGAATCTGGTCCAGAGAGATGGAGTCTGGGCCTCAGACACTTACTAGCTGTGTGACCCCGGGCAAGTCATTTGACCTTGTTTGCCTCAGTTTCCTCATCTGTAATATAAGCTGGAGAAGGAAATGGCAAACCACTTCAGTATCTTTGCCAAGAAAAGCCCAAATGGGATCATGAAGAGTTGGACGGGACCGAAAACAACTGAACAACAAAATGAGAGTGGGAGAGTGTCTATGAGGGTTTTTCTGAGAGCTGAGATTTGGATGAGGAGCAGTCTCCAAAGTGTTCCCATCAGTGGGAATGGGCTGCTCCCTGCCTGCCCCAAGGCCTCCCAGCCGGCTACAACATCTCAACATTTGTTAATGCAATTACTCTCCTGCCTTGGAGTCCTTGTTCAGGAGCAGGGGGCCAAGGACTGACTCACACCCTCCCCTTCCTTCCCTCCTCCCTCCACCAAACGGTAGAGGCTGATTCAGCCTGCCAGACCGAGTCTGCAAAGAGCTTGCAGGGCCAGGAACAGCATCTTTCTCTCATTAGAGGCTTTTATGTGAACACAACTGCTATTTTGGAGCCGGGCTTTTGGCTAGCCCTAAGCTGTGGAACACTGTTTCCAGTCCTTCCCAAGGTGCTGCCCTCTTTGTAGTGGTGGGAGTGGGGGGTGGTGTCCCCGCAGTCAGGTAGTGACTCCCTCCCATAGCTGTGCCATGTATTGACCAGGTCCTTCAAGATGGAAGCTCGAAGAAGAATTTGGGATGAGGAAGGGTTAATGGTAAACTCCATTGTGTGTGTGTGTGTGTGTGTGTGTGTGTGTATTGAGGCGAATGAGATTAGGACCACCATAAGTACACAGCTGGATGGGAACTCAGAATCAATGTATTTTTACATATGAAGAAACTGAGGCCTGTCGAGGTTAAGTGACTTGTTCAAAGTCTGTTTCCAGAGGGTCACAGATTTAGAGTTGAGAGGAGTATTACAGATCCCTTAGTCAAACTCTCTCATTTTAAGGATTCAGGAACTGAGGCCCCTAGAAGTTAGGTGACTTGGGGCAGCTAGGTGGCGCAGTGGATAGAGCACCGGCCCTGAAGTCAGGGGGACCTGAGTTCAAACCTGGCCTCAGACCAAACACTTGACACTTACTAGCTGTGTGACCCTGGCCAAGTCACTTAACCCCAACTGCCTTAAAAAGAAAAAAAAAGAAGTTAGGTAACTTATCCAAGGACACACAAATGAGTAAGTGGCAGAGCTGAGATTTCAACCCAGGCACTCTGACTATAAATTTAGCCCTCTTTCTACCACACCACCAAAGTCTTCCAGTGGAGAACAAAGGCTGCCTTGGGTGAGGATCCCCAGGAAGCTTCTTGGAGACAAGTATGAGGCAGATTCCATGTCACCAAATTTAAAACAGCTGAGGAAAGATCAGTAAATGTGACTGGAGAATATTACTGTCTGATCTGAAAGGGCAGCTGGGTGTGGAAGTAGGCGCAAGACTCAAAGTGAGGGTTGGGCCCTGGCATGGACGAGGGAATCCCTGGTGTTTCACTAGGGGTTCAAGGCCTTAGCACCAACCTTCACTACACTAGGACAGTTGTATTGAAATATGATGACTTATGGTGGAGAGCAGCAGGAAGAGGACCGGGACTGTGAGGTCTGGAAGAAGAGAAACCATCAAAAATCTAAGTTTCATGTCTCAGAGTTGTTGTTTCTTTTTCATTCTCAAAGAGCACCATCACTAGGGTGATGTCTTACCTGCCTGTGAATTGGAGAAAAGAGAGGCAAGAACCCTAAGAAAGCCATCTTGACCTCAACACTGTCCTGAGTGAATGCTGCTTTCGCTGCATCTTCCCCACCAGAAAAGGGGGCTCTATTTCTGGAATCACCTTGGGCTCTGATAGGCCAACTTTGGTTTTGTTTTACCCAACCCCCCCCCCAGCACTTTCCATACCTCTTTGTACTCTCCTTCCACCTTCCAGCTCCCTTTTTGTATTGTCTTCCCCATTAGAATGTAAGCTCCTTGAGGGTAGCAACTACCTTGTTTGGTTGTATTTGTGTACCCAGAACTTAGTACAATGCCTGGAACAGAACAAACGATAGATTATCTATCTATCTATCTATCTATCTATCTATCTATCTATCTATCTATCTATCTATCTACCTATCTATCTATCTATCTCATTCTATCATCTATCTATCATCATCATCTCTTTCATCTATCTGTGTGTCTACCATCTATTATTCTATCATCTATATCCTCTGCCTCTTATCTATCACCTATTTATATCTGTCTATTTATCATCTATCTGAAGGAAAGGGACAATGGGGAGGAGGAGGATCAAGACAGAGTGGATGGCAATAAAAATAGGATTGCAGAACATCCTTCTCCTGGAGCTAGGGACATGTCTATTACGTTTTGATAGCAACTCTCTTCACCTCACCTCTAAAGTCCCTTCCAAGGTTCCAGTTCTAAATCTATGATCCTATGACACTCTCTTCTGTCCTTCTCACTTCAAGGGCTTCTCATCTTTCTCTCTGGTACTGATAATCTGGTGCCCTATCCTATCCAGGTGAGGAAAGGAAGGCTTGAAAGCTGTCTCCCCCTTTTGTTTGCTCCAGGGGCACCTGAGGGGATTATGGGAGAAGCTTTTCTCTAGTGAGAAGCTGCTTCCAAAATCTCTCTGGGCCAGTGGGTTCTGAGTTTGGGCTCTTCCCAAAGGTAAAGGTTTTGTGTGGAAAGTCTGAGTAAAACCATATTCAGCTGCTTAAGAGTTATGTAAAGAAGAGGAAGGGGAGGGGGAGGGGAAAAGGTTATTATATTCTGCTTTAAAAGTAATATCAGGAGCTATATTTCTTTCCCCTCTGGTTGTACAGCTGATTCCAAAGCACTGAACTTGCAAGGCTAAAATTTCCCTCATTTTCAGCCTGAATCAAGGAAGAGTGTGCCCTGGTGCGGTGCAGGTGGGGGGAGCGATGGAGAAAGAGAGTATTCAGAAATAACTCGTTATGAATTGTTGGAGACCAAAGTTTGCACGTGGGCAGAGGGAGGTTATGCCAGGGCTCCACTTTTTGAATGCCTTGCAATTTCCCATGCTGTTCCATGTTGTCTTTTGGCAGGGAAAGCAGTGCATGTGAATTCTACTTGGTGAAGACCAACCTTCTTTTCCCCAAACCTCTTCCCTCCCACCCTGCCAAAAAACCCCCAAAACCCTCATATGAAGGCTAAGGAAATTCTGATAAATATTTTCATTATTGATGACCATAAATCAAGATAAGGTGCAGTGGATAAAAGTTGATATCTGGGGCCAGGGAGACCTGACTTCAAATTCTGCCTCAGATACTTACTAGCTATGTAACCCTGGACAAGTCATTTAGATACTGTCTGCCTCATTTTCCTCATTTGTAAAATGGGTTAATATTAGCACCAAAGTCAGGGTTGTTGTTGAAGAGAAAATGAGGTAACATTTATAAAGTGCTTTGTAAACCTCAAATTGCTGGCTAGTAGTAGAAGTAGTTAGCACTACGTGTCCCCACACTTCATTGTGCTCTGGGAATATGAACTAAATATGACATTGTCTTTGCCCTCAAGAAGGCTTAAAATCTAGTTTCAAGAGACATGAGTAACACACCAGAAAACGATATTAGACAGTGCAGAATTAGGATTTAGGTTGTACAATGCAGTCCATAAAGTAGGTACTGGTGGGGGGAGGTGATTGGGTTGGGACTTGGTTTTGCTGAGAGCTAATGGGCTCATTGTCAAAGGCAAGACCAGCTTATAAAGGGCCTCTTTGGAGAAAGATGAAAGTTAGGAAGCGGCCTGTGAAAATTGGCTGCCTGATTATAGAGCATTGAGGGAAGGAGGAGGAGGGGGAGGAAGAAGAGGAGGCTTGAGGTTGGTCTCTGAGACGTATCTGCTGTGCCACTTGGCCTGATAATTGTATTTTGGGCTGTCTATTTGTGGTCTCCAATAGATGGTTTTTTTTTTAAAATTTTTCATTAATTTATTTTGAATTATCAACAATCGCTTCCATAAGCTTTTGAGTTTTAAGTTTTTCTCCCCCTCCCCACCTCCCTTCCCGAGACTGTGCACAATCTGAGATAGGCTATACATATACATTCCTATTAAACATATATTCACATTAGTGATGTTGTAAGTAAGAATTAGAACCAATAGGAGGAACCACCAGAAAGAGGAAACAAAACACAAAAGAAGAAAAAAAATAGCAAATAGCATGCTTCGATCTGCATTCAAACTCTATAGTTCTTTCTTTGGATGTGGATAACATTTTCCATCATGAGGCCTTTGGAGATGTCTTAGATCCTTGTATTGGTGAGAAGGGTTAAATCTATCAATATTAGTCATTATACAGCGTGGCTGTTACTGTGTACAACATTCTCCCCGTCCTGCTCACTTCACTCAGCATCAGACCACACAAGTCTTTCCGGGTTTTTCTGAAGTCAGCCTGTTTAGATGGCTGTTTTTGCAGCATAGGACAGGGGGGTAGTAAGTAGTCAGTTGGTGTTGAAAGTGACCAATAAATAGGTCAATTTGATTTGGGAGATAGAATCCCTGGGAAAGAGAGCTGTTGGATTTTGTGTTTGGGGAAACATTTTGGCTTAGGAGTCTCTAAAATGACTTGTCTATCTAAGTTCTCTGTAGAATGGAAGGCAGGAGGTTCTCAAGGATGGGAGTGAGAGGGGACAAGGGGGCCTGGGCCTATAACCTGGAGATGAGTTGCTCTTGAGGACCTTGTGGTAAGTACTGTTATTTTCTAAGTCTCCTCCTAACTTGGCCGTTAATACACATTTAGAACTGGAAGGGACCTTAGAGGCCATCTGGTTTAAGTTCTTGATTTTATAGATGAAGAAACTGAGCCCCAGAAAGGGTAAGTGACTTGACCATGTAATAAACATGTAGGGCACCATGCTGGGTGCTTGGGATACAGAGAGGCATATACGCAATCTCTATGGACCTATGATCTAATTGGAAGTAAAGGATAAATCAATAAAGTGACAAATGACAAACAAGACAGCATAAGCCAAGTGCTAAGTGAGTATTGGAGTGAGGCATTCAGATGACAGAGATTTTATTGTTTAGAGCTGGGGTGGTCAAGGAAATTTTCGTGGCAGAAGTGAGAACCGAGTTGGACCTTGAAAGGAGATCTAGACAAATAATGAAGAGTGAGGATATTCTAGGCAGGAGAAACAATGTGAGCAAAAGCTAGAAAGTGAAAATCCACAGGATATAATTGGGAAACATTGAGTAAACTGGTTTGGCAGGATTGGAGGGCTTAATGGAGTACATTGGCTGGAAAGAAAGGTAAGAGCTAGATTGGAGAGGGCCTCTAATGCCAAGCTAAGGATTGGGGCTTTATCCTGTTAAGTAATGAGGGGTTTTTGGAAGATTTATGAGCATAAAATAGTATCTTAAGAAAATTGAGCTGAAAAAAAAGAAAAGAAAATTGAGTTCATATCAATACATGGGATGGGTTGGAGGGAAAAGGGAGAGTAGAATGAAGTTCTCCTTAGAGAGCTGGTGGGGGAATTCTAGACTAAGATCTTGGAAAAGTCTGGACTTGGATGGCCTCAGAGGCCCTTCCCATTCTAGGAGAATGACTGGGAAGGCCGTCATTGTTAAAAGACATTCCCATTCTAGATTCCCTGGGAATTTGGAATGGTCTGGGAACAGTAAGTCTTCACTAGGAGGTCCAGTTTAGTATGCTCTTTCATTTAAATCTGAACATTAACATTGAACTGGGTCAGAGGAGGAGGGGATAGGGGTGGGTGTTTTTCACCCCTGTGTGCTCTTCAGTATATTGGCTCCTGACCAGTTGGCTGCATACTTGGGCTTGGCAAGATAGTGAGGGGCAGTGTTCTCATGTGATTCTGATTGGTTGGTTTGTAATTAGGAACATGCAGGAGAGAGGAATTTATGGGCGGAGAGGTCTGGTGGCCACCAGAGAAAGCTGTATGCAATGGGGAGGAAGTTTGACTGGTGTTTGGAGACAGAGTCTTGGCCTCAGGCCAGAAATAGAGAACCTGGGACCCAGGATGCTAAGCCACAAGGCATCTTCGTCATTTGGTCTACTGTTTGCCATGGGGCAGAGGAAGTGAATGCTGAAGGATGTTGGGGAATTGGATATAGATCTTTCCTTTCTTAGCTACTGGCTGTCTGCCCCACATTGTGGTAAGCAAGGACTTGAGATACCTATTCTCTTGAAGATTGCTTCTAGAAGATTTGAGAAGTCTTCTGGTCAACCCTCTCTTTGCAAAATTGAGGCCCAAAAAGCTTTAGTGATTGAGTCAAGGTCACATAATTAATCGATTAGAGGTGAAATAAGACAAGAACGTTGGTCTCCTGACTATTGATCCAGTGCTAATAGCAATAAGAGCTAACATCTATAGAGTGATTTGGGTAGCTAGGTGGTACAATGGATACAGCACTAGGCTTGGAATCAGGAAAACTCTTCTTTATGAGCTCAAATTTGGCTTCAAATACTTACTATCTGTGTGACCCTAGGCAAGTCACTTCACCCTGCTTGCCTCAGTTTCCTCATCTGTAAAATGAGCTGGAAAAGGAAATGGCAAGCCAATATCTTTGCTAAGAAAATCCAAATGGGGTCAGGAAGAGTTGGACACAACTGAAATGACTAAATAACAACAAAAATGTAGTGGTTTCAGTTTTGTAAAGTGCTTTAAATTATGTTATCTATTTTGATCCTCACAACAACCCTATGAGGTAGGGTGTATTTATTGTTCCTATTTTACTGATGAGAAAACTGAGGCTGAGATGTTAAGTGACTTGCCCAAGGTCACACACCTAATTCAAAGTCAGGTCTTCCTGTTTTTAGGTCTAGTACTCTATCCATTACACCATACTGTCTCTTCTCCAGCGAACACTGTGGGAAATGGTGAGGTCTCATTATCTCAAGCCTCAACTTCATCTGCTTCCTCCCTCCCACAGCTTTCCCCACTGAACAGTGAGCTCCTTCAGAGCAGGGACTGTCTTTTACCTTTCTTTGTGTCCATGGTGTTTAGCACATTGCCTGGTACATAGTAGTTGATTAATAATTGTTCATTGGTTGACAGCTGTCAAAATGATATACCTAAAGTGCAGGCTTGATTGTCGAAACTCCTATGGCTCCCTATTACCTCTAGGATCATATAAGGTCTTTATAGCTGGACTCATGGGCAGCTAGGTGGTGCAGTGTGGTATAGTGTGGATGGAAAGCTTGCTTTGGAGCCAGAAAGACCTGGGTTCAAATCCTACCTCTGACTCATACTGGTTGTGTGACCTTGAACAAATAACCTCTCACATCTCTAAGACTAAAAACTGATGAAAAGGTGCTAACTTGCATGAGTAGAGAGACTGTCTTCATCTGGGAGTCCTCCATACCAATAAAATCAAAGGCCTAGTGATAAGCACGCCATGTATACAGTCTTTATCTCAGTCATTGACACAAATGTTTAATGATTCTAGGCTAAATGTATTTCTCTGGGACTCTTTACTACAGAGCTATTTCCAAACTGATATCAAATTATCATCGACTACTTTTAGGTCTCGACATTCATTCAGTTTTGAACACACTTAACTGTACTACTGTTTAGCCCTCATCTCTCCATCTTGTATATAGGAACCTCACAAAAAGCTTGGACATGCTTTGCTGAATCTTAGGTGACTCTTGTCTATAACATTTCCTTGGTTTGTCAAAAAAAATTAAATTAGGCTGGTCAGGCATGACCTACTCTTGATGAAGCTAAGCTGGCTTTTTGTGATCACCAACCACTTGTTTTTCTAGATGTTCACTTGCTATCCTTTAATAATACATTCTAGAATTTTACCAGGAATCAAAGTCAAGCTCACTGACTTTCAGAATTCGTTGTCTTCTCCTTTTATAATTTAAATTTTAATTGATATGTTTTGTTTTTAAATATCTTCATCTCCCAATATGTTCTCTCTTGCCCCACATGGAGAGTCATTCCTTATAATAAAGAATATAAAAGAAAGGGGAAAAAAGCATTTCCACAAAACAATCCCACTCTCTAAGGGGCCAAGGAGGCTGCACTTTCCCCTTGGGGTTCTAGGGTCCACTGAGATATAGGCGGGTGTTTCGTTCTCTGCCCAAGCCTCTGCTCATGATTTTCCCCATTTGTTAGCACCCCAGTTCTATTAGGAATTTTATCAGGTAGCTTTTACAAAGGGATTTATTTATCTTATAAATCTACTGAGAACAAACGTACAAACATATCTCCCAATACCTTGGGGTTGGGGGAATAATTCCCTCTATACTACCTTGGTCTCTGGGTGGGGAGGAAATTAGGTTCACAATTGAGCTTTCTTTCCTTCTTTCAGCACATTTGCCCTATCAAGTTCACTTCTTAAGATGAAATCACTGCCGGTTTATGCTAGGTGGGGGCTCTCAAGGTCAATCCAAATGATCGCTTCAGATAATCTCCAGGCTGGCCTGGCTATAATATCTGGGCTAGATTCCTAAATTCCTGTGGTCCTCAAGGTCAGCCTCTGAAATTCCCAAGCTCAGAAACGCCACTTCTTTGTAGTGGTAGGTGCTAAATCTTGTGTAATCCTGACTATGGCTCCATGGTATTTGAATTATTTCTTTCTGGCTGCTTAGAGTATTTCCTCCTTGAACTGGAAACTCTGGATTTTGGCTATAATATTCCTGGGAATTTTCATCTGGGAATTCCTTTTAGGAAGTAACCATTGGATTCTTTCAATTTCTGCTTTGCCCTTTGGTTCTAAGACATATGGAAAGTTTTCTTTATAATTTCTTGAAATATGATGTTTAAGATCTTATTTTGATCATGGATTTCAGACAGTCTAGTGATTCTTAAATCATCTCTCCTCAATCTTTTTCCAGGTTAGTCATTTTTTCCTATGAAATATTTCACATTTTTTCTATTTTTTCCTGTCTTTTGACTTTGTTTTATGATTTCATGGTGCCTTATGGAGTCATAAGCTTCCACTTGACCAGTTCTAATTTTTAAGAAGTTATTTTCTTCACTGAGATTTTGTTCCTCTTTTACTATTTGGTCAATTCTGATTTTTAAGGAGTTATTTTCTTTAGTATTTTTTTTGCTTCTTTTACCAAGCTGTTAATTCTTTTTTCATAATTTTCTTGGATAGCTCTCATTTCTTTTCCCAATTTTCCTCTACCACTCTAATTTGATTTTTAATTTTTTTGCTCCTTTTAAAAATCTCTTTAGCTCTTCTAGGAATTCTTGTTGAGCTTGTGTACAACCTGTGTTTTTCTTTGAGTCTTTGCTAAAGGTGTTTTCAGGTCATTGTCTTTTTCTGAGCTTGTCTTGAGTTTCCCTATCACCATAATAGGGTTTTTTTTTTCATGGTTAGGGTTTTTTACTTTTGTTTTGTTTTTCTGTTGTTGTTGTTTTTGCACCTACTTCTTGACTTTGGACTTTGCATTAGAATTGGGCTTTGCTCATCTCCTAGGGGAATGACTAGCTGAGCTTTTATCTATTATGTTCGTTTGCTTTCACAGCTCTATCTGGGATCTTATAGGTTTTTGGTGCCTCCAAAGTGGTGTGATCTAGGTAGAGGTCTGGCCACTGCCCTCTGGTCTTTACTCTTCTCCTTGTCCAGGTATAGCCCCCGCTCCCTTCTGACTGTTCCTCTTCATCCTGGAACTGTGATCTGGAACTGGGTGATGTAGCTGCCAAATTGCACCTGACCACCCAGTGCTAGCACAGGGGTCCCTTGGGATCTCTTTCTAACCATGTGTTCATCACCATACCATACTGGTACTACTGCTGCTTGCTATAGCCACTATGTGGTACTACTTCCTCTGTACCTTGCTTTTCACCAGCCCCTACTCCAGTGTCCACAGACCTCTCTTTCTGTCTTCCTAAACTGTTATAGGCTAGAAGAAAAATGACTCATTTTTTCCTTGGCTTTCTCACTCAGAATTCTGTTTGGTGTTTTCTGTGGTTATTCTGTAGGAAAGGTTTTGGGGGAGGTTTGGCAATTGTAACCTTTCACTCTGCTGCCTTGACTCTGCCCCACCCCGCATCATTTCTATAGCATGTCTCTGCACTAAGATTGTAATGTGTTTTCCAAATTCCTTATCTGTTTCTTCATTCTGTATAAGAGATCTATAGTATTCTCTGTTGACAATATGGCTCCTTTTCTGCCTCCATGATAATGTTCTTGTCCAAATATTCTCTATCATGCACTACCTCTTCCAACACTGGTACCTGGATATCCTATATTTTCTTAATATATATATTTTCCGTTCCCCTTTTACCTATCCTATTCTTTTTGAATCAGAGATTCCCTTTCAGTGCTATATTCATAATCTTGGATTACATCCCATTAGATCTCAGTACTATTTATGAGGTCAAATTTACCTCATTGCATTCACATCTCTAGTTGCCCAATCCTATGCACAGGGCATCCGTTCTGACTGCCTAGCTTGGGGTGTGGAGGAGGCTCAATGACTCAGAGCCCTTTTCACTTAAGCTGGAAAGTAGAAGGGTTTTCTGATCCCTCAGGGCAGGTTCAAACTTACCATGCTACTGCTGAAGACAGCGCCATCCCACTTACATGGCTCAATCTCTCTCTCTCTCCCCAGCTGTCTGTGAACCACCATGCCAAAACAAGGGCTCCTGCAGTCGGCCCCAGCAATGTGTCTGTCGTTCTGGCTTCCGGGGCAACCGCTGTGAAGAGGTCATTCCTGACGAGGAGTACCACCCCCAACCTTCACGGCCAGTGCCTCGGTCACCAGTGGGTTTGCCCAGCCTCAGCAGGAGTAGTGGGCTGAGAGAGAGCCCTGCCTCAGTGGTACAATCTCCAGTGTTGCAGAAGTTACCAGTTGGGTATGTTTTCCTTTTTTCATTGTGGGCACAAATGTCATTCTTTCCAAACAACTGAGTGTTTAAAGAGATATATTTACTCTTTACTCCATTGCTAGGATACCCTTTCCCTTGGGTACCTTGTGAAGTCTTCAGCAGGCAGTGTGGGGCTCGTGGCTCATAGACCAGGAAGTCTGACTAGCTCTTGTAACTTCAGGAGTCTGCTGAAATTCCCTTAACAGGAGATGAGCCCTTGGGGCAGCTAAGTGGTGCAGTGGATAGAGTGCCAGCCCTGGAGTCAGGAGGACCTGAGTTCAAATCCGACCTCAGACACTTGCTAGCTGTGTGACCCTCGGCAAGTCACTTAACCCTGACAAAAAACGCAGAACAAAACAGATGAGCCTTTCATTCTTTAATCAGAGACAATCTCAAGATGTAAATACTCTAAGACAAGGAATAATCTATTAATTTACATCTTTGTGAAGATATGAATGAACAGAAACTTTGGTCTGATCAGGGAAAGGCAGAGACAAAAGGAGCATGGCACCAAGCTTCTAAAGGAGGAGGAAGGGAAAGGATCTGGGGACGGGGACAAGTGGCAGACCTTGGTATTTCACAATCCTGCAGAAGACTGTGATGTTCTGTGTGTCCTTTCACTTTCTGTCCTCCAGGAGAGATGGAGTAGAGATGATGGTGGTGGAAGGCATATCTGCATCAGTGTGGTTAGCAGGAGGGAATACAGATGTCTGAAGGGCCTGGTAGCAGGAAGTCAAAGGCAGTTTTCCCTTTTCCCTCAATATATCCTGGGAAGTTTATAGCTTAATCATGGACTGAGAAAAGTGAAGAAGTTATTATACATGGACAGCCTTTAGGACCTTCCTGCCGCCCTGGTGGCCTTCCTAAGGTATATCTAACATAATTCCAAGCACACAGGTGAATTGCCACCAGGATGTTCCATTCATTTCACTAATTGCTGGATGAAGAAAACAAAAGCCAAATTTACTCACATCTGTTTTGGTTGGGGGTGGTGGTATTGGGATTGCTGTAGTGATTGAGGTATTCACTCCTGGTCTTTGGGACTCGCTCTGTTCTTCCTAGAAGAAGGATCCTCCAGCCACTAATGATTAACGTTTATGTTCCAGGGTCTTAGTGACTGGAGCAATTTTGCCCAGTGGGACATAAATGTGATTTCTATCTTTCCAAGAGAGATGGAACTATTTCTTTTTGGAGGGATGAGGGTTCTGGGAGCCTAAAGACTGAAGGGCAGGGTCACGCCTTTAGGTGTTTCTATATGTGTTATCCCACTTGATCCTCACAAACATCTTTGATGTGTAAAAAGAGATTCATTGTTTATGGGTAATTAATCATTTTATTAGTCATGCTGGCAATAAAAAGGGTCAATGACACTCTCAAATGCCGAACACCCTTCATAGAACCCATTCAGTGCTTATATGCCCTTGGAAGAGTCGGTGGTCCTGAGGGTGACAATTGACAAAATGGTTAACAAGTAATGAGAACGATGAGAGGCGGACCTATTCTAATGGGGAATGTGACTTTGATTATGTTATCGACTTCCAAATCACCTCCATCTTTGCGCAATCTAGACAAAGAATCTATCCCCATCCATACCTGAGTAGAACACAACGGGCTTCCCCACTCGGGTGAGGTCTGAACAAGATTGAGGAAAAAGTAAATCCAATATCATTATCAGTCACGTCCTTCAGATGCTGGCTGGCTGGGTTACAGAGAATGAAAATCTAGGAAGGGAAAAAAACCTGGATCTCCTCAATAATTGGTTATTTAATAATCACTTCTCTCACTTCCTGTATGATGAGGAATTATAGCTTTAGAGCTGGGAGGAACCTTGGAAAGCTATCTAGTTCTACTCCTTCATTGTATAGATGATGAAATGGAGTCCCAGAGGGGTTAATGTATGCCCAAATTCATACATCTAGTAAGTGGCAGAGCTGGGATTTGAACCTAGGCATATGGAATAGAGTACTGGACTTGGACTCAGGAAGAACTGAGTTCATGTTCCACTTCAAACACTTATTGTATTACTATGGGTAAGTCATTTAATTTCTCTGGGCCTCAGTTTCCTCATCTGTAAAATAAAGGAGTTGGACTAGATGGCCTTTTTGTCCCTTCTAGCTATAAATCTACAATCCTATAATTCATTGATTCTAAAATCAGTGCTCTTTCCACTGTACCCTGCTGTCTGTCACATCTAATAAATGGCAGAGCCAAGTGCTCTGACTACCGACGTACTGTAGTACACAGACAAAAACATCCAAACCTTTCACTGTATAAAGAACATTAATGATAATCTCTATATAAGAACCTTTGGAGAAGGTTGTTGGAGGAAATGAGATAAAGTGAGAAACATGAGAGTCAACATAGATTTACAGAAAGAACAATGGATTTAGAGTGAAACAGGCTGAGTTCCAATCCTGATTCTGCTACAGTATGACCTGGTGAAAAATCACTTCATGTCTCTATATCTGTTTCCTAAAGTTCTTGGACTATGTAATTTCTATGGTCCTTTCCTATGATCCTATGTATACAGAGGATGAATTTTAAGTAGACTTTGTAAGGTTGGAGTACAGACTCCATACTAGTCCTGGAGTGGGAGCATCCCTCTCTTTTATCTCCATACCATGTGATTTCCAAGTTGATACTTCCTTGATGGGCTGTCATCCCTATCCTACTGATACCATTACTGGTGCTAATTAGCACACTTCTGAGTCAAACACACTCTCTTCTCCATGGATCTCACTTTCACCTGGGGGCCATCTCCAGTTGTCCTGATCTGTATCTTTGCCATGGGACCCAGATGACTAGGGAGGAGAAAGTGAGGCTGATGACATTGCATAGCCCTCCCTCACTTAAATCCAATTGACTTTCATGTCATGGTATCACTTTCCTGATGTCATGGTCTTCTCTGCGAAAGAAGGACAAATCTCAACAACGACTTTCACCCACTCTTTAAGATACATCTTACATTTTCTCTCCTTTGTATGGCTTTAAATGACCACTGCAGTCCTAGTGATCACTCACGTAATCACTCAGTCACTCAATGTCTGCTGCACACACACACACACACACACACACACAGATGTGTGTGTATGTATGTGTATATATACACCCCTTACATACTGCCCTCAAGTTATTAGTGATTTACGAATGTTTGCCATTTCCCCTACTGCACTTCAAGTTCCTTGGGACAACCTTTCTTTGACTTCTTGGTATCCCCCATGGTGTTTTGCTCACATCAGACACTGCCTGGACTGGTGTTGCCCTGGATTATTTGGCATCTGCCTTCTGCTCTCTAACCCCTATCCAAAACTGAGGGCTGTCCTGGGTGCTGAAAGATAGATAGACAGGAAGACAGGTAGAACATTTGCACAGGGGATAAAAATACAAACAAGCAAGGTAATTCCTGTCTTCAAGAAGCTTACATTCTAAATGGGAAAGACAACACATAAAAGAGTGTCAGAAAGCAGGGAGACCTGTTGAGGAGATGGCCAAGAAATGATGTGGAGGATTGGTCCACAGCAAGGTAAGATGAAAGCTCACCTTGCAGAACCTGGGGACTCAAAGGCACTATATATGCCATTCATGGAGTAGTGGGAGGTAGAATAGTTCATTAAAAAGGAAAGTCTCAGAGTTGGGGGATGGGAAGCAAAAGGGGACAGAAGGAAATTACTGAAAGGGAGGTTGCAAAATCCCCAATTTAAAGTTTCTATTTTGTGCAAGGATCCAATCAGGAATGCTATGTGGTTGTCCCCCTTCTTTTTTTTTTTTCCCTTCATGAGAGATGTCTCCAGCTTTCAGAGCAGTGACCATTACCCTCCAGGTTTCATAGATACATGGCTACTGTGATGTTCTTAATGATTTTCAGGCTCCAGGCTTTTGCTGTGTCTAACTGCACTGGACCCTTGATGCCATGAAATCTGGGAAAGTCCAACCAGGCCCTGTCAGCTGTGTTTTGCTTTGGGAAGCCAAATCCCACTCGCCTGGTAGTGTCAGACATTTCCTGTGCGTTTGGCCAGGTTTCTCCAAGCAGCGGCTGGCCTCTCTCCTGATAACAGCTGGGAAAGGGATGAAGCCCTTCGTGTCCAGAGAAGGAGGTAGTAGTGAGGGCATCCTAAATGTATGAGGAAAGAAAAAAGTAAAACCAAGAGAGGACCTTGAAATTCAGCCATCTCCAAATATTCTGCTCCAAAATGGGGCTAGACAAAGGCCAAGGAAAATCCTGGGAGAGAGAAGAAAGCTATCTGTGAAGAATGGAGGGAGAACGTGGGTGCAGTAGGCAGGATACTCTGCAAAGAGCCAAATGTGGGCTGATGCTGTCCAGCTGTTTCCCAGGTTGGCTGCAGAAGACTTAAATTTCCTTCTGAGCCCCAAACCAAAGTTCTTTCCTTAGTGCAAAGGAGTGGGAGAGGGAGAGAGAGAGAGACAGAGAGAGAGAGAGAGAGAGAGAGAGAGAGAGAGAGAGAAGAGAGAGAGACAGACAGACAGACAGACAGACAGACAGACAGACAGAGACAGAGACTGCAATACCTGAAAAATGGCAGCCTGTGACAGAGGATCTGGGAGCCGGATCCTTTGGATTGAACCTTGAGCTGGAAAAGTTAAAAGAACTCAGAAAGTATCCAGAAGATGAAAAACACTGGACTGCTCACCGTAGGCACAAAATAAGGGGTGGAGAAATGGTATAATGGAGAGAAGATTGAGTGCCAGTCCCTAGTAGTGACTCAGGGAAACATTTGAGCATCATGGCAGGCCTGAGAGAAGAAGAGCCTAGCCTCCCCCAGCCTGGCACTTGCTTCGGTTGCCTTGGGGCAAAGACCCCTCCCCCATCCCAAACTCTTCTAGTCAATGGGCGAGGGGAAGGGAAAAGAGACATTGAGAGAAGCATTGCATCTTTTTCTCAGGATGGGAATTCCCCTGCTGAGTGGGAAATAGCACTGAGCTAGGCTAAGGGCAAATGAGTGATTGAGGGGCAGCTAGGTGGCGCAGTGGATAGAGCACTGGCCCTAAAGTCAGGAGGACCTGAGTTCAAATCCAGCCTCAAAGCAAACACTTGACACTTACTAGCTGTGTGACCCTGGGCAAGTCACTTAACCCCAACTGCCTAAAATAAAAAAATGAGTGATTGAGTTCCAGAAGCTCGGGATGAGGCCAAGTACCTTAGGACAGAAAGATGAGGGCAAGTAGGACTCTTGGGTTACATGCAGCTAGGTGTCCCACTGGATAGAGTGCGAGGCCTGGAGTCAGGAAGACCTGAGTTCAAATCTGGCCCTAGAAACTTACCAACTGTGGGACCCTGGACGAATCACTTAATCTCTATCTACCTCAGTTTTCTCATCTGTAAAAGAAGAATAACAATAGCACATCTACTTTGTAGGGTTGTTGTAAAGACAAAATGACATAATGCATGTGAAACACTTAGCACAGTGCCTGGCATGTAGTAGGCATGGTGTAAATGATAGCTATTATTTGATTATTATTCTTGTCTCAAGTCACATAACCTCTCTTTGCTTCAATTTCTTCTACTACAAAATAAAGGAAACTAGATCACAGGATAATAGATTTAGATTGGGAAGAAATCCAATAAACCATTTAATTCAGTCTCTTAATTTTATAGATGAGGAAATTAAAGACTAGAGAGGCTGAGTGACTTTCCTAAGGTGAGTGGTAGGGCCAGGATCCACACCCAGGTCCCCTGACTTCAAATCCAGCTTTCTTTCCGTTATACCACAGATGACTTACGTGGTTTATTCCAGATTTAAATCTATGATCCTATATTTGAGCCAATGAACTGGAGTATATTGAAAAGGTGGGTCAGCTATGACTCGGGGCCCATGAACAGCGGCTGCTCATGTATAATAAATGACAGTGAATCTCTGGGCTGCCCACGAGATCCTGCCTTCTGTGGGGCTGGGGATGTGGGGTCTTTTGTATGCTGAGAACATTGCACCTTGGTCTTCCTTCTTCCCTTTCTCATCTTTTCTCTTCTCCCTCTCATTTTAGCCTAGAACATCTGAGAGCATCTGAATTTGAGACAAGGTGTCGGGAAAGTTTCTAATGCTGCAGCATTTAATGTCTATACTTTAATTTTAGTTGTTTTTTCACTCATGTCTGATTCTTCATGACCCCTTTGGGCATTTTCTGGACAAAGATACTGGACTGGCTCGCCATTTCCTGCTCTAGCTCATTTTACAGATGAGGAAATGGAGGCAAACAGGGTTAAATGACTTGCCCAGCTTTACAGAGCTGATAGGTGTCTGAGGTCAGATTTAAACTCAGGAAGATGAGTCTCCTTACTCCAGACCCCGTGTTCTGTCCACTGTGCCACCTAGCTGCCCCCATAGTGGTGAGCAATATAAAAACCTTCAGTGTGCACATTATATAGAACAAGTGAGATAAAATATGTTAAACACTTTGCAAGCCTTAGAGTGCTGTACAAATGCTAGCTATAATTATCCTCCTCCTCCTCTTCCAAACTCTCATTACTGTTCTCATAATGAGGATGATGGTATGTGTGTGTGATTATATGAGGACGATAATAATGTGCATTTGTGGCCACCCCAGTTGGGACGATGATCAGGATTCAACACCACCTTTTTTTTTTAACACTGCTGACTTCTACCGCTTAAAGCAGGAACTCAGCCACAGCCACATGCCCATCTTTCCATCCCTAGAGGTGCCCCGCAGAAGGGCAACTTTGACATCTTTTGATGTATCTTTAAGGCAACAGGCCAACTTGCCATAGTTGGGTGAACCTGAAGACACCCCAGTAAGAGCTTCGGGGCAGAAGCTCTTTCGAAGCACCAAATGGCACACTGATCGTGGTCATGAGGCCCCTTCCTGAACAGTCCTGTGGAAGAGAGGGGGGAATATAGATAGACATACAACAGATAGACAGACAGACAGAAGGAACCCACACGCACTGTGTACATGGATGGCTAGTCTCCTTGAACCAGAAGGAGAAATGGGATCTCTCAGAACATGACTGATTTAGAACAACTTCAGAGGAGAAGCATTTCCACTGTGGTAGGAAGGGAGGCAATCCATGAAGGGTGCAGTGGGTTCTACTCTTGTAAATGGCAGGAGATTTTCCCACAAGGTCAAGGAAGAAGACTAAAATCCTTTTTCTCCCCAAGGAGTGAGTACTGCTGAAAAAGAAAACAGGCAGTGATGAGAAAAAGGGCGAGAGACACAGAATCTATGTACCAGACACCCAGGCTCAGTGAATTCACTTTGGCCATGTGTATCCCATGTGCTGCCAGAAGTAACTGGGCGAGGGGGCAGAAGGAAAGAGGAAGGACTGTGGAGCACAGCTTCATGTAGAGCTGCTTTTTAAGCCGTTCCATGAAGTTATAGCCCCTGGCAACTGAGGTTGGCTCAGTGAGAAGACGGGGCTTGGACAAGCTGGCACGGTAGGGAAATCAGTCTGCCACTAAGAAAATGTTCTTGTCCTCCATGGAGAGAGTTCCTGTGGGTCTGTCCTGCAGGATGGATGTCTGGTTAGGGCAAGGAAAGGATGGAGACAGGGCAAAAGGTGCCTGGGGGTGCTCATGCCTACTTGTTGACCCAAGTGAGAAGTCAATCAGTCGGTCAGCATTTATTAACTGTGCTAAATGCTGGGGATACAAAGAAAGGTAAAATAGTCCCTCTGCCCTCAGAGAGCTCAGATTCTAACAGACAACATGTAAACAACTATGTACATACAGGTTACATACATTTCAGCTGGGAGGTAATCTCAGAGCCAGGGCAGTTAGGTGGTATAGTGGATAGAATGTCAGGAAGACCTGAATTCAAATCCTGCTTCAGACACTTACATGCTGTGTGACCCTGGGCAAGTCACTTAACCTTGTTTGCCTCAGTTTCCTCATCCATAAAATGAGCCGGAGGAGGAAATGGCAAGCCACTCCAGTATCTTTGCCAAGAAAACCCCGAATGGGGTCAGGAAAAGTCAGACATGACTGCACAGCAACCACCTCAGAGCCTAAGAGCCTACCATGGGGGGAGGGAGCTAAGAAAGGCCTCCTGTAGAAAGTAGGCTTTGAGCTGAATCTTGAAGGAAGGCAGAGAAGCCAGGAGAGAGAGGTGAGGAGGGAGAACACTGCAGGAAAGGGTACAAGGGAAAGGCATGAGTTGGGAGATGGAGGATGTCAAGTGCAAAGCACAGCAAGCAGGTCAGCGAAGCTGGAACACAAAGACGTTGGAGAAGGAGGAAAGGGCTAAGCAATAAAGGGCTTTCAAAGCCGAGCAGAGGGTTTGCTTCTGGGGGGGTAATAGGGAGCCACTGAAGCTTACCAAATAGGTGGTGGACATTGTCAGACCTGTGCTTTAGGAAAATCCCTGGCAGCTGTGTGGAAGCTAGATGAGAGGGGAGAGATCGAGGCAGGGAGATCAATTAGATTTTGTGGCTGGCTAGTTGTTTCAGTCAAGTCCAACATTCCATGCCCCCATTTGGGGTTTTCTTGGCACAGATACTGGAGTGGTTTGCCATTTCCTTCTCCAACTCATTTTACAGATTGAGGAACTGAGGCAAACAGGGTTAAGTGACCTGCCCAGGGTCACACAGCTAGTAAGTATCTGAAGCAGGATTTGAACTCACGTCTTCCTGAGCTGTCCCTATAGTATTATAGTGCCTTGTGTGTAACAGGAACTTCATAGACATTGAATTGAATTGACTTAATATCACATTGTATCATTTTCTTAATACCTCTCTCAACCTCCAAAGACCTCTTTAAACTCCTCCCCCTCAGATGTGCTGAGGGACTAAGAACTCTAGATACATTTAGATTTAGTCTCCTATTCCACGAATTTTAGTCATGGCTCTGGCATTAACAAGCTGTATGACTCCGGGTAAATCCCTTCCCTTCTCTGGATCTCAGGTTTCTCATTTCTAAAATGAGGGGGCAAGACCATGAAATAACAACAGCTGACGTTTAGAGAGGTTTTTAACTTTTGCAAAGTACTTTAAACACATTTTTTAAGCCTTGCCAGCAGTCCTATGAGGCAGGTACTAGGACTATTATTATCTCATTTGTATATACAGGCAAACAGGCTGAGAGAGCTTAAATAGCGTCTCCATGGTAACACAGCTAGGAAATGTCAGCAGCAGGATTTGAACCCTCATTTTCCTGACTGGATCCACATTACCCCAGAGACTGTGTAGAATGCTATGGTCCTTTCCAATGGTAAATTCCTTCTCTGCCAGTCATTGTCCCTAACTGAAAAAAGGCTCTTTACCCATCTCTAGCAGATGCATTGAGGATAAATGAAATTAGGTGAATGCCAAATAACAACCTCCTTCATGATTGCAACAGTTAGCACTTCCAAAAGTGACGTACTACACTTAACTCTCAAACTGGCAGCAAGTCAGCCTTGGACGAATTATGTACCTTGCATATTTCTGTCTTTATCATTGACCGTTCCTTTTGACCAGTAAGCAATGTAATCTTATCACTGTGCTCTCTAAAGCTGCTTCCTGGTTGGACTGACACCCCCGGAGCTCCACTGAGTGCCAGGATTTCCTCTGCCACAGGGCATATAAGTTTTGTTCCATCTCAACCCCTTACAAAACTCCACCCGTTGCTGAGTTTGTTGAGAAACTTTAAACCGCAAGCTCACCTCCTGGAATTTTCTAGAAAAACACAAATTCTTGGGACTTTATAAAAGGCTTCTTGGGATTTTTGGTGCCCTGACAATGAGCTGGAATGTTTACTAATGTCTGAAATAGTGATTTTTAGTTATCCTCATGAATAAGGTCTGAAAGTTTTCTCCAAAAGTAACCAGAAAAGATAGGCAGGCAGGAGTTACTGACTTTCAGAAGGAAAAACTGAAAACAAGGGTCAAATGGCCCAAAGCATTAGTTAAGCATCTTACAAGTGCCCAGCACTGTGGAGGATATTGAATAAGATAGGACTTCTGGTTAGGATAGCAATGTGAAAGGTTGGAGATGAGCTCAGCTCTCCCACATATATTCCATCAAATATCTACAAAGGGCACTAGCCTGAATAACGATTTAGAAGTCCAAAAAGAAACAATAGTAAACTCCTTTGTCAGGCCTAGGATAACATGAAAAGATAACCAGATGTCTGGGAGAGAGGTCTTTCTAGAGATACCAATGTGAACTCAGGTAAGCAGATTTCTCTGACCTTAGACTTGGAACTAGGCACCAAAAGCATTTTGACTGTGAGTTTCTTATGTTCATGGGAAGCCTACGATACTCTGCCTGGAGGTGCTACAGAGGGGCCCAAAGAGCACAGCCTTCTGACTGGAAGCAATCTAGGGGGACTTACAACCTGTCAGTTTTCTGCAGGCAGACATTCCAGGGGAGGAGGAAGTCTGGCAGGAACATAAGGAATCAAGGTCAGGTCCAAACAGAGCCAGAACTAAAGCTGGAAGATTAGTAAATAGAAGCAGTCACCAAACGCTCAGAATATGGGTCAAAAAAAGAGAAAAAGTTCAAGTACCAAGGAACCACAATCAGGATCACAGAAGACTATGCTGTAGCTACACTGAAGGAGAGAAAATCTTGTAACATGATATTTCAGAAGACAGAAGATAGTTTTGCAACCGAAAACAACTTGCCCTTACAAGACTCAATATAATTCTACGAGGGAATGGAATAGAAGATTTTTAAGAATATTTGATGATAAGATCAGAAATTAGTAGATACTTTAAATGCAAATAAAGGCATCAATGGAAACCTAGAAAATGAAATACAATCAAGAAAATGGAAGAGGCTAAATGATGCTTACATTTTAAGAGAACTAAAAGAGAAAAGTGGATAGCTATCTCTTCAGAAGTCCAATGTCTTGAAGGGTCATTGTTGTTCAGCCATGTCTGACTCTTCCTAACCCCACAGACCATACTGTCCATTCTTGGCAAAGATAACAGGAGTAGTTTGTCATTTCCTTCTCTGGTGGATTAAGGCAAACAGAGATTAAGTGACTTGCCTAGGGTCACACAGCTAGTAAGTGTCTGAGGCTGAATACGAACTCAAGTCTTCCTGACTCTATCCTCTGAGCCACCTAACTACCCCCCACTTCTGGAAGGATTATAGAAGGAGTTAAATAAGACAAACACAGGACCAGTGGGTGGTTTTGTTCTATTTTGATCATCTTAAGAGATGAAAGAAAAGGGAGGGGAAAAGGAATATACTAAAGCAGAAGGAGGAAGAATGGAAAAGAACTTAGTATTTGCCACAATTCAGTGTGTGAGAAGAAGAGTTTACAAACACAGAGGGAGAAATGGGGGAGTGGGTATCACATAAACCTTACTCTTATCTGAACTAGACAAAGGAGAGTTGAGCATATACATATATATACAGAGAGTTTTGTATAGAAATATACTCAGCTCAATAAGAGGACAGGTCCAGAGTTAGGGAGGACTAAAAGGAAGGATAAGTTAGAGAGGAAATAGGCACAAACAAAATAACTTTCAAGTTTGGAGGGTGGATCTTAAAGGAGAAATTAAGAGGAGAGAAAGAAAAGGTAAGAATCCATAAGGACCTGGGAAAGGTGAAGAGAGATGGGATAGTGTGGGAATAGAAAGGAATATACATATTTCTTAGCTGTTCATGGCATCTTTTAAAAAACTGTCCACGTGCTGGGGTGTAAAAACCTCATAGACAAATGAAGAAAACAGAAATATTGAATATATCCTTTACCGACCATAAAACAATAAAAAAGCTCCCATAATCAATAAAGGACATTGAATAATGATTCCAATTTTAATAGAGACTAAATGATTTAATCCTGAAGAATTGGTTCATCAAAGGAAGGAATGGTCGTGGAGAAACTTGGGCACACTTATACGAACCGATGCATAGTGACATAGTGACATAGTAAACAGGACAGAAGAATAATTCCTACAATAACAATAACAATATTGTAAAGACAAACAACTATGAAAGAAAGAACTCTGATCAGTGCAATGATTAACTACAATTCCAGAGGACCAGTGATGAAACATAATACCCATACACAAACAAACATAGTACTCATACACACAGAGGTGTGATGGCCTCAAGAGGCAAAATGAGACATACATTTTTGGTCATAGTCAATGCAGGAATTTGTTTTGATTACATATATTTGTTGTAAGTGTTTGTTTTTTTTATTTTTAAAGTAAAATAAAATAAAAGGTTTGGTTTTTTTTTTTAAATGAATGAGAATCATTGAGTAAGGGAGCTATAGCTCTTGGGAAGAGAGGTCTCGTCCCCGGCATCAGGTTTCTTCCAGGTTTTAGAAGACCTTAACACCGGCAGACATAATATTATTGGTATAGATTTGGGGTCAACTGGTAAGAAGGTAGAGTTCCACATGCAGGTCTGACTAAATAGTTTTCTTTTCCTAAGTCTGAAGTATCAGAGCTTTTGATTTCAACTGGAACTGGAGGGTATATCTGTCTCTGAGCTTCGGATCCACTACTTCCCACTCTCTCTTCCCCCAGGATTACCTGCCTGGAGATCTAAGGACAGGAGAGGAGAGGAGAGGAGAGGTGAAGAGAGGAGAGGCAAATATAAATAATTTGAAAGTTTAGCTATCCAGAAATATCCCCTCTCTGTGTCTGAATCTAAATGGAGGACTCTTCCGCAGTTGTGGTCACCCCCCTCACCAGAAGGCACTGGGAAGTTCATCTATTAGAGTAGAGATAGCAAAGCAGAGATGTTCACATTTCTCTGCCTCTGGCCTAGAAAATTCCAAGACCTTTTAGAGGGAAACAATGATGAGTTTCAATTTCCCCTCTTGGCCAAGCAGAGAGACAAGAGACTTGTCTTGTGAAGTCATTTTATCTTTCTGGGCTTTGGTTCTTCATCTGTAAAATTAGGGAGTTGGACTAAATTATCCCTCCCAGATCTAAAATGTGATGAGGCTATTTCTCTAGATGACCAAGCATTAAGAACCGAGGCTTCAGGGAGGTTTGATCTTGAGCAACCTCTCTCTAATTCCATTGGTAACTTGTGTTTTGCCCTCAGCCGAGGAGTCTGTTTCTCACTATCTGGGAACATTTGATTTTAGCTTATTTCTGAGTCTCCCTTAGAGAATCTGAATCAGCTCGTCTATAAGTGGCCAAGACCACATTGCAGGCTTCAGACCCTAGTATGGATCTAAGTAACACAATTTCTGGCTTCCCCTAAGGTGAAGTTTGAGTATACAGTTCCTGGCCCTGGTCCTTGTCACGTAGCTAGAAGTCTCTGTAGGCTTAGAGTGACATGGCTGTAGGATGATCTCTGGTTTACACCCCTTGCCCTTGACACTCTTTCTTGGGCCTCGTCTGAGGTCCTGGTTAAAGGTCAAAGCTATTGGCTCACACCTGTTCTGTGCCCATGGGTTCATGATTCTGCTCCTGGGTCAGTTGGGGAATGAAGCTACTGGCTCACCCCTGTTTCAAAGTTCTTGTCCTTGTCACTTGCTTGTAGGCTGAATTCGTGCTCGAAAAATGACTCACCTTTGATTTCCTGATCATTGCTTGATCTGGCTCTTTTCTTAAATCTTTGTTGAAGTAATCATGGGAGACAGCTGGCTTGTACTGCTTCCTCTTATGCTAACATCTTTGCTGGTCTACCTCTTTCTTTCTCCCTTTTACTTTCTCCAGCCAGCACTGGTACTTTGGGCCCAGGGCATCATGGGAAAGCAACCTATACTTTGGGCAGAGAGCATTATGGAAAACTGAGTCTTTTCTTACTCTTCTTGTATACGTTAGCTGCATTATATGAGGAGAAAAGAAAGGAAAAGAAGGGAAGGGGAAAGGGAAGAGAAAGGAAATAGGGAAGGACAGTAGGGAAGGGAAGGGAAATAAGGAAGGACAATAGGGAAGGGAAGAGAAGGAAGGAAGAACCATAGGGAAGGGATATAGGCAAGGGAAGGGAAGAAATGGAATTGCATAGCATGGCATTTGATGTTGGAATTGAGCTGTTCCTTTGCTGACCAGAAGGCAGCTAACATTTCTACTACTGCCTAGCTTTACTCCAGCTTGTTTTCATCCTGGGAGGACAATGACCTTGAGTTTTACTACATACTGGGTGTTCTAATATAGTGGGAACAAACAAGCTGGTCCTTCCCAGCTGTGTCTACTTCCAGAAGGTCAATTCTAGTTTTTCCTGGAAATGGAATTGGTTGGGGCCCAGTAAAGGCTTAGCTCATTTAGACTGGTCAGCTGTCAGGCCACCGTTGGGAGGGACAAAAGGAACTCAGAGCTCATGTTTTCAGACAGGACAGGACAGAAGGTAGGGGTTAAACACTGCTTTCTCCCCTGTGTGTTAGACCCTACAACCCTCCTGTTTGCACATCTGGTCGATTGGCAAACATATGTTGCTCCCATAGTACTTGTCTTGGGAATAGCTGAAGCTACAATCTTCAGAGCTGGAGTTGACAACCCATAGAGGGAGTGACTGCAAAGGCCTTCTCACTCCCACCTGCAGGACAGAGCTATACCTCTCTTCTAGAATCAAAGGAAAGAAAATGTCAAAGGATTCATTCCTACCTTGTCTTTGATCTCTCTACCCACTTCAAGGTCAATCTCTTTTCATCTTGTCCTTGAAGGATCTGGATCATCTCATTCTCAAGACTGCCAGGAGTTTATCGTAATTTCAGGCATCTTCCCAGAGGATGCGAGTTTGTTCTAGGAGGTTCAAACTACAGCAAAGAGATTTCTAAGGCATGGTGTTAATGTTATGTTCTCTGGAGACAGTAGGCTGGCTATCATTTCATATTTCTACCATTACTTACTGGTACATACTGTATATAGGGACACTAGAGGAATAAGACTCATGAACCCTTGTTATCACTACCATGATAATAACAGAAGGGAAGGAGAAGAAAGACCAACACAACAGGTGCCTCAGATCTCCATATCTCCCAGCCTTTGGATCTCTTTGGCAGCATTCACCCATCCTCCACCTCCAAGCGAATGCTCTCTCCACACCTAATAACATGTTGGTTCATGTTACCCTCCAAGTAAAAGCCAATCTTTGCCTTCAACAAGAGAGCAATACCTTAGCAGCCTTCCTGCTCCCTGGCATCCCTAAATATTACTATGGATATGCTGGGGCAATCAACACCTTCCCCTTTCCCTCACTGAATAGTAGCATTTCTTCTCTCCCTCTCCCTTCTCTGAGGCTCACAGGTTTGCTGAAACCCAGAGCCTATAAAGTATACCGTTCCATACTAGACTTCTGTGTCTTGCTGGCTATCTGCACAGAGAATAAAAAAAGGGGGGGGCTTGATTAGAAACAACAACAGAAAGATGGGGTAGCTGAAAGCAACAAACTTAGTAGGGGCCATGACCCGAAATTATGTGTGTGTGTGTGTGTGTGCACGTGTGCACATGCACGTGAATGTATATGTGTATGTATATATGTATACCTATATGCTTACATATATATGTTTACTATTTCTTACATCACCATAGTAACCATAGTATTCCATCCTTCTCCCTCCCCAAGAACTATTCCATATGACAAATAACTTTTTCTTTGGGGTGGGGGAGAGGGAAAAAAGTCTGTATTTTTAAAAGGGGAAAAAAAGTTGAAAAAATGAGCAATTCCAGAATAAAAACTGGAAGGAACCTTGGAGATTATCTAATTCAGTCCTCCATTTGAAGGTGGGGAGACAGATCTAGAAAAGTAAGACTTAGGATTGGAATAGTTGAGGGTACATAGTGGAAGAGGAACAGAAACACACTGAGTGAGGGTTGTGGTTGGGGCTACAGATAGGATGAGATGAAAAGTAAACTTTCTATAGTACATTTTTCTGTACTTGTCTAATCTTTTTTTTTTTAAATCACATAATAGTAAGAGCAGAGGACCTGGGTTCAAATCCTGCATAGGTCTGACCATGTCACCACCCTCCTGATCCCCATTCTGTAAATTCCGATGGCTTCCTATTGCCTCCAGGATCAAATATAATCAAATCCTCTGTTTGGATTTTATACTGTTTCATAACCTGTCCCTTCCATACCTTTCCAATCTTTTTACATCTTACTCGCCTACAACTATCCTATGATCCTG
Organism: Phascolarctos cinereus; assembly: GCF_003287225.1. Taxonomy (NCBI): domain Eukaryota; kingdom Metazoa; phylum Chordata; class Mammalia; order Diprotodontia; family Phascolarctidae; genus Phascolarctos; species Phascolarctos cinereus. The sequence continues at coordinate 227,835,605 of NW_027555736.1, forward strand.
CAACACTGAGCTCCTTACCAAGACATTCCTTCCGACAGTGCCATGCGTTTTCATTGGCTGTCGCCCAGGTCTGGAAGGCTTTCTTTCCTCAGTTCCACCTTCTGTCTTCCTTGACTTCAAGTTTCAGCTAAACGAACACGTCAAGAAGTCTTCCCAAGTCCTTCTTAATGCTTGTACGTTCTCTCCAAGATTACCTCCAATTTATCTGGCATATGTCTTGTTTTTACAAACTGTTTGCCTGTTATCTCACATATTAGATTGTGAGCTTATTGAGGGTAGGGACTTTTCTTGCCTTTTCTTATACCATTTGTGTTAAGCACAATGCCTGGCATACAATAGGTACTTAATAAATGCTTGTTGACTTGACAGGGACACTGCCTTTATGGGTGAGTCACTTAATATCCCTGGGCCTTAGTTTCTTTACCAGTAAAATGAAAGGATTGAATTAGATGGCTTTTTAGGTCCCTTCTAGCTTTAGTATTACAACCTCTAAGAAATATTTTGCATTTTATTTGTCTGTGTTTGTTTCTTACTCTTGGACTGGAAACTCTGTGAAAGAGCAATCATATTTTATCTATATGTTGTATCTCTCCTGTGTGCTCTGCATACAGCAGGTATTTAATAAATGTTCATTGAATTGCAAAGTAGGTATTTAATATATGTTTGTTGAATTGAAAAGAAAATTATTATGGTAAAAACTTTGGTTAGGATTGCCTTAAAGGTTATAATTAGGGTTTTGGTTATGATGAGGTTATAGCTATGGTTACAGTAAGACTGTGGTTAAGGGGAAGGTTTGCAATAAGATTAGGGTTTTGGTTATAGTTAAATTAGGTTTGTGGTTAAGGTAGAATTGGAGTTAAGGTTATGATTTGATTTAAAGTTCATTTAGTGTTGTATTAAAATTAGGGATGTGCTTTGGAAGAATTAGGACTTTGTTAAAATCATGCTGTGGCTATAATAAAACTAGGTTTAGGATTGGAGGTTGTATTGAGGAATGATTAAAGGATATGTTTAGGGTGGGGGTCACTTTAGGGCCTGTGTTCTTAATATTTTTTGTTTCATTGACACTTTGGGCACTCTGGGAAAGCCTATGGACCCCTTCTCAGAACCATGGTTTTAAATATGTAGAACAAAAGATGTAAGATTACAAAGGAGAACAACTATATTGAAACACAGTTAACAAAAAATTATTTTTAGAGTTCCTAGACCCCAGATCAAGGACCCCTGCCTTATGGGTGAGATTAGTGTTAGCGTATGATCAGAGCCTATGGCCAGAATAGAATCCTGCTCTAGAATGTTAAGACAGAAATGTAGCATTGCTTTTTTTGTTTCTAAACATTGATGTTTTTGTTGAAGGGCACTGAGAGGCCTCGGGGGTGTCATTAGAATACTAACATTGGCACATCTAACAAAAGCCAAAACCGTTCAAGTTTAAGACTGCACTTAACTTTTTTTTGTCTAACTGTTGATCTTAATCTGCTCAGATTTTTGTTGAAAAGAAAAAAAGAGGAGTGGAGTGGTAGTGAGAGGCCAGCAAGATGCAAAGGAAGTCAAAGTTATTTTTCTAATGCCTTTGAGCAAGTCCTGTCCAGTTTGGGCTGAGCTCAGTGTCAGCTCTCTGAACATAGCTCTTGGAGGTAGAGGTTGTCTGGGAGAGGCAGGAAAGAAGTGAGGAGATGTTTTTGGAAGAACAAGCCACAGAATCTGAACGGAGAGTTTTCTAACCGTTCTCTCTCTCTCTCTCTCTCTGACTCTCTCTCTCTCTCTCTCTCTCTCTGACTCTCTCTCTCTTTCTCTCTCTGACTCTCTGACTCTCTCTCTCTCTCTCTCTCTCTCTCTCTCTCTCTCTCTCTCTCTCTCTCTCTCTCTCTTTCTCTTTCTCACTCTTTGTGTATGTATACATACATATACACACACTATATATATTTATCTATTATAATTATTTTTGAACTATTCTCTAAAGCTCAAGATTTTAAAACTTTTATCAGTTACCTTAATTCTTGTCCATGGCACAAAGAAAATTTCTGATTAATGGGGCTCAATGGTTCCCCCTCACCCAGTTGTCCACACCTTAAATCTAGTATCAGTTAATTAGCATTACACCATCAGTAAGGTGCTTTGAGATCCTAAGATGAGAGACTATACTACAACTAAGTGTATTAGGAAAAACACTAATCCAAGCTTGAACAATCCTTGAAAATGAAAAGTGTTCTCCTGCCTCCTATTCCACTCCCTTCTAAATGAAAAAAAAAATCAGCTGAAATAATGTCTCAGCATTTTTCAAGAAATTACTCTTTGGATGGAACCAAAATGAAAAAAAAAAAGGACAGTCTCATGAGAAAGTTTTCTTGAAAAGCACTGGAAAGTAAAAGCAGACATAAAGTGATGGTCACAGTTATTACAAAGCAATGTGCTTTCCAAGCCTCAGTTTCCTTTTCTGTAAAATAGGGAAGCTGGACCAGATGATCTGTAAAGTCCTTTCTAATATTTGCATCGATCAGGTTGGCTAATGAGGCCTTTAAGAAGTATGTGTGTGTGTGTGTGTGTGTGTGTGTGTGTGTGTGTGTGTGTGTGTCTGTCTTCAGATGACATAGTTCAAATTGCTAAATGATTTCCAATAATGAAATGTGAAAACACATAGTTCCTTTGTTAGCTACATAGCTGTGGTTTTGTGTTAGTGATTCATTGTGGAAGTGAGTAGCTGTTATAGGCATTCTGTGGGTTTTTTTATTTTTCCTTAAAAAAAATTATTTATAAAAGGTATAAAATTCAAGGAAGTTGAATATTTTAGAAAAGAAAAAAAATCCTACTGCTTGCAAAACGAAGGCTACAAATCAAAGTCTTCAGCGCTTGCCCCATCTCTGGTCCCCTCAGCTTGTCTGGGATGCATAAGCATTCTCTTCTCCTGCCTCTGGATCACTTGCCTGGTCTGGCTAGAGACATGTAGTACGCATGAGAGGCGTCAGCACTCTCTGATGTGAGTCTCAACGCTGAGATTCACTCGAATGGCCTTCTTTTTGACAGACATAGTGTCTTGAAGACTCAGTGTTCCTGAGGTCCTGACAAGCTGCCCAGCAGGGCCTCCCCCTTGGGAAATAGGTAGGGAGGAGAAGCTTCTATAGCTCTTTCTGAAGTTAAAACGGGAGGACCCTCAGAACCCAGTCAGGTTTAATCTTTGAGAAGCAAAGTAGGCTGGTAGAAAGGGCTCTTCACTGGATGCCAGAATCCCTGGGCTCCAGTCCCTGGTTCGTAAATGTGCTAGCATTTTGGATTTGGACTTAACTTCCCTGTGCCTCAGGATTGTAGATTTGGAGCCGAACAGAACCTGTGAAATCATTTAGTCCAACCCTCTCTTTTTCAAAATCAAAATTTTTATTTATAGCTTCTCTTTTTTCATCAATTAAATTCCTTTCTGGGAAATTTCCTCCAGCTGTGTCATCCTGGCCTCTGAGAGCTGATTGTTAAATTTTCAGCTGGAGCATTTAGAAATCTGCAAATGCTACAAATCGGAGCTTGATTTACGGTTCTGTTGATAGTCAAAACAAGTTAATTTTTGTTTAATGATACGTATTTGTTACAAGTTCTTTTTTCCTTTTAAATTCAAGAGATATTGGAGGGAGAAAAACAAATGCTTACTAATTTAAAAAGAAATGAAAAAGAAAAATTTTCAAAAGAAAGGAAAAGTGATTTTGTAGGAAATTTGAGAAAGCGATGGAGAATTGTGAAGCCCTTAGCACGGTGACTGGCATGTAGTAAATGTTAGTGATAATAATGATGATGGAAAAATGTTAATAACTCAAATTAAACTTAAAAGTGTGTCCTGTGTTAGGGGCAGGTAGGTGGCATAGTGGATAGAGTAACCAGCCCTGTAGTCAGGAGGACCTGAGTTCAAATCTGGCCTCAGACACATAACATTTACTAGCTGTGTGACTCTGGGCAAGTCACTTAACCCCAACTGCCTCATCAAAAAACAACAACAACAACAACAATAACAAAGTATGTCCCAGCCAGTTGTTGAACATTTACCAGCACATCCCTGCCTGTCTGTTTTCCTCCCTCCTCCCAGAGAGTCAACCCCTGTCAGCCCTCCCTCACTTAAATCTGATTCATTTGCATGTCATGGTATCACCTCCCTGATGTCATGGTCCTCTTTGAGAATGAAGGACAAACGACAACATCGAGTGTGAAAAGGAATTTTTTACAGATGAGGAAACTGAGGCCCAGAGAGGTTGTGACTTGCCCAAGGTCATATGGGCAGTAAGTGGTAGAGCTAGTATTTGAAGTCCAGGTCCTCTGAATCCAAGTATATCGCTCTTTCCATAACTTTCTCATCTACCAAATGATACTTTTCAGAGTTGTGAAGATCAGACAATGTATATCAAGTGCTTTGTAAACCTTATAATGCTATGTAAACCTAGGTTGGAAGAATTATTCTCCTGGGCTGGGAAGGGGGGAATCATTGACTAGAAACTCTACCTAGTGGCCTGGCAGTATGGGACTTGGCCTAATCTGCGCTCATTGCCAGGGGGCCATCTCCAGTTGTCCTGAACTATGTTTGGCCGCTGGACTCAGATGGCTCTGGAGGAGAAAATGAGGCTGGTGATTTTGTACAGCCTTGCCTCACTCAAATCCAATCATTTGCAAGTGATGGCATCACCTCCCTGATGTCATGAAAAACTCACCATCACAATCTCATTGCCAATCAATCAGTCAAGCATTTATTAATCACTGGCTTTATGCTCGGCCCCTGGGAATAGAAGAATAATCCCTTGACCTTAAGGAGCTTATATTAGGAGAAATAACGTATGTGCATAAAAGTAAAAATTTATGCAAAGTAAGTACAAGTAATTTCAGGGACCAAGACATCATTAGCCAGGAGAATTGAGGAAGGCTTCATGTCTGGGCAGGGACTTGTTTCTTTTTGTCTGTATGCCTGGCACACAGTTGGGCTTAATCCAGTATATGTCTGATTGATTAATGTAGGTGGTGGCCCTTGGCCTGGGCTTCGAAGGAAGCTAAGGATTCTAAGAGAAAGAGGTGAGGAAGGAGGGAATTCTAGTCGTGGTGACAGCCTGCACAGAGGCATTCAGCCAAGCGGAAGCAGAAAGGCAGGCAAAGTCATCAGCTAACTGGGTCTATATTCGACTTCTAGTAGACAATCGGTCGACTTTTAGTAGACCGTGGAGCCTAATGTCTAGACTTCTCATTGCATGATGGAGTTTGGTGGTAATGGGTGGTGGCTTTTGGTTTAGAGCTACCAGAACATCACTGTTGCTGAGAAGGCTAAGGCAGTGAGACTATTGGTCTCTGGGGCCTGTCTTGGTCAGAGTGACTCTCCCTGTGTCCCACCCAGTAACATGGTAGAGGAAGAATTTGATGAAACTCAATAAAGCATTTATCAGTGAACAACTCCCTCCTCAGCTCTAACCTCTGCCCCTCCCAGCCTTTTTTCCTTGACATACTTCATCAGAACTCCTGATGTTCAAAGGAATCTCATGATCTCGTGGTGTGTGTGTGTGTGTGTGTGTGTGTGTGTTTGTGTGTGTGTGTGTGTGGGTGGGTGGGTGTGGGTGTGAGATTTCAAATGCCATCCCCTCCAAATTTTCTACAAAATCAGTTACTTCCTTTCTTTCAAATTTTTCTCTCTTTTGTTTCTTTTTAAATTAACAAGCATTTATTTTTTTTCTTCCTCCCATCTCTCTTGAATTCAAAAGGAAAAACAAAACCTTTGCAACAAATATACATAAATAGGGAAAACAAATTCTCATAGCATCTATGACCAAAAACCCATCTTCCTTTCCATCACAAAGACATTCTTTTCTTTGGCATGGGAGTCACAGCATCAAAGTTTTTTGGAATTAGAAGAGATTGGAGAGACCACCTAAACAAACTCATTTTACAAAGAACAGTCCATTCTTTGGCATCGCTTAATGAGGATTTCCAAGGCCCTAGTCACTGGCTCCCTCCTCTTCTCCTCTCATTCTCTCTCTCTCCCACCCTCTCAACACCAACACACATTTTGAAAAAGGCATAGTTCTGGATAATAGCCCCATGTTGAATTTCCAACCACAAAGGATTATCTTCCTGCCCTGGAGGGAGAGCATTCAGGCTGTCAAGGCCCTTGCCAGTGCTTGGGTGCGTCTCTGGCTGTGTTCCTTGTCCACTTTTTTCTGTGCCAGGCTCGTCTAGGCAGGTACCAGCAGCAGGGCAAACACATCTAGGGATTGTGCTGCTGTTTTTTCTGTAGTCCTTTCTTGGGCAAAACGGGAACAGCTCTAATAGTGGTTTTGCCATGAGCTTAAAGAATGTACCTAATGGGCACTAAGGGAAGCACTCTGCCCACGTCAGGGTGGGTATGACGGGGACTGAAGAGGCACTTATGTGATGGCGGGATGGGTTTCAATGGGCCTTCATAAGATGAGGATTGTTGGAGCTGAGCCTACCTTAAGTTCCATCTCCTCTAAGAAACCTTCCCCAAAGCCTACAATGACTCCTCTCTTCTCTAGATTCTTATAGCATTCATTGTCTGGATTGTTTGACCCTTAGCAGATGTTACTTGTATTGATGGTTACTTTTTCTATGTGACAGAGTTGATTTGAGAACCTCAGGTTTACTAGGCTGGGCACCTTCCATAGAACTGGACATGTACCCTGTCTAGTTACTAGACACAATCTGGGAGCCCGTAGAAGCTGGCTTCAGCACTCACTTGTCTCTCCTCATTTTATGTGTATCCTACTCAACCTTCAGAGGCCAGTTAAAGTCCCAGTCCCCTCAATGAAGAACCTCTCTTCATACTTTAGTCCACAGATTCTTAACCCGAATCTGTGAACTTGGTTTAAATTTTTTTTTTTATAATTGCATTTCTGTATAATTGGTTTCCCTTGTAACTCAATGTGTTTTATTTTATGCATTTAAAAACATGATTCCGAAAAGGGATCCCCATAGGCTTCATCAGACTGTCAAAGGTATACAGAAAAGGTTAAATACCCTTTCTTTAGCCCATCATGACCTCTCTCATTCAATAAACCCATACTGCTTATATAATATTTATTCATATAGTTCCTTGTGATAGCTGTGGTGCAGAAACGCAAAACTACTTTCATTTAGCATGCTTACGTGCATGTTTCATGAGCTCTTTGGGAACAGGAACCAACCATATCTTAAAGAACTTTGCATCCCCCCTTGATGGCTAGCATAGTGCTATCATCAGGAAACACTCAATAATGATAATAGGTCACAGAGACAGCACTAGAGCTTTGGTCTTCTTAATATCTGGTGCTCCTATCTTTATACAGCATACGCCTCTGTCTAATACCTCACATTTGGACAGTGTTATGAGGTCTATAATATACTTTTCTCACAAGTATTCATATTCCCATTTTACAGATGAGAAAACTGAGACTCCACCCAAGAAGTAAAGTGATTTACCCTAGGGCCTGTAGCTAGCAAGTGCTGAGGCCATACCAGTTCAGTGCACTTTCCACTGCCAAATTGTCTCTCAGTAAATATATGCTGAGAACACTGGCCCTGGAGTCAGGAGGACCTGAGTTCAAATCCAGCCTCAGACACATAACAATAGCTGTGTGACCCTGGGCAAGTCACTCAACCCCATTGCCTAACCCCCCCTCTAGATGGCCTCTTGATTGAATGCAGAGTGAGTGTGAGTGAGTGAGTGTATGTGTGTGTGTGTGTGTGTGTGTGTGTGTGTGTGTATGTGTGTCTGCTTCTGTGTCTGTGTGTATGTATCATTCAGTTTCAAGGAGATAGTATGATTTCCTTAAAGCTCTGGATAGCTTGACTTGCCATTAACACAATCTTCCAAGTTTCCTTATCTTAGTTTCTCTTAGGGCAGCCAGGTGGTGTAGTAGATAGAGAGCCAGGCCTGGAGTCATGAAGACTCATCTTTATGAGTTCAAATCTGGCCTCAGACATTTACTAGGTGTGTGACCCTGAGCAAGTCCCTTAACCCTGTTTGCCTCAGTTTCCTCATCTGTAAAATGAGATGCAGAAGGAAATGGCAAACCACTCCGGTATCTTTACCAAGAAAATCCCAAATGGGGTCATGAAGATTGAGACATGATTGAAAACGACTGAAGAACAAAAACTTAATTTCTCATTGGTAAAAAGAGGGATTGGCTAGATTGGGTGTCTTTAAATTTTTCAAATCATGCTCTCCTTTGGCAGGCTGGTGAAGCCCATGGACTCCTTGTCAGAATAGTGTTTTAAATGCATAAAAATAAAATTCATTGAATTACAAAAGAAACCTATTATATTGAAATAGAGTTAAGAATCACTAGATTGGATAATAACGATAACTGACATTTATAAAGTGCTTTGCACACATGACCTCAGGAAATTGAGGCTCAGAGAGGTTGATTTGCTTATGCTAACACATCTAGTCATCCAGGGTATAGGTACAATACTCTACCCACACTACCACAGAGCTCTGACATCCTTTGTAGCTCTGGCATTTTATGATTATGGGAATTAATTAAATATTTATTTATTTGCTTGGATATTTGCATATTTATTTATTGCATTTATTCAATGTCAGCCATGTGCCCAGCACTATATAGGCAGTTTGAGGACACACAAAAAGTATAAGACACTTTCCCTTCCCTGCTGTGGGACTCACTGTGTCCTCCATAAATGAAATAAAGACAACTCATTTTGTCCTCTTTGTATTTCCTTTGGGGAGTGGCATGAACTTGCCTGGTAATGTCTCTAAACGTCTTGAAGGAAAAGGTTCCCTGTAAGAAGACAGAGAGATGAGTGGAGTCCATTTCCCTTAAAGAGTCCACCTCAGCAGTTTGGTATCTGAGAAATGAGGGAACCTCCCTCCTCTGTCCTCCCCTCGCCCATCACTGAGTCCCCTAGTGCTGCAGTGATGGCTACTGGTTCCAAGGTTCTCATTCCCCGAGTCCCCTCTACTGAATAAAGTCAATGCAGATTGAGTGACTCCAAGAGGGTGGGAAACTTTGACAGTGGATGAGATACCCAAATGAATGGGGAATAGTGTGTGTGTGTGTGTGTGTGTGTGTGTGTGTGTGTGTGAGTGAGAGAGAGAAAGAGAGAGAGAGAGAGAGAGAGAGAGAGAGAGAGAGAGAGAGAGAGAGAGAGAGGAGAGAGAGAGAGAGTTCAAACTTAGAGTGAGGGTTGTGTGGTGATGGAACTGGAGTAACCTCCGGAGACACCTCCAGTTGTATCTGGGCCAAAGAGAAGTCCGCTTTGGTTTTTGCTCTCAGAATTGGGTCTCAGAGTGTAGGGGCCCTGTCCAGACAGCTTTGTATTAGGTGGCTGTGCCCTGCAGACCTTTCCTCTTAGTCTGAATGACTCTCCCTGGGCGCCCACAAGGAACTCATTTCTTCTTCTTTCCCCCTTACCACTCATACTTCTTCCCTGTTAATCTGCAAGGACAGTTGCAATTTATAGGGATCTTGAGTTCTCTCTAGGGCACCCCTCCCTTCCCAGATCAGGGAAAATTTGTGGCCCAGAGAGTTCCTTTACTGAATCCTTGAAGAAAGGTTCCTGGGCTGGGTTAGAGCTCAGGGCTGTCCGTAGTTCTGGGGTGTGGCTGTGGAAGGAGTGAAGAGCACTGGAGGAGCTGAGTTAGAGAATATGACTCATGCAGATTCCTGGTGGGGCAGGGCCGGACAGGCTAGGTTATGATCAGGAAGCGGAGGAGATTGTGGGGAGCAGCAGCAGCCTACATGCTGGGGAGGCTTTGCTAAGGCGCTAGGGTGGTGTGTCACAGTGGACAGGGCACTAGACTTAGAGACCTGAGGCCTCAGTCTGAATCTTAGTTCAGCTACTTGTGGGGCCTTGAGCAACTTTCTGGCCCTTAGCTTCCACATCTGTAAAATGGGTATAAAAGTGTGTGCTGTGAATGCTTCAGGTTTTGTTTTGTTTTGTTTTTCACCTGGCCTGGGATTTCATTGGTACAGGGAATTCCTAATGAGGAAATTCTCTACCAATGTAAATCTATAACTTAAAGCTTGGGGAATGAAGAGGTAGAAGAGCTTGCAATCAATACGCATGAGACAAGATTCAAACTCAGGTCTTTTTGACTTTCAAGCGTGCTCTATATCCCCTACATCATTCAACCTGTTATAAGAGTCAAATCAAAGAATGGGGGTAAGGAATTACTGTTAGTCTGCTCTCTGAGAAGCCAGTTCAGAGCCAGTCTAAGTTGGCAAGGCAGCAAAAATTAACTAAGTCCCTACTGGGTTCAAGGGAAGTATATTACGTACACTGACCTCAGAGCTGCAGTGCTCTGATGTAGGGCTATTCTGCAGGGATATGCTGAGCCCTTTACTGTCCCAACCCTGGCTCTGAGATAGGGATGGGGAGTAAGCATTGGCAATGGAGGGACCTAAGTATTGCAGAAGGTATGGGGAGAATTAAGAGCATGGTCCTGTCCCCACCTCAGGACTCTGTCAGCCAGCAATGATATGCTAATCAGACAGAGACAGGTTGGAATTAATTTTTTGACCCTGGCTGAGCTAGGAGTTAAGAACGTACCATGTGAAGGAACTTCCTGGAATGAGGGTTGGGAGGTGGGGAGGGGCTGAGCCTTTACTTGGCACAGAGCAACCCAGGACTTATTCTGAGGGGCTCCTTTCCTAAACAGAAGAGCCCTGGTGTGAGGATAGGCCCAAACATGGGCAGGTAGGTGGTGCAATGGATAGAGCGCCACTGGGCCTGGAGGTAGGAAGACCTGAGTTCAAATCTGGCTTCAGACACTTAGTAGCTGTGTGACCCTGGGTAAGTCACTTAACCTTGCTTGCCTCCACTTCTCATCTGTAAAACGAACCGGAGAAGGAAATGGAAAACCACTCCAGTATCTCTGCCAAGAAAACCCCACATGGGGTCACAAAGAGTTGGACATAACCGAAACGACCAAACAGCCACAGCAATAAGAATCAGAGATCCAGGTATGAGAGTTGCTTCGCGGTGGAATCAAGCAAGTCTGGCCTTTGTCAGAGAAGGTAGAGAAATGGGCAGTCACCTAGTAAGCATTTATTGCGTGCCTTCTGTGTGCCAGGCACTGTGCTAAGCGCTGAGGATACAAAGAAAGGCAAAAGACATTTGCTGCCCTCAAGTAGCTCATGGTCTGATGGAGATAATCTGCTAACAGCTCTGTGCAAACAAGCCATATATAAGATGAATTGGGAAGATTTCCCTGTACTCAAATATCTGCCTCCACTAATGCCTAAACGTTTATCATTAGTCAATCGACAAACATTTATTAAGTGCCTACTATGTGCCAGGCTTTAATGCTAAGCGCAAAGCTTAATTAAGCTAAATTAGCAATTCTTTTTTTTTATGTTAAGCAAATTCTCTCAATTTTCTATTTTTAAAGGTGAATGCTTAATGCATTTTCGGGGGGGTTTCTTATTCGTAATATTTTATTTTTTCTCAGTTACATGTAAATTAATGCACTGTTTGGAGCAGCAAATAACTGGAAACAAAATAGGTATCCATGGATTGGGAAGTAAATAAATAAATTATGGGGCATGAATACAATGAAATGTGATTGCACCATAAAAAACAATGACGATTAAGAATATAAGGAAGCATGGAAAGACTTATCGAAGCGATGAAACGATGCACACAATGATTTGGACAACGTAAACGAGAACAATAAAAAAATCAAAAGTGAACATTGTATAATTATGATGGCCAAGCCTGGCCCCAAAGACGAGATAGGAGAGTGTACTTCCCTATCTTCTTTGCCCAAGTGGGGGACTATGTGCGTAGAATACTGCATACACTGTGAGACCAGATCGATTTGTCGGTTTTGCAGAACTGATTTTTTTCCTCTTTCTTTTTTCCCCGTTACGTAGGACAGCTCTCTGGCGGGATGGGAAGAGGGCTAGATTTGGAAAAGAAGGCAACATAAAAACAAAAGATATCAATAAAAAATATTCTAACGGTAGATACGGGGGGCAGGGGATAACCCAGTCAGTCCATAATTACTTAACACAGGGACTGGCAGCTCACAGCGTGTACGTCAAATGTGGTCTGTGGGATGATCTTTCGTGGCATGGCCAGGGCCAGCCTCCGGCAACATTATGAAACAGGCTGAGTTTGTCTTGGAAATTCTTTTGCCTTGTCTCTCAGCTTCCCTTTTCCTCCCTCCCAGCATGCTCCAAGATTTCTCTTGCTCTATCTCCCTTGGTTCGTATTGTGTGTATGCCATTCTTCCTCTGGTGAATCTCAAGGCATCCTGAATTAAAATACATCAGCATGTTAACTGGGAAGAAGGAGATGTGCCTCCTTTTCTCCCCCCTTGTACCATGCTTTTTTTTTTTCTTTGTGGTTGTACTGACCTTTGCTTGGGTGGATCCCTTTTTGGGAGGTTTTGAGGAGGATTCTCTCTAAGCAGAGAACCTTGGCCAGACAGTCACACTGCAGCGGCTTCTCCCCAGGGTGGGGGGAAGGGGAGAGGGCTCCCATCTCTCCTGCAGAGAGTCCCTACCTCTTTACCCCAACCACAGCAGAAGGAATAAAATGCCTTGGTTTATCCGTTCTGAAAGAAGTGCTAGGGCAAAGCACCTTGGCTGTAACCTGAATGAGTATTAGTTTCCTTTCCTCCCCAGGAGGCAACATGAAGAGGGGTTGGGGAAGAGAGTGGGAGACCAGTGCTAAAGGAGAGGCAGAAGGTTCTGAAGTGCTCCATTGTCCAGTTTTGTTCTAGCCCTAGGCAGGAAACAGTGTGGAGCAGGGGAAAGAGGGTTGGGTTTGGAGTCAGGGGACCTGAGTTTGAATCCTGACTCTGTTGTGTACTTGTGATTGTGTATAAGTCATTTAACCTTCCTGGGCCTCAGTCTCCCCAACTGTAGAATGATGAGAGGATTGGATGAGATGATTTCTGGGGCCTCTTTCCAGCTCTGAATCTATGGTCCTGTAGCCACAGTGGAAAGATTGCTAGTTCTAAAGACAGAGACTGTTATTTGTTGTTTACTCCTTTCAGTCATGTTCAACCTTCGTGACCCCATTTGGGATGTTCTTGGCAAAGATACTGGAGTAGTTTGCCATTTCCTTCTCCAGCTCATTTTACAGATGAGGAAATTGAGGCAAACAGGGTTAAATGACAGCTAGGACCCTGCCTCTGAGGCTCACTAGCTACGTTCCCTTGGGGAGAGTCACTTAATTTCTCTAGGTCTCACTTAACTTACCCGTAAAAAGAGAGGGGTGAACTAGACTTTTGAGGTTGTTCACAGCTCTGGCTCTAGGAACCTGACTCCTTGGGGGAGAAGGGTCAGGCAACTTCCAGCTCCTCTTATAGGCACCAGGAAGCCAAAGTCCCTGGAGCCTGTGATTGCCATGTGCAGGATGCCTCAGAGATGACCTTGGTCCCAGAGTCACCTCAGCATTTTCCGCAGGCTCGGTCACCCCCCCCCCCCCGAGGTTAGCCCCACTCTGTAGTCCCTGGATTGTGTGCCTTTCACCTATAACTCCTCGCTGGGGTAGAGAGTCTCACCCACTAGGGGCACAGAAGATCCCCTCCCTTGTTCCTCTGCCCCGGGAGGCCAGCAGTTCAGGGCTGGGGGCCAGGGCTGTCTAGACATGTGCTCAGCTTCCTACTCTCCAAGCAGGACTGTCTGAGCCGCTGACAACAATATCTCAGGCTGGGGGGACTTGGCAGCCAAGAACTCCTGCAACCATTCTGACCCACACTCTGGGCCCCAGGTGTGAGAGCCCATCTGGCAAGACTGAGAGAAGTGAGAGAACCCAGGGTCTGGGAGGGCTTCCTCCCAGCACCCTGTGTCTGGCTTCAGCTCTGCCAGATGCACAGCAGTCGTCTGGCAGGCAAGTCTGGGGGACATAAAACCTGGAGCAGAGCTGCTGGAGAGAGATAAGCTCCTTGTAGCTAGGAAGGAACAACTCCCAACTCCTTTACCCTGAAGCTCAGGCACTGAAGAATGGTTAATGGCAGTATGGGCATCCCTGGGTGGGCAGCTAATTCATTAATGGTGAGATCACCAATGACTCAGTTTATGTCCTTGTTTTTTAATTTAAACAATTATAGATAAATAAAGCATTTATTAAACATATAACACGTACCTGGCACTGTGCTAAGCACTAAGAATACAAATAGAAATAAGCAAAACAGATTCTGCCCTCAAGGAGCTTACATTTTAATGAAGGAAGGAAGACATCACATAAAGGTGTGCAGGAAAGGAGGGGAGGACATGATGAGGATATGGCTAGGAAATGGCATGGAGGTTATCTTTTCTTATTACACCATTTCCATTTGCAAATATATCCTCCCTGCTTTATCCAGAGAACCATCCCCAACCAAAGAACAAAAGAATAAGACAAAGATTAAAAAAGAAAGAGAAAAAGAGCAGTTCAACAAAACAAACCCACACATCAACCATGTCTGACAGTCGATGCACTATTCCACATCCATAGTCCTCCAAAGCAGGGAAGTGGGGGTGTGTTATCCCATCATCTCTCCTTTAGGACCAAGTTTGGTCATTATAATAACACAGTGCTCAGTTTCGTTTTTTCATTCTTTTCAGTTATCTTGTTTGTAATTATTTTGTGTATTATTTTCAGGTTTACATGTCATTTTCATTTGGCCTTGATGCAGACATCATTCTATGAAGCTGGGAATTACTTCCTTCCCAGTTGGGTCAAAATGCCATAGACTCTTGAGCTCTAATGGGATCTGGTTAGGTCACCCAGTCCTTAGGAGTCAAACTGAAGACCAATGGGCCTGCAGGTTTCCTGAGTTTGACATCATGGATCTAGTCCATCTTTCTGTCTTTGGTAGGACTATCCCCCCCCAACTTTTAAAGACTTCTACAGAAGACACTTTTGAGACCTACTATAATTTACTGTTTCTTACTGTCTAAACTGGGCAGCTAGGTGGTGTAGTGGATAGAGTGCTGGGCATGGAGTCAGGAAGTTCAAATCCGGCCTCCAAGCCTAGGAAAGTTACTGCTTGCCTCAGTTTCCTCATCTGTAAAAAGTGAGCTAGAGAAGGAAACGTCAAACCATCCAGTACCTCTGCGAAGAAAACCCCAAATGGGGTCACAAAGAGTCAGACACGGCAGAAAATGACTGAACAGCTGTCTAAACTAAATCTCTCTTCACATGCTCAAGTCTGTTTCCTTAAGTCTTAAGTGAAGCAACCGCTATACCACAAAAGAGCGGCTATATCTACACCTGGTATGGTATCTCTTAAAGACTTTTCTTAATTTTGCAGGTGGTTATAGGGGGTACCCCAAAACCCCAAATGGAGTCACGAAGAGTTGCATACAATTGAAAAATGACTGAACGTGTGTGTGTGTGTGTGTGTGTGTGTGTGTGTGTGTGTGTGTGTGTGTGTGAGCAGGCTGTTAGGATCGTAGACAGGGAGATGGAAGAGACCTTAGAAAGGCCATGTAGTCCCCTCCTCTGGTTTTACAGAAGAGGGTAAGTAACTTGCCCAGGGTTCACAGGTAATAAACACCAGGGACTAGAACAACACAGCAACAAAGATCTGAGAGTAATGATGAAGTAATTGAAGTGAAGAAATCATGTAAGAATAACGATGCCTTTAGAAATGATAAAAGAAATAGTATCGGAGAAACCTGATGAGACTTGAACTGATGCAGATGGAAGTGACCAGAGCCAAGAGCACATTTTATACAGTAACAACATTGTGAAGACAAATAACTTTGAAAAATGGAAGAACTCAGCTCAGTGCAAAAACTAGTCATGATTCCAGAGATCTGCTGATGAAGAACACTACCCATCTTCAGACAGAGAGGTGATGGACTCGAGATGGAGAATGAGATGAACATTTTAACCTGGCCAATGTGGGAATTCATTTTGCTTGATTGTGAATATTTCTTACGAGGGTTTTTCTTTGTCTATTTTTAAAGGAGAGATGTGGGAAGGAGAAAAAATAAATGCTTATTAATTGAAAAAAAAATTAAGGATCAAGGATTTGGATACAGATTCTCTGACTCCAGAACCTGTGCCCTTTCCACTGTACTACACTGTCTCCTCAGAGGAAGAAAGTCCCTTTATTAGTATTAGAAAGGGTATAGTTTTCCAGCAAAGAGGCACTAAATGGTAGGATCTGCTCTTCCCAAAGATGCTCCTGGCCAATTTCTCTGGGCTGGGCCCCAGAGTAGGTTTCAAAGGGTAGGGAATACATTACATCATGGAAATAACTGTAATTTTCATGACAGAGGAAAGGAAAGAGAGGAAAGGAAAGGAAAGAGAGGAAAGGAAAGGAAAGGGAAAAGCCCTAGGTTAGACTGTGTGTGTTGGAGTGTAGTTACCTTGAATTTCAAGTACATCTCCAGGCTGCTTTCTGTTTTCTCTCAGGGAGTAATTGGACCCATAGAGTCTAGAGTTTTCAAACTGGAAAAGACCTTAGAGGTCATCTAGCTCAGCTCCCTCATTCTACAGGTGAGGAAAATGAGGCTCTGAAAAAGTTGAGTGACTTCTCTAATATCACACATTAAATAATCAGCAGAGATGGGACTAGAACCTAGGGCCTCTGATTTCAAATCCACTTCACTGCCCCCAGTTGCCTCCTGCTTCATTCTGAGGTCAGACCTGGGCAAAGGTAGAACGAGAGAGATTTTAGATCTTTATTTTAAGGTCTGGCAGCAAGTTAGTGGTAGAGATGGGAGACTGTGTCGCCCTCCCTCTCACCACTAGGGGAGTGAGAAAAGGCAGAATGATAATGATATCGGACTTTATTACAGTTATCCTTTCCACATAGCTGGGGCTAGGGGCTCGGCAGCCCCCCACACACCTTGCCCTCATCAGGAAAATCTACTTTAAAAAATTTTTGGCCCTCCCTTCATGCCAGAGAAGAAGTCTGAATTATTATGGTATTAAAAGATAAAATGTTGATATTATATAATACTATATGTACATTTTATGCATTTCTGACTTTCTAAACTTGTGTTGTCTGTGGCTTCTGAAAAACTCCCAGAAAATTCCCATTTTATTTCTTATACCAACCCATCATAAATCGAAACCACAATGGGAAAAAATCAGAATGTGGAGGAGATAACTGTATACAGCAGGTACCAAGGGACAGGACTAACACCTATGTCCTAATCCCATAGGTTTGGGTAGAGATGCAAGATTATGTACTTTGTAGATCAGAACCATCGCTTGACCTGAAATACAACCAAATACATAATATGCCAAAAAATGTCATGTCCCCAGAGGAGGTGAAACAAATATAAAAATGGTATTTGAAAGGAAGACGAGGGCAGCACTTGAACCTTTTTTTTTTTAGGCAATTGAGGTTAAGTGACTTGCCCAAGGTCACACAGCTAGTAAGTAACTAGTGTTTGGTTCTGAACTCAGGTCCTCCTGACTTTAGGGCCAGTGCCCTATCCACTGCACCACCTAGCTGCCCCTTGCCTTTTCCTGACCTTGAGTAGGTCCTTGTTCCATAATGGGAGTGCGATGGTGGCCGTGGAAACTGATCTGTGAATTAGGAAGGCAAAAACTCCATTGGCTGTCTCTTGACTCAAGGATAAAATACACCCTTCCATTTGCCACGTAAAACCCTTCACAACCTGGCTTCAATCTATCCTTCCAGGCTACACGTTCTCCCCCTCACATACTTCATGTTCCAGCCAAATTTGTCCCCTTGATGTTTCCATCTCACATCGCTATGCCTTTCATTAGCTTCTCCTGCTGCCTGCATGTACTCTTCATCTCTTTCTCATAGACTCCCTAGCCTCCTTCAAGGCTCATTTCAAATAGCCACCTCCTACAGGAAGCCTATCTGATGTTCTTAATTGTTAGGGCATTCTGGAAATAACTTTGTATATATTTTGGATTTAATTTTCCATGTGCATGTTTTTTTTGCCTTCCCCCAACCCTTAATAGGATGGAAGTTCCTAAAGGAAAGACATGTTTTGTTTTGGTCTTTATATTTCCAGAGACTAGCATAGTAAACACTTAATAAATGCTTATTAAGTGAATGAACAAAGCTGTCTCTAACAGCCCTAAAAGAGAGCACCAGCCCCTTGAGTGCTCTCAGACTGCCTGTTGGCAGCATATGAAATTTAAGAAAGCCTACATCTTTGGGCTTCTTGTTATCCTGTGATTGTAAGCCAAATGCTTTGTAAGGATGGGGTGCATTGGGCTGGACTGAAAGCTGCCTGAGGGCTAAAGCCCAGAATACACCGAAGGACTGCTTGGTGATGACCCTATGTCACAAAATCAGTAACAGCTGCATTCTCAACCACACTTTCTGAAACCCTTCCTATTCCCTCTGGCATTTCTATGCCACAGCTTATAGGACCCCAACGGGTAACACCCAGCCCAGAGAAGACATTCTATCCCCAATACCAAAGGATCTTAGAGGGGATATGCAGGCTAGGCAAGTAACTGCTAGAAGTGGCTTGTTCCTTGGCTTGTGGCACATCAGGACTGCCAGGCATGTAGGTGACTATGGTACCACCGATCCTGAGCTACAGTGGCACTCCCGTTGCTTAAGACTGGCAGTATTTCCTGACCCTCGTTCCAGAGGCAGCAGGAGCAGATGTGGGTCTGCTATAAACTTGTCATAGGATCATTTTAATAGATCCGTAATCTTTTTTGTGTCGTAGACCCTTTTGGCAGTCTAGCGAAGCCTATGGACCCCTTCCCAGAATAAAGTTTTTAAATGCACAGGAGTGCAAAGGCAATAAATTATATTGAAATTGATATCTATCTATCTATCTATCTATCTATCTATCTATCTATCTATCTATCTATCTATGTATCTATCTATGTATCTATGTATCTATGTATGTATGTATGTATGTATGTATGTATCTATCTATCTATCTATCTATCTATCTATCTATCTATCTATCTATCTATGTATCTATCTATGTATCTATCTATGTATCTATCTATCTATCTATCTATCTATCTATCTATCTATCTATGTATCTATCTATCTATCTTTCTATCTATCTATCTATGTATCTATGTATCTATGTATCCATCTATGTATGTATGTATGTATGTATGTATGTATCTATCTATCTATCTATCTATGTATCTGTCTATCTATGTATCTATCTATCTATGTATCTATCTATCTATCTATCTATCTATCTATCTATCTATCTATCTATCTATGTATCTATCTATCTATCTATCTATCTATCTATCTATCTATCTATCTATCTATCTATCTGTCTATCTATCTGTCTATCTATCTGTCTATGTATCTGTCTATCTATCTATCTATGTATCTATCTATCTATGTATCTATGTATCTATGTATCTATCTATCTATCTATCTATCTATCTATCTATCTGTCAAACACAAAGTCATAGAGCCCTTAAAAAGCTATCCCTGGACCCACTGGGGGTTTATAGGCCTCAGATTAAGAATCCTTGAAATGAAGAAAAGTTAAGATTGTCTTCTCCAGCTGCCTCATTTTCAGATGAGGAAACCAGGCTTGAGAGGTTAAGGTCCAAGGGCACACAGGACCAGAGCTGGAACTCAGGCCATGGCTTCTGACTCCGACTCCAGGGCTCTTCTTAGGATGCCGGGCTCACTCTAGAAGACCCAGCCATCCACCCAACAAGACGAGTCTCTTTTGCGGTTAGATGGGTAGTGGGGTGTCCTAGATTGGGCCCTTCCTCCTCTGACGGAGGAGGGGAGCCCTCTGCTGGGAACTATCATCAGTTTAAGGCAGGATTTCCGGGCACTTTGGTGCACGATGCCTTTGCCAGCTCAGCTATAGCTATGCCTAGAGTCACTCACTCCCTGTGTGACCTTGGTTAAACCTTCTTTGGCCTCACTTTCCTCACCTAGAAAAAGAGGAAGGTTGCAGTAGATGGCTTCTGAGGTCTCTTTCAGCCCCAGATCTATGATCTCATAATTCCATGACTACAATAGAAAGGATGGCTCTTGATTACCCATAATAATAACAATTTCGTTGTCAGTGTTATTGTTACTGTTGTTGAGTCCTTTCAGTCGTGTCTAACTCTTCTTGCCCATTTGGGAGTTTTCTTGGCAAAGATACTGGAGTGGTTTGCCATTTCCTTCTCCAGCTTCATTTTTTACAGAGGAGGAAACTGAGGCAAACAGGTTTAAGTGACTTGCTCAGGGTCACACAGCCAGTAAGTGTCTGAAGCCAGATTTGAACTCAGGAAGATGAGCCATCCTGACATCATCATAGCTAACATTTATATAGTGCTACTATGTGCTAAATTCTTTACAAATATCATCTCATTTGATTCTCACAACAATTTTGGGAGGGAGGTATTATTATTATCTCCATTTTATAGTTGAGGAAATGGGACAAATGGAGGTTGAATGATTTGCCCCGTAATATAAGGTCTGAGATCGGGTTTGAACTCAGGCCCTTCTGTCTCCAGGCCTGGCATTCTAGCCACCCAGCCTGTATTAGCAAATTCTGCTAACTGAGACTACTTGTGAGAGAATGCTGATGGAAATCAGGAAGCCTTGATAATGGGTATGGTGGTGGATGTTGTAGAAAGTGCACCGGATTGGGGTTTGAATCCCACCTGCGTGATCCCTAAGCACATCACAATATTTCTAGGCTTTCTTCCTCATCTTAAAAAAAAAAAGGGAGGGGTTGGACTAGATTAAGGGTTCTTAACCTAGGGTCTCTGAACTTAACTTTTTTGGTAACCATACATATCATATAAATCATATAATTGGGTTTCTTCTTAATCCTCCCTATTTTATGTACAAGGCACGTACCCTGCCCATATTGGTCATGTATGTTCACATGGGCTGGGGAGGGGAATTGATAGCTGTCTCTAGAATTTTAATCACACCTCTTCTAAGGAGGGGATATCATTCTGTTTTGATTCTGACCTGGAGAACTACAGGAGAAGGAGTCAATAGATTGGCTACTTTGTTCTCCTCTACCAGACTAGAATTATATCTTTTTGACCTATTAAATACCTCTGATCTTAGGACATTTTTTTTAAGGTTCAAGCCACTTTCCTGGTCACTATCCCTTAAAGGGGAAGGGATAACACCAGGCTTACACTTGCAGGCTTGACTGTACCAAATGCTAGTTGCATAAAAGACCATCACAAATACTGACTAGAAAGTAAACCCATTTATCCAAGCTAAAAGCAACACTAAATGAAGGAAGTTACATGGATTAAAATACACCAGAAAATACGCAGAATAAATGAACTCTCCCACTGGGAGTGAGATATCTCAGCTCAATGAAGAGAGAAGCCCAGATCTCAGGCAAAGGGTAAATTCCCAGGAGTCACTAAGAAGGCACGCTGAGAGTTAGGGATATGTTGAGGTGCCAGCCACTCATGTCTGCCACTTCCAAGTTTTCCTCCGTCTCCACGGGTCCCTTCCTGAACACAGTCTGGAACAACATGTGTCTCAAAGCAGGAATGAAGGATATCTTTCCTCTCCAAAATTCGCCTGCCAGCTCTACCTCTTACAAAGGACTTGGAGAGCATTCCTTCTAATTACTTCCAATCTGGAACCACACCTAAGCAATATCGCACAAAACACCCCACGTGAAACTTCAGTTACTTATGCATTTTAAATCATTATTCTGAAGAGTCCATAGGTTTCACTGGACTGACAAGTGAGTCCATGATACACACACCCACACACACCCACACACCCACACACCCACCCACCCACACCCACACACACACACAAAGGTTAAGAAACCTAGACTAGATGTTCTCTAAAGTCCTGTCCAGTTCTAAATCTTGTAATCCTCTGATGACAGTTCAGCTGAATGACTGCTTATGAAACAGGAAATAGGGGTGGACTTGGAACCAAAAAGATGACAGAGGTGTCAGAAGACGACTGAGCCTATGCAGATAGGAGCCAACCAGAGACTGTAATCCTCAAAGTTATGGCAGCACTAAGTGGGTGTGGTATGGTGCCCTTAATTACCTAATCTGGAAGTTCCAAATGGTTGGCACATGGACCATAACTCAGATTCCTTAGGAAGGCAGGAGCTCTGGCACTGGACAAGAAGCTGGTTGGAGATTTCAGTTTCCCAGAGTATGGTCATACCATATTCTAGAAGAGACAGACAATCTGCTATAGGGAACCTTGGTCAGCTGGCTGGGTAGGGCAGGCAGCAACTAAGGGAAGGGGGCGAGAAAGAAATGGAGTGGGAAAGGGTAGGAGGATGGTTAATGGACTACACTTGAGAACATCTTTATCTGGGGCCATCAGCAAGAACAGAGCTGATGAGTTCTGGCCCTTTCTGATTTAGGAGCCTCTGGAAATTATATGGCCCACAATGTAGCTGTGAGGCAGAGGCCTGCCACATTTGAGGAAGACATGTCCAAACCTAGTTATTACATCTAAAAGGAGACCCCTGGGAAGGAGGTAGATATGGCAGTGAATTATTTCACTGACCTTGCAGGCCCCACACAGGGGAGATTCACAGGACTGTAGATTTAGACCTGGAAGGGAAGGCCATCTAGGTCACCCTCACTTTGCAGAAGAGGAAACTGAGACCCAGAGATGTTCAGTGATTTGCCCAAGGCAGAGCTTGATTCAGATAGTGGTGGGTCAGGTGGGGTCATCAACCTGACCTTGACAGGTGATATTGCTTCATGCCACCCATGACATGCAGATAAGCATTTATTAAGCACCTACTATGTTAGGCACTGTGCCGAGGGTTACAAGGAAAGGTAAGAACAGTCCCTGCTCTCAAGGAGGCCACAAATTATTGGTGGGAACAACAGGCAAACAACTATAAATGAATAAATATATATACAGAACAAACTGGGGGTAATCTTTCCAATTGGAGATTGGCTATATACCTACTGATTTAAGGCAGAAAGGCCTCTAGGTATCTCTCTCAGAAGGTCTGTGAACCAGCCCTGACACAATATCATCATCAATTACTCAATAAGATTTAAGGCACCTAATTATGTGATAAGCACTATGCTAAGTTTTGAAGATGCAGACATCGAAAATGAAACAGTCCAGGGGAGCTGACATTCTACATGAGCAGGATCTCATTTGATTCTCACAATAACACTGGGAGGTAGATTATATTATCACCCCCATTTTACGAATGGGGAAGCAGGTTAAGTGACT
Organism: Phascolarctos cinereus; assembly: GCF_003287225.1. Lineage (NCBI taxonomy): Eukaryota > Metazoa > Chordata > Mammalia > Diprotodontia > Phascolarctidae > Phascolarctos > Phascolarctos cinereus. The sequence continues at coordinate 227,858,661 of NW_027555736.1, forward strand.
TGCTCAATGCCATGCAGCTGGTAAGTGACTGGTTAAATTTGCACTCAGGTCTTCCTGACTCCAGGCCTGGTGCTCTATCTACTGCGCCACCTAGCTGCCTTGAAGCTCGTTGAGGTGGCATAGCACTGGATGGTCCCAATGGCCATGAAGGTGGCTTGGGCAGGTGCAGTGGAGTGTTTACAGCTTGATTGGACAATCAAAGATGCCAAGGTCATCCACTGCTTCCCAGGCCATGGCCAGTCATCCTGACTTTTGTTTTGCTGATGGACTTTGATGACACTGGAAGAGAGAGTGAGCTGAAGACTTTATGCAACTCTGCCTCACTTAAATCCAATTCACGAAGAAGTTAAGACATCACCGGTGAAGTCTGATCCTCTTCAAGAATGAAAGATCAATAAGAACAAACAAACGAGACGAGGTCAATAAATCCTTATTAAGGATTTATGTGGCAGACACTGTGTTAAGAGCTGGGGATCCAGAGAAAAGCATCCTCCCCCCACCCAACAAAACCCCTACAGTCTCTTGCGTCAAGGAGGTTACATTCCACTAGGAAACTGGCTCTTAGTAATGTCTCCATGCACCCGAATGTTTTGGAAGGGGGGAGTGCATTAGACTATGCTGTAAACTACTTGAACTATTAGTCAGAGAGTAAACCAAAGGCTGAACGGCAATGATGCTGTGTCAGAGGTCATCATCAGCTGTATCCTGGACAACACTTTCTGAGCCCTATACTTTCGGGCGTGCCCATTCTTTCGGGTGTACTGATTTGAGAGGTCCCGAGATACTGACATCAGCCACCATTCTTAGCCTGGACTCTGGGGTACTGTAGTTGCTTCAAATGGCCCAGTGTAGAGATGGATGCAAATCTTTCCCCTAGTCCACCCAACGCAGATCTTTTTTCTAAAAAGAACTTTGCTTATAAAGAACGTGCAGAGAGCAGACCTAATGAGTTTATAGAACTCAGAAATCCTATCTTAAGTATCTATAATATGTCCACAGATGAAGAGTAGATAGCTCTTAATGGGGACAACAAGGCTTTTTTTCCAAACTCAGTCAACTGTTTTCACTAGCCTTTTATTTAGGCTGGTGTCATCTAATGTCATTTAATGTCCCTTCATTGCCCTTTGCTCTAAGTAGAATCATAGAATTAGAATTGGAAGGGAATGTAGAGATCATTAAGCCCAACCCTCTCATTTAACAGATGAGGAAACTGAGGCCCAAAGGGGTAACTTGCCCAAGGTCACAAAGTGACAGTGCCAGGATTTGTGTCCAAGTTATTTTTCCATCTCACCCCCATAAGGGTTTAAGCCTTGTAGCTAGATGCCAAGCTTCCTGGAGATGCCATCTGGCTCATGAGTTACCCCCTACCATGACCTAAAGCTGACTCCCTTTCTTTTCTTTTCTTCCAAAGCTAGCCACCACCCCCAGGTACATAACCCAGAGTGGGAGAACCTGATATTCGATGAGTCCTGCTAATACTGGTCTAGCAGTGGCTCCTCCCGTTTCCTTACATTTTTCAAGATGCTGGTCACACACCAAGAGAAGTACCCACCCAAAGTCCTAGCTGACAGTTTTACAATAGTCACAAATAACTTTTAAAATGTTGTGATGAGAAACACACTAAAAATAATTAACAATAAGGGAACAATTCTCTCTCTTCTCCTTCCTTCTAAAACTATTGAGTGCCCACTATGAGCTGCTCCTCCCAAGGGCACTACTGAGTGCCTTCCCACTCTACCTTTTTCGGTCTAGACATGCGATTTTATTGATGTGGGGAACTTTTGGTTTGGAAACTCATCCTCCAGTGGATTGGCAAGTGTCTGCAGATTAGTCTTCGGCACTAAGACGTTAAATGATTTAGTTGTCCATGGTTATTATGCTGTTACTATGTGTCAGAACAGAACTCGAGCCCAGGTCTTCCTGACTTAGTCACTAAGGTTGGCTCTCTATCCCGCATGCAAGGCATAACACGTGAAAGCCAGAATCAATTGCTTGTCTTTTGTATGCAGGGCTGCTGCTGCTGCTAATTCGGTATAGGGAGGGCTCGTACTTCAGCTTGTATTTTTCAATAATGGGGAAGAATTTACACATAATCATCTATCCTGTCTTGGTCCCTCCCCGCTCTGATCTTTAATAAGTACGTGTAAAATCATAGGATCGAATGTAAAATGGGGATAATAGATTTGGAAATGGAAATGATCTTGAAAGTTATCTATAATAGCTTGCAATTATATGGTGCTTTGAGAGGTTTACGTATGGAGCAGTCTATGATTCTGAAAGGGATTTTTTATTTCTCGGTGCAAAACTAACTCACCTTTAAGGCAGGGGTTCTTAACCTTCTTACAGTTAAGAATAGTATATGTGGACTCCTTTGTCAGTCTGTCAAAGCCTGTGGACCCTTCTCAGGGTTATGTTGGTCTTTTTTTTTTTTCTGCTATGAGCATCAGATTAAATATAAGAGGCAGCCCATGGCACAGTAGATAGGACGATGGGTCTGGAGTAAGGAAGGCCTGAGTTCAAATACACACTCATATACTTACTAGTTGTGTGACCCCGGGCAAGTCACTTAACCCTGCTTGCCTCGATTTCCTCATCTTGTAAAATGAGCTGGAGAAGGAGATGGCAAACCACCCCAGTATCTTTGCCAAGAAAATCCCCAAATGGGGTTACAAAGAGTCAGACAACAATAGAAATGACTGAACAACAACAAAAACCTCCTTTTCAGAAATCTCTGAGGAAAAGCCTGGGGGAAATTTATATAACCCAGCCCAGTTTCCTTAGAGGAAGACCGGACTAGGAAAGACAAACAGAAGTACAGTGCTGCCTCATTTTCTTCATCTGTAAATTAGAGATAATAATAGCGGCTACCTACCAGAGTTAAAATAAGAATATTTGGGATAAAATGAGATAATATTCATAAAATGCTTTACAAACCCTAAAGCACTACATAAATGCTAAACTATTTAAAAATTCATAATGGAAGGAAATGCTGAATTTAATTTAGAGGTTAGTGAAAATAAAGATGTCCCCACCCCACCCCTGGTCTCAGTTAATGGACCCTTTTAATCTATCCATAGACTCCTTCCATGGATCCCAGGAAGGGATTAAAGCCTTTTCTTTTTATCTTTAAATCCCTTAAAAACTTCTTCTTTAAGGAGACTGAACCTAGAAATCCTAGTGTGCTTATCACTGAAATCTAATCAACTAATTTGGTTGGAGTCAAAAGGAAAGAAAGAATTTCTTCAATACTTCAAAAGAATAGCAATTTCATCAGTGTGGGGGTATTCCCAATGACATAGCTCACAACCTGTCTCTCTATGAGTTTCTGCAGTCAGACAAAATTCATTACTTGCTGTCTCTTTCTCTGATGAAGAACCTCCCAGAACCTGGCAAGGCTGTTTTCAGACGCATAATTCAGACATACAGATAAATATGAGGTCTGTATCTGAGGCTTGTTCACTTTACTAGGGCCTGCCTTTTCTTGGGCTCTCTTGGTGCTGCCTAATAATAATGATGAAAATGATGATCGCTAGCATTTATATAGTGCATTAAGGTTTACAGAGCACTTTACCTATGCTACCTTATCTGATTCTCACAGCTGTTCTGGGAGATAGATGCTATTATTATCCCATTTTGTAGATGAAGAAACTGAGGTTAAGAAGTCAAGTGACTTGCTAACTAGTATCTGAGGCAGAATTGGAACTCAGGTCTCCCTGACCCTAAATCCACCCTTCAGTCCACAGCACCACCTATGAGCTGCCTTTGAGAGCCCAGAGTCCCCTTCATACCATAGTGCAGCGACATGAAGTAGGATTTTGGTGGAGAGTTAAATAGATAATGAATTTTAAAACCTCTTTCACTTTTAGCTTGATCAAATCCATGAACTGACTCTAAAGGTCAGGTTCAAAGGTCCCAGATGGGGTGTGTATGGAATGCCCCACCCCCTACGTCCCCCGTTCACTCCCCGGGCACTAGAATCTGCTAATCAGCCTGTGATCTAGTACCACTGAGAGGTCCGCACTGACTCTCACTCCCTGCCTGCTTCTCCTCCCCCTGGCTGACGCCCTCTTGAGAACAATGAGAAAGGTTCATATTCCTGCTGCAGCTGGCTTTGCTGGCCCTGTCCCCAGTAATGGGGAACAGCTGTTGGAGATTTGGGCTCTCAGCTGCTCTCCCATCTCTGGCCAATTGTCTGTCAAGCTCTCTCTGCGAGCTGGATCTCCTGTAGCCCTTGAAGCTGCGGGATGCTTTCCTAGAACCCATCCCAGAGACAGAATGGATAGAGTGCTGAGCTCCAAGTCAGAGAGACCAGAGTTCAAATCCCTAGTTGTGTGACTATGGGCCAGAATGTTAACCTCCCTCCTTTTCAGTTTCTTCATCGGTGAAATGGGGTTAACAACACCTGTATTATCCACCTCATAAGGTTGGGGTGGTTAAAAAAAAATAAATCCAGATGTGATTTTATGAGGAAACTCCCTCCATCAATGAAAATAAGCACTTTTTCTGCATCTTATAATGCTGCCCAGGGGCACTGAGAGGTTAGGTTAGGTGCTTAGATGAGAGGGAGCATTTGAATCCAGCTCTTTCTGAATTTAAGGCAAGCTCTTTATTTGCTAGGCCAGCCTGCAAACAGTGCTTACAGGGAACTAAAAGGTATGTAAGGTGCTTTGCAAACGATAAATCAACCACATAAATGTTCTCGAGAGGGAAAAAAAAAACAGCTGGTCTAGGAGGCATTACTAGGGTTTACTAAGGTAACAATTGCCGGCTGTCTAGTTTTCGAGGAGCGAATGGAACTGGAGCTCCCGCAAGCTCACTGAAGTAGGGGAGTGGGAGAGGCTGGTAGGCCTCGATGTGTTTTGGAACCTGGAGTTTAGGGGAGGTAGGTTATGTTTCATAGGAGTCATTGGATTGGAAGGGGGTGGAGATAGATATACAGGGCCAGGGGTTCCTACTGCTGGTGTTTGGTGGTAAGTTTTGTCCTTTGCCAAGAATAAAAAGGTACCCGTTATTGGCTGGTCTCCCTCCCCACCTTTCCCTCCCTCCCCCCCTTCCCCTCTTCTCTCCCCACTCCCCCCTCACCCCACACCCCCAGACCTAACTTGTGATGTTATTGGTGGAGAGAACCAAATTACAATAGGGAAATTCCCTCTCCCTCTGCACCTGCAATGCAATCTATAACCTTTGGAGGGTAACCTGTTCATACCGAGAAGTTAAGTGATTCAGGGTAGCTACAGAAGAAGCCAGTATGTGCCAGTAGGGATTTGAACCCAGGTTTTCCTGACTCCAAAAATCCACTTTGCAATGATCCCACTGGCTGGGGATTCTGTGAAGAAATAAGTGCCCGTAGGGAGTGGGGGTAGGGAGGAAAAAATACCCAGTGGAGGGGTGGCATCAGCTTTTCACCAATGAATTCCCAAACTGGACCCAGAGGGTTTCCTCCTTCATTTTCTCTATTACCAGCCCTAGACCTCGAGAAAACCTGACCATTTTTTTCTAATTTTCTGGACAGGCAGTGAATCCAACAGAGACAAGGTTGGGATTTACAGAAAGGAAAAAAACCAGCGTTACTAAAAGGATTAAGGGAAAGAGTAAACTTAAGTAAAGCCAGGCACAAAACCCTGAGGTGGTCAAGTTTATATAGGCTAGCTAGAACTGTTTTTCTACTTAACCCTGTCTGAATAGTTGGAGGCTTTTCTCTTTACCTTTGGCCTAGGCCTCCCCTACCAACTCCTTACTTGTTACAAAGCACTTCCTGTAGTTTCTCCTTGGATTTCTTGATCATTATTTGGTTTGGTGCAAATTTCAGAGTTTTTGCTGGAGAAGGGAGTGGGAGGAGGGGCTTGGTTGACCTGCCTTTGTTGAAGTGGCCATCTGTCTGGAAATCCCACCATTTCCCTTTCCTCACCAGATAGAGGGAATGGTAGAGCGTCATCAAAGCCCTTCCACACAACAGAGGAGAACAAGGGATAACTATCAGGGATTGCCATCCTCCACCAAGTGGTAGACCCTCCCACCCGTATGGAGGAGTACATATGTCTGCTGGTAAAGATATTCTGGTTCCCCTTTGGGACAGAATGTGTTTAGAAGGAGAAAATGATTAAAAAGACAAATAATAGAGACCTGCCATTTTCTCACAAGTCTAGTACCCTCTGGCAAAAGTTGGTCAGCGGGGCCTAAAGAGGTAGAGGCTGGTCCCTGTTGAAATATAGCCCTGATGAGGCTTGACATGCTGGAGCTAGCTCAGGATATGTGGGGATTTACCCCTAGACACCTACATGGAACCTGGGGGGTGGGGTACCCTTTTCCTTTGGGATGATTGTGGTCCATGTGGCTTGCCTCTAGTCATGCGGTAACCCCACCTCCAAGATCCTTTTGCCACTGCACCCTTTCCCAAGGCCTGATTTCCCTCCAATCCCAAACCCTGTAGGGGACAGTGTTGAACTCTGTTGGAGGATGGACTATCTTTTCTCCCGGTACTACGGCACCTGGGTAGATTATCTCTGTGCTGCAATTTCAATTGCTGGAGTCTCCCTCAACTAAAATTGTCCCAGGTAAAATGATAATAATAGCTAACATTTATATAGCACTTATTACGTGGCTGGCACTGTGCTAAGCACTTCACAAATATTGTATCATTTTGATCTTCACAACAATCCTGGGAGATAGGTGCTATTATCACCCCCATTTTACAGATGGGGAAACTGAGGTTAAGTGATTCGCCCAGGGACACACAGCTAATAAGTGCGTGAGGCTGTATTTGAACTCAGGTCTTCCTGACTCCCTGCCCTTCACTCTATTCACTGAGCCACCTGGCTGCCCCTAAAAATTCCTGCTAATGCCTCTGAGACATAAAGGGGTCCTGGGGGTGGAGATGTTACTCTCCTTGAGTGAGTCTAAAGATCAAAAGGTCACTTTGTGTTTGGGCCTCACTTTTAATAGCTCTGCCCCTTTAAAATGCAGAAGGTGACGGGCAGGAGAATAGACTTCTTGTATAGAGCCCACCATATAACCGCTTCATGTTGAATGGAGCAATTGCTTGAATCTATATTTCTGCTCCTTACCAGATTTGGCTTGCCTGACCTTTAGGCCAATCCTGATAATTTCATCCTCAGCACTGTTTCTATTCCTATCTGTCTCGTCCTGAGTATTTAATCCAGCTTACTTACTGTCCCTAACTCCCATTTCTGTTACCTCTTCCAGCCTTCTTGTAAATTGACCATTGCTTTGCTATCTCAGATCCCGGTCTCCAATGCTGGACTTCTTCCCCTGGGCAATAGGCAATGATCTGTTCTTGGCAGCCCCTGGCTATTAATTCTAGACTGGCTGAAACCAGCTGTTTAGATGTAGCATTCCATGTACAGACTTGGAGACCAAGGACCAGAAGATTTGGAGCTGAAAGGGACCCTAGAGATATACTAGTGTAATCCCCTTGTTGCATAGATGAAGAAAACCAGGGTCAGAGAAGCGATGTAAATTGTCTAAGATCTCAGCTGTGAAGACAGTGATTATTGAATGATTCATGTGTTTATTTGATTTGGAGAGGTAACTGCCTAGTGTATAGGCAACTGGTCTTGGAGGTCAGGGAGAACTGAGTTCAAGCCCTCCCCCTCACATATAGTGGCTATGTGACCAAGCAAGAAAGGAAACAAATTTTTATTAAATGCCACCCTGCGTGCCAGGGACTGCACTAAGCACTGTACAAATATTACCTTATTTGATTCTCACAACAACCCTGGGAAGTAGATGCTATTATTGTCCCCATTTTACAGATGAGGAAACTGAGGCAGATAGTGGTGAAGTGACTTGTGCACGGTCACATGGTTAGGAAGTATCTGAGACCAGATTTGAATTCAGGCATTCCTGATTCCAGGAACTGGATCTCCTGTACCACCCAGTTGCAGATAGAGATGAAGTGACTTACCCAGGATCACATAGCTAGGAAGTGTCTGAGGCAGGATTTGAACTCTGGTCCTCTCGGTACTCTATCTACTGCACCATGTAGGTTCTTCTTAGCAAATCATTTAATCTCTTAGTGCCCCAGGTTCCCTCCTAAGACTTGTAGAACAGGTGCCAATAGGCATTGGTAAAGGGATTTTACTCACCTGGAGTTCCTTATATTAATCAATTTCAGGTCAAGACCAAAATAACAACAACAGCAACAATAATGATTACGATAATAATTCAGATGCTCCTTGAATGATCCTTCAGTTAACTTTGTGGGCCCTTCATACCATCATTTACCTTGACCATCACCATCACTTTCACCATTTTACCATCACCAGCAGGAAGCTTCCAAAAGGCAAAGGTCCCACTGATTTGGCTTGATCTCTTCATGGCCAGACATAGCATCACACCTTATCCAGTGATGATGGTAGTGGTGGGGGTAAGGTAGGAAGGATGCTGCTTTGTGTCACCATGTTATTCTAGAGAAGTATATATAAGGAATCAGTCTGATATGTAAACATCTATGCTGTCTGTCTCTGCAGGAATACAAACCAGATCAGCCATCCCAGCACTCCCCAGCAGCAGCTGAGGTCATCACCGACCATCCGGCGGTATCCAGCAGTGGTCACTGGCCAGCTGACCTCCAATGCTCTAACTGGAGGGAATGGTCATGACCAGGGTGACTCAGCACACCGGGCAGCACGTGTGGAGCACGGCTCACCCCTCTGGGGTAAGAACTACCCACCTTTGTCCTTCCTGGGACAACCCAAGCTATAGAAGGACTATGATTACCTCCTTTACCTCCCTTATCACTCCCAAATATACATGCCTCTGGGGGCAGGCAGCAACTGGAAAGACACCATTGATCCATAATGTCAAAGGCTTTCAGAACCAAAGAGAGCACAGAGCCTAGAAATAAGGGATGACAGCAAACTACCTTCTGTCTCTTCCTTCTAGTCTTCTCTTGACTCATTTGCTGTCTCCCGTCAGATACTACAGCCAGTAGTTGGGAGCTGAGGCTGATTTCTGGTGGGGGGTAAATGGAGGAGAAAATGGCAGGGATCAGGGAGGAGGTAGGTCAAGAAAGGGGAGATAGATAACTCGTGGAGAGAGATATCTTGTACGCGATTCTCATAGCCCTTAATTTCCGACTTTTACTGTGCATGTGCAGCTATGGTTTGTCGGCTCTCCAGCTGGCAATTAGTTACTTCATTTGGCACCTACAAGGCCATGGATGCTCAGATCTATCAGAAGCTATAAAAGAGGTTAGAAGACAAACCACCCATAGCTCAGAGTCCGATCCATGCTCTGCCTACTGGTGCTCTTGTCTTAATCTAGCTGACTTAAAAACAAACAAACAAACAACTCTTTCTAGATTCAAACTCCTGAGACATACTTGTTAATTTTTTTTTAGGCAATCAGAGTTAAGTGGCTTGCCCTGGGTCACACAGCTAGAAAGTGTCTGAGGCTGGATTTGAACTCAGGTCCTCCTGACTTCAGGGATGGTGCTCTATCCACTGTGCCATCTAGTTCCCCCTCTTGTTTATTTCCATGAATTCCTAGCTTATGATTTCTGAGAACTTTCAACTCCTTGAATTTTATCTAGACTCCCTGGTCACTGTCAACCCAAGGCTCCATTAACCAGTTAATTTGTAATCCTGATAACTATTTAGGAGATGCTGTCTCAGCCTCAGTCTGATTGATGATACCCAGATGCTTCTCGTACCTCAGAGTTACAATAATTAATAATTGCCACCATTTACATTCTTCTTTAAGGTCAAGTCTCATCTAAATTCCCACCTTCTTCAAGAAATCTTTCCCAAGCTTCTTAATTTTAGTGCCTTCCTGCGGAGACTATCCCAAGATTATCCCGTATGAATCTTATTTGTACATGGTTGTTTCTATGTTGTCTCCCCTCATTTTCCCTTTGAGAAAATCGGGCCCAGATTTGCCCAGGGCCACAGCTAGTAAGTGTGTCAGGCGGGAGTCAAACCCAAGCCTTCCAGATTCCAAGGTTATTGATCTGATCCATCAGCTGCTACAGCTGGCTTATGCATGTCATTATTCGTCCTTTGTTCATGAAGAGGACCCGTAACTTCAGGATGGTGGTGTCTTGACTTGCAAGTGAATTGGATTTAAGTGAGGCAGGGCTATGCAAAGGCATCAGCCTCACTCTCTCCTCCAGAGTCACCTGAGTCCAGTGACAAGACATAGGTCAGGACAGCTGGAGGTGACCCTGGATGCAGTGGGAGACCTTGGCCTTCATAAGCTAAGGTCTTTCCTGCATCTCAGTTTGTCTGAGGCAACACTCATTCAGTAGTTAAAGGCTAGGTAAGAATTGAGACAAAATATGGCCTAGTTTGCCTTCACCAAAAGTCAATCTGGGAGGGGAAGTCCCTCAGAGTGAGCTGGAGAAGGAAACGGCAAACCTCTCTGGTATCTTTGTCAAGAAAGCCCCAAATGGAGTCAAGAGGAGTCAGACACGACTGAAAAAAACTGACTGGACTGAATGCGTGTATGCTTTGAAGTGTACTTGAAAGGGTCAGATTAGCAAGGGGAAAATTGTGAGACGTCATCTTGAATGAAACTTCTCATCCTACACAGCATTTTAAGGTTTGAAAGACACTTTACAAATATTTTTCATTTTATCCTCATGATAACCTAGAGAGGTAAGTGCTAGATGCTATTATTCTCCCCATTTTACAGATGAGGAAACTGAGGTGATTATTGCTGTTGGTGTTGAGTTGTTTCAGTTATATCCAACTCTTTGTTGACTCCATTGGGAGTTTCCTTGGCAAAGATGCTAGAGTGGTTTGCCATTTCCTTCTCCAGCTCATTTTACGTACAGATGAGGAACTGAGGCAAACAGGGTTAAGTGACTTGCCCTGGGTGACATAGCTAGTAGGTGTCTCAGGCTAGATTTGAACTCATGAGGATGAGTCTTCCTGATTCTAAGCCCAGTGCTTTAGGTTTAGAGCAGTTAAACGACTCATCTAGGATTTGCATAGCTAGTAAGTGTCTGAGGCAGGATTCGAACTCATGTTCCTAATTTCAAGTCCAATACTCTATCTACTGTGCCAAAACATATGGGGTAGGACACCCATAAACACGAAACTCTTCAGTTTTGGTGTTGTACCACATCGAGGTCCTACATGTAATCATTTTCCCCCTCCTCCAACCTTGTAGAGTTTTGCTGCAGCAGTATCATATACATGGTAGCAAAGGAAATATTGAAGGCATCATTTAGGGGCTGACATCTCATGAGTGAAAATTGTTTTTCTCTGGGCTTTTTGGGGTTAGCCACGGGCAGCCCCATTGTGGGAGGCTGTTGCACTCCTCAGGACTAGTGACTATAAAAGTTGCCATCACACCCACAAAGCCCTGCTGCCCTGTTTTCCTTACTGCTCTAGTAGCAGATATGCCAAGGGCAGCAGGAACGATTAATTTTCAGTGGAAAGTTATGGTAGTTGCCAAAACCCAGGCTCTCATCAAAATGCCAAGTCAGCAGAGTTTGTGATTGCTGGCCACTGTGTTCAGGGGAAGACAGATTTTCGAGGACATTGTTTGTTTACACAGAGGGGAAGACTATAGTGGATATGCTAGTGATTTACATTCATGGGGGGCTGCTGCAGGATAGGTGGGACACACTGTGCAGACCTCAAGCAAAGGGAAGCCAAGTTATACTCATACCTAGACAGGAGTCATCCACCCATACGACCTCCATGAGAAATTTAGTGCACCGGGAGGGTGGACCCTGATGGAACCTTGAAGAAAGATGGAGTTTTGAAGTTGGACCATATGATCCGAGGCGAGAGAGTTGGAGCCTTGAAGTAGGGCCATGTGGTCTGAGGCAAGAGAATCAGAGCCTTGAAACATTCAATCAGTCAATGAGTATTTATTAAGCAGCTGTTGGATTGCCGAGCCGTGTGGTCTGAGGCACGAGAGTCAGCACCTCGATAATAGTAGGAGGCAAAGGACTTACTGCCTCAGTGAGAGAAAAAGGAGAGTGATGGTGATTTAGGGCCTTGACAGGAGAGAGAAAGAAAGGATTTGGAGTCTGTGGAGAGAGATGGGAAGATAGATTTGGAGTGAGAAAGGAAAAGGATTCAAAGCCTCAATGAGAGATGATTGGGTATAGTTAAAGATACCCAAATTCACTGAGACCAAGATAGAAGCCCACAGTCTCCATTATCTTTTTTTTTTTTTGGTTTGTTTTTTTGGTGAGGCAGTTGGGGTTAAGTGACTTGCCCAGGGTCAAACAGCAAAGTGTCATGTGTCTAAGGCTGGATTTGAACTCAGATCCTCCTGACTCCAAGGCAGGCGCTCTATCTATTGCACCAGCTAGCTGCCCCTTGTTTGCATTATCTTGATAGAGAATGTCAACTGGATCAAACCAGCCTCTAATCTGTGGATGGTGGGAGCCAAACGGAGCAGGCTAGGGCCAGAAGAGTCAGGAATTAAACTTAAAGTGAGGGAGATAGCTTGCAAGCAAGGAGGGGATCTAGACACGTGCGCCAGGCCATGCCCCTAATGGGGGGACCTGAGGCCGTGAGGAGAGATCTTAATACATACACCAATGGCTACGCAGTGAGCTGTAGCCCTGACAATGAGGGATAACAGCAAGAATGAGACAAGTTCGATTCCTGTCAGGGCCTCGTGACTTCTCTAAAAGTTGAGGGGCTTGTGTATGAGCCCATTCTGCGTGTTTTGTTCCATTAGATTAGTGACTCTAACTTTTGAGCTTTAGGTCTCCTGCACAGGCTGACAAATTGAAGACTCCATCAAAGCACTTTTGTTCATGTGGATTATATCTATCAATATCGATTGCATTCAAAATTAGAACATCTTGGTATTATTCTGAAAACAGTGTTGCCCTTATGGAGTCCCTGAAAAGATCTCAGACCACACTTCAAGAACTTCTGGGTAAGATGAAACTTATACTTGTGATGGCATGAGTAGTTGGCTGACATAAAGTGAGGATGTAGGTCACAGAAACTAGACAAGTTGGAACTGGGAAATAGCGGGAATAGAGTAAGGCCCAGAACAGTGGTAGGAAAAGTAAGAAGCCCACAGTCTCCTTTGGCTCAAGGAGAGAGTTTTGTGTAAAGTTATTGTTGTCGAGTCATTTCAGTCGTGTCCGACTCTTTGTGACCCGTTTGGGGTTTTCTTGGCAAAGAGACTAGAGTGGTTTGCTATTTTCTTCTCCAGCTCATTTTACAGATGAGGAACTGAAACAAATAGGATTAAGTGACTTGCCCAGGGGCACACAGCTAGTAAGTGTCTGAAGCTGGATTTGAACTCATGAACATGTCTTCCTGATTCCAAGCCCGAAGCACCACCTAGCTGCTCTTTTGTGGAGGGGCAAGAATGTAAATGTTCAGGTAGGTGGTACAGTGGATGGAGTGCCATAGCTGGGGTCAGGAAGACCTGAATTCAAATCCAGCCTCAGATACTTACTAGCTATGTGACCCTGGGCACGTCACTTAATCCTGTTTGCCTCAGTTTACTCATCTGTAAAATGAGCTGCAGAAGGGAATGGAAAACTACTCCAGCATCTCTGCCAAGAAAACCCCAAATGGGGTCACAAAGAACTGGGCATGACTGAAACAACTGAACAATAACAAGAATGTAGAAGGAGTTTGGGCTCAGATTGTGGAGGGTCCTTAACATAGAGCTAGGCAGTGTGTAATTTTAAAAGTTTTTATTGTTTTCTGTTTCTTACATTGACATAGTTATCCCAAGTATCCCTCATCCTTCCCCTCCCAGAGAACCATACCATATGACAAATAGAAATTTTTTCAGAGAGGAAAAAATAAAAGTAAGCAACATTAACATTGAACATTGAAGTCAGCACAACATTGAACAAGTTAGAAAACAGGTGCATTGTGTGAACACTTGTGGCTGTCCTCACCTCCACAAAGGGGCTGTCCTCGCCTTCCACAAATGAGGGTGTCTCCTCATCTCTCTTCCCTTGAGTCCTGATTAATCTTTGGTTTTTGGTCACATTTACTTTTGATTTCTTGGTGTGTAGTTCTTTCAGGGGCAGCTTGTATTTTATTTGGTCACCGAAGGTGTTTAGTCCAAGGATAATATGATCAAAGAGGTGATGTAGGAAGAGCAATCTGGCTCGAGAACAGAACAGCTGGAGGGGAAGGGGGTGGGAGTCAAGGAGACCAGTTAGCAAACTATTGCAATCATTGAGGTATGAGGTAATGAGGGCCCAGACTAGGATGATGGCAGCAGGAATGGAGAGGAAAGATTCCATTAAGACATCCATTCACACAGGATGGTTGATTTCATCCAGGAGGAAAGCAAATTGATTTGATTAAAGTCATTCATACTGAGGCGTAAAGGATTGGCAGACTGAAAAATCTGTCAAAGGTTATACGCCTTTTGAAAGGGAAGCTTTTTCTCTGAGCCAGAAGAACAGTGGTCAGCATCTTGGCACTCTGCTTGGAAGAGGTGGCCAATTCCTGACCTGCACTGTTAGCTTCTCAAGGTCAGGGAGCCTGGGCTTATGTTTTTCTTGGTTTCTTTTGTAGGTCCTACATACATTAGGTATTTAATAAATGCTCGTTGGTACTTTTGTTAATCTACTGCCCCCCTGGCATCTCTAACTGCTTCTGCACTTCTTGAAGGTCTTCATAGAATAGTATTGGGGGTGCTCCACCAGATGCGGAATCAGACAATCTGAGCTTGAATCCTGCCTCTGAAACTTTTACTACCGATAGGACCTTGACAAGTCAATTCATTTGTCAGGGGCCCAGCTTCCTCATCTATAAAATAAAGGCAGGTCTATCTTCTACTCCCCTTTCACCAAGCCCCCACCTCCTTCCATTCTTCCAGTCTCCCAGGCTTATCATCTTGCATTTTCCTTGACTTCTCCCTTTTCCTTCTCCCCACATAACTAGTCATTTGCCAAATATTGCTGGTTTGGCTATATCTGTGACATTTCTTGCACCTGACCTCTCTTTGCTCATACACCTACTACCTTAGTTCAGGCCCTGATCACCTATCACCTAGATTATTTATTTATGTTATTTTTTAATTTATGGAATGAAACAAGCATTTGTGTAACATAGTATAATAAAAAAGATGATTGCACATGAAACTGCAAATTGATTATGTACCATTTACTGTTCCTTTTAAATATGTAATTATATAAATTTCTTTTTTTTCTTCCCTCCCTCCCCTCCCTCCACTTCAGAGATGGCCATTATTAGACACAAATACATACACACACACACACACACACACACACACATACACACACTTATATAATGTATATATATAAATTATATACATACAAATATACATACATTATATACATGCTTCTGTTTACCAATTCTTTCTCTGGATGCAGATAGTGTCTTTCTTCATATGTTCTTTATAGTTAATTTGGGTATTTGTAATAGTCAAAATAACTTATTCACTCAAAGTCATTCTTAAAACAACATTGCTGTTACTGTATACAATATTCTCTTGATTCTGCTCATTTCCCTCCTCATTATTTCATGCAAATCTTTCCATGTTTTTCTAAGATCATCGAGCTCATCATTTTTTACAATGCTGTAGTATTCCATCACAATCACATACCACAACTTATTCAGCCATTCCCAATTGATGGGCATCCCTGCACTGTCCAGTTCTTTGCCACCACAAAGAGAGCTGCTTTAACATTTCCTTTTTCCCTAATCATCTTTGGAAATGGACCAAGTATTGGTATTACTGGGTCAAAGGGTATAGGCAGTTTAATAACTCTTTGGGCTCTCACCTAGATTATTGCAAAGGTTACCTAATGCGTCTCCCTGCCTCAAATCTCTTCCTACTTTGACCCATCCTACACATTGCTGTCCAAGTGATTTTACTTAAGCATAGATCTGACCATATAACTCCCCTACTCAGTCAAATCCAGGGGCTCCCTATTACTTCTAGAAGCAAATAACAGGTCATCCCAAAAGTCTTAGTGCAGTTTTAAGAGACTAGGGCTTAAAATGGCACTGAGAATTTTGGGACATCTTCTGTTTGGCTTTAAAGCCCTTGCTCCATCCTCTCCTTCCAGCCTCATTGGCTCCCAAACTCTGCAATATAGTCAGACGGCCTTCTTTGTGTTCCTCACATACAACAAACCTCGCCTTTGTACCGGCTCTCCCACATGCCTGGAATGAACTCCCTCCTTACCTCTATCTCATAAACTGTCTCTCATTCTTCAAGATGCAGCTGGAGCACTGCTGCTATTATTTAATCATTTGCAGTCATGTTCAACTCCTCATGACCGTGTCTGGGGTTTTCTTGGCAAAAATACTGGAGTGGTTTGCCTTTTCCTCCTTCAGCTCATTATACAGATGAAAAAACCAAGGCAAGCAGGATTAAGTGACTTGCCTAGGATCGCATAGCTAGTAAGTGTATGAGGCCAGATTTAAACTCAGGTCTTCCTGACTCCAGGCCTGGCACTCTATGCACTGTGCCACCCAGCTGTCCTAGCTAGAACATTATCTTCTTGGTCAAGACTTTCCTTATACCCTCAACAATCTAGTGTCCTCCCTCCCAGACTACATTGTCTTTAATTACTTTGTGTTTATTTGTTTTTATTCTCTTTGTCATTCTTCCGTGTATGTCATTATCATCTCCCTGTTAGAACGTAAGGTCCTTGTCAGTAGAGATTGCTTCATTGGTGGTGTTAATATTTGTAGCACCTAGGATAGTTCCCAGCTTCATAAATACTCACCAGACAGAGTCAGGTAGCCCTTGTTTCAAATACAGTTATCTGATGTTTAGGTGAGCCTGGGTAAGTCACAAATGTTCCCTAAGCCTCAGTTTCCCCATCTGTAAAATAGGGATATAGTGCCTGTAGAACTGATGTCACTGCATCATGTACTGAAATCATGTATTACTGGATGGACCTGTAAATTATTTTGGAAAGGGAAACTCCCTCTACCAACGCAGATGAACTGATTTGCAACTTATATCCTTCAAACTACTCCAGTATCTTTGCCAAGAAAACCCCAAAGTCAGATATGACTGAAAAGACCTAACAACAAAATACTTAAAAAGTCACCTGGAGGGCACCAATCTTGGAGTCAAGAGGACCGAAATTCAACTCCAGCCTCAGGTACTAGCTGTGTGACCCTTGGCAAGTCACTTAACACTAATTGCCAGAAAGAAAGAAAGAAAGAAAGAAAGAAAGAAAGAAAGAAAGAAAGAAAGAAAGAAAGAAAGAAAGAAAGAGAGAAAGAGAAGAGAGAAATAAAGAAAGAAAGAAAGAAAGAAAGAAAGAAAGAAAGAAAGAAAGAAGGGAGGGAGGAAAGAAAAAAGAAAGAAAGAAAGAAAGAAAGAAAGGAGGGAGGAAAGAAAAAAGAAAGAAAGAAAGAAAGAAAGAAAGAGAGAAAGAGAAGAGAGAAATAATAAATAAAGAAAGAAAGAAAGAAAGAAAGAAAGAAAGAAAGAAGGGAGGGAGGAAAGAAAAAAAAAGAAAGAAAGAAAGAAAGAAAGAAAGAAAGAAAGAAAGAAGGGAGGGAGGAAAGAAAAAAAAAAGAAAGAAAGAAAGAAAGAAAGAAAGAAAGAAAGAAAGAAAGAAAGAAAGAAAGAAAGAAAGAAAGAAAGTCACTTAGAGGCACTGAGAGGTTGCAACCAGCAGCCACTTTGTGTCAGAGGCAAAAGCTGAATCCAGATTGTCTTGGATTGACTTAGGTCAGCTCTCTACCCACTGGGCCAAGGTGGCTCTTGAATTAATGTCCACCTGTCAGTTACTATGATGAGGATTTTCTAATCCTTTGATTCTGTAATATCTCAATACAGGGCTCAATCTGACTGAGAAAATCAGGAAGATCAAGATTGTCTTCACCCCAACCATCTGCAAACAAACCTGTGCCAATGGACGATGTACCAATGATTGCTCCAAAGGCGACACCACCACGCTGTACAGTCAGGGAGGCCACGGTCATGACCCCAAATCTGGCTTCCGCATCTGTGAGTCACACCAGCTCCTGTCTCCTCTATATCCACTGTTGGAAAGCCTCCTCGGGGTTATACCAGAGTTAGGGAGAGGTGAATGGAGAGAGGAAGGGAGAAGGAAGAGTTTTCCCTTTCAATTTAATTCAACTCTTATTAAGCTCCAACTTTGTACAGAACTAAGCACTTGGGAGGGGAATACGAAGTTTAAATAAGGTGCTGTCTTTTACCCTTATGAAGTTTGTATAGTTTATATAATTACAATGAGCTGGAGAAGGAAATGGCAAACCACTCCAGGATCTTTGCCAAGAAAATCCCAAATGGGGTCACGAAGAGTTGCACATGACTGAAAATGACTGAACAACCCCAAAAAATTAATATTATAATTTGTAACTATATTAATATCATAGGTAATGTTAAAATGATAATTTATATCATCATATGTTCATGTAATGGTGTTTCTCGTATTCGACAGTGAGGGAAATAGAATGATTGTGCAGATAGCTGTCATACAAAATGACAAACATGTGTCTAGAGAGGCCTGAAACAAAGTGCTTTGTGAGGTTTACATGGTAGGGTTCAAGAGAGCAAAAGTTATTGACTTGTGGAATCAGGGAAGGCTTTGTGGAAGTCATGATATTTGTTCTGGGCTTTAAAGAATGGATAGAATTTCAGGCAGGCAACTAGGTGGCTTAGTGGATAAAGCACTGGGCCTGGAGTCAGGAAGACTCAGCCACTTAATAGCTGTGTGACCCTGCGCAAGTCACTTAACTTTGCCTCTGTTTCCTCATCTGTAAAATAGGAATAATAATACCATCTACCTCCCAGGGTTGTTGCGAGGATCAGATGAGATAATAATTGTAAAATGCTTAGCACAGTGCCTCGCACATAGTAAGCATTATATATTAGCTGTTATTATTATTAAATAATAATTGCACAGTGCCTGGCACATAGTAAATATTATATAAATGTTAGCTATTATTATATTTGTTGTTGTTGTTCAGTTTTTTCAGTCTTGTTTGACTCCTCATGACCCCATTTGGGGTTTTCTTGATAAAGATAGTAGCGTGGTATGCCATTTCCTTCTTCAGCTCATTTTATAGATGAGGAAACTGAGGTAAACAAGGTGAAGTGATTGCCCAAGGTCACACAGCTAATAAGAGTCTGAGGCTGGATTTGAACTCAAAAAGATGAATCTTCCTGACTCTAGGCCTGGCACTCTATCCACTGAGTCACCTAGCTGCCTTGTAATAATAATAATAATTATTATTATTATGTAATAATTGTAAAATGCTTAGCATGATGTCTGGCATAGAGTAAGTTTTTATAAATGTTAGTTATTATTTTATTATTATCAATTATTCTTCTTCTTAAAGGCTATACCAAGGGTTCCAAGGCCACTATGTCCTTTTGCCACACCCCTCCCCAAGCGTTTTGCTTGCAGAACATTTCACCAAGCACTGTTTTGGTCCCATTCTCCTGATTTGGCCTCAGTCCATGGGGGAGGGGGGTGAGATGGGAGTGGACAGTGTGTGTCTTCCCTCTGGATGGAGGTAAAATGCTGATATTCCCATTGACACGCCACTGGCAGGCAGTCACTTTAAGCATTGATGTTGCAGATTTTTGCCAGATCCCCTGTCTGAATGGAGGCCGCTGCATCGGTAGGGATGAATGCTGGTGCCCTTCCAACTCCACCGGGAAGTTCTGCCATTTGCCTGCTCTTCAGGTGGACAGAAAGTTGCCAGAGAGGTCCCATCAAGTGGCCCCCGTGGAAGGCGCTTTGAAACAGTCTGTCTACATGTTGCCCCTCTCCAACCAACTAGGTGAGTGTGGGCTCTGAGGATGGCCAGTGATGCGGCTGGAGCCCTGAGGCTTCCCATCGCCCTTGGGCCCATTTCCTTTGTCCCAAGCCAGCCAGAGGGAGCATCAGCCTAGGGACCAAAGGCACGAGCCCTCAACAGTCTGGGAAGGGCTCCTGGTTTAGTAGCTGCCTTGCCTTCACTACTGTGAATGAGGCAGAGCTATTGAAGATGTCTTAATGGACCTAACGTGAGGAGATAACATTTTAGGAAAAGATACAATGTCCCACTGGCTTTTTTTTTTGTGTATCTCTAGCATCTAGCATGGGGCCTGGCATATAGTAAGCACTTAGTAAATGTTTGACTGACTGACTGACTGACAGACAGATAGACAGATTCCTATCGTGGAGGGATATGGGGGTGGGAAGCCTTATTCTCCTATGGCTGATCCTAACACTTTTCCCCAGCCTCCGTGAACCCCTCCCTGGTGAAGGTGCACATTAACCACCCTCCAGAGGCCACAGTTCAGATCCACCAAGTGGCAAGAGTTCGGGGGGAGACTGAGCCCCCTGAAGAGAACAGCGTGGAGACCAGACCCGCACCTCGGCTCCCCGCCCGACCTGGCCACGAGCAGTGGGACAGCAATACCATCACCTCGCAGACGAGGGAGCCTCCTCAGCCACCACTACCCTCTCTCCCCAAGCCTGAGGGGCTGCTTGGCTGGTGCTATCAGAACTCAGTGAATGACCAGGTGAGGACCAGCCTCTGTCAGACGCTGGCCCATGACTGCTTTGGTGTCTGTCTGGCCATGAGATTGTCTTATCCTTTCCATCCTTTCTTCTTCCTATCCTGCCATAGAGAATCCTAGATTCAAAGACGAGAGGAATCCTAAGAGGTCACCTAATCCACTTTTCTCATTTTAAAGTTGAGGAAACTGAGGTAATAAATGGCAGAGACAGAATTTGAACCTAGAGCCTCTGATTTTAAATCCATCACTCTTTCCATGGCACTAGGAGCTGGGGTGAGGGCATTTATTCTGATGCAGATCGTCAACTGCGGTGCAATTTATAGACTTGGAGAAATACCTGGGGCACTGAAAGGTATTAGTGACTTATCCCAGGTCACCCACCCAATATGTGTCAAAGATGGGACTTGAACCCAGGTCTTCTGTCTCTGAAACTGGGATCTCCCATCTTCTCCAGGTTGCCTCTGGCCTGGAACATTGTAGGCTTATAAATGCTTATTGAGGGCAGCTAGGTGGCTCAGTGAATAGAGCACCGGCCCTGAAGTCAGGAGGACTTGAGTTCAAATTCAGCTTCAGACACTTACTAGCTGTGTGACCCTGGGCAAGTCACTTAACCCTGACTGCCTCAAAAAAAAGGAAAGAAAAAGAATAATGAATGAGCAGGTTAAATGAGAGTAGCTTGGAGCTTAGCTGGGTGGTGAAATCTCTCAGGTCATTCTGCTCATTATCTCACATACCCGACTCCCTCCTCTGGAGGAGGGCACTTGGAGGTTGGTGTCTGGAAGCAGAGTCATCAACAGTCATGTTTTTCTGTCTGGGAAATCGTTTGCTTTCTTAGATCTCTGTCTTCCATACCTGCCTCCCCCATCCAGACTTTCCTGCTAGACTTTAGCCCGAGGGAAAACAGCATGGTCTAATAGAAAGAATACTGGCTTCAGAAGGTTCAAGCCCTACCTCTGATGATTCTTTTATGACCTTGGACCAATCATTTAGTCTCCCTAGGCCTCATCTGTGGTATAAGGGGCTTGGATGATATGGCCTCTGTGGTCCCTTCCAGCTGTAGATCTAGTCAGTCAACATACATTTATAGGCACCTGCTATGTACCAAGTGCTGTGCTAAGCCCTGGGGGGACAAAGAAAGGCAAAAGCTAGTCCTTGGCCTGAAGGTGCTCACAATCTAACAGGGGAGATGTATACAAACAACTTTGTATACACAAGACACGTATGGGATGAATTGGAGATAACCATCCAAGGGAAGGCATTAGAATTAAGGGGGATGAGTGAAAGCTTCCTGTAAGTGGTGGGCTTTTCTCCGGGACTAGAATGAAGCCAGGAGGCAGAGATGGGTGGAGAACATTCCAACATCTGATGCAGGGTAGACTCTGGGCTTCTTTTTCTCATTCTACAATACCCCTTTCTCTCTTCCTTTCCCTCTGAGGAGCCCCTGCCGGTTAGGGAATAACCGTATATGCCCAAGCTTCCCCCAAGAGCTGAGCCTACATGTGGATGATATAAAGGAGAAAAGGAAGAAGCAGGTTGATGAGTCCTCTTTGTCTTTCCTTTCCAGTGTGCCAACCCCTTGCGGGAGCTGACCAAACACGAGGATTGCTGCGGGAGCGTCGGGGCCTTCTGGGGGGTGAATACATGCGTCCCCTGCCCTCCCAGGCCAGGTAAGGCTCAGGGACAAAGAAGAGAATTTGGGTGTTCTGATGCACATTGCCTCTGGGCGCGGCTTGCAGGGCTTGGAAATGAGCCCATCTCTTTATTTCTGGTCCACTTGCCTCTAGGCAGGACATCTGAAAGTCTAGAAATAGAAACCAAGTTTTTAAAGTGGTGCTAGCTGGTGGTTGGAGGCCTGGTTCATCTTCAGAAGGGCTGGTAAGTTGGACCAGGAGATGTTTGGTACTCAGTCAGCTCACAGCTGGTTCTCAATGTTGTTTGTTGATCAAATATTTGTCTGGGTAGGTTTTGCTCCTCGTACTTTCTAAGGGCATTCCCTTCTGTGGATTCTGATCATTTAGCCTGAGTTCCTTACCCTGGACATTACCTTTTCCACCCTCCCCTTGGCACCTCTCTTAATCGTCTCCTTTCTTGACCTAGAGAAGGAGGGACATTTGCTTCTCTTTAACCCATGCAACAAGTTGGCAAAATGCCCCGTTACTTCCCTTTTAAAAAGTTTTATTGTTCCTTTAGTCTTTATATCATAGTCATTTCTTAATAGTCTTCCCACTCAACCCTGTGAGCCTTCCTGAGTTCAGAAGAGCAGAGTTCAAATCTAATCTCAGACACTTACTAGCTGTGTGACCCTGGACAGTCATTTAACCTCTGTTTGCCTCAATTTCCACAACTGCAAAATGGAAATAATAACAGCATCTACTTCACAGGATTGGCGCGGGGATGAAATGACATAATATTTGTAAAATGCTTAGCATTGTGCCTGGCACATTTGTTGTTCAGTTTTGTCTGGCTCTTCATGACCCCATGGACCATAGCACACCAATATTGCCCATGGGGTTTTCTTGGCAGATACCGGAGAGGTTTGCCATTTCCTTCACCAGGGGATTAAGGCAAACAGAAATTAAGTGACTTGCCCAGGGTCACACAACTATGAAGTGTCTGAGACTGATTTGAAATCAGGTCTTCCTGACTCTAGGCCCAGAGCTTTATCCACTGAACCACATAGCTTCCTCCTGACCCATGGAAAGTGCTTAATAAATGCTTGTTTCTTTCAGCTTCCTCCTCCCCACACCCAACCTTTCTCTTATAATGGAAAAATACTGAAGCAAAACCAAAGACACTGAGCTGGCCTCTATGAAGTATACAAGGCAGGATATGAACTCAGGTCTTCCTGATGTAAAGTCAGAAAACCTTGATTCAAATTCCACTTTAGACACCAGCTGTGTGACTCTGGGCAAATAATTTAACCTCTCTTTGCCTCAGTTTTCTCATCTGTAAAATGAGGGGTTTGAACTCAGTGGCCTCTAAGGTCCCTTCCTACTCTAAATCTGCATTCCTATGATCTAAGCTTCATGCTCTCCTTGCCTCCTCAGTGAGTCAGAGAGCTTGCTCATGGTCATGTTTGTGGGGGACCCTAAGTTAGGATCCAATGTAGATAGGGCAGATATGCTTTCTGGCTAAAGGGTTGCTGAGAGTTAGACTCTGCTGTGCACATCGGCAGAATAATGAAGGAAAAAAAGGAAATAAGCATTTCCATAGCTCCAGCTTGGTGCCAGGCACTGTGCCTGTAATGATGCTGGGAGCCCAGTGAGCTCTGTTCTTCTCCCTCACATCCATACATCCAGTGGGCTCTGGCACCCCTGGCCATATATGGAGTCTATTGCACCTCTAGAAGGCTTTGTTCCTACAGCCAGGTAGGGCCCCTCTGGGGGCCAGAGGTCTGCCTGAAAGCAAAATGTGACTGTCCTGCTTTGCATCTGAAACCTGTCATTTCTCCAAGCATTTTATACCCACAGTATCTTATCCAGACTCATATTTCCCTCTGGGTTGGCACATAGGAGCAGGAGGGGCAAGGCTAGGAGCAGCAGAGGCACGGAAAGGGGTTGCCTTTGGTTTGAGATCATGCAAGTAGCATTGACATTTTTTTCTCCTCTAATTCCATGGTTGCACTCCTTTAAAATTTTTTAAAATTTAACTTAAAAATTTTTTTAAATTAAAATTTAATTTTTAAATATTTCTGTTTAATTTTTTTTGGTTTTGTGATCCTTTTTGTTTAACATTTTTATTAATTAATTTATTTTTAGTTTTCAACAATCACTTCCATAAGCTTTTGAGTTTTAAATTTTTCTCCCCCTCCTCCCTCCCCAAGAAAGCATACAATCTGGTGTAGGGTCTACGTATACATTCTTATTAAACATATTTTCACATCAGTCATATTGTAAGGAAGACTTAGAACCAATAGAGGGAACCAAAAGAAAGAGGAAACAAAACAAAACAGAAGAAAAAAAGAGCAAATAGTATGCTTTGATTTGCAGTCAAACTCCATAGTACTTTCTTTGGATGTGGATAGCATTTTCCATCATGAGGCCTTTGGAGATGTCTTAGATCCTTGTATTTCTGAGAAGGGTTAAGTCTATCAATATTACTCATTGCACAATGTGGCTGTTACTGTGTACAGCGCTCTCCTGGTCCTGCTCATTTTACTCAGCATCAGACCATACAAGTCTTTCCAGGTTTTTCTGAAGTCAGCCTGTTCATCATTTCTTATAGCACAATAGTATTCCATTACATTCATAAACCACGACTTGCTCAACCATTCCCCAATTGATGGGCATCCTCTCAATTTCCAATTCTTTGCCACCACGAAAGAGCTAGTATAAATATTTTTGTACATGTGGGTCCTTTTCCCATTTTTGTGATCTCTTTGAGATACAGCCCTAGAAGTGCTATTGCTGGGTCAAAGGGTTGTTTAACATTTTTGTCACTCTCTAATGTCTCCCATTTCCTTTCTCCCCTCCCCCCTCACCTCAATCATCCTTTATAACAAAGAAGCACAGTTCTCCAACATGAAGTGATGTATTATAGTCTGGCAATATATACCCCATTCCATACCTATAGGCTACCACTTCATCATTTCTCTGGATTCAGGAATCCATGCAATTGATCGCTGCATTGATCAGAGTTCTGAAGTCTTTCAAAGTTGTTTTCTTTTACATTATGGAGGTCATTATGTAAATAAATTGCTCTGTTTTTGCTCAAGTCACTTTGCATCAGTTCATACAAGTCTTCCCCAATATCTTTGAACTGAGCATGGTACTGATTTGGGAGACAGAGAATCCTGCTTCTTTCACTTACTGCCTGCATAATATTGGGCAAATCACTTAACCTGCCATGCCTTCCTACTTTAAATCTGCATTTCTATGATCTATGCTTCATGCTTTCCTTGCCCCCTCAATGAGTCAGAGAGTTTCCTCATGGTCAAGTTCGTGGGGGACCCTAAGTCAGGATCCAGTATGAGAAGGGCAGACTCACTTTCCTCTTCTGGAAAAGGAGGGGATTGGACTAGATGGCCTTTTGAGGGTCTCTCCTAGCTATGATCTTCGTGTTCATTGTATCTTGTAGGATAATAACGTTCCATTAAGTTTATACACAACAATTTGTTCACTCATTCCCCTAATCTATGGGCATCAACTTTTTTTCAGTAGAATTAGCATGGATCTTCCTGATTACTCACCCTGTGGGTATTCAGCTCCTCCATCTTGTCTGATGACTTAGGAAGAGGACAGGAGAAATGAATGTTCTTTGTTTCATGGTACAAAGAAAGGTAGACCTGGTATCAGAAAGACCTGGGTTCAAATTCCACCCCCTTCTATTCCCTAGACATGTGACCTTGGAAAATTCACCTCTCTGAGCTTTAGATCCTTTAAGATCCCTTCCAGGTCTAAATTCATGATCATATAATTCTCCTCCCCCCCCCATCACCCCTTAATGACCTGGCCTGAGAGAAATTTAACTCCTGCCCATGCAGAGAACTCTCTGGGGTCCTGAGGGTACCTAGAGAAGGTATTCTTGTAAATGTTTAACAACTGGCTTTCTAGGGGGAAAATGTATGCTAAACACACTTTTAAGTTTAATTTGAATTTTTAACATTTTCTCCATCACTTTTTTTAAGTCTAGACAACGAACAAAACAGTAAATCAAGCCCTGATTTGTAGCATTCACTGGTTTCTAAGGTGTAAATGCTCACCTTGAAAAGTTAACAGTTGACTCTTCAAGTCTGTTGGACCTGGGTCCAGCACCCCACCGGTGCATAGCCATAGGGTCACTTGCCCCCCTGAGAAAAGGAGTACCTGAACCTTGGGCACTGCTTACCAGCTCCCTCCCTCCCTCCCTTCCTTTTTTCCTTCCCTCTTTCCTTCCTTCCCTTTCCTTCATTCCTTCTCTTCCTCCTTCCTCCCTCTCTCTCACTCTCTCTCTTTCTCTCTGTCTCTGTCTGTCTGTCTCTCCATGTCTTTTTTTTCTTATGCAGAGACAGTCCAGGATACATTTCCCCCCAAGTCTTCCAATTTCAATGGCCATTTATTTAACACCATGCTTGACATGGGGATACAAAAACAAGAGTCCCTACCGTCAAGGAGATTACATTGGGGGAGGGGATAATACACAATTAATACAGAGGGAATACTTGCTAGCCACTGGAGCAATCAGAAGATGCTTCATGAAGTAGAAGGCCCTTCTGCTGAGCCTTGCATTCTAGGCTTGGAGGCAAACTACTCTGAAGTCTGATTTTGGAGACAGCCACTTCCCACCACCCTCTGACACTGAGTCATTATTGAAGCCTGTTCTTAATGGTGAGGGAGATGCATGAGGACAAAGAAAGCTAGACCTGGTATCAGAAAGACCTGGGTTCAAATTCTACTTCCTTATATTCCCTAGATATGTGACGTCCAGGAAACTAGTCAATTCTGGATAGATGAGCCTGAATGGGTAGTAATAATGATAGCATTTATATGTGGTTTGTGAAACACTTTATGTACCAATTGCTGTCTCACTTGATCTAAAAGACAACTGAGAGAGGTAGATATTATTGTTATTCTTATTTTGCAGCTGAGGAAACTGAGGCTCTGAGAGATTGTGACTTGCCCAAGGCCACATAGCTAGTAAGTCGGTTTTTCTCAACTCCAACTCCTATGCTCTCACCACTACTATCAGCCTCCCAGAAATCCACTTTATAGAGGGCACCTGGGGATAACCATAGTGAGTTGCATAAGGGGTGGATTTGGGGATTGGACACGACACTGGGAGTGGGAGGAATAGAGAAGTCTGCATCTTAGTCAACGTGGGAGAGATGCCCTGACCAGGCCGAGGCTAGGTTTGAAGGAGTTCAGCACAGGGATGGGAGTATTAGTTTCATCCAAATGGAAATTCAGGAGCCATCGGCTGCTAATCATCGTTGAAGTGTGTCCTTCTTGTCTGGGTGCCCAGAAGCTGTCATGGTGGGTGGACCCTGAGAACTGGAAAACAATGGAAAGGAGAAGAAATGAGGCTCTTCTGCAAATACTCTGTACTGACTGACCTGGTACAGGCGCTGGGGCTCAGGGGAAGGAGAAGAGGTTGCCTTCTTGCTCACAGAGAACCCTGACACAATATTTGACTATGTTTCTGGCCATTGCCATGGATAACCAGGTTGGCTTTGCCACACACGCACACATACACACGCACACACACACACACACACACACACACACACACATCTCCATTAGAATGTAAGGTCCTTAAGGACAGGGACTGTTTTTGCCTTTTTCTTTCTGTATCCCTAGGCTTAGCATAGTTCCCAACACATAGTAAGCACTTAATAAATGCTTTTTGATTGATGGATCAACTCACAGAGGTTTCCTGAATTTGCCCCTGTTCAGTACAAATGGCCTGACATCTGGTCCTCAGCATGAACATCTATAGACCCCGACTGACCCTGACCCTACTTGGCTACTTCAGAAAATTCTCCAAATAACAGAAGATCTGAAACTGATAAATTAACCAGGATGTCACTTTTAATTCTTAGTTTAAATGCAACTGGCGGGTCTCATTACACCCAACTGCATGGCCTGGGTCCTATTTATAAGGGACATGAGAACAGACATGGGAGCCAGTGCCCATATTTTGCCTGGAGCAAAGGCAGCAAGTAATGGAACGCAGTGTTCTGCAGGGTGGTTTCCTATGAGAAACTACCCATAGGTCACCACTCAGCCTGTACCTTAAAGCCTAGGGTAGAGACTGGAACAGCATCCACAGATTCGCTGCCTCCCCCATAGCAGAACCAGACATTGCATTGTTGATTTAGCTCTTGGGCGTGGGTATATACACAGCCCCCAGACTTGGGTGGGTGCATAGTAACATCCTATAAGCCAATACATTTCTGGGAACTGTCCCACCCACCCCACTTCCCCCATCCCAGCAGTGTGCCAGCCGAGTAACAGCATCCGAGGGACTGAGCGGTCCAACAGGGTCCCTCAATTAAATCATTTCCAGTTTTAGACTTGGCCACATCTCACCTGATGCCCACAGACCTTCTCCTTCTTGCCTCCCCCCCCCCAATGGAGCTGGCAAGCTCTGTGCTGAGTCTGGAGTGCACATGTGTGCCGGGTGTGGGAGCATAGCTCCGTGACTCTGGTCAACCGCACCCACAGCCACACAGAGCTGCATTGCCCCCCCATTCCCTATTCCCCCGCCTCAGCTGTGAATAGCTGATGGGGCTTCGATGGCTCATGTTTCCCCTCCTGGTTAGGGGTCTCCTACAGTATTTGGTACATCTCAGGAAGCTGGCACCAGGATCCAGACCCCTGGAATGTCAAGCATTCCATCGCTCCTAGCAAGAAATAACAAAGACGAGGGCAATGTAAACATTTGCAAATGCATTAAAGTGCAGCCGGGCATTGTATAGAGAAGGAGCAAGACGGATGGAGAGCTTGTTTGGGTTGACAGGGTGCCAGGGACCCAACTCCACAGCAAAGCCCAGAGCTAGGGGATGTTTTTTCAAATCCCATAGGACATCAAGTAAGTGCTACTGTGTGAAAAAGCAGATTTGTGGAGAAAATGAGGGCAGGCCTTAGAGGGAGATCTAACACTAAGGAGGTGAAGGGGAATAAGCCCTAGGCAAGGCTTTGAGTTGTACAACATTCTTTGTGGTCTGAGATAAAGTTCATTAGCCCTCTAAGATGCCATCTTTCTACCTGTCAAATGGGGCTGACTGACTATAGGTAAAGTACTTTGAGCTCTTAGAAGTAAGGAAGAATCAGACCATGACATAATCTATTGCCAATAGACTTCTGGATTTCATGATTTCTAGTTATGCCTGCAGCTTTTTTTTTTTAAATTTTTAGGCAATTGGGGTTAAGTGACTTGCCCAAGGTCACACAGCTAGTAAGTGTCAAGTGTTTGGTCTAAGGTCAGATTTGAACTCAGGTCCTCCTGACTTCAGGGCTGGTGCTCTATCCACTGTGCCACCTAGCTGCCCCATGCCTTTTCGCTGGGCTGCTGAAGAAGGTTCTCCAAGAACGTTGGTGTCTTCTGATGTGCCAAACGTTTGCCATCATGATGATGGTTTTAAAGTCTCAGTTACAGTGCTCAGACATATCTGCCTTTTTAGAAAAGTTTCATTTCCTTCGGAAGGAGATCAAGGAATCTGGACTGCATAGTAATTCCTGCTCCTCTCTCTACCCTCCTGTCTTTATACGGACACCCTGGGTTGAGGGCTGAGTGACACATACAGAATGTGACCTTCAACACTTTCAGGATTTATCTCCTCAATCCATTGGGATTTATTGCAGTGTGTCGTAGCTCAGAGACTCATCCCCTCTTCTGCTGCTAATCCTTGGACAGCACATGGCTCTCAGAACATACTTTTATGTACTTTTATTGGTGCCATATTTTTTAGTTTTCATCCCAGAGAAAGAGGCAGACATCTGGATCTACTGGAAAGTTGGCTTGGCATTGGCTATGTCCACCCCAAAAGCCTCTTTTGCGAGGGCATTAAAGTTGGCACACAGTATACAGCTCACCCCAGTGGGTGGCAGCTTTTTTGCCATGAGACGCCCTGATAATAAATAATTTCTCCTAAATATCTAGGCTCCCTCTTGACCTTTCTTCGAGTTTCCAATTCTTCATTTCTCCTCTCTATAAGGAACCCTTCTGCATCTCTCCTATGTGACTGATTTGGGTCTGCCTGCCCATTTTTGTTGATTCACAGACCAGGCCAAAGAAAATCATCAAGAACTTGGGATATGAGATTTCTTTAAATTGTTTTTGTTTTCTCCCTAGTTACATGTAATTTAAAAGTCACATTAATTTAAAAACATTTTTGTGTGGTTTTTTTTTAGGCAATTGGGGTTAAGTGACTTGCCCAGGGTCACACAGCTAGTAAGTGTCAAGTATTTGAACTCAGGTCCTCCTGACTTCAGGGCCAGTGCTCTATCTACCACCCCTAAAAACATTTTCTGAGTTACAAATTTTCTCCCTCCCTCACCCCCCTTCTCCCTGAGACAGTAAGCAATTTGATGTAAGTTATGCATGTTCAATCATGCAAAACATATTACCACATTAGTTATATTGTGGAAGGAGACACAGACCCAAAGGGGAAAAAACACACACACAAAAAAAATACAGAAAGTGAAAAATAGCATGCTTTGATCTGCATTCAGACTTCATCAGTGCTTTCTCTGGAGGTAGATAGCATTTTTCATCAAGAGTCCTTTGGAATTATCTTGGATGGTTGTATTGCTAAAAATACCTAAGTCATTTATAGTAGATCGTTGTATAGTATTGCTGCTCTGTTTGTCCTTCATTCTCAGAGAGGACCATCACCTTTAGGAGGTGATGCCATGACATGCAAGTGAATTGGATTTAAGTGAGAGAGGGCTGTGCAAAGTCACCAGCCTCACTTTCTCCTCCAGAGCCATCTGGGTCCAGTGGCAAATATGACGGAGATGGCCCAGGAGGCAGTGGGGGACCTCGGCCTTTTCAAGCCAAGGTTTTTTAACAGGTCTCAGTTTGACTGAAGCAGCACCCATTCATTTCTTTCTTTTTTTCTTCTTTCTTTCGCAGAGTATTGCTGTTACTCTGTCCTGCTTCTGCACACTTCACTTTACATCAGTTCATATAAATCTTTTCAGGTTTTTCTGGAAGCAGCCTGCTCATCATTTCCTATAGCACATTAACATTCTATTACAATCATATACCACAACTTGTTCAGCCATTCCTCAGTTGATGGGCATATGCTCAATGTTTAGTTTTTTTTCTGTTACAAAAAAGCTGCTATAAATATTTTTGTACAAATAGGTCCTTTCCCCCTTCTTTTTTTATCCTTTGGGATATAGACCTAGCAGTGGCATTGCTATATCAAAGGGCGTACACAGTTTTATAGCTCTTTTAGCATAGTTCCAAATTGCTTTCCAGAATGTTTGGATTAGTTTGCAACTCCACCAACAATGCATTAGTATCCCAATTTTCCCACATCTCCTCCAACATTTATTATTTTCCTTTTCTGTCATATTAAACAATCTGATAGATTTGGAGTGGTACCTCACAGTTGTTTTAATTTGCATTTCTCTAATCAATAGTGATTTAGAACATTTTTTTAACATGATTCTAGATAGCTTTGATTTTTTCATCTGAAAACTGCCTTTTCAGGATATAAGATTTCTTAACCAATGAATACATGCCCATATGGTATAGGACAACATACTTCATGAAAGGCATATGTATTAAAACATACCCATGATTCCATGTCCTTGCCCTCATTGGGATTATAACTGAATAGAGCCAATTACAGGCTGAGGGCTAGACCACAGCCAACCAGTTGATCTGCTGAGGTGGCCAACTATTTTTAGACTTGACATTCACCTTCTCTGAAGATCATCCCTTTTGAGAAGGGAGGGAAGGACGGGGAGAGGGTCCCCAGTACCTAGTCCCTGCTTGCTAAGGGTAAGGAACAATTGGCTATGTAAAGGAAGAGGTCTTCTGCCCCTTTCAGCTCTAACATTCTGTAATTCTGTAAAATTGCACAGATGCTCTTGGAACAGAATGGGATCCTTTGTATTCTTAGATGTCTCATCGGTGAGAAGTGCTGTGTTAGAGCACCAAGTGACCCACTTTGTGCCAGGCATTGTCCTGGGTGCTAGGGATACAATGACGAGAACAAAGTCCCTGCTATCTCTCAAAGAACTTACCTTCTATTGGGAATAGGAAGCAGTGGCATGTACATATAGAATTACGTACAAAATAAATTTTTAGAGTGACTTTTAGAGTGACTTTAGAGTGATTTGATTGGCATAGGGAGCTCCCAGTGAGGAAATTCCCTCTGTCAATGAAGATCAGCACCCGCTTTGCAACCTAAGAGTCAAATAATTGCCCGGGGCACTGAGCAATTAAATGATTTGCCCTCAGTCCCCTGGCTCTCTCTGTATTATCCCATGCTGCCTTTGTACTCCTATAAGTAGAGGCTAAGTGGTTCATTGGATAGAGCACTGAGCCTAGAGTCAGGAAGACCTGAATTCAGAGCCTCAGATACTCTATGTGACCCTGCTCAAGTCATTTAACCTCTCTTTGCTGGAGAATCCACTGAAGAAGGAAGTGGCCAGCCACTCTAATATATTTGCCAAGAAAACCACATATGGCGTCATGAAGAGTCAGACATGTCTGAACCACAAAAGTATTTTAGAGTATATTAGCCTTTATTTCTATGTTTATTTATATACATAAGTCTGTGTATATATGTTGTATGGATTTATGTGTGGGTGTGATGTGTGTGTGTATGTGTATGTATCTATACATGGGTCAAATGGAATGGCCATTTTAGTCATTCTCTTACCATAATTTCAAATTCTTTCCCAGAGTAGTTGGACCAGGTCGTAGCTCCAACCACAGTGTATGACTATGCCTTTCTACAACCTCTCCCACAATTACTATTCCATTTTTTGGTCTTCTTTGCCAGTTTGCTGGGCATAAGAAGGTACTTTAAAACTTTAAAGTGCTATGTAAATGTTAGTTTTTATATGTTTCCAGGCTTGCCTCTGTCTTGGATTTGGGGAAGGTTATTCCAGGTGATAGCTGTGTTTGCTGATTCAAAGTTTGTTCTGTGCCCCTTACCGATTCTGTCTTTGACTGTTATTTGGATAGTATCCAGCGGGAGCTAGTCCTGGGGGAAACCAGAAGAAAAGTGAGGTTTGTCTGGCACACCTCCCATTCCCCTTTTTCAGTGTCCCTTTCTTTCATCTGGGCTCATCACCTCAGCCCATACTCAGGTACCCATGCTGCCCAGCGAAGTTCAGGAATCCTTTGGCCTCCAGAGTATTAGCTTAAAGTGTTAACCCCTTCTAGAATTAAGTGCATTTTAATATACCTTTAATACCTTTCTTCAAAATGATAAACAGTATTCTTCTAAAATCAAGGACTAACAGTATCTGTAGTGCTAAAACACCAAAAAAAATTTTCTATCAAGATGAGAGTAAAACAAAGATACCCACTGTCACTATCATTACTTAATATAGTTTTAGAAATGTTACCTAGCTTTGGTAATAAGACAAGAGAAATAAATTTGGGGAATGTGCATAAGCAAATAGGAAATAAAATTATCTCTAACTGAAGCTGATGTGATTGTTTACCTAGACAGCCCTAAAAAATGGAATAATTAATAACTCCAGCAAAGTAGCAGGATATAAAATAAACTCACAAAAATGAGGAGCTTTTCTGTATATTACTTTAATAACCCAGTGAGAAGAGATAGAAAAAGAAATTCCATTCAAAATAATGATAAAACGTATAAATTATTTGGTAGTCTAACTACTAAGATGTGCTTATATGAATATAACTACCAAAAAAACCTTTTAAATAAATGTTATTAATAATTAATAGATATTTTATTAATAAATAAAATGAATAAAAATAAAGGAAGACAAATAATTGAAGAGTTATTAACTGCTCATGGTTGGACCATATCAATATAATAAAATTGGCAGTATCATCTAAATTAATTTATAGTTTTGATGCCATACCAAACTACCAAGGAATCATTTTATAGGTTTAGACAAATCAATAAGAATATTTATCTGAAGGAACAAAATGTCAAAGGAAATTATGAAGAAAGTATGGCTGAATGGGGCCTAGTATCACCAGATCTCAAATTATACTATTAAGCAACAATCATTCAAACACTTTAGTACTGATTAACAAATAATAAAAGTTAATCAGAGGAATAAATTAGGTAGATAAAACCTACAAGTAACTGATCACAGTAGTATAGTGTTCAGTAAACACAAGGATGCTAACTACTGAGTAAGGATTCCCTATTTGATAAAAATTAATGGAGAAAATGGAAGACATCTGGCAGAAACTACTTAGACCAATACTTTATACCATTCTCTATAATAAAGGCCAGATCATATCATACACAAAAATTAGAGAATAAAGTAAAGAAATATCTTTTTGTGAAAGAAGGGCTAGAATTTTTAACCAAACAAGGGATGGAGATCATAAAAGCACTTGACAAATGTTAAAATACTATTTATAAACTATAAAATGAACCATTTTGATTGCATAAAATTTAAAAGCTTCTGCACAAGCAAAATAAATGCATCTAGCGTCATAGTGGATAGAACACTAGGGAGTCAGAAAAACTTGAGTTCAAATCTGTCCTCAGGCACTTCCTACTTACGAGACCCAGGGAAGTTCCTTAACCTCTATTTGCCTCACTTCTTCATCTGCAACATTGGGATAACAATAGCATCCAAGTCAGTAGGGTTGTTGTGAGGATTAAATGAAATAATAATTATAAAGCGCTTGCCAGTTCTTGGCACGTAGTAAGCACTATATAAATATTAGGGTTTTGTTTTTAATCGAATGGGAACAATTAAGGTCCTATTGCTAAGATAAAGTGCTAGATAAATATTAGTTATTATTATTATGCAAATATATGAGAAAAAGAACCATTCCTCAATAGATAAATGATAAAAGGATATGAATAGTCAGTTCTCAAATAAAACAACAAGCACATAAAAAATGTTCCAAGTTACTACTAATGAGAAAAATGCAGAAAAAACAATTCTGAGATTATACTTCATAAGCATCAGATTGGCAAAGATAACAAAAGAGGAAAATAACTATTGTTGGAGAGACAGTGAGTTACTGGGCAGTGACAGATATGAAAAAAGTATCAGTAAAACATTTTAAATTTTTGAAAAACACAATGTTAGCCTAGAACTTTTGAAACATGTTTGTTTCCCCAAAAGCTATTCTATTTTGATAAAGGAACAATTAAGATTTTAGATTTTAGAAAACCCCATTTAATATGTAAATGGGATTGTTTTATTTAACTGTAATCACAAAGTACACTATAATCACAAAGGCTGGGATGACATATAAAACACAAGTTTCTATATGTATGTGTGTCATATGTGTGCATATACATATATGTGTGTGTTAGGCGTACAATACACTATACCTTGTGTATTGTTAGATATCTATCTATCATCTATCTTTCTCTCTGTCTCTATATCTATCCATTCATCCATCCAGCTAGCTAGCTAGCTACATCCATCTATCTCTACTTCCATCTATCTATCCATTTATCTATCTCTATGTTGATCTTTCTATCCATCTACCTACGCATACAGTTCACATGCACTAGGAAGAAGGGAAAAAAAAAACACTTGAACTACCAAACAGGGTTATGAGATTACACATGTAAGAGATTACAAATTTGATTACATATCCAGTTGTCCTGATTAATATCTTCCTACTTGAAAGATGGAACTTGCTTCAGCTCTCCTCCAAACCCCTCCAAATACTCATAAAAAATGGCTCTAAACAAATTCTGAAGCAGCAGAACCCACAAAAAGACAGAGTGGAACAAATTTCCAGCCCAAGACAACCTGGATGATTGATCAGAAAGGTATATCGTGTGGGGCTAGGAGTGCAGCACAACGCGGTGTGGGCGTGCAGGCCGCAGTGAACATGGAGCAGGCCTCAGAGGACTGAATCTCAGGCAGCTGTGGAGGTTTCCAGGCTCCTCAATCCACCAATGCCAAAGACAACTTAGAAGGTCAGTGGGAAAAGTCTGTTTCTGTCAGTGCTGAGAGAGGAAGGCGGGGTTTCAGCTCCATTCCCCAAGAGCGTGGCGCTGGGGGGGGCAGCTGCTTCCTGAGCTTCCAGCCCACAGACTGAGGGGGAATCCAGTGGCTGATCAGAGAGGGACTGCAGGGATCTCTTTGCCGGTGCTGAGGCAGGAATCTCTTGCTTTGCCCATGTTTGGATCTGGGTCACAGTTTTGGGCGGCGGTGCTGGGGTGAGAAGGAGCGCTGGCACGGTGGAGCTTGTAGTGGAGGCACAGAGGAACCCCTCCTCACAGTTACGGGACAGAAAGGAATACCTGTGGTCACAGGCCAGGAAAGGAGTAAACACCTCGCCCCTTATCATACCACCTTGGAAAAACTGAAAATTTACAGGTCCCTACAAGTATCTCTGAAAACAGCTACACAAACCCCTGAAGCTTGGGACAGCACATTCTCCACATTGGAAGCAGATTCCTACCTTAACAAAGAGTTTAAAACTCAAGTAATTGTCCGGAATCATGAGCAAGCAGTGCAAAAAGAGTCAGACTATATTATCTTACTTTGGTGAAAAAGAAGATCAAAATATACAACCAGAAGAAGACAACAAAGTCAAAGCCCTACATCCAAAGCCTCCAAGAAAAATATGAATTGGTCCCCGGCCTTGGAAGAGCTCAAAAACGATTTTGAGAAGCAAGTAAGGGAAGTAGAGGAAAAAATGGGAAGAGAAATGAGAGTGATACAAGAAAATCATGAAAAACAAGTCAACAGCTTGCTAAAGGAGACCCAAAAAAATACTGAAGAAAATAACACCTGAAAAAATAGCCTAACCCAAATGGCAAAAGAGGTCCAAAAAGCCAATGAGGAGAAAAATGCTCTAAAAAGCAAAATTGGCCAGATGGAAAAGGAAGTCCAAAAGCTTACTGAAGAAAATACTTCCTTAAAAATTAGAATAGAGCAATTGGAAGATAGTGACTTTATGAGAAATCACGACACAGTAGAACAAATCCAAAAGAATGAAAAATATAGAAAACAATGTGAAATATCTCATTGGAAAAACAACTGACCTGGAAAATAGATCCAGGAGAGAGAATTTAAAAATTATGGACTATCTGAAAGCCATGATCAAAAAAGAGCCTAGACATCATCTTTCAAGAAATTATCAAGGAAAACTGCCCTGATATATTAGAACCAGAGGGCAAAATAGAAATTGAAAGAATCCACCAATCTCCTCCTGAAAGAGATCCCCAAAGGAAAACTCCTAGGAATATCATAGCCAAATTCCAGAGTTCCCAGGTCAAGGAGAAAATATTACAAGCTGCCAGAAGGAAACAGTTCAAGTAACTGTGGAAACACAATCAGGATAACACAAGATTTAGCAGCTTCTACATTAAAGGCACTGCAGGGCATGGAATATAATATTCCGAGGGCAAAGGAGATAGGATTACAACCAAGAATCACCTACCCAGCAAAACTGAGTATAATCCTTCAGGGAAAAAATGGTCATTCAGTGAAATAGAGGACTTTCAAGCATTCTTGATGAAAAGACCAGAGCTGAATAGAAAATTTGACTTTCAAATACAGGACTCCAGTGGAACATGAAGAGGTAAACAGGAAAGAGAAATCATAAGAGACTTATTAAGATTGAACTGTTTACATTCCTGCATGGAAAGATGATATTTATAACTCATGAGACCTTTGTCAGTATTAGGGTAGTTGAAGGAAAAAAATTATGTATTATAGTAGATAGATAGATAGAGGGCACAGGGTGAGTTGAAGATTAAGGGGTCATATCTGGAGAATAAAATTAAGGGATGAGAGAGGATTATACTAGGAGAAGAAGAAAGGGAGAGGTAGAATGGGGTAAATTATCTCACAAAAAAAACAGAAAAGAAAAGTCTTTACAGTGGAGGGGAAACGGGGAAGGTGAGAGGGAATGAGGAATCTTATTCTCATAGGATTTGGCTTAAGGAGGGAATAACATACACATTCAATTGGGTATGGAAATCTGTCTTACCCTACAGGAAAATAGGGGGAGAAGGGGACAAGAGAGCAGGGGGATGATAGAAGGAGGGCAGATTGGGAAAGGGGTAATCAGAAGTAAATACTTCTGAGGAGGGACAGGGTCAAAAGAAAGAATAGAATAAATGGGAGGGCAGGATAGGATTAAGGGAAATAGAGTTAGTTTTTCACAACATGTCTACTATGGACGTGTTTTGCATAACTGCACATGTACAATTTATATTGAGTTGCCTGCCTTTTCAATGAGGGTGGGTGGGAAGGGAGGAAGAGAGAAAATTTGAAACCTAAAGTTTTAAAAACATATGTTTAAAAAAAATGTTTTCACATGCTACTGGGAAATAATATAGGAAATGGGGTGCAGAAGTCTATCCTGCCCTACAGGAAAATAGAAGGGGAAGGGGATAAGAGAAGGGGGGAGAGATAGAAGAGAGGACAGACTAGGGGAAGGGATATCCAGAATGCATGTCTTGGGGTGGGGGAGGGGGAGATGAGGTGAAAATATGGAACTCAAAAACTTGCGGAAGTGAATGTTGAAAACTAAAAATAAAGAAATTTATATTAAGAAAAAAAAAGAAAAAGAAAAAGAAAAAAAATATCTTTCTACTTGATCCAGTTGGCTCCGGAGAAGAAAGTGAGGCTGGTGACTTTGCACAACCCTCCCTCACTTAAATCCAGTTCACTCACATGTCATGGCATCACCTTCTGGATGTCATGGTCCTCTTTGAGAATGATGAACAAACAACAATAACAACAATATGTTGTGACCTAATGTGTCATATCAATGTAAACTATTAGTTTTAATGTTTATCGAATGAAAAGCAATAGGACATTCTGACAGTCTGGAAGTGCTCTAGGTCATTGGGACCTAGAAGAATGAATTGCTAATGATGGAATGGCCATCAGTTGGGAAAAGTCTTCTTTTCAAGATCTATTCAAATCATGTCAAATAAGCAGCCACCCCTATTGCTCACTCAGAGGTATATAAATGACAAAATTATTCTTCCCTCTATACTTGGTGGCTGTTGAGCCATTTTTCTTCTGGTCCTCAGGGGGTACTGGAGCTAAAGCTATGGCCCATCCCTATTCTGGCCTCTCCTCTCCCCAAGCCCTCACCTCAGTCATGTATGGAGGCTGTTGGGCTCGTTGATTCAATCAGCTTCAGAACATCTTTGCTGCATGGGTATGGCAGATGTGGCTGAGGATGAATGAGCTGGAGCTGGTTAGGGATGGTGAACCCCTGCAGGTTCCTGTTAGATTCCTCTAAGCCCTCCCCTTGGGTTATGGCAGGATCAGTGCTCTTGTTCTCCCTTCTTCCCCTTGGCCTTATGGATGCCTCTGACCTTGTGACAACAACTGATAGGGATAATAAGCATTAGCGTGAGCACCTTTATGGGTGGGAGAGTGAACAGAGATTCTAGAGAACAGCACCTGGACAGTCTGCCTTTCCAGGCATTGGGGCATTTATTAATCCCAGACAGAGAGAATTTAAATGACTTCCCAAGGATGCCTAATGAGTGATTTGGGGGGTCATGATTGGGACCTGGGTCTTTTGGTTCCAAGTCCAATGCTTTATACCATATCATGTCTGAATGAATGAAGTCCTGTAGAAGCAGAGTGAAAGGAGTAGGAAGGGATTCAATGCAATAAGTATTGGGGGCAGCTATGGGGCACAGTGCACAGAGTGCCAGCCTTGGAGTCAGGAGGACCTGAGGTCAAATCTGGCCTCAGACACATAACACTTCCTAGCTATGTGACCCTGGGCAAGTCACTTAAGCCCATTGCCTAGCCAAAAAAACCCAAACCAAACAAACATTCAATTCAACAAATATTTATTAGGCACCTATTGAGATCTCTTGATAAGTGAGCCTTGATTGTCTTGGTGGTGGTGGTAGGGTC
This sequence comes from Phascolarctos cinereus, assembly GCF_003287225.1. Taxonomy (NCBI): domain Eukaryota; kingdom Metazoa; phylum Chordata; class Mammalia; order Diprotodontia; family Phascolarctidae; genus Phascolarctos; species Phascolarctos cinereus. The sequence goes on from NW_027555736.1 coordinate 227,898,578, forward strand.
CTAGGTCCTATCTTGATGTGCTAATTCTTTAGCTCTTTGTAACATTGGGGAGGCACCACAATATGGTGAAGAGGGAATTCACTTGAAATCACAGTATCTGGGTTCAAATCCCACCTCTGAGGCTTTTTGCCTCTGTGACCTTGGGCAAGTCACTTAAGCTGGGCCTCAGTTTCCACATCTGTAAAATGAGAGGGGTTGAGTAGATGGCCTCTCAGGGTCCTTCCAGCTCTAAATTAATATTCTGTGAGAATTTGGAGATCATTTTGCGGGGTCACAAAAAATTTGGCTACAGGAAAAGGTTTCTGAATGCACAACCACCAAAAATTATTAAAAATCAAACATGTGATGAATTCAAGTTGTTTCTGGCAATGTTTGCTTGTATTACATCATGCAACTTCACTGCAGCCTTGGTTCTAAACACAAAGCATGCGCACTTTGTACTGCACCATCAGGCCATGCAATGCCAAAGAACCCTGCCAAAACACAAAAAGGGGTCGTGAGTGGAAAAAGTTGAAGAAGCCCTACTCTAGACCAATCTTTTCATTTCACAGTCAAGGAAACCGATATTATGTCTATAGGCATTTTCTGGGGATGTTTCAAGAGATGGGCCACTGGTTTTGTCCATCAGACTGTGTCTACTTAGGCAAGCAGAGCTGGTGAATGGGGCAAGCAAACACAGGGGCATTTGGCCAAGGAGATGAGCACCTTAGACTATGGCAGGCCATGTTTCTCCCCTCCCAATAGTAGGCTTCTTCTTCTCTTCTAGGACTGTTCTCTCTAGAAAGATTGACCTCTCATCCTCTTTCTTCATTGTTATCACAAAGTGATAACTTATAAAATTCAGTGCTTTACACTTATTAACTCCTTTGCATATATTATCTCACTTGAGCCTTAGCAAAAATTATATTTTTAGGTTTCTTTGTTCATTTTTATCGGTATCTTTTATTTTCATATCACCTTCAATTCCTAATCATATCCCTTCCTGCCCCAGCAAATCATATCTTGTAACAACAAAAAGAATGTGGCAAAATTAACACATCAACTGAGTCTGACCACAGATATGATGCTCCAAATGTACTTTTTAACTAATATGCAGCCCTACTAATATGCAGAATCTGTATCATGGCTTAGTGTCCAGTGCTTTGCACAATGCCTGGAACATTTTGTTGTTCAGTTGTTGGCATTCCAAATTTTCATGGTCCCATGGGCCATAGCTATTCTATCCTCCACTATCTCCCAAAGTCTGTCCAAGCTCATGTTTGTTGCTTCCATGGCACTATCTGTTTATTTCATCCTCTGCCACCCCCTTCTTCTTTTGCTTTCAATCTTTCCCAACATGAGGGTCTTTTCCAATGAGTCCCATCTTCTCATTATGAAGCCAAAGTATTTAAGCCTCAGCTTCAGTATTTGTCCTTCCAATAAATAGCCTGAGTTAATTTCTTTAAGTCTTCTTGCTGTCCAAGGGACTCTCAAAAGTCTTCTCCAGCACCACAACTGAAGTGTCGATTCTGTGGTGCCCAACTTTCCTTATAGCCCAACTCTCACAGCCATACATTGCCACTGGAAAAAACATCATTTTGACTATACAAACCTTTGTTGACAAGGTGACGTCTCTGATTTTTAGTATGCTGTCCAGATTTGCCATAGCTTTCCTACCAAGGAACATCTTTCATTTCCTGGCTGCAGTCACCATCTGCAGTAATCCTTGAGCCTAAGAATATAAAATCTGACATTGCTTACACTTCTTCTCCCTCTATTTGCCAAGAAGTGATGGGACCAGTTGCCAAGATCTTAGGTTTTTTGATGTTAAGCTTCAAGCCCTCTCTGACAGTTTCCTCTTTCACCTTCATTAAGAGGTTTCATAATTCCTCTTCAGTTTCTGCCATCAGAGTGGTATCATCTATATGTCTGAGATTATTGATATTTCTCCCAGCAACCTTAATTTTGGCTTTTGATTCATTTCACATTCTGCATATAAGTTAAATAAATAATGGAAAGACTTAATAAATATCAATTGATTGATTGGTTCCCATTTCTAATTGAGTTTGATGTCTCTGGTTTAGAGCACCAAAACATTAAAAGACTTACCCAGGGCTACCCAGTTAGTACATGTTAGGGATCGATTCAGGGCTTCCTAGCTCAAAGGCCAGCTCACTGTTCACCACACTGAGCTGCCTAAGGATCAGAATCAAAGACGGGGAAATATCAGAAATGGGAGATTTAGTGCCTAATATAATCCTATTCCTGGTCCCAATATCTGTAGAAATTGTCGTTGGCTAAACCCAGGCCCACTGAGAAAATGGAAGAATAAAGTGACTGGGACAGGCATGGCAAAGGAATTCTAGCCAGTAAATGCAGACCCCTGGATCTAAATGTACTCTCAGCTCAGTTATTTCCCAGACTTGAGTACCCTGCATTGGGAAACAGCTGTATTGGGGCGGTGTTCATATTCTTTGGGTGAGATTCCCAGTCCCCTAGAGAAATGAGATTTTTCAGAATTCCAGTTGTGCTAAAAATGCCAAGCTGTTCTGTCACAGTGCTATTCTAGCTGGTTCTTTCCAGGATACACGGAGCCCTCTGGGGACAATGTCCTGTTGGCACAATACTGATGTGTGATGAGCAGATTCTCCACTCCTAGACATCTCTCAGAACAGAATCAGCGTCCACCTATTTGAGAGAGTGGAAGCTCAGTTCTGTGTGGAGGCAGGGAGGATGACAGAAGGATGCCTGGTGAAGTCCCTTTATACTCCAGATTCCTTCCTTTGGGAAGCCTTAGGATCCAACATTAGGTGGAGTTTCCAAAGGGATGGAGAGGTTTCATGGGAATCTCATGCACATGTATGTGTGGATTAAAACACAGCCCACATGGAGTCCCTATTTTCATGGATAGAAAAGGCTTGTATATTGGGGAGAGGAGAAAGAGAGATCTGAGTTCATCTCCAACCCTACAGGAAGTCAGACTTCAGTTTACAGTTGGGTTCTGATCCATCTGCTTATATGCCTGAGTGGCCTGAGCTCAGCCTATAGAAGGCATGTATGTCTACTCTCCAGGCAAAGAGTGGACGGATTGAAGGGCCCCACATCCTTTAAATCCCTTTGCTATATAGACACCTTTCATCAAAGGCAGAGATCAGAGGCTTTTGTAAACAGACATGTCTTCTGCCAGACCATATGTCTTCACCATCTCCTTCCCCCCCCCCCCCCCCCCCCCCCCCCCCCCCCCGCCGCTGAGTGCTTGAGCCAGACACTCTCTGAAGCAATTACTTGGCTCCTGATAAAGTGCTGAGAGTTACCAGCAGCTGAGGGAGAGAATTCACAGCGTAGGAGCAGATTCAAGCAATTGAGAAGCCTTGACGGTTCTTAACCTGAGGTCCTTGGACACTTTTTAAAAAATATGTTAATAACGGTATTTCTGCATAATTGGCTTCTTTTGCAATCCTGTGTATTTTATATCATGCATTTAAAAATACAGCTTGATAAAGGAGCCCATAGGCTTCACCAGACTGCCAAAGGGGTCCAATGCAAAAAAAAAAAAGACTAAAAACCCATATGCTTCTTTCTTTGGTAAATGATTAGTACCAGAGGCAGTGTGGAACAGTAAAAAAGAGATTAAGCTCTAGAGAACAGAAGATCTATGTTTTGTCATCAGCTAAGCTTGCCTAAGCAAAGTCACAAGTGACTTAAGGACTCTGATCTTCACAGTTTCCTCATCTATAGAATGGGAATAATGATAATACTTTTCCCACTTACCTCATAGAGATGTTGTGATTATACGAGATCATAGGTGTGAAAGCTCTTTGAAAAATTAAAATGTGTGGGGCAGCTAGGTGGTGCAATGGATTAGAGCCTTGGAGTCAGTAGAACCTGAGTTCAAATCTGGCCTCAGATACTTGACACTTACTAGCTGTGTGACCCTGGGCAAGTCACTTAACCCTAATTGTCTCACCAAAAAAGAAAAAAAATTAGAATGTGGTGTGTGCAGGGTGTGATAAATCTCCTGCAATGCGTGCTCCCTAAGGCTGGTGGATCACATGAGGTTGGGAATTCTGAGCTGCTATGGGCTAAGCCAATCAGTGTCCACTTATCTGAAGATAAGTCTGAAATCAATATAGTGAGCCTCTAGGAGCAGAGGGCCACCAATTTGCCTGAGGAGGTGGGGCAAACTGGACCAGGTCAGAATGGGAGCAGGTCAAAATTCCCATGCAGCGCGGTAGTGGGATTGGCCTTTGAGTGGTGATAGCACTTCCAGCCTGGGTGGGATAGGAAGACACAGTCTGGAAAAAAAAACAAAACAAATTGTATGGTCTCTGAAAAGAATCTTATTATTATTATATCAAGGATCATGTTTAAGTCATAACTGCTTTTAGAAGATATTTCGGGGCAGCTAGGTAGTGCAGTGGATAGAGCACTAGCCCTGGATTCAGGAGCACCTGAGTTCAAATCTGGCTCAGACACATAACACTTACTAGTTGTGTGACCCTGGGCAAGTCACTTAACCCCATTGCCTAACCCCACCCCACCCCAAAAAAAATAGCAAAACAAAAATATGTATATATATTTCAACACTGAAACAGAACTTGGGGCTATTGCATTGAAGGCAGCATTGTTGGGAATTCCTGTTAGGCAACTTGTTTTTGTTATTCATCCTTCGTTCTGGAAGAGGACCATGACTTCAGGGAGGTGATGCCATGACTCACAAGTGAACTTAAGTGAGAGAGGGCTGTGCTAGGTCATCAGCCCTACTTTCTCCTCTGGAGCCATCTGGGTTTAGATCAAGACAGCTAGATATGGCCCTGGATGTAGTAGGAGGCCTTGGCCTTTTTTATTTTTTTTATTTTTTTGCTTTTTGGTGAGGCAATTGGGGTTAAGTGGCTTGCCCAGGGCCACACAGACAATGTGTGTCAAATGTCTGAGGCCGGATTTGAACTCAGGTCCTCCTGACTCCAAGGCCAGAGCTCTATCCACTGTGCCACTTAGCTGCCCCATGCCTTGGCCTTTTTAAGCTACGGTCTTCAACATATTTCAGTTTGACTGAGGCAACACACAATCAGTGATTAAGGATAGGTATTAAATGAGGCAAAGAATGGCCTCTTTTACCTAGTTAAAAAAAAAAATCAATCTGGCAGGGGAAGACCCTCAGGGTTTCTGGCCAAAACAGAAACAATTGCTATTTACATTCATTCTGTGGTTCAGTGGATAGAGGTAGTCAGGAAGACCTAAGTTCAAATCCTGCCTCAGACAAGTGTCTAACTAGCTGGTCACTTAACTTTTGTTTGCCTGTTTTCCGAACTTTTAAATGGGGATAATAATAGCACCTACCTCCCAGGGTTGTTAGAAAGATCAAATGGGATACTGTCTGTAAAGTGCTTAGCACAGTGCCTGGAATATAGTAGATGGCCTATAAATGCTAGATATTCTTATTCTTATTCCTGAAACTGTTGTCTTTTCTTCCTTTGTTCTTCAGGATTTTTACTTAGGATGCAGAATAAGAGAAGTAAAATACGTATCTGTGCCCACTCAAATTAGACCAAACCACACAGATGAGCACTGAGTGTAAACACCTGTCTCTGTCACTTTTTGCTTCTTTGTCCTTTAAACATTGATTGGGGGTTTCAGTGATTCATCCAGTACTGAAAGAGAAGGGGCAAAATTGTGGAGTGACTGTTAGTGATCTTTGAAAGACTGAGAATTTCATGAAATTCTGGAGAATGAGAGAGATGTCACAGGATTAGGGGAGGGCAAATGTCCCACTTCTCAAAAAGGGAAGATAATGAAGTCTGCAAATGATGGGTCAGTGAGCTTGACTTTAATTCTGGCAAAATTTTAGAATGTGTCATTAAAAGGATGGTTACCAAGTACCTAGAAAAAGAAATGTCGATCAATAAAGAGCCAGCGTGACTTCCCAAGAATAGGTCATGTCAAACTAACCTCATTTTTTGTTGTTGTTGTTCAGTTATTTCAGTCATGTCTGACTCTTTGTGACCCCATGTAGGCCTTTCTTGGCAAAGATCCTGGAGTGGTTTGCCATTTCCTTCTCCAGTTCATTTTATAGATGAGGAAACTGAGGCAAACAGAGCTAAGTGACTTGCCCAGGGTCACATAGCTAGCAAGTGTCCGAGGCCAGATTTGAAGTTATTCCAGGTCTAGCGCTCTATCCACTGTGCCACCTGGTTGCCCCTCATTTTATTTTTTAAGAACTACTATAATGATAGATCTGAGAAATGCTACAGGGAGAGTATATAGAGATTTAAGCCTGACAAAAACTCTTACACTATTTTTGTGGAAGAGATGGGCTAATGATAATATAATTAGGTGGATTCAAAACTGAAACTGATTGACTGGCTGGTCATTAATGATTCAATGTCAACATGGAAATGGATCTCCAGTGGAGAGCTCTAGAAATTTATGCTTGGCTCTGTACTCTGATATTTTTGTCAGTGACTTGGATAAAGGCACAGTTGGCATGCTTATCAGATTTTCAGATGATAAAAAATTGGGAGGAATCATTTACATGTGGATGACAGTATTCAAAAATATCTTGACAAACTGAAGTATTTAGTCAAATATTTGAAGATGAAATTTAGTAAATAAAAATGTAAAATCTTATACATAGATTCCAAAAAGTAAATTCCACAAGTACAAAATGAGGGAGGCACAATTAGATAAAGATGTTGCTGCTGCTCAGTTGTTTCTCAACTGTGTCTGACTCTTTGTAAACCCATTAGGGGTTTTCTTGGCAAAGATACTGGAGTACTTTGTGGTTTCCTTCTCTAGCCCATTTTACAGATGAGGAAACTGAAGCAAACAGCAAATGACTTGCCCAGGGTCACACAGCTAGTAAGAGTCTGAGGCCAGGTTTAAACTCACGGAGATGAGTCTCCCTGACTCCAGGACAGTCACTCTTTCCACTGTTCCACTTAGTCATTATGACTAGATAGTAGCTAATCCGAAAAAAGATCTAAGAGTGTTGGTAGATCACAATTTCGATATGGATAAACAGGATCCATATGACAGCCAAAAAAGCTAATGTGATCTTAGACTGTATAAAGGGAGGCATAGTGTCTAGGACAGGGAGGTGAGAATCCGTATGTACTCTGCCCTGGTCAGATTATAGTATTTTTTTTTTCAGTTCTGGGCTCCATCTTTTAGGAATGAAAATTACAAGCTCTATAACAACCGGAGGAGGGCAGCCAGTGTAGAGGAGCAAGCACAAATCTCTAGGGCCCTCCACTAGAGCTCTCTTTGCATGTAGACATTGAATCATTAATGACTACTCTTTAGATCTAGTCATTCAATCAGTTTTGAGCCCACCTAAGTATATCATGGGGCAGCTGGATGACTCAGGGGATAGAGTGCTGGGCCTGGAATCAAGAAGACTCCTCTTCCTGAGTTCAAATCTAGCCTCAGATACTTACTAGCTGTGTGACCCTAGGCAAGTCACTTAACCCTGTTTGCCTCAGTTTCCTCATCTGTAAAATGAAGTGGAGAAGGAAATGGCAAACCACTCCAGGATCTTTGCCAAGAAAACCCCAAATGGAGGCACCAAGAATCAAACAAGACTGAAAGAATGACTGAACAATGAGTGCATTATCCTGTCATGTGAGGATCTGTTAAAGGAACTGATGACATTTAACCTGGAAAACAGAAGACTTAGGATATACATAAAGGGATATAATGGGGAAGAAAGAGGAGAATTGTGTCTGGTTTCAGAAGGAAAAACTAGGAATGATGGGTGGAAGTTTCAGAGAGGCAAGTTTAGGATCAATATAAAGAAAATTACTATTAATGAAAATTAATTTAATTAACATTAATATTAATACAAAGACAATCTTCCTAACAATTAAAACTATCCACAAGTGGAATGGGCTACCTTGGATGCAGAGGGTTTCCCTTCACTGGAAGACCAACAAAAGCTGTTTGCCCAGTTGCTGGAAGACTTGTAGAAGGAATTCCTGTTCATCTGTGAGCTGGACTCAGTGGCCTCTGAGGTCCCTTCCAACTCTGAGATTCTTGGACCCTTTGATCCATTCATCAAAACTGAGATGGGTCATGGGAAGATATAAACACTAATGCACTATTGGTGGAGCTGCAAATTGGTGCAACCATTCTGGAAAACAATTTGAAATGATGCTAAAATATCCATGAAACCGTATGTTCCCTTTGACTCAGTGAAACCACGACTAGACACATCCCAAGGAGATCAAAAGCAGAGGGAAAGAGAGGGGAAAGGTCCTATACACATACATATGTGCCCTTTGGAGTCGTAAAAGAGAACTAGAATGAGAGTGGACGCCCATTGATTGGAAAGTGGCTGAACAAGTTGTGGTGTGGGAGTATCATGGAATATTATTGTGCCATAACAAGTGATGAAGAGGCAGTGAGGCAGGGTGGGTAGACAGCTGACTTTGGAGTCAGGAAGATCTGGGTTTAAATCCTGTCTCTGACAGGCTGTGTGAGCTTGGGCAAGTTACTTAACCTCTCAGTGTCCCAGGCAACTCTCTAAAGCTGTAAGTGCCAAGGAGATATCTATCTAACATTCCTTATACCAATGAAATCACAGATGAGAGAGGGATGGGGGAAAGAAAGGGAAAGAGAGGGAGAGGGGGAGAAGAGAAGAGAGAAGTTCAGAAAGGAGAGCAATAGAGACAGAGCAAGGGAGAGGGAGGGGAGAAGAGAAGAGACTCAGAGAAATGCACAAAGGAGAATCAGAGAGAAGAAGAAGAAGAAGAAGAAGAAGAAGAAGAAGAAGAAGAAGAAGAAGAAGAAGAAGAAGAAGAAGAAGAAGAAGAAGAAGAAGAAGAAAGAGGAGGAGGAGGAGGAGGAGGAGGAGAAAAAGAAAGAGAAGAAGGAAGGAAGGAAAGAAGAAAGGAAGAGGAAGATAGAAAGAAAAGATGAGTTTGAAGAATTCAGAGAAACTTGAGAAGGCTTGTATGAAGTGATAGAGAGTAAAGTAAAAGGAGGGCAGCTAGGAGGTGTAGTTGGTAGAGTGCCAGGCCTAGAGTCAGAAAGACTCTTCTTCTTGAGCTCAAATACATCCTCAGATACTTATTGGCTGTGTGACCCTGGACAAGTCACTTAACCCTGATTGCCTCAGTTTTCTCATCTATAAAATAAGCTGGAGAAGGAAATGGCAAACCACTCCAGTATCTCCACCCAAAAGAATACAAATGGGGACACAACTGAAACAACTGAACAACAACAACAAAAAGTAAAAGGAACCTGAAAACAGTACATACAATGAGCATAATAACGTAAAAGAAAGCTTCAGTGAAAAATTTCACAACTCTGATCAATGCAATGACCAATTGTGAATTCAGGTGACTGACAGTAAAACATATTACCCATTTCTTGGTAGAGAGGTGGTGGACAATAGGTGAAGAATAAGGCATACATTTGCAGACATGGTCAATATGTTGATTTTTGCATTTGATTATACTTAACTGTTACAAAGGAAAAATTCTTTGGGGGTAGGGATCATTGGGAAATGAGAGGGATTCTTAGAACAGAACATCAATAAAACATTCAAAAATAAAACGAAAGTTGGTGAGGAAACATTATGTCTGTTACATAACCCAGACATAGCAGACAACTTGCTCTGTCAAAACAACAAAAAATAAAAGTACTTCAAGTGGATTTGGCAGGCATTGTGAAACCATGCTGATGCCTAATGATCACTAATTTCCTCTTCAAATGCTTATGCTTGACTGTTTTAGTGATTTGTTCTAGGATTTTACTTGGGATTGATGTCAAGTGCTCTATTTTTTTTTATTTTGTCAAATATTTCTCAATTATATGTTAAAAAAACTTTTAACATTCATTTTTTAAAAATTGGAGTTCCAAATTCTCTCCCTGTCTTCCACCCCTCCCCACTAAGAAGGCAAGCAATATGATATCGATTATACATGTGAAGTCATGCAAAACATATTTCCATATTAGCCATGTTGCAAAAGAAAACACATACACAGAAACCAAGAAAAATAAAGTTTAAAAAAGTATGCTTCAATCTACAAACAAGATAAATACTGGATAATCAGAGACAATCTCAGAAGAAAGGCATTAGCATTGAAGGGGACCACAAAAGGTTTAATGCAGAAGGTCAGATTTTTAACTGAGACTTGAAAGAAGCCAGGGGAACCATGAGGAAGGGATGAGAAGATAGAGAATTCCAGATGTGGAGTCTGGAGACAGAATGTCTTATGCAAGAAGACTAGTATGTGCAGCAGGGAGTGAAGTGTAAGAAGACTAGACAGGTAGGAAGGGGCCAGCTTATGAATTGTTTTAAAGCTAAGCAGAGGAAGACCATTTTCCTTTTTTAAAAAATGGAAATAAAATTAGCATGGGCAGCTAAGTGGCCCAGTGGATAAGAGCATTAACTCTGGAGCCAGGAGGACCTGAGTTCAAATCCGGCCTCAGACACTTACTAGCTATATGACCCTGGTCAAGACATTTAACCCTAATTGCTTCAAAAAAAATTTTTTTTTTTAGTTAGCATGACTTTCTACCATAAAGTAATACATCATTTGCCCCAAGCAGTGGGCCTAGCGTTTTTTTTTTCCAACTTAAACATAACTTTCAAGCCTTTGTGTGTGTGTGCTTGTGCTTATTTTTCATGAGAGGATCCATCTGGGCTTTAGTGTTCCTGACACCACTCTTATAGGTCCATATCATTCTCTGATGTCTTACTTTAACGTGTATTCTTGCTTCTGTCTTTTGTACATTTCATTTCTGAATGTGAGTTCCTTGGAGACTGTGAAGCCACAGCAGCCTCATTAAATGCTTCTCCCTTTTCCAACTGTTTAGAAGCATTCACAACTGTGTAGTTGGGATTTTATTTTGAGTAGCCCCTATACCTCTTGAACCATTTCATGCTCTATTTTTAAACAGAATGAGATTTATATTATGTGTTTGGGGAATCCAAGTCCTCCACCTATTTTGCATCTCTGCTAATTTTCTTTTCTATTTTTGTATTTGAAGCAATTGGGGTTAAGTGACTTGCCGTAGGGGTCACACAGCTAAAACTCAGGTCCTCCTGACTCCAAGGCCAGCGCTGTATCCACTGCGCCACCTAGCTACCCCATCCCTGCTAGTTTTGTGATGTGTCAGAAACTCATAATCTATCTTCTCCCTCCGTCCTAGTGGTATATGGTATAATCACATATTAAGCTCACTTCTGTCTCTATCTCCTTTTATCCTACCTAACCCAAGTGCTGTAGATGTTGTTGCCTTACTCGTGTCTGTGGATTTCTGCATTGGTTTATGAATGTAATGGAGTAGTCTTTGTAATCTGGGACCTAATATCAGAAAAAGGAGAACAAGAAGGCAGTGAGCTAGCTGTAAGAGAAGTGTCCCCAGGTGATCCCATAATGAGGCACAAATTAGCGTCTTGGGGGAGTCGGAAAGGAAGCAACATAAGAAAAAGAATTATAAGCCATGCCTCAGGGTGATCTTTAAAAGTCAGTTCAGTGAGTCCAGGAAAAGGGACTTTAAGAGGAGCCCAGCTCCAGATGAGAAGAGAAATAAGCATGGAGATGGAAGGCAGGGAGCTATAGGAAGCCATAAGGAATGGAAGGCAGGAAAGCTGTAGAAAGTGAGAGAGTGAAAGTTCAGGAAGAGTTAACTGCCACAAAAAGGGACCATTCAGGAAGAGGAAATATGTCAGTCATGTCATGGGCACAGGCAGTCCAAGTGTTGTTCTGGTATCCAGGGAATAGTAGAAAACTCAGTAGAAAACACACTCCAATGTTCTAGACAGAACTTCTTTGGAAGATGTATGAAAGAACATGGTCAAGAGTTGCATAGGAGGAGAAGGCATGAGTAGGCTGCCATCTGCCCATTCTGCCGTTGTCATGGATGCAAAGGAGTATTTAAGTATGGCACCGTTACCCACTTAGAAGTAATCATCATGGATTACTCATGCATAGGATTGCTTCCTTACTCTAATGGTACCCAATGTCATTATATTCAGTTATTTCAGTTGTGTCCAACTCTTAGGGACCTCCATCTGGGGTTTTCTTGGCAAAGATACTGGGGTGGTTTGCCATTTCCTTCTCCAACTCATTTTACAGATGAGGAAACCGAGACAAACAGGGTTAAGTGACTTGCCGAGGGTCACACGAGCTAGTGAGTGTCTGAGGCCAAATTTGACCTCAGGAAGATGAGTATTCCTGAATCCAGACCTGGCGCTCTATCCACTGTACCACCTAGCTGCCCCAATCTAATGTGAGGAAAGGGGCGTAACTTTTTTTGTTCTATAGTTGTTGTATGACCATTGATTGGTCGTATCCCTTCTTTGCACAGATAAGGAAATGGAGACTTACGCAAGACAACATAGCAAGGCTGTTCCTAGATAACAGATCTGGGTCCAGAACTGAGTTCTCCTGCTTCATAGGCCAGTACTATTTCTATATGCTACAGAAGAACCAGTCCAACTGGAGAGATCCTTCCACTGCCATGTGACAAATATTCAGCACATCCCATCAAGCCTTACCTAGGATACGGCATTTATTTCCTTCTATTAAAATCTCAAGGCCAAGAGGGGCAGCTAGGTGGCACAGTGGATAGAGCACCGGACCTGGATTCAGGGGGACCTGAGTTCAAATCTGGCCTCACATACATAATACTTACTAGCTGTGTGACCCCGGGCAAGTCACTTAACCCCATTGCCTAGCCAAAATAAACAAATAAATAAAATGAAAATAAAATCTCAAGGCCAATTGTTCTCTTAAGCATATTAGTGTACAGTCACATGCATATTAATAACACATGTTAGCATCTTATCATATACATATTAATGTAGTGGTATACATGTGCGTTAATGTGCATGTTAATATATTCTCATTAATGTACAGGCATCTGAGGCCATAAGTCTTGTTCCCAATCCTATGCACTTATTTTCTCTGAACTACTGGGCATCTCCTCTATGACTGTTGGGAGGGAGCAGAGTGTGCTGGAAAGAGGCCTGTACTTGGACGCAAAGAAACCTGGCTTTGCGTCCTGGCTCTGGAACTTGACTAGTTTTGTGACTGTAGACAAGTTCCTTAACCTCTCTTGGCCTTCATTTCCTCACTTGTAACAGGGGGAGGATAAGATTTGCTCAGTCTCACAGGGTTATTGTTAGAAGAGCACTTTGTAAATTATGAAGTGCTCACATAGCTGTGAGTTAGTGTTTGTTCTTTTTCCGTTGTGATATCTGGATTTATGGCATCCCTCCCTCTCTTCTTGATCAAATTTGCATGTTTCTGGCCAACTGTATTCTTCCAAGTCCTCAGGAGAGTCATTCAATCCCTAGCTAATAGCCTGTCATTCTGGTACCTTAAACTATGGTTCAGAGAAATAAATCCTGTTCTGATAACAGCTCACTAAAAAAAAAAGTTTTTCTTAATGCATCATAGTTATCTACGGTATCCCTCCCCCTGTATTATAACGAATAGCATCTTAAGACAAAAAAAAGGAAAAGAAAAAAAATCTGCAAAAGTGATAAATAAAGTCTGAAAATAGGTGCCACATTTGTGGGCCTTCCACCTCTGAGAAGGGATGAGGGGAGAGTGTCTTCTAACATCTTGTCTTTGGAAGTTTGCAACATTCCCTTTTGATAATGTGTGTGCGATTGTGCTTTCCATTTATGCTGTTGTATTACCTGTGTCTATTGTCTTCATGTTTCTGCTTACCTCATTCTACATCAGTTCATGTAGACCTTTCCATGCTTCACTGCATTCATTACATTCATCACTTCTTGCGGCACAAGGGGAAAGGGGGAGGGGAAAAACATTTATTAAATACCTACTATATATCAGGCACTATTCTAAGTACTTTACAAATATTAACTCATTTGGTCTTCACAACAGCCCCAGGAGGTAGGCAATATTATTATCCCCATTTTACAGTTGAGGAAAGTGAACTTGAGAGAGGTAAGATGGCTTGCTTAGGATCACATAGCTATTGTGTCTGAGGCTGAATTTGAACTCAGGTCTTCTTGGCTTTAAGCCCAGTATTCTGTCCACTGGACCCACCTTAGCCACTTCTGCAGCTAGCACGATAATATTCAATTATATACATGTATGAAAATTTGTTTAGCCATTCCCCAATTGATGCGCATTTACTTTGTTTCTAATTCTTTGTTATCACAGAATAGTGCTGCTATAAACATTTTGTTATATATGAGAACTTTTCTTCTTATCAATGGCCTCCCTGGGGTATAAGAATAATAATGGAATTTCTGGATTCTTTTGGTATGAACATTTTAGTCACCTTGTATGCATAATTCCATCTGATTCTCAAAATAGTTATATTGATTCACAGCTCCACCAACAATGCACTTATGTTCCTATCTTCCTACAACCCCTCCAAGCCCATTAAATAATTTTTTGGCAGTTTGGTTGATATGACACTGAATAAATAAATTAAGTAGAATTGCCATTTTTATTATATTGGCTCTGCCTATCTATGGGCAATTAATATTTTTCCAATTATTTAGATCTGATTTTATTTGTATAAAAAAAGTTTTGTAATTTTGTTCATATTGTTCTAGGTGTCTCGACAGGTAGACTCTCAAGTTTTTGTCTACAGTTATTTTAAATGGAATTTCTCTTTCTATCTCTTCTTACTGAGTTTTGTTGATAGTATGCAGAAACACAGATGATTTATGTGGATTTATTTTATATCCTACAACTTTGCTAAAGTTGTTAATTATTTCCACTAGCTTTTTAGTTGATTCTCTAGGATTCTCTAAGTATGCCATCATGTTATCTGCAAAGAGTGTTGTTTCTTCAATGCTTATTTTAATTCCTTCCATTGCTTTTTCTTCTCTAATTGCTATAGCTAGCATTTCTAGTACATCATTGAATAATGGTGGTGATAATGGACATTCCTTTCTTCATCTCTGGTCTTATTGGGAAGGCTTCTAGCCTATCCCAGTTATAGATAATGCTTGCTGATAGTTTTAGATAGATACTACTTATCACTTTAAGAAAGCTACATTTATTCTTATGCTTTCCAGTATTTTTAACAGAAATTGTATTTTGTCAAAAGATTTTTCTGCATCTGTTGAAATAATCATATGATTTTTGCATTGTTGTTATTGATATGGTCAATTATGCTGTTTTCCTAATATTGAACCAACCCTGCATTCCTGATTTAAATCTCATCTGGTCATAGTATATGATCATTGTGATATATTGCTGTAATGTCCTTGCTAGTATTTTATTTTAAAAGTTTGCATCAATATTCTCTAAGGAAATTGGTCTATGGTTTTCTTTCTCTGTTTTTGCTCTTCCTGGTTAGGTATCAGCACCATATTTATGTCATAAAAGGAATTTGGTAGGACTCTGTCTTTACCTACTTTCCCAAATAGTTTATATAACCTTGGAATTAATTGTTCTTTAAATGTTTAGTAGAATTCATTATGAATTCATCTGTCCTGGGGATTTTTTCTGAGGGAGCTTATTTGTGACTTGTTTAATTTCTTTGTTTTTTTAAGATGGGATTATTTAAGCATTCTATCTCCTCATCTGTTAGTCTGGCAATTTATATTTTTGTAACTATTCATCCACTTCACTTAGATTGTCAGATTTATTGGCATATAATTGGGTAAAATAGCTCCTAACACTTGCTTTAATTTCATCTTCACTGGCAATGAATTTACCTTTTACATATTTGGCATTGGTGATTTGGTTTTCTTTCTTTCTTCAAATTAACCAATGACTTACCTATTTTATTGTTTTTTTTTATAAAACCAACTCCTAGTTTTGTTGATTAATTCAATGGTTTACTTTCTTTAAATTTTATTAATCTCTGCTTTGATTTTTTAGGATTTCTAACTTGGTGTTTAATTGGGGATTTTCAACTTTTTCTAGTTTTTTTTTTTTAGTTGCATGCCCAATTCATTGATCTGCTCTTTCTCTGTTTTATTGATGTTAAGTGTTTAGAGATATAAAATTCTCCCCTAAGTACTGTTTTGGCTGCATCCCATAAATTTTAGCATGTTGTCTCATTGTTGGCATTCTCTTTAATGAAATTACTTATTGTTTCTATGATTTGTTCTTTGACCCACTCATTCTTTAAAATTAAATTAGTTTCCAATTAATTTTTAATCTGTTTCCATGGCCTTTTTATTGAATGTAATTTTTATTGTCTTATGTTCTGAAAAGAATCCATTTACTATTTCTCTTTTTGCATTTGTTTGTGAGGTTTTCATATGCCCTCAATTTTTGTGTGGGTGCCATGTACCACTGAGAAAAAGATATATTCCTTTCTATTCCCATTCAGTTTTCTCAGAGGTCTGTCATAGCTAATGTTTCTAAAATTTTATTCATATTAACTTCTTGTTTATTTTTGGGTTACATTTATCAGTTCTGAGATGGGAAAGTTGAGGTCCCTTAGTAGTATAGTTCTGTTGTCTATTTCTTCCTATAACTCATTTAATTTTTCTTTTAAGACTTTGGATGCTATGCCATTTGGTGCATATATGTTTCATTTTGATATTACTTCACTGTCTATGATACCTTTTAGTAAAATGTAGTTTTCCTACTTATCTCTTTTAATTAGATTTATTTTTCCCTTATCTGAGATCATGCTGGCTATCTTTGCTGTGTGTCACTCTGTTTCAAGTGTGTTTCTTGTTAAACAACGTATTGTCTGATTCTGATTTTTAATCTATTCTGCTATCTACTTCCATTTTATGGGTAAGTTCTTTCCATTCACATTCATAGTTATGATTACTAACTATGTATTACTCTCCATCCTATTATTCCCCCTGTTTATCCTTCCTTCTCTCTCTCTCTCTCTCTCTCTCTCTCTCTCTCTCTCTCTCTCTCTCTCTCTCTCTCTTTCTCTCTCTCTCTCTCTCTCTTTCTCTCTCTCTCTCTCTCTCTTTCTCTCTCTCTCTCTCTCTCTCTCTCTCCTTCTCTCTCTCTCTCTCTCTCTCTCTCTCTCTCTCTCTCTCTCTCTCTCTCTCTCTCTCCTTCTACCCTGTCCCTCCTCATAAGTCTATTTTGTTTCTGAGCACTACCTCCCCTCAACAACCCTCTTTTCTATCAGCCAGTCTTCTCTTATCCCCCTCACCTCCTACTTTCCTGTAGGGCAAGATAGATTTCTATACACAACTGAGTGAGTATGTTATTGCCTCTTTGGGACAATTCCAATGAGAGTAAGATTCAAGCATTACCTGCCACTCCCTCCACTGTAAAAGCTCTTCCTTTCATGTTTATTTTATACGAGATTATTTGCCCCATTTTACCTCTCCCTCCCCCATATTTCAGTGTATCCCTCTTTCTCAACTCCTTTATTTTATTTTTAAATCATCCTATCATAATCAATTCATACCTATGTCCTACATCTATGGATACTCCTTCTAACTGTCCTAATAATGACAAAGTTCTTAGGAGTTACAAGTATCATCTTGCCATATAGGAATGTAAACAGTTTAGCCTTATTGAATCCCTTATAATTTCTCTTTCATGTTTACCTTCTTTATGCTTCTCTTGAGTTTTGCATTTGAAAGTCAGTTTTTCTATTTAGTTCTGTTTTTTTCTTCAGTAATGCTTGAAAGTCCTCTATTTCGTTGAATATCCATCCCTTTCCTGCCCTCGAAGGATTATACTCAGTTTTTCTGGGTAAGTTATTCTTGGTTGTAATCCTAGCTCTTTTGCTTTCTGGAATATCACATTACAAGCCTTCCAGTCCTTTAGTGTAGAAGCTGCTAAATGTTGACTGTGGCTCCACAATATTTGAATAGTATTTTTTTTTCTGACAGTTTGCAATATTTTTCTTTGACCTGGGAGCTCTGGAATTTGGCTATAATATTCCTAGGAGTTTTCATCTCCTTCAGAAGATGATGAGTGAATTCTTTCAATTTTTATTTTACCCTCTGATTTTGGGATGTCTAGGCAGTTTTCCTTGATAATTTCTTGAAAGATGATATCTAAGCCCTTTTTTTTAATTATGGCTTTCAAGTTCAATAATTCTTAAATTAGCTCTCCTTGATCTTTTTTCCAGGTCAGTCATTTTTCAGATGATACAGTCCACATTTTCTTCTATTTTTTGTTCTTTTGGTTTTGTTTTATTGTTTCTGGATGTCTCATGGAGTCATTAGCTTCCATTTGCCCAATTCTAATTTTTGAGGAATTATTTTCTTCAATGCATTTTTGTGCCTCTTTTACCATTTGGACAATTCTGTTTTTTTAAGGTGTTGCTTTTTTTTTTTTAGTATTTTTTGTGCCTCCTTTATCAAATTGTTGACTCTCTTTTCATAATTTTCTTGCATCACTCTCATCCCCTCCCCATTTTTTCTTCTATATCTCTCATTTGAGAGTTAAAATCTTTTTTCAGCTCTCCTAGGAATTCTTTTTGGGCCTGTGACCAATTCACATTTTTCTTTGAAGCGCTGCATATGACTATTTTGTCTTCATTGTCTCCTTCTGAGTTTGTGGCTTGATCTTTCCTGTCACCATAGTAACTTTCTATGTTGGTTTTTTTTTTTTTGCTAATTTCTTGACTTTTTTTTATCTTCATATTAAAGTTGGGCTGTGTTCCCAGGGTGGGGGGGGCACTATTCCTAGCCTCAGGTTTTTTGTGCTAATGTTTTCAGAGCTTTTTCTAGGGATCTGCAAGTTTTCAGTTCTTCCAAGGAGGTGTGATCTAAGGAGAGATGCGGTCACTGCTCTCCTAGCCTGAGCTTTGGTCTATGAGTGACCATAAGCCCTCTTTTCCTCCCTGGAACTGTAATCAGGGCCTTTGCACCTCTGTGGTCTCAAACTCTCGTGAGCTAGTGCTCCCCTTAGCTCTGGCACTGTGACATGGCACTGCACATGGGCAATGTCACATAGTCCTACACTGAATGTCAACGAAGGGTCCCCTGTAATTTCCTTCTGACCAGTTATACGACCCCCTTGCTGTTTATGTTTTGAGAGCTCTAGAAGTTACTGCTGCAGCTGATGAACTGCCTCCAAGGCCTGCTACTGGTACTCTGATGCTGACTGGGCTGTGGGGGGGGATCTGACCACTACCTTGCTGAAACAGACCTTTCCTGCCTACCTCTGAAGTTGTCTTGGGCTGGGAAATTGTTCCACCCCGAGTTTTAGTTGGTTCTGCCACTCCAGAAATCAATTTGAGGCATTATTTTAAAGTGGTTTGGAGGGGAATTTGGGAGTGCATAGGTGAGTCCCTGCCTTTTCTCCACCCTCTTTCTCTTTTTCTTAAAGACCTGCTCTCCCTATCTCTCCCAGGCTGGAAGTGCAAGGGCTACTTATTATCTATTCCCACTACTGATTTTCCTGGGAAGTTCGATTTGCTCCATTTCCAGTTTGGGTCAGTTTGGCCCTTCCTAGGCAACCCGGCAGCCCGCTTCTCCTCGGGGTTCACTATACTGATGTCTCACTCACCTAATTGGCTTAGCCCAGTGCAGCTCAGAATTCCCACACTGAAGAGATATACTGCTGTTAGCCTCCCTGGGAGCTAGGATTGCCATGCTATACCACCATGCCTGGCTGTGTTACATTCTTATACTCACTAATTTCCTGATCCTGTTTCTAATTCCTCTCCACCTCTTTAAAATCTTTTCTTTACTGGTATTCTTCTTGAATTATTTCCTCCATCCTGCCTAGCAACCTTTTGTCCCATCTATGAAGTCAGA
The DNA here is from genome assembly GCF_003287225.1 of Phascolarctos cinereus. Lineage (NCBI taxonomy): Eukaryota > Metazoa > Chordata > Mammalia > Diprotodontia > Phascolarctidae > Phascolarctos > Phascolarctos cinereus. The sequence goes on from NW_027555736.1 coordinate 227,918,205, forward strand.
ATGAAAGGACCTATTCCCCAAGCCCTTCTACTTTCTGTATGACTTTGACATTAAAGAAAAGCCATCGAAATCTCCTTTTCCAATGCATCCTAAGGGTCAGAGGACCTTTCTTTCTGACTTGTAGCTCAAACCTTCCATATGTGTTGTCTCCTGCATCAGAATGGGAGAATCTTGAGACCAGGGCTTGTCTCACTTTTCTATTTATATTCCCAGCACTTAGCATAGCGCTTTGCATATAGTAAGTGCTTATTAAATGCTTCACTAATATGAGCTCCTATTAAAATCTCAAATCCAGTTTGATTACTATTGATATTCTACTTATTGATATATAATACACACAAATATATATATGTATAAATATATTATACTATAAAATATAGTGTTATATAGTATAACACATTTTGTGTTATATATTAATAATATATGTATATATATGTGTATGTATGTATGTGTACACTGCCTTGAGAAGATTCTGTCAGTAATACCACTGAAAGACATCATGGTGTAGTGGAGAGATCACTGGTTGGAATTCTAGGTCCCTGCCACTAACTAGCCGTGAGACTTTGAGTAAATTACTTCATCTTCCTGGGACTCCATCTCCTCAGCTATAAACCAGTGGTGTTTGTTTAGGTGATCTTCTAACTCTAAAACTCTGTTATTCTATTAATGTGTGTTCTCCAAGCAATGTTTGGTCATTCGTTTCTTTCTTCTCCTAAAGCAGAGCTGTATATTCATAGCTCTTTCCATAACTGGAATATCAAGCCCCTTTCCCTAACAAGAATAAATTAACCACTGAGAATAGTTCCTGTGCTGCAGTAGCAAGCTTAAAAGTTTTGGAGGGAGTCAGGTGAAAGTAAGGGCAAATATTGATATTATCTGCAATAAGGATTCAGTTATCATTGAGGGATGAGCTTTGATATGTACATTCCTGAGTGAACTTTTCTTATTGTATCTTAAAGCCAAATAGAAAGATCTTTTCAATTATTCATTATTTGGAATTAGCCCTACCCCTTTTCCTTTCCATTAGCTTGGATAATTGAGATTTAACTGTATTTATTTATTTGTTTGTTTGTTTGTTTTACTCCTGCTCTGCCTTTTCCATTCCCCAAATCCACTCAGCCTTTTTATTGAGAGTGTAATCATCCTGGTAGGTGAGGGTGACAATCCCTTCATACAAGGTTCAGACCAGCACTCTTTCATGCTCAAGTAGAAAATAAATAGTGATCCATATATGCTTCTTTCTTCCTTGTCCTAGAAGGAGGCAGCATCACAAAGCCAAAGAGAGAAAGAACAGAGGAAGGTCTGGTGACTTAGATGGACCTCCCTGGAAGCTGACTTGAGAACTAAGAGAAGGAACTAGAAAGATCAGGTGATGAGATCTGTAAGTGTGAGAGTTGGGGAACTTGGTGAGAAGCCATGACAGCAACTGAGAGAAGTGGTGAAAACATTGGACAGAATTGCAGCCAAGGTAAAATTGGGTAAGAGATAGAAGTAGTGACAGCTTACAGCTGGGAGTGAGAAGTCTGAGATGGGGAGAAAGGTGAGATCCTGTCCTTGTGTGAAGAAATAATTCAGGCAAGCAAGGAGGGAAACAGCAAACCACATTCCTTGAGATTTTCCTTGTTCTTTAACCTGCCAGCATACCAGAACTGTTGGAGTGGTGTCCCCTTCACTCAGAAAACCAAAACCAAAACCAAAAGAAACCAAACCAACAGCTGAGTTTCCTAACAAGGACTCCTACAAGAACCTCTACAACATGGGTTTTTATGCTTCCGTTCTCTCCTCTCTCTAATCTGTCCTCCATAGTACTACCAGACTCATCTTTCTTATGTATAGCTCTTGTCCTCTCACCCTTTCATGCAGTATCTTTAATGGCTCCGTATTGCTATGGTGAAAACTTCTTTGATTGGAATTCAAGACCCTCCACAATCTGATGCCACTCTACCTGTCAAGCCTAATCTCATATTATTCCCCTACGCATACCTTATTCTCCTGCCAACTAGGACCACATCCTGAACATAGCTTGTCTCTGTGTCTTTGCTCATATGGTTTCCTATGCATGGAATGCCCTTTTCTCCTGTCTTTGCTGGCTAAATTCTTTTTAGGGCTGATTTATAGATTTGTGATTTCATTAGTATTCAAGTCAACAACTTCAAATTGGAGAGGTTACATCACTTGCCCAGGGTCACAAAGCCAGGTGTGACAGAGCATAGACTTAATCTTCCTGATTTTGATACCAGCCCTCTAACCATTATACCACACTGCCTCTCCCAGAATTCCTATTCATTCTTTATAATTCAACTCAAATGCTACCTCTGTTCTCCCATGTTGGTAATGATCTTTCCCATTAGACTCCCATAGAACTTTATTCTGTATTTTTCTAACATACTTATTACATACAATATTATATTTTGTTATACAATTTTACTTACAATATTATATACAATAAGTATTAAATACTTCTGCATTTTTCTGATATACTTATCATATAATATTATGTATTATAGTTATCTATTTCTGTCTTATTCCCTTTGTAGAATGTAAACTCCGTAAGGTAGGGATCCTATCTTATCTGAACTCAGTATCTCTCCTAGGACACTGCTCAATATACAACAGACTCTTTTTTTAAAATATTATTTTTTAGACATTCTTTTCCTTTAAAATTTTTAGTTCCAAAAATTTTAGTTCCAAATTCTCTTCCTCCGTCCTTCCCCCACCCATTGATAAGGCAAGCAATATGATATCTATTATACATGTAAAATGATGCAAATCATCTTTCCATATTATCCCTATTCCCCCCCCAAAAAAAGCAAAAAAAAAGAAAAGAAAAGAAAGAAAATGAGAATATTATACTTCAATTTGCATCAGTTCTCTCTATGGAGGTAGACAGCATTTTTAAACCATGAGTCCTTTGGAATTGCCTTGTATCATTGTATTGATCAGAGTAGCCAAATCTTTCACAGTTGATTATCATGATAACATTGCTGTAACTGTGTACAATTATTTCCTGGTTCTTCTCACTTCACTTTGCATCTTCTCAGTTTCCAATTGTTTGCCACTGCAAAAAGAGCTACTATTTAAAAAATGTATACATATAAGTCCTTTTCCTTTTTCTTTGATCTCTTTGGGATACAGACCTAGTAATGCTATTGCTGGTTCAAAGGGTACACAGTTTTATAGCCCTTTGGACATAGTTTCAAATAGCTCTCCAGAATGGTTGGGTCAGTTCACATCTCCACCAACAGTTCATTAGTGTACCTATTTTTCCCTCAAACCCGCCAGCATTTGTTATTTCTGATAGATGTAAGGTGGTACCTCAGAATTGGTTGGAATGTAGAGATCGTGAAAGGGAGTAATGCATAGACAGCCTAGGCTGAAACCAGATTGGAAAAGTCTTTAAAAACCAAACAAAAGAGTTTATTGTTTAACCCGGAGGTTATGGAGTAATTGAATTTCTTTGAGCAGAGCATACATGGTCAGATCTGTGATTTAGGAACATTAATTTGGCAGATAGATGGAGGATGTTGGAGCACTGAGAAACTGATTGCAGGGAGACCAATTAGGAGACTATTGAAAGAGTCATAGGGTCGTAGATCCAGAATGCTCCTCAAAGACATCTAATCCAACCTCCACATTTTACAGTGGAGGAAACTGAGACCCAGGGAAGCTAAATGACTCTCCCAGATAATAAATGTCAGAGCTAGGAATTAAACCTAAGCCGTCTGCCCCCTGAGACAATGCTCTTTCTACAGTTCCATGCAGGTGAGTGGTGATGAGGACCTGAATTAAGGTGGTTGTGATGTGCACAAAGAGAAGGAAATAGGTGCAAGAGATATTGAGGGGGAACTGACAAGTCTTGGTAGTTGACTGGATATGACGTAGGGGGAGGTTGAGGGTGAGTGAAGAGTTGAAGATGAATCTGAGGTTGTAAACCTGGGTGACTGGAAGGATAGGGAAACTCTCAACAGAACTAGAGAAGTTAGGAGAAGAGGAGAGCTTTGGGCAGTGTTCCTAACTTTTATGCGGACCTTTTTGGAAGCCTACAGATCCCTTCTTAAGGATGCATGCTTTTAAATGCATAAAACAAAATATATGGAATTACAAAGGAAATACATTATATTGAAATATAGTTACCAAAATATTTTAAAACCTATGATAAGGGCAGCTAGGTGGCACAGTGGATAGAGCACCAGCCCTGGAGCCAGGAGGACCTGAGTTCAAATCTGGTCTCAGACCAGACACTTGACACTTACTAGCTTTGTGACCCTGGGTAAGTCACTTAACCCCAATTGCCTCACACAAAAAACAACCTATGATGTTCAGACCCCAGGTTAAAAACTTGTAGTTTAGAAGGACGCATAATGAATTCAATTTTTCATATATTGAATTGGAGATATCTAGCAGGTGGAGATGTCCAGCAGTCAGACATGTGGGACTAAAGCTCAGGAGAGAAACAGTGTCTTAGAGACAGACGAGTATGTATGACAACAGATGTTTAACATGAATTCAATGTTGAATATTCTTGATTAAGCCTATTTTCTTGCTCCCCAGCTTTTCCAGTGATTGAAAATGGTCAAGTGGAATGTCCCCAAGGATACAAGAGACTGAATCACACTCACTGTCAAGGTAAGAATGAACTGGAATTCTAGGTTGTAGTAAGAAGGGGTGTAAAAAGAGGAAGACTGTTAAGAGCTGATAGTGTAGACACATTGACCTCATCTCCACATTGATATATCATGATGCACTCCCTAGTGATTGGAAGACTTCAGGTGTTGCTCCCCAAACCACAATTGCTTTGGGGCAGTGTGGTGTTATGATGGAACACTGGTCATGGATTGGAGGAAAGCAGTTAAGAGGAATGCAGGGGATACCACTGAAGAATGGAAGAATGAACCCGCCTAAGGCTAAAGTTGGAATATTCAGGAAAAAGGACAGGGTTTGGAAGCACCAATTGGACAGGGTGTCTGCTAAATTACTTTTCCCAAGAACCTGACAAGTACACCTTAGTCAACCAGATTTAGTCATTCCCTATCTATCCATGGACTGGGCTTTCTGAATCTAGACTTTTGAGTCCCCAATGAAGATAAATAAATAAGAAAGAAGCTTTCTACTCTGACTGCCAAGGAACCAAACATGGTTGCTTAGGTCATTCTTTCCATTATCCCCTGGTCTATAGCTGATGGGACAAATACTAAGACCTTCCCCTATCCTTTTGGATGGATCCAGTCCTCTTATTAAAAGCCAGTTCTTGCCCTCCCTTACTCTCTCTACCCTGTTGGAGACTCTGCAAATGAGCCTGGTCCAAGAAAAATTAGAGTTAGACATCTGGAATGGATGAAGGCTTATGTGGGAACAAAATAAAGAGACCTGATCATATCTAGAAAATAGTGTCATTCCAAGAGACTATAGCAAGAACTTGAGAGATTGGATGGGCTGGTGGGAGGTACCCTGGTGGTTCATGTTTGAATGACTTCATGTGAAAAGTATATAGTAGGATATGTCTTTAGGGAAAATGGGTACAGAGAATTCTATTAGTTGTTTTCCTATAGAAAAGTAATTGGCTATGTTTTGCGTGACCTCACATGTAAAATTAATGTCATATTGCTTGCCTTCTCAATGAGTGGGGGAGGGAGGGAAAGAATTTGGAACTCTAAGTTTTAAAAAAAAATGAATGTTAAAATTTTTTGAACTGTAATTGGGAAATATTTAATGAATTTTTAAAAAAATAAATGATCACAGAAAAAGGAAGATTAAAAAAAAGAAAAGTAATTGGCAAAAAGGATTTGTAACCTGGGTGGGATAATCATCTCAAAGAAGCCCTAGATGGAAACATGATTGCCAAGAATCAAAATCACAGAATCTCAGCTTTGAAAAGGACCTTGGAGGGTGTCAAACACAATCTACACATATTCATTGCAACATCTTCACTTGGTAGTCATTTAGCTGTTGCTCAATGTCCTGGTGGGAACTCATCTCCCCTTTTCAGAGACAGCCTAAATTGTTAGGCATTTTTCCTCCCAATCTTGAATTTACCTCTTTGTAACTTCTCCCCATTACTCCTAGTTTTTCCCTCTTGTGCCAAACAGAGAAAATCTAACCCCAAGTCTTCTCTTTCCTAATAGCTTCAATTTATTTCATATGACATGATATTAAGGACTTCTAACATTCAGGTGACCCTCCTCTGCACACTCTCCAGCTTTCAACATCCTTCCTAAAATGTGCTATCCCAAAGTAAATACAATATTCTAGATGTGATCTGACCAGGGAAGCAAAGTGTTGTTATTCAGTCATTTTTCAGTCATGATCCCATTTGGGATTTTCTTGGCAATAATACTGGAGTGGTATTTGACTGATGAGGAAACTGAGGCAAACAGGGTTAAGTGACTTGCCCAGGGCCACCCAGTTGGTAAGTATCTGAGGTTGGATTTGAACTTAGGTCTTTCTGACTCTAGGCCTAGTGCTGTATCCACTGCATCACCTAGCTGCCCCACACAATATTCTAAATGTGACCTGACTAGGGCAGCAGAGTACAGCTGAACCATCATTCCACTGGTCCTAGATAGTATACCTCTCTTGATATAACCCAAGAGGGTGTTATGCATGTGTATGTACATACACACACACATATGCATGCACACACCTGTACAAAAATAAGAGCTTTGTAAAACTTAAGAAGGTATATCAATGTCAGCTGTCATATCTTTCTATCTAAATTATACCACTGACATGCTGACTGTGAAATCAAGGAATGGAGAAATAGTAGCAAAACAGAGACCTCATCCTGAGTGTGACTAGGTCTGTCGCAGACTGCTAAGCCTCTAAAGATCTGACTTGGTTTTCCTAGACAAGGCAAAGCTAGCTGTGACAGGGAACTCTATCCAGGGTCCTGTCTTCTTGTCAGCTAAGAAAGGCCAGTGTGGGGGAAGCCAGGGAAGTAGCTGAATGGACAGGTTCAGTGCAGGCACAGTAGATGCTCCTCAAGAATGGCATGGCTAACCTGTCAAAACACTGAGCGTGCAATGCTTTCACAGTCACTAAAATCCAAAGCAGGCTGGAGACTTTGGCACTGTGGGTTTATCCCTGGCTCCGTCTCCGCCTCCCCACAGGGTTGGCACTCTTACCTTGGCCTTAGTGGCCAGGAGAGAGAGATTTCTTGGGCACATGTAAGATCTGGATCACTAACCCCTAGGGCTTTGTCTGAGACCCCAGATCTGCCGCTGCGCAGGAAAGTAAACAGTCCCCACTTGGTAGTGCCTGGCAAAGGCACCAGGACTGATAGAAACCAGGTCCCTGTTCAGCATGAAGCATTTGAGACCCCCTCTGCTGGCTGTGGAGCTGGGAAATAGAGTCTGAGAGAGAGAGGTGCCAAGAGGCTGCTTTACATTAGAGGCTGGCTTGAGTTCTTTTCCAGAACCAAGGCAGCAACACCAAGTGTGGACTGGTCCTGACCTCACGGACGTACCCTGAAGTGCAGGGTGGATATTTCTGGCTCTTCTCCTGGAGAGATGCTAAGTGCATGACATTAGCAGTAGACTCCCATGCAAATTTGAGTCCCATATATTGGCATCACAGCCATAATCAAAATCCTGATTTGAGTGGGGGTGGGGTGGGGAACGGAGGGTTGGTATATTTCAAGAGAGGTAGAGCATCTTTATTTTTTAAAAAGTTTGTAATGAAGTCAAAAGCCACCAACAACAAAGACAGCCAAATAAAATACAAAATAAACAACAAAATATTGCATGGAACCTTTAACATTCAACAAAGTAAAACCGAGAAAGTGAACAGAAAATGAAAGAAGACTGGCTGTGTGACCCCTGGGCAAGTCACTTAACCCCAATTGCCTTGCCAAAAAAAAAAGAAAAAGAAAAAGAAAAAGGAAAAGGAAAAGGAAAAGGAAAAGAAAATAAAAGAAGAAATTAATTTGATCTGTCTCTTTTCATTTCCATATGAGGTTCTGCTAACTCTGATTTGCTGTTGTTTTTTAATGTATAGTTGTAGCCAGTGTGAGGATGTGAATCCAGTTCTGCTAATCTCAGTTTGGACCATTGAATGGGATTATAGATTTAGAGCTGGAAGCAATTTCAGGGAACATGTTGGCCCACACCTTCACTTTTACAGATGAAGAGACTGAAGCCCAAGGTCACATAAGAAGAGGCAAAGCTTTTGGCGCTCTTTCTACTGTGCCACACTGCCTTTCTAAAACAAACAAACAAACAAACAAACAAGCAAACAGACAAATTACCCTTCAATTCTTCCATCCTGTTTTGGTGACTAGATAGATATCTTCATCTTGAACCTCCCCTTTATCAAATACAGAAGCTTTACTCTAGGATTACTTTGCTCCCATTATTTTCTCTCCTTATGTCCTTTCCCTTTTCCCCCACTCTGTTTCTCTCATATTGTTAGGGTAGTGATGAAAGGAAATGGTTTCTCTTTGAAATAAGAGGAGTTGGTGGAGAAGCTCCTTGCAAGGACAGGATTCTTATCAGTCAAATTCAAATAGTTTGGTAGGAACACAAATATGTGAGTGTTGCAGTCAGCGAGCATTTATTAAGCACCTACTATGTGCAGCTGGGTGGTACAGTGGATAGAGTGCTGGCCTGGAGTCAGAAAGCTCATCTTCTTGAGTTCAAATCTGTCCTCAGACACATAGAAGCTGTGTGACCTTGGATAAGTCACTTAACCCTCTTTGCCTCAGTTTCCTCATCTGTAAAATGAGCTGGAGAAGGAAATGACAAACTAATCCAGTATCTTTGCCAAGAAAACCCCAAATGGGGTCATGAAGAGTTGAACACAACTGAAAAAAAAACTGAACAGCATGTAGCAGACACTATGCTAAGTGCTGGGGATACAAAAAAAGTGGGGGGGGAAGGTCAGTCCCTGATCTCAAAGAGCTCACAGTCCAAGAAGTGGGGGAGGAGACAACATGCAAACAACTATGTATAAACAAGATCTATACAGGACAAATTGGGAGTCGTCTCAGAGGGAAGATATTAAGAGTAAAAAGGACTGGGAAAGGCTTTTATAGAAGGTGGGAATTTAGCTGAGACTCGAAGGAAGTTAGGAAGGAAGTGGAGATGAGGAGGGAGAGGGAGTTCTGGTCATGGGAGATGGTGAAAATGACTGGAGTTGAGAGATGGGTGAGGAATAGTAAGGAGGCTACTGTCACCAGATCACAGAGCATGTGGAGAGGACTAAGGTATAAGGAGCCTGCAAGGGTAGGAAGAAGCCAGGGGAAGAAGGATGATAATAGAAAAAAGATCATGGGGCAGCTAGGTGGTGCAGTGGATACAGCACTGCCCTGAAAGTCAGGAGGACCTGAATTCAAATCTAGGCTAGCTGTGTGACCCTGGACAAGTCACCCAACCTTGATTGTTTCAAAGAAAAAACAGAAAGAAAAAAGATAGAGTTGGAAAGGCCCTCAGTGACCATCTAGTTCAACCTACTCATTTTACAGAGATTATTTCCCAGAACGTTATAGGCTAAAGATGAATAGAAGAAAGGTAGCAAACAGACAGAGAGCTCTTGGAAGAAGGCAAACCATAGGCCAGTGGCTAAGGAAATTCATCTGGGAGGGAAAGGACAGCAGTGGCAGCAGTGGAGGAATGGGCTATTGGACCCACTGTCCGACTTTCTGAGCTTAAGATAGGATCCATGGGAATTGTGACAACCTGCATGGGCAGGCAGTACAGATAAGCAGGAGCAATGGATGCAGAAGGGATGATGCTCCCACAGGAAGCAAGAAGCAAGGAGGACCAAGACGGAAAAATGATACCAATTCAGTCTTCCCCAAAGATGCTCCACCTCCATCTTTGCCGTGATTATTCTTATCGCTATTGGCAATGTATTTCTGACTGCTGGACTTGGGTCTGATTCCATTTATATTCTTATCTGTTTGTAATAAATAAGTTTCTGCTTTCACTGGCTGCCTTGGTTGCTAACTGATGAACTAATTAGAATAACCCAGAAACAAGTAGAATTCAAATGTTTCCAGAGAGTAGATTCCTGGGTGGGGGCTCAAGCCATGATGCTATTTTCAGTTAAGTCTCCAGGACTGAACCTAGTCTGTCTTTGGTTGACACAGGGGCTACATTAGCAAATGATTTATCTTGATCTAAGAAGTGTGAATTGTCTTAAGTCCTTTTGAAGGGCCCAAAGACTTAGCTATTTTTGTAAGATTTCCTTGAAGTGGATATGTCTTTTTGCAAATTTTTAAACTGTTTGATTTTCAAATGTGTATTGCTTGCCTCAAAAGAAATACTGAGTTTTATTGGGTAGATAATAAAAAAAATTCATGCTTTTTAATTTTGTTTATGCTATATTCCAGGTCTTTTATAGTCCTTTGTCCTTTTTGAGAAATCTGATATAATGAATGTTTTTTGGTAAGCAATTTCTGTGTTTCTTCTGACAGTTTGATGTTTTTCTTTGCCGTTCAACTGTAATGTGTCTACTAGTGCTGAATCCAGGATCCATCTTTGTCAAAGTCCTATGGATTTTTTCCCTGTGTATATCACAGCTTGTTTTGGCTGATTCTAGGATGTTTTAGTGGACATCCTAGAATTTAGCATTTAGAGTCTTTATTTTCTCTACATTTTCTGAGATGTCAGCATTCCTAAGCTTGCTGCACTGTGATCTATCTTTGAGGTCTACAACTTGATTCTGCATTCTTTCCAATTCTTTGGATGATTCAATTATTTTCTAAATTGGTATTTGTCCCAGTTGATCTGTGCTGGCCATTGTAATAAGTATTATCTTTTCCACGTTGGCTATTTTCTTTCTGCATCATTTCCTCCCCATATTGTTATTGTTGTTTCAGTCAGGTCCAACTCTTCATGAATCCATTTGGAGTTTTCTTGGCAAAGATACTGGAGTGATTTGCCATTTCCATCTCCAGCTCATTTTTACAGATGAGGAAAGTAAGGAATTAGGGTTAAATGACTTGCCCAGGGTCACACAACTAGTAAATGTCTGAGGCCATATTTTTACTACCTTTTAATCATAATCTCAGTTCCTCTCATAGTTTTTTTTTTTACTTCAACCTCTTCTTTTACTTCAATTAATCAACAAAAAGTAATTTTGGGGGAAAGACAAGTTCAATTTTTAATGGTTTTTATTCACTATGGCAATGGGACATCTAATTGTTTGTGATGTGGAATTCCAGAGACAGACAAGGTTTGGATAAATAGATTTGTGAGTCAATTACATAGAGATGATAAGATGGATCTGCCAAATGATAGAATATAGAAAAAAAAAAGAAAAGGACTGAGGATAGAGCCTTGGAGTACACCCATAGTTAATGGGTGCAAAGTGGATAATGATTCAGCAAATGAGACTAAAAAGGAATGGTCAAACAGGAAGGAGAACCAAGAGAGAGCAAGACCAGGAAAACCTGGAGAGAGGAGAGAGTGTCTTGGAGGAGAAGGTGGTCAACAGTATCAAATACTGAAGAAAAGTCAAAGAGGATGAAGACCAAGAACAAGCCATTATTAGATTTGGCCACAAAGAGATCACTGGTGACTTTGGAGAAAGCCTGATTTCAGAGGGACTTCTGATTTCCTTACTGGCGTTTATCTTGCTCGTTTTCTTTGAATGTTTCATTTGGCCATTTGAGGATGCTTCTTTGAAATGTCATCCCTTGTTTTTTCTTCCACATGTGTTGCTCCTAGTCTATTAGATAATTCAGTTGCTCCATAGTATCTTTTTAAAATTTGGCTCTCACTCTTCATTTTGTTCATTTTCTATTTTGGTTGATTTTTACTTTCAGATTCTTCAGATCCATTCCTTTACACCTGACCAACAACTTGACATTTCTGTTGATTGTTTTTTAAGATGTATGTAAGGAGCTGGCCTTGCTTCAAACATCTTACTCTGTTATTTTCCAGAGCAGATACTTATACTTATTGCCTGTATAACCTTGGCTAAGTCACTTAATATCACTGAGCCTCAGTTTCTTTATCTGTAAAATGAAGGTATTGGATAGCCTCTGAAGTCCCTTATAGCTCTTGATCTATGATCCAGGTCTACTGTTCTTTTTTATTACATCTTTTCCTTCTTTCCTTCCTTCCTTCCTTCCTTCCTTCCTTCCTTCCTTCCTTCCTTCCTTCCTTCCTTCCTTCCTTCCTTCCTTCCTTCCTTCCTTCCTTCCTTCCTTCCTTTCTTTCTTCCTTCCTTCCTTCCTTTCTTTCTTTCCTTCCTTCCTTAAGTATTATTGATTCCTTTTTTATCAATATCACTTCCCATCGACCCACTTCCCCCAAAAAAGATCCACCCCCATAATAACAAAAAATGGTTAAGTAAAACAAACCAACACATTGTCTATGTCAAGTTAACATATCTTCATTCTCCACCTGTAGGCCACCATCTCTTTGAGGGATGAGAACAATATGTTTCACCACTGGTTTTTTGGAGTCAAGACTGCTCATTGCATTGATCAGAATGCTTAAGGCTCTTAACCTCCCCCCCCCCACATTACTATGGTCATCATTTAAATTGTTTGTGTTTTGAAAAGATTATTGGAAAACTGGAGCACATCCAAGGTGGGTAGGACAACTGGGAGAGTGAGGGGGTCTTAAAACTATGCCATATGAGGAACAGTGCAACGAATTGGTCATGTTTGTTTTCTTTTCTTTCTTAGTATTCCAAACTTAATAATCACTAACAGAAACAAACAGGAACAAAAGATGAAACAATAAACATTACTATTTATCATTTATTTTTAAATGTGTATATCAATGTTAGTACGACATTGACAAAAATGTACTGTTTGCTTTGGTGTCCCCTTCTGAACTCATTTTCTTCTACATATTTTTCCAGATTTTGTTGCTTTTATTAATTTTTCTTACATAGTTGTAGTCAGTATGTATATTGTTGTTTTAATTCTCCTTTCTTCACTCTGTATCACTTCATATCAGCCTTCAGAACTAGGAATGTTTAGTCTAGGGAAGAAAAAACTACAGGGAGATGTGATAATTGTTTTCAAATATTTGAAGATCTATCATGAAAGAAAACAGAGTGGGCTTGTTCTGTATTGCCCCCCAGGGTAGAACTAGAACCAGTAGATAGAAATTATGGAAAGTCAGATTTTGGCTCAACATAAAGAACAATCTAACAATTAGAACTGACAATGAAAAGCTACTGGAGTAGTGAGTTCCCTGTTACTAGAAGTAATCAAAAAGAGATTAAATGCTGGCCTAATGGATAGAGTGCTTGACCTGAAGTCAAGGAGGACCTAAATTCAAATCTTACCTTAAATCTCTTACTAGTTATGTGACCCTTGACAAGTGACTTAACTTCTCTGTTTCCTCATCTGTAAAATGGGGATAATATCACCTACCTCAAAGAGTTGTCATGAGGATCAAATGGAATAACGTAAAACATCTGGCAAATCCTCAAGCACTATACAAATGCTAGCTATTATTGTTATTTTAACCCCCCTGTCACGATCAGTCAGTCAGTAAACACCGATTAAGCTCCTGCCCTCTACCAGGCCGAGTGCTAAGGATGTTGACAGGGGATTATTGTATGGGTGGGGGATTGACCTCCAAAGTGCTCTCTAATTCTATACTTCTAAGACAAACAGGGGAACTGGAAAAATTCTTTGAGCAACAGTAAATATTGGAATAATTGTATAGTTTCCCAAGGTGAATACATTGAAGGAAAGAACTCAGTTGAATGTGTAAGTTATTACAAATTTATAGACTAAGAAAGTGAAGCCCTCAAGGTCAGTTAGAAGGAAGGAGATCAAGACTGTAGCAGAAAGAGGGCAAGAGTCAGGAAGACTCATCTTCCTGAGTTCAAATCTGGCCTCAGATGCTTTCTAGATGTGTGACCCTGGGCAAGTCACTTAATCCTATTTGCCTCAGTTTCCTCATTTGTAAAATGGGCTGGAGAAGGAAATGTCAAACCATTCCAGTAACTTTGTGAAGAAAACTCCAAATGGGGTCACAGAGAGTCAGACATGACGGAAATGATGGAATAACAACAACAACAAAACACGGCAGAAAGGATTTAGGTAAGGTACAAACAAGAATGTCCTAACAGGGAGGATCAGACAAGTATTAAAGTGGGTTTGGCGGAGGAAGATGGAGAATATTCTTTTTTTTTTTAGAATATTCTTTAGAGAGTTTCAAGTATGGAACATTTGGGACTGGTTGTCTTGCATACAGTAGTCATAACGAAGAAAGAAAAGAAGGAAATAAGCGTTATTAAATACTTACTATGTGCCAGGCACATGCTAAGTACTTTATAAACATTATCTCATTTGATCCTCACAACAATCCTACATTGATCTTGATGCTATTAGTATTCCCATTTTAGAGTATTAGTATTACATTTTATAGATGGAAACTGAGGCAGACAAAAATTAAATGACTTTCCCAGGGTGGCACAGCTAGTGTCTGGGGACAGATTTGAACTCGGGTCAGCAGCCTGAGTCCAGAACTAGTGCTTTGTCCACAATGGTGCCACGTAGCTGCTTCAATTTTATGCCGTAGGTAAAAGGTGAAGTACAAGTTGATGGGGAGAGGACAGAAGCAGAGATTTTGGGATACACTGAGTCTGCCATGGTGGGAAGAAATGGGAAGGTCTGGGGGCAGCTAGGTGGGGTAGTAGATAGAGCACTGGCCCTGGATTCAGGAGGACCTGAGTTCAAATCCGGCCTCAGACACATAACACTTACTAGCTGCGTGACCCTGGGCAAGTCTAACCAATATTACTAACCAAAAAACAAACAAACAAACAAAGAAGTGGGAAGGTCGAATCAGGGAAAAGGTGACCTGAAATATTGCCAGGATGTGTGGTGTGTGTGTGTGTGTGTGTGTGTGTGTGTGTGTGTGTGTGTGTGTGTGTTGGAGGGGACACTATCTGTTGTTCAGTGTATCTGACTCTTCATGACCCATCTGGGCTTTTCTTGGCAAAGATACTGGAGTGGTTTGCCATTTCTTTCTCCAGCTCGTTTTACAGATGAGTAAACCAAGGCAAATAGGGTGAAGTGACTTGCCCAGGATCACTCAGCTAGTAAGTGTCTGAGACCAGATCTTCCTGATTCCAGGCCCTGCACTCTATCCGCTGTACCAGCTAGCTGCCCCTATCTGTTAGCTTCCTATTTTGACACATCATCCTTGCTCAGCTCAGTTGTTTCTAGGCTGCTGAAGTATCCTAAATCCTAACAGTGTCCCTTCTAAATTTTGGTAAACCTGGGATAAAATGCCATTTTGCCCCCACCTCTAATAGTTATTGTGCTTAATAAATGTTTATTGAATGAAAATGAACGTTGTGGGTGACGTGTGCCTGGATTTAGAGTTATTGATTAATTCCATGGCATTTTTTTACATTAAAAGGGAGACCACAAATCAAGGTTGCTAACTGCTGATATAGACAATACTTCTAGTATTAGGCACATACCGCTTACAACATTCATTTCTATTCAATAAGCATTTATTAAGCACCAAAGCCATAACCAATGAGGGGGAGGGGAAAGTGGAGCTTTATCCCAGGGTGTCAAAATTCAGAGGGCACTGTTAATCCTTCAAAACCCTAGAAACACCTGGACTTATCACTTGGCAAGGGCACCCCAACTTCTGCTGGAGATCTTTCCCAGCTTCTCCAACCCTGCTAATGCCGTGCCTCTGAGAATGTCTCCAGTTCAGCCTGCATATCTCTTATGCACATGATTGTTTGCATATTGTCTCCTTCCTTATAGCTTATATTCCCTATAATCTTCTTGAGGACAGGGCCTGTTTTTACCTTTGCATCCTCAAGGCTTAGCCCAGTGCCTGGCACACAGTAGGTGCTTAAGAAATGCTTACTGAATGTTCAGGGAGGACTAGCTCCTCTGGTGTGAGGGCTTGCTGAGCCCTTTTCAGGGCTGCTCATCCACCTTTGGTATCCACCTGACACTCAGATCTCGCCTGTGGCTCCAAGAAACTGTAACATGCCCAGCAAATCATTTGAGCAGATGGCCTAAACCAGGTTGAGGGTAACCAATGGGCCTCAGACCCACTGGGGAGTTAGGGGGATGTCTACTCCAAGCATGTGAAGACTTCCTCCAAGGCAAAATGGGCAGATGAGAACAGTTTGTTCCAACAGCCATGAAGATGGCTGAAATGGGTGCTATAGGGAGCTAAGAGCTTGGTCGGACCTTTAAGATGCCAAGGTCATCCACTGCATCCTAGGCCATCACCGGTTTTCTTGTCTTTTACCTTGCCACTGGACTTCAGTGACCTGGGAGAGAGAGTGAGGCTGACAACTTTGTACAGCTCTGCCTCACTTAAATCCAATTCACGCATGAGTCAAGACATCAGCCCATGATGTCGCCGATCTTCTTTGAAAATGAAGGACAAAGGGCAGATAGGTGGCACAGTGGATAGAACTCCGGCCTTGAAGTCAGGAGGACCTGAGTTCAAATCCGGCCTCTGGCACACAATACACAACATGTACTACCTGTGTGACCCTGGGCAAGTCACTTAACCCCAACTGCCTAGCAAAAAGCAAAAAAAAAAAAAATGAAGGACAGGAAGACCTGAGTTCAAATCTAGTCTCAGGCACTTACTAGCTATGTGACCCTGGGCAAGTCTAGTAACAGAGAACTCACTACTTCATTCGGTAGCCTTCCATTGTCAGACAGCTCCAATTATTAGAATGTTCTTTATGTTAAGCCAAAATCTGACCTCCCCGTAATTTCTATCCACTGGCTCTGCTTCTGCCCTTGTTCACTTGTTTACTTTGCCAAGTCATTAAACAAGGTAGACCTCTTACAATAACTCTCTGCCGGACCAGTCCTTAGGTTGGTAAGCTCTCATCTAGATAACCTCAGGAGTATTCTAGGTTTAGGATTTTTCATTTGTATGGGTCTCGAGAGCAGGTTGGAGGTCTGGTAGAGAGGCCTCTCGGTAACTAACCTATTCTGTCTTTGGGATTTTCAAGCCACAAAGATGTTTTGGATTGTGGGTAGGTAGTGGGAGAAAAGGGAAGGACATAGAGTACAGTAGAAGATGAGGAGGGAAACTCAGAAAGGAGGAAGTCAGTGACTAAACATTTATTAAGCATCTACTCTGTGCCAGGCACTATGCTAAATCTGGAAAATTTGGAAGTCAGGGAGAAGAGTAAGCTTAGTGGCTATAGCTGGTGGAGGCAGTTCTTTTTTGACATAAGAGAACAGTGGAACTGGTCATTTCTAAGAAGGAATCCCGGTCAGAGAGAGAGAGAGAGAGAGAGAGAGAGAGAGAGGAAAATGGGAGCTAATCACTGTAAATTCTGAGCCCTGGCAGGAAGTGATCCAAGAGGCCTGCAACCCTCTCTGGATGTCAGCTGAGACTGGCTCTCAGACACAAAATTCTGGATCCACCAAAAGATACGGTTTGGGAGTTTTGCTCTTGAAAGAAGTTAAGTACTGAAGAACCTATTCCTCCTTCCCTGTCCCAAAGTCAGGGCAGCTGAGTGGCACAGTGGATAGAGTATAGGGCCTAGATTCAGGAAGACTCATCTTCATGAGTTCAAATCTGGCCTTAGATACTTACTAGCTGTGTGACTCTGGGCAAGTCACTTAACCCTGTTTGCCTCAGTTTCCTACTCTGTAAAATGAGCTGGAGAAGAAAATGGCAAACCACTCCAAGGATGTTTGCCAAGAAAACCCCAGAAGGGGTCATGAAGAGTTGGACACAACTGAAATGGCTAAGTACCAAAACAAATCCCCAATTCAATTAGCGAATAGCCATGTGGATAGTGCCCAGCATTTTTACATTTGGGGAGGAAGGAGAGGAGCAGGAGCCTCAGAAGCCCAACTTCCTGGAAACTTGTCCAGCTTGATAAATGATAGTCCTTCCAAAGACACCTTGGATGCCGAGCCTGGGCGTCCATATGCCTCTTCTTCCCTTCCTTCCTTCCTTTCTCTTTTCTTCTATGCAGATACTAATTGAGATACAAGTAATGAAACATGATGCCTGCCTTCGTGGAGCTTACAATCTAGTAGAAGAGATAGAGCACAACACATGCAAAGAATAGATATGCAATAATTGTAATAAGTAAAATTAAAAACAGAACATCATAAGACATCCACAAAGTGTCATGTGAGGTTGAAGGGAGGGTAGCTCATTTTCAGCCACGGGGAAGTGGAAGAGCCTTCTGTAGGAGGTGGCAGTTGCTATGGGTACTGAAGGATGGGTAGGATTTCAAAAGATAAAAGAATGGGCTTGAGGAGGAAGGGAAAGGGGCAGAGATGTCTTTGGTTTTGTTCAACTTCCCCGGATAATTCAGGCTACTAGGTAACTCTCTCTCTCGAGGGTAACTGCCCTTCCCACATGGGATAGGCTCTAAGAGACCGCTATCAATCTGGGCAGGAGGAAGGGGCTCCCTTCACCTCTGCACGCCGGGTCCAGCTACATCCCCATCAGGACTTGTCTCTGACAAGCACCTCCCGAGGGCCTCCACCTCCCTTCAGTGGATCCAGCCAAGCAGCTGGTTTTCCTTAGTGCCCTAGCCAGGTCATCTTTCAACCCTCGTCCTTGTGGTTGATGCCAAATGTTCTAAAGCACATATTTGGCAAGGAGTCTGTGGGCAGGACCTGAGCAGGTGGCTCTGATTAAGTCTGGCTGGCTCCTATTAACAGCTTATCTGCTTAAAACATTAATAAGGTCTCTCTGGGACCGTAGAGGACAGCTCCGTCCTCTTTACATTCCCCTCGGCTCCCAGCTCTCTACAGCAAGGACCTCCTGAAAAACCTTTGCCATCATAATCACCGTCAACCCAAAGCATGTGTTAGGACCCCTCTCTGTGGGAGATGTGCTAGCTACTTACCAAGAGGCCTCCCTGTCCTCCTGGAGTTTACAGTCTAAGACCCTGCTTTGGAAGAACCTGTAAAAAGTTATGGAGACTTTATAGCTAGGCCCATGCCACCTGTGAGCTCCGGTCCCCATAAGCCATGAAGAATTTGAAGAGGAGGGTGCATGGGAATGTGGTGGCGAGCTAATTTTCTTCTTCATAGATAAGTATACAAGAAGGAATAGTGTCACATTGCAACAGGAAGGATTTTGGATAGTAGCAGTGACCAGAAAGATGCCCATTAAAGGCATCTGCACTTGGAGTCAGGAAGCTTCAAATTCTGCTATGTGACCCTGGGTCATTCCACTTACATTTCTGTGCTTCAGTGTTAACTGTCTTAAAATGGGGAAACTGGTACCTACTTCATAAGCATGTTGTGAGGACCCAGTGACATAGGTTAAACATTTTGGAAGCTTTTTATAACATTTTTAACATTTTGTAACTTTTTATGAATGTTAGCTATTAATATAAATGTTAGCTAATAATTATATAATTATTAATTAGTTAATTATCGTTATAAGAATTTTCCAAGCATACCAGCTGTATTTGTATATATGTACATAAGAACTCAAGTCCTTTACATCAAGATAGGGTTGCCCCTCACATTCTGAGTCAGCTTGTTCTGCTCCTCCACCCTCCCTTTTTTTGAAGCTCTTTGGGGATGAGCGGGAGATAATTTGCATAACTCAGCCCATCTACCCCAGAGCAAGATAGGAAAGGGAAAGAAAAATTGAGAGAGAGTGGGAGTGTCCTTCAGAACTTCTAGACTGTGTGGGACATGCTGATATGAACAGAAGGCATACTACCATGTTGCTGGGAGAGGGAGAAGGCAATAGGAATGACTCAGCAAAAAGTGACCTAGAGTAGAAAACAGAAGGTCAAGTCCAGGACGGAGGCATGCCCATAGCCAACTGCAGAGACTTTGATTGGAAGGTAGGTTCATGAATTCAAATTGTAAAACACACACTTACACTCTCGCACATGCACACGCACACACACATGCGCATACACGCACGTTTTCAAAAAGTTGGAGGTGCATAAAAAATCTGTAGGAACCGTCTGCAACTCTCCTGATCATGGCTTGAGAGTTGGTCCCCTGGAGGGAAGATAATGAGCACCATCTATTGGAAGACAGATGAACTTCATAGAGCAATGAGGAAGAGATTAGCTCTGGCATCTTCTGAAGAGTGACAAAGTCCCTGGGGAAGGCTCTGGATGGCAATGGCAGTGGAAAGGCCATAATGCCTCAGAAAAACTGGGCTGGAGAGGGGAAATATGGGACAGGGGAGGGTATAAGGTGCAGTAGCAATGGCCAGAGAGATGTCCATTAAAGATAACATGGTACATGGAAAAGGGTTTCAGGGGCCTCAAAGAGCAATACCAGCCATGGAAGAGCAAACTCTGGCCTTCTCCCCTTGCTGGAGTAGCACCAGTACCATAAGTTACAAAGGCTGTGTTACAAAGGTCTCTTCATTAACTCAGATGCAAGTCTTTTCTGTGTCCTTTAATGCTGAAATAAAACTGTAGGGTGTTTTGAGCCAGGGCAGCTAGATGGTGCAATGGATAGAGTACTGGGCCTTGAGTCAGGAAGACCCGTCTTCCTGAGGTCAGATTCGACCCCAGACATGTACTAACTGTGCGACCCTGAGCAAGTCACTTAACCCTGTTAAGCCTCAGCTACTCATCTGTAAAATGAGCTAGAGGAAGAAATAAATGAGAAACCACTCCAGCATCTTTGCCAAAAACAAACAAACAAACAAAAACTCCCCAAAAGGAGTCGCAAAGAGTTGGACGTGACTAAAAATAACTAAACAACAACAAATGTTTTGAGCCGTGTGAATTGAATACTTGTAAGAGGACCTAGTGACCACCCTCGGGGGGACTGAAAGACATTGAAGTTCTCAGCTTCTCCCTGGGCAGAAATAACAAGCCATTGCTTAAATGTCCCTAGACTCTTTGTGTCAAGAGAGAGCCTCTGGGGCAGCTAGGTGGCGCGGTGGATAGAGCACCAGCCCTGGAGTCAGGAGGACCTGAGTTCAAATCTGAACTCAGACACTTGACACTTGCTGGCTGTGTGACTCTTCACCCCATTGCCTAGCCAAAAGACAGAGAGAGAGAGAGAGAGAGAGAGAGAGAGAGAGAGAGAGAGAGAGAGAGAGAGAGAGCGCGTGCGCGCGCGCTTCTGATACAAGGTCAAGGTCGAGACAATGAAAAGGATTACTCAGAAAGATTAAAGAAAGTTGATTCCCTAGAGACATTTTAACAATAGGGAACATACCAGGGGTGCTTTAGAGCCAACTCAAACCGTTTAATTATAAACTAGTAAGTTACAAACCAGAGCTTGATCCATTGTTTTGTTGATTGGCCAGAGCTAAGAAAGCAATTACTAATGCAGATTAAACTTAAAAGTGTGTCCAGGGTACCCTTCTCTCCACCCCCAGCTGGTTGTTAAATATTTTATCAGCACACCACTAGAGCATACCCATTGTTCAGGGATATTTTAAGCACATCCTAGATGAAAACAGAAGGAGAAACTAGAAGACCTTCTGACTTAGCTTCCTATGCCTATCTCCTACTGTCAAGAGGAAAGGGGGGGGAAACAAAGTTGGGGAGCTTTTGCTGCCGTAGGAGTGTCTCTGAAGAACAATTGACCTCAGTCCCACAGGGAGTGTTTTAGAGGCTCAGGAAGTTGGCATATTTACTGTTGGTGTTTGTGCCAAAAGTGGTGGGTATGATGCCAAAATGGGCATGCAGAGTACCAGAGCTAGCACTTGGTAGAAGAGTCCATGACTGAACTATACATTTTGACTGTCAGTATGGAGAAACAGGAAAAGGTTGAAAGGTATAGAGACAGCTAGGTGGCAAAATGGTTATAGCACTAGGCCTCAGGAAGACCTGAGTTCAAATCTAGCCTTAGACACTTACTAGTTATGTGACCGTGTTCAAATCACTTAGCCTCTGCCTCAGTTTCCTCATCTGTAAAATAGGGATAATAATAGCACCTACATTCTGGGGTTGTTGTGAGGATCAAAGGAGATAATAATTGTAAAGTGCTTAGCACTGGGCCTGATGCATAATAAGTACTATATAAATGTTGGCTATTATTATTTTTATTTTGACCAGCATTTGCCTTGCGGCACCTTTCCCCATATGCCAATCAAAGTGTGTTTGCTGTGTATATGTGTGTGTATGTGTGCGCTCTCGTGTGCATGTTTCATTGTGGGGAGTTGGCAGTTACAGGTGTTTGTCTAAGTCAAAGGTTGCAGTGGTTGCCAGCACTATCCTTCCTAATATAATCCAGCGTGGAGTAGACAATATAAATTCATGTTCTGTCTAATCCAGCTTACCTGAAATAGGAACACAGCTGAGGCTGACGTTTTCTTCATCTTCGTGGAGAGTGCCAGGGGTAGGCTAAGGGAAGGACTATAGCGAAGGGCAGCATGCCACCCATTCCCTGGCTCTGATCTTGTCCCCTCCTCCTGCGCTTAGCTTTAACACCTTGGCTGTGACCCTCCAGTCCAGTCTCTCCTATCGGTCAGCTGAGGTCCGTGGGTTGCTTGTTACCACTTTTTTCTCCTCTGATCTTGCAGATATCAATGAATGTCTTCTGCTGGGATTGTGCAAAGATGCTGAGTGTGTGAACACCCGAGGCAGCTACCTCTGCACCTGCAAGCCAGGCAACATGTTGGACCCATCCCGAAGCCACTGTGTGTGTAAGTGCCCTCAGCTGGAGGAGGTGGGGGAGGTGCTCTCAGAGAGCCCAGGGACCTTCAGGATCCCTTGCCTGAATGCTGTGATTTCCAGCCCGTTTAACTTTATCCTTTCCACAGCGCATATTAACTTGTGGTTTTGTGTGCCTCTTGTAATTGCATTCTCCGGCCTACTTATGTTTCACTGTGTGAATCTACATGCACAATGGGTCTTCCTGAACCTCATATGTGTGGGTATGCACATGCACATATTTACATCCACTCTTGAGGCTGTTTGCAGTGACTTGGGGTGGAGTGGAATTGCCAGCTGGGATCACACTATGTTCAAGGTATCAACCAGCCAGAAGAGCAGTGTCAACTGGCCTGGATGTGACTTCTTTTTCATAAGCAGACAGCAGCCAAATAAAACAGGATAACGTTGCCCTCTTTTGGTGTTGTCAAAGACAGTTGACAGTTACATAAGCCTGGCCTGGGTTTTTCCCCTGAAAACCAGCCAAGATCCAACTGAGTAAATGCAAAATTACTCAAAAGCTTTCTTCCTTCTGCTCCCTATAAATACCTTCCCTCATCAAACAATTAATTAATTAATTAATTGATTCAGCCTATGGTTTGCCAATAACTGGGCCTGAGACAGAGAGAGAAATAAGAATTCCTTTGGCCTTTTATCATCTGGTGGAGGGGTGGGGGCTGGGGGAAAGATAAGGCACAGCACAACCACAGTAAGAGAATGCAGTATGTGGTATATTGCAAATGCATGAAATAAGGACTTAGGAGTGATCCCTAATGGGGGCAATGGGGGCACCAAGGAAGAAGTGGCATTTGAGTTGGGCTGTAAAAGATAGAGGGCAGCTATGTGTCGAAGTGGATAGAGCACTGGACCTGAAGGCAGGAAGACTCATCGTCCTGAGTTCAAATCAGGCCTCAGATACTTACTGGCTGTGTGACCCTGGGCAAGTCACTTCATCCTGTGTGCCTCAGTTTCCTCATCTGTAAAATGAACCAGAGAAGGAAACGGCAAACCCTCCAGTATCTCTGCCATGAAAGCTCCACGTGGCGTCACAGAGAGTTGGACACAACTGAACAACAGCACCCACCATCCCTTCACCAATTCCTAGGCACAGCCTTCTCGAATTGTTTCATCTATCTGTTATCTCCCCAGTCAACATAAATGTAAGCTTTTTGAGGGCAGGGTTTGCATATTTCACTTCTGTATTGTTTACCTACTTTGTGCAGTACTGGGAGCAGAGCAGATGCTCAGAAAATTCTTATTGAAACGTGCTGTCTTACAAAAAGAGGAAGGGGAAGCACTATCTTCCTTTCCCCATTGTGGTAGTTTGAGACAAATGAACTCACTCTCTGTTGCAGCTGATAAGGCCGTGTCCATGGAGCAGGGGTTGTGCTTCCGATCAGCTGGGGCTGGCACGTGCACACTGCCCCTGGCCCAGCGGATCACCAAACAGATTTGCTGCTGCAGCCGGGTTGGCAAAGGATGGGGGAAGAAGTGTGAGAAGTGCCCCTTGCCTGGCTCAGGTAATTATCTTCCTGTGCCTTCTCTATACTCCCTGAGCCCCATCCCCCTCCACCCTGGACATGGACCAGCTTCGGCCTCAAAGTAGGAGGCCACTTCATGAAAAGGTGACCAGCTGCCCAGGAAGAGATGCGTGCTGTTTATCCCACCCCTTTCCTCCTGGATGGTCTGCAAGAGGCTTCCAGCTCCTTCCTTAACACCATGGGATCAATGATCTAGGGCTGGAAGGAAAGAAGGAAGGAAGGAAGGAAGGAAGGAAGGAAGGAAGGAAGGAAGGAAGGAAGGAAGGAAGAAGGAGAGAAGGAAGGAAGGAAGGAAGGAAGGAAGGAAGGAGAGAGGGAAGGAAAGGAAAGAAAGGAAGGAAGAAAGGAAGGAAAAGAAGGAGAGAGGGATGAAAGGGGAAAGAAAGGAAAGAAGGAAAGGAGGAAGGAAAGAAAGAAGGGAAAGGAGAGAGAAGAGGGGAGGGGAGGGAAGAAGGAAGGAAAGAAGGAAGGAGGGGAAAGGAGAGGAGAGAAGAGGAGAGGGGAGGAGATGGGAAAGAAAAGGAGAGGAAAGGAGGAAGGGAGGGAGGAATGAAGGAGAGAAGGATGAAAGGGGAAGGAGAGGAAAGAAGGAAGGGAAAGGAGAGAGGAGAGGAGAGGGGAGGGAGGGAGGAAGGAAGGAAAGAAGGAAGGAAGGAAGGAAGAAGGAAGGAGGGAGGAGGAGGAAGGAAGGAGGAGGAGGGAGGAAGGAAGGAGGGAGGGAGGAAGGAAGGAGGGAGGGAGGGAGGAAGGAAGGAGGGAGGGAGGGGAAAGGAGAAGACAGAAGAGGAGAGGAGAGGGGAGGGGAAAGAAGAGGAGAGGAAAGGAGGAAGGGAGGGAGGAAGGAAGGAGAGAGGGAAGGAAAGAAAAGAAAGGAAAGAAGGAAGGAAGGAAAGGAAGGAGAGAGGGATGAAAGGGGAAGGAAAGGAAAGAGGGAAGGGAGGAAGGAAAGAAAGGGAGAAAAAGGAAAAGAAAGATGGAAGGAAGGGAGGGGAAGAGAGAAAGGAAGAAAAGAAGGAAGGAAGGAAGGAAAGATAGACTTATTTAGTGCCTACCAGGCACTATGCTAATCACTTTACAGACATTATCTCATTTGATCTTCACAACAGCCCTGGAAGATAAGGTGCTATTATTATCAGTTGAGGAAACTGAGGCAGACAGAATTTAAGTGACGTTCTCAGGGCTACCACACAGCTAGTGTCTGAGGCTGGACCTGAACACAAATGTTTCAGACTGGACCTAGGCCCAACACTGGATCCACTGGACTACCTAGCCCAGGGGTGGGGAACCTGCAGCCTTGAGGCCACATGTGGCCTTCTATGTCCTTCAGTGCGGCCTTTTGACTGAATCCAAATTTTATTCTGTAAAACCTGGATTCAGTCAAAAGGCTGCACTGAAGGACTTAGAAGGCAGGCTCCCCACCCTTAAGTCCTTGAGACTGGCCCAATCACACAGGTAGTAACTGTCAGAGCTGAGATTCCAGCTAGGGTCCCATGACTCCAATTTCAATGGCAGAGTTCGGTAGTCTTTGCACTGTGCCATGCTTTCTCCTTTGCTTCTAGTTTTCTCCCTGGGTGGGAGGGAGGAGATGGAATGAACTCCTAGAAATCAGGAGATGGAGTAATCCTCAAGTGATGGCTTAGTCGAAGATCTAGTCCAGGTGTAGTCCAATGGCTTTGCATGAGTCTACCAGAATTTGAGTTAAGTGAGTAAGGGGTGAGCTTTCAAAGGTACACCACAGTAGAGGGAAGATTCAATTCACATTAGAATTGAGTCATGAGTGGAGGTAATTACAAGCAAAAGATTGGCCTTTAGGCAAGTGTCTCCAGAATGCAGGTGAAGGGTGGAGTTACAAAGGTAAGGAGTTTGTCCCTGCCAGTTTAAGTCTTAAAAATAAAATTAAAATCCATTTTCAGTTTCACGAATCTGTCTGCTATTTTTACCTCTGTATCTATAGCTCAGGCAGTGCAGTGGATAGAGTACTGGGCTTGAAGTCAAGAAGACTTGAGTTCAAATCCAGTGCCAAGCACTTACTAGCTGAGTGACCCTGGACAAATACTTAACCTCTCTTTGACACAGTTTCCTTGACTGTAAAGTGGAGATAATTGGGGCACCTACATAGTGGGATGGTGGTGAGGGGCAAATGAGATAATTATGATAAAAGTGCTCAGCACCGTGCCTGACTCATAATAAGTCATATGTGAATGTTGGCTATTGTTATCATTATTAACATTTTTATTGTGAGGATCAAATGAGAAAACATTTGTAAAGTGATTAGCACAGTGCCTTTCCTTCCGCTTCTTCCCTCCCTCCCTCTCTTCCTCCCTTCCTTTCTTTCTTCTTTCTTTTCTTCTTTCCTCCATCCCTCCCTTCTTTTCCTTCCTTAGTTCCTTCTTGTCTTTCCACTTCCTTCCCCCTTCCCTTCATAAAAGTTTAGCTACAACCTACTTAAAATTGTCCTTTTCCTGTAGTTTGAAGCAAGTACCCATCTCTGCATCCTTGCCTTCTCCCCCTTTCCACAAGTCATATATACTTCTATTCCCAAGAAGTTGTTGTCCAGCTGTTAAGGACAGTCCAATCTCAGTGACCCTTAGACGATCTGTCAGTTCATGCCCACATCCCAGCAACTGCCAGTGTTTTAAAACCAGATGACAAGACCTAGCAGATGTCCTGAGCCTCCTCATATGTAATATTTTATCTTCCAGTCCACAGTTGCAAATAAGAGGCTTTTTTTCACTGAGCACATAGAAACCACTTTAGAAAGTGGTTTCCCCCTTTGGCCAACAGCTTAATAAAAACGTGGGCCAGTCTTAGCAGCTGAGGTGAACAGGTGGGCTTTTATTCCACAACGCTTTGCATGTGATAGGCGCTTCTTGACTGTCGATGATATGGAAATTGAGGGTGTGGCCCCTCTCAAGCCAGTCACCGACCTCTTATCTTACAGAGAGCTTCCGAGAGATCTGTCCTGCTGGCCACGGTTACACTTACTCCAGCTCAGATATCCGCCTGTCCATGAGGAAAGCAGAGGAGGAAGAGCTGGCCAGAAGGTTGGAAAAGCATGGGGAGACGAACAATGGGACTGTAGCCTGGCCAGCTGGGAGGCAACCCCTTCGGGAAGTGACAGCCAGCCAGTCGGAAGCTGTGGCCACGTCTGCCAAAGGTACAGTGGGGCCAGATGCCTTGGGGTCTGGAGGCAGGATCTCCTGGATCACTTGGTCCTCACAGGCATCAGGGCACTTCCTCAGGTCCAAATTCTGACTCTATAGAATAAGATGGGAAGATCAGTGTGTCCTCTCTAGGAAACCTTCCTAGCTTGTCCTCATGGGAATTCACCCAGCCTCCTTGAAGAGGTTGTTCAGCTTTCTTCTTTCCCACCTTTAGCCTGGATCTGGCCGAGTCCTAGGGAAGATCGGAAATATCTCCAGTGGCCCCCTCACTCTTTTCTTTCTCATGCCAGCCCCACCAAGAAGAGTACTTTCTCTGTTGCCGTGCCCCCAAGTCTTGCCAGTCCTACAAAGCATGCCAGGTAGTGAATTTCACAGAGCTGGCTGCTGCTACATTTGCTGAACAGCTGAATCAGGTCTCTAGCCCTTGGGAGTCTAAATGATGCTTCTGTTCTTTTCCTTGGACATGGAGCCAGAGCCTAGTATTGATTGCCCTAAAAACATAAATCTGAGTGCTAGGACTCTGTACCTAGGGTCCTAGAGTTTCTGATGGAAGTTTACTTCTGACACTAGGGAGGTTTGGTCTGGTGGGTCTGGGAGATGGCCCGACATGTTGTTCCTGAAACTAGTGCCACTGGGAAAGGCCTAGTCATGCCACATATGCAGGAAAGCAACTGATCTGGAATGACCAGACAGATGTCTGGACTGGGAGCTAGGGAGCCAGAGGTCAGAGAGAAGGCAATTCTTTAGAATCCAGATAGACAAGACCTGAGTTAATAACCTTTGGAAGTTAAGGGAAGTCAGGGTGGGCAGGTTGTAGATTGGAGAATCAATGTGTCTTTGTTAAAAGGAAAATTCATCCTTTGGCCTTTCTCCCTGCTTAATGAGGCAAAATTCAGGGAAAGACAGTTAAAAAGAGTTCAAGGTAGCAACTGGTTGAAGGGCTGATCCCTGGAGATCAGCAAGGAATTCAAAATGGAGCCAACTTTTATTGAAATAAGGTAAAGACAATTTGAATAGGTCCACATCAGCAAAAGGGGATGGGGCCATTACATCTCAACTCCTCTCCAAGGTTGCAGGTTCTTGCTGTTTGACAAGTAGGGGTATCAACTTCATGGGTAGGGAGGGGGACGTGCTGAAGAGCAGGCACTGCAAAAGCTGTAGACTGGGCTCCACCTTCCCCAGCCCAGCCTCCCTCAACACTGATTGACAAGCAGGGCTGGGAACCATGGTTCACTGAGTCAACATAACTTCCCAGTATCTTTTGCACATTTGGAGGTTGGGGAAAGGCTAAGGAGCCAGAGAAGGGGACAAAAGCAAAGGTTAAAGGCAGTGAAGAAGCCCAGGGAATAAGGTAGCTCTGAAGTCAAGGGAAGACAGGCTATCTAATGGTAGTAGGGAGTGGTCAACAGGGTCAAAAGCTGCCAGGAAGTCAAGGACAGAACAGTCCTTGACAAAACAAAAACAAAGACAAAAATGTCTTTGGCTTTAGGAATTAGGCTATTAGTGAGTGGCATTACAGCACTTTCAATTGACTGCTGAAGTTGAGACTGGAGTAAACTTGCAAAAGGTTGAGGAGAGAAAATGGAAGCATTGGAAATAGACATCTTTCAACTTAAAACCTTTTAATTAAATAAATAATTAAGCAAATAATTAAAAACTTAAAAAAATAATTTAATTTAATTTAATTTAAAAATTAAAAAAAGCAAATACCAAATAAAATGAGCACTTCCATAGACACTAGGAGTGGGGAAGGGAGGGATTGCATAAGAAACTCTGAATCTCTACTATGTTGGACTTGTTTTTCTTTTTAAAATATATCATAAATTCATCATGTAACTCTCAAAACTGACCTGCTCATCTGTGACTCTTCTGGACTGTTCTCTTCTCATTTTGGAGATGGAAGTGGGAACCCTATTCCTAACTCCCCTTTCTCTCCTCAACTGAAGAGAAAAGAAAAACCCTTGTAGCAAATATACATGGTCAAGCAAAACAAATTCTTGAACTGGCCATGTCCAAAAAATGTATACCTCATTCTGCGTTGTAAGTTTATCACTTCTCTGTCAGGAGGTAGGTAGCATGCTTCCTCCTCAGTCCTCTAAAATCACTGATGGTCATTACATCCATCAGAGTTAACAGACAGTTTTTAAAAGAAGTTTAGCAGCGAAGAGTTGCAGAGAGATGAAATGATAGAGAAATGGGGTAGAAGGAAAGGGTTAGAGGGAACAGCTCAGGAAGTGAGGTAGGAGCCCAGATCGCTTGTCCCTGCACTGACACTCACCTTTCCCTTTACAGGTGACTCAGAGGGTGGCCAGGTAAGTAATTCTCCCAGCTGGGACGTTTGGGCTGTATGGAGTTGGGGAGCCTGAAAA
Source organism: Phascolarctos cinereus (assembly GCF_003287225.1). NCBI lineage: Eukaryota > Metazoa > Chordata > Mammalia > Diprotodontia > Phascolarctidae > Phascolarctos > Phascolarctos cinereus. The sequence goes on from NW_027555736.1 coordinate 227,947,815, forward strand.
GGGGAGTGGAGCAGGCAGTGACTTCTAGGGCTATGTAGCCCCAGAACAGCTAGACCTGTCAGTCAACACACATTTTATTAAGTGCCTACAGCCAAGCACTGTGCCAAGCTCTGGAGACACAAAAAGGAGCAAAAGACAGTCCTTGCCCTCAAGGAACTCACAGTCTGTTGGGGGAGATGACATACAAAAAATATATATACACATGATAAATGGGAAATAATTAAGAGACAGAGCACTAGAATAGAGAGTTAGGAAGGACTTCCTGTAGATGGGATTTTAGGAGGGGCTTCAATGAAAGGTAGACAGAGATGAGGAGGCAGAGCCTTCTAGGGATAAGGGAGAGCCAGAGAAAATGCCTGGAGCTGAGAGATGGGATATCTGGTTTATGAAGTAGCCAGGAAGCCAGTGTCGCTGCATTAAAGAATACATGGTATGGGGAGTTAAGGGCAGGAAGACTGAAAAGGGAGGAGGGGGCTAGGTTCTAAAGGGCACTGAATGCCAGAAAGGATTTTGTATCTGTTCCTGGAGGCAATAGGAAGCCATTGGAGTTTATCAAGGATGACATGGTTGGATCTGTGCTTTCTAAGTTCGTCTACATGTTTCTAGGTGGCATTTGCATGTCACCTTAGTGGCATGATCAATGGAGAACTAACCTTGAAGTTAAAGACCTGGGTTCAAGTCCTGTCTCTTGCTTCCTACTGGCTGAAGGACCCAGGACAAGTCACTTAACCTCTAGGCAACTCTAAGACTATAAATTACAGAGAAAGTGCTGGCCTTCATCAGTAAAGGGATTTTCTTCATCTGGGCATTCCCTATGCCAATGGAATCCAAGCTCTACTCCCTATCCTTATTTGGATAAATTAAGAAATAGGACGGAGTTGATTTTTTTTTTGGCTGGGCAATGGGGTTAAGTGACTTGCCCAGGGTCACACAGCTAGTAAGTGTTATGTGTCTGAGGTCGGATTTGAACTCAGGTCCTCCTGAATCCAGGGCTGGTGCTCTATCCACTGCGCCACCTAGCTGCCCCTATGGAGTTGATTCTTGAGGACAGACTTAGCCCTAAAAAGAAAGGGGATGGGGAGGGTTGCTGTCCTGAAAAGAACTAGCATCACACCCATTTATGTTCCCACCCTAGATGTCAAGCCTTGAACCTGAAGGTCTAGAGCTTTCCTCGATCTTGGTATGGGAGGAACACGTCTAGGGAACTCATTCCTTTTTTTTTTTTTTGAGAAGCAAGTGGGGTTAAGTGACTTGCCCAGGATCACACACCTGATAAGTGTCTGAGGCCAGCTTTGAACTCAGGTCCCCCACATTCCAGGGCTGATGCTTTATCTGCTGAGCTACCTAGCTGCTCCTTAGACAACGCAATATTGATTTATTCTGTAGATATCCTTCCTACAACTCCTTCATCCTCACTGCTGACTTAGTATTCCTGTCTCTTTTTGTTACTGAAAGCAGAAACGTGGAGTAGGGATGCCTCAGCCCTGCCTCTGATTTGTTTAAGAGCTTCAGTTTCAGAGGACAGCTAAGTGGTGCAGTGGATAGAGCACAGGTCCTGGAGTCAGAAGGACCTGAGTTCAAATCCAGCCTCAGACTAGGTATGTGACCCTGGGCAAGTTACTTAACCCTGATTGCCTCAAAAAAAAAAAAAAGGTTTCAGCTTCCTGTCACTGTGGAGGGAGACCCCTCCCATCAGGAATTTACTTGTAAGGCTTTGGGACGACATCCCTGAAACATGAAGCTGTATTATTATGTCTGAAGTGGCTTCTTTGCTTCTTCCTGACCTTCAGTCTGGCTACAATGCTGTTCCTTTAATGTTCTTATGGTCTCTCCTTAATGACCCCTGAATACTTTCCTCCTCATCCACACCCTTACCCTGGCACCCTCCCCCATATTTGTCCTTCCACGTCCTCCCAGAAACAGGACTTAACATTCTCAGCCCTGCTATGCCTAGATCCTCCTTTCATCCTCTGCCCACTCCCACAAGACTATTTCCTCTCTTTGCTGTGGTTGTGGCTTTTTCTGCCTCCCCCCTTGCTTTTCTTCACCATCTGATGGTGATGCCTTGTTTTTTGAATTGTTGCTTTTACCCTGGATACCAGCACTGTCTCTTCCCATTTTTCCCAATCTCCCTGGACCCCCACCATTGACCCTCCTCCTCCCACATTATTCAGTTTATTACAGATATCCTTCACTATCTTCTTTCTCCATATGGTAGGCCTAGCTTCAAATTCAGTGTTCCTTGCTGAGACTTGTTTCTCTTTTCCTAGGAGTGCTTCTTGGTATAATGGAAAGAGTAGTGGATTTGCAGCCAGAGGACTTGGGTTTGAATCCCACCTCTGCCACTTAATATCTGTTACCTTGAGTAGGTCACTTAACCTGTGGGCATGCAAAATTAGGGAATTTGATTAGATGACTTCCAAGGTCCCCCCTAGTTATACATTTATGATTTATGATGATCTTGCATTTATGACAGTCTTTCCAGAGAGTGTGAGGTACCCTGGACTGATATCTCTTCTCTCCTGAATTTTCTTGGGCCAGGGTAGGTAGGGTTAAAGTCCTTAAGAAGTGAGAGCTTCATTTTCTTCAGTAGAAATATTACTCACATTACTGTTGGGCTAATGAGGTCATTGTTCACAGGGAGACTAAGGTGTGTATGGTCCAGACAGAAAGGTCAGATTGGCTTGTGCTCCTGTTTGCACACTGACTTTCTCTGGCATTTAGAAAAAGTTAATTTGCTTCATTGTGTCTCTGTTTCCTTATCTGTACAATGGATGCAGTGGTATTCTGGAAGAGCAGAAGGGAAGGGTTGAAGGAATAAATAAGGTTGTGCCTGGGCTGTTTTGAAGAGGAGCCTCAGTGAGAATTGTCCAGGTAGATTTTCTTTTGAGTTAGCCAGGGAAGGATTGGGAAGGATGGAGGTGAGTGGGACAGTAGAAGGAAGAAAGTTTCTTAATGGTGTCAGGAAGGCCCTTCTGAAACCTGCTCTCCTCTGTGCCCAACCCCCATCATGGAAATGCCAGGATTGATCTTATCTTTAAACTTGAACTCCACAGATCACTACAACTGCTGACTCTGTGCCAGCCGGGTCCCCAGGTAAGTTAAGTGTCTCCTAGGGAAGTGGAGGGAAGGAATAAAACCAAGTTAGCCTGAAACATGAACCTTTGGGGGGCTCGAGAACAGTGAGGGATAGGGAACAGGTCATTCTCAACAACTGTGTGGTGAGCACCCTCTGGAACCTGAGAGGGCTAGAGACCTAGCCTCATCCCAAGGTGCCCTCTTTCCTCCACAGCACCCTCCAGAGCAACGCCATCTCCACCACTTCTTGGGCAGGTGACCCCAGAGCCTCAGGAAGAGGAGGAAGACACATCCCTCTTTGCTGTGGCCTCAACACCCAGCAAAGGTATATATGTGGGCCCTCTGTGAAAACAGCAAGTGGGACTGTCTGACTCAGAGGTCTTTTCTAGAAGCAAAAGGAAAGCACCTGCGTCCTGAAACCTGATGGAAGAATCTGACAGGCTTCACTGACCTCTCTGAGGGTTTAGAAGAGTCTTTTCCTTTCCTCTCTTCAGGCCTTCAGGATTCCTGGCTCTGTAATGAAAAGAGCATGGGATCTCCCTTAGGGATGCAGCATCCACATCTGGTGTCTTAAGTCAGCTCCAGGGTGTTGAGTGAGGGATTGGGGGATGGACAGGGAGGGGAAAAGTAGAAATCTTTTTGGTGGGGGAGGAGAGCAGAGGTAAGGGGATTACAGCTTCCCTCAGGTGCCTGTGGGGAAGGGGCATCACTGGATCTCTCCAGGGATATTAGGAGAGACTCCCAGAGAAAGGGGATAAGCGAGTCCCCTTGGGAAACCTGGCTAGATTCCTGCAGCAGTGAACATTGAGTCATCTGGCCTTACTGGCAGCTGCTCCAGCTTTGTGGCCCTGAAGAGAGCTTGTTTACTGGGGAGAATAGCGGTTCTGTTGTTTCAAGGTTGCTTAACTGTCTGAGAGTCTGTACTTTTCTCTCCCTCTGGGTTTCTAGGGTCTGGTCTGTGATGACCCGAGGAGGGTTTGGGGGAGGGAGAGGAAGGGAAGGGGGAGAAACCTTGGCAATCTACCTGTCTGTGGAATGTGCTTTTCTCAATAGCTTTTTGTTTGGATCTCAGGTCAAACAGAGATGTCTAATGTTATCATGCAAGTGTGAGTGAGTGCGGGGCATGTGTGTGTGTATACTGCACTGTCTCACTCTCGCCATGCCCAGGCTCCCCTTTCATCCTTTGCCCACTCCCCATTTCCTCTCCTTTCTATGGACCTGGCCTTCTCTGGTCCCTGCCTTAGCTTTCCTTTACATTTGCTTTTCCTTTAGCCCTGTCTTAGAATTAATCCCCTTCCCCTAGAAACTAGTCCTTTCTCCCCCTTGACATGGATCCCTCCCCTATGATCAGACCTTGACATTCTGACATCTTCTCTTCCCATTTTCCCTATCTCCTCTCTCCATACTTGGGGGCCAAGTTTCTGATTCTATGTTCCTTCGAAGATTTATTTCTCTTCTCTTAGGGAAACAGCATGGTATATTGAAAAGAAAGTTAGATGGACTCTTGCTGCATCATAGATTTAGATCTGGAAGGGACAAACCCCTCGTTTTACAGAAACTAAGGCACAGAGAAATTAAGTGATTTGTCCAGAGTTACCCAGCTGGCAAGAGTCTAAGGTGGGATGTGACCCCAAGTCTTCCCAACTTCCAAGTCCAGTGATCAACTATAACATGTTAAGATTGGAAGCCCCACCTCAACCTACCTGCCCTTGAAAGCATCTCACTAGAGTGGGAGGGAGAAGTTGTTTCTTCATGCACAGGGGGATAGCATGTCATTACCAGCTGATTCTATCAGTCGAAAGAAGTGTCCGAGTGCACGGAATGTTTTTGCCCTCTCTCACTTGGACCCTGAAAGAGTCCAGGCTTTCAAGTCTCTAGCTAGGGCCTCCTCCACTTGATAATGCTTTGAGGTCTGCTCCCCACTGAAGCTCTAACACTTCACACTATTCTTGGTGATTCCTCCTTCACTAGAGTGCCATAGATATCTCTTCTCTATCCCCTTTTCCCTGCTCCTCAATCTGGTTGATTTTGCTAACATGGAGAGTAGGAAGCCAAGCAATATATGTAAGGATCATTGTGTCTGGTCCTTGGGACACTTGCAGGGATGAGACTTAGGTCTGGACCATACTTAGCAGCCAACCTGCCCTTCCATGTTGGATAAAGCTGATGGTAACTTCCTTTGAGTATCCTGCCTGACCTCCCCACCCCTGACTCTATCCCAAGCATCTCTGAGTGTTGGGATTTTCCTGGAGAATCCTAGTAACCTTCTAGGCTGCTGGTGCAACTCAGATTTTATTGGACAAACTGCCTTGACCTCTGGAAGCCAGCTTAGGAGATAGGGTCACCATGCAAAATAGCCCGTGATCACATTGTATATAAGCCAGTTTCTATTCTGCTGACTTAAATTTTTTTTGACTTAGCAAACACCAAATAAGATAGGCATTTCCAGATACAAAAATAGAACTAAAAAGAAGATTGGAAATAAAACTTCAGTATTCTGCCATTTCAGTCCTGCAAAAGGAGTTTATGTCAGGTTGGGGGTTGGGGAAAGTATTAGGGAAAACCATGAGTGTGTTTGCTACAAGACAGGCCCTGTAGGAAGCAGATCATAGTAAAATGAACTCTAGACTATTTGCCAGGAGATCTAGGCTATAGTCCTAGCTTTTTTTAGGGCAGTTAGATGTTGCAGTGAATAGAATGCTGAGCCTGGAGTCAGGAATATTCCTCTTCATGAGTTCAAATCCAGCCTCAGAAACTTCCTATCTTTTTGACCCTGGGCAAATCACTTTTAAATCCTGTTTGCCTCAGTTTCCTCATCTGTAAAATGAGCTGGAGAAGGAAATGGTAAATAACTCCAGTATCTCTGCCAAAAAAACCTCAAAAGGGGTCACAAACAGTCAGATGTCACTGAAAATGACTAAACAACTCTCACTAGAGTGTGACTAGACTTAGGTGTTCTCATCTGTAAAATGGAAATAATAATGCTTTAATCTACTAGTCTCAGTGGATTTTTTGTGAGAATCTCACAGGAAAGTACTGTGAAAAACAAAAAGATTTATGTAAACAAATATAAATTATTAGTTCTGGGGCGAGGGAGACATGGAACTTGAGGACTGACTGCACTGAGAATTATGGAAGAAGTCAACACTGGTGTTTGGGGGCTAAGAAATGTAATAAGAGGATATAGGTTACCCAAGGGTCCTATGAAGATGTTTCTACAGATAGAGGAAGCTTTTCTAGGTAGGCCAACATTAGGAAAGATGTTTGGTACCCTGGTTCAAGGGGAATTGACATGGTAGAGCCACCCATAATGGCGGAGGTCTGGAGTTTAGACGAAAGGGTCACAGAATCATAGATTTAGAGCGGGAAGGGACATTAGCAGCCATCAGAATCCAACTGTCTCATTTTACAGATGAGAAAAACAGGTTGAAAGAGGTTAAATAGCCTGCCCGGCATCATAAAGCCACTAAGTGCCTGAGGTAGGATTTGGACAGTGGTCTTGGGAAGAGGCTGGGTTGCCATGACTACAAAGGGATTGAATGACAAGGCTACTGGAATGGGGAGGGGGGCAGGGACTAGGAATTTCATTGTTTCACCTTCTTGGGTTCCTGGGATATGGCTTCCTAATGGAGGTGTCATAGCCAGGTGTAGAGACAGGTCCGACTCTACTTTCCTGGCTCCTTCCCTAAGCACTCTGTAAATTCTGCTTTGGTTTTGTACAGAACATGACAGATGTGCTGCTCTACCTGACGATGTCTGTGGCCCAGGAACTTGTGTGAACCTTCCAGGAAGATACAGCTGTGTCTGCAGCCCTGGTTACCAACTGCATCCTAGCCAGACCCACTGTATAGGTATTCCAATAGTCCCCAAGAAGTGGACGATGAGTCTGGGAAGGGAGAGGGAATGAGAAGGGAGGGGCATGGTGTCGTGGTCCCCAGCATCCCAGAGGCAATATTGCAGGCATGAGATGTTCGAGGGGCAGGGGGAAAGGACATTTTCTAGCCAGAATAACTAGTCTCTGCATAGTGACTAACTATAGTGTTAAGGTTATAAGAGGGCTCTCAGGCCAGCCCATGGTATTCATAACAGTAATAGGGAAGTTAGGAAGAGGAGAGGGTTTGGGGAGGAAGATAGTAAGTTTGGTTTCAGACATGTCAAGTTTGAGATGTCTATGGTATGTCCAGTTCAAGATATCCAATAGTCAGTCAGTCAATAAACATTTATTAAGGGTTTTACCATGTGCCAGGCACAGAACTAGGTAAGCATTGGGAGTTCAAAGAAAGGCAAAAGACAGTCCCTAGTCTCTAGGAGCTGACATTCAAATAGGAGAGACAACATGTAAACAAGATTTATGAAGGATAAATTGGAAGCAATCACAAGAGAAGGTACTGAAATTAAGAGGGACTGAGAAAGGCTTTCCATAACAGGTGGGATTTTAGCTGGTACTTGAAGGATGCCAAGGAGTAGAGATAAGGAGGGGGAGAATTCCAGGGATAGGGAACAGCCAGTGAAAGTGCCTGGAGCCAGGAATGAGCATTGGGAGATTGGAGGTCAGAATAAAGGTTGGGAATAGATACTATGAGTGTCTGTCTTCCCTTCCTGTCTGTGCTCAGATGAGAATGAGTGTCTCAGTGACCCCTGCAAAGGAAAAGGACGATGCATCAACAGGGTGGGCTCCTACTCCTGCTTTTGTTATCCTGGCTATGTGCTGATCACTGCTGGGGTGACTCAGGAGTGCCAAGGTAAGGAAAGGTCATCCACTCCTCCCGGGTCCCAGCTTCTCCTGGTCGCTCCCAGGTCAGCGCCCTCGGTTTCTGTAGGAGGAGAGAAGAATAAGTCCTTTGTTGGGATCTGAAGCTGCTGTCCAGTCATTTCAGTTGTGTCCGACTCTTCGTGACCCTGTTCGGGGTTTTCTTGGCAAAGATACTGGAGTGGTTTGCTGTTTCCTTCTCCAGCTCATTTTACAGATGAAGCAACTAGGGCAAACAGCATTAAGTGATTTGCTCCACAGTCACACAGCTGATCTGAAGACCTGGATTCAAATCCCATCTGGACTACTTTTTTTTTTTGTTTTAGGCAATTGGGGTTAAGTAACTTGCCCAGAGTCACACAGCTAATAAGTGTCATGTGTTTGGTCTGAGGTTGGATTTGAACCCAGTTCCTCCTGACTTCAGGGCCTGTGTTCCATCCACTGCGCCACCTAGCTGCCCCTGGACTACTTATTCCATGTGTGACCTTGGGCAAGTCATTTGGCTTCAGTTTCCTCATCTCTAATCAGTGTATTACTGAATGAGGGAATGAATGAATGAATGAACAAATGAATGAGAGTCCTGTAACCAATAACTATAGTTTGAAGTGCTCAATGAAGTATTTAAAAACTCACTTGCTAAAGCATGCCACCAAGTCTCTTTGGGGTACCTCTAGCAGCTCAGAAGAAACTCAAGGCACCAATAGGTCAGAGGTCCAAGATTAAAACAACAACCACTACCACCAGTTCTAGTTGCCAAGGTCTCCCCAGGCTTTAATCCCAGGCTACAAGAATCTGATCTAATCTTTTTTCCAGGACAAGAACAAGCTTACTTGTCCTCTTACTTGGTTACACAGATGGGGAGGCAGAGGAGGCTAGAGGTAAAAGAGGGAGGATAATAACCTCACCACGGCACACTCAGGGCCAAACTGTCCAAAATAAGGGGACAAAGAAGGGGTGTCATGCTGACTTTTTGCCCACTTGTTATCATGACCATATTTTCCAAACCGCGTGCTTGATGACAAAGGATATCCCTTTTTGCAAAGCCTCATTACAAATATATTTTCTAAATGAGATAATGTCTGCAGAGCACTTTGTAAAACCTAAAATGCTATATAAATGTCAGTTGTTGTTATTATTTCTGAAATTGGTATTTGTGCTGTATAAATAGTGCTAGCTATGGGCCCGGATTCTCTGTAGGTTGGGGTGGGGGCCATTGAGGGTGGCTGTTGTTGGCTGTGATTGGCCTTCCCAGGGTTGGCAAGGAAAATTGACTCCACTGCCCAGCTAATTCTAGAGTGTGTGACTTTGGCTGCCAATAGTGATGGCCCCAGGGCAAGAGTTCACAGTTATTACTTTTCTCAGTGGGGGCTTGGCACCTTCCCTGAGATGGAGAGACTTCTCCAGCAATCACAAAGCTAGCATCCAGGGAAACATCACTGCCCTCAGGGACAAACAATGAAATTCCCATTAATCTCTCCCAGCTCCAATGACCTCAGTGTTCAATGCCCATACATAGCAATGACACCATCCCTTTAAGTTTTCTGCTCTGGCTGTCTATTTCTTGACTCATTAGTAAGACTGGTGGGCATGAGGGCACCAGCCTGAGACAGGATAGGGCTAGATTGACTAGATCCAATTCTGGCCAATTCTCCCTGAGGCACCTGGCTCCTGCCCAGCCATGATGTGAATTAGTGGTTGGAAAGGCTTTAATAGTAGGTGGAATAGGAGGCCACTTAGATGGTGTCACTTATTGGAAGGGGGAGACTCTGAATGAAGACTTTTTTGCCTTGAAGGATACCCTTTTGAAACATGGCTACCTCTTGTTAAGGGAACCAAACCGAAATGCTAGCAGCAAAAAGCTTGAAGGTTGCCAATGTTCTAGTTCACTTTCTGTGATCGTGGAGAACAAAGCTATGTGGTACAAGTGGAAAGAGAGCTGGTTCTGAAGACGGGGCCTGGGTCCAAATTCCATCTCTGATATTTTTTTCTGCCTTTGTGCAAGTCACTTAACTTTCTCTGGCTCAGAGCCTTCCTTCACCTGTCAAGCGAAGAGATTGGACCAGGTGGTTCCTGAGGTCAGTCAGAAAAGGTTTAAGTGCATGCTATGTGCCAGCCACTGTGCTCAGTGCTAGGGATATGAAGAAAGGCAAAAGTCCAGTCCTTGGGGCAGCTGGGTGGCTTAGTAGATAGAGCACCAGCCCTGAAGTCATGAGAACCTAAGTTCAAAAGTGCCCTCAGACTAGCTGTGTGACCCTGGGCAAGTCACTTAACCCCAGTTGCCTCCCCCCCCCCAAAACACCAGTAATCCAATCCAATTCTTGCCTTCAAGGAGCTCCCATGTTAATGGGAGCGACAGCCTATGAACAGCTGTGTGCATGTAGCATACAGACAACATAAATAGGGGTTAAGGAACTAGGGGTGGGAGGAGGCCTCCTGTAGAAGGTGATACATGACTTGAGTCTTGAATCAAGAAGCCAGGAATTGAAGGGGAGAAGGGAGAGCATTCTAGGCATTGGGAGGACAGCCTGTGAAAAATGCCCAGGGTATGTGGTAATTGTAGAATATGGAGAAATAAGATGCAAGAGAACTAGTAGGAAGGGGCCTGATTGTAAAGGGTTTTAAATGTCAAACAGGTTTTATACTTGATGCTAGAGGTAATAGGGACATAAGGCTTTTAACTTTTTTGTGTGTCATGGATCCTCTTGGGGAAGGGAAGGCAATAAACATTTATAAGGTGCCTCCTATGTGCCGGGCACTGTGCTAAGTGTTGTTGTTGGGTTGGTTGTTGTTTTTTTTTTAATAAACATTAATCTCATTTGATCCTCCCAACAACCCTGTGAGGTAGGTGCTATTGTTATCCTAATTTTATGATTGGGGAAACTGAGGCAAAGAGAGATCACACAGCTAAGAAGTGTCTGAGACCATCTTTGGCAGTCTGGTGAAGCCTATGAGTCTCAGAATAATGTTTTAAAATGCATAAAATACATAGGATTACAAAATAAACTAATGAAACTGTTATCAACAATGTATTTTAAAAAAAACAACCCCAAAACATTCATGAACCCTAGGCTGAGAACTCCCACCTTAGATCCTGATTCCCTATGGCAATGGGACAGAAACAGGACAAGGGAAAAGGGTGATTGAGGCTCTGATTTTCCCTACAGTTGGTCACGCTCTGGGTTAGATTCTTTCCCCTGCCACACTCCACTTATCCCTTTACAAACCTGAGACAGACAATTCTGCATCCCTGTGCCCTAGGCCACACAAGCCAGAGCCCCTTTCAGTCTCAATGTCCAATGTCACTGTAACTTCTTGTGCACCGCACCCTCTGTCTCTGGGCCAGAAGTTTGGGGAGTCCCTGATGGCCTGTGCCCTAAGCCTATGTTTGCCTCCCTCAGTTCCACACTCTCCTCTTGAGCTCCCTGCCCCCAAATGGTAAACTGCTGTCCCACAGCCTCCTAATTATCTCCAGATTCCAGGGCTGTGGGGAGAGTGTCCCAGGCCTGTGTGGGGTGAGGGAGAGTCACAAATTACTGATGGTGGCGGAGCTGGGAATGAATCTGTTCTGACCTGATGGGATGTAATAGTTGGGTCTTGTTTCAATTACATCCAGATTCAGGCCTCATTGACCACAGCCAACTTGACTTATGCCTGCTTCTTACAAGCACGCATTCCCCTGTAGGGACTTCTCCCCCTGCCAGGAGTGGGTTGGGGCTGAAAGGGGTGATCCAGATGGGGATATGTTAATCAGAGGAATACAGACAGCAATAGACCTGCCCAGCCTGAGGAGTGATTCTCTCAGCTCTATGCTGATGAGGGATGGCCCTGACTGAGAGAGGGAGAGAAAGAGAGACAGAGACAGACAGACAGACAGACAGGGGGAGAGAAAGAACGAGAGAGAGAGAGAGAGAGAGAGAGAGAGAGTGTGTGTGTGTGTGTGTGTGTGTGTGTGTGTGTGCTTCAAGCTTTAAGATATCACCTGAGACCTGAGTGCTGACAGATCTCTCCAGACCCACGGGATTGAGTCTGTTCAGTATCCTGGCATCTAGTTAAATCCACAAGCATTCATTAAGTGCTTACTGTGTGCCAGCCCCTGTGCCTCACACCCAGGGCTGGGCTCTAGTGCCAACTCTACTTTTCTCGTTAAATTTTCAACGTGAGCATTTTCACCTCAGAAACTGGCAAATGGTACAAATCAGGGCTAGATTTATCCTTTTGTTGATTGCCTGGACGTAAGAAAGGGATGGAGAAAGTGGTAATGATGCCAATTAAACTGAAAAGTGGGCCATGGGGAAATAGATTTTAAAAACATTTTAAAAATTAATTTAAAAAAATGGTTGTTAAACATTTACCAATATGACATTGAAAGTCACCTCAATGTGCGTAAAAGTTGTATATAAATTGAATAGCATCATAAATTGGCTAGAGTAGATGGATATTTGAAGAAATCTTAAGGTGAAGCCACCATTTGTGCATAAATGAGCAATCATTCCCTAACGGGCCCCGTGGACAGAATGTTGGATTTGGATTATATCTATTTACCCTCAGTGTTTAGCACAGTGCCTTGGATAACAGATACACAATCAACATATGGTCACTGAGCACTTGATAAATAAGGTGGCCACCTGGATTCAAATGTCAAATCCAACAATGTCACATAACTAACTTAACCTGTCCCAGTCTCAGTTTCTTTATCTGTAAAATGGGGATAATAGCAGCTCCCTCACAGGCTTGTTGTGAGGATGAAATTGACTAATAGAGGGTGTCCCAAAAGTCTTAGTGTCGTTCTAAGCAAGACTTTTTAGGTTGCTTAAAATGGCCCTAAGACTTTAGGGACATCTGTATTTAAACTTGAATAGCTTAAGATGGCACTAGGATTTTGTATATGTAAAGTGTTTTGCAAACCTTAAATGTACTATATATAAATGCTAGCTATTATTATCTAACTAAACAAGCTAGATTTATGCCAACTTTGTTTTAAAACGAGGTGTACCCATATAAAATACCTCAGTATCCCATAAATTCAGTTGTAGTCCATGTAAGTCAAAACAGGGGGTCTCCTGCTATACAGAAGACCAGTGATCCCTGTTTCCAGCTCCAACATTACCATGGATCTTTCTCATTCCCGCTTGTGGATTTTGCATGTGAATGCACCAGTTAACTATGTTGAAGATACTATGACACTCAGTCCTATGATGAGTTGAGTCTCTGACCCAGTAGGAGAGAATGACAATTCTGTGAATAGAGCCCAGGATCATAGATAGAAAACCAGAAGGGACCTTTGAGCGTGGTGTGGCAGATTGGAATAGTTAAAGGAATCTTAAGGTCATACTCACTAGCTCTGTGACCCTTGAGCAAGTCACTTAACCGTGTTTGCCTCAGTTTCCTCATCTGTAAAATGAGCTGGAGAAGGAAATGGCGAACTACTCTAGCATCTCTGCCAAGAAAACCCCAATGGTGTCAGGAACAGTCCCACAGGACTGGAAAGACTGAACAACAACGAGGTGAAATCTTCTGTGTGTAAATCAGTAATCCCTACCTAAGGCAGGGAGATGGGGTTAACTCCTTGGCTCTGTCATTTGTCACCTATGAAGGTCTTCTTCAAGAATGAAGGACAAACATCAATCAATTAATTAACTTTGGGTAAATCACTTAGCCTCTGTGGCCCTCAGTTTCCTCATCTATAAAATGCTTACTTAGATACTATCAAAAATAGGTAGCATTCTTATATCATTTTAAGGTTTCTATTGTGCTTTATGTATATTAATTTGGGGGGGGGTTGTTTGTTTTGGGCAAGGCAGTTGGGGTTAAGTGACTTGCCCAGGGTCACACAGGTAATAAGTGTTACGTGTCTGAGACTGGATTTGAACTCGGATCCTCCTGACTCCAGGGCCAGTGCTCTATCCAATGTGCCGCCTAGCTGCCTGAACGTCACATCGACTCTGTAAAGTTGGTATTACTATTTTCTGCATTTCGTAGATGAGGAAACTGAAGCTGAGCTTATGGGACTTGCCCAGTGTTAACCACTTAGATCTTCCTTATTCTTAAAATCAGAACTCTATACGCTATACTACTCAGCTCCAGACCTCAATTAACAGCGTAACTTGGTGTGATGTGTGTGTATGTACACATATATTTTAAGTATTTTATTTTAAATTTTAAATATTAATTTATTTTAATTAGATTTTAATAGAATGTTAAATTATGTAAGTACTAGTATATGCACCTATTAGTATTAATATATATACTAATGCTACACTCATGTTTTCGGGCCCATGTCTGCCGTGACATAATTTTATTTAATTTAACCTTAATATCCAAGCATTTCTAGCTTGGAGAGAGGGATATCCAAACTGGCATATGCCTTCTGCCCCAAAATAATTTGAGGTAGCATTTATAGGAATCCTGAATGAGAAAGAGATCACAATATGCAAAATACAGTTTTGGTCATATTATAGAATTAAGTAACCAAGAGACCATCCCACAGCCTCCTGGGCCCCTCTCCTCAAGGGATCTGTGGGGCTTCTCCCAGAATAGCCAGAATCTTTTCTGAAGAGGATGCAGAGAGGGCAGCTCCGGTGGGTCCTAGCACCAATTACTTCAAGTGAAGAAGAAAGAGGAGACTACTCTAAGATGGGTCAATCACCCGATCATTTTTTGCTAGCTGGGTAAATTAGTTAATAATGTAATCACTAATTGACACCGGTAGGGGACTTAGTGGATGCTCACTGGATTAATAGTCAGGAAGATCTGAGTTCAAATCCTACCTCAGACACCAGCTATGTGACCCTGGGCAAGTCACTTCACCCTGTTTACCTCAGTTTTCTCATCTGTAAAATGAGCTGAAGAAAGAAATGGCAAACTACTCCAGTAGCTTTGCCAAGAAAGCACTGGACACCTGCCTCAGTTTCCTCAACTGTAAAATGGAGATAGCATTTATCTCCAGATTTTTTCCATATTATGTCTCTTCACATAGGGGTGTGCTGGAGCAAGACACATGCTCAAACTGGCTTGAAAGAGTTCATTGTTAAATTTTCAGTGCGAGTATATTCACCACATTGGCAAAGGCTTGATTTATTATTTCGTTGATCATCTAGACTTAAGAAAGTAATGGAGAAAATATTAATAATGCAGATTAAATTTTAAAAAGGAGTTTTGCCTTTTTAGAGAGCCTGTTACTAAACATTTGCCAGCAAACTTCTTGCCTTCACAGGTTGTGAGCTCCAATCACACTGGCCTGTTCACCAACAAGCTTCGTGTTTTATCTCCCACTTGCATGATTTTAAATATATAGGTCGTACCTCATGTCTGGAATGCATTCCACCTCTACCTCTGCCTCAGACTTTCTAGCTTCCTTTAAAGCTTAGCTCAGGGGCTAACTGCCTCCTTGAGGTTTCTCCAATCCACCCAATTTTTTAATGCTCCTCAAATTTCCTTGTATTTGCTTCTCTATGTACATTCTGTATCCCCTCTCCCAGTAAAATGTTCGCTCCTTGAGGCAGGGATTCTTTAATTTCTGGTTTTGTATCTTTGGCGACTAGCATCGTGCCTAACTCATGTTGTTGTTCAGTCATTTTTCAGTCTTCCTGAGCCTATTTAGGGTTTTCTTGGCAAAGATACTGGGGTGGTTTGACATTCCCTCTCCAGGTCATTTTACAGATGAGGAAACTGAGGCAAACAGGGTTAAGTGACTTGCCCAGAATCATAGTTAGTAAATGTCTGAGGCCTGATTTGAACTTGGGTCTTCCTGACTTCAGTCCATTGACTCCCAAATCTACTGCTCTTCCCACTGTGTTCTAAACTACCAACCTTTCAACCCCATTAAAAGCCACCATCCTGTATCCCATTCCCTGGGGAATGAGTCTTTCCAGTTAATAACTGAGGGTAATGGGTTTGTTGACTGATATATTAACCCTCTCAGATTACATAATAGTGACTTGCTTTCTTATCAGTCTCTGGACTTTTCAAACAACAACTCTGTGTACAAGATAGGGTAGAGATTGGATTATTGCCATTTTTCAGATGAGAAGATTGAGTCTCAAAGAGTCCAAATGACTTGTCTAAACTCCTATAGCTGGTGAGTGGCAGAGCCAGTGAGGCCTGTCCACTTTCTTTCCATATACAGCATTGAAGAGATGACATGAAAGGTGGTATACTGGGTAGTCTCCATGGGAAGTTATTTTTTGGGTGGAAGGACAACAGTATTTTCTCCTAAGACCAGCCCTGAAATGAAATTAAAAAAAAAATTCAGAGGTGGAAAGATCTTAAACATTATCTAGCCCTATCTTGATGTTTGGCAGATGAAGAAACTGAGGCCCTCAATGGAGAAGGGACTTGTCCAAGGTCACATGGTTTGTAAATTAAAATTGGGATTAGAACTCAGGTCTCCTAACTCCATCCAGTGGTCTTTCCACCACATCTAGCTTCCTGTCCTTATAGATGAAGGACAGCTGGGAGATGCCAGAAGGGGGTAAAGGGAAGGGGACCTTTGTTTTCCAGAAACTTGGGTAAAGATCTTTTGTCAGTTTGGCTACAGTCAATCTCTTCAAGCTCTCACACCCTTTCCAAAATCCCCACCTCCATCCCTTACACCAACCAAGAATTGCTGTTGTGTTCACAGATGTAAATGAGTGTGAGCGACCAGGGGTGTGCATCGGAGGACAATGCACTAACACTGATGGCTCTTACCACTGTGAGTGTGGCCAGGGATACATCATGGTCCGGAAGGGACACTGTGAAGGTAAGAGAACCACTCCCCACCTATACCTACAACTCCAGTTTGCTCTGAATTCCCCTGGTCTTCAGCTGGAAGTCGCTATCCAAAGACTATGCTTTCTACAGTTGTTCCACTAATGCCACTCGACTCTGAGAAAATCTGGTGCCCTCTTTCCACAGATGAGGAAACCGAGGCTAGGGAAGGTTAAATGATTTGCCCAAGGTCACACAGGCAGGAAGCATCAAAAGTGGGATTTGAAATCAGACCCCCTGACTTCACTGCTCTTTCTACCTTGGCTCCCTAAGCCTGGCCCCCACTCTATGTTATTTTCACATTTTGTTCCTGCCCTGGTTTCAGGGAACATTTTAGGTACTTTATTATAGAGAAAGGGTTCTTAATGTTTTTTGGTCTCACAAAAACAAAAGCTTCTCCATTGGCAGCTGGATGAAGCCTATGGACCCCTTCTCAGAATCGTGTTTTTTTAGTACATAAAGCAAAATACATTAGATTACAAAGGAAACAAATTATTTTAAAATACAATTATCAAGATACATCAAAAAAAAACCTTCACAGATACCGAGTTAAGAATCCCTATTTTAAAGCCTCCACACAAATCACAACCATTTCAAAAGCCCTGAGTTCCCATCCTGCTCTCCTTGTAAAAAAAAACTTAACTTCTGATCCTGTGCCCACACCAGTCACTTTGTATGCCTAGCTGCAGCTTGACCTTCTTTACACGTGTATTTCATTCCCCTTCCTTGAAAGTGCCCCTCTAACCTATGATGAAGCATTTTACTCCTTTCTGACAGAGAAGTAATGGATGCAAAGTGCAGAAAGACATAGCCGCTACATGGATTTGTTTTGTTTGACTATGATTGTATTATCATGCTTTCCCCCCCCCCCCTTTGTTCTTAATCAGGCAGGGGAGAATAACCAGGAGGCAGTTAGCAGTAGTGGTGGGGAAAAAAAGAGGGCCACTGAAATATATTTTTTAAAATACACAGAACAGAAAGAAGTTCAGAAGGGAACACAGAAAAGCAGAACAGATTTGAAAGCAATGTGTTACATTTATTTACATACTTTAAAAAAAGGTAAATGGTGTGGTATAGAAATATACAGTTTCATACAGAATTACTTTTTGTGTTTAAAAATAATTATTATAAAGTGCCCATTTAAATCAATTATAGTTTTTTAAATGCCTTTGTGTTAGAAAATTGTTCATAATCTTTCCTCAAACTTTTTCAGGCTGTGTGTCTGTTCAAGGCATATGGCATTCTTTTTTATAAGCAATGTAGCACAGACATTTATATGTGTAAAGATAGTCCTGGAATCAATCCCTAAAGGATTAGCCAATAAAAGTTGCATAGATGTATTTTAAATGGCAGGGGGGGGGGAGGAGAAAGAGTATCTACTCCTCTATCCCAGCAGTGGAGGATGTGACTATCTAGGTGTCCCTGGGACCTCTAACTTCACTCTATATATAGCTCAGAGCCTTCTTTAGGCTATCTATTTTGGCCTGACTAGATTCTTGGTAACCCCTGATATCTGAACTTTTAACAGATTGAAGCAAACCTGCCATGCCATGCAGATATTCGTTGACCTCCATCTTGCCAGCCTTCTAGCAAGGGTTGAATGTTGCCCTTGTCAAATTTTCCTGGCTAACTTGAGATATTAGATACTTGTAGGAGCTCCATCTTAAAATTGACCTAGGACAGACCTACATGGCTGGGGGTAGTGGGCCTAGCTGAAAATAAGACAGTCCTGGATGAATGTCTTGGATGAACATCCTGGGACTGAGGTGAGACCCAAATTACTCAGCCAACAAGCATTTATTAAGTACTTAATATGTGTCAGGTACCATGCTGAGTGCTTGGCACACAAAGAAGGCAACAACGTGGTCCCTGGCCTCAAGAAGCTCACATTCTAATGGGAAAGACAACATGCAAATTACTCAAAATATACAGTAGGTGGAAAGTTATCTTGTAAACCAGTGCTAGCTTCCAGTGGCTCTTCCTGGCTAAGCCCTCATCCTAGGCCAAGGCTGTGGGTGTGTCAGGTAGGTGGTCGCTGTTTAAGGTACAGATTCAGCAGATCACTGAGGGAGCGAGTGGGTACCATTGTTATTTTGCAGATATTGATGAATGCCGCCATCCCAGCACCTGTCCTGAAGGGAGTTGTGTCAACTCCCCTGGCTCCTATACGTGTCTGGCCTGTGAAGAAGGCTACAGAAGCCAGAGTGGACAATGTGTTGGTAAGGAACCTCTAGTTTGCTGTGAAATTCTGTAGCCTCTAGGGACCTCTAGATTAGCCAACTGAGTGAAAGGAAAAGAGGATATGGGGGGTAGGGGGATTGTTTCAAAGCAGATATGGCTTTAAATACACAGAATGAGGGTCCATCCAGAGAGGGGCAAATGTTTCTCCAACCGCCATCTCTACCAGCCACCTGGGAAAATGCCTCAAAAGACTACGTCACCACACAATGCTGTGCTCTTTCATCTTCTGAAGCTGTTTAGCCTGGTGGGAGACATGGGTCTTGAATCTGGGTTCAGACAAGGAACAGGAAATCAATGTGGCTCAGACCCACATAAAAAAGTGCCTAAGGACCCAATCTGGCATTGCGTTCCTCTTGGTTCCTTCATTTCAGCACCACAGACAGGACAGCTCTAGCCTATCTCCTTTCCTTCCCCTGCCCCCCAAGACCTGGAGGACTTGGTTCCATTCATTCATTCATTGGGATGTAGGTTGTTACATATTACCAGGTGGGAATGAAGTGAATATAAAAGTGTCAATTGCTTTCCCACAGTAGAGGGGTAGGGCAGGTAAAGGTATAAGGGAATTCCACCTTCAGGGGAACTTAGTTTCTCTGGAAATTAGGACTTGGACCTTCTAGTTGAAGCATGAAGAATTTCCTGATTCCCTCAATGACCTTGTATTTAACTACTTGGGTGTGTGTGTGTGTGTGTGTGTGTGTGTGTGTGTGTGTGTGTGTGTGTAAATTATATATTTATGCTCTCTGTCCTTTTTATACATACTTTGTGGCTCCCCCATTATGGGGTAAGCCGCTTATGAGTAAAGATTGTTCTGTCTAGCACAATGCTTGGCATGCAGTAGGTGATTAATAAGTCCTTGTTGATTGATTGAGAAAATCTAATTTGACAAGCTGGTGCTCCATGGAGTGAAGGAGGTCCACATTCTCTTAAATTCTGACTCCTTTTCCCCAGATGAGGATGAGTGCCTGGCCCCAGGGATCTGTTTGCATGGAAAGTGCATAAATCTGGAAGGCTCTTTCAGATGTTCCTGTGAACTAGGTTTCCAAGCCACAGAGGATGGGAAAGGTTGTGAAGGTATGGACCCCCTAACTACTCCACCTCTCCCTTCCCATGAGTAAGCACCATAATAGGGGAAGAAAATGCAGTCTAGTACCTCTCCTTTGGAGAATGAAGAACAGTTCTGAGGACCTCCCTCTGGGCATACAGTCTCCACTCCACCCATAATCCTACTAGCAGGCCTAATCCATACCCTCCACCTTCAGGTACCCCTTAACATGTTTCCCTTACTAAATCTCCAGAGTGAGGCCTAATGGTAGAAATTTATCCTAATTGCCCTTCCCTAACATCTTGTCTCTTTCTCCATCTGTTTGCCCTGAGAAGAATCCTCTAATGAGGCATTCAATGACCTATTTTAGACTTAGATGGAAATGTTACCTAGAACTTATGTCCCACTGGTCTCTACCTTGATACTGAGGGCTCATTTTCTTGCTAATCCTGTGGAAGTGGACACAAAGTATCTAAGGACAGCACAATATGTGAAGGCATTTCCTGTGGGAGGTGGGGAGATATCATAACATATTGGAACTGGAAGGCTTCCCAGAGGCCAGGTCATCCATCTTCCTGTCTACAGTCAAGACTATACTAGATAAGGTCTTTCCTGAAAGTCTTGTAAAGTCTGAAGATAGGGAAGGCCAAAAGTGGCTGTGAATAGCTATCTCTAGAAAAATGTGGGTGATTCAACCAGAGGTAATGGGAAGGAAGGGGCAGCAGGCATCTGAGAGCCATCTGAATCCCCAGGTCTTTGAAAGACTGATAGAGAGATGCCTTGAAAAGGAGGGAGGAAGGGAGATACTGAGGCCAACAGGAAAGGCGGGGAGCCTTAGAAGATCCAGGAAAGGATGGGTGAATAGATGGGTGGATGGATGAAAGGAAAGAGAAAGGAGGGAAAGGGGAGGCACTTTTGGAGAAATCAGTCTTGGATTTGGTTGTGTAAAATTGCCTGGATTCACATATTGCCCATTTATGAAGGACCTGTAGTGAGTTCTCTACTATCCATTCTGGCTGAATGGGACCCTCTGACTTGTGTACCTGTCTGTCTATTACAGATATAGATGAATGTGCCTCTCCTGGTGTCTGCTTCTCTGGAATTTGCTCCAACACCATTGGTTCCTACTCTTGTAATGCCTGTGACGGGGGGATACCAGCCAGATGCCCTTGGGCATACATGTGAAGGTAAAAGCTGACTATTTCCTTCTGAAACCCTTCATCCCCTGAAGAACTGGGCTGGGCTATGCCACCCAAAACAGCTATACCAGTTCCAGAGGGCCTACATGTTAACAGGGAATGGCCAGGTTTAGTGTTACTCATAAATGGGGGATGACGAGCTTTGTTTTCTATGATCTGGAAGGCTATAAAGAAAGGGCCACCCCTCCAAGAGTATCCCCCACCCCCGATCTCAATCCACACACCCCTTCAAAAGTCCCTCACCCACCCTGTCCCCCAGTTTTCTCACCTATATACATATTCAGAAGACTTCTACACCATTGCAGATGTACACCTTGTTTCTTCAACCCAGATGAGAGTAACCAGCCCTCTACCATCTCCTGCTTCCTCTGTATTAGTTCTTCCTTTTATGCCCCATTTTTGTAATATAATTGCTCCCTTTTACCTTTTCCTATCCAATTATTTTAGAATCACCCCATCATACACAACTCAATCCCAACACATCTCTAGAATTGGGGTAAGAGAGGAGAAAAAAAAAGAAATTTACAGGATAACTTTGTTGTGTATTTGGAGAGAATAGCAAGTTGTATGTGGTAGATTTGCAGTTTCATGTGCAGTCATCTTTTTTATTGTACTGTATTATGGAAATGCTTGTTTTGGTTCCCTGAATTGAAAATAAATTAAAAAAGAGAGAGGGGCCAGTTGAGGAGACCCCACCCACCCCCTTCTTGGACCATACTGATGGTTTATTAGCTCAAAACAGTCTTTCTTTGCAGATGTGAATGAATGTGAAGACCACCAGGCCAACTGTGTAGGAGGAGAATGTAGGAATACCCCAGGCTCCTACCAGTGCCATTGTCCACTGGGCTTCCAGCTCATCAATGGCACCATGTGTGATGGTAAGCCCCAACTGTCTCCCCTTCTGTGACTATCTCCCAACCCACTACTAATTTTCCTGCTTGAAAAGGAAGAATATATGTTTGGATTGCTTCAGTACCATCTTCAATACCTTCTCCCTACTGGGTTTACAACAGGGCCATTTAATGAAGGAATAGATAAAACTGTGGATGACACCAAGCTAGGAGGGATAGCTAACTTACTGGATAAGAAAGTCTAGATCCAAAAATAACTTGACAGGCTAGAACAAGGGGCAGAAACTAATTAAATGAAACTTAATAAGGATAAATATCACATCCTACATTTGAATTCATAAAATCACCTGCACATATACATGATGGGAAGGCATAATTAGACAGCAATTTTCATGAAAAATGCTTGGGGGTTTTGGTGGACTAAATATGAAAATGAATCAATAGCATAAAGTGGCAGCTCCCTCATACTCTTCCTCCTTCCCCCCCCCAAAATTGATTTTTTTGTATACTTTTTAAAATTTATTTATTTATTTTTGGTTTTCAACAATCACTTCCATAAGCTTTTGAGTTTTAAATTTTTCTCCCTCTTCACCTCCTTCCCCGAGATGGTGCACAATCTGATGTAGGCTATACATATATATTCCTATTAAACATTTTTTCACATTAGTCATGTCGCAAAGAAGAATTAGAACCAATAGGAGGAACCGCAAGAAAGAGAAAACAAAACAGAAGGGAAAAAAAAGAGCACATAGTATGCTTTGATCTGCATTCAAATTCCATAGTTTTTTCTTTGGGTGTGGATAGCAAAAACTGTGATATTAAGCTATATTATAGAAATATAATGTCTAGGACTAAGAAGTTGGTACTCTCGCTATATTCTGCCCTAGATGTCAGACCACATCTGAAGTTTTATGTTCAATGATGCATTTTAGGGAGAATGTTGATAAACAGCTGTGTGTCCAAGAAGAGTGGGCAGAATGGGAATTGGAGACCAGGACATAGGAGGATCCATTGAAAGCAATGAAGATATTTAGCCTTGAGAAGAGAAAGCGTAAGAGGCACATGGTGATGCCTTTGAAGAGGGGTGGCTAGGGAGCACAGTGGATAGAGAGCTGGGCCTGGAGTCAGGAAGACCTGACTTCAAATCCAGCCTCAGACACTTCCTAGCTGTGTGATGCTGGGCAA
This sequence comes from Phascolarctos cinereus, assembly GCF_003287225.1. Taxonomy (NCBI): domain Eukaryota; kingdom Metazoa; phylum Chordata; class Mammalia; order Diprotodontia; family Phascolarctidae; genus Phascolarctos; species Phascolarctos cinereus. The sequence continues at coordinate 227,970,909 of NW_027555736.1, forward strand.
GTCACTTAATCCTGTTTGCTTCAGTTTCCTCATCTGTAAAATGAGCAGTATCCTTGCCAAGCAAACCCCAAATGGGGTCACAAAGAGTTGGACAGGACTGAAAAGAGTGAACAGCAACGCGGGGAAGCAAGAGTGAATGGGCCCAAACAGAGTAAGTCTAGTGCCCCTTCCACATTCACTTAGGTCCAAATCAACAAAATTTATTGATCACCTACTATGTACAGGGTGTTATGCTAGGAGCTGGGCATGCAACCTCATAGTCTAATAGGGGAGACAACATGAAACAGCTACATAGAAAGGAGAGAGAAATTGGTTTAATTGGAGGTAATCAATAGAGGGACAGTATTAGAAATTAAGGGGGATCTAGAGAGGTTTTCTGTAGATGAGACTTTAGTTAAGACTTGAAAAAAGCCAGAGGGTGGAAAATGAGGAAAACATTCCAGACATGGGACAATAGCATGAATTTAGGGTTATCATTTAGTTATCAATTGGGAACAATAGATGAAAATGATAGAAAGGGTAATTACTAGATGACCTCTGAACTTCTCCCCATTTTGAGATTCTGTGATTCTACAATTGGCTCCCTTGGCAAAACTGGAGGTCTTTGAGTGAAGGAAAAGGGAGGGAGTGGGCATTTATCTAGCACCTACTATGTGTTGGGCACTGTGCCAAGCACTTTTTATAAATATTATCTCTTGATCCTCACAACAACCCTGGAGGAAGGTACTATCATGATCCCCATTTGACAATTGAGGAAACTGAATCAAACAACACTCACCCAGGGTCACCTAGGTAATGAGTGCCTGAGGCCAGATTTGAACTCAGGTCTTCCTGATTCCAGACTAAGCTCCCTATCCATTTCCCCACAAGTTGCCTCAAGACTGGGCAGGATGGGGCAGCTAGGTGGCCGCAGTGGATAAAACACCGGCCCTGGAGTCAGGAGGACCTGAGTTCAAATCCAGCCTGAGACACTTAGCACTTACTAGCTGTGTGACCTTGGGCAAGCCACTTAACCCCGTTGAAACCATTGCCTAGCCAAAAAAAAAAAAAAAAGAGAGAGATCCACTGGCATCTACCCCTATGGCCACGCAGGATTCCAGGAACCTACCCATTCCCTATCTTCCCCTACAGATCTAGATGAATGTGTTGGGGAGAAAGAATGTGCACCCCATGGCGAGTGTCTCAACACCCACGGGTCCTTCTTCTGCCTCTGTGCCCCTGGCTTCTCTAGTGAGCCTGGGGGCACCAGCTGCCAGGGTAAGTGGCTCTGAGGATACATGATCAGCCCTTCAACTTGGGGTGTAACCAGTTCTCAATGCCAAGATTTGGGCACTAAGAGCCATGGACAGATTGCTAGGACTAAAATAGAAGCCAGGTCTTATCAGGCCTCAGCTGAGATGGACTCTGCCTTCTTTGCCTTTATCCCATCCCATTGTATTGACTACTGTTCTCTCCTTCCACTTCCACTTCTGCTTCTGGTTTGTCCAGGCCTCTCCTGTTTGGAGAATCTCAGCTCTGGGCTTTCCCGTCCTCTCCCCTGGCCTCTCCATCTCTACCTACCTATCCCTTGCCCACTACACTGGGTACCCCAACCTGTGGAAGAAGATCTCCCCAGGAGGAGGCAGCTGAGAAGAGTCCCAGCCTTAGACAAGGGGATGCTCCTTGGCTTTCTCTTTTAGATGTCGATGAGTGTGCAGACGTAGACAGGTGCCTGGGAGGGCAATGTCTCAACACAGAGGGTTCCTTCGTCTGTGTGTGTGAGAGTGGATTCCAGCCGTCTCCAGAGAATGGGGAGTGTGTGGGTAAGGACTGGACTGGCTTGGCCTGGGCCACAATAGACTTGTGCTTCTGTTCAGAACAGAGAAGATTTGATATGATGAAGAGTCCTAGACCCGGCCTCAAGATAACTGAATTTAAATCCCAGCTGTGATATTTGTTATCTGTGTCACTATAACTTTCTGAAGTCTCAGTTTCTTCCTCTATAAAACGGGGATAATACTTGTACCACCTAACTCATTGGCTTCATGTAGGGAAAAATCCCATCTAAATGTGAGTTACTATTTCATCCCCTTCTGTCCATCTTCAGCTTTTTCCTGATTCTAACAATATTATAAACCTAAAAGGTTTACCTTTTAGGAAACCTACAGATTTCTAGCACTGGATGGTTCCCTAAGTTCCCATGGGCATTAGAAGTGGTATCTTTATTAAGCATCCACTGTGTACACAGAACTGAGCTAGAGATTGAGAGAATCCAAGAGAAGTAAAAGTTTCCTGTCCTCAATGAGCTTATAGTCTAGATGTAATTTTCTTTTAAAGTCCTTTCACACATCTATCTTTCTGAGAGCTTATGGAAGCCCTGGGGCTGGGAAAGTTGTTCCACAATAGGTAGGAGAGGGGGCTGACATTACCATACTTGCATAGAACAGACCAGGGTCCCCACAGGGTTAAAAAGAGAAGTAATCCATACCAGTAAGCTGGAGCTGACTTCTATTTCCTTTCCTCCTCCTTTGGCTCTTGTGTGTTTGTGCTGGTTGCAGATGTGGATGAATGTAAGGACTACGGGGACACAGTGTGTGGGACCTGGCGGTGTGAGAACAGTCCTGGATCGTACCGCTGTATCTTAGGCTGTCAGCCTGGCTTCCACATGACCCCGACAGGAGACTGTATTGGTAAGGCAGAGCTAAAAGAGCTGTGGGAGAGCTCAGAGGACTGTTATGAGGACCAGAGGTCCAGGGAAAGGGATGAAGGAGGAAGAAACATGGAGAAGGAAAAGGGTCTATCTATACCCTTCTCTTCCATCTCTCAGACATAGATGAATGTGCCAACGAGACCTTGTGTGGGAACCATGGCTTCTGTGATAACACTGATGGTTCTTTCCGCTGCCTGTGTGACCGTGGCTATGAGTCTTCACCCTCTGGCTGGGACTGTATTGGTGAGAATCCCACTAGCCATCCCTGGAGGAATGACAGATCCTTCCCTCCCTCTCCAAAGGTCTTGAGCATCCTGCCATGGGAGCTCCTGTGGCCTTCTAAATCACTCAGATGATGAATAAGTCCCAAGGAAGAGAAAGCACAGAGAACAGACCTACTCTGTGTTTAGTTCTGTGGGGGACACAGAAGGCACATTCTCTTGCCCTCAAGAGATCATTGTACAATTGGTGATAGAAAACAGTAACAAACAAGAGAGGAAAAAACCTCAGCATATAAGAAAGTCAATGTGGTATAATGGAAAGGACATTGGAACTGGGAATCAGGTGACCCCTAGGTTCAAGCCTCAGCTCTGTCACTATTTGACTATATGAATTTGGGCAAATAGCTGGATACTTCTAGGCTCTGATTTCCTTCCATCACTGACAATCTGTGATTGTACATAATAAATTATGTGGGAACTGGAAAAGTGAATCAGTAAGGCCTAATGTTGTTTCAGAAGCCTTCATGGAGGAAGATTAGGTTTCATCCAGTCTTTAACTTGGCTCTTTTTTTTTTTTTTGTCCAGGGGTTTCAGAGAAGTAGAGGCGGGCAGGATCTGCCATCTTAGAGCAATTTGCTTCAAAGCTAACACCCAGAGCCTCCCAGGAAAGACAGCAGACCTTGTCTCTTTCCTCTTCCTTTCTGTCCACAATCCTGAACACATCTTTCTACCTCCTTCCATCCTCCCACCCACATACACATATCTACACACTCATTCCCCTATCACTTCCCTCAAGACCATCCTGCTTGCTTGTTTGTCCTGGGGATTAAGAGTTTGGAGAAGATGAGTTAATGGGGTGCCATATTGGCTGGAGGCAGAGGTCGGGAACAAGGGATCAGGCCATTGTCTCCTGCAGAAGCTGCCTTTTTCCTTCTGTCTGTCACTAACTGTCCTTGTCCTGTACAGATGTGAATGAGTGTGAGCTGATGGTGGCCGTGTGTGGGGCTGCACTCTGTGAGAACGTGGAAGGCTCCTTCTTATGTCTCTGTGCCAACGACAATGAAGAATACGATGCACAGGATGGCCGTTGCCGCCAACGGGCTGTTGGAGGTGAGGGGTCTGCGGTGGGTGGGCCGTGGGCCAGAAGGGTAGTAGATGGGAACTGGGTGAGGCAGAGCCTGGAGAGAAGGTGCTAATTAATGACAAGAAGTAGACCAAGGGGAAGAAAGGAGTTTTTCCATCATCTCTGGAGATCAGGCAGACACTCACCCAGCTCTAAGGATATTCTGCTCCAGCCCATGGTTTTCCAGGAGACAAATTATTTTTGAACCAGTTTACTTTGGGGTGAACTTATATAGGAGGCTGAAAAATATCAAATTAAATTGGACCCCGAAGGCCTGCCCTAGATGCAGTGTGATCCCTCTGGCTGAATCTGGGCCATGAAGGAACACAATCAGACTGATTTCCGTCAAATACAGGCCAAGAAAGCATCGAGGGACCCACTGGGGAACACTTCGCCGGACCAGAGCGCAAACTCTGCTACTCAGGCTCAAGCAACCCGTCGACCTGCACCAGCATTCTGGGCCGCAACACCACAAGAGAGGAGTGTTGCTGCACGCAGGGAGCCAGCTGGGGAGACGGCTGCGACCCCTGCCCTTTCCCTGGCACAGGTAGGGGGTCCCAGGAGCCAGCATGGGAGCATGGGGCTCCGGGAAAGCCTCTAAATCTGCTGGGGGATGAAACAACATGAGCAGGAGGAAAGAAAGGAGAGGTGAGGGCAAAGGCTTTCACTTCATCTGAGCTCTGGCTTCTCTCTTTACCACTCTCCCCAGTGGAATTCAGCGAGATCTGTCCCAGTGGGAAGGGATATATCCCTGTGGAAGGCACCTGGATGTTTGGACAAACCACATATACTGGTAAGGGCTTTCCCCAGAACTTTCCGCCTCTACTTCATCCTTGCCGATTCCTACCTCCTGAGCAGATGGGGAGATCCTCGTGAGATTTTTTTCATCTGAGATGCCAACCAGGGTTTTGGCCATTTAGTCAATAATAGTCAATAAACATTTATTAAGCACCTACTATGAACCAAGCACTATACAAATACACATAAAAACAAGACCATCCCTGTTCTCAAAGAGCTTATAGTCTAAGGGAGGAGACAATGCATGGAAGGCAGCTGAAAAGTGAAAAGTAGGATGGGGGAAAACATAACCCCCAACTTTTTTTCACTTCCTGAGTACTTTAGCTAAAGGCATTTTCAGCTGAGTATCCCCAACGACGTCTAAAAGCCCTCAACTCAACTTCAGGTTTCTTCTGTTGCCCTTACAAACCATCAGTTTCCTTCTTCCCTGTATTTGTTCCCTACATAAGAAACCAGTCTAGGACTGCCATCTCAGAAGCCATCACTCTCTCTCCTACTCATAGCCACATGAACACAGGGGAAGAGGAGAAAAAAAGAGACAGCTGAGAGTATTACAATGTCCTGCCTGCCTCCCCCTTTCCCTGACCCATCCCACTACAGGATGTAGGGGAGTAGAGTCCCAATATTCTGGGAGTTCAGATAGGAGAGACCCTGTCCCTGATGGCAACTCTGTCCCCATTCAGACGCAGATGAGTGCGCGATGTTTGGCTCAGAGCTCTGTCACAATGGCCAGTGCCTCAACACAGTGCCTGGATACATCTGCCTTTGCAACCCTGGCTATCGCTATGATGCCTCCCACATGGTGTGTGAAGGTAAGATCTGTCCTCCCCCTAGGAAAAGTGATATCTTCTCAAGGAAAGGAGCTTCCCTACCTGGGGAGATACCTGGCTAGGCACCCTGGTTGTGTTAGTGGCTCATACCTCTAAGGTGAGGGGATTCATAGAGCTTTCAGGGTTCCATCATACTGCCTCAGGAGTGACACAGCCCCTGAAACTCTATTTTACAAAGACAAGTGACAGGCTTAGCCATGTGCAGGAATCCCGGAAGGAAGGATCCCAATGATGCAGCTAAATGGAACAGTGGATAGAGCACTAGATTTAAATCTGGAAGACTTGAATTCAAATATTGCCTTTGATAAGAACTAGCTATGCGACCTTGGTAAGTCACTTAACTTTTGTCAGCGTCAGTTTCCTCAGTATAAATGGGGATAATAGCACCTGTGTCCCAGAGTTGTTCTGAATATCAAATAAGATAAGATAGGTCAATTGCTTTGCAATTAAAGTTCTAAGTAAGGGAAAGCCAAGTGGTGCAGTGGATAGAGCACTGGTCCTGGAGTCAGGAGGACCTGATTTCAAATGCAGCCTCAGATACTTGACACTTCCTGGCTGTGTGACCCTGGGCAAGTCACTTAACCCCAATTGCCTCACCAAAAAGCAAAAAAAAAAAAGTTCTAAATAAATTCTATCATCATCCATGTGGAAAGAGCCATGACACCGAAGCCTTCAGTTGGGATGTGAAGGATGGAGAAACTGCGACATTGTTGTTATTTATTTACATTAACTCCTCAATTCTATGCCCACAGTTAGTTCACAGCCTTGTTGGTCCTCAGTTCCCGTCTCCTCCCCTGCTCCTGCCACCCAGCCTCTTCCCTGTCTTTCCCACAGATCATGATGAGTGCCAGGACACCGCCTGTGAGAATGGAGAGTGTGTGAACACAGATGGCTCTTTCCACTGCTTCTGCAGTCCCCCACTGGTCCTGGACCACAGCCAGAGGCACTGTGTGAACAGCACGGGTAGCATGGGTAAAACGAGGGCAGCGCACACACCATGGGAGCTGAGGCGGGGAGCTGGGATGCCAAGACTTGATATCTTTTTGTCCTTTGGCAGACCTCCCAGACCACGACATCCACACGGACATCTGCTGGAAAAAAGTCACCAATTATGTCTGCAGCCAGCCCTTTCGAGGTCACCGTACCACCTACACAGAGTGCTGCTGCCAGGATGGCGAGGCCTGGAGTCAGCAGTGTGCCCTGTGCCCCCCCAGGAATTCTGGTGAGAGGGAAGTCTGGCTGGGCTGGGCTGGGCTGGGCTGGGCATCCATAGCCCTGGGCCAGAGGCAACAGGATGGAGAGATTCCTAAGGATTTCCCATTAGCTGGAGAGGTGAGAATCTGCAAAGGGAAATAGTAAGAGTTGGAGTGCCATCACTCTCTATTTAAATCACATTAACATGCCCTCTGTGCTCTGGGGGAATAGGGACCAGGCTGAGGGTTGAGAAGGCACTAGTTGCTCTAAATTTGTACTCAAAGCTTTTCTCTCCTCTCTGATAGAGGTCTTTGCTCAGCTGTGCAACGTGGCCAGGATAGAGGCTGAACGGGAAGCTGGCCTTCACCCCCGGCCAGGCTATGAGTATGGCCCAGGACCCGATGACCTGCACTATGGCCTCTATAGCCCTGAGGGGGCCCCCTTTTATAACTACCTGACTCCAGAAGAGGGTGCTTCTGAGCCCCCATTCCTGAATCCTGCCAGCCACCCAGTGCCCAATCTTCCTGCCCCTGAGCCACCACTGCAGCCTTCAGAAGTCCAGCCCCACTTTGTGGGCGGTCAGCCAGGTTTGTGCTACGTGCTCTCAGCAGTGGTGGGCAGGAGGTGGGATCAAGTACCTTTTCCTATTTCTCTCTTCAAACCCAACTTGGTAATTCCTCTCCCCCAAGGTTAGAAAAGGGAAGCCTGGCCTTACCATTGAAAGCCATAGAATCAAAGGACAGAAAAGGACCTAGTGCCACTTAGCCTCTCTAAGCCTCAGTTTTCCCATCTGTAAAATGAGAGCAGAAGGAATAGAACACGTCATGTCTCCAAGTCCAGTGCTCATTCCATGACCCTGCACTGACTGCCTCTCATGAAGAAGCTAATTTAGGGGGTAGGAACCTCCATGTTGCAATCATCAAACATTTAATGAGCAGTAACATTAGGCTAATTACAATATGTTGAGACACTGGGGTATTAGACTCTCAAGCATCTAGAATGTATAGATATGTATGACATGGCCCCTGATCTTAACCTGCTTACATGTAGGACCGAGTATCTGCCTATGTGTGTATGCATACTTCCCTTTGGGTCTATTTTTCTCACTCATCTTAAAAACTAATGAATTAATAATTCATTCAAGAATTATTTCTTAACCACCCACTGCATGCAAAGCACTGTGGTAGGCACTGGGGGAATTAAAATTCAATTGAAAAATTGAATGCAATTACAATTCAAACATGCCCTCATGGTGTTTACGATTGTGGGGGAGACTGTATGTAGCATCCTCCGTACATCCTTCACATATGTAATACCATAAAAAAAAAGTGTACTAACTATAAGTGAAAAATAGAATATTATCAGAAAGATATACAAATTGACATACAGTTGGAGAAAGAAAATGCCATTCTAGCTGGCCTTTGAAGGATGGGTAGGATTTCAAAGGGCACATATGGTAAAGATAGGAAATTCCTGCAAAAAAAGTACTATGAACCAAGTCATAGAGGTAGGAAGGCATAGCATGTGTACAAGAGACCATATTTGTTGCTGTTCAGTCATTTTCAGTCCTATCCAACTCTTCACCGCCCCTTTTCTAGGCAGAGATACTAGAGTGGATTGCCATTTCCTTCTCCAGCTCATTTTACACGTGAGGAAACTGAGGCAAACAAGGTTAAGTAATTTGCTCAGGGTCACATAACTTGGAAGTATCTGAGGCTGGATTTGAACTCAGGTCTTCCTGACTCCATGCCTGGCACCTAGCTGTCCAAGGGACCATGAGCTGTCTGTTAAAGCTGGAGTGTAATGGGAGATACAGCTTAAAAGTAGGGGAGGTGCTTGCTTAGTGGTGAAAAGCCTTGAATGCTTTAAATCTGAACCCTCATGTCTCCAACCATCTGACTACCTTGGGGCCAGATCTCAGGGTCTGCTTAAAATGGACACAAAGGATATATACATACATGCATACACTATACATATACACACACACACATATATGTATGCAACAAAACATATCTTCATTTGGCATTTCTGGGGAAATTTCATGACACCTCTGAAGATCACTGTTAATAAATGTTCTGAAATGTTATCACTGGGAGAACAGAATTGGGTTACGTATCCTTCTGTCCTCTGAATCCCCAGGAAATTATGACAGCTTTGAAGGTCTCCGAGCAGAGGAGTGTGGCATCCTCAATGGCTGTGAGAATGGCCACTGTGTCCGAGTAGAGGAGGGCTATACCTGTGATTGCTTTGAAGGCTTCCAGCTGAATGCAGCCCAGATGGCCTGTGTGGGTAAGTTTAGAATGGGATACAGGGGCAGGGAATGGAATTCCCAGGGCGGGGGTTACTGTGGCCGTGTCGTGTGGTATTGACAAGAAAGACTAAGGACCTAAATGGCCGGTTATGGTCTCCTTGCAATTATTGAAGGTGATCTGGAAGCCCACTGCTGTTCCTTGGTGAGTCTACCTGGAATCAGTCAGCTCCCAAGTGCCTAGGGAGGTTTATGCTGTGGAGATTCTCCGGACAGGACTGGAAAAGGGACAAGATTTCTATAGCTGCTACCCTGGGGATTGGTACAGGACCATTGCCTTGTACTCTTCAGGAGAAAGTATTACTTCCTATATTTAAAGGACAAAGGGAAAAAAGATAAAAAAATTTTTAAAAAAGGAGAAAGGCAGACTAGGTTTTGTTCACAAAGGCCAGTGAATCAGGCAAGCTTTAACCATGTCTAGCTCACTGCCTCATCCACTCTCTTATAGATGTAAATGAATGTGAGGATATGCACGGGCCCGCAGATCTCTGTGCACATGGTCACTGTGAGAACACCGAGGGCTCCTACTACTGCCGATGCTCTCTGGGTTATGTGGCCATGGCGGGTCCCCCCCGCTGTATCCCCAAGGAGTAGTGAAGAACACCCCCTGGAAATGGCCCCACAGCCACCCACAAGGGCCCTGAGGAGTCTGTCCCAACAAGGAAGATACCATGATGGCAGCAATGAGGGGGCTGGAGGCTCCGCCCCCAACAAGCCTATTCATCTCCCGACATCTCTCATGGCTGTGGTCCACAGAGGACCTGCTTCAGCCATGAGTTTCCAGCTTGGCTCAAACATCACCAACTGCTTTGATGCTTCAGCCACTGGTCATGGGGCCTGTTTCGTTGCCTTTTCCTGGCCTTGCCCTGTGATACTTGCTGAGGGAGGAAGAACCTGTTCTGTTCCCTCCAAACAGTGCATATCCGCAGGGTCCTTTAGCCTCACACTCTAGGCATCACATTCCAGCTATGACTCTACGTGCAAATGAACCCACAGCTACAAAAGAGGCAAATAGCTGCCTCACCCTTTGGCCTTCAGAGTCCGTTGTGCTGGACGGGGATTCGAGTTTTGCTGATGACTCCAAGCCCCCTGTTTGGAGGACTTCTGTCTCTACTAGGCTGGGCTGGGCCCTTCTTTTGATGTATCTCCATTCTATAGCCATTTCTGTGACCCCAGGTGGGCAGCAGAGACCCTCACCACAGAGAAGCAAGACTGATACCAGCCTTCTTGTGTGCAGGAGATTCGAGAGAAGGGAAGCAGACAGATCCAAAAGAAATGAGATGAAAGGGGGATAGGGGTAGGGGAGAAGAGAAGGAGAATGGGGAGCAAAGGAGAAAGAGCCAGAATTTTACACGAGTCTAAAGGAACCATTTCAGTGGCTTCAGCTTGGTAAACTTGCATTTCCTGGCAGGTCACAGCCCTGTGTGCACCAGTAGCAGGGCTGTTGCAAGATGCCCCCATCTCCAACAGACCTTTGTAAAATACACATAGCTTTTTATAGGAACCAAATCTCTCTTGTTGCTCTCCTTTTTTGAAAACCAGTTTGATGTGTTATAAATAAAAAGGTCTATTTTCTGGCCCCTGGATTACAATGTATGTATTGTGTATTTTTTTTACCTCTGCTTAAGCAATTCAGTTTCAATTGAATTCAAATAGGTAGTGGATGCCTATCTGTTTGATAGACGCTGTTTGGAGCTGAGAAAGGTCCAGGGCAGAGTGGAGCAATGTTGCTGGAAACCAGGATTAATGAAAGCACATGAGACATTTGGAAACCCTTATCATCAAGCTTTCCTAGACTACAGTGCACAGAAAGGGAAGTAGCAGTGTCACTTCAGATATAATTTTTAATCTCTGCTTTGAAACCCTGGTCCCCATAGAAAAATGCAATTTTTTGACCTTGACATCTATTTTGTTTTGTGAAGGGTCTGCTTTAATCTAGCAATAATTGGAGAAGAATATGTCACATTCAGACTGATAGAGACATAAAGGACTCTTTATATAGATTGTCTACACCTAAAACCTTGCAGGTGTATGCCAGTAGAGATGTCCTGTGACCACTGCGGTGCCAGTGACAGATGGAAACGCAAAAGGGCAAATTTTTGGGGAAACAGGTTGTCAGAGAGTCAGGCCCCAGCATGCCCTGTATCTTGCCACCTAATCCAAGATTAGTCTGAGTCTCCACTTCTGTAACTGGCTTTCTGCTTCTATATTGGATTTATTGACCCTGAAGAAATTTTTGCACCGACCCAACATGACCTTTGGACTCATGTGAACCATAATTCAGACTGTCTTCTCTGGAAGGGAATTGCATCTCCTAAGTCCGTTTTCTTGCCCTAATCCCCAAAACATGTACACTTCTGATACTCTCTCTTTCCCCCAGAGGATCCAGCATAGGCCATGTTTGCTTGGGTGCTTACTAACTTAAAGCCTCTTGGGTACAACTTTCCTCCTGGACCTCAGTTCCCTGACTCTTTGATCACTAAGGCCCTTTATAGTTCTAAATCCCATCACTGTAGATGAATGTTGTTATTAAGGGCATAAGGAATTTGTAAGTTTTTAAAAACTTTTAGGTGGGCTTTGGATAGCTGCTTTCCTAAATGGCAAAATCCAAGTTGGTTGGGACCATTACCTCGAGAACTGAGAGGTAGGAAGAGCTCACAAATGGGATAGGATAAATATGAAATGGTAAATAGACTCTTCTAATAGGCCCAGAGGTAAGACCTATGGCTGGAATCCTTGACCAAAAGGGAACTTTGAAATAGCTCTGGACCAGAGCAACTCGCATTAAACACCAATGTACCAAGCACTGTGATAAGTATTTTGCAAATACCTCTTTTGATCATAACCCTGGGAAGTAGGTGCTATTATTGTCACCTTTTGACAGTTGAGGAAACTGAGGCAGACAGAGATGAAGTGACTTGCCTAGAGTTGCACAGGCTGGGTCAAGGCTGTCCGCTGTGCCACCTAGCTGCCTTTGAGGAGGGCAAAGACGCTTTAAAGCTGGAAAAGAAAAGGAGTCCTGAAGTGGGGGTAGGGGGAAAGCCTGTGATAATCAGGATCACGGCAGCTGGCCTATATGGTAGCTAGATGACACAGGGGACAGAGTGCCAGACCCACCCAGAGTCATGGAGACCTGAGTTTAAATATGGCCTCAGACACTTCCTAGCTGTGTGACCCTGGGCATGTCACCTAACCTCTGTTTGCCTCAATGTCCTCATCTATAAAATGGGGATAATAAGGGCATCTCCCTCCCAGGGTTGCGAGAATCAAATGAGATAATATTTGTAAAGCATTTTGCACAGTGCCTAGTATATAACGGGAGCTATTATTAGCCATTATTATTATATGCTAGTTAGTATAGGGTCTGACAAAATAGCATTTCACCTAAGTACAATACTAGCTTAATGCTGAACTTTTTGTGGGAGCAAAGAATTAGAAGCAAAGTAGATGCCCATCAACTGTGCAGCAGATGACAAATTACGGTGCGTGAATGTAATGGGATTACTATACTGGAAGAAATTATGGCTATGGAGACGACGTCAGAGAAGTGTGAGTAGACTTCTAAACTGATGCAGAGTACAGTATAAATAGAAAGTAAATACAGATGTAATGAAGAACCAGGAAAACAATATATATGACTAAAACAATGTAAACAGAGGGAGTGACAAAACAAAGCCTGCACACTATAATTATAACGACCAAACTACACCAGAGAGAAGAGATAAGAAAACGTGTCGGCCTCTCTTCTTTGTGGAGTTGGGGGACCAATGTATAGAATGTCACATAACTTATCAGTTCCAGTCCCAGGTTAGTTTTGCTGAACTGCTTTTTTTTTTCCTTTTCCTTTTTTATTCTTTATTACAAGGGATGGCTTTCTGGGTAGGAGAAGGGAGAGGGAAGGGAAATGAAAACAAAAATACATAAAATTTTGTATAGAAATATAATTTTTTAAAAATTTGAAAGGCTAATGAAAGTGGTCAAGACAATTTTGAGAACTGGATTAGATGTAGGGAGATGGTAGAAGCTATATCAGCCATTTATCCATAGAGAGAATATGAAGATTTTATTATATTTCCATGTTCCATAAATTTGTTAATCTCATACTTTAAGTTTTTTATAAATTTTGTTCTATTTATGTTTTATTATTTACAAAATGCTCTTTTTGGACATTCCAAACTTTGTCCTAAGTAAATGAAAGAAAAGAGCTTCTACCCAAGAGATCGGAGAGAATCTAAGAGAATCTAGATACTTATTAGTCACCAATCATCTAGTGCAAGCCACACAGTCCAATTAATGCATGAAAGGAATCCCTTTTATAACATACTCAATTACAATAAATTGATTTAAAAAAAACCCTTCTAGGTGGCTCAGCGGTTAGAGTGCCTGGCCTGGAATTCAGGAAGAGTTCAGGTCAGGAAGACCTGAGTGAAATCTTGCCTTAGACACTACTAGCTGTGTGACCCTGGAAGTCACTTAATCCCATTTGCCCCAGTTTCCTCATCTGTACAATGAACTGGAGAAGGAAATGGCAAACCACTCCAGTATGTTTGCCAAGAAAACCCCAAACGGGATCATGAAGAGTCAGACACAACTGAAAAATAACTCAACAACAACAAATAAAACCCCCTCAGGATGGAAACTGGCCGCTTCCTGAAGCAACCCTTTCTGCTTTGGGAAGTTCTAATTTTTAGGGGATTTTTCCTTCGTTCTCGCCTCTTGAGTCTAACAGAAGAAATCTAATCCTTCTTCCTTATAACAGTCCTCCAAAAAAATATGACAACTATAATGTCATCCATTTTGCTCCCCAACCACGCACCCCAAATCTCCAGGCTAAACACTCCTAGTTCCTTCAACTAATCCTCCTATGACATGGACTCTAGGTCCATCCTGGTTGTCCTCTGATGGATACTTCCCAGCTTTTTCATGCCCTTCTTAAACTGCCTTTCCCAGAACTGAACCCAGTACTACTTGATAAGATCTGAGAAAGGCAGAACATGGTAGGACATTGTAAACAATGTAGTAGCTTCCCCACTCCATTAAACAAAGAAGCCTTAGAGAAATTAAAAAAAAAAAACCCTGACATCCTGCGGAGTAAGACTTGCAGTCATAGCCAAAGCCTCCCTTTCCTGAGGGCCAGAAATGTGAATATTAATTAGCTGTCAATTTCCCCAGTTCCCCCTAACATGAATTAGTGCTAGTACTAAACCCTGACCTGCACTCCAGGCTCCCCACTCCCTGCCTCTAGTGTCCAGTCCTGTTTGACCCAGACAAGATCCCTATAATAACCTACTGTACTTCTCTATATTGGGCACATAGCTCCATTGAGGACCTCAGCATATTGTCCTGTGTCTATTTTCACTGACCAGCCTTCCATTGCATGAGAATCTCTCCTCAACAAAGCAGATTTGCTGCATCCTCTTATAAGCACCAGGTCTCCTTACATTGGACCTTGGTGTTCTGAACCTGCCTAAGTCTGTGCTGACAGACTGGAAGCCATGCCTCTTTTGATTTAGCCTGCGGTAGCATTAGCTTTTTTTTTTGGCTGCCACATCATACTGCTGAGTCAGTTATGATGAGCTTGCAGTCTACTAAAACCTACAAATCTTTTTTGGAATAACTGCTATCTGATAATGCCTCACTCATCTTATGAAGTTATTTTTTGGGGGGAGGGGTACCCAAGTATGAGACCACATTCTTCCTTACTCTATTTTATCCCGTTAGATTCAGCCCACAAAGATGCCTTTCTCCAAGTCATTGATAAAAATGCTGAATAGCACAGGTAGTCAGGGTTACTCCACTGGAGGGCTCATATCACGTTTACATTTAATCATTATCAACTGTTCTTTGAATCCAGCCATCTAATCACTTCTGAATCCATATAATTGTACTATTGTCTAAACAAAGCCCTGCAATCTTCTCCACAAAAATAGTGTGAGATACTTTATCAGGACCTTGGCAAAAACCTAAATCTACAGCCTCACCTGATCTGTTTGGAAAGTGGTGGCTAAGAGCAGCTAGGTGGCGTAGTGAATAAAGTACTAGCCCTGGAGTCAGGAGGACCTGAGTTCAAATGCGGCCTCAGACATATAACACTTACTAGCTGTGTGACCCTGGGCAAGTCACTTAACTGCAATTGCCTCGCCAAAAACAAATCAAATAGGAACCTAAAGTGGTGCCTGGTTATTGTCCTTCATTCTCCAAGAGAACCAAAATGACATCACTATGCTGGGGTCAAGGTACAGTGGGTCTGACTGAGACTGATCAGATCAATAGGAGCTTGGAAGGCTCTACCACAGGCTGGGCACAGATAGTCCATATAAACCAAGGAGTGAGGTTTGTGTCCTCAAACTTTTTGATCTCTGGACTCCTTTACAACTTTTAAAAATTATCAAAGATCGCAAAGAGCTTTTGTTTATTTTGTTTATGCAATCAATATTTACTGTATTAGAATTTAAAACTCATAAAATTTTAAAATATATATTTATTCATTTTAAAATAACAATAAGCCCATTGCACATTAATATAAGGAACATATTTTGATGAAAAATAACTGTTTTCCAAAATAAAAAACATTCACTAAGAAAATTGATATCGCTTTACATATTTTTGCAAACCTCTAATAACTGGCTTAAGAAGAGATAGCTAGATTCTCGTATCTGCTTCTGCAAACAGTATGTTGTAATATGTTGTTTTGGTTGAAGTATTTGAAGAAAATCTGGCTTCACAGAAGATATGTAGTTCAAAAAGGGGAAAGTATTTTAATAGGCAAATAACATTTCAGTATCATGAAAATAGTTTCGACTTTACCCCTACAAAGGTCTCAGGCACCCCCAGCAGAACACAGACATCCCGAATCCTGACCACCTTTTCCAGTACTGGCTACACTATTTCTCTTGGCCCACTGACCAAGGTGGGGGAGTTAGATTGCTCAAGGTTCTCCCCATACTTCCATCACTTAGTAAATTCTCCTCCTTTGAGGTTCATGCTATTCATCTCTATCATCCAATTAAATCCTGGTAGCTATTGTCTACAGACCTCCGGGTCACTCTTCTTTCCTCAGAGTTCACTACATGGCCTCCAACTTTTTCTCCCCTCCCCAACTCCTGCCTTCATACGTAGGAACTTCAACAAACATATTATCTCTCCTTCAAACATCCTACCCACTCAGTTCTTCTACCTACTCATTTTCCTTGACCCATTCTTCCAACCCACTTTGGCCACACTCTCGTTGCTATCCTCAATCTTGCTATCACTCGCAAATACACCAACTCCCTGTTCAAAAATTCTGAAATCCCCTTTTCTGGCCAAAATCTATTGGCTTTCCACTTCTCCCTTTACCTTCCCTCACCAAACCCTACTCTTGTTCCATGCCATGACATCTAATTCCTCAAACCCTCAAACCTTCTGTCTTCTCCTAGGCCATCTCTTCTGTACTTGCCAATCTCTCTTCTTTTCCCCATCTTGACCCCTTGGTGAACCAGTTCAACTCTACATTGTCCTGTTCTCTTGAACCCCCTTATCATATACCACCAAAGCCCTTCATAATCTAGCTTCCTCCTACCTTTTCAGTTTTCTTATACCTTATACTCCTCCATGTATGCTTCAATCCAGTAACACTGGTCTCCTAGCTGTTCTTCCAACAAGACAAGATTTTAGCTAGACGTTAGTGTCACTGGATCAAAGCGTACATGGAGGGGTATAAGATATAATCAGGCAGCTAGATGGTGCAGTAAACAGAGTACCGGGCCCTGGAGTCAGGAGAATCCGAGTTTAAATCTGGCCTCAGATACTTACTAGTTGTGTGACCCTAGGCAAGTCACTTTACCTTGTTTGCTTCAATTTCCTCATCTGTAAAATGAGTTAGAGAAGGAAATGGCAAACTGTTCTAGTATCTTTGTCAAGAAATCCCTAATGGGGGGCAGCTAGGTGGCGCAGCGGGTAAAGCACAGGCCCTGGAGTCAGGAGGACCTGAGCTCAAATCCGGCCTCAGACACATAACAGTTACTAGCTGTGTGACCCTGGGCAAGTCATTTAACCCCATTGCCTAGCCAAAAAAAAAAAAAGGAATTCCAAATGAGGTGATGAAGAGTCAGATATAACTGAAATGACTCAACACTAACAACAAGGTATAAGAAGAGTGGAAAGGTAGGAGGGGCCCGGGTTATGAAAAGCTTTCAAAGTCAAGCAGAGGATGTTATATTTGATCTTGGGTGTGATAAGGAACCACAGGAGTTTACTGAATAGGGGGAAGCCTGCAGGGTGACTTAGTAAGATCTGTACTTTAGGAAAATCACTTTGACAGCTGAGCTGAAGATGGATTGTAGCAAGGAGAGACTTGTGGCCAGCAGACCAACCAGCAGACTATTGTAATTAATAACCTAGGTGCGAAGTGAAGAGGGCTGGTACTAGGGTGGAGGCACAGTCTGAGAAGAGAAAGAGCATGTGTGAGGCAGGTTACAAGGGAAACAACAGGCCTGGGAAACAGATTGGATGTAAGGGGTGAGATAGAGAACTAGTGAAGAGTTGAGAATGATGCCTGGGTGACTGGGAGGATAGGGGTGACCTGGATAGTAATGACAACTTTTGGAAGAAGACTGGGGTTTTTTTGTTGGTTTGTTTGTTTGTTTGTTTGCTTGTTTTCGGGGAGAGGTGGGATAAAGGAGGAGATAATGAGTTCTGTTTTGTACATATTGAGTTTAAGACGTTTATAAGACACCCAGTTCAAGATGTCTAACTGGCAGCTGGAGATGAGAGCCTGGAGGTCAGAGGAGAGGGAGGTTAGGGCTGGATAAGTAGATTTGAGAATCAGGGCTGACAAGATCACCCAGCCAGATAGTATGGAAGGAGGAGATAAGAGGGTCTAGGACAAAGCCTGTGAACACCTGCATTCTAGAATTTTCCCACAAACTGCAGGCCGGCTCAGTGGCCTATAGCTTTCACGACTCTACTCTCTTCCCTTTTCTGAACAGCTAGGCATAAGCCCTTCTGCAGGCCTGTGGTACATTTCCCATATGACCTTTCACATATTAATGACCAGGCTCATAATCCTATTTGTCAGTTCTCTAAGTGCATAGTTCATTGGTGCCAGCGAATCTATTCAGTGATAATTAGGTACTTTCTTACTGTCTATTTATCTCAGGTACCAACTCCTCCCAAGTCATTTTTGTTCTTGTATTTCTGGTGCAAAGGTCCCTCTTCTCCCCTGAAACAAAATGAGTGTTGAGTAGTTTTACCTTCTCAGTCAGTTATCTCTCTGTCCAGGATATATCATCATCCTGTCCACCTCAAACAAAGGTCCTTCTGTGAGCACCCTTTTTCTCCCAGCATAGTGAATATAGCTAGTATTGACACAATACTTTAAGGTTTGCAAAGCAATTTACACATATTATCCCCTTTCATCCTCACCACAGCCCCTGGGGATAGATGCTATTATTATACCCACTTTACAGATAAGGAAAATGAGATGAGAGATGTTAAGGAATTTGCCTAGGGTAACATAACTAATAAGCGACTGAGGTAGGATTTTAATTCCAGTCTTCTTGACTTCAAGTCTAGCCCTCAATCAACGTCACGTAGCTGCTTTCAGGGTGTGGGACTGTTAGAGAATTATGAAAATCTCAGGGACAGCATTTTGAGGCTCATCTTCAAAGTACTGTTCCCTACCACCCTACTTAGGTTATTATTTTTTTGATAGGAACTCTAGCTGTCTCCCATAGTAGCTTCAGTAAGCACCAGAACTAACCACTTAACATTGGAAATCTTTGGGATCACGAATAGTTTGAGGCTAGTGAGCTCACTAGGGGAACCCTAAAACCACACACAGCTCCAGGCAACCAAGGTGAAAGAATTCAAATGACTTGACTAGCCTTTGAGCTCACTGTGACTCTCCCCACCATCTTGAATTTGGCCACTCACAACCCTGAAGTCACTACTCACAGAACACTTTGTTTTGTGGTCACGATTCTGTGATTAGCAGAAGAGGGAGAAGTAGCTTCTGTTCTGGCAATGTGAAGGTTAAAAAATCCTGGGTCACATCCAGTAAAAGAGAATAGATTATAAGGTTTAAAAGGAGGATGGGATGCTTTATTGTCATCTAAAATGGGAGAAATCAACAAGGTAAAGAAGAAGGTAACTTCTAGCTTACAAAAATTGAGTTACAGAATTCTTAGATTAAGGGGGCCACCTAGCAGCATTTGAGAGGTACAGCTACCACCACAGATGACTAAAATGCCTCCCTCTTTTAGTATTAAATTATCAGAAGTATTTTGCAGTCAAAGAGCCAGGTGACAATTCTTTTAAAAGGAGCAAAACCAAATTTCCCTTTTAATGTAATTTTTTGTTGTTGTATTTTTTTTTTCTTCTAGAAAATGTAGGCAACCAGGGATTGTAAGAGAGTAACCAAATGTGAAATATTGGTGGTTCCCCTGGTGAAAGCCTGGAAAAAGTGAAGAGGTCCTCAAACTCTAGGACATTTGTATATAGACATATAACATCGTGATTACAGTGTGGTAAGGGGAATCAGCTAAGACACTGAGAAGGGAGAGTGGGAGTTGGGAGCAAGGAAGGGAAAATGCCTGTTCATCCTCAGCTTTGTGTCAGAGGGTTGCTTAAGACCATGTTCTTTGGCTAGACCATCCACCAGCAGGGCAGCCTACTTTACTTTTCCTACGGATGTTTCTACCAGATTCTCTTTACCCTTCTTCCCCTCTATACTTCCTCTTAATAACCAAAGATCTAGAGCAGTTATCTCAGCAACAAATGACCTCTGAAAATCTCTATTTACAAAGCAATGAGTAGGCAAAAGGAACCAGTCCCAGTGAAAGTCAATGAAGGGGCCATTTTCCTGACACATTGACTGAGTAGCACTATCTAAGAGCTTCACTAATGATTCCCATTTCCACAAGGTTCTGAACTTCCACGTGGAAGCCAAGAGGGATTGGGTCAGAAATTAGTTTATGCATTATTGGAAGCCATTATCATATAGGAGATGTGTCTCCAAAATTAGTTCCAGACCTTGGCTGAAATACCCCTCACTGCAGCAGATAGGAGTTGAAAACAGATCTTTAAGACTAGGCCATATTTCTTTCTCCATTGTTGCTATTTCTTTGTTAGAAGAAAGCCAGATCAGATGGCCCAGATACCCACTTTTATGCAGCCAAGCCCACAATAAACAAGGCCTTGAGGATCTTTACTTCCAAAGTCCAGCCAAAGAGATTCCTGATACCAATGCAGCCTGGTAAATTCTTCCTAAGTGTGTTCCCATAATGGAAAAACAAAATGCCAAGGCTTTTCTCTGCCTCTCTGGCCTGTCAGGAAGAGGTATCTGGACATAAAAGGCTTGCAAAAGAAGGAACTGGATCTGTGCTAGGTATTCCCCAATCCACTGCTCCTCTGAAGCGAATCTGCTCAATGGCCTCTTTGTCTGATGGTCCCACTTTCCACCATTCTAAATGCATCATAGACTTGGAACTTCCTCCTTTCCCACCAAGCCCACGGAGATTGATTTTTCATTATTTTGGCAGTTCCTCAAGTTCTAAGTCTTTTTTGAAGCTTTCCCAGACTGATGAAATGAGACAATGAATTTAAAAACCACCCTCTCTAAACATAAAACTCTTTGAATAACTTGTTATGTTAACTACTAACCTTTGACTTCTATACCATAAGACATGTTTTTGACTAGGGTGAGTCAACTTAATGGTTTGTTTATGGAACCAACAAATGAAGCTTTGTTGGTCCTCATTTAAAGTCCGTTAGCTCACCAAAAGGGCACACCAAGTACAGGCTGGAACAAAAGAAAATAAAGGCAAGCCCAATTTATTACCCTTTAATCTACTTTCTACAGAGGGCTCACTTTATTGCGTGCAATATCCCCTCATGAGAATTACAGAGTACCAGTAACATCTTCAATTGAACATCTTCAATTCTTCAACTTCCAATGGAATTATATACCAGATATAGAATCACTAGAGCAAAACCCTCAAGATTAAAAGAGATCATAACCCAGTAAGGTAGACATTTTACGAATTACATAGACTTTAGCACTTGGGGCAAGCACTTCAGGTCCTATGGCCCGAAGCTAAGTTGCAGGCTTATGTGGTACTATTGGTCCTAGGGCAGTTCTGCCTGCCAGCTCCAGCGATTCTGTCCAAGCACCCCTACTTCCTGTAAAAGGAGCAGTAGCCACTGACTCTGCCTAGCAAAGGAAAGGAGGAGAGCAGAGAATGAGAGGATAGACGGCTATGTTGGATCTGAGGGAAAGGGAAGGGCAACGGGAAAGTGAACCAGGACCAGTCCAGCACAGGGAGGTTATTCAGGACGGGGACTACCTCCCCATCTAGCAGTGATTGCTCAACTATCTCACAAGAAGTTGAGCTGATTCTGCCAACTCAGGAAGAAAAATAAGAGTAGTGGGGAAATGGCTGCTAGAACAAGCCTACTCCTGCAAAAGCCACACCAGCTGAACCAAGGTCAAGAAATCCAAAGAGAAACTGGAATATTTTACTTCTTCCTCCCATGAACCTCCCAAGAGGTCAAGCAGAATCCCAACGGCAACAGGAAAGGGGAACAGCAGAAAAGCCAGAGCCGGCCAAGGTAACCTCCCAAGATGAGTGAAGATGGCCAGGGACACATGGGACTCACAAGGCTTAGTGTCCAGAAGCAGTAAGAGCTCCCTTGAGAAAACTCCTGGGTGGGGACCTTTTAGAAGTTTTGGAGAGCTCAAACCGGGACATCCGAGGCCCAAGGGCTCTGAGATCCCAAACGCTCTCTACTACACGCCAGAGAAATCCTTCAAGATACAATGCACTGAACCTCAAAAATCCAGGGGCCCAACCAAGAGTATACTGGAGTCAGCTCCCACAGCCTAAAGAGAGTTGATCACTATATTTTAACTTTGGAGATCAGAAAACACCACAAATAAGGGCTTGATTTATTATTTTGTTGATTATCTAGACTTAAAAAATTTTAAAAGTTTGTCATGCATTTTCAGATATTTGGTTGGTAAACATTTACCAGCACATACCTGGGTCTAACCCTAGGAGGTGGAGAGAAATTCAAGAACTGGGCAAGACCAAACAGGGCCTACCACATCTGCCCAAAAGTGCAGCAGGGATTAGCGCAGGGCTCTAGTACAAAGCCCCAGCTAGGAAAATGAAGTTGGAAAGACAAATAAGTTAAAAAACATACTCACCAGCACAAAAACTATTGCAAATATAGAGATCTCCCCCAAAATGAGTGAATAACTCAGTAACAAATTGCAAGCAGTTTCCTTTTTTTAAGAAAAAAAATGGATTTTCTACAGGGACTATATGAATTCCTAGAAGAAATAAAGCAAGAGATTTTTAAAAAATGAAATAAAAGTTCTAGAGGAAAGAACTAGAAGAAAAATAAGCAGATTAAAACAGAAAGTGGAAAACCTTACCTAAGAAACAGACTACATAAAAAACTAGAATAGACCAAAGAGAAATCTGTAATTATATGAGATGGCAAGAAATATTAGAACAAAATCAAGAAGCAGAAGAAAATGTATCCTATAATGGCACAGTAAATAAAGCACCATGCCTGGAGTCAGGAAGACCTGAGTTTAAATCTGGTCTCAGACACTAGTTATGTGATGCTGGTAAATCACTTAACCTCTATTTGCCTCAGTTTCCTCATATGTAAAATAAGGATAATAATAGCATCTGCCTCCCAGGGTTGTTGTGATGAGATAATAATTATAAAAAGTTTAGTATAGTGCCTAGCACATAGTAAGCACTATATAAATGTTAGCTAGCATTATCATTGTTATATCTGATATAAAAAACAACTTACCTGGGAAACAGGTCAAGGAGAGATAATTACAAATCACTGGACTCCCTGCAAATCATGATTGAAAAAAAAAAAAAGACCGGACACTATATTGCAAGAAATAATAAATGATCTATTAGAATCAAAGGGAAAAGTAAAGATAAAAAGAATCCATTGATGCCCTCCTGAAAGGAATCCCCCAAAGAAAACCCTAGGAATGTCATAGCCAAAATTCAAAGCTATAAAATCAAAGAAAAAATACTGCAAACATCCAAAAAGAGGCAGTTGAAGGTAATGTCACTCATATAACACCTCGTAGCTTCTACTGAGAAAAAAAAAGAGAGAGAGAGATCTTGGAATACAATATTCCAAAAAGCAAAAGTCTTACAACCAAGAGTAAGTATACAAAGCTGAGACTAATCCTAAAGAGGAAAAAAATATTTTTTATGGAGTAGAGAGCTTTAAAGCATTTCTGATTAAAAAAAAAAGACCCGAGCTGAATTAAACTTTCTATATTTGCATTAAAATACAAACACATGGGTACTGAAAAACCTAGAAAGGTAAATTTATTTGAGCATTTGGAAGGAGCTGTATGATTACGTAGTGCTAATACTTTAATGGGGGAGAAGAAACAACTATCTCTTCAGAACCTTAATGTCTTCAAAGGGTACTGAGAAACTTAAGGAAAATAGATCCATAGAATAATGGACAATAAAAATAGATTAGTTCTGTTCTGAGGACTTGAAGAGGAAAGAAAAAAAAGTATGTATGTGTGGTACAAGGAGTAATACACTACTACAAAAAGGAGGAAGAAGAGGGCAGAAGTCGTAATTTCTCATAATTGGGATATAGGACTTGTTGTTGTTGTTCAGTCGTGTTTGACTTTCCACGACCCCATTTGGGGTTTTCTTGGCAAAGATACTGCAGTGGTTTGCCATTTCCTCTCCAGCTCATTCTACAGATGAGGAAACTGAGGAAAACAGGGTGAAATGACTTGCCCCAGGTCTAGTTAATTGTCTGAAGCCAGATTTGAAGCCAGAAAGATGAGCCTTCCTGACTCCAGGCCAGATGCTCTATCCACTGTGCCACCAACTGCCTGGGATATATGATAAGAACATATAAACATGAGGGAAGGAGCACACATCATATGAATCTCATTCTTATCTGAAACGGTCAAAGGAAGATTGAATTTATTCAGATAAAGTTTGTTATATACATCAAATACACCAAAACACAACAAACTCAATGAAGAAAAAAGCAGGGTTGGAGAGGAAAGGTTAAAAAGGAGGATGATGCCAGGGAGAGAAAAGTCACAAGGAAAAGAAACTTCCTAATATGGAAACAGGAATTGAAATGAGGAAGAGTGGGGAGGGGAAGAAAAGCAAAAAACTAGAATCTAAGGGAGCGCTTTTAGACCGTTGGGGAATGGCTGACCAAATTGTATGTAGTATATGAATGTGACAGGATATTATTGCACTGTGGGAAATGACAAAAGTTTATTTCAGAGAATCCTGGATAGTATGAACTGATGGAGAGTGAAGTGAGCAGAACCAAGAGGAGGATTTATACAAGAACAATGGTAGGCCAGAACTCTGTTAATTCAGGTTTGGTACAGGGATGAAACGAGACACTCATAGGTGCATGAGTAGTTAACAAAGGAGGTTTACTTAGCCCTAACATAGAAAAGATATTCAACAAGGGTCCAACTGCACTTAGCTTGCAGCCAAGTGACCCCACCCCAGTCTACATATGGAAATTTCTCTAGTCAAGGGTGCAGTGACTCAGTGTGGTCTTGGGATATCCACCAAGTCAGAAGGGTCCAGTCCCTTGTCAGATGAGCCTTTTTAGGTCTTTAGATGACCAGAAAGCCATGTCAATACGGCCAGAGACCATCAAGAAGACGTATCTAGAGGTGCGCTTTGTTGTCTTTTAGGGGAAAACTAGCCTAACCCATGCTAGTCTAAACCATGCAAAGAGAGCTCTGGTAGAGTTTGGTCCCATCACAGAGAGCAACATTGTAAAGAAAAACTACTTTAAAAGTCTTAAGAACTCTGATCAATGCAATGAACAATCATATCTCCAGAGGACCTATTACAAAGCATGTTACCCACTTCCTGATAAAGGAATGATGGGTGCAGAAGACATACATTACAGACAAGGAAGGGGTAGAGGGAAAATGTAAGCTTCTTAAACACATAAATGGTCTTATTTTTGGTTTTGTTTTATATTATAAAATGGTTGCTGAAAGAGAGGAGACAAAGGAAGAGAAGGAAAAGGAGGAGGAATTGGATGGGCTAAAAAATTGTTTGAGCCTTGTGACTAGGGACCCAGACCTAGGGTGAGGTGCCCCAAGACTGCAGTGACTACTAGAACGCCACTGTCCCACCCTAAAAGAAATGGCAGATATAAATTCTGCTCAGTCATGTGAAGGAAAAGCAGAAGGTAGAAGAAGGAACTGAATAGGCTGAAAATGAGCCTAAAAAAAATAAAACAGAAACCCAGCGGGGACCAGACTCATACTCTAGAATTTACTCAGGGCAGGGACCCATGTGAGGGAATCCCACATCCCTCAAAGGGAGACAATTCTGCAACAGAACCTAGGGGGACTGTATAGCTAGTAAAGAGGGAGAAGTCAGAATGAATTATGAGGAATATAAGAAAAAGGATGATATTTTAAAGTATCATGAAAAAGTCTCAACAAAAACACAGATAAACAGAAAGGATCCTAAAAATCAGAAACAAAAGTGAACGTCAATGTTAATAATACATCTTCTACCCATAGCTATGAAAGGTTTATGATCTGCTTCTCTTCTAATTTTTTTGTAGTATGATCTTTAATATTAAGGTCACATATCCATTTTGAAATTACTTCTTTTATGAGATAAATATTGTCCTGATACCTAAACCTGAGAAGGATAAAGCAAAGAAAGAGAACTATAGACTTACCAATATCATTAATGAATATCAATTCAAAAATTTTTAACAACATCCTGGCAAAAAGACTACAGCACCATATCCAAAAATTAATAATGATGATAAAATTGAATTTATACTGGGAATTAAATTTAGGAATAATTACCTTAGTCATATTAAAAGTAAAAACATCCAAAGCCATGTGATTATATCAATAAATGAAGCCCTCAATAAAATGCAACATAAAATTTATGCTGAAAACTATAAAAAACATAGGTATAAGGAGACTTTAAAAAAAACACATAAAAAGTACATATCGAAACCCCAAAGCTAGCATTATATGAAATAGAAAAAAAACACTAGAAGCTTTTCCAATACAGGAGCAAAACAAGGATGTCCCTTGCCCTTGATGTAATATAACTTAATTCTAGAAATGCCAGTGATAACAAGAAGGCCAGAGAATGAAATAAAAGACAAATATAGACAAAGAAGAGGCAAAACTATTTCTGATCAGTGTTGATGGCAGGGCCACACCAGTATAATAAAAATAATGATATTTCCTAAAATAACTTGGAGATGTAGTACTATATCATTCAAACTACCAATGGGATACTTTATAGGCTTTTACAAAACAATAATAATATTCATTTGGAGAAACAAAAGGATGTCAGGGGAAATGATGAAAAAAAAAGTGGAATGAAAGAACAGCACTTCTGGACTTGAACTGATACTATAAAGCAGTAAGTATAAAAACTACTCAGTACTAGTTAAGTCAAGTAAAGAAACATTTATTAAGGACCTACTATGTGTCAGGCCCCGTGCCGAGTGCTGAAGATGCAAAGAAAAGCAAAAGACAGTCCCTGCTCTTAAGGAGCATTAGCTCCTATTAAGTCAAACGGGAAAACATACAAACAAAATATAAACAGGATAAATTAGAGGACCAGGAAAAGCTTCTTAGAGAAGGTGAAATTTTAGAGAGGAATCTGAAGGAAGCGAGGAAAACCAGGATACAGAGATGAATAGGGACGGAATTCTGGACAGCCAATGAAAATGCACAGGGCCAAACAGAGGACTTTATATTTGATCTTGGAGGTAATAAGGAGCTACTGGAGTTTTTTAAGACTCCCGGGAAAGGTGATATGGTCATATTGAGGTTCAGAGGTGCTAGGATCCCAAAATATCAAGAACAAGAAACACAGATCCTGAATTTGAACCAAGCCTTCTTTCAGCCAAAGACAAGGCTTATTGAGTATCCGCCATATTGGCCAGTCTCTTAAGGAATCTAAACATCGGCTAGATTTTAAGAATCTGAGCACCTTAATGGAGGCCAGATGGACCTTATATACAGAAAGAGTGTGGGAGAGATAGGAATGGCCAAGTAGTTTAGTGTGACTGGAGGAGGGGTCTGGAAGAAGGGGGTCTAGGAAGGATCTTGATGGGAGTGACTGGGAGCTGGAGAATGGGGTCTAGATAGGATCAAAGGTGGGAAGTGGCTGGAGGCCATTCAGAGGTAACAGACCACAGAGGGCTGGGTTAGGTTAAACATGATGGAGAATTGGGAGATAGCCTCAGGTGAACCCTAGAGACTTCCTAGATCAAGTGGGAGAGTTCAAGGAGAATCCAAGGTGGGGTTTTGTAGGGCCCATAGACAAAAGGGACCCAAATTCTTTTTGGGGTGAGGGGCAAAGGTCTCAGCTCGGGCCATACCCTATCAATCAGACCTGTGCTTTAGCATCATCCATATGATAGCTGAGGTGAGGATGGATGCATGTGAGGAGAGACTTCAGGCAGAGAGATCTACCAGAAGGCTGCTGTAACAGTCCAGGTATAAGGTGATGAGGGTGGTGGTAGTATTAGAGGAGAGAAGGAGTGTATACAAGAGATGTTAATAATTATAATTTGTAGGACTTGGCAACAAATTTGATGGGGGGAGGGTAGTGGAGAGTGAAAAGTCAAGACTGACACCTAGGTTGTGAATCTGGGTGACTAAGAGAGTGGTGGTACTGTTGGCAGTAATAGGAAGTTAGGAAAACGGAAGGACATGTTAAGTGGAAAAAGGTCTATGGAACATCCAGTTTTAGATGTCCAATAGGCAACTGGAGACGGAAAACTAGAAGTCAGGAGGAAATGAGATGTTGATGAGAATTGAATTCATGGTTGCAGATGTGATCACCAAGTGAAATAGTATAGACAGAGAAAAGGGCCCAGGACAGAACCTTGGAGGAAATTC
Organism: Phascolarctos cinereus; assembly: GCF_003287225.1. Lineage (NCBI taxonomy): Eukaryota > Metazoa > Chordata > Mammalia > Diprotodontia > Phascolarctidae > Phascolarctos > Phascolarctos cinereus. The sequence goes on from NW_027555736.1 coordinate 227,999,003, forward strand.
ATGGTTATTGGGCATGACCTGGAAGAAGATCCAGCAAAGAAGACTGAGGAGCGGTGAGACAAATAGAAGAACCAGGAGAGAGTAGTATCCCAAAAATCTAGAGAGAATATTGTAAGAAAAATTATTTATTGTATCATTCAGAAAAAATTATTATACTGTTTGAATCCAACCTTATGTAGTTAAAGGTTGTCTGCACTCAGAATGTAGCCTGATTGCAGTAACTCTCTAGGAATGCCTCAGCATCCCTACAGGAAATTTTGGGTTTCCCCAGGTCCTGTATCCACCCAAAGCATTCTTGTTTTGGGTTACCACACCCAGCTCTTATTTTGGTTCTACCCAGCTTGTGTTTTGGGTTCTCTTACGTTTTGAATGTTTATATTTACTCATACCTATCTCAATCTATCTTGTTTTCAAGTTGCCCTCTCAAAATTGCTTAACTATGTACATGTGATTTACATGTATGTATGGTTCATGGGCAGGCACCCTCGTCTAAATTCTATATAATATAAGCCTTCCAGAGCCTGAATGAGAGGGAGCCATACTTCCTTTCTAGCTGACTCTCCTTTACCAAAAAAACCTAATAAATTTCTTTCTAAAGCTATTTCAGATTTTGGGGTTTGTTCTTGTGAACAACAGTATCAAGGAGAAAAGAGTGGTTAACAGTATCAAAGACTGCAAAGAGAACTTTGAGGACTGAGAAAAGGCCATTGGATTTGGCAATTAGGAGATCATTGATAACTTTGGAGAGAGAAGTTGGTATCGAATAACATTAAGCTCAGAAGCCAGAGTCCAGAAGGTTTAGAAAAATGTGAGAAGAAAGGAACTAGAGGCATTGACTGTGGACTGCCTTCTTAAGGAATGAAAAAGCAGAAAAGTAGATCTGTGGAGCTGATGGGGCAATGGGACCTCTAAAAGCCCCTGAACTTTCACACTGGCATAAAACCATGCTTTTGCCTTGAACTTTCCTATACTGGCATTTCGCCTGAGGCATCTGGCCTACTTAGATACTCAATAATCCTTTTAACTGTCCTTTCATTGTGGCCCTACCATTTAACTCCTTTCATTGTCTGCGCCTGGCCCACCCCAGGCTACTTGCCTCCTCAATGCCATACACATTTTCCCAGTCTTTTTCTGTATGAAAGTAACAATCTTACCCCCATTAAATTGCATAGATTCTTAGAATCTCATCCACTTCTACTGGCATCACAATATTGTACAGATTTATTAGAAATGTTACCTGCCTAACGGTGTTATAATAAAACCTCACTATTCTGCCTGAAAGAAGGCTTAAGTAGTTGAATTCTTTTCAGGCAAACTGTCCTGTACCTTTGCATTTCGGGGTTCCTAGCACCTCAAACCACAACAGAATACACTAGATAAAGATGAAACAGAAAAAAGGTGAATTTAAAAACCTAGTATTCAATATGCCTGCAAATTTAAATTAATCTGGAAAGAACTCCCTATTTAACAAGAACAGGTAAGAAAACTGGAAAGTTTGGAAATTTAGCAGAAATTAGATTTAGATCAGTATCTTACATATTAAACAAACCATCCTAAGTTCAAAATGGATATAGTTAAGTCCCAATTAATACAAATAATCTCCTTTACTGTTTACATTATTTAAATTTGAACTGCATATTTCCATTAGACTAGGACCAATTAAGGTATTTTAAATAGCTGAAACCTGAATAGTACAAATCTTAATGCATGCAACCATTTTGGGAGATTTATTATTTGTACTAATCAGGAACTAACTGCAGAAGACCTGCATATTAAAAGTCATGCCATGACTAATGTTAAAATATGTTTAATATGAATGTTAGTAGATCCTATATCAGATTGCATGCCATCTTGGGGTGTAGGGAGAAGAGGGAGAAAATTTAAAACTCAAAATCTTATGGAAGTGAATGTTGAAAACTAAAAATGAATTAATTAAATTTTTTTTTAAAAAAGCCAAGCCAGAAAAAAATTAGAAGGCACTTTTCACTGTTAGAGAGAGAATTCCAAGGGTTAGAGGATATCATCAAATATAAAACAGATCATTCTGATTAAATGAAATTGAACAACTTTTACACTAACAAAATCAATATAACTAGGTTAAGAAGGAAAGCAGTTGAATGGGGGGGGATCTTTGCATCAAGTATCTCTGAAAAGAGTCTGATATATGAGCCATACAGGGAACTAACACAAATATGTAACACCAAAATCCATTTCCCAATGGATAAGTAGTCATGGAATATGAATAAACAGTTCCAAAAAGAAAAATTGTATTATTAACAGTCATATGAAAAATGATCCTAAATCACTGATAAGAGAAATACAAATCAAAACTGAGGTTTCTCTTCATACCCCCAAAACTGGCAGAGATAACAATAGGAATGAACAGTCAGTGCTGGAGGAGGTGTGGAAAGACAGACACCAATTCACTGTTAGTAGAGCTTTCAATTGGTCCATCTATTCTAGAATGCAATTTGTAATTATGCTTTAAAAAAAAAGTTCTAGCCTTTGACCCAGAGATCCCACTACTAACCATATGCCCTAAAGAGGTAAAAAATAAAATAAAGTAAAACAGAAAGGCACAATATACACCAAAATATTGATAGAAGCACTTTTTGTAGTACCAAAGAACTTGAAACAAAATAGATGTCCATAATTACCAAACAAATTATGGTATATTAATGTAATAAAATATTACTGTTCCATAAGAAATAATGACTATAAAGAATATAAAGGGGGCATGGGAAGACTTCTATGAACTGATATAGAACAAAATAAGCAGAACCATTAAAATAATATATACAAATGACAACAATGTAAGTAGTAAGAATGGTAACCACAAAACAAATGGAATGCTATATAATTATAATGACCAATCTTGACCCTAAGGAAGACATATGAGAATGCACCTTTCTGTCTTTCTTTTTAGAGGTAGGAGAGTATGCATGTGAACCTCTGCATACACTATTATACTAGATTCATGTGTTGCTTAGTTTTACTGTACTCCCTTTTTTCCTTTTTTTTTTTTTTGTTCTTTGTCATAAAGAATGAACCTCTGAATTGGTAAGGCAGAAGGGATATATTGGGAAATGCAAAAGATTAACAACAATTTTTTAAAAGTACAGTATCATATAATAAACAAATTAGAGGATCAAGGAAGTAAGTATCTGTCACAACTATAGACAGAGGAAAAATTCATGACCAATAAGGGATAAGAAAGGATCATCAAAGACAAAATTGAAAGGAATTTTTTTTTCAAACAAAATTAATGTGGCTAAAATTAGAAGGGAAATAATCAACAGGGGGGAAAAAATTTGCAGTAAGTTTCTCTGGTAAAGGTATGATATCCAAGATATACATGGAAATGATTCAAATACTTAAGGTCAATATGACCAGGTAGTTCTCAAGGGAATAAAGTAAAGTTATCAACAGCCATATGAAAAGTGCTCCTAATCACTGATAGAGAACTGCAAATCAAAACAACTTTGAAGTTCCACTTTATAGCCATCAGATTGGCAAAAAAAAAAAATGAGAAAAATGAAATGACAATTATTGGAGGGACCAAGAGAAAACAGATACACTAATACATTGTTGATGGAGCTATGAATTGATCCAGCCATTCTGGAAAGGAATTTGGAGCAATACACAAAAAAGTCACTAAATTGTGCATTCCCTTTGATTTAGCGATACCATTACTAAACCAAAAACCCAGAGAAAAGAAAGAGAAAAGGGACTTATATATACAAAAACAGTTTATAGCCGGTTTTTTTTTCTTTTTGGTAAGGTAATTGGGGTTAAGTGACTTGCCCAGGGTCATACAACTAGTAAATGTCATATATCTGAGACTGGATTTGAGCTCAGGTCCTCCTGACTTCAAGGCCAGAGTGCTATCCACTGCACCACCTAGCTACCCCTAATTCTTTTTGTAGCGACAAAGAACTAGAAACTAAGGGAGTACTTACTTGGAAAATGGCTGAACAAATTATGGTATAGGCATATAATAAAATAATATTGCACCATGAGAGATGACAAAAAGACTGTTTTAGAAAAAGCCTGAGGCTTGTATGAACTGACCTAAAGTGCACGGAACTTGGAAAATAATTTATACAGTAATAATATTGCAACACAAAGAACTAAAAAAGACTTAAGAATTCTGATCGATGCAATGACCATCATGATTGCAGAAGACCAGTGATGACACATACTACCCATCTCCCAATACAAGACATATTTCATGACATGGCCAATGTGGGATTTTGTTTTGCTTGACTATGCATTTTTGATGCTAGAGTTTTGGTTTTCTTTCTTTCAGTCGGGGTGGAAAAGGATGCAGGCCATAGGGTTACCAAACCAAAAAGTTTAAAAAGAGGGTCATCACTATTGGGTTTTTTTTTAACAAAACATTTTACTTTGTTGTAGTAAAAAAAAAATGTCATATTTCACAGATTCAAATGTAGAACCTGAAATAATGCTGATTCTCTTTGGATTCACTTTAAAACTGTAATTAAAATGGTTTTTAAAAAAAAAAGGAAAAGAAAAAAATCAACCCACAAAACTTCTAAAACAGGAACCCACAGGCACTTCCTCTTGTGGAATGCTTTAAAAGTTACCCTACTAAAGAAAACCTCTGCTTATTGTGAAGGTTTTGGAGAAATTTTGTCGGTTTAATTTGGGAATTCAAAAAAATCCTTGATGATAAAGCTGACCCCAGGGCTTGTGATCCCAGGATTGACCCTGCTGCTCCTGGTTGTGGCCCTGAGATTGATTTGTGTAGCCAATTGTTTCCCTGGCCTCTGAAATCCTGGCGGTAGATTCCCCTGCTGGGTTTTCCTCGTCTGGTGTAGCTGCCTCTGAATAACAACCTTTGCAGTGAAAGACAGGGCCATGGCGGTATGGACAATCAATTCCTCCACTTCCTCCTTCCCACCACACTGTGGTATATTTCCTCTCCTATTATAACCACATGATTTCCAGGAGCATTTCCTCTAAAGTTTCCACCGCACATGTTAAATCCTCCATGACCTCTATGACTACCTCCTCTAAGCTGGTTTTTGCCACTCAAAAAGAGGGTCGTTAAAAAAAAAAATTTTGAACACCCAGAAGAGAATAGAAAGGTCAGCAGGAAACAGATGAGCAAGACAACTTTAAAAAGAGCATGTTGAATTTAACATATACTTTAAAAGAAAAGTAACCTGCACACCATGTGCAGATGCAGCTTCCCAGACAATTCTCTTTCTCTTATTTTTAATCTGGAAATTTTTCATCTTATTTGGGGTTGACTAAGTTCAGAATTAAAAATAAAAATATAAACTAAGTATAGTATATTTGGAAATGAATGGCAAAATCAGTTATAAATAAAAATAAGGTTTTTTAAAAAAGTTTTTTTAAAACATAAAAGTGATGCAATTTTACAAATGAATTGTACTGGTAGTGGCTATTTTCAGTGCTTAGATAATTTTAAATGCAGGGACTTCTGTGTACCCCAACTGTACCTGATGTGGAAGAACCTGATGTGGGGCAACTACGTGGCCCAGTAGATAGATCGCTGGGCCTGGAGTCAGAAGGATCCGAGTTCAAAATTGGCTTCAGACACTTACTTGCTGGGTGACCCTGGGCAAGTCACTTAACCCTGTTTACTTCTGTTTCCTCATCTGTAAAATGAGCTGGAGAGGGAAATGGCAAAGTACTCCACAATCTTTATCAAGAAAACCCCAAAATGGGTCACAAAGAGTTGGGCACAGCTGAACAAAATCAACTGCATTTTAGTCAAATCTGCTAGATACATATTTTTATTAACGTACAAGTATTCTGCTTGGAGAGAGAGCAAGAATTCCACTTGCCAATCTAAAAATCTGTCCAAGCAACTTCCAACTTATATTTTACAATAATCATGGCGAAAGATGATATAATTAGATAGCAAGAATAAGACAATAGTTTTTAATAACAGAATTTGAATTATTTCTCAAAGGGAACAATAATAACGTGGGAGTACCTTCAGATGAAGGTCAGCCTAACAGGGGTGGGGAACCTGTGGCCTTCTAGGTCCTCAAGTGCAGCCCTCTGCCTGAATCCAAATTTCACAGAACAAATCATCCTTGGAGAAATCAGGCTAGAAAACAAAGCATTCTATCCTCCTTAGTTTGACCAAAGAGAGGACATTCCCATTCATAACAATAGATGTCTCCCCAATTCATAGTCTGGTCAACAATAAATCAAACACTTTTTCCATTAGTCATCTATAAATTCTGTCTACAGTTCCAGTCACAGGGTTCTAGGTTCTGTCTTCTCCTGGAATTAAGATTACCCCCAAAATTGAAAGTCACATTCTCAAGGGACATTGCTTAGATTAGAGGTTCCCAAATGTATTTGGCCTACTCCCCCACTTTGGAAAAAAAAAAAACTTACTCAGCACCCCTCTGGAAATCTACTTTCTTTAACTCTTTGAAAGTTTTTTTTTTAAATTGTGCATCATTTCAAGAAAATTTAAAATTTTTAAAATGATACATCTTAAATGCAATCATTTATTGTATATTTGTGGGGTTGTACCTGCATTGAAATTTTGATGACATAATATTGCATCATGTAACTGTATAGTATCATATCTTAAGTCATTATGTGCACATATTCCTGTCTGCTTTTAAAAAAAATTTTTTTAAGGCAATTGGGGTTAAGTGATTTGCCCAGGATCACACAGCTAGTAAGTGTCAAGTGTTTGGTCTGAGGCCAGATTTGAACTCAGTTCCCCTTGACTTCAGGACTGGTGCTCTATCCACTGCGCCACCTAGCTGCCCCTCCTTTTTTAAATTAAAAAAAAAAATTTTTTTATGTGCACATATCCCTGCTGATGCATACCGGACTTCCCAACAATGCACAACACACTCACCTGCCAGCACTTGCTTGTTAAGACCTGTTGATGGACTTGACCACTGATCAGTTATAACTTGCATTTTGTGTGTTAATTTGGAAAATATAACTTGCATTTTGTGTGTTAATTTGGAAAATAATGTAATCACTACTTCATAACAGATGAAACCTATATGAACGGTTTTTCAGAATTTTATCTTCTCTTCTTTCCTTATGCTTCCACCACCCCTTTATTTTCATTCAACACTCCCCAATCACATCTGGGGCTACTATGGCCCTCCCCACCTCCTCACCCTCACTTGAGACTCCAATCATTCCAATGCCCCTCACAGGGTGGTATCACTCACTTTGGGAACCTATGCTTTTCATTCAAGTGAGACCAAGGACTCTGTCGCACCATAAACTCTTATCTTTTATAATATGGTGAAAGTTGTGTGCCACAAGCACTAATGGAGGTAGTATGGCATGGTAGAAAGAACAATGTCTCTGGAGGCTAATGTTATAGAATAACGAATAACAAATAACTGGACCCTTCCTATAGCAAGGCAAGCCTTTTACATCTCCCTCATGGAGTCATTATCCCACTAGCCACAGAAACCATTCCAAACTTTTCCGTCCAGCAACCTCCCATAGCACCCCTTCTACTACCCTCTCAATGAGGGACCATACCTCATACTTCACTGAAAAACTTAAGATCATTTCACTCTTCACCTGCTCTCCTCTCATCTCACATGGCTCAGATGCCTTCCCCAGTTATTTCCTCTTCAATACTGTCTCACACAAAGAATGGGCCCTTCTTGGCAAAGCAAACCCTTCCACAGACACTTTTGACCCTATTCCATTCTGTCTTTTCCAAAAGACTGCCCTCTTTGATCATCCCAGCTCAATCACTAATCTCCAATCTCTTCCTGTCCTTACAGCCTACAAACTTACCTCCTGAATCCAAACAAAGAAATAAACAAACAGCAACAACAAAATCACTTGTTCCAGCTACTTACTGTCCTGTTTCTCCTACTTTTGTAGCTGAAATCCATCTACAATCAGTGCCTCCACTTCCTCTCCTCATAACCTTCTGCAGTTCGTCTTCTGACTTTATCATTCAACTGGAACTGCTTACTACAAGGACAACTGCTCTCCTAATCACCAGAGCTAATGGCCTCTTCTCAGTCACCATCCTTCTTGACCTCTCTGCAGTCTCTGACACTATGGCTCACTCTCTTCTTCTGGTTATTCTGGCCCCTCTAGGTTTTCATGACACTGTTTTCTCTTGCTTCTCCCCAAACCTGTCTAACTTCATCTCTCAGTCTTCTTGGCTAGATCTTCCTCTAGGTCACACCCGCTACCTTTGCTTGTCTCCATCGGTCTGCCCAGGCCCTCTTCTTTTAACTTTCTACTATTATAGCTAACCATCTCACCAGCTTCCATGGGTTCAATGATTATTTCCAAGTAGATGCTCCTTAGGTCTTTCTTTTCCAGTCCTCACCTCTCTCCTGACCTCCAGTCTCTCACCTCCAACTTCCTTCTGAACATGATAAAATGAATGTCTTGTAGACATCTCAAACTCAACATGTCCAAAACCGTCCTCATTTTCTCTTGCTCCTTCCCCAAACTCTCCCTTCTTTCCGACTTCTGAGTTAAGGGCAACACTATCCTCCCAATCATCCACACTCACAATCTTGAGATCATCCTTGATTCCTGGCTCAAATTCACTCCACTTAGCCAATCTATTGCCAAGTCTTATCACACTGATCTTCCCATCTTTCTCCACAAACAACCACTACCCTGGTGCAGGCCCTCATCACCTCACACATGGACTGTTGCAATAACCTTCCGGTTGATTTCCCTGATTTGTCTCTCCCCACTCTAGCTCATATTCCATTCAGCTGCCAAAGTGGTCTTTCTAAAGTTTAGGCCTGACCATGTCACTCTCTACTTTATTAATAAATTCCAGTTGTTCCCGATTACCTCTAGAGTCAAATACAAAATCCTTTGCCTGGCTTTCATACACCGCCGCTACCCTTCCAGTTCTTACACTTTATTTTTATGTACTCCGTGATCTAGCAACACTGGCCTTCTTGCCATTCTTTATACATGACGCTCCATCTCCTGAGCGCCTTTTCACTGACAATCCCTCATGTGTAGGATAAGCTTCTTTCTCAACTCCACTTCCTGGCTTCTCTGAAGGCTCAGCTCAAATCTCACCTTCTGCAAAGAAGCCTTCTTGGTCCTCCATCTATACTGCCTGTCTTCTGAGATTACCTCTCATTTACAATATACGGTATATGATCTATAGCATAATAGATACATATATTTTACAATTATACATCTGTTAATATATATAAAATTTGGCCAGTCAGCAAGAATTCTCAGAGGGGAGCCAGCATGCAAATAACTAGGCATACATTAGATTTAACTGACCTAATTTCAGAATCTCCCAGTTTACTGCATATATTTATAATTTTAGACAAGTCATTGAGCACCCTGGGCCCAAATTTCATCTGAAAATTGTGAGTTGCCTTTGATAGTCTCAGGTTCTAGACCTATGATTCTTTGGCTTCCACATCCCTCTTCCAACTTGTGCTCAGAAATACAAACATATTCATTAATCCTAGGATCTTACTTTGCATATGCTCTTCTTGTTCCTTATGTTGCATAAACTAGCATAAAATCCATTACTTTAGTTGATCAGTATAAATATGGAGTCTGATATCAGTGGTACGGTTCTTTGATGATAATTTAGTTTCTATAAAACCTTACAAAACTCCCAGCGGTCCAAGCAAAACCAGACATATATTAGTTAAGGCTAGCACTAAGAGCACAATTGGTAGTCTCTTTATCCCTGAGGTTATAGACCTTGGGGCATAGCAAATACCGTTGTTGACTGTGGTGGTGGTGTGAGCAGTTGCCAAGTTGAAGCACTGTCATTATGTCCTGTTAGAATATTGGCCTCCAGAAAAGACTAAAGTTGTCATACAGCGTGATGCTCAGATAAAAGACTTCATCATTCAACAGACTTGTTAGTGGTTATTAACACCTGACAGGTTCCCTTCCAGCAAGGTACAAAAGCTGTCTTTTTTTGGGGGGGTTTAAAAGGGATCTTTATTTTTTATTTAAATAATTTATTTTTAGTTTCCAACATTCACTTCCCTAAGATTTCGAGCTTTTAAATTTTCTCCCCCTCCCTCTCCAAGATGGCATGTCTGATACAGGCTCTCAAAAGCTGTCTTTCTTTGATGGGCTTTAAGGTGGACCCAATCTTCAGGTTGTAATCACGTGGTCCAAAAGGAGCTCTTAGCAGTACCTCCAGGACTTGTGAAAGGAAAACCTTTAAAACACCTCATCTAAGTCCGGCAATAACTCAGATTGTTATCAGTCAGACACTTGTGTACATAGTATGGGAATTCGGGGCTTCTCCTGAGTCTTCCCATGAGTACCTCATGTTCACGTGGGTTATGGCCAGTTTTTCTGTTTAGGCTCCAAATAGGAGCTAAAAGCACCTGCCCGTTTCAGATTGGTTTTGTTCATCTATTCTGGTCAGCTAATTTTTCAGAACACCAATGTAACTTTCTGCTGCTCTTGCTGAATAAGGGTGGCAAGGGTGGTGAAGGTACTATGGAATTTGGAAAGCTCTAAACTCTCTTTGTTACCTGGTTTGTTACCAGTTACCAGTCTCTGGATCATTGTCAATGACAATCTAAATCATGGGATAAGTTGTCTTGATCATCCACTTTATCAGCAGATCAACCCATCCCAAATATATGTATCTGACAAGAACATTATTCATAATGATAACATTTAGTCATTTGAATGTTCAACTTGAAAATTAACAAACGGGTCCCACAGGGTTGGGTGTGCCACTCTCTCTGTTTTGATTAGTTTCCCAACATCTGCCTGGTAAATGGGATAAGTATAGCAATATTACTGGGAAATTCTAGAGTGTACAAATAAACCCGGAACATAGCGACAATGCTCTCTTCACTCCGAGGAGCTAGTATTGGTCTGGTCAGTCACAGGCAGACAGCCTGTAACTTGACTCCAACATAGTGATGTCATTTTGGTCCTCTTCAAAAACAAAGGACAACCAACCAACAAATTGCACTTTTTACAAAATTATTTCAGTTGCTATCTTATTAGATTGCCACAACAACTCTGAGAGGTGGGTGCTATTATTTTCCCATTTTACAATTGAGGAAACAGTAACAGAGGTTAAGTAATTCGCCTAGGGTCACACAGCCGAGAAGTATCTGAGGCTGGATTTGAACTCACCTTCCTGAATCAAGGTCCATAGTGCCATCTACTATGCCACCAGCTGCTTCATATTCATAAGTTTCTCCATCAGAAGGGTAAGGGAGTAAGCAGAAGGAAGGACAGGAGAGCTAGTTAATATGACATTTCCTGAGGATAAGAGCAATATTCTCTATGTGGTGAGCTAGGTGTTTGATATATGTTGCAAATCTGATTTTCAGAAGGGCAATCACAGAGTGGTCATTTTACATTCAAACTCCTCCTACTGATTTGACTACTAATCTAAGATCTTCTCAGGTAATTAATCTTCCCCATAGTTTAGGGACTCTGTCCTTTTCTCACTTTTGAAATCAAGTTTGTTCTCTTCCCCTTCATCCATTATTGGTGATTATATTTTATTGCTCCGAAGAGCACCCAAAAATGTTATGAACTTAGTTAGGTACTTAGTGACTGTAACCCATAAAAGTTGACACTTAAACATCTTTTCTTTCACTGGTTCAGAAAGTGCCTAGAAAATACATCCCCACCCCATTCTCATGATACTGTAAAAGTTTTCTTCTAAGTTGAAACTGCATTATTCCCACATATTGGCAAACTTTAATCATTAATGAACACATAACTGTCAAAGGTTCAGTAACTAACTTTGTCCTACTTTATCCGCATAGCTGCTTTTGTGGTCTACTTTTCATTTGATTATGGAATCTAACATAATTGTTAGTAATTTGGAACAAACTAATACATCTTGTGTCTTCTTTACTTTTATGCTAAGTGGGAGAAGGGGGACTGAGCTTATGTCAAGAAGGAAAGTCATACAGCATTGATCCCAAGTTTGTCTTGGTGAAGAAAAAAAATCAGCTGCCAGGAATGAGGGGGAGAAGGAAAGTCACAAGTCTCTCTCCAATCTATCCCCCCTCCCCGACTTCCCAGTTCTCATGATCATTGTACAGGCAACTCTTATAGTTGACTCAAAAGATTTAAAGATAAGTAACACTTTCTTTAAAAATAAATACTTTATATACTATATACACTAATAACATACACATATATACAAGCAGCTCTGAAGGCCAGGGCTGTCATCTCTGCATATTGGAACTTTAGGGCTAAAGTCAATATTTTAGCCTCCAGGCAATGGTTCTGAGGCAGTAGTTTGGGGAGCTTGAAAAATTTCCACTTAACTATGAGTTCAAGTGTTACGGGGGATGTTCTTCGAAGCATGTTGATGTTGACAAAGAAAACTAAATAGCGTGATAAAGAGTGACAAGATATACAACTCCAGGGCTGGTGAATGAGAAATAGAGCAAGTGACATAGCAATGGAAAAAACCCTGGAAGTCTATGGATCTCATGGAATCAAGAACTGGAAGGTGGAGGAAGAAGGCAGTCTCTGAGTCATTTATCATCTCACACATTATAGTTTGATAGAGAATGAAGTCCCACAGGAACATCCCTGCTCTGCCTGAGGGTTGTTCAACACCTGAAATGAACTTCGGATCAATTCTTGGCTGAAGTCCACCACCGCCCCTTTCACGAAGGCCAAGCTATCTGTGTCAACCACCACTCGAGCCCCGCCTTGTTCAAACACCCTGGGGAAACATGAAGAAGTGATTAATTAAAAAGCAGTCACCAAAAACATCAGATACTCTTTCTCAGAGCTCACTCATACCCAGATACATATTCATTCCTAGTTCCTGGCTGTATATACATACACAAATGCTATTTTAAATACTAAAGTCTCTAACTCTCCCTAGTATACCATCCCCAGTTGAATGAAATAACAGCATAATGAAGTACTTTACACATTGCAGAAATGTGAATAATTATTGAGGACTCTACTGAAGAATGATGTTATTCAAATTCAAAATATCACTGCCCCGTATCTCCATCCCTGAAAAGATACTGTTTTTGAAGGTGCCTCATGGAATCATAATTTTAGAGGTGGATGGGACCTTAAAGCCTTCTCATTTTTCTAGATGAGAAAACTGAGGTACAGAGAAAGAGATTAAGTGACTTGTCCCAGCCAGTTAATGTCTGAGGCAGATTTCTAACTTGGGTCTTCCTGACTCCAAGCCCATTGCCCTCTTCACTATGCCACCTACTCCCCCCCCTTTCTTCTTGCCTGTCATCAGGATTGATAACTGTGTCCAGAGAGAATTTGTATTGGAATCCGGAGCATCCACCTCCCTCCACTTGTAGCCTGAGGAATTCCGCCTCTTCTGTGATCTCCAGAAGCCTCTGGGTGGGGGGGAGGCAAAAAGGGGGACCCATGACCGTCCAGTATAAATAAGCTCCTTGAGAATAAGGATTGAGGTTTTTTCTTTTCCCCCTTTCTTTGTATTCTCATCACTTAGTACAGCGCCTGGCTCGAATGCTGTCGGTCGACAGGCATTTATTACATGCCTGCTATGTGGTAGGCACTGTACTACGTGATAGGGACAAAAAGGAAAAAAACCAGTCCCTGCTTTTAAGGAGCTCCCAGTCTAATGGGGAGACAACATGCAAACAATCAAATGCAAACGAGATATAGACAAGGTAAATTGCAGATTATCTCAGAGAGGAGGTACTAAGGTCAAGGTGGACTTGGGAAGGTGAGACTTTAGCTGGGGCTTGAAGGAAGTCCTGCGAAGCCAGGAAAGGAAGATGTGATGGGGAGGAGCCGACGGGGGGGGGCGTCCGAAAGGGACGCCCAACACCCCGAGACCTACCTTAACGCAGCTTTCAGTGAGGCGGATATGACCTTCATTTGACTGGGAGCCCGGAGTCTGGGAGCGAGCAGAGGAGAAGGAGGAGGAGGTGGTGGACGACTCCCAGCGCGAGCAGACGCCCACCTGAGGGGGCGCCCCGGGGGGGCATCAGCGGCGGGCGCCGGGAAGTGCGGAGGAGCCTGCTGGGGGGGGGCAGAGAGGAGGGTGAGCGCAGGCGCAGAGACCGCAAGCGACCTGGGCCAGGGGTGGGGGCAGGCCTCCCGAAACTCCTCTCGGCCCGCGTTCCTCCCTCCTCCGCCCCGCTCCGCTCCAGGGCATACGGGGCGTCCTCCACCCCGCCCCGGTACCTGCCCCGCAGCCCGGAGTTCACCGTCCTCAGGCCCAGGACCGTTAGAGCCCATCCCCGGGGCCCTACCACCAACGCCGCCATTGTGCCTCCTCCACCAACCCCACACTTGGCTAGGGAGAGACTCCGCCTCCCCAAGTCCTGTCGGAGCAGGAAGCGAGAGGCGACAATGCCATTGGCCAGCGTGCCGAAAGCGAGGCCGGACAAAACAAAGCCGGTCGAGAGAGTGCTTTCAAAACCTGAGAAACTTTATTAGTCAAAACGTAGAGTTGGGTGAAAAGAAGGACCCTCCCCGCGGGCGGGGCCAGGCACGTGACCGGGGGGGGTGGGGCCTCAGCCCACGTGGGCTGGCTCTCCAACCCGGGCCCCGCCCCAGAGGCTTTATGTGGTGAAGGTCCGGCGCCCGCTCGGAGCGGCTCCCTCCGGCCCCCTCGCTCTTCCTCTGAGCGGCGATGGCCTCCTCCTCCTCCTCCTCGTCCTCCGCGGCGGTGCTGCTGCTCCTTACCCTCGGGGTCGTCGCCCTGGCCGAGCCGGTTCACTTTCTGGACTGCGGTGAGCACTGGGCTGGGCCCCTGAGACCCGCTCCCTCCCTCAGCTTTCCCGGTCTGGCGCGCAGTGGGTGCTTTGATCTGTTGGCTTCAGTTCAAGCCCTTCTCTCCTCACCCTCACCCCCACCCCCAGTTGTAGTTGTTGAGTCATTTCAGTCGTGTCCGACTCTCCGTGACCCCATTGGGAGTTTTCTTGGCAAAGATACGGGAGTGGTTTGCCATTTCCTTCGCCACCTCATTTTACAAATGAGGAAACTGAGGCAAACGCGGTTCAGTAAACCCGCCTAGGGTCACACAGCGGCAAGTATCTGAGGTCAAATTTGAACTCAGGTCTTCCTGACCTACCACCTCAGTTTCCTCATCTGTAAAATGGTTGTAATACTCGCACAGGTTTACTGTGAGAAAAATACTTTGCAAGTCTGAAATAGTAATAAGGATAATGATGTTGATAATGATGAGCGTGCCTGTGGCGCTTGAGGGTTTTCACACCTCATTTGTTCCTCAGCTGTACCTTAGGAGGGAGATGCTGTTGTTCTCCCCATTTTGCAGCTGGGAATACTGAGCCAGACAGGTTGGCTTGCCCGGGGCTACACAAGCTGGTGTCTCGAAGTACAGAATTGCGGCTCCGGATTTCCGTGACCGCAAGTTAAACACGGTATCTCTCCCTGTGTGGGGAGCGCAGAGGGGGTAGCTCCCTCCCCTCTGGGATCTTGAGCCACCCCGCTTTCTGTGCTTGGACCGGCCGGAAGCTGGACCCCTACCACCCCCCTCCCCTGTTCAGAGATATACACAGCCCAGTTGGCTGATCTTTGGTGTGTCTCTCCCCCCCCCCCCCCCGCCTGCGGCAATGGAAAGAAAAAGCTGATTTCTAAATCCGAAGGTCCTGCGGGCTGCTCACGTGATTTTTCCTTAGATGCATTTATGCAATGCCAGGGTTGGGTCAGGAAGACCCCTGAAATCTTTTCCAGCTTTAAATATGATCATATGATCCTGTGACTAATTTTACTTCTCCATTTGTGCCCGGTTGTTTGCCCACGCTCTTACTTGGCTTTTTACATTTTGCTAGCGATGTGGAAGTAAAGAATTCTTTTTATCTTAGCCTGGTGCGTGCTGATTATTCTGGTCCCTTTCCAACCTATGTTGTTGTTTCATTCTTAGCACTTGTATCTTCAGAACCTCGATTAGTCCCTGATTGATAAGCTCCTTGAGGGCAGGGACTGTCTTTTACCTCTTTTTGTATTTATCCCCAGCGCTATAAATATTTTTGTGCATGGAGGTCCTTTTCCCTTTTTTATGATCTCTTTGAGATACAGACCTAGTAGTGGTATTACTGGATCAAAGGGTATGCACAGTGTGATTGCTTTTGGGGCATAGTTCTAAATTACTCTCCAAAATGATTGGATCAGTTCACAACTCCAACAGTGCCAAAGGGCCTTTTTTAAAACTTAAAAATCAAAAGGTGGATCGTGGTTTTTCAAAATGTTGCCTTTAGCTTCTCATTTAGTAGTTTTAACTTCTCTGTGTGTATGTACAATTTTAAAATCCGTTCTGTGTTAACGTGGCTTCACATTGTGAGAGATGGTCTCTCAGAAGTGAAGCCTCCTCAGGGAATCAATGGTTCTTGTTAATATTTCTTAATGCTTTCAAAACCCTCTCCCACTCAGACCCTGTTTCTTTTAAATGCTTAGCAGAAAGAATAAGCCCTGCCTCCAATCTGAACTGTTTGCCCTCGCAGAAACTTCCCACTGTTCCTTGTCTCTGGGCAAACTTGTGTAACTGCCTTTGTTCTAGATTTCCCCTAAAGATTGTGCCCCCCCCCAAAGCCCAGCCAGTGGGATAAGGGGAAGGGGGTTATAGAGGTGGAGCTCAGTTAGGGTATAAATAAGCCTTTACTTCTGTAAGGAACTCGAACTCTCCTGGCCTGAAATGGCGACTAAGAGGGTACTCTTTCTCATGAGAAAGCAATAAACTCCTTTCCACTTTCAAGGTATCTAAGTCTTTGTTTTTATTTTTGAGTAAGTGGTCTCTGTCCCACACAACATGAATCTAATCACTGGAGAAATATTTCATTCTATAATGGACTAAATCATAGGGCTTGACCAAAGGGAAGAATTCTGGAAATCTATGGTGTAAATTCCCCTTCTTAACCCCCCCCCACACATGTGCATGTACAGAGAGAACTGTTATGTGTGTGTGTTTACATTTATGTACACACGTAGCAGTTCCTTGTCCAGCCACATTTAGTCCATCTTGCCTTCAATGGTCAGCCCAAAAAGGTTCTCCTGTGCTTCCTTTTCATTCTCTGGGTTCTAAGCAGTTGACCTCTTCCAGGCATAGTACAAATGTTTTTGTTGAAATTCCTATTTTCTTCTCTCATATAAAGTAAAGAGAAGAAGCTTGCAGTCATTTTTTAGTTCTGTAATTAGACAGCATGCTTTATAATACTTTACCTATAAATGAAGTTTCATTTGGGGTTTTAAAAGTTCTTAAAAACTAGATCCCTTTCCAAAGAGTATAACTTCTACCTAATATTCAGATTAAAGTGATAATTACATAGGCTAGATGCTCTTTCACCCCCTCCTCTCCCTCTGTCCACATGTGGTATCATAGCCTTAACCTGCAGGTGTTCTGCCCAAAGGAATATAAATTTTGATTGCTGAAACCTTGCTAGATATCTTGGGGTTTACCAGCTAGATTTCTTTCTTAAGGATCATCCCTTAAACCTAAGTCATTCTTTCTGTCATTGATTTGCCAGCAATAGGTCCTAGCACAAGCCCTACTTGGTCATTGGGCTCTGGTGGCTCAGAGAAAGTATAAATAGCAATTGTTTCTGTTTTGGCCAGATACCCTGAGGGTCTTCCCCTCCCAGATTGATTTTTTTTTTGGACTAGGTAAAAGAGTCCATTCTTTGCCTTATTTCTTATCCAGTCTTAATCACTGAATGTGTGTTGTCTCAATTGTCAGCTGCTTGTGCCAGTTCATTTCTCTCAAAGCTTGTGAGACATGCATGTAGCAATATGCATGGAAATTCATTGTAGAAAATGAGCCCAAGGATGGATAGACAAAAAGGACCTTCGTTAAAGATCTTAGCTTAAAAAGCCCAAGGTCTCCCACTGCATCCCAGAGCCATCTCCGGTCATCCTGATCTATATCTTCCCTCTGGACCCAGACAGCTCTGGAGGAGAGAGGGAGGCTGGTGACTTTAAACAGCCCTCCTTCACTTAAATCCAATTTACTTGCAAGTCATGGCATCACCTTCCTAATGTCACAATCCTCTTCGAGAATGAAGGACATACGACAGGTATCCCCATTGCTTAGCACTGTGCTGACACACAGTGGGTGCTTAATAAATGTGGCTTAGTGAATAGAGGATTGCAACTGGATTCAAGAATTACTGAATTTGAATACAGCTTCTACAGCCACGTAGTAGCTGTATGATCCAGGACAAGTTTAACCTCTGTCTGCCTCAGTTTCCTCATCTGTAAGATGGAGATTAATAGTAGCACTTACTTCCCCAGGTTCTTGAGGACCAAATGAGAGAATTTTGCTTGGCAAATCTTAGATAGCCATAGAAATACTAACTATCATTACTATTACTAATTTGTGGGAATACTCTGGGTGCAATCTTCAACTTAAAATATAGGTCAATTTTATTCAGTCAGTTCTCTGGCCACATTGATGTCATCCTTCCAGGGTGAAGAGCTGAATGGTGAGGGGGGTTGAAACTGGTTAAGGACACTTACAGAATAAAAATTAGGAGACAAAAGCCTCTCTCTGTTTACTAAATAACTTTCATTTCATTTTCCCATTTTTTAAACTAAAGAGAAAGTAGCATTTAGATGCCTGATAGAGGGAAGGAGATCACTATAAGTGATATAGCTCTAAAACTACCATAACTTTGTTTCATTAGTAATATAAAGGAATTTAAAGAAAAATGAGTCAGGAGCTAGTCTGACTTTGTTGAAGGAAACCTGTAAGTAGGAGGAGGGCTTTTTCTTACAAAGGTGTAAGATTGTTTCTGACTAGGGCAAATATTTAATGGAATTTACTTTTGAATTGGGAAATAGAATTCTTTCCCCACTCAAACTTATTTGTTCAGTTAGGGGTTTTCTGCCCTTCCTTTGCCACTTCTCCATTTTTTGTGTGCCTTGTTTCTATTACCTATCTTTTCCTCCCCATACATCAAAAGGATTTTTGAGGACTCTTACAACCTTCTGAAGTATTTTTTTCCTTTAAAAGGAAAAGTTAAGCAAACTACCTCAGTTTTGTAATATTTACAAGTTCTACAAGTATTTTTCAGTCTTATAAAAAAGTAGACACAGTAGAAAGCGTTAACACGATGTTTTAAATTATTGCTTTTATAAGAATTTAAATACTTCAGACATCTGATTTCCTTGACTCTGGCACTAGGTGAATCTTACTACCACCTTCTCCCCTGCCTCATGACCTCTGACATGAGTGCCCCAAGACAATTCCAGGTTAAGAAATAAAGGAATCTCCAAGGAAAAGATCATAAGTAAAAATAGAATTAACATTCCAGAATTTTTGAGTATTTAAATTCCATTCCCTCCAGAACCACTCCCCTCACTCTTAAATAAGATAAGGTATTCTTTAACACCCCTCCCCCACCCCGTCTCCCTATCTTAATCCTTTCTCTATGGAGAAGTTGGGTCCTAGCACCAATCACTGCAATTGAGTGATTTGAAAGGGATAAGTTACTTATTAGTTCATTTCCTAAAAAACTATCACCCATCTTTCCCAGAGGCTTTTTCTAGAAGTCTTATCTGGAAGGGCTTTAAAGAGGGATGTTACTTATTTAGCATTTTCTAGAGAAACTAAAAGGAGGGTTTTTTCCCCCTTAATATGCTTCCATGGTATGCGTCTTAAGTCCTAAACTATTAGTAGCCCTGTAAGAATAGGAACTGATCTTAGGTTTTATTTCCCTTCAGGTAGCATAGTGCCATGAACATTAGATTTTTATAAATAAGTTCACCAATCCATTCAGCAAGTATAGTAGGTGCTCTGTAAATGCTTATTAAATGAATAAACCTTTTTTAAAAATTGCATTTTACTTTTATTGTGAATTTAATTATTGACAAATGCAGACATTTTACCATGTAAAGAACAAGAAAAAGGTTTGTAGAGGAAACTGAGCTTCTTACGTAGAATTTGGTTTTTTTCCTCCAATTTCCTCTCCAGGAATTGCCTATACCAATTAAAATCAAAGGTCCAGTTCCTGTCTTTATTACATATTAAATTTTAGCAAGGTAGTAATAAAATTGCTCTATTTATTTTTTTCCCTATAAATGAATAAACCTTTCCAAAAGATAGCATCTTCAGCATTCTGTTTGAGCCTGCTGTTGGGGTAGAGGAGGAGAACCAAAGCAGCAGTAGCAATATTAGTCTTTTTAATACTAGAGCTCTCTTGGATTCTTAGGTAGTACATTTTTTTTCCCATGGAGGTGGTTAGCTAAAAGGTAGCTAGGTGGTACAGTGGTTAGAGTACCTGGCCTGGAGTCAGGAAGACTCCTCTTGAATTCAAATCTGGCCTCAGACACTTCCTAGCTGTGTGACCCTGGGCAAGTTACTTAACTCTCTTGGCTTCCTTTCCTCATCTGCAAAATGAGCTGGAGAAGGAAATGGCAAACCACTCTAGTATTATTGCCAAGAAAACTCCAGATGGGGTTGTGAAGAGTTGGACCCTACTGAAATGACAGAAAAACTACCTTAGGTTGTGTAGACTTGTACAAAGTGAAAATGGCATTCGAGGGATATAGAGTAATCTCCGTAGACTGATATCCTTATTACATTTGATGTAAAATGTAGTTCACTTCCATATGAGAAAAAGAGAATTGACTTTTAACTTGTCAGCCAAAACAAAAATGAAAGGTAAAGCAACAGAAACAAAACTCAGGCCAGAGTTTATCGTTTGTCCTTCTTCCCTCCCACTAGCTAGGGAGCCCTATCAGTCTTTGGAAATCATGAGGTTATCAACTATACTTGGAAAGATTAATGTCCTACTGTCTGGTTTGATTTTAGAGACACTGGCAGTGGGTGTTTTCCAAGCTCGGCCATAATAGGGTCTCATAAGAAAGTCTCTTCTATGTATTTTCCCCATGGAACACCCATGCTATTTCAGCTAAAGAGCTGACTGAAGTAAACTCACCTGAGAACTGTGAGCCCAGGAGCAGAGACCAAGACAAATAGATCTGTATGGATAGTCCTCATCCACTCGGATCTGAGCCTCACTCTGGAGTCAGCCTTAGGACCTTATAAAGCCAGGGCAGTGATCACAGGCAGT
Organism: Phascolarctos cinereus; assembly: GCF_003287225.1. Lineage (NCBI taxonomy): Eukaryota > Metazoa > Chordata > Mammalia > Diprotodontia > Phascolarctidae > Phascolarctos > Phascolarctos cinereus. The sequence goes on from NW_027555736.1 coordinate 228,020,005, forward strand.
CTTAGCTGTTTTCTGTGTTCTTTTTTTTGTTGTTGTTTTTTTGCTAGACAGCGGGGTTAAGTGACTTGCCCAGAGTCACACAGCTAGTTAAGTGTTATGTGTCTGAGGCCGGATTTGAACTCAGGTCCTCCTGACTCCAGGGCCAGTACTCTAACCACTGTACCACCTAGCTGCCCCCTTCTTTCTATATTATTAGTATAACTTCATTTAGTTTCTAGTACAGCTCTTCTTGGGGGCATCCTTCCCAGGGATATCATAGTATAGGTCTGTTTGGTTTCCTAAGCAGCTATGGATAGAGCATTAGACCTGGCATCAGGAAGACCTTAGGTTCAAATATAGTCTCAGAACTTTGATTTAACCTCTTGTCTGCCTAATTCCTCATCTGTAAAATGAGGATAATAATAGCATTGACTTCCTGTGGTTGTTGTGAAAATAAAATGAGATATTTGTAAAGTGCTTTGCAAATCTTGAAGGGCTATATGTGTTAGCTATTATTATTATAATTACTATTATTTCCAGGAGTTTCCTCTCATCCTGACTTGCAAAAGCCATAAAATCTAGCAGTTCTAAAATGTATGATTCCTGAAAGCCATTAGCCCTGGAGTGTCCTCAGTCTAGTACCTGCTCAGGGATCTGGTGAAATTGCCAATATGTGGCATTCATAAAACACATTTTAAAGAACTTTTCTAATTTAGGAAGTTGATTATTTTTTCTGCCCCAGTTTACTTCTTTGAAGGCTCTGTTTTTCCTTGTAGCTAATCTTAGATGACCTGAAGTTTTTCACCAGGTGATAACTTACCAATTTTTTAATGTTCCATTTGGAATCATTTCCAAAGGGCTATAAAACTGCATACTCTTTGACACAGAAATACCACTATTATGTCTATACCCCAAAGCAATTAAAAAAAAAAAGACCCATATGTGCAAAAGTATTTGTAGCAGTTCTTTTGTGGTGACAAAGAACAAGTTAATCGTATGTTATTGTGATGGATGCTGTTGTGATATAAGAAATGATGAGCAGGATGTTTCAGAAAAACTGCGAAGACTTACAAACTGATACAAAGTGAAGTGAGCAGAACCAGGAGAACAAGGTATGCAGTAACAGCAATATTGTAACAATAATCAGTTATGAAAAACTGAGCTACTCTGTTTAATGCAATGATCCATAACACATCCGTTGAACTCACGATGAAAAATGCTAGCCACCTCCAGAGAGAAAATGGATGGACTCGGTACAAATTGAAGCATTTTTCATTTTTTATTTCTATTGCTTTTTCCCCTCACAAAATGGCTAAGGTAGAAATATGTTTTGCATTGGCTTCATATGTATGTCATTTTTTTTCCCCCAGTTATGTTTAACTCTTCAGAACCCTTTTTGGGGGTTTTTTGGCCACTGACATGGTTTTACTATTTTCTTCTCCAGCTCATTTGTAAAATCTCATCTGTAAAATGAGGAAACTGAGACAAGTTAAGTGACTTGGACAGGGTTACACAGCTAGTAAGTGTCTGAGGACAAATTTGAATTCAGGAACATGCATTTTCCTGACCATAGGTCTGTCACTCTATCCACTCTGTCACTTTGCTGCCCATTCATACATATAATGGTGAGGGAGAGAATTCAGAACTAGAAATAACACTTTACAATTTTTAAAAATTCAGCTGGAAGGACCAAACTTTGTTTTGAGGCCAAAACAAAACAAAAAAGGTTCAAATGTTGGGGGAGTGGTAGTTCGCACAAATTAGTCTCATCATTTAGCTGAGACTGGAGGTGGGAAGAGGAGGCTTCTGCAGCTAGAGCTTTCTACTTTGTTAAGTATTTTGTTTTTGTGTTTTCATTCCTGTTTTGTTACCCTGTACTTCCTCTCCAGGCTCTGCAGTTGGAAAAGTTCAAGTGGTGGAAGTGATCCCCTGCTCTGTTCAGCCCTGCAAATTGCATAAAGGAGAATCCTACAGTGTCAATGTCACCTTCACCAGTGGTAGGTCCAAAGAGTTCTTGGTTTAACTCACACTTGAAACTAGGTAGCAGTAGTACTGACTCTCCTTTATCTAGTCCCTTACCATGATAAAAGGCTTTCACCCTTAGTTAATTCTCCAAACAACCTTATAAGTTAGGTAGTGCAAGTATTATCATCATCCATTTTGTACGGGTTGAGACTTCAAGGTCACTTTGAAAGGGACTTGAATCTGCATCCAAATAGATGCCCTCCACCCCTTGTTTCCCTTCATTTATACATTTCCTTGCAAGTACCTTAAGGGAAAGGAGTCCAGTTATAGCTTATTTTTTAATTTAATCTTTTTTGTTGTTGTTGTTTTTTGGGTTTTTTGGCTAGGCAATGGGGTTAAGTGACTTGCCCAGGGTCACACAGCTAGTAAGTGTTAACGTATCTGAGGCTGGATTTGAACTCAGGTCCTCCTGACTCCAGGGCTGGTCTGTATCCATTTCGCAACCTAGCTGCCCCATGAATTGAATTATTGTACTTGGAGCAGTGACCTGCCTAAGAACTGAGTTTTTGCTTTAGCAGTCTCAGCAAGGCTTAAGAATCCATAGGGTCCAGAAGACTTTAATTGGTAAAAACTCAGCAGAATTTGACAAGGGTTATTTACTGAGCTTTGTCAGAGACCCCCTTGGGACTCCTTTAAAAACCATGTGTACATATGCCCAATTCAGTTAAATCCTCTGAGCTTTGGAGATGTACCTAGAATTGTAGATTAGATATTGGGTTAAAGGTTAAGTAATTGTGCCTCTCATCTTTTCTGGAAAAATGCATCCATCTAACAAACAGGAAGCTACAGTCAAAGAACAAAGTGATGGAGTAGCTCATGCTGCTAGTTGTTCCTGTCTGCAGTCCCCAGATAAATTCATCTTGCCCCCATGTTTGGGGAGTACTGTAGTTTTAACAGAGAACGTGGAAAATTCCTCCTTAGAGGATCTGAGGAAGATGAGAAAACATATCTTCAGCAAAATGTACCATTGCATTAATTCCCTAAATGCTACTGGTGATAACCACTGGGGTTTGGGTTGGTCACATGGCTGTTACTTTCAGTCTGGTTCTGTTTTCTCGACAGATGTCTGGTCTCAGAACACCACAGCTTCAGTACATGGCATCATATTGGGGGTCGAAATACCTTTCCCTATCCCTGAGCCTGACGGGTGTAAGAGTGGCATTACCTGTCCCATCGAAAAAGGCAGGACCTATAACTACTTGAACAAACTGCCAGTGAAGAATCAATACCCCAATGTGAGTGACATTCCTGTCCCAGGCATTGGGGAGTGATCCGGTCGGCAGTGGGTGGGCTTCTCGTGTGTATGTGTTATGCTGTAGCTAGACCCTGAAGAAGGAAAGGAGGAAATTTTCTGATACTCAGTGATGATGGTAATGAGTATAAGCAAGTCCTCATTTATCCATTTACACAATATCCTAGTGAGTAGGCTCAGTCTAATGATACTTCCATGTTTTTGACTTTATGAGAATTCTCTCTGCTGCTAGAACTCAAGCCCTCTACAGCTTGGTAGTTCGTTTAAGAAGTGGTGTGATCAAAACATTCGTCACCCTGCCCCAACCTAGCGATGGACTTCTCTGAACGTATCTAGGTTGGTCCTCAGATGCCAGCCACATGGCCTTTGGGGTGCAAATGGCAATTTCTGTATTAACCAACAAACTTTATTCTGTGTTATGGGCACAGACCGCACCCTAACCCCTGTATCCCATCGAGCATGTGTCAAACCAAGTGAGAGTGCATGGACCTACCGGTCCAAGTCCATTGTCGCTTTTGGAAAAGCACTTCAAACAAAGCACATCCTCTCCTAATAGTGAGTCTTGAATCTGTACACAGATACTTGATTCAAAAATGAAAGGGTCGGGACAGGTAGGCTGTGATGTTCCTAAGGAATCAACTTCATGTTGATTTGGGGCAGCTGGTGGTACAATATATAGAGTACTGGGCCTGGAGTCAGGAAAACCTGTGTTCAAATCCTGCCTTGGACACCTGTGACCCTGGGCAAACCACATGACTGATGATTGCCTCAGTTTCCTTATCTGTAAAATGGGAATGATAATAATTGCATGTCCCAGGATTGTTGAGAGGCTCAAATGAGATAATTGTAAAGTGCTTAGCGTAGTGCCTGGCACGTGGTGCGATGTAAATATTAGCTGTCATCATCATCCTCACCTCCAAAGTGGGAGAAGAGTAAAGGGGCACAGGGGCCCCTGGAAAGGGTTGGGTTCTGGTCACCATTTCATTTTCCCTTATCCTGTTCTTTTCTCTAGATGAAATTGGTGGTGGAGTGGAAGCTTTTTGATGACAAGTCAAATCTTCTGTTCTGCTGGAAGATCCCAATAGAAATTGTGTAAGCTGATGAGCTACACTTCAGCAATATGTTTGTCTCAGGATGAGGGGGGGGGGGGTGGGAGTTGGGTTATTGGGAAGGGATGGAACCTGAAACAAGCTCAGTGCCATAAGAAGAAGGGGATTTCCAGCGTGCTGCTTTATACATCCAGACCCCACTCCCTGCAAGATCAAGAACCGTGCAGTTGCAGCATGTGAGCCCAGAGGGTGCAAGTGTGGACTGTTGTCAGCATTTTCTGCAGTTGGCATGGGGAGGGCCCCAGAGGAGGCTGACCCTCAGGGATGGCTGTTCTGAGATGTCTAAGAAGTTGTCACTGGGTCATGGGACTCAATTTCCAAACTGTGGTGATGCAGGGTAGAATGTCAGATCTCTAAGCTTTTCAACCTAAGTGCCTAATTGTGAGTCTTAACATTCCTGTCTAACATCTTGTGTGACCACTCCCTCACCTCAGTTCCTATGTCTGTCAGTGCTTGACTGTCATCTGCCTCCTTCCACCACAGAGTTGCCGGGAGCTCTCTATGGATGAATGGCTGTTGGTCTCAGTTGGTGTCAGTTGTTTCTGCTTTAAGTCTGCCTTATGTAGCTTTTACTGAACAAATGGATGGTTTGGGGTTTTTTTTTTTTGTACCAGTTTGTGGTGAATGCGCAGCAGCACATATCAGCTGAATCTGTCTTTTTTTAACCTCGTGAACTTGCAAATTCTTAATGTACCTGGAAATTCCTTTGAATAAAGTCTTTATGAATTTTGCCTCTTCTGTTTAGGATCTCACCAGCTGCTGCCTTTCAGATAAAATGCCATCCGGAGGCTCTGGTTGTACTGGGGTCATAGAGGAAAGCTTAGAACCTCTGGACAAAGATAACTGGGATGGTAAATAATTTTGAGAACATGGCATGTAAGGACTGGTGAGGAACAATGGGATTTTTTGTTAGAAGACTGGGGGAACACGATAGCTGTCTTTAAATTTTGAAGTACTATTTTGTGTAAGAAAAATTAGACCAAGGGTGGAGAACCTGCAGCCTTGAGGCCCCCTGTGGCCTTCTAGGTCCTTGGATGCAACCTTTTGAGTGAGTCCAAGTTTTACAGAATAAATCCTTTTATTAAGGGGAAATACCATAGAAGTCATTGTCCTTTCTTTCCAAATAAGGAAATTGAGCCTGTTGGCCAACTCATTTGTTAAGTACCTACTTACTATCTGCTAGGCACTGGAATAAATGCTAGAGATACAGAGAAAGGCAAAATAGTCCACCCTCAAGAGGAGCTCACAATGTAATGGGGGAGACAGCTAGCAAACTAATGTACAGAAAAGCTGTATAAGACAAGTAGGAAATAATTAACAGAGGGTTAGAATTGAGGCATTGAAAATGGCTTCCTGTAGAAAGTGGGATTTTAATAGAGATTTGAAAGAAGCCAGGGAATCCAGAAGGCAGAGATGAGAAGAGAGCATCCCAGATATTGGGGACAGCCAGAGAAAATGCCCAGTCAGGATATCGTGTGCCTTGTTAAAGAAAGGCCATACTGAGAGTTTCTCCTATGGGGGGAAGAATATGGGGGGGAAAGGGTGAGGTGCAGAATAGTAAGGTGTAAGAGGCCTGACCTGTCATTTGGAAGTTAACCAGGATAATCCTAATTTTTTATATCAGTGTCTGAAAAGGAAATTTTGTCGGCCCAGTTCCTTTCATCTCAGTGATTCCCTGCCTTTGGTTTTGGATGCCCTTTAAGATTCCAGTTAAGACCACCAGAGGACAGCAACATGCTAAGAGTAGCATTCCAACAGTCCTGAGGTTTAAAAGCAGGCGAAGAGGGTCTTTACAAGGAATTCCTTTAGTCACTTAACTGATTAAAGGAAAGCTGCTGATGGTATTGGTTCTGGTCTCCCTCCCTACTTTTACTGTCACATGTAGATACCATCACATTTTATTCCATCTGGAAATGAAGCTGGAAAACCATCAGTTCCAAATTCCATTCAGTATCCCAGCACGGAGGATAAAAGCTCAGGAAGAGCAGAGTATTAAGAGTATTTGGAAGACAGACATCAGACTACTTTTGAGGAAGGATAGTCATAGTAACACCGTCTTATTAGGAGAAACTCTCAGTATTTTTAATATGTGTGCATCTATGAGATTCTGGATCTTTGCTTAAGCCTGTGAATCTGCCAAATTATTCTGTTCTTTTCCTTCTTCCTATACCCAGAGGGGTCTTTGTGTCATTTTTATCCCCTTTGAGGCCTAAGGCTGGGTCTTACTTGGTACTCCTTTGTTGATCTTTTTTTCCACCTCCACCCTCAATAGAAAGGGAATGGAAGGAAATTAATAATCAGTTTACTAAGGATCTACTATGTGCCAGGCACTGTGCTAAGCGCTGGGAATATATATATATATATATATATATATATGTATGTATGTATGTATGTATAAAAGATTCCCTTCCTTAAAGAGATTACAATCTAATGGGGGAAGGCAACACAAAATTTGGAAGCTGAAAAGTAAGGAGAGGATGAAAATTACCCGTGGCCCTGGCCAATAATAAAGGAGTCCAGAGAAATGTAGGCAGGTTGGAAATGAAGAGATGACTATCCCAGACACCCTCCTTAAGTGAAGATTCTGGAAGGAGCTCTCCATATCCACCATCTCCAGTCAGAGGAAGGGGTCTCAGAGGCCAAAGCTGGTAAGTGAAGAAAAATTCAGTGAATGATTTTAGAAAGTAATTCAAGAGGAGGATGATAGTACAATAGAAAGACTACTGGTTTTGGAGTCAGAGAATGTGGGTTCAAATCCTGCTTTTGGTACTAACTAGCTGTGTGCAGTGTGTCTTGGGCAAGTAACCCAAACCACCTTGGGCTTCCATCTCCCCATCTATAAAACAAGAAGGTTGGGCTAGATGGCCTCTGAATTCCCTTCCTCATGATTCTGTGTTCTTGACTGTTTGCTAACCTTCCAAGGCTACTTATTGTGAGGCAAGCTGCAGTGAGCTGGGGGAGGATCCAAGGGTAAGATTTGTCGGAAAGGTCTCCCTCTGAACAGAAAGTTCATTGAAACCCCTCTGAGTCATTGAAGCAGTGAAAAGCACAGACTCTTGCTCTATTTGGACAAAAAAAAAGGTCAAGCTCTTTCTGAGTCAGAGTTGCTCATATTCTCTGCTTCTGTACCAAGCCACGAGGGCAGGCTTCTTAGACATAGTCATTTTTCTCCCTCCTGCACAAATCCCATCCCAAAGAAAGCAGGACCTCCCCTGTTTTCAAAGAAAATAATCTAACCTATCCCCCTCCCCACCAAAGTGTCTGAGATTTATATAGGCAGAGAATATGATGGAGCATCTTTATATCTGCAATTTGAAAGATGGACACCCGATGCAAGATAACAGGAGAGTCTGGCCTGAGGCTGAGTTGATGATAATGATGATGCAGGTAATTGTTTTCTTTTTACAGGGTCATTGTAAATAGTACTAGTATTAGTAATGATAATTCACATCAATTTAAGATTTGCAAAGGAATTTATGTATGTGATACCATTAGAAGCTCACAACAACTCTTATGAGAAGTGCCACATTTATTATTATTATCCACATTTTATAGACTTACTGGTTAAATGATTTGCCCATGGTCATACAACTAGTAATGGTATGAAATGGAATTCAAACCCATGTCTTCTTGATTCCAAGTCCAGCACTGTATCTTCCACACACTTCAAAATAATGACTAATATTTATATGTTGCTTCAGAGTTTGCAAAGTACTTTACATATAGCACTGAATTTGAGTCTTGTAATAGCCCTGTGAGGTAGGTATGACAGGTATGATTAACCCTATTTTACAGGAAACAGATTCAAACATTTGACTTACCATGATCTTATAGCTAGTCAGCATCCGAATCCAAATTTGAACCTAGGTCTTCCTCACTCCAAAATCAGCTAACTCAGTAACTCTAGCTGGTACCAGATCACTACATCAGACCATGTTTCATATTCTATCCAGCAGTCCACCCCAGTCATTTGGCAGCCCCCACTTCCACTTTTTGCTCTAGGCTCAGTAATCAAAATCTAGTAATAATATTTCTTAAAGAGGAAAAAAAAGCTCATAATGAAAAAGTCAGAAAAAGTACAATGTGTAATACCTATGGACCTCACACCTTCACAAAGGGGAGGGTTGGGGGGTGTTTTCTCATGTCTCTTCATTCAAGTCATACTTGATCTTTATAATTTTGTTATGTTCCCTTTTAATTTTTGATGTGTAGTTGCTCTTCCATTTGCATTGTTGCAGTCCTTATCTATATTGTTTTCTTGGCTCTGCTTACTTCCCTCTGTATCAGTTCATACAGATGTTTCCATGCTTCTCTGCATTCATCATACACATCATTTCTCATAGCACAGGAATGATCCATTATGTTCACGTGCCATAATTTGTTTAGCTGTTCCTAGTTGTTGGGTATCTACTTTGTTTCCAATTCTTAGCTGTCACAAAAAGTGCTGCTGTAAATATTTTGGTGTACGTGGGGACTTTCTTCTTATCAGTAGCTTCCTTGGTGTACAAGCCCAGTAATGGAGTCTTGGGTTCAAAGGCTGTGAACATTTTAGTTACTTTATTTACATGATTCTAAATTGTTTTACAAAATGGTTGGACCATATCATAGCTCTACCAACAACGTATTAATGTGCTTGTCCTTCCACAACTCTTTAACATTGGGTATTACCATTTTTTGTCATCTATGCTAATTTGTAAGATGTGAGGTAAAATCTCAGAGTTGTGTTGATTTACATTTCTCTTATTAGAGATTTGGAATATTCTTTCATGTGGTTGTAAGTACTTTGCAACTCTTCTTTTGAGAACTAACTGTTCATGTACCTTGACCAGTTATCTATAGGGGAATGGCATACATATATTTATATGTATGTATACACATTATATTTAATGTTTTACATATTATATATCTTGGATAGCAACTAATCAGAGAAATTTCATATAAAAGATTTTTTTTCCTATTCAACCACTTCCTTCTTATCCTAGGTGCATTAGTTTTGTCTGTGCTTTTATCTATTTTGTCTTTTGTAATTGCCTCTAATTCTTGTTTGGTTAAGACTACAAGTCCTACTCATAGTTATGAGAGGTATATGATCTGCTTCTCTTCTAATTTTTTTAATAGTCTGATCATTAATGTTAAAGATGCATATCCATTTAGAATGCATTATGGAATGTGGTGTAATGGAATATTGGTCTAAGCCCAAATTCTGCCAGACTGCTTTCCAACATTTCCAGCAGTTTTTGTCAAATTGGGAGCTTTTTCTTAAGTAATTTGTTTTCCACTTGATCAAACAAGGGGTTATTTTTCTGATTCTCCCTTGTCCAGTCTGTTCCAGCGATATATATTTCTCTATTTTTTTAACCAATACCAGATGTTTTGATGAGTGCTGCTTTATAATATAGTTTGAGGACTGAAGGAGCTATTCTCCCTCAACCCTACCTCTTTTTATCATTTCCCTTAGTATTCTAGATCTTTTGGTTTTCCAATTGAATTTTGTTATTTTTATAAAATTCTATAAAGTATTCCTTGGTAATGTGATTAGTATATCACTAAAAGTGCACATTTATTTTGGAAGTATTTTAATATTCATTAAAAGGTCCTGTTTTAGCAATGAACACTGGATATTCCTCTAACTACTTAAGTTGTTCTTTATTTCTTTAAATAGAACTTGCTAATTTAACCTATGTAAGTTTTTTTGTGCGCTTTTGATACACAAGTATTTTACGCATTTTTTGGTTATTTGATATAAGATTTCCCTTTCTATTATTGCTTCTCGGGTTTTGTTATGTAAAATACTGTTGGGTTTTGAGGGTTTATTTTGTAACCTGTAACTTTGGTAAAGCTATTAACTATCTCAATTAGTATCTTTGCTGATATTTTCCAAATATACTATCATATTATCAGCAAATAGGGATAGTTTTGTTTCCTGTTTATCTAACTCTGTGCCTTCAATTTCTTTCCCTTATTGCTGTTACTAGCATTTCCAGAACTATATCAAATAATAGTAGGGAAAGTGAGTATTCTTGCTTTGCTCCCATATTTATTGGGAAAATTTCTAGTGTATCCCCATTATATATGATGTTTGCTTTGGGTTTTAGAGAGATGCTTTTTATATACTGAAAAAGTTCCCTCTGTGCCTATACTTTGTACGGTTTTTAGTATAAAAGAGTACTGTACTTTGTCAAAGGTTTTTTCTACATCTATTGAGATAATCATGTGGTTATCTAAAACCACATGATTATCTCAATAGATATTGATTATTTTCCTAATGTTGAACCATCTTTGCATCTCTGGTATAAATCTCACTTATTCATAATGAATGATTTCTTGGATAAATTACAGCAGTCCATTTAACAGGATTTTATTTAAATTTTTTGAGTCAATATTCTTTAATGATATTGGCCTGTAATTTTCCTTTTATACTTTAGCTTTCCCTGGTTTAGGTATTAGGATTATATTTGTCTCATAAAAGGATTCTGGTAGGATGCTTTCTTTCTTGATTTTTGAGACTGATTTGTGAAGTACAGGTACTAATTGTTCTTTAAAAGTTTAATAGAATTCTCCTCTGACTCCATCAGAGTAAGAAGAGGGGTTTTTTGTATGTTTTTTGTTTGTTCCTTTATAGTTAGATTTATTCTGAGACTGGGTTATTTAAATCTCTATCTGGTCTTCTGATAGTTTGGTTATTTTATATTTTTATATTTTATATATTTCATGTATTTCATTTATATTTTATATATTTTTATATTTTATGTATTTCAAAAATATATTTTTGAAGGTATTCCTCTTTTATTTGTGTTCTCAGTTTTGTTAGCATATGAATGTGTGTATTATATTTTGATTATTCACATTATTTCTTCTGGTTTTGTTGAAATTTCACCTTGCTCATTTGCAGTTCTATTAATTTGAGTTTTTGCTCTGTTAACATGTGAAAATTAGGGTAAACTGAAAGATAATGGTCTGAGCATGATCAGTTTATTAGTTAGGCTAGCAGTAACCAATAAATTGAGTCTATGGACTCAATAACCAAAGCCCTGAGGTAGGATTGACTAGCCTTCATAAAGTTTTGGGAAGTACAGAGTTGGGTAGGTGAGGAAGACAATATGATTATGATTGATTACAGGGTAGATGGCATCATGGAGGTGGGGACAACATCATTGGTTACATCAAAGAAAGAGGGCTAGCACCCACATGGGGCTAGTGACCACCCCTCTCTGACAGTTAAATACTGTTAATTGTTTTATGGGACCCATCTGCATCTTGGAATCTTTGCTAGGGGATCAAAACTACCAGACTTGCTAGATAAAAACCCCTAATTTCATAAAGACAAGCAAGGATAGACAATATATCTTTTGGGGATATCTTTGGGCTTAAACAGATATCCAGGAAGTATCCCAGGGATACCAGTATGAGAGGTAACAACTTTACTTTTTTTTTTTAATTTTTAAAAGATATGTATGTTTTCCAATTGTGTACATTTTTTTTAATATTTGTTTTGTGAAATTTTGAGTTCCAAACTCTCTCTCTTCCCCTTCCCTAACCTCCATCCTCATTAAGAAGGCAAGCAATTTTATATAAATTATACATGTGCAGTTATGTAAAACATTTCCATATTAGCTGTGTTACAAAAGAAAACAGACACCCTCCCCCACCAAAAACAAACCTCACGAGAATAATAAAGACAGTAAAAAAAAAAATTTCTATCTGTATTCAAACTCTATCTGTTCTTTCTCTGGAAATGGAAGGCATTTTTCTTTTTCTTTTTTTTTCTTTTGTATATAATTAAATAGTATCCCCCCCCCCAGCTATGTGTCAAGAAAATTATTTTTAGCATTCATTTTTACAAGATTTGGAGTTTCAAATTTTTCTCCCACTCCTCTTGTGAAAATGGTAGGCAGTTTGATATAGTTTGTCATGCAAAAGTATTTCCATATTAGTCACAGTTATGAAAGAAGAAATAGATCAAAAGGGGGGAAAAACATGAGAAAGAATACAGTAAGTGAAAAAATTGTGCTCTGATCTGCATTCAGAGTCCATCAGTTCTTTATCTGGATGTGAATGCCATTTTCCTTCGTGAGTCCTTTGTCCTTATCTTGGATCATTGTGTTGCTCAGAAAAGCTGAGTCATCCATAGCTGATAATCACATGGTGTTACTGATACTGCATACAGCATCAGTTTTCCCGGTTCTGCTCATTTCACTTTGCATCAGTTCATACAAGTCTTTCAAAGTTTTTCTGAAATCTGCCTGTTCGTTTCTTATTACACAGTAGTATTCCATTACATTCATATAACACAGCTTGTTCATCCATTCCCCAATTAATGGGCATCTTCTCAATTTCCAATATTTTGCTACCACAAAAAGGGCTGCTATAAATATTTTTGCACATGAAGGTCCTTTTCCTTTTTTTTTAATCATGTCTTTGGGACACAGACCTAGTAGTGGTATTGCTGGGTCAAAGGATATGCACAGTTTTATAGCCCTTTAGACCTGGTTCCAAATTGCTCTTCAGAATAGTTGGATCAGTTCACAACTCCACCAGCAGTGCATTAGTGTCCCAATTTCCCCACATCCCCTCCAACATTTGTCATTTTCTTTTTCTGTCATATTAGCCAATCAGATAGGTATGAGGTGGTACCTCAGAATTGTTTTGATTTGCATTTCTCTAATCAATAGTGATTTAGAACTTTTTTTCATATGATTCTAAATAACTTTGATTTCTTTGTCTGAAAACTGCCTGTTTGTGTCCTTTGTTGTTGTTCAGTTGTTTCAGTCATGTCCTATTCTTTGTGACCCCATTTTGGGGTTTTCTTGGCAGTAATACTGGAGTGGTTTGCCATTTTCTTTTCAGTTCATTTTATAGATAAGGAAACTGAGGCAAACAGGGTGAAGTGTCTTTCCCAGGATCACACAGCTAATAAGTGTCTGAGGCCAGATTTGAATTTAGGAATATGAGTCTTCCCGAGTCTAGGCCCAGAGTTTAATTCCCTGCACTACCTAGCTGCTTATTCATATCCTTTGACCATTCATCATTTTTTTGTAAACTAACTTTAAAGTAAAGCAGAGGGAAAACTAAATTCCTGAGCTCAATTCAAGGGCTTAGAAATGTGGGGTTACGCAGATGCAGACTCAATTATAAAATTAATGCAGTATAAAATCAGTTACATTGTAGGATCAATACAGTAGAAATGTGAGGTAATATTAATTTTTATCTTTTTAGCTCTTTTTAATCAGATTAGCTAAAGGTTTATCAATTTTAGTAGTCTTTTCAAAGAACTAGTTTTTAGTCTTATTTATCATTTCTATGGGTTTTTTATAATTTATCTGCTTCTCCTCTAATATTTAATATCTCCTCTTCTGTCCTTATTTTAGGTTTGTTCATCTGTGCCCTTTCTAAATTTTTAAATGCATATTCAGTACATTAATCTTCTCTTCCTCTATTTTGTTAACATGTGTTTGTAGAGTTATGATTTTCTCCAGTGACTGCTTTAGCTGCCTTCCAGAAATTTTGACATGCTGTTTTATCATTATCATTTTCTTTCATATATTCATCGTTTCTATGATTTGTTCTTTGTCCTACTAATTATTGGAATTTCATTGTGAGATGTGCATTAGGGTCTCTGTCTTTTTGTTTGTGGTCCCTAAACCAATTACTATTTTTGTTGTGTTATTGTCTGTAAAGGATGCATTAGCTATTTGTTTTTTGTTGTTGTTGTTGGTTTTTTTACATTTGTTTACAATATCTCTTTGCCCTGGTACGTGTTATTCCATGCCCTTCTGCATTTTCTGGTGGGTGCAGAATAGTCTTGTATTATTCAGATTTCTTTTCCTTTGAATTTGAAGGGCTTTCCCCATGTGTATGATGAACTTTTCCAGCGTCCTGTCTAGCTCCCTCTGTTCCACTCTTCTCTGGCCCAACACCAGGAGATTAGAGAGCTACTAATCTGGGGGCAGTAACTTCTGTAGTGTGGAATCTCCAGGGCCCAAGGAGTAGGGTCAGGTGGGGTGAAGTATTGGAGGCTTTTTCAAGCTTAGACACGTATGTCCTACCCCTTTCCTCCTGTTACTAGCTCTCCTACAGAGATCTTTTGCAGCACAGACCACTGACACCCCCCCCCCCCGCAAGCTTCTGCCCCTGGAGCACTGCCACAGCATGACTGTCTGTTGTAGCCAGAATAAACTTCTACATCTTAGAGCAAGGATTTCCTTGGCACTGGAAAGAGAAATCAGGGACTGAGGGGTGAGGAGAGGACCAGGATGTGGGCTTGGATTTTGCTTTGTACTTGTGCTTTGGGACCTTGGATTTGGTTTTTGGGAGGTGGGGGAGGGGTGCTGAATGAGCTCAGTAGAGAAATCAGGTTGTGGTTTGTTTGGTTTTGTTTTGTCTTCTTTTGGATTATGAATGTCCTAAATCATGGTGACAGCTGAAGTTGCTTTATCTTTGGCGTATAATTTCTGTTTTGGAGAGATCTGAGAAGTGAGAGGGAGATCAGAGAGATTGTTTAGTGCTCCATGTTGTTGATCATCCTACATACATTCTCTCATTTAAGCATCACAACAACCCAGGAAGTAGATTCTCCATTTTGTTATTATTCCTCATTTACAGATGAGGAATCTAGAGCTCAGGCACTGTAAGTGACTGTCTGCAGGGTCACATGACTGGAATATACTGAAGACAGGGCCTGTGAAGAGAGGTGGCATCCAGTGAGAAGGGCACCTCTGAAGAGCAGAGGACTTAGTGCCTGAGGGGCCAGCAGGCAACGAAGACACCACCTGCTCAGCGTTCGTCCTGTAGCAGACATAGGCAACGTTGGCAGTCAGAGCCTTTTGTCCTTTCTACCACCACATCCTCAACATGATCAATACGGTGGTGCTGATGCTGACTGAAAAGTGAGACCCCTTCACAATCACTTAGCAAATGCCCGAACTGTATTGTTCTGGGCACCATTTATGAAAAAGGAGTCAATGGGCACTAGACTGGCTGACATTGTAGGCCCTATGGAAAAACTCAGCACTGCATAGTCTGCTAAATTGATGGTTACAGGGCTCGTTTGGTCAAGATACTCTTTTGCTATTTAAAAACTGGGGGTCCAGTTTTATCAGTGCTTCAGGAGACTCTCAGCTCTTTCATAGGTAGAGAACAGAAACCAAAAGCTAAGCAAACCATTTAAAGAACCCTTGATCCACTGGACAAATTCAGAAGCGGACGTTATCACCAAAGGGACATAGTTCAATTAATTTTATTATTTGTTTCTCAGAAAGGTAATGCTAACAAAAAGTAATATTCTGAAGGTGAATCTGAAGCTATAACCATTATACACATTTTCCCCCAAAGACCATACTGTACCGACTGACTTTCCTAACTAATTCTCTTTTGCATAGGCTAATACTGGGAAATGGGTTTATATTCCCTAACCTCACACCTGCTGACTGGAGGGGAAAGCAGTCTCGAAATGTCCTGGGTAGCTGAGGGCACCTGGGCTGGAATTTAAGATTTACTTTGCATAGTCTGCAAAGTGATTAATCCATATGCAGATAACAGATCTGAGTAAATTGGTCTGGGGATAGGACTGTGGTGAGTGGGCAGGGAAATTGGGACAGGGTTGGGGATAACTGTGGATGAGGAATCAGTGTGAGGTTAGGGCTGAGGCAAGAATGAAAGTCATGATGATGTGCATAAATCTCCCCATATTTCTCAAGGGAAGACACCTTGTGGGAAGGGAGTGGTGGGGAAAAGACTGGAGCAAAAGGTAGAGCTGGAAGTATTGTTCAGAGACCAGGGACACCCAGATAAGCTGTTCGGTGTTATATTAGTCTGGCCTGGGAGTGAGAATTGAGGTTCTAAAGTTCCCCTCCCACCTGTCACTGTTACAAATTATTCCCTTCAAAACGATTTTAGGGTATTGGGGTCTTTTTGGAGGGGCGTTTTTTTTCTTAAGGGAGAAGAATTTCTACAGTGAGAACAGCTTCGGGGCTCCATCTTTACAGCCAATTTGAGTTCTGGATTGAGCTTTGTTCATTTACCACTGTCATTTGACAAGGAACTGAATGGTCTGAGTGTTTGTTGCCATGGAAACAGGAAGATGAAAGGCCCATTGCTATGGGAACCTGTCATGATCTCTAAGCCTGGGTTCCAACTCCTCAAGGGGAGGGTTGGGACTTAGAAAATAGAGGTTGTGACAACATGAAGGAATGACATCACCTTTAATTATGGGAGTGAGGGCCATGCCACCCAGATACGTGTGACTGACTTGGGGGGCGGAAACCATGTGGGGCCTGGGCTGTGGGTAAGCTGGCCACAACATCATTGAGCAGAATAAAGGGTCATGGCATCATGGACCGAGACCTGGAAGAGAACTTTTGCAGTTACCTAGTCCAGTTTACAGTGAGGAGAAGGTTGGGATAGTGCTGCCTAGCCTGGTCTGCAAGAACTCTGAGACTGATAGGTTGCAGGTGTCACTTACCTATGTCCCAGACAATCAAATAGAGGGAGAAAGGATAGGCTTAGCCAGTAAGCCAGACCAATAGCTTTTTGGCTGCATTCTCCTTTCCAATCACCTCCATCCCAATAGAAACTAGGATTGATTGTACCCCTGGCTCCCCCTGGCTCTGACAGGTGAGGTCACCCCATATCTAGCCATGAAACAGGAGACCAGGTCACTTCCTGCAGTCTCTATGTCATCATGCTCCCTTTCTCCCCGTACCAGCTTTCTCTTCCTTATTGTCTTCCCCCACTAGAATGTAAACGCCTTGTGGGCAGGATCTGTATTGGTTGTTTTTTATGAGTCCCTACAGGTTGACAAGTGTTTGGCACATAGTAAACACTTAATAAACGCAGTCTTTTTTGTCAGTCTATCTCATCCATCGTCTATCACCTATCGACTGAATAAGAGCCCGTTCTCCCTCAGCTAGTCAGAGAGGGACACGAGGCCTTTAGAGTCTGAAGGTTACTGTGTGCAAGAAGAAGAGAGCAGAATTAGCCAACTGTCAGGGATCACGCGTTTGGATGTGCTGTACGTACTTTTGTATACACATGCCAATTAGAGTAGAGGCGACCCTGGAGCACAAAAGGGTATGGTGACCTGTCTTCAGAGCAAAGATTTTGACTTTCTTATGTGTTGTCCTTTAGTCGTTTTTGGTCACATCGGACTCTTTGTGACCCCATTTGGTGTTTTCTTGGCAAAGATATTGGAATGGATTGCCAGTTCCTTCTCCAGTTCATTTTATAGGTGAGGAAACTGAGGCAAACAAGGTTGAGTGACATGCGCAGAGTCACACAGTTAGTGTCTGAGGCCCCATTTGGACTCAGGTCTTCCTGACGTTAGGCCCAGTGCTCTATCCACTGAGCCACCTAGCTGCCCCTAACTTTCTTCTAAACATGCCCGATATCTGTGAGGTAGAATATCAGATCTGAAGCTTGTATCATGCCTTCACTCTCATGTGTTCATTCGGCATTTGACTTTATTTTGACCTCCTCTCTGTGTTGGAGTCCTCGGTCTCATCCATTCCTAGGTGGCTAGCAGTGTTCCTAGGCTGCTGAGGCTGACTTTGGGGATGCCACTCAGAATTTGGACCACAGAAGAAAACAATCCATTGCTTTCATAAGCCCCTTGGAATTAGCATGCTCTTTACATGTTTAATTTAATGGAGGAAATAGCCATGCCTGTTGCACCTCTCTCTCTCTGGAAATTACTTACCAGCCTGATATGATAGGAATTTACATGAGGTTGTTTATCTAACTTAATGCCACCTGCCTTTCAAGGAGTAACTCACATTTCTGTATCTTTCAGTATTTTTCTTCATCACAACCCTGTGAAATAATAACACTTTAGATACCATATATCTCCATTTTGATGATGAGCAAATAAGGTTCAGAGGGGTGGCTTGCTCGTGATCTCAGGTTTAGTAAAATGTAAGATCTGGAGAGGAGTTCTTAATCTAGGGTCCATGAACTTGTTTTGAAAATGCTTTAATAAATGTATTCCAATGTAATCACTTTTTTTGTAATCCTATGTATTTTATGCACTAAAAAACACAATTCTGAAAAGGGGTTCGTAGGTTTCACTGAACTGCCAAAGGAGTCCCTGACACGATAAAGGTGAAGAACTTGAACTGGGATTCATTCTTAGGTTTCCCGGCTTCAAGTCCACATCTCTTTCTACTAAACCACCCTGCTTAATTCATCTCTGGTGGTCCTTCCTCTGCTTAATTTCTCTTCATCTAGGCCCAGGCCTCTATCAAATGAATCACTAATCCTAAAGATTCTGGGTCTCACCAACTGTCCCCTATTACAACTCCTGACTCCAAATTAGAGGACACAATGCCTGTTAGATTACTGACACTGTCTTGTAGAGGGGCATGATGTTGCTGTGTTCCAGGTAAGCAGCTTTTAGCTGACAGGAACCAGATCTCTTGGCTCCCAGAACCCAGCTGTCACAAATGTCCACAACTCATCAGCAAAACTGGCGTGTCTCCAGCCTGGAGGCTCCTTGGCCTTGGACTCTGGAGGAAACAAGTACCCTCCCCCTGCCGCTGGCTGCTGTCTTTCTTCAGTTCAGTGAGTCTCCCAGCTGCCCCAGGCTGTCTCTGGCTCGAACTGATGGCTCTGCAGCTTTGGTTTGCATCAGGTTGCCTTGCTAGCTACTAGAAAAGGAAAATAATCTTATTTTTCTCACCCACCCCCCTCCTCCCTCTTGCTGGTGCAATGGATCTTTGAAGACACTAGCAGACATCCCCTTGGCCCCTGGCCGCAGCCTAGCAGCCCCCCTCCTAGCCCAGCAGGAATGGCACATGGCTGTGAAGGGCACCTTCATCTTTCTGCTTAATCCTTTTTTTAAAAAATTTCCTCTTATTTTGTTTTCTCAATTATGTGTAAAAAAAATTTAACATTAATTTTTTAACTTTTTGACTTCCAAATTCTCTCCCTCTCCTCTCTTTGAGAAGGCAAACAATTTGATACATGCATGGGCAGCTAGGTGGTGCAGTGGATAGAGCACCAGCCCTGGAGTCAGGTTGACTCATCTTCCTAAGTTCAAATCTGGCCTCAGACACTTGCTATCTGTGTGACCCTAGGCAAGACGCTTAACCCTGTTTGCCTCCGTTTCTTCATCTGTAAAATAATCTGGAGAAGGAAATGGCAAACCACTCCAGTGTCTTTGCCAAGAAAATCCCAAATGGGGTTACGAAGAGTTGGACATGACTGAAAAACAACTGGATTGAAATACATGTGCAGTGATGCAAAACATATGTCCATATTAGCCATGTTGCACAAGAGAACAGAAGACCAAAAAACAAAACAAAACACGAAACCCAATGTAAAAAAAGTGCTTCTATCTGCATTCAAACTCCTTCAGTTCTTCTTTGGAAGTGGATAGCTTAAAAATTGTCTTGTATTACTGAGAATAAGCTAAGTCTTTCACAGTTGATCTTGGTGTGGGGCGGGGGGGAGGCAGAATCATGAGTAGATAAAGTACTCAGCTAAGCACTCCCAACATTCCCCTCCAAATAACTTAAAAAATAATGCCTCAAATCAAATTCTGGAGTAGCAGAGCCAACAAAAGGTCAGAGTGAGACTTTCTTCCAGCCTAAGACAACTTGGGAGTTCAGAAAGAGAGATCTGAGACAGGAGTGGAAGCTGGTCTTGAGCCCATGTGGATGAAACACCAGTGGTGAGACTAGGTAATGGCAACAGAGGCAGCAGTAGCTTCGGGAGCTCCCAAGCCAGAGATAATAAGGGAACCTGGTAACAGGTCAGAAAGGGGACACAGAAAAGGTCACAAGGGACTCCTGTGCTAACTGCATGCAGGACCAGATGTTGTTTGGTAACTCCATTGCCTGTACCCACTTCTGGGTGAGTTCGAGGGCAGGGAGGAGCACTTTGGGTCAACAGGGAGTGGAAGCCCTAAGGGCTTTCTGGTTCCAAGGGAACAGGGACCCTTCCTGGGTAAGGACCAGAGTGCAGACCAAGAGAGCAGTGGCCATAGCTCTCCCCAGATCACACACCTTGGAAGCATCAAAAACTTCCAAAACGCTAGAAATAGCTCTAAAAACAGCAGTGAAAACAACCCTGAAACTTGAAACAGTGCCCCTCCAGGCCTCCACCCCAATCTCCATTCACATAATCGAGTCCATCATTAATATAACATTCCAAATCAAGAAATTGGGTGGAAAAGCAAGCAAACAACAACAAAAGAACCTGGCTACAAAAAGCTACTATGGTGACACAGAAGAGCAAGACACAAACTCAGAAGACAATGAAGTCAAAATCTCTACAAGCACAGCCTTAAAGAAGAAAGTGAATTGGACATAAGCCCAACAAGAATTCCTGGTAGAGCTTAAAAATATTTTCAAAAGCAATTGAGAGAGTGGTAGAGCAAAAATTAGGCAAAGAAATGAAAGCAAAGGAAGAAAATTATGAAAAGACAATTAACAGCTTGGAAAAGAGGCACCAAAAATACTGAAGAAAATGACACCTGAAAATAATTGGGCAAATGGAAAAAGAAGTACAAAAACTTCCTGAAGAGAATAATTCCTTAAAAGTTAGAATTGGGCAAGTGGAAGCTAATGACTCCTTCTACTTGCCCATTATCTCATTGGAAAAACAATTGACCTGAAAAATAGATGGAGAGATAATTTTTAAAATTATTGGATTATCTGAAAGCCACAATCAAAGAAAGAGCCTAGAAGTCATATTTCAAGAAATTATCAAGGAAAACTGCTCTGATATCCTTGAATGAGAGGGCAAAATAGAAATTGAAAAAGAAATCCTCTGATCACCTCCTGAAAGAGATCCCAAAATGAAAACTCCCAGGAATGTTATAGTCAAATTCCGGAGCGCCCAGGTCAAGGAGAAAATATTGCAAGTAGCCTGAAAGAAACCATTCAGAAATTGTGGAGCCACAGTCAGAATCACACAAGATTTGGTACCTACCACATTAAAGGAGTGGAGGGCTTGAACTAAAATATAATAGAAGGTAAAGGAGCTAGGATTGCAACCAATAATAACCTAGCTGGCAAAACAGTATAATCCTTCAGGGGGAAAATGGATATTTAATAAAATAGAGGACTTTCAAGCATTCTTGAAGAAAAGACCGGAGACCAGGAAATTTAACTTTCAAATAGAAGACTCAGCAGAAGCATAAAAAAATTAAACATGAAAAAGTATTCATAAAAGACTATCAATAGAGTTAAGCTGTTTATATTCCTGTATGGGAAGATAATACATGAAACTCTTAAGAACTTTATTATTATTAGGGCAGTTAGAAGAAGTATACATATATAGAGGGCATGGGTGTGGATTGACTATGATGGCATAATATTAAAAAAAAGGGGGTGAGAGAAGTATGCAGTGGGAGAAGGGGAAGGGAGACATAGAATGGTGTAAATTATCTCACATAAGAGATGCAAAAGGAAAAGTGTTTACAGTGGTAGAAAAAATGGGGGTAGCTGGGCAAATGCTTGAACCTCAGTTGCATCTAAATTGATTCAAAGAGGGAAAAGACAGACATACAGAAAGGTAGATATTCAACTGGTAATAGAGTCCTAAAAAACTAGTTGAAATAATTAATAACTTTAGCAAAGTTGCAGGATATAAAATAAACCCACACAAGTCATCAGCATTTCTATGTATTACTAACAAAAACCAGCAGGAAGAGATAGAGAAATTCCATTTAAATAACTCAGAAAATATAAAATACTTAGAAGCCTGCCTGCCAAGACATCCCCTTGATTTTTAATTCTTTGCCACCAAAAAAAAGAAAAAGCTGCTATAAATATTTTTATGTAAATAGGCCCTTTTCCCTTTTCTTTGATCTCTTTGGGAATCAGATCTAGTAGTGGTATTGCTGGATGAATGGATATGCACAGTTATATAGCCCTTTGGTCATAGTTCCAAATTGTTCTCCAGAATGATTGGACTAGTTCACAACTCTACCAGCAGTGTATTAGTGTCCCAATTTTTCCACATCCCCTCCAGCATTTGCCATTTTCCCTTTTTGTCATGTTAGTCAATCTGATAGGTGTGAGGTGGTATTTCCGAGTTGTTGTAATTTGCATTTCTCTAATCAGTAGTGCTTTAGAGCATTTTTAAATATGGCTATGGGTAGCTTTGATTTCTTCTGAAAATTGCCTGTTCATATCTTATAACCATTTATCAACTGGGAGAATGGCTCTTATTATTATAAATTTGGCCCAGTTCCCTATATATTTAAGAAATGGGCCTGTAATCTTGCTAGAATTTTATTTAAAAAATTTTGCATCTTCTGAAGAACTTATAATGGAAAATGCTGTCCGGATCCAGAGAAAGAACTAATGGAGTCTGAATGCACATCAAAGCATACTACTTTTACTTTTTTATTTTTTTGTGGGTTTTTTAAAATTTTGTTTTGTTTTTAATCTGTTTCTTCTTTCACAACATGATTAATATGGAAATGTGTTTTATATGATTGCACATGTATGACCCATATCAAATTGTTTACTGTTTTATGGAGTGGGGAGGGAAGGGAGGAAAGGAGAAAAATTTGGAAATCAGTTTTTTTAAAAAAATTAATGTTAAAAATTGTCTTTACATGTAATTGGAAAAAATAAAGTACTATTTAAAATTTTTTGCATCAATATTCATTAGGAAAATTGGTCTATAATTTTCTTTCTCTGTTTTTGTTTTTCCTGGTTTAGTATCAGCCCCATATTTGTGTCACAGAAGGAATTTGGTAGCACTCCTTCTTTACCTGTTTTCCCACATAGTTTATATAGTATTAGAATTAATTCCTCTTTAAATGTTTTGCAGAATTCCCCTGTGAATCCATCTGGTCCTGAAGATTTTTTCTTAGATTTTTTTCATTGATAGATTGTTCAGTTTCTTTTATCTAAGATGGGGTTAATTTAGTATTCTATTTTCTCTTTTGTTAATCTGGGCAATTTAAATTTTGCTAACTATTCATCTATTTCACTTAAGATTGTCAGTTTTATTGGCATATAATGGGGCAAAATAGCTCTTAATAATTGCTCTAATTTCATCTTAATTGGTGGTAAATTCATCCTTTTCATTTTTGATGCTGGTAATTTGGTTTTCCTCTTTCTTTTTATAAAAATCAAATTAACCAATGTTTATTTTACTGGCTTTTTCATAAAACCAGCTCCTACTTTTATTTATTAGTTCAATGGGTTTTCTTACTTTCAATTTTATTAAACTCTTTTTTGATTTTTAGGATTTCCAGTTTGGTGTTTAATTGGGGATTTTAAATTTGTTCTTTTCCTAGTTTTTTTTTTTAATTGCAGGGCCAATTCATTGATCTGCTATTTCACTGTTTTATTGATGTATGCATTAAGAGATATAAATTTTCCCCTCAGTACTGCTTTCGCTGCATCCCACAAATTTTAGAATGATGTCTCATCGTTGTCATTCTCTTTAATGAAATAGTTGATCTTGTAGTTTGTTCTTTGACCCACTCATTCTTTAGGATTATATTATTTAGTTTACAATTAACTTTTAATATATGCTTCCATGGCCCCTTGTTAAAAATAATTTTTATTGCATTATGATCTGAAAAAAGTTTAATATTTCTCCTTTTCTGAATTTGATTGTGAGGTTTTTATATCCTAATACAAGATCAGTTTTTGTGAAGGTGCTATGTACAGCTGAGAAAAAGGTATGCTCCTTTCTATTCCCGTTCAGTTTTCTCCAGAGGTCTATCATATTTAACTTTTCTAAGATTCTATTCATCTCCTTGACTTGTTTCTTATCTATTTTATGATTAGATTTATGATTAGAGACTAGAGGTCTCTCTCTAGTACAGCTTTACCACCTATTTCCTTCTATTTAACTTTTCCTTTAAGAATTTGGATGCTATGCCATTTAGTACATATATGTCTAATATTACTTCATTATCTATGGTTCCTTTTAGCAAGGTGTAGTTTCTCTTTATCCCTTTCAGTTAGAACTATTTTTGCTTTAGTTTTGTCTGAGATCATGATTGCTACCCGGCACCCCCTTTTTTTACTTCAGCTGAAGCATAATAAGATTCTACTCCAATTTCTTATTTTTCTCTGTGTGTCTCTCTGCTTCATGTGTTTTTCTTGTGAATGACATATTTTTGGATTACAGTTTCTAATCCATTCTGCTATCCTCTTCCATTTTATGGGTGAGTTCATCTCATTCATATTCACAATTATGATAACAAACTGTGCATTTACCTCCATTCTGTTTTCTTCTGCTTATTCTTCTCCGTCTTTTTGTCCTGTCCCTCTTCTAAAGTCTATTTTGCTTCTGACCACTTCCTTCTTTTATCTACCCTCCCTTTTATCACTGCTCCCCCCTTCTCTTATCTGTTTCTTCTCCTATTTCCCTGTTGGGTAAGATAGATTTCTATCCCCAACTGAATATGTATTTTATTCCCTTTTTTAGCCAATGCCTATGACAGTAAGATTCAAGAGTTACCCACCTCCCTCATTTCCCCCTCCACTGTAAAAGCTCTTCCTTTTGTACCTTTTATGTGAAATAATTTTCTCCATTCTACCTCTCCCCCCTTTGCCTAGTGCATTCCTATTTCTTACCTTTTAATTTTTTTTGTATCATCCTATCATAGTCAACTCACACCTATGCCCTCTGTCTATGCATATTCCTTCTAACTGCCCTAATAATGATAAAATTCTTAGGAGTTACAAGTATCATCTTCCCATATAGGTACATACAGACAGTTCTCATTTTTGTAAATTTACATTAAACAAATTCAACTTTACATAAAGAATTTTGAAATCTGCATTCAAAAAAAAATCTATTAACTTTGCTATATTTCTCTCTCTCTCCACTGCTGCCCTTCAGCTCAGAGCTCCATGGTTTCCCATCACCCACCAAAAAAAAAAGCCTAAAAATAAAAGGAAAAAATCATATTTAAAAAAAAAACTCCAAGTGAAAGCAGAAGAACCTATTAAGACTGGACAGACCTCCACCACCATCAATGGCATCAGATGGGGGCTTGGCTTGAGACCTCTGGTGCCAAAAGAGGAGACCTTTGCCTTGCTCCTCCCACCTGCCCACATACCTAGCCCCCATGTTTGTGTCTTCAGTTCTTTGTGTCTGGTACTATCTGTCCCCAGCCCTGAGTACTTCTCATCCCGCTCTCATTTCTCTCTCCCCAAACTCCACGGATGCACCTCCGTCTTTGTGCCTCCTTCTCTCCCTCCCATCTCTGTGTCTGCAGGCAAACTTTCATTACGTAAAAATCATTTTATGTGGATGTCTGTAGAATAGTCCACTTACATAAAGTGAGAGTGGTCTGGGAAGAGATTAACCTTTTTGAATCCCTTATGATTTCTTTTTCACGTTTACCTTTTTATGCTTCTCTTGTGTCTTGTATTTGAAAGTCAGATTTTCTGTTCAGCCGTGTTCTTTTCATCAGGAATGCTTGAAAGTCCTCTATTTCATTAAATCTCCATCTTCACCAGGAATGCTTGAAAGTCCTCTATTTCATTAAATCTCCATTCTCCGTCCCCTCCTCGCCCCAAGGTTATACTAAGTTTCTCTGGGTAGGTTATTCAAGGTGAGTAATAGGGGAAAACCCCCTGCCTTAGAGGGGAGTGAGGCAGTATAGTCTAGTGAAAAGAGCGCTGGTCTTTGAGCCAGCCAGGAGGCTTGGCCTGACCTGATTGATTGCCAGTGTCACCTCGGTGATGTTTCTCTGGCTTGATAGTGCCCAGCAAAAAAATGTGTTCTGTACTTCCCCTTCAGTTATATGGGCATAGTTGGTTTCAGCCAGGTGTGAACAAGGCCAAGGTCACGATCACCCTGGGACCACGGCAGCTTAGCAGAACAAGAGCCCAGTTCAGCGGCCACAGACTGCCTCTCCAACACGGCCCCCTACCTTACAGCATAGCAGAGAGGAAAAAATATTGTCATTGGAGCCAGGGAATCTAGGCTTGAATCCCAGCTCTACCATGTCCTCTGGATGTGACCTTGGGCAGATCTCTTTGGGCTATGGTTTCCTCATCTGTGAAATGAGGAGGTTAGGCTTGACCCCTTTTAGCTAAATCTGTGATCCTTCTCATCATCTCCCTAGTCCGGTGAAGGGGTCTGGCCGGAGTTCCACAGATCAGTACAAATCCATCCTTGCTACTGAGGGGAAAAAAAGACAAAAATTTGTGTCCTTACAGACTGTCTACTGATAATGTTATTTTTGAGCAGTAATGACTGTTGTGCCTTTGGAGAAGTGTCATGATGGATATGCCCCAGCAGGGGGAGCTCTGAGTGTGCTTGCATATGAAACAAAGCTAAAGATGGAGTGATAGGATGTTTTTAGGATTTTGATCTGGAAAGAACCTTAGAGGTTACCCACTCCAGCCTCCTCATTTTGCAAATGATAAAACTGAGACCCAGAAATGTGAATTGACTTGCCCAAGTTTATGCAAGAAGTAACTGGAGTTGTTCAGTCATTT
Source organism: Phascolarctos cinereus (assembly GCF_003287225.1). NCBI lineage: Eukaryota > Metazoa > Chordata > Mammalia > Diprotodontia > Phascolarctidae > Phascolarctos > Phascolarctos cinereus. The sequence goes on from NW_027555736.1 coordinate 228,046,794, forward strand.
TCAGTTGTGTCTTCATGACCCCATTTGGTGTTTTATTGGCAAAGATAACAGTGATTTTCTTCTGCAACTAATTTTACAGATGAGAAAACTGAGGCAAACAGGGTTAGGTGACTTGTCCAGGTCACACAGCCAGTAAGTGTCTGAGGCCAGATTTGAACTCAGGAAGATGAGTCTTCTTAACTCCAAGTCTGGTGCTCTATCCACTGTGCCACGTAGCTGTCCCAACTAATTGGAGAGCCAGGATTCAATTCTATTTAATCCAACAAACATTTGCAAGATGCCTGCCACATGTAACGCAAGATACCATATAATATATATGTATATATGTATATGTGTATATATATGTATATATACACATATATATGTATATGTGTATATATATATATGTATGTATATTTATAAAGACAAAAATGAAAGTCCCTTCTCCTACCCAAGGAACTTACATTCTACAACTTGTAGGCAATGCCACATGTAAGTGAATACACAATAATTTGGAGAGAGAGAGAGAATGCCAACGACTGGACAAGTCAGCTCCAACTCCAGTCCTGGGACTGTGCTTCTTTACCCTAGCCATCTTCTTCCCTGCTCCTTCTCCTTTCTCTGAACTGGGACCATACCCAAGAGGGACTAAGTTACTCCATTCTAATTCCCACCCTAGGGCCATGCTTCTTCACCCTAGGCATTTTCTACCTTCCAGATTCCATTTCCTGCCCTAGCTCTGAAAATCCATGTCAAATCAATACTACTATTGCAAGAAAGAGAATGCCAATCAACTGCCTTTTTGCTCTCCTCACCATCCCCATAACTTCCCAGACCTTCTGGCAACTGCTCATATTAAGTTTTCTCCCTCTACTAGAATGTCTTTGATGCAGGAACTTTCTGGATTTTGAATGTTTCTCTAACGCATAGGGTGAGGAGTCAAGGATTACATCAACGATGGGGGGACTGGAAGGATGGTGTGGCAGAAACGGGGAATTTCAGAAAGGTAATGGATTTAATGAAATGCCTAGGGGATATCCAATTTGAAATGTCCAACAAACAGTTGGAGATCCAGGACTGGAGCTCACGAGAGAGACTACAGATATAGATCTGAGAATCATCTGCATAGCGATGATAATTAAGCCCATAGGAGAGGATGAGACCACCAAATGAGAGAAGACGGACCCAAGATAAAGCCTGGCGGAACATACGTGGTTAAGGGATGTCTACCAGCAAAGGAGATTGAGGAGTGGTCAGACAGGTAGGAGGGGAACTGTGAGAGAGCAGTGGCATGAAAATCCAGGAAGGAGAGATGATAGATGGAGAGAAAGGTCAACAATGTCAAAAGCTACAGAGAGGTCAAAAAGGCTGAAGTTTGAGAAAAGGCCATCAGATTTGGCAATTAAAAGATCACTGGTAACTTTGGAAAGAGTATTTTCAGTTGAGTGATGCAGTGAAGCTAGATTGCAGAGGGTTGAGAAGGAGAAATTGTATAGACAATAGGTATAGACAGCTTTTTTTAGGCATTTGTCTGAAAGAGAGGAAAGCTCATAGGATGATAGCTTGAAAGGATGGCAGGTTTTAGTGAGGGTTATTGAAGAATGGGGAAGGCTAGGTATATTTATGGACTGGAGAGAAGGAGCCAGTAGCTAGGGAGTGTTTAGACAAATGGAAGAATAACTGTGGGGACAATCTGCTGGAGAAGATGGGAGGAGATGGGATCAAGAGTACATGTAGAGGAAAGGAGGGAGTACATCCCAGGAATGGGAGACTGTTGTGAAAATGCACAGAGATGGGAGTGAATTCAGGTAATCTCTGTTCAGTCATCGGTTGTGTCCCATTCTTCATGATCCCATTTGCAGTTTTCTTGGCAAACATACTGAAATGGTTTGCCATTTCCTTCTCCAACTCATTTTATAGATGAGGAAACTGAGGCAAACAGGGTTTAGCGACTTGTCCAGGGTCACACAGTTTATAAGTGTCTGAGGCTAGATGTGAACTCACAAAGATGAGTCTGTCTGATTCTAAGGCCAGTGCTCTATCCACTGCACCACCTTGATGTCCTCAGGTAATATCTAGTAGGCTAATTTGATTGGAACACAGAAAATGTGAAGGAGAGTAATATGAAAAAAAAAGTCGAAAGATAGGTGGAAGTCAGACTGTTGAGACCATTAAATGCCAGGATGAGGAACCTGCATATCATCCTAGAGGCAACAGAGAATTATTAAAGATGATGCAGTTATATTTCCTCTCCTTAGGAAGATCATTTTGGCAGCTATGTGGGGCACAGATTGGAAGGGAAGAGACCAAAAGCAGAGAATTGTTACAATAATCAAGGTGACAGTTGATGAGTACATGAATCAGGTGTAATTGTGGAGTGGTTGGAGATAAAGAGAGAAAGGCAGGAGATGCTATGAAGGTAGAATAATAGACAAGACTTGATAAATGATTGAATGTAGCAGGTAAGGGAGAGGGAAGAGTCAGAAATGACCCTAAGGTTGTGAACTTGAGTGGCTAGGAGGATAGTGGTGCCTTTACTAAAAGTAGGCAGCTTGGAAGAGGACTAGGTTTAGGGCAAAGATAACGGGATCTGTTTTGAACACATTGATTTTGAGACTGTGACAGGATGTACAGGTCTCTTTCCTGGGTTTTCATAGTACTATCCTCTCCTGGTTCTCCTCCAGTGATCCTGCTCGATCACTCCCTCTCAGTTTCCTGTGCTAGCTTACGTCCATATCACATCCTCTAACTATGAATGTATCCCAAGGTTCTGTCTGGGCCCTTTTCTTGCCTCCCTTCACTCTCCTGCTTGACCTCACCAGTTCCTGCTTGTCCCTCATTAGAATTACATCCTGCCACCAAGAGAGTGCCGACCAAAAGCTCACTCACTTTCTCTCTCTCTCTCTCTCTCTCTCTCTCTCTCTCTCTCTCTCTCTCTCTCTCTCTCTCTCTCCTCCCTCCCTTCCTCTCTCTCTCTCCTTCTCTCTCTCTCTCATTAGTACTGCTCTTTTTATTTTTTGAAAATTTTTATATTTAATTTTTTCCAATTATATGTAAAAACAATTTTTTAACATTTAAAAAAAATTTTTGTTCTGAATTCTCTCCCTCCCTTCACTCCCTCCTCCTTGAGAAGGCAAGTCATGCAAAATAATTCCATATTAGCCATGCTGTGAAAGAAAACACAGACAAGAAAAGTAAAACCCAAGAAACCCAAGAAAAACCCAAGAAAAATAAAGAAAAAAATTTTAAAGCATGCTTTGATCTGCATTCAGACTCCATCAGTTCTTTCTCTTGGAAATATCTTGGATCACTATATTGCTGAGAACAGCCAAGGCACTCACATACAGTATCGCTGTTATTGTTCTCCCGGTTCTGCTCACTTCACTTTGCGTCAGTTCACATGAGTCTTCCCAGGTTTTTCTGAAACCATCCCATCTTTCTCTTTTAGTAGGTGTGGCACCACTGTGCCATCAATTCTTCTGACTCAGCAGCCAGTTAGAGGACTATGAGCAGTAAGAAGCCAGAAACTGGCCTCCCAGAGAATATCTGCACATGCTTTATGTATGGTAGCAGGGCAGTGGTGCATAAAGGGGCCCACTACACATATGACATGCACATGTTTTCTGCCCTGATAGAATGTAAGCTCCTTGAGGGCGGGCACTGTCTCTTTGTATCCTCAGCTCTTACACAATGACTGGCACATAGTCCGTGCTTAATAAATGCTTCTTGGGTGATTCCTTGACCTAAGATATGATCATTCTTCTAGATGACTGAGGTGGATCAAAGATTTAAGTGATGGGAGTTCCAGGGCGCTTGACAAACTCGAAGGCCAGTATGTTCAAAGGTATATCGGCCTGCATATTGATGACCCAAAGTATGAATACAGTTTTAGGGGTGAAGAGGAAGACTTAACTGAATTCTGAGAAATTAAGGAGAACGGCTTCAATTTATATAGATGACGATGTTAAGTAGCTTGTCTAGTTGAGATTAGACAGATGGAGTGAAGCTCAAAGAAAGAAGAGTTTGGTGAGTGATAATGGTAAGGGAAATGGGCAGCTCGGTGATATAGTGGATAGAGTGCCAGGCCTGGAGTCAGGAAGACTCATCTTCCTGAGTTCAAATCTGGCCTCAGACACTCACTAGCAGTGTGACCCCGAGCAAGTCACTTAACCCTGTTTGCCTCAGTTTCCTCATCTGCAAAATGAACTGGAGAAGGAAATGGCAAATCATTCCAGTATCTTTGCCAAGAAATTCCCGTATAGGGTCACAAACTGTCAAACACAACTGGAAACAACTGAATAACAAAAGTGGTAAAAAGGATGGTCTTGAAGTGACATTGAGGATCAAGGAATAGGCTGACCTCACTTCCTGGCGCAGGGTATCAGGGAGCATGAGAGAAGGCTCTCCTAGAACTGGAGAGGATGACTGGGGATACAGTGTCTTCCAGAGAGAGCCCATGACCACCAGAAGATAAGAAGACCATGAGATGAAGCAACCTACAATAAAGGGGAGTTTGTTAGTGACAGAATGAGTGTTCTAAAAAGCCAATGGAATGGAGAGACCAAGGACACTTTGGACTGTGGAGAAGTGAGGCTGAGGAGGGTAAGGATGAATATTGGGAGAGGTAGCATTGGGGAAAGGGTTTCTGCCTCAGCAGATGGTGATTCTGAATCATAGAGGTATGGGGGCACAAGGTAGAGTTTTCTGGTCATAGGATGGGGGAAGATCCAGTTATCCCTGTCTTTGAGGGTCCTGTGATGATTGAGCATGGTGTTGGTACAGACATGGTAGTAATCACGTTCCATACCTTGTCATCTCAAACCCTGAAGACACAGAAGAATAAGTACTGGGGAGTTCTGGCTGAGTGTCAGAGTCAGTAAATATTTGACTGAGTCTTTGGAGGCTAGACTGTCATGCCCAGGGCCAGCCTTGTCTCTAGATGGCAAGGGCCCAAAAACAACCAGAAAATCCTTTAGGTGTGGATCAAGTATCTCACTCCCTAACTCCAGCCTATCTTCCCAGCCTTGCGCATTACTCCTCCTTACCCCATCCTCATTGTCCAATACAGTTTGTGGCTCACACATGATGTTTCATCTCCTATCTGTCTCCACTGATGGCCCTCCGTTGTTGGGATGCGCACCCCCTCACTCATACCTCTTAGAATTCTTTGCTTCCTTCAAAATGTCGCTCAATTATTACCATCTATATGAACCCCTTCCTGATCCACCCAGCTGCTACTGCCCTCTCCCCATAAATTTACCTTGAATTTATTTTGTATGTATGTGTTTATGTACATGTTGTTTCCCCTAAAAGAATATCCACTCCTTGAGGGCAGGGACCATTACATTTTTATCAATATTCCCAATGCCTAGGATAGTGCCTGGAACATGGTAAGCATTTAATAAATGCTTGATGCTTAATTGTTGATTGGAATTCTTTGCTCAGTTGAGTTCCTTCTCCCCTATTCTATGTCCCACAACCCCTTGACATCATATTTTTTGCCCAAGTCTCTAATAAAGAAGTGGCCCTTATCCAGGACAAGGCTAACCCTTCTACTTGTATATTTGATCATATTCCTTTCCATCTCCTCTGGTTTTTTCTCTTCCCTGCTCCCCTCCTATCTTTTTATCCTTTTATTCCTGCTTTTATCTTTCATCTCTCCTTATCTATAGATTATTCCTCTCCTACCTACAAATATGCCCAGGTCTCCCTCATCCTTAAAAAAAATCCTTCATTTAATCACATCATCCCCTCAAGGTATTGTCTACTATGTCTTTGTTTTCTTAGCTATATTCCTAATCTCCTTGCCATCACTTCCTCTGCTCTTCCTTGAAATAAGGTTTTTTGACCTCATCACACCACTGAAACCCCTCTCTCCAAGGTAGTCTCCATGACCTCTTAATTGCTAAACTCCGTGTCCTCTTCTCACTCCTCATCCTTCTTGACTTCTCTTCAGCACTTAACACTATTGAACTCTGTTCCCATGAAAGAGAATGTCCAGGAGGGGATTTTCATAATAATGCATTCTCTTGGTTCTGGGTTTTCATTACAATGCGCTCTTGACTCTTTTCCTTGACAGCTTCTTCTCAGACACCTTTACTGGTTCGTCATTTCTCTCACAAGGATCTGTCCTAGACCCTCTTCTCTCTATATAGCCTCTTTTTCTGCGATATCTCATCAACTCCCATGGGTTCAATGATCATCTCTATGCAGATGACTCCTAGATCTATATATCTGGGTCTAGTCTCTCTTGTAAACTATGGTCCCACATCACTGTTTATTGGACATTTCTAACTGGATACCCAATAGGTATCATAATCACAGAATATCCAAAACAAAATGCATTTCCTTTTCCCTCCCCCAAATCTCGCCCCTCTTCCTATTTTTATTGAGGTAGCTACCATCTTTCCATTAATTCAGACTGGTGACCTTGGGGTCATCTACTCTTCACTTTTCTTCACCAAACCCTCCCCTCATCACATTGGTCTTATCCATTTTGTCTCCATATCTCAGTCCCCTTTATTCCATTCACATGGTCACTGCCTTCATTATCTCTGGCCCAGCCTATGGCAGTAGCCTTCTAATTGATCTTCCTGCCTCCAGTTTCTTCCCTCTCTAGTCCATCCTTCACACAACCGCCCCATCAATATTGCTGAAGTGTAAGTCTGCCCATGTTACTCCATGTTTATCCTCTTGGATAAAAATATAAATTCCTTGACTCGTTACCTAAAAACCTCTCACAATCTGGCTCCGGCCTGCCTTTCCAGATTTATTTCATATTATTCTCTTTCATGTCCTCTGTTTCAGCCCAGACCATCCTACTTTCTTTTTATTCCTCATAGCAGACATTCCAGCCCTTGCACAGGCTGCTCCCCCTCCCCCCGTGCAAAGAATGACTCCCTATTGCCTTCAACCTCTTAACCTCAGACACTCTGTCAAGACTCCTGTATCATTTCCTATATAAGGCCTTTCCAAGTGTTAATCCCCCTCTCCCCATATCACCATGTACATATTTTTATTTATTTACTCATCTGTGTACATGTTGTTCCTATCCTTCAAGTAGAATATGATCAGGGACTGTTTCACTTTTTTATATGAGTCTTCATATGTCCAGCTCCTAATTCAGATCCTAGAAAATAAAAGGTGCTTAATAAAGGCTTATAAAATGAATGAATGGATGGTTCCTCCCTCCCTTCTTGGGGCCATGTGGGTTCCATGGAAGAGTCAGTGACTTTTCTTCTAAGAAACCAAATCTTTGGGAGTGGTCCCTCTCCTATCAGTGTATCTCACAGTTCTGGTGTATTTGTCTATTCTCTTTGTTAAAGTTCAAGCCTAAAGGTCTAGCTCAGTTATTAACTTCACTAGCAATAAGTGTTCTTGAACTTTGTCAAGGTGGGGTTAACTATGGAGAGTTAAGTTCATACCTTGTCAAAGAGATGTGATCATTGCCGGAAAAAAAGACCATCTCTGAGTCAACCTTGTCAGCAAGAATTTAACCTTTTAAAGCAGAGACAAGTAACAGGATCTTCCTAGGCCCACTCACTATACATATTGTTGTCTTATTTGTTGACATTTCAAAAGGGACAGCAGAAAGAGCTTTGGATGTGGGAGTGAGGAGCTGCCTTAAAATCCCTGCCATGATAGTTACTACTACTTGTGTGATTTTGGGCAAATCATTTAATTTGTGCCTCAATTTTCTCATCTGTAGAGTGAAAGGATTTGGGCTAGATGATTTGTAAGATTCTAGCTGTCTAGATTCAATGATCTTTCTGTGCTTCAGTTTCCACATCTGTAAAGCAACTAGATGTCCCTTAAGGATGCAGTAGAAAGCCTGTTGGCATGTACCCTTCAGTGGGTAACTTCTATGCTCAGGACAGTGCCATGAAGTGAGCCTCAACCTACTTTCCCATACACACACACACACACACACACACACAAACATACACACACTTTTTATTTTTCAGTGGGAAAGAGTGAGTAGCACAGGATGAGCATGTATGGATGGGTTTTATTTACACTCTTTCCTCCCAAATGATATTAAAGAAGAGACATTATGATCTATTATGTTCCTGCACCCTAAGGACAAATGGACTTTTACATCTGACCTGAGGCTGAAACCTTCCGTATGTATTGTCTCCCCTGATTAGAATATAAGACCCTAGGGGCAGCTAGGTGGTCCAGGGGAGAGAGCACCAGACTTGGGGGGACCATCTCCACTCGTCCTGATCTGTATCTCACCACTGGACCCAGATGGCTCTGGAGAAAAGAGTGAGGCTGGTGACTTTGCACAGCCCTCCCTCACTTAAATCCAATTCACTTTCAAGTCATGGTATCACCTTCCTGATGTCATGGTCCTCTTGGAGAATGAAGGACAAACAACATCCGGACCTGTAGTCAGGAGGATCTGAGTTCAAATCCAGTCTCAGATATTTACTAGCTGTGTGACCCTGGGCAAGTCACTTAAAAAAAGAAAAAAAGATGCAGGCTCCTTGAGAGCAGAAACTATCTTCCTTATGTACCTACTTATGTACCTAGCACTTAGCACCACAGTACTTTACACATAGTAAACACATAACAAATCTTTACAAATGTTATTTGTTCATTCATTCTTATCATTTATACCTCCATAGCATCTCCCTCATCCATCCCCTTAGCCAGCATTTTTAAATCCAATGTCCTGACCTCTCACCTAGATTTCAGTAGCCTCTTTGTTGGTTTTCCTGCCTCATCTCCTCCTCTTCAGTTGGCCTCCACATAGATGCCAAAGTGATTTTCCTAAAGCTAGGTCTGATCATGCAATTTCCCTACTCAGTAAGTTCCAGTGGCTCCTTACTGACTCTAAAGATCAAATGTTATTTCATCTTTATCTCTTCCTTTTTCAATTTCTATTTTGTGTGTACACGATGATTAAGGCAGCTAGGTGGTGCAATGGATGGAGCACTGGGCCTGCACTAGGTCATCATTCCAAACCCCATTTCCCATCCTCCTCCATATTCTCCCAACGTTCCAAACAAATGCCATCTGCCCCTTCTGTGGTGCCGTCTCGAATGCTTGTCCATAGGCAACAAACTTCCCTTCATCCTAAATCTCTTCCTCTCCCATTCCTTCCCTCTTCTAATTACAATTGAGCTCTGAATTCCCTCTCCCTGGCAACCCTTTTCAGTACTGACTACACCTTCACTCCTCCTCAGCTCACTGGTTGAGGCAGGGGAGTTGTAATCCTCGTTCTCCATTTCCACTTCTACTTTCACCCCCATCACTCTGTAACCCCTCCTTCTTTCAGGTCCACGCTGTTTATATCTACCACTAATCAGAATCCTGGTAGCTGTTGTCCTACAGACCTCCAAGTCACTCCCTTTCATTCCTCAGTTTTTCTGGCTCACAATTTTTCTCTCCTTCTCGACTCCTGCCCTCATAATAGGAGCCTTCAACATACATATTGACTCTCCTCCAAACACCCTAATTACTCAATTCCTTGACCTACTCATTTACCAAGACCTTCTCCTTCCCCATCCCCATCTCAACCACACACAAAGGTGGTCATACCCTTGATCTCACCATCAGGCACCAGTGCACCACCTCCCTATTCGAGAATTCTGAAATTCCCTTAACTGACCAAAATCTATTGGCTTTCCACTTCTCTCTCTGCCTTTCCTTACCAAACTCTACCCTTTTCCCACACCATGATCTCTGATCTCTTAACTTCTCAGTTCTATCCTAGGCCATCTCCCCGATACTAGCAACTCTCTCCTCCTTTCCCTATCTTGACCTATGGTGAGCCAGTTCTGCTCTACACCATCCTCTTGTCTTGAGTCCTTAGCTCTCTTATCATATCACTGATTGAGCCCAGCTGAACCTCAGCCTTAGATCACTCCCAGCATCCAATACTTTTGTCCTACACAAGTGCTGCTGAATGGAGGAGAAAAATCACATAATTGTCCTGATATAGGTCCATTATAAATTTATATTACACAATTTCAACTGGACCCTCATTGATGCAAATAATTCTGCTATACATCCCTTATCAACTCATTCTCCACTCTCCACAGTGGCTCTTCCAAACCTTTCCATCTCTCCTCAAACTGCTATTCTCTTCTTTCACCCCACCTCCACCCTTTCAGCTGAGAACCTTACTTCATATTTTAAAGAAAAAAAAATTGGGCCATATGCTGAGAAATTCCTCTTCTCTTCCTTCAACCATGTTTCAAATGAAGATGTGCCTTTTCAGGGTAAACCTCTCTACATTCACAAGTGATCCCATTCCATCCCTTCTTCAGTAGCTGTCCCCCTCTATCATTCCCACCCCCTCACTTATTTTCAATCTCTTCCTGTCTGCTGGCTCCTTCCCTGCTGCCTTCAAACATGCCTATGTCTCCCTCATCCTCAGAAACCCCTCACTTGATCCATCCATCCCCTCTAGTATAGACCTATATCTCTCTTCCTTGCTGTGGCTAAATTCCTTGAAAAGGCTGCCTACAATAAGTGCCCCGACTTCCTTTCATCTTGCTCTCTTCTTAACCCTCTGTAGTCTGGCTTCTGAAGTCATCATTCAGCAGAAATTGTTCTCTCCAGTGTTACTAATGATTTCTTACTTGCCAAACCTAATGGCCTTTTCCCAGTCCTTATCCTTCTTGACCTCTCTGCATCCTTTGACACTGTTGACCAGCCTCTTCTCCTCGATACACTCTTCTTTCTAAGTTTTCAGGACACCACTCTTGTCTGAGTCTCCTCCTATTTATTAGACTGCTCTTTCTCAGTCTCTTTTGCTCCAGATCATGCCCTCTAACCATAGGTGTCTCACAAGGTTCTGTCCTGACCTTTCTCTTCTTCTTCTATAATACTTTACTTGGTGATCTCATCAGCTTCCATGGATTTAATTACCATCTCTAAGCTGCTCCTAATTTTCCTTTGCTGGATCCTCATCTGGGTTATACCCACTAACTGTAAGTGTCCTGCAGGGTCCTGTCTTGGGCCCTCTTCCCCTTCTATATGACTTGGTGATCTCATCAGCTTTCATGGATTTAATTATCATCTATGTTGATAATTCTCAAATCCCCCTATCCTGCCCAGTCTCTCAACTGATCTCCCATCTCACATCTGCAACTACCTTTTAGACATCTTGAACTGGATGTCCAGTACACATCTTAAACATACCATATCCAAAACTGAACGAACTCATTACCTTTCCCCCGTTAAAATTATCTGAAATAAAATGGAAACTGAGGACAAAGTTACTGAGCCATCCATGATTTAATTTGCAAAGCTAACATTTGCATATCAAACCAGGTCACCTGACAACACAGAGGTCAGAGACAAGGAGTGATTTGTAGAGATGGTTTTTATAACAAAAAAGAGGAATTGGAAAAATGACAGAAATTGGTTTTGAACATAATTTAATTGGACAAGGCAGGTCACCTGACTAGTTAGCTTCTCCCAGACTTTCTGTACCCTATGCCAGACAATCCTTTCCTCCAGGTGGTACTTTTTGTAACTAGAAAGTGTACTGGGAAAGAAGAACTTGTGGTCAGTGGTTAGCAGTCATCCCCTGCCCTCTGTTTTCTTTAGAAGAGTCCATTACTCAGCTTAGACTCTAGCTTAAGAAAAAAAAAGGGGGCTTGCCCACCAAGACTGAAAAGAGAAACTTGACCTCTGGTTAACTTTTCTCCAACTGCGAGAAAGGGGGACTTAGCCTCTGGTCAGCCCCGCCCCCCTTCTGCCAGAAAGGGAAACCTAGCTTTAAAAAAGCGTAAACGTATGATTATTTTATTATATCTTACTCTAAATTATCTGCTACTAAATGAAAGTCTTCAAATCTATCTATTCACTAAATCTATAGGTAACCTAGACTTAAGAGACTATCTATATTACTCTGGCTTATTTTAGGGCTAGGTATTCCTAAAAAAGAGAGCCTAATTCTGTAGTCAAACTAAAAAAAAATCAAAGCAATCAGAAATAGCTGATTTCTTTTCTACTCCTAAACCATCTCCCTCTCTTAACTTGCTTATTAGCAAAGAAAGCAACAACATCCTCCTAATCCCTCAAGCTTGAAACCTGTCATCCTCTACTCCTCATTATCTCTCACCTCCCAAATCTAATCTGTTGCCAAGGCCTGTTGATTTCACCTTTGCAATATCTCTCAGATATACCCCCTTCTCTCTTCTGACACTGCCACCATTCTAGCGCAGGTCCTCCTCACCTCACTCCTGGACTATTGCAATAGCCTACTGTGGCGCTCCATTCAGCCACCAAAGTGATTTTCTCTCTCTCTCTCTCTCTCTCTCTCTCTCTCTCTCTCTCTCTCTCTCTCTCTCTCTCTAAGGCAATGGGGTTAAGTGACTTGCCCAGGGTCACACAGCTAGTAAGTGTCAAGTGTCTGAGGCCGAATTTGAACTCAGGTCCTTCTGACTCCAGGGCCAGTGTTCTATCCATTGTGCCACCTAGCTGCCCCAGTGGTTTTCTCAAAGGACGGGCATGAGCTTGTCACCACCCTGCTCAGCAACGTCCAGGATCAAATACAGAATCCTCAGTTTGGCATTGAAAGCCCTCCATAGCCTAGCCTACCTTCCAGGCTCCGTACTTTCCTCTATTCTCTTCCATCCAGGGGCATTGACCTTCTTGATGGTTCATGAACAAGACACTCATCTTTCAACTCCAGGCATTTTCTCTGGCTATCCCTCATGCCTAGAATGCTCCCCCTCTTCATCTCCATCTATTACTTTCCCTGGCTTTCTTTAAATTCAAACTAAAACCCCATCTTCCAGAGGAAGCCTTTCCCAGCACCTCTCAATCTAGTGCCTTCCCTCTGTTAATTATGTCCTGTTTATCCTGTCTATAGCTTGTTTGCATATAGTTGTTGTGTTATTTCCACCATTAGATTGGGAGAAGGCGGGGAGTATCTTTTACCTCTTTTTGTATCCTTAGCCATTCTCTGCCTCAATTCTTATTAAGCCTTAATCACTGAATGGATGCTGCCTCAGTCAAACTGAGACCTGGTAAAGACCTTAGCTTGAAAAGGCCCCCACAGCATTCCTGGTCATCTCCAGTTGTCCTGATCTGTGTCTGGCCACTGGACCCAGAGGGCTCAGGAGGAGAGAATGAGGCTGGCACTTTGCACAGCCCTCCCTCACTTCAATCCAATTCACTTGCATGTCATGGCATCACCTTTCTGATGTCATGGTCCTCTTCTAGAACAAAGGACAAACAACAATAACTTAGCACGATGGCTGGTATATAGGAGGTGATTGATAAATGTTTATTGACTGATTGAAGAAGACTTGAATTCAAATCCAGCTGCAGACACTTATTAATTGTGTTACCATAGGTAAGTCACTTGACCTTTGTCTGCCTCAGTTTTTTTTTTTTGCTTGTTTTTGTTGTTTTGGTGAGGTAATTGGGGTTAAGTGACTTGCCCAGGGTCACACAGCTAGTGAGTGTTATGTGTCTGATGCCGGATTTGAATTCAGGTCCTCCTGACTCCAGGGCCGGTGCTGTATCCACTGCACCACCTAGCTGCCCCTGCCTCAGTTTTCCTGTCTGTAAAATGGGAATAATAGCACCTACCTCCCAGGGTTGTTGTGAGGATGAAATGAGATGTTTGTGAAGCACTTTGGAAAATCTTAAATCACTATATAAATCCTAGCTATTATTAGCAATATGATACTATGTAATTTATAATTAGATAAATATGCTTATATTGGTCATGTGTTCTCAAAAAAAATTTTTTTACTGATGAGGGTACACGATCAAAAAAATTCAGAGATTATTGCTTTTTTGCTACTTTTCTTTGTAATTCCTCCCTTGTTTGTAATGGGTTGAAGCCTGTTCACTAATACAACATAAATAAAATAGAAGGTAAACTGAGTTGGAATGACAAAGTCAAGAAGAGCCTACAAGTGGGAGCAGGGGGATTGGACATCCAATGGGAGTCTGATGGATCCCCCTATCTAGTAAGTAAAAATGGGTGAGCTGTGCTTCGTCGAGAGTCAGTAGAGTGTGTTGTGATAACAGGGATTAATTTTCAGCAGGGCTGAGATGAAAAAGATGATGTTCTTAAGCTTAATCACTGCATCCAGCCTCCCGGCACAGTCTTGAATGATTCCTTTCTGGTGAAGCATTGTGCCTTGGCGCTCAGATGTCTTTTTCTTCATCTGCCTCCGTGGCTGAGACCCCAGATGACTCACATATAGGATCACAGGAACATAATTTGATAGCTGGAGTGAACCTTAGAAGTTACTAGTTTCACCTTCTGCAATTTTACAAGCAAGAAAACTGGTTGCCCAAAGTCATGTAGCTAGGAAGTGTCTGAGACAGAATTTGAACGTAGATTTTCCCAGAAATTCCAGTTCTCTATTCACTACTCCATATTGTCTCCAAAAAGCAGGTGCTGATGCTGGAGAGATCACTCCCTGATTGTTGTTAAGCACAGTAATGGTTTTAGTGATCCAAGAAACCTCAGAACCCAGGGGCCAAAGACTTTGGTTCTCCTTAAAGAAAGAATAGAAACCAAGAGCTTAGAGCCAAGATTCAATTTCCTGGTGACTGAGCAAAGCCCACCACCTAGTTAGAGATCTCCTAGGATAAATGACAGAAGGCCTGTCACAGTGGATCAGACAACATGGCATCGTGGATACAGAGCTGGAACTGGAGTCAGTGAAAGGTAGGTTCAAATTCTGTCTCAGATATTTCCTAGCTATGTGACCTTGGACAGTTTTCTTGCTTGTAAAACTGTAATGGGTGGGGCATCTAGGTGGCACAGTAGATAGGGCACTGGCCCTGGATTCAGGAAGACCTGAATTCAAATCCAGCACAGACACTTGACACTTACTGGCTGTGTGATCCCGGGCAAGTCACTTAACCCCATTGCCTAGCCAAAAAAACCCCCAAAACATAAGGGGTACACTCAATGGCCTCTAAGATCCCTTCCAGCTATCAATTTATGTCGCAGTGATGCTGTGAGCCAGACATCTGGGGTTTCAACCATTGAGGCAGAAGAAGAACAAGACATCTTAGGACCAAGACCCTTGACTGGTGCTGTTCCTGGGCTCCAAAGGTCATCCTTCATTCTTGAAGAGGACCAGTAACATCAGGAAGGTGATGTCTTGACTTGCAAGTGAATTGGATTGGAGTGAGGCAGAGCTGTGCAAAGTCTCACTCTGTCCTCCAGAGTCACCTGAGTTCCAGAGGAGGCTGATGAGGACTAGGTGAGGGAGTTAGATTCATCTGTAACAGAGGAGGAGATCATCCCCAAAGCTGTGAAAGACAGAGAGGAAAAGTCAGAGACCTACATCCCCAGGCTCTCTTATCTTACTCATGGTGAAGTTTCTTCTTTTCTCTCCACAAACTCCCAGACTAATCACCTGCACCAGACAAACTCTTTCTCCTTGCAAATTGCAATCTGGCAGTCCTAAGAGCAGCATCTGAAGCTGTTGTGTGTCACGAGAAGCAGAATTCTTGTTTATTTTGGTAAATTAATTGCTGGCAAGAGGGCCCTTCTACTATCCCACCAAAGTGAGAATGAAA
The DNA here is from genome assembly GCF_003287225.1 of Phascolarctos cinereus. Lineage (NCBI taxonomy): Eukaryota > Metazoa > Chordata > Mammalia > Diprotodontia > Phascolarctidae > Phascolarctos > Phascolarctos cinereus. Next base: position 228,062,292 of record NW_027555736.1, read on the forward strand.
GAAAGTGGCAGGTGGTGGGCAACTGGGGGATTAATCTGAGCTAAACTGCCATACTAGCAAGAAAAATGGACCGTTAATTCCTTATGCCCACGGGATCCAAAAATGTTAGAAAGACCTGTATGTCTGGCTGAGCACATGAACATCAAACTGCCTGCCTGCTGTTTGCAAAGGTTCAAACAGCCAATCAAACAAATGTTCATTCATGTGATCTGTGACAACTTCTGAATCCCATCTCTGAGGACCCCAACTATCTTCCCTGAAGCCCTGAATTAGAAATCAGAAGGTTTGATTTCCAGTTATGACTCCCGAGCAACTCACTTCTATTCTCTGAATTTCTTTCCTTATCTGTGGTTCAGAGGGTAGAGCACCAGCCCTGGAGTTGGGAAGACCTGAATTCAAATTGGGCCTTGGATACTTACTAGCCGTGTGACCTTGAGCAAGTCACTTAATCTTGTTTGCCTCAGTTTCCTCAACTGTAAAATGAGCTGGAGAAGGAAATGGCAAACCACTGCAGTCTCTTTGCCAAGAAAACCCCAAATGATGTCGCAGACAGTTGGACACAACTGAAAAATGACTAAACAACAACAAAATGAAAATAATAACCTAACTCCCAGACTTGTGAAAAAAGCATTTCAGAAACCAAGTGCAATTTAAATCAGCACATAACACCCCAAATGAAAAGATCCTGGAAGCTTCCTCATCATCCTTATTCCTTTACCAGAAGCTGCCCCAGGTAGTCCTCTATACCCAAAGGGGACCTTTCTATCCTGAGTGTTCAGATGCAGAGCTGGGAGATGAGCTAAGCACTCCTACCAAGTAAATCCCATGAGGCCTAGATCACTGGGCAGGTTCCTTCTACAAGACTGAGAGAATTACTTGGGACAAGCAATGATTTTGATTTGGTTTCATTTTGTGAAAGTCATGGTCATATGTGTATACTTCCACTGACACTAGATGGACCTAAAATGATTGACCTTGACCACGTGAAACTGGATTCAGCTGGTTTCCTATTTTTGGTTAGTTCCCTACGAGTTGAATATTGGGTTTTATGCCATGTGCATGTTTCATTTCTCTCTTCAGTTGTGTTTTGAATTCTATGGGTTTTTTTGTTTATTTTATTTAATTATTTTTAAGAATGGGTATCAGTTACTCCAAGGAAACCAGCAAAAGCTGTACGTCTCAAAGAACACCTTTCAATGACAGTGATATTGCAGCAAATGTTGGTGGGGGAGTCAAGAGTTTCAAGAATTATTCAAGTCATCAATGGATCAGGATCAGTTGCATTGAAACACGAAGGAAAATTTGGTAAATAGCAAAAAACAGTGCTAAGAACTGAAAAGCAGCATTGTTGTTGTCATTCAGTCATTTTCAGTCACATATGACTCTGCGACACCATCTGGGATTTTCTTGGCAAAGATACTGAAGTGGTTTGCCATTTCCTTCTCCAGCTCATTTTCCAGATGAGAAAACTGAGGCAAACAGGGTTAAGTGGTCACACAGCTAGTAAGTGTCAAAGGGCAGATTTAAATCCAGGAAGATGAGTCTTCCTGACTCAAGGCCTGCCACCCTATCCACTGCGCCTCCTAGATGCCCAATCGGCAGCTAAAGGAATGGTTAATTGATTCCTCTAAAATATTGCATAGGCTTCTTAAAGTTGGGAGAATAGGAAGATCAGTTTTAAAAAAAATGCACATTTACATAATACTTTAAGGTTTGCAGAATGCTTTACAAATATTGTTTCTCAGGGCAACTTTTTTGCTTTTTTTTTTTCAAGGTAATCAGAGTTAAGTGACTTGTCCAGGGTCACACAGCTGGTAAGTGTCAAGTGTGTGAGGCTGGATTTTACCATTTTACAGATGTGGAAGGTGGATAAGCAGCCCTGAAAAGGGCTTAGCAAGCTATCATACCAGAGGAGCTAGTCTACTTAGCAAGCCATGTAGTAAGTTCAGGGGATATAAAAACAAGCAAAAAAGCATTGAAGACTTTCCCTGGTAAAATGGGCAGATTGAACATTTTGTTCCAATGGCCATGAAGGCAGCTATGGAATACCTAGAACACGTTCAGACGTTGAAGACACCAAGGTCATTCACTGCATTGCAGGCTATCACCAATTGTCTTGACTTTTTTGTTGCCACTGGACTTTGGTGGTTCTGGAAGAGAGAGAGAGAGAAGCTCATCACTTTGTGCAGCTCTGCCTCACTTAAATGCAGTTTGTGAGTGAGTCAAGACATCACCCATCATCCACTATTTTACCCCCAATATTGTGACGTCATTGGTCTTCTTAGACAAAAATGAAGGATGAACAACAACAGATGTGGAAACTGAGCCAAACGGAGATTAAATGATTGGTCCAAGGTCACACAGCTAAGTTTCTGGGGTAAAATTCAAACTCGGGCGTTCCTGATTCCAAATGCAGTGCTCTATCCACTGCATCACCTAGCTGCCTCAAAAAATAAAAATTGTTTTAAACTGTTGTTCAAAGGCAGCTAGGTGGTAGAGTGGATAGAGTGCCAGGCCTTGAGTCAGGAAGACTCGTCTTCCCAAGTTTAAATCTGGCTTCAGACACTGGGTGAACCTGGGCAAGTCACTTGTTTGCCTCAGTTTCTTCATCTGTAAAATGAGCTGGAGTATCTTTGCCAAGAAAATCCCAAATGGGGTCACCAAGAGTTGGAGACAATTAAAACAACTGAACAACAGCAACACAAATTATTTCTTTTAAGAAACAATGCTTGTTACCCTTTGACCCAGCAATCACACTTCTAGGGCTGTGTCCCAAAGAGATCATACAAATGGGAAAAGGACCCGCACGTACAAAAATGTTCATAGCAGCTCTTTTTGTGGTGGCAAAGAATTGGACATTGAGGGGATGCCCATCCATTGGGGAATGGCTGAGCAAGTTGTGGTATATGAATGTAATGGAATACTATTGTGCTGTAAGAAATGATGAGCAGGAGGACTTCAGAAAAACCTGGAAAGACTTGTATGGTCTGATGCTGAGTGAAGTGAGCAGAACCAGGAGAACATTGTACGCAGTAACAGCCACATTGTGTGATGACTGACTTTGACAGACTTAGCCCTTCTCAGCAATGCAAGGATCTAAGACATCTCCAAAAGACTCATGATGGAAAATGATATCTGTATCTAGAGAAAGAACTATGGAGTCTGAATGCAGATCAAAGCATACTATTTGCTCTCTTTTCTTTTTATTAATTTGTTTTTAGTTTTCAACAATCACTTCTGTATGCCTTTGAGTTTTAAATTTTTCTTCCCCTCCCTCCTCACCTCTGTCCCTAAGATGGTGCACAATCTGATATAGGCTCTACATATACATTCCTATTAAACATATTTTCACATTAGTCATGTTGTAAGGGAGAATTAGAACTAATAGGAGGAACCATAAGAAAAAGGAAACAAAACAAGACAGAAGAATAAAAGAGCAAATAGTATGCTTCGATCTGCATTCGTAGTTCTTTCTTTGGATGTGCATAGCATTTTCCATCATGAATCTTTTGGAGTTGCCTAAGATCCTTGTATTGCTGAGAAGGGCTAAGTCTATCAAAGTCAGTTATAGCACAATGTGGCTGTTACTCCATACAGTGTTCTCCTGGTTCTGCTCACTTCACTCAGCATCAGACCATACAAGTCTTTCCAGGTTTTTCTGAAGTCCTCCTGCTCATCATTTCTTATAGCACAATAGTATTCCATTACATTCATACACCATAACTTGTCCAGCCATTCCCCAATTGATGGGCATCTCCTCAATTTCCAATTCTTTGCCACCACAGAAAGAGCTACTATAAATATTTTTGTACATGTGAGTCCTTTTCCTTTTTATTTTTTTGTTTTGTATCTTCTTTCTCATGGTTCCTTCCGTTAGTTCTAATTCTTCTTTACAACATGACTAATGTGAAAATATGTTTAATAAGAATGTATATGTAGAGCCTATGTCAGATTCCATGCCATCTTGGGGAGGGGGGAGGAGAGGGAAGAGGTGAAAATTTTTAAAAAGCTTATGGAAGTGAATGTTAAAACCTGAAAATAAATTAATTAATTTAAAGAAAAAACAAAAAGAAACAATGCTGGTCATAGGCAAGACCAGAGGTGGGGAACCTGCAGCCTGGAGGCCACATATGGCCCTCGAGGCCCTCAAGTACAGCCCTTTGAGCCTAGGTCCTCAAGTGTACCCTCTTCGGTCGAAGGGCAGAACCTGAGGACCTAGAGGGCCACATGTGACCTCCACGCTGCTGGTACCCCATCCCTGGACAAGATAATACAAAGACTGGAGTACTCAAGTTTGGGAAAAGGTAATTTTTACTGATGAAACTCACTTTTTTGTTCAAGATAATACTAAAATCTTTATCAGAAAGAGCTCAGGCATGCCTATAAGATCTGCATCTGACAGTAAAACATCTACCTAAAGATCTTTGGTGGGATTTTTTTTTCCCTTCCATTGAGCCTGGAAGTGTTGTCCCCATTGAGGGAGTGGTGAACTGTTAAGTATATGAATATACTGAGAAGTACAATTGTTCTCGTATTATAGAAATGCCTTAGTAGAATGGACTGAAACATGGACTTGTACCCTACTGCATGTCAGGAAAAACTAAGAAATTTATCCAAGAGATAGAAGTAAACACACTCCAATAGCTTGGGAACTCATTTGATTTAAACCCTACTGAAAAACCTACGGGCTATATTCAAGGCTAAATGGAAAAATGAATTGTTACTGAAAGAAATGCTAGAAGTGATAAATCTGGTTTTATGATGAAATAAAAAATATGAGGAGCAGCTAGGTGGTGCAGTGGACTCCAGCCTTGGAGTCAGGAGGACTTGAGTTCAAATCCAGCCTCAGACACCTAACACTCACGAGCTGTGTGACTCTGGAAAAGTCACTTAACCCCAATTGCCTTACCAAAAAAAAAGAAAAAAAGAAAGAATGTGTCAAAATCTTGGAAACTCAGTGCGAATTCATGTAAAACAAGTGATTTCACTAGAAGGACATATTACATATTAGATGTTTTAATGATATAGGTAAAAAGTTTTAAAGTTTTTATAAAATCAATAGATTTAAATATTGTGCTTTGTTGGACTCACGATAAAAAATGCTATCTACCTCCAGAGAAAGAACTGATGGAGTCTGAGTGCAGATCGAAGCATACTTTTTTTTTTACTCTGTGTGTGTGTGTATGTGTTTTGTCTGTTTTCTTTTGTAACATGATTAATGTGGAAATATGTTTTGTGTGATTTTTTTTGCTTGTTTTTGTTTGTTTTAGCACCCAAAGACAAGGTTTATCAGAACATTGATCAGGAGTGGGTGAGATTTAAAGAATCTGCCATACTGGCTTAAGGAATCTAAGCATTTGCATCGATAATGCAAGCAGCCTAGATCTTCAGAATCTGAGCCTGTATTTTGCATGATTGCACATGTAAAACCTATTTTAAAATGCTTACTAACTTGGGGGTGGGCAGGGAGGGAAGAAGGGAGAGAATTCGGAACTCAAAATTTTAAAAAATAAATGTTAAAAATTGTACCTGTAATTTTGGAAAAAAATGAAATGTAATTCAAAAATATATTTTACTTTGTCCCAAGTGATGTGAACACCTGTAGGTAACTAGTCTATCGGTGCTCTTCATCCTTCCCCAGAAAAAGGAAAACTGGCAACAACTCCTGTTCATGGTTCCTTTCGTCTGCAAAGCTCTTTCCGTAACGGTCCTTCAGGATGGTTGTTGTTGTTTGTCCTTCATACTCAGAGCACCAGTGACATCATGAGGGTGATGTCCTGATTTGCTCATGAACTGGATTTAAGTGAGGCAGAGCTGAGTAAGGTCACCAGCCTCACTCTTTCCTCCAGAGTCATAGAAGTCCAGTGGCAAGACAGAAGTCAAGATGACTGGCGATGCATTGGGTCACCTTGGCCTTTCTAAATTAAGATCTTTCCCAGTTTGTCTGAGGCAATGGCCATTCGATGACCTACTGTGTTAGGCACTGTGCTAAGCGCTCAGGATCTAAAGAAAGGAAAGAAATAATTCCTGCTCCCAGTGTTGCACTTGGCGACAGTAGCCCTAGGTTCAAGTACTGATCTCTTTTTTTTTTTTTTGGGGGAGGCATTTGGGGTTAAGTGACTTGTCCAGAGTCACACAGCTAGTGAGTGTTATGTGTCTGAGGCTGGACTTGAACTCAAGTTGTCCTGACTCCAGGGCTGGTGCTCTATCCACTGTACCACCTAGCTGCCCCTCATGTATTGATCTTGACATTAGTCATGTGACCATGGGCAAGTCTACACGTCTACAATTACTACATTTCTATAGATACCTCTGATTTCTATTCACTAGAGCTTTCTTCAAACGAGCTTGAATATCTTATGGTTTAATGGGTTTTCTTCACCCTTCTTAATTCACAGAATCGCAGAACCTCGGAGTTTGGAAAGGATCTCAAAAGCCATGTAGTCCAACCTTACCCAAATAAGAATCCCCTCCAAAACTCATCCAACAGGAAGTCTTCCACTGAAGAGGAACTCAGTACTTCCCAAGGAGGCCCATTCCAATTTGGGCTCATCCTAATTATTAGGAAATCTGTCCTTACCTTAAGCCTTAGTGTGTTTCATTCAAATTTTCCCCTAATGGTCTTGCCTTTTCCGTGAGTCCAAATAGAATAAGCCTATTCCTTCTGCTCTATAATAGCCCTTATACTGTTTGAAAATAGCTCTTTTGCTCCTCAGCCCCCACCCCCATTCCCAGTCTTCTCTCCTCCAGGCTCCACCATCTTCTTTTCCTTAGGGCCCTGCACCTTCCTGCTTGCCCTCCTCTGGACACTGTCCAGGTCACTTCTATGACACTGTAAGATGGGAATGATGGTGACGATAGTTTTACTACCCTACTTCATGAAGTTGTGGGAAGAACTATTTGAACGCTTTAAAGTGCTACAAAAGTGTCAGCAATTACGATGGTACAGGGTAGACAGTGTGGCATAGTGCGTGGAGAGCCAGCTGCTGAGTCAAACCCTGCCTCTGATCTGGTCACTCTGACTGTGTGACCCTGGGTAAGTCATTTAACCACTCAGTGCTTCAGGTTGCTCTCTTGGATTGTAAATGGCAGAATAGGGGCTGATCAGCTTTGGTAGAAGGAGTCTCCACACTGGGAGTTTCTTTTTTTTCCAGTTTTTTTTCTTTTTAGACAATTGGGGTTTAAGTGACTTGCCCAGGGTCACACAGCTAATAAGTGTCAAGCATTTGGTTTGAGGCCGGATTTGAACTGAGGTCCTCCTGACTTCAGGGCCGTTGCTCTATCTGGGAATTTCTTATAACAATAAAACTATAGATGAAGAAACAGAAAGATGAAGTGATTTGCTTAGGCCCACAGAGGTGGGAAGTATGGCGTTCAAAACTTGGTCTTCTGACTCCAAGACCAGAACCCTTGCCCCCTCACTGGAGATGCTACTCCCTCCTGGCATCTGGAGCCATCTCCAGGTGTCCTGATCCATGTCTGGCCACTGGACCTGGCAGGCTCCAGAGGAGAGAGTGAGGCTGGTGACTCGGCACAGCCCTGCCTCGCTTAAATCCAATCCACTTGCAAGTCGTGGCATCACCGTCCTGATGTCATGGAATAAAAGATAAACGACAGCCAAAAAACCTAAATCGCGGCTCTGGAAGAATCCCCTCTGAGGCTGGGTTGTCCTGCCCTTGGGGTCTGATCACTGCAGAGGACGCCAGCTCTTCCTGTGCCGTCCCCTAATCGTCTCCTGCCTAGCTTTCACAGGCCAGGCTAGTGTCCATGTGTCCCTAGCTGAGGCAGCTGCCAGCTAGGTCAGGTGTAGCTCCTGCTTTAATCAGGTCTCCATCCCCACTGCTGGCTGCCTCCGCTCAGTGCCTTCCTCCCCCTCTCAACAGGACGCTTCATTCTCTCTTATTGGAAAAAAAATAATTGGCTAGATGGGAGCATGCAGGCATTTTATGTAACAGATATGAAATTCCTTATCCGCCCTGATTAGAAGCAGTCCACTTACAAGGATATCCAGAAGCAAGAGACAACTTCCTTTGGCTTCTGATGTACCAACTTGGTAGACTGAATGAGCTTCACTGTCAGGTGTTGTAATTAATAATAGAGCCTTTTGCCCGGCTCTGCTCAGCGGAGACCCGGCTCTGCCCTATTCTCTTTGGAGGAAAGGGGGCAGGGACAGCATAGGCTTGTTTTGTTTTTAACAAAGCTACCTTTATTCTAGTGCTTCCTGAAATGAGGAGTTTGCTAGTATCATTAGAATGTGATGGGTCCGGTGGAAAGAGCCACTCTGGAGAAAGAGGATCTGGGTTCAAATCTTTCTTCTAATAATGCCTGTGAATCTGAGCAAAATTATTGAGTCTCCTTGGGTTTCAACTTCCTCATCTATAAAATAATGGGGTTTGATGAGATGGGTACTTGTAGTTCTAAACTTGTGATCTCAGGAATGACTTTGGACAAGTCACTGACGTAAGGTGGTGGGCTGCCTATGTAAGATACGTATATCCATGTGGGTTGTCTAAATGTGGCTGGTGGAGAGGCATTGATATTTCTAGAATTTTGTCTACCCTTCTCCAAGGGAGACTGGCATTCCTGCCTTAAGGGAAATAGAAGGACCCATGAGACTGGCCATTCTATTCTCTGAGAAAAAAGTCCTGGATTAGAATTATATCTATCTGCTCTCCTAAATATTGCTAGTCTCGTGATGAAAAAAATGCTATCCTCCTCCAGAGAGAACTAGAGTGCAGATTAAAGCATACTTTTTTCACTTTATATTTCTTGCTTTTTATTATTTGTTTTGCAACATGGCTTATGTGGAAATACATTTTTATATAACTTCACACGTATAATTAATATTATATTGCTTGCTTTCTCAATGGGTAGGGTAGAGGTGGGAAGGAAGGAGAGAATTTGGAACTCAAAAGAATTTTAAATGAATGTTAAAAATAAATAAATAAGCAAAAAATTAACTGCTAAAAAATAAAAATAAATAAATACTGCTAATCTAGGGGTACAATGGATTCAGAACACAACTACTTTCCTGGCTGCTATCCCTTAACTGGGGAGGGATATTCCATACTTATATCCACAGGATTAACTCCTCCCCACCAAATGCTAATTGCGTAAAGAATTATCACAAATAGTGCAAATAGAAATTGGAAAGGTTCTACCTGTTAGAATATACCAGGAAATATACAGAGTGAATGAGTTCTTTAGAGGGGGTCATATATCCTCTCTAAGAAGAAAAAGAGAATGTCTCTCCTCTTCAAATCTGGAGCATTAATTTGGCCCCTTATATGGGAAGTCATGTTTAGTGTTCTTTACCCAAATCCAGAGTCGTGGTTACACAGTATAAGAAAGAAACGTCTCCAGTTTGACTTAAAACCCAGGTTACTTGTAATCTCTCTGGCCTTCAGTTTCCTCATCTGGGTTGAACCAGATGACTGCTGAGATCCTTTCCAGCTCTTTGAGTGTGGTAAAGGGTTGAAGAGATCTTGGAGTGAGAAAGATTCATAATAAGGTGCCTCCCAAGTCTCGAAGGGAAATAGACTCTGAGTGGGCAGACCAGGGACCTTGCTAGCTATGTGAGCTTGGTCAAGTCAGCTCCCTCTCTCACAAAAGGTTGTTCTGAGGATCAAATGATGTAAAAAAAAATGCTTAATAACCATAAGGTGCTATGTAAACATGAGCTTTTACTAACAACAACTTACTTCAAACTAGAGAGGGAGAAAACATCTATTTAATGATAACCTGAGGGGAGGGAAACATTTTGCAATGATCTGTTGACACATGATATTAGGCACTCCCCTCCCTGCCACTTCCACTTTACAGATGGGGAGACTGAGGTAGGGAATGATGGTTTAGGTCCAATGTGTTTCCCCAGACCTCCAAACGAAAAGGGACATTTCACTCTGTCCTGGGAAGTCCTGCCATCCATTCTGGGGTCAGACTTTGGACTTAAAGTCAGGAAGACAAATTAAATCTTGTTTGAGACAGTTACTTGGTCATCTTGGGCGAGCCAGTTAAGTTTAATAAGTCTCAGTTTCCCCATCTGTAAAATGAGAGTAATAGCACCTACCTCACAGAGCTGTTCTGAAGATCAAATGGAGTTATGTATCTTAAAGCGCCATATAAATGTGAGCTGTTATTATCTCAGCAAGAACCGACTTCTCAATAGGCCAATAACCACAAAATTCTTCCCATTTTCCCCAGCTGCACCCCCCTCCTGTAATATCTCTTACTCAGGCACCTAGCAGACAGAGCTAAAGATAGAATTGAGGGCAGGACTGTAGATCAGCAGCAAACAGCCCGGTCAGCCGATGTACTGAGGAGGAGGAATCCTAAGCAGGGTCGAGCTACTTCCATAAAGCAGCCAGGATAAATTCTTGGGATCTCTGGAGTCTCCAGAAGTCACTCTGAACCATTACTTCTACTCTTTTCTCTCACATTTCAGGATGTTCATGACAGATATCTATCCTGGATCAGAACTCCAGGCTGTCCTCAGCCCCTGCCCCCACTGCAACTTCTGGGCCACTGGTGTGTCGATCGTGGAAGCATACATTTTAGAACCATAAGGGACCTCAGAGGACATTGAGTCCAATTCTTTCACTTAACCAAAGAGGAAACTGAGGGTCCTGCCCAAAGTCAGTAGACATCTTACCTCCACGGGAATGGTCTGCCCTGATTCAGATTCATGAGTGGTAATAATAACAGCTAATATTTATACAGCACTTTGAGGTTTGTAAAGATATCTATATATACATATACATATGTGTATGTATATAGTTACAAATATGTGTGTATATGTAATTTCACTGGATCCTTCCAATAACCATGTGAGGTAGAGGCTATTGTTATGCCCATTTGCAGATGAGGAAACTGAGGCACTTGGAGGTTAAGTGAATTGCCTAGGGTCTTTCAGCTAATAAATACCCAAGGCACAATTGGAAATGAGGTCTTCCTTACCCCAAGTCTAGCATTCTATTCACTGTCCCACTTAGCTGCCTCTAATAGGGCATAGGATTGGAAGCAAGGTAACAGAAAACTATCTTAACCTTTCTGATCTTTAATTTCCTCCCCTCGAAAATGAGAGGATTGGATTAGACAGCCTCTAAACTCCAAATCCTACAATTCTGTAATTTCAGGTTCATGCCCTTTCCTTCCTAAATTGCCTCACTGACCCCATTGCAACTTCAGTTTGTCCTGGCTGCGCTGAATGTGGAGTCTTCATATGATATGATTCTAGCATGGCATCCAGAATGATGGAGGCAATAGATCTACCATATTTTTCCCTGGTCAAATCACATCAAGAGCATTAGGTTTAATTAAGGATGCCGCATTTCAGGAAGGATATTGACAAACTGAAGAGGGCAATAGGGATTGGTAACCATTCCATGTAGGGTATGAGCCATGTCTACTAAACTCCCTGCCAAACAGGCTAGGCTGAAAAGCAAGGAAGCTATTTCTAATAACTGATTGGTCTAGGGAATTAGGGATAGCGCCACTGACGAGGCTTCCTGGTCACCAACGACATAAAAAACTCAACCACGAACAGTCAGTGCCCCTTACATTTAATGTACGTCCCACTGCTCTATATCAACATACCTTTCTTATCCAATATACCCTTCTGACCACATAGTGAGAAGTGAATCTGAACCTTCCTAGAGATTAGAGCAAGGTCCCAGGGAGATTCTGTGCCCTCATTGTATGTTTCAGAAGCTTATCTTAATGCAATAATTATTATTAATTATAATGATTCTCCTATTTTACATATAGAGACCGGGAGAGCTGTGTCTACCTGAACCACTGCTGTACCCTTTCTGAGTATTCTTTCCATGCTATTATAAATGTCATTTTGTTGTGTCGGAAAAGTCTCATTTCATTCCAATCCTGAGACTGTACCACTCAGCTGATTTGAGTCAGACCTAGCCCAGAAGTCCACAGGAGAGTCAGGTGAAGGAACTGGGAATATTTAACCTAGAGAAGAAAACACTTAGGTGGGATGTGACAGTTATCTTTGTCATAAAAAAGGGGGATTTGACATCTTCTTGGCATGGGAGGGAAGAACTCAGAACAGGGAAGAGAAGCTAAAATGAGGCAGATAAGCTTGACATGAAGGAAAACTTCCTATCAATTATAACTGTCTGAAGTGGAATGGGCCGCTTCTCAAGTGGGTCTGCCGTGACTGAGACCTCCAGATTGCTTCAGCTTCCTTGCTTGTTCTGCCCGTTGTTCTCTACGAGCCAAACTTCAGAGAACCTCTGAAACAGTTTGGTACTCAGGTAACCAGACGGTGATGTCAACAGCCAGAAGGAGGCTGGGCAGCCCTTTGTCAGGGATGTTGTGAAAGAGATCTGTACTGCCATGAATTGACTAGTTAGCCTGCGGAGTCCCTCCCCGCTCAGATTCTGTGATACTATTTTTCGGATCCCTGTTTCCTCAGTGAAGAAAATTTCTCTCCTCTGCAGAAGGGTTCACAGAAGTGATGTTATAGGCTGGGCCTACCTCAGGGCAGTCTCCTGGTAGTTTATGTTCCATACCAGAACAAAATGAGACACCTGTAGGTCATTCAGCAATTAACAAAAGGAGATTTACTGGGCCACAGCCAGAGCAGGATATTAAACAAGGACAGCCATTGAAGACACCCCAAGTTCTTTTAGCTGAGTGCATCTCCCTTGCCTGAGTTGCCCATTATGGTCTGTCAATCAAGAACCAGAACTTGGGGCTCCTTCATGCTGTTTTGTATTTAGATAACGAAGAAATGATATCAACAGTCCAAGCCTTTTATATTCTTAGACAACCAAGTCTCACAGATGGACATAATACCTTTTAAGAAAAAACAAGCCTAACTCGCATAGAAGAGAGGTGGGTAGACTAGGCTACTATTCCTGCTATAGGTAGGGAATGGAGCATCTCTTTAGAGCATGGGTTCATTCTTAGCCCTTTTTGGGTCATGGACCCTTTTGGCAGTCTGGTAAAGCCTGTTAGACCCCATCTCAGAAAAATATTTTTAATGCCCAAAATACATAGGGAATACAAGGGAAATCAAAGCTTAGTGGAAAATTAAAGTGTAGTTTTTTCCAATCCAAGTTCACGAACTCCTTGAGATCTGTGGGTTCCTAGACTCCAGGTTAAGAACACTTATTTGGGAGTGTGTCTCCAGATCACATTCCTTTTGGTTTTCTTCTCCACGTCTTGGCACTGTCTACCTCTCTTTCCTAAGGTAGATGCTGCCATGAGCCCTGGCTGGGCTGTCAGACACTTTTTTTCTAGTAGCTTTCCAGCTGCAATTCCCAGGAATACCTGCTACTTTACCACACTAATCCCAAACAGGTTGAGCCCACAGGACAGAAGAAACCTGGATTGAGACCTACTGCTTAGTTGTTCCCATGGTATTGTGGTAAAGAGGAAGAGATGGAGCCAGGAAACGGAGGGGAGGCAGCGCACTGGGACTGTTTGCTTTTGTTTAAGGTAAGGGAACAGAACTCATCCAAAGCAGGACTAGATTACTGCTTCTTTGCAATTCCCCCAACCCACCTGCAATGAAGGACTAAGTGAATTCAGTGAAAAATAGATCAAAAAGAGGGGACAAGTGAGAGAAGCATCAGCAGATCTCAATGACCATGGGGGTCCCAGAGAGTCTGACAAGGTAGTTTTCCTCCAGTTTTGAGCCCAACTTGGTAGATTTGGGCAGCTAGGTGGCACAGTGGATAGAGCACCGGGCCTGGAGTCAGGAAAAATGACTCTTCCTGAGTTCAAATCTGGCCTCAGACACTTACTAGCTGGGTGACCTTGGCCAAGTCACTTAATGCCTGTTTTCCTCAGTTTCCTCATCTGTAAAATGAACTGGAGAAGGAAATGGCAAACCACTCCAGTATCTTTGCCAAGAAAGCCCTAAATGGGGTCACCAAGAGTTGGACACCACTGAAAAACGACTGAACAACATTTACTGGTAGATTTAGCCCAGCTTCCCTGGGAAGAGACATTGTGGTATCAGACGTTATGTAACAGGACTGTTGGGGCAACCTCAGATCTTTTGACCTGAGGTTGAGTCTCGTGGATTTTATCTAGATGATGATAGATGCAGAGTTGGAAAGAGCCATCTACTCCTAGGTGGCCTAGAAGTCATCCAATCCATCCTCTTCATTTTACAGATGAGGAAACTGAGGCCCAGAGAGGTGAAGTAGACTTGCTTAATGGTAAATGAAAGAGTCATGATATGAATCCATGTCTTCCAACTTTGAATCCAAGCACTCTTCCCATTGCCCCATGCCTTCTATGTCACTTACTGTGTGACCTCAGGCAATTCAAAACTCAGATGAGCTAACACGTAGGGGAAAAGCTGTATGACCATAAAGTAACATCTGAATGGTAGGTTGTGCTGCTATGTCCTTTTGTGTTATGTTACATTAATTGCCCCCCACACTTTACCATCTTCCTCACCCCTGTGTCCTCCTTTATACATCCTTCTCGTTAAAATGTCAGTTCCTGAGGGGCAGCTAGGTGGCGCAGTGGATAGAGCACTGGCCCTGGATTCAGGAGGACCTGAGATCAAATGTGACCTCAGACACATAGCACTTACTAGCTGTGTGACCCTGGGCAAGTCACTTAACCCCATTGCCTAATCAAAAACTAAATAAATAAAATAAAAGATAAGTTCCTTGAGGGTAGGGACTGTCTCTATTTTGTATTCAAATCACCAGCACTTAGCACTGTGTTCACCATATATGTACTTTATTGTTTAGTAGTTTTTGTGTCAGACTCTTTGCAACTCCATTTGGAGTTTTCTTGGCAAAGATACTGGAATGGTTTGCCATTTTCCTCTCCAGCTCATTTTATAGACGAGGAAACTGAGGCCAACAGGATTAAGTGACTTGCCCAGGGTCACCCAGCTAGTAAGTGTCTGAGGCTAGATTTGAACTCAGGTCTTTCTGACTCCAGGGCCGGTGCTCTATCCATTGCACCACCTAGCTGCCCCCCTGGAAAGGCCTTTGAACCCCTCTTTTTCCTATTCTGCAAAATGGTCCCTGCCCCATCACCTATCGACAAGAACAAGTAGAAAAAGACAAGAGAAGTCAGAAATAAATGCTGAGAGTGATGGGAAGAGAAAGAAGTAATGGATAGTGGCTCTTCTGGAGGAGGAAAATGAGGAGGGAGCCTGAGTGAAATGGAAAGTGGGAGGGTGAGGGAGAGGTCCAGTGAGGTGGAGGGAGAAACTCTCAGTGACTCAGCCATGCCAGGCAGCTGCTTGCTCCACTTCAGTGCAGGATTATTGATGGCATATTGACCAAGGAAATGAAATCAGGCAGATTGGAGAAGCTGTTTGCTGCCTTTGGACTGCCACAGAGGGGAGGTGGGTGTCAAAGAGTGGGGGAAGGGGAGAGGAAAAAAGGGATGGAGCTGGGAGAAGAGGAAGAGCTGGGAGTGGGGATGGGGAGAAATGGTAGAGGAGAGGTGGGGTTGGGAGGTAAGAGTGGGTGTCAAGGAGAGGGGTGGGAAGGTAGAGAAGGAGGAAGAGGAGGAAGGTGGTGGGAGAGGAGAGAAGGGAGAAGATGGGGGCATATGGGGATGATGAAGGGGATTCATTTGTTCCACCCAGCTGACTTGAGGAGGGAAAAGGGGTACCAGTTCAGATTGGCTCCCCTGGCACGCGCGCACACACACACACACACACGCACACACACACACACACACACACACACAACTGCATTGTTCCTAAAGGTACTTCCTTCCTGACTCTAGAAACCTTCTGAGCCCTGGCAATGTCCCGGGTGCTTAGTATGCATTAGACAACATACAAACTGTTGTGAAATTAGCCAATTTCCAAAATCCATTAAATATGCCTCCTGATAAGATCTCTCTCAATACTGCTCTGGGGAAACATAAGACACACTAGGAGGCTTCATTGCCACGGGCTCTTCAGGGTCTCTCCAGCTCTGTCCGTGCTTATCTGCCTTACAATTTTCTTCATTTCAAAAGGTCTTCATCTTTTCTAAAGGAAAAGAGGGGAATACTACTGAGATCCCCTGGATAACTGCCCTTTGGCCTCCATCACAAACTGCTTTGTCGAGTACATCTAACCCTGAGATTTTCTACCCCGTCACCTAGGCCTGCAAGGCTTCTAACAGAAGGTACCTGATGGAGGAAGGCAGCCCACTCCAATAGAAAGCTTAGAGTCTGAGGAACTGGATTCATATCCCACCTCAATCTCTTACTGCCTGTGTGACCTTGAGTAAATCACTTAATCTCCTTGGCCTTGGTTTACACCTCTATAAAATGAGGAGGTTGGCCCCTCTCTGGCCTCTGAGATTCCTCCTAGACCAATGATCTGTTTTAGTCATGTGGCTTTTCTGTTTCTCAGTTATCTCCATTTGTAAAATGGGAACCTCCTGCCAAGGGTGGTACCCAGGGACCAAGCCAGGTCTGAAGTGCTGAAAAATACTGTCGTAGGGTGGAGTCAGAATGCTCAGTCCTTTCCTCGGCAGGAGCCCAAGAGCTCTGGAGCGTCCCACTCTGCTGCCTCAAAGACTTAGTGTGAGTGAAGTTGTCCAGGATAGGAGACTCCTCCCTGATCAGGATGGTGATGTCTGATCCTCTGAAGGCTCCTCACTTGGCCATGAAAGTGAGCCCCTTCCTCCCGCTGGGGTTAAGGGAGTAGCACCCTACTCCTGGAAGGAGATGGTTGTTTTCTTGGTGTGTTGTTGTTACTGCTGCTATTCAGTTGTTTCAGTCATGTCTGACTCTTCATGACGCCATTTTGGATTTTCTTGGCAAAGACACTGGTGTGGTTTCCCATTTCCTTCTCTGGCTCATTTTATGGATCAGGAAACTGAGGCCAACAGGGTTAGGTGACTTGCCCAGGGTCACACAGCTAGCAAGTGTCTGAGGCTGGATTTGAACGCAGTAAGATGAGTCTTCCTGACTCCAGGCCTGGTGCTCTATTCACTGCGGCACCCAGCTGCCCCTTTCTTGGTATGACGTGAGTCATTTTCAAGGAACGAGTTTGAGGTGCTAGATCACAGACTTAGACCTGGAAAGGGACCTAAAAGGCCACCTAGTCCAATTTCCTTATTCTACAGCTGAGGAAACTGAGGCCCAGGGAGGAGAAGAGATTTACCCAAAGTCATCCAGGTAGCAGGGGCAGCTAGGGGGCACAGTGGAAAGAGCACCGGCCCTGAAGTCAGGAGGACCTGAGTTCAAATCCAGACTCCAACCAAATACTTGACACTTACTAGCTGTGTGACCCTGGGCAGGTCATTTAACCCCAATTGCTTAAAAACAAAATGAAAAAAAAAACACAAAACAAAGTCATCTAGATAGTAAGCGGTCAGAGGCAGGATTTAAACCTATGTTCTCTGACTCTAAAAATCAGCGTTCTTTTCCCTGAACCACACTACTTCCCTTAATCTGATTTCCTATCAGATGGGGGCCACCCAGACCTTTGTGAGGGGGCAAAGCCACAGGGAGAGGCTAAGAAGAGATGTGGAGGGAAGGAAAGCAAAAAAGAAGTGGCAGTGGGAAGAAGAGAAGATTCAGAAGGGAGGAGAGAAGCAATAGCCTGAAGGGAATGGGGAGAGAAGGCCCCTGGGAAGGAGAGAAGGGAGGAAGGAAATGGCTTTTTTTTTTTCATTTCTAATTCAGCTTGGTGACCAAGCTGACAGAATGGAACAGCGTGAGGTGAGCCAGATTCCAGGGCAGGGCAGGGTCAGATGAACACTCTTCATTCCATTTGGCCTCCCTCCCTCTCCCCATCACTCTTTCATCCCCATCTAGCCAGAGTACAAAATGATTTAAAAATGAAAGTGAAGCGGTGGAGCCCTTTTGAGCTCTGTCTGTTCCTGGTCCACAGGAAATCAGGAGCAGTGCAGTGTGGGCTTGACTTTTGCAAAGAACTTTAAATATGTTGAACTCCGGTCTTCCTGAATCTAAGCCCAAGGCTCTATCCCTTCTACCACCTACCTGAACTAGTAATACTACTGGGTAGCACAGAAAATCCTTGACAACCAAACTCACAAGTCCCAACTCATCACATTTTTGTGCTAGCCTCTAACTAGCTCTGTGACATTGGGCCACTCTGGGCCTCAGTTTCCTCATCTGTAAAATGAGAAAATGTTACACGATCTCTAAGGTCCCTTCCAGTCCCAAGTTCCTATGATCTTAAAACGAGGGAATTAGATTAGGCTCCTTCCAGTTCTAAAATTACATGGCTTATTACTTGCCTTCAAGGAGTTTACAATCTGGTTGGGCAAGAAGACCAACTTTATTTTTTTAAATATATTTCCACATTAGTCACTTTGTGAAAGAAGAATCAGAACAAAAGGGAAAAACCACAAGAAAGAAAAAAAAGGAGAGAGAGAGAAAATAGTGTGCTTTAATCTGCATGCAGGCTCCATAGTCCTTATCATTATTACTTTTTTTTTGGCTAGGCAATGGGGTTAAGTGACTTGCCCAGGGTCACACAGCTAGTAAGTGTTATATGTCTGAGGCCAAATTTGAACTCAAGCCCTCCTGAATCCAGGGCCGGTGCTCTATCCACTGCACCACCTAGCTGCCCCTGACTCCATAGTTCTTTCTCTGAATGTGGATAGCATTTTCTATCATGAGTCTTTTGGAATTGCAAGACCAACTTTAAAGATCACGATAGGAAGCAGGACGGATTGTGGTTAAAGAGTGTTTTTTTCACAGTATGGCAGAAACTTGGTATAGACCAACATTTCACCGCATACCAAGATAAAGTCAAAATGGGTATGTGATTTATACATAAAGTGTGATACCATAATAAAATTAAGAGAACATGAAATAATTTATCTGTCAGAATTATGGATAAGGGAAGAATTTAGAACCAAAGAAGTTATAGAAAGCATTACAAAATGTAAGATAGATAATTTTGATTATGTAAAATTTAAAAGTTTTTGCACAACCAAAACCAATGCAACCAGAATTACAAGGAAAGCAGAAAACTGGGATGGGGGGAGAATTTGCAACAAGTATCTCTGATAAAGCCCTCATTTTTCAAATATATAGAGAACAGAGTCAAATTTAAAAGAATGCAAGTCATTCACCAATTGATAAATGCTCAAAAGATATGAACAGGCAGTTTTCAGACAAAGAAATCAAGGCTATCTATCGTCATATGAAAAAATGTTCTAAATCACTCTTGATCAGAGACATACAAATTAAAACAACTCTGAGGTACCACCTCACACCTATCAGAGTGGTTAATATGACAAAAAAGGAAAGGGGATGTAGGAAAACTGGGACACTAATGTACTGTTGGTGGAGTTGTGAACTGATCCAGCCATTCTGGAGAGCCATTTGGAACTATGCCCAAAGGGCTATAAAACTGTATATACCCTTTGATCCAGCAATACCACCATTAGGTCTATATCCCAAAAACATCAAAAAAAAGGGTGAGGGGAAGGACCTATTTGTACAAAAATATTTCTAGCAGTTCTTTTTGTGATGGCTAAGAATCGGAAATCAAAAGGATGCCCATCAATTGGAGAATGGTTAAATAAACTGTGGTATATAATTGTAATGGCATATTATTGTGCTATAAGAGATGACAAGCATCATGATTTCAGAAAATCCCGGAAAGACTTACATGAACCAATGCACAGTAAAGTGAGCAGAACCAGAAGAATGCTGTACATAGTAACAGCAATATTGTATGATGAATTGTGAATGACTTAGGTGTTCTCAGTAATACAATGATCCAAGACAATCCCAAAGGACTCATGATCCACCTCCAGAGAAGGAAGTGATATTGTCTGAACTACAAACTGAAGCATGCCATTTTTCACTTTCTTCCATTTTTCTTTCTTTTATTTGAGTCTTCTTGTGCAAAATGATTAGTATGGAAATGTTTTACATGATTGGAAAAAAAAAAAGTGTTTTTCTCTCTCCTACCCACATCTGGAAAAGTGCAGCGACCAAAGGGAAGATGCCCTAGGATAGGACTCTTCCTGAGAACCACTGGGCACTTATGTTTAGTCTGGCCTTTTGCTATTTTCTTGGAAATGGGGGAAAGGTGGAAGTAGCTTTCTGCCTCTTGGCCTATAATGATAAAAACTTGTGGGAGTACTCTGACTCTTCCAGCTGCCCCTCTCACTAATGCAGAGTCATTCCGAAGTGACCTCATATTTTAAACTTGCTTGACTCTGGTTATATGCAACTGGCCTGCAAGGGAGGGCAATCCAAGTGCATTAATCAATCTCATCTCCTCATTGGATTGCCCTCCCTTGCAGGATGAGTACATGGCAGCAGCTGTCTCACACACTCACTTACCCCCACCTCCTCATTTGAAATGTGGGCCAATCAAAACACTGAGGGAGGAGCTGAGAGAGGCACTAATCCCACCTCCTCATGATTGTGTGAACCAATCAGAATACCTTTACCTTTCTATGGTAGACTTACTCCTGTCTATAAAAGTAGCTCTTTGAGTCCCAGCATCAGTCCACCAACTCTTGATGCCTTGGTGTGTTAATAAACTCATTTTCTCTTCCTGAGTGTTGCCTCTTTAATCAGGGTGAAGACATGTACATAGAACTTTCCTTTTAACAATCCACAAACACACAAGTGTGTATATACACACACACACACACACACACACACATATATATATATATTTTTTTTTTTAAATAATAAGTATTAATGTTCTCTCCCTCCTACTTCCCTTCTTATTGGGAAAAAAAGAAAAGAAAAAAGAAAACTGCTGTAAGAAATATGAATAGTTAAGTAAAATAAATTTCCATTTTGTTCATGTCCAAAAATCTGTCTTATTTTGCACTATGAGCCTATCACTTCTCTGTCAGGAGGAGGGTAGCAAGGTTCATCTTGGATTCTCTGGAATCACACTTGATCATTATATTGATCAAGGTTCTTAAATGTTTTGGAGTTGTTTGCATAATGTTAGTGTTATTGTAGAAATGCTTCTCCTGGTTCTGCTTACTTCCCTCTGCATCACTAATTGCCCCTCTTTTTTTTCCTCCTCCCATTGCCATCCCCACAAAAATGTCTTAAGATGTTCAAATTGTCAGCTGGGTTTACAATGCACACCATTCTGGAGAGTTTAAACACATCACAACTGCCTTTTCCTCAAACTGTTACAATTCCATATGTCAGAGACCATGTTCCCGGAGAGCTGATGGTGGGCACTATTGAGCCAAAGGTTGTTCTCATTCATTTGTTCAGTTGTGTCCAACTCTTCATGACCCCATTGACCATAGCACACCAGGCCCTTCCATCCTCCACTATTTCTTGAAGTCTGTCCAAGCTCTTGCTTGTTGCTTCCATGACACTATTCACGTCATCCTCTGCCATCTCCTTTTCCTTTTGCCTTCAATCTTTCCCAATATCAAGGTCTTTTCCAATGAGTCTCATCTCCTCATTATGCGCCCAAAGCATTTAAGTTTCAGCTTCGGTATTTGTCCTTCCAGTGAATAGTCTGAATTAATTTCTTTAAGTGGTGACTATTCGACCACCTTACTGTCCATGGGACTCTCAAAAGTCATCTCCAGCACCACAATTTGAAAACAGTAATTCTGCATTGCTCGATTTTCTTTGTAGTCCTACTCTCACAGCTATACATTGCTACTGGAAAAAACATAGCTTTGACTATGTGGACCTTGGTCGGCAAGGTGATGGCTCTGCATTTTAGTATGCTGTCCAGATTTGCCACAGCTTTCCATCCAAGGAGCAAGCATTTTTTAATTTCACGGCTGCAGTTGCCCAAGAGTCTTTTAATTTCATGGCTGCAGTTGCCATCTGCAGTGATCT
The DNA here is from genome assembly GCF_003287225.1 of Phascolarctos cinereus. Lineage (NCBI taxonomy): Eukaryota > Metazoa > Chordata > Mammalia > Diprotodontia > Phascolarctidae > Phascolarctos > Phascolarctos cinereus. The sequence goes on from NW_027555736.1 coordinate 228,084,060, forward strand.
TTGAACCCAAGAATATGAAACTTGACATTGTTTCCATTTCTTCTCCCTCTATTTACCAGGAAATGATGGGACCAGTTGCCTTAATCTTAGTTTTTTAACATTAAGCCTCAAGCTAGTTTTTACATTCTTATCTTTCACTCTCATTAAGAGGTTTCTTAATTCTTCACTTTCTGCCATCAGAGCAATATCATCTGAATATCTAAGATTGTTGATATTTCTCCTGGCAACCTCAATTCTGACTTTTGACTCATCCTGCCTGGCATTTAGCATGATGTACTCTATATATAAGTTAAATAAATAAGGCAACAATATGCAACCTTGTTATACTCCTTTCCCAATCTTGAACCAATCAGTTAGTTTGGTTCCAACTGTTGCTTCTTGATCTGCGTGTAGGTTTTCCAGGAGATAAATAAGATGACCTGGTACTCCCATCAATTTAAAGACTCACCATATTTTGTTCTGATCCACACAATCAAAGGCTTTAGTGTAGTCAATGAAGCAGAAGTAGATGTTTTTCTGGAACTCCCTTGCTTTCTCCATAATCTAGTGAATGTTGGCAATTTGGTCTCTAGTTCATCGCACCTTCGAAAACCAGGCTGCGCTTCTGGTAATTTATGGTTCACATGTTACTAAAGACTAGCTTGCAGAATCTTGAGCATAACCTTGCTGGTATATGAAATGAGTGTAATTGTTCAGTAATTTGAACATTCTTTGGCATTCCTCTTCTTTAGGATTGGGACATAATCTAATCTTTTCCAATCCATTGGCCACTGTTGAGTTTTCCAAGTTTGCTGGCATATTGAATGCAGCACTTTAATAGCATCATCTTTTAGGATTTAAAAAAGATAATATTTTATTTTTCCCCAATTATATGTTAAGAATTATTAACTTTTTGTTCTATCCTTCCCTTCCTCCTTCTCTCCTTTCTCCCCTCCCTGAGATGGCAAGCAATCTGATATAGGTTATACGTGTGCAATCATATAAAACATTTCCATAATAGTCTTTTCATACAAGAGGACTTGAACAAAAAAAAAAAAAGAAAGTGAAAATAGTATGCTTCAGTCTGTATTCAGACAATATCAGTTTTATCTCTGGAGGTGGATAGCATGTTTCATCATGAGTCCTTTGGGATTGTCTTGGATCATTGTATTGCTGAGAATAGCTGAGTCATTCACAATTCATCATACAATATTGCTGTTACTATGTACAGCATTCTTCTGGTTCTGCTCACTTCACTTTGCATTGGTTCATGTAAGTCTTTCCAGGTTTTTCTGAAGTCTTCCTGCTCATCATTTCTTATAGCATAATAGTATTCCATTATAATCTATACCACAACTTGTTCAGCCATTCCCCAATTGATGGGCATCCACTCAATGTCCAATTCTTAACCACCACAAAAAGAGCTGCTATAAATATTTTGTACAACTAGGCCCTTTTCTTTTGTTTTAAAAAAATCTTTTGGGATATAGACCTAGCAATGGTTTGGTGGACCAAAAGGTATGCCCAGTTTTATAGCCCTTTGGGCATAGTTCCAAATTACTCTCCAGAGTGGTTGGATCAGTTCACAACTCCACAACAGCACATTATTGTCCTAGTTTTCCCACATCCCGTCCAACATTTGCCGTCATTTTCTTTTTTTATATTAGCCAATATGATAGGTATGAGGTGGTACCTCAGAGTTGTTTTAATGTGCATTTCTCTAATCAATAGTGATTTAGAACTTTTTATCATATGATTATAGATAGCTTTGATTTCTTTGTCTGAAAACCATCTATTCATATCTTTTGACCATTTATCAATTGGGGAATGACTTATATTCTTATAAATTAGACTGTTCTCTATATATTTGAGAAATTAGGCCTTTATCAGAGATACTTGCTGTAAAATTCCCCCCTCACCAGTTTTCTACTTTTCTTCTAATTTTGGTCGCATTGGTTTTATTTGTACAAAACCTTTTTAATTTTATATAATCAAAATTATCCATTTTACATCTGGTAATGCTCTCTGTATCTTGTTTGGTCCTATATTTTTCCCTTATCCGTAGATCTGACAGGTAAACTATTCCATGCTCTCCTAATTTGCTCATGGTATCACACTTTATGTGTAAATCATGTACCCTTTTTGATCTTATCTTGGTATGCAGTGTAAAATGTTGGTCTGTACCTAGTTTCTACCGTACTATTTTCCAGTTTCCCCAGCACTTTTTGTCAAATAATGAGGTTTTGTCCCAAAAGCTTAGATCTTTGGGTTTATCATTACTAGATTACCATGGCTGTTTACTACAATGTATTGTATACCTAATCTATTCCACTTAGCCAGTACCAGATTGTTCTGATAATTTCTAGACATCAACAGATGGTCAGTATCAAAATCAGATTGATTACATACTTTGTAGCCAAAGGTGGAGAAGCGCTATACAGTCAGTTAAAACAAGACCTGGAGCTGACTATGGCTTAGATCATGAGCTTTTTATCACAGAATTCAGACTTAAATTGAAGAAAGTAGGGAAAAAGCATCAGACCATATAGTATGACCTAAATAATATCCCTTATGAATATGAAGTGGAAATGATGAATAAATTTAAGGGATTAGAGTACCTGAAGACTTGTGGACAGAGGTTCACAATATTATATAGCAGACAGCAACAAAAAACATCCCAAGGAAAAAGAAGAGCAAGAGAGCAAAATGGTACTGCAGCCAGCCCCTTAACTTTCAACTTTATAGTCATCCTCATCTAATATAGCAGAGCCCCATTATGGTGACATCAAGACCACCAAATTGAGAACAATAAGGGAGATGCCTCATGATTTATGCACATGGGAGATGTCTATATCAGTGCTCCAGGGATCATGGCATAACCTTGAGGGAGATGTGGCATCATCCTAAGGGGTATATGCTCAAACAAACACAGATGTGATACATACCACCTGAAGTCCCAATAGCCAATTTTTGACTCATCTCCAACATTACCCCTTTAACAATCCTCACCCAACATGCTCCCACTCCATTCCATCCCCCACCTGGCATTCTATGACTTTGAAAAGGTGTTAGCCTCTCATGGTAGTTGTAAATTAACCGTTAACCAAACATCTCCAGCAGTTATAGTTAAAATTTCCCACCTCCCACCTTACTTTCCTCTATGGTGTCTCTATACTCTCCCTTCAGTGGAAGGGCTCTATGCTCTGGGGCAGCATCCAGAGAGTAACAGCCAATCTCCTCTTTTCATTTTGGGTGGGAAGAAGGAGTCCCACCAGCTAAACTAGCATGGATGGGTTGCAACCTGTATCACAGATCTGTCTCTTCTGAACCTCCTTTCTTTTGTGTAAGGCTACATCATCATTCCAGTCATCTAGGCTCTCAACCTCAGGGTCATCTTCAATTCCTCACTCTAGACCTCACTCCACATTCAGATGCCAAATCTGGTGGTTTCTACTTCCATAATGTTCTCTCAAATACATCTCTTCTCCATTTATAGTCACCACCCAATTTCTTATTACCTCTTACCTTTATTATTGCAATAGTCTTCTAATTGAAATCCCTGCCTCAAACCTCTTTTCCCTCTTTCCAATAAATCCTTGACACCCCAATCAAACCTATATTCCTAAAGCAGACAATCTAACCAAATCTATGTTGTAGACTGCAGTGGCTTCCTATTGACTTTAGCATCCCAGATTAGGGACAAGAACTATACCTGTGATTTCACTGGTATAGGAGACCACTGGGCTAGGTACTTCCCCTTACTAATGCAGGTCAATATCTATTCTGCAATTTATAGGAGAGTTGCCTAGAAAATGGGAAAGTTAAGTGACCTGTCCAAGGTCACAGTTTATGTCAAAGGCAGGACTCAAATTCAGGTCTTCCTGTCCTAGAGGCCAGCTCTGAATTCACTATGTCGCATTGTTGTTGTTTAGTTGTTTCAGTCATGTTCAAGTCTTTGTGACTCCATTGGGAGTTTTCTTGGCAAAGATATTGGAGTGGCTTGCCATTTTCTTCTCCAGATGATTTTACAGATGAGGAAACTGAGACAAACAGGGTTAAATGGCTTGCCCAGGATCACCCATCTAGTGTCTGAGTGTCTGAGGCCAGATTTGAACTCAGGAAGATGAGTCTTCCTGACTCCAAGCCCAGTACTCTTTCCACTAGGCCACGTAGCTGCCCCCTATATCATATTGCCTCTAATCAAATAACATTTTTATCTGTATCTTATCCCTTTTAAATTTCTTTTTTGTATAAGCTGTACAATGTACATAATTATTGGTACATAGTAATGTACATAATTATTATTTGTACATGTATATACTTTGTAAATAAATATACATACATTGTAGCTACATTCTCAAATGTTTTTATTGATAGGGCACACAATCAGAAAAGTTTGGAAACCCCTAGTCTAGATAATAGACCTGTAGAATAACCAGTTCTGTGCTCTAAGGAAATGCTTCCTAGCTATCTCCTCACTAAGACCTTTGTACTACAGTAACATCATGTTCTATCCTCAACTGCAACCTTGGATTCTGTCCCTGGGTCCCCCGGCATTGAGAGGTGTCTTGTCTTTCCCAGAACCAGGCCTCCATGCTATTCCCTGGCCATCTATTTATCAAGCTGCTCGTACTTTACTTTTTATTAATTTTTATTTTTAATTAAAATTTTATTTTCTTCAATCAATTCCAATCTGCCATCTCTTCATCTCATCTCTCCCCCTCTCCTCCTTCGCATTGAGAAAGAAAGAAAAATCCCTGTTAGAAACAAGCATAGTCAAGCAACATAATCCACCATTGGTCAAGTTCCCCCTAAAATATGTCTCAATCTGCTCTATGAGTCTATCACCTCTTTGTCAGGAGGTGGGCAGCATGTCCTCTGAAATTGTGATTGGTCATGGTGTTGATCAGCGTTCTAAAGTCTCTCAGAGCTGTTTGTCTTTACAATAACATCATACATAAATTGTTCTCCTATGTTTGATCACTTCTCCCTGAAACCATCCCCTTCATCATTCCTTACAGCATAATAGTATTCTGTCACATTCATACACCATAACTTGTTCAGCCATTCCATTATTGCTAGGCACTCTTTCAGTTCCTGATTCTTTGCCACCACAAAAAGAGCTACTATAAATACTTTTGCACATCTGGGGTCTTTTCCTCTTTCTTTTATCTCTTCTCCATTCCCTTTCTAACTCCCTTTATGTGTTGTCTTACCTCAGTAGAATGAGACTTATCAACAAGCATTTATTAAGTGCTTACCATATGCCTGCTACTATGTTAATTGCTGGGAATGCAAACATAAGCAAAAAGACAGCCCCTGCCCTTAAGAAGCTTAAATTTTAATGAAGGCAGACAATACATAAAAGGAGACTGAGGCAGGGGTGGTCGAGTGGGAAGAGTCAAAAGTACATCTTGGAGACAATGAAGCCAAGGTTGGCTTGCGTGTCTTCTTTAAAATGGAAGGAATCAGCCATTGGGAGAGACCAGAGGGTAGAAAGTACTTCCAATGTGTGAAGTCCAGGAGTGGAGAGAGCTTCCTGGGTGAAAAGATTTTGACGTGATGTGATGTGTTGTCCCAGTGGTAGCATACTTGTTCACCATGCTGTCATTCACAATTTTTATACCACTCCTTATCCATCCCCTACCACAAATAAGTGTATTCCTAAAGAAGCTTCTTTCTTGGGCTTTTCAGTCCCTTAGAGGGAAGAAAGTTAAACTGTATTGATTTTTTTGAGTCTTGCTGCCCTATTCCCCTATCCTGGGGATTTAGAGAGATGGACAGGGATAGAGAGACAAACAATGAATCGCTTTTGGGGATTTTGGGGTCTGCCCTATAGCTGAAAGATTTCAACTCAGGGGATGGAGTAGGGGAGAGGAAAGGAAGAGAAGAAGCATTTATTAAGTGTATACTATTGACCAGGTAATGTATTAAATGCTTTACAAATATTATCTCATTTGATCTTCACAATGATCGTGGGAGGTAGGTGCTATTATTATCATTCCCATTTTACAGTTGAGGAAACTGAGGCAGACACTGATGAAGTAACTTGCCCAGAGTCACACAGCTAGTGCATGTCTTCCTTGAACTAAGGTTTTTTCTGATCCTAAGTCCTGTGCTCTATCCACTGTGTCCCTGTCTGCTATGTAGTAGAAGAGAACTCTGGGAGCACAGTCACTATTTTCCCTAGGTGCTGGTTATCCTACTATGTTCCAGTTCCCCTTCTAGGTTCCCAGTTTCATTTACGAAACATGTTTTCTCTCCCAAGGCTATGTCTTTACTAGTTCCATGGAGTTCTGACTGACTACTCCCTAGGGCATAGGATTCACGTAGGGGGTAGCTGGAATTTTGGTTTTTAGCCCACAAGAACAGTCATACCTCCATTCAACTCTATACAAATCAGTCTGCAGTTCCCCTTCTATTCTTACTTGGCCCTCCCCATTCACCATATCTCAAATTGTGCAGAGAATGTGCTGAATTTAGATTGGCCATGGGTTAGATGCCCTGGAAGGGGAGGGAAGAAGTGTTACTGGCTTGGAGGTGGATGGTTTGCTGCAATGGTTGAGGCTGGAAGAGTGGCCAAGAAGTGTAAGTAGACAGCTAAAAACACACAGTCTTGTTACAAGCTCAAGAATCCTTAGGCACTAGTCAGCCCATGGTGGGGGCCTACCAGAAGGTAGAAGAAGTACAGGAACCAGAACTCCTTGAAGTTGTCTCTGATTCTCTTTCTGGCTCCACATAAACTCAACAAGATTTGCCATGTGGGGCTGTGAAAGAGTCCTGAACCTGCACCCTGAGCCCTGAATTGGTGTGGAGATTATATTCTATATGGCATACCCCTTATGTCTGAAAGATAAAGCAAGAAGGAGGGCTTGGAACTAAAATTTTAGCCCTAGATGGAACTTTAGAGATTGTCTAGTACCAATCTACTCATTTTATAGAGGAGAAAAATGAAGCCAACTGTTTTAAGGTCAGACCAGTTAGTGGCAAAACCTGAACTCCCAGATAGTTCTTTCCACTGCTCCACGCTGTCTCTGTTTTTTGCCTCCAGGCAATAACATGTAATTATCATCATTAGCATTTGAAATTTTATCTGGTTTTTACTTCACTAAATTTCTTATAATCTGTATAATTATTTCTATTAGTAACTCTCTAAGAAGATAAAGGTAAAGATGAATTGCCAATCTGTATCGGTAGAGGGAGTTTTTCCACAAGAAGCTCTGTATACTGATGAAATTGAAGTTCCAGATTTAAAAAATATAACTCAAAGCATGGTCTAGCTATGAAGATAGATGCCAAAGTGGACAATACAGAAGTAGTAGATTACCTGGAGAACCAAGTCTTCTTGTGACATTGGTTAGATTGGGAGATGGGGAAGGGAAGAAAAGCCTTGTCCTACTACAACAGTATTCATCAATTGGATACTCAATGAGTATTGATTTCAGCTCTGCAGTGGCCTTGGAAAGAGTCTCTAAGACTAAAAGACAACCTTCCTGTCCTTGAGGAGCTATAGTCTGATGGAGGGATGAGAAAAACATGCACATTTTACCCACATGCTATTTGAATGGATCTGTTATCCTTTGTATCCACAACTTAGCACAGTTCCTTCTACATAGTGGGCACTTAAGAAATGTTTGTTGAAATTGGGTTATCTCCAGTGTGGGGGATTCTAAGCCATCATTCACCTTCACTTTCTCATCTATGTAATTGTTGTCAATGTCTTTCCATAGAATCTTCATGGAAGATCTATCCAATAGACTGAAGGCTGTCTTCTCGTTCCTTTAATATCTCTGGGATACCAGTACAGCTTTTAAGCTGCCAATCTCTTATCTCTAGTTCCTACTGTGACCTCCTTTTCCTATTTTGCATGTCATCAAAGACACCTTTTATACCACTACTCATGCTCCAGTAATCATTGGCCAATATGTAGCCAGCTTTCACTCACCCTGCATCCTTCTGTTGCCCCCTTGGGTCAGTTACAGTTTTGAGTTTTCTCAGATCATCTCAGCCATACAGCATAACCTGGTACAAATTAGAGTTCAAGAGATGGGCCTTTAGCAGTAATACAAGGAATAAAGACACAGCCAACCACAGAGATACTGAAATGTATATGGAGAGCTACTGTACATATGTGCTGAATGAGTATGATGGACATGGTTGGGGGTAGGAGAAAGGGAGAAAGAATTACAGGGCATTGAGTATGGTTTACATGTCACAGTCATGGATCAAGTCTCTGATATGGAGAGGAAGGAGCTAGAGGGTGGCTAGGCTCAATAGTGTGGACATCTAAGGTCTCCTCAATGATGTATCCCTAGGGATCAATTATTGAGCTGAGAACACTTTAAAATGCTCTTATTCTTGTAGTTGGAGAACAGTGTCCAGAGCTAGGAAAGCTACTCCTACAAAAATTTCCAGAATCATTGGTCACAGACCAAGGGATCAGAAAGATAGGAGGGCAGAAACCTGGCCTAATGGGAAAGGGGGACTAGGTCCATTAGCTGTGGTTCTTAACTTACTACCTGATAATTCCTCTTGAGCTTGCTCTAGATCCTGTTCTGGGTCATGGTATTTCCATTTCTGTCACAAATTGAGAACTGGAAGGGACTTTAGGGAGTATTTCAACCAACTTTCTCATTTAATAGATGAGGCAACTGAGGCCCATAGAGGTTAGCTGACTTGTCCAAGGTCACCAAGGTATCAAATAGGGATTTGAATCCCTATCCCAAGGTCACAGATTGAGAGTTGAAAAGGGTGCCTTAGAGAGCATCTAGTGACTATATTCTAGTTCAATGCCCCCATGTTATAGATGAGGAAACTGAGGCCCAGAGAGGATTAGAGTCCGAGTCCAAGGCCAAGGCCAAAGAAGTAATAAGTGGCAGTAATGGGATACCTAGGTCCTCTAAAAGGTTAATTTAGTACTTCTTCTATTACACTACAGCACCTCATCAAAGAAGTAATCCTACCTTACCACTTTTTGGAAGGTTTAGTAGATTTGGAGAAAAAAAGAAGGCCCTACTATCTAAAGCATTTTCTTTCTCTTCAGTGCTCTTCAAACTATAAAGCAATGAATAAATATTTATAAGGTATTATTTGTAATTGTATCCCCATAGTACAGATGAAGAAGCTGAGGCAAAAAAGGAGGTGCCTCAGTGGGCAAAGACAGAGGCAAGATTAGAAGCAGGACTGCTACCTGGTCTTCAGCACTCTGAGGCACAGAATCACAGCATTTTAGAGCTGGGTGGGACCTCAGCAACTATCTAACTCAACACTTATTGGTAAGGAATATGAACCATCACATACCTGATAAATGGTATGCTAGTCCACACACCTCCAGAGGCAGCCCATTCCCCTTTTGGATACCTCTGATCAGGAGTGTGCTGGTAAAAAAAAATTTTTTTAAGGTAATCAGGGTTAAGTGACTTGCCCAGGGCCACACAGTTACTATGTATCTGAGACTGGATTTGAACTCAAGTCCTCCTGACTCCAGCACTGGCGCTCTATCCGCTGTGCCACCTAGCTGCCCTGTGCTGGTAAATGTTAAACAACCATTTAACTGAGGGGAAATGCGCCCGTGATGCACTTTAAAATTTTAATCTGTACCATTAACATTTTCTCCATCACTTTAAGTCTATATGATAAACAAAACTGTAAATCAAGCCCTGATATATAGAATTAGCCAATTTCCAAGGTAAGAATGCTCACACTAAAAACTTAACAATTGGCTCACAGGTTCAAGCTGGCTTTAGCACACCTCTTTAATTGTTAGGAATTGTTTCTTGACATCAAAACTCTTTACAATTTCTGCCTCACCGCCCCAGGTTCTGCTCTCTCATATCCAGCAAAACAAATCTAATCTCTTTTTCATATCACAACCCTTCAAACATTTGAACAAAGCTGTCAGGTTTTTTGTTCTTTGTCTTCTCTTCTTCATTTCCTTCAATTGATCCTCAAGGCCCTTCACCATCCTGCTTACCCTCCTCTGGAAGCTATCCAGTTTGTCAGTGTCCTTTCACTCAGAGCCCAGAACTGAACATGCTATTCCACATATGATCTGACCAGAGAAGATATTATCATCTTCTTATTCTGGAAGCTATGCCTTTCTTAATATAGCCCAAGGTCACATTAGCTTTATTTGGCTATGGCATCATACTGCTGACTCATAATTAAGCTTGGAGTCTACCAACCTCCCCCTACCAAACCAGATCTTTTTCAGACAAACTACTTTCTAAACATGCTTGGCCCCCCCATCCTGTACTTCTAAAGTTGATTTTTGAACCCGAGACTAAGACTTTACATTTACTGAATTTCATCTTATTAGATTCAGGCCAATATTCTAGACTGTGATGATCTCTCCAGATTCTGACTGCCATTCAGTGTGTTAGCTATCCCTCCCAGCTTTGTGTCATCTGCAAATATGATAATGATGACATCCATACCTTTATCCAAGTCATTGATTAAAAAAAATATAAATTAAGTAGCACAGGGCCAAACACAGATACCTGGGGCACACAGCTAGAGGCTTCCTGCCAAGTAAACATTGAACCATTAAAAATTTTACTCTTTGAGTCAGACAATTCATCCATTTCTGAATCCATCATGTAGGCCACATCTCTGTCTTTTCTACAAGAACAATTTAAGACATTACACGAAATTCTTTGTTGAAATCAAAGTAAACTACATCTACAGCATTCCTTGATCTACTCATTTAGTAACCCTGTCAGAAAAGAAAATGAGGTTAGTCTGGCATGACTTGGTTTGGATGAAACCAGGCTGTCTCTTTGTAATCATCACTTTCCTTTGGCTCAATAACTGTCTCTATAATCATCTCTTTAATGATCCATTCTCAAATTTTCCCAGGAATTGAGTCAAGCTCACTGGCTTACAGTTTGCGGACTTTATTAGCTTCCCCCCCCCCTTTTTTTCCCTCAAATTTGGACATTTTTTCCAGTCCTGCAGTACTTTGCCCATGACCTTTCAGATATTCCTGACAGAAGCTCGGTAATAATATCTGCCAGTTCTTTCAGGACCCAAGGTGGTAGTTTATTTAAGCCAAGTGACTTGAATTTATCAGAGGCAACTAGTCACTCTCTTCCTGGGTCCCCCTGCTCCCTCCCTACAAGCTTGATGTATTAGAAGGAAACACACACACACACACACACACACACACACACACACACACACACAAGCATTTGCTCCGTGGTCCCATGGGGAGTTTTGCTATCTCCCTCTTCTCTGGAAAAGGGTCAGGCCAACTCTAACCCTGACAGCCTGCACCCCCAATCCCCTCCTGTGGGGGAGGGCTCTTCAGTGACTTCCTATACTCAGAATTGCGCCTTTCCCTGTGATTCCCTCAGGATTACAACCTGGGGGGCGGGGCGGGGTGGTTTGGGGAAAACATAGGAGAGACAGCGCAGTCGAGATGGGGAGGGAGGAAGCAGGGGAGGAGGAGGAGGGACCCTTCTCGGCTGCGCCTATAAGTCGGAGAGAGCGCGGGCTGTGAGCTGAACAGTCTCCCAGCCCGGGCCCTGAGGGCGAGTCGCTGGGGAGAGAACTGGTAAGGCAGCGGCCCCGGGGGCAGTAATGCGGGACTCTCGGGACCCGGCTGGGAAGAGCCGGCGTCGATTAAGGCGGGTGACTGGGCCAGGGGAGCTCCTGGCAGCCTGCTGGGGGGAGCTGTCCGCGGTGCTGGAGCGTGCGGCGGCGGCGCCGAGCTGAGCTGGAAGCCACAGAGCTCTAGCCCACTGGGGAGAGGCGGGGGCACCCGGAGACGAGAGGACCATGCCTGGATTGCGGCTCCTGGGTCCCGCGGAGGCGGGAACCTACGCCAATCGCCAGGTAAGGGACTGTCCTGGGGCGGGGCGGCTAGCTGGACTGGGAGACACGCATGAGGTGAGCGGCTTCGCTTGGGGGCGGCGGCGCGGCAGGGCGGGACAGCGCTCCGGACCAGAGGAGACTCTTGCGGGTCCTCTTTCCTTTCTGGATCCCCCACCCACCCCCAAACCCTTGGGAGTAAGATAGTCTGGCCAGGGAGCGGTCGAGGGGGGAGCGGAGACACACATAGAGCCAAGATCTGGCACCCCGTCCTCAGTCCAGGACTCACCGAGTGACCCGGGTAGGATACCTCCTGACCCAGACCCAGACCCGGCTAGGCTCACTGGCAGCCATTTAGACAGGTCAGATGTAGACCCTAGCCCTTGTCGCTCCTTCCCACCTCCCCCTTTTCTATCATTTCGGAGTAGGTGGTGGAAGACAGGAGGGAGAGACAAGAGAGACAACGACATACAGAGAAAGAGAAAGGAGAGAGCTTCCCACACTCTGAATCCTTTCCCCTTTTCTGATCTCCCAGTGCCTGCCTTCAGAGTCGTAGAGTCTCTAGCTCCCTTAGAGCCCTCTGAGACCGCTGTCCCCTCTTTTGCCCTCCCAAACCCGGAATAGCTAAGTGCTCCCCAGTCATGTCACCTTTCACCCCAACCTGACCCAGCTGGTCAGGAAAATGGTTAGGGCTTGGTGCTTTTCTCCTGGAGTGTGATTCCTATATATCCCCAAATGTCACCTGCAGGAGCAACGCAGGAGGCCAGTCCTATTAAGATTTACCCATTTCTCAGCAGGAGAGCTAAGACATGGACAGATCTAATCTTAACGCTTTCTCTTCAACACTCCAAAATTGTCCTTTCTTTCAAGAAAACTAACTTCACACTAGCTCTTCTAGTAAACTGGGAAGCGAAGCGACGGGTGAATAAGGTAACTGTTAACGATTAGACATCTATTTGCTGTGTGATGCTGGGCAAATCACTCAACCTCTCTGTGCCACAGTTTTTCCCTTTAAGTAATAAAGAAGGACTATCTAATTCTTCCTCTTTCCTTTAGGTGTGGTAAAATTGAATGAACATATGCCTACAAAATCTTTGAGTTCTTCAGACAGGCTCACTATGTAGACAAAAGGTGGATTGTCAGAATGTTAATTACCCCTCTCATAGAACAGTGGCACCCCTGCTTTGGTTTGGTAACTCTTTTAGAACTCCTCACCCTCCTCCAACACAAATCAAGCTTACTTCCTTTACCCCAAGGATTGAACAGCCCCTCCTCCTGTGTTTCTGCTCTTCCTCTCATAGCATGCTCTTTTTAGTTCTACAACTGAATCCAAGGGGAAAGCATGGTCCAAGTAGGATATTTGGAACTTGGGGTGGGGGGGAGTACTGTCTGGGATTAAATTTGTGGTCCTGAAACAGAAAATCTCTATTAGTCCAATGTAGAATTTCACTTCCTAGACAACCTTAGAGGACCAGAGGGATTTGTTTTAACTGTGGTCCCAGAAAATGTGGCCCCAGTTCACATTCTGTGTATTGAAACATGATGATATTCTTTTAGCTTAACACTGTCTAGGATCACTGTATTGCTCTGACACATTTATATGACCAGGTCAGCAGCTTAAGTTTAGCTAAATTTAAGGGAAAGAAACATTAGTGTAGTGGGAAGAGTACTGAAGCTATAAGATGCAGAAGATGGGGTTCAATTACTAGCCCTACCATTTACTTGTGTGACTGTGGGCAAGTTACTTTATCTCTCTTGACCATCTCCCCTGTCCCAGTTATCAGCTCCACTCACTTTGATTTGTTCACTAAGGGATAAATTATTTGCAGGTTGACACTAGAGTTCCCAAGAAAATTGTCCATCTGAAGCCTTACCTTAAAATTTTGAAATATCAGACATACTTTAAACATTGGATCAATAATAACATGGACAATTTCCAGGCAAGGTGTTCTGGTCAGTGCCAACCTTGCCTTCTCCTCACTTAAATTACTATTGATCCTTCTGGTTTAGCAAGAATCTGTAAAACCAAAATTTCAAGTGGGGTAGGGTATCATAGGGAAAAATTTGCTCTGGAAACCCTGTGTTAAGGCATTGATGAGGCCTAGTCCCTGGATCTGTTCTCTACCACTAACTACACATGTAACCTTGGGCAAGTCACAATAGCAGGCTTCTCTGCACCTCAGTTTCTTCATTTGTGAAGTGGAGGAGTTGGATTAGATGATACATCAGGTGCCTGTGAACTGTAGCATTCCTCAAGAGTCTCTTTGAAGTTCCTCTGATTCTATAGATTCCCAAGCCTACCCTGCCTATACAAATTAAACATAGATTAAGAGTAGCTTTTTAAACTCAGTCTTAAGAGTCAGTTGATGTTATTTCATTGAGTAATTGGGTTGTCTAAAAAAGAACAGAAAGGAATTATAGGCTATAGAAAAGTAAATTACATTCCTACTGTTTTCCGCTACTTCCTTGGAGTAACTTACCAAGAAAACCATCAATATCTTGAATGAAGCTCAGAGATAAACGATGGGTCTTGACTTGGAGAAATTAGAGGGAAGGAGGACCTTGTACTTAGATGTGGTCTCGTTACCTTGCTCTTAAAGCTATGGTGATGCAAGTAGAAGCCAAATAAACCCCCCAACCTCAGCACATCTGGGAGCCAAAGGCTGGCCTCGAAGCAATTAGCTTCATTTTCATAAGGACCTCATCTCAATCTCAGGCTGGATGGGGTCCATTTTTCCAGTCAGAGAGGGCATGAAGAATGGGGAAGGAGAAAGAAGCGATTACTCCCTAGGGAGCTCTCCTCAGAAAAAAAAAATAAATTTCTTCAATAATAATTCCATAAGAGAGTGGCAGGCCTTGCCAGTCACTCAAACTGTCATTAATTGGTGCTGGGGTAGTGCTGAGTAAGCCATACGGTTGACCTCCCCAGTTGTCCTGCCAGAACATGTCCAATGTCAGGGAACCAGACTCCCCCATGCTTTCCCACTATCAGCCCTTTCTGATTTACAGCTTTCCATGTAGAGCTGTTGAGAATAAGATTTCCCTCAGTTAATGGAGAGTCACTAACCCTTTGCAACAAAGCAGCAGCAAGAGAAAGTCAAAGGTGCTGGGCCTTATTTTCCACATGGTCAGTCTTTAGAGAGATTGCCTGTAGCTAGCTGGCAATAAGGGAGCGGGCTATTGCTGTCTTTCTTCTGCAGGCAAGGCAGAGAGAGCACCGGTTGGAACTGGCAGGATGAGGGGCACCTGTAATAACTGCCCCAGATCCAAACCTGCTCATTTCCTAACCATCAACAATGAAAAGCTTAGCATTTCTATAGAGAGAAAAAGACAGTGGCAGAGATCATCTAAGGACAACTGCACATTACTAAGGCCTTACGTTTGTATAACATTTTACATTTTACAAAGTGTTTTCACACTCCTTTTATAATTTGATCCTTGTGAGATAGGCAGGGCAGATGCTATCCTCCCCATTTTACAGATGAAAAAACTGAGGCTTAGAGGTGTTTTTTTAATGATGTGCCCAAAGTCACCCAGAATGATATCAGATCTTAAACCTTCTGATTCTTAGCCCAGTACTCTTTCCCTTAAACAATGCTGAGATAAAGAGCTGATATATGTATCTTATTGGAGGGACAGACCATGTCCTCTTTCAGAGGGAAAGGATCATTGTTAGGAAAAAGACACTGCCTCTGTCTCTGGGTGAAAGAAGGTTGCTGAATTCCCCAACCCTGCTGCTCTTTCCATTTTCCTTCCTCTGCAAGGAACTTAGTTATTATCCCACCTAGGACATAGGCCTCTGGCCTCACAGAAAATTGTTTTCCTGACCCTAGTATAGCCACTGGGGTTCTCCTTATCCCTCTTTCTGTTTTCCTTTATCTCTTTTCCTCCCCTCCTCCCATTTCTCCCTCTGTCACATCCTCTCTCTTACCCTATGGGCCTGATGTGCTATTTCCCACCATTAGATGCGCCACTCTGCCTTTAAGTGTTTGGGAAGGAACTGCTTCAGTGGAAAAACAAGGTTTTTATCAGTGAGAATAAAGATTTGGTGACTGCTTGGAAATTGATCAATTTGACTAGTGAGTGTACATGGCGCCACTTTTCCCAAGCTCCAAGCAACTTCACCCCTGTCAATTCCAGGGCTCGCCTGGGAAGGCCCCCCCCCATCTTGGAGGGGGGGGCATACCTATGCCCATTCTCCAGCATTGATTATAGGGATAGGAACATATGAATTTCTGTTAAAGGGGATTTAAAAGATCATCTAGCAAAGGGGTTCTTAACTTAGTATCCATAGCCCCCCCCCCAAGGGGTCTGTAAATAGATTTCAAAGATTCCATGAACATGAATGGGGGGAGGAATCACACGTAAAATCAACAAGTATTTATTAAACGCCTAAGTACCAGGCACTATGCTAAGTTGTTGTTATTTGTCCTTCATGTTTGAAGAGGCCAAGATGACATCATGATGTCAGGGTCAATATACAGTGTGTCCGGCTGTGGCTGACATATCAATATGACCTCAGAAGGCTCTACCACAGGCTGGGCACAAGTGCTAAGTGCTGGAGATACAAAGAAAAACACCTCCCTTCCCCCCAAAATAAAAGCAGCCCCTATTCTCTAAAAGCTCACAGTCTAATGGAAGAAATAACATCCAAACAATTATGTACAAATAAAGCAGTAGGAAGGGGAGTTCAGAGTGAAGGTTCTAAGATTCAGGATGACTGGAAAAGGCTTCTTGCAGAAGGTGGAACTAGTTAAGATTGGAAAGACTACAGGGAAGCCAGGAGTCGGAGATGAAGAGGAAGAGGGCAGCCAGTGAAATGTTTAGTTGGGAGATGCAGTGTCCTTTTTGAGGAATAACAAGTAGGCCAGTATCACCAAAGAGTAGCAAATGTGGGAGGGAGTAAAATACCAGAACACTGGAAAAGTCGCTAATCTTCAATTGGAAGTAAGAATTTCCTTCAATTATTTAAAAACATTATTTTGAGAAGAGGTCCATATGCTTCATCATAATGCCAAAGGGGCACATGACAGAAAAATAGGCTAAGCACCCCTGGTCTAGCATAACCCCTTTTTATACAGATGAGAAAATTGAAGCTCAGAAAGATAAGTTGTCTTTCTCCAAGGTCACAAGACTAATATATGGCAAAGCTAGGATTTGAACCCAGGTTCTCTGGTTCCAGATTCAACACTCTTTCCACCACTCTGTCAAAATGTTCCCTGGCAGGTTGCTGTGGAGATGGCACCTTCAAATCGCTAATTGCTGAGTTATTAGACAGATATGCCCCTTTTTTGGGGGGGCAGTTAGGCAATTGGGAGTAAGTGACTTGCCCAGGGTCACACAGCTAATAAGTGTCAAATGTTTGGTCTGAGACCAGATTTGAACTCAGGTCCTCCTGATTTCAGGGCTGTGCCACCTAGCTGCCCCATTTTGGAGTTTTCGTGACAAAGATCCTGGAATGGTTTGCCATTTCCTTCTCCAGCTCATTTTTATAGATGAGGAAACTGAGGTAAACAGGGTTAAGTGACTTGCCCTGGGTCACACAGCTAGTAAGTGTCTGAGGCCAGATTTGAACTTGGGCCTTCCTGACTCCAGGCTCTTGCATTCTATCCACCATGCCACTAGCTGCCCCATTTTACATGTGAGGAAACTGAGGCCCAGAAAAGCATGTCCAAAATCACACAGAAAATAGAATGGAAGCAAGAACCCAGGTCTCCTGATTCTCAGTCCAGTAGAATTCAGTGCTTCTTTCCCTGGCATGGCCTATCAAGTCTGGGACACACCGTCCTCTCTCTTCTGATCAGCCTCTGTGCTCTTCTATAAAGCCTGAGCCTCCCAATGCACCAGCTAATCTGCCCAGTCTCCCGGTGTTTATGTTTCTGTTGAGAGTACCACCATCCTTCCAGTCACTGAGCTTTGTAACTTCTCCCTTCACCTGCTAGATCCAATCATTTGCCAAGCATTATCAATTCTGTCTCCACACCTCACATACCTGTCCCCTTCTTTTCACTCATATAGCCACTACCCCAATTCAGACCCTCATCACCTGTCATTAGTACTGCAGTAGCCTCCTCATTGGTCTCCCTGCCTCCAGCTTTCCCCTTCATTAATCCATTTTCCACACAGTATCCAAAACAGTTTTCCTAAAGCATGTCTTACCATGTCGCAACTCTGTTCCAGAACCTTCAGTGGCTCCCTGTTGTTTCTAGGCTAAAATATAAGCCCTTTAGCTTGGCATTTAAAGCTGCAGTGTACTCCATCCTCACCTTCACCTGTTAAAGGCCCTGTCTTCCTTCAAGGTACCGCCTACATATTACTTCCTAAGGGAAGCCTTTCCTGTTGCCTTCAGTTACTGGTACTCTCTTCATCTCAAATCACCAGTATATACATATCTTTCCACATGTTTTATCCCTCAATAGAATGCAAACTCCTTAAGGAGAGAAGCTGTTTTTCATGTTGCTTTCATATTCCCAGTGCCATATAGATGGATAGATAGATAGATAGATAGATAGATAGATAGATAGATAGATAGATAGATGATATAAATATTTGTTGGATTGGAAGCTCTGGGATGATCCGTGAGAGCTTTTCCACCTGCTACCTTGTACTGTTGTCCTGGGACCTGTCTCCCCCATCCCCCTCCCCCAACTAAGAACATCAGAATATCTTTCTTGCCTCTTAAAGAGCTATACAAATGCTTTCCATTAAGTCATATTATCACTGTTTCCTCTCGTTAAATATTATAAAAATATCACTGAAAATCAACTTTTCATTGACCATGTTTTCTCATCATTTCTGATATTATAATAAAGGTTAATTGGAAATTGTTCTAAGCAAGGTTTCCCTAGCAGACAGAGTAAACTGTGTCATTCAGTCTCTCTCCCTGTAATTGCTTGGAGTGTGCATAAGAGCATTCCTGACGAGACTTTAGTCAACAAGCAGAGAGAGAAGCTTGTTTCTTCCACAAAAGGCAGCCTGAGTTTGTGGCTGGCCTGGATGCCTGGGCTGGCTGAAGCTCGATCATCTCTCTCTCTCTCTCTCTCTCTCTCTCTCTCTCTCTCTCTCTCTCACACACACACACACACACACACACACACACACACACACACACTCTTAGAGCAAATGAGCAAATCTCTTCATTTTTAAAGCTGCCAGACATCCCCAACAACCCATGATAGTTGCTATGATGACTGTACCTATAGCAACCTTGACCTCAGGAAACAGCCTGGTATGCTGGACAAGGCATTGCCAAGAGAGCTGGGTTGCAGTCCCCACTTTGACATGAAGCCACTATATGGCCTTGGGCAAGTCATTGCATTTATATTATGCCTCAGTTACCTCTTCTCTAAAGTTAGGACATTTCACTGAGCCGAATCAGAAAGGACCTCAGAGGTCATCTCGTCCAACCTGCACCTAAAAATGAATATCCTTGTACAATATGTTTGACAGTGGAGGCCCTGCCCCACCCAGCCCAAGAGGTTTATATTGAGATTCATGGAGTGCTCAGGGAAGACTAGTGCCTCAGGTGTGAAGGATTGTTAAACCCATTTCAGGGCTGCTCATCCGCATTTGGAGTCCACCTTTGCCCAACTCTCACCTGTGGCATGAACAGGGTTCACACTGCGGGAAACTGTCTCGATGGACAGGTTAAGGGTAACCTACAGGTATCAAACCTATCAGTGAGTTAAGATAACATATACCCCAAACATGTGAAGACTTCTCCTGGTGGAATGGGCAGATGAGAACAATTTGTTCCAACAGCCCCAAAGGCAGCTGAAGTAGGTGCTATGGAGCACTTGGAGCTTGGTTGGACATCAAAGATGACAAGGTCATCCACTGCATCCCTGGCCATATCAGGTTGTCTTGACTCTTGTCCTGCCACTGGACTTTGATGACTCAGGAAAAGAGTGAGGCTGATGACTCTGTTCAACTCTGCCTGACTTAAATCTAATTCACTGGAAAGTCAAGACATCATCCATGATGTCACTGGTCTTCTTGGTTCTCTCTGAAGACCTCCAATGAAGAGCTCGCTAACTCTAGAACTAGCCTGTTTCACCTTTGGACAGCTATAATAATAATGATAATAATAATAATAATAATAATAATAATAGCAATATTTCTATTGACACTAAGATTTGCAAAGTACCTTGCATATGCTATCTCATTTTATTTCAATTATTAGAAGTTTTATGTTATTTTCAGCTGAAATCTAAGTCCCTGTAATTTCTACCCATTGCTCCTCTCTCTATCCAATAGGGCCAAATAGAATTAGTCTAATCTTCCACATTACAGCCCTTCAAATACTTTTAGATCTTTCTAATTTCTTTTTTTTTCTTTTCTTTTTTTTTAAGGCAATTGGGGTTAAGAGACTTGCCCAGGGTCACACAGCTAATAAGTATCAAGTGTTTGGTCTGAGGCCAGATTTGAACTCAGGTCCTCCTGACTTCAGGGCTGGTGCTGCCCCAGATCTTTCTCATTTCTACCTAAGCCTTTTTTTCCTAGGCTAAACAATCCCCCTTCTTTTCCCTGACCCTGGAGCTGTCTAAACTCTACCCAGCATTCTGGATGGCATGCTCTGAGTGTTCTTCACCATCTTTTCTAATATGTGGCACCTAGAACTGAGCAAAGGTCCTCTAGCTGAAGCTTTACCAGGACAAGGTATAGCAGGACCAGCACTTTCCTGACTCTAGACATGATGAATGAAGGTATAGGGTCCAGTATATCCACAGTATATCCATGAAGTTGGATTAGGTAATCTCTCAGGCCTCTTCTAGCTGCTAGAGAAGTTAGGATGGCCCAATAGTCAGAGTCCTGCCTTAAAGTCAGGACTATCTACTATGCCACCTATGACTTTGGCTTGCTAATTTAATATTTTACTGATGAGGCCATTCTCAGTTTTCTCATCTGAAAAATGAACACATTATCCTAGATGCAGGCACCTAAACGCCGCCTAGGTGGCATAGTAGATAGAATGCTGGGTCTGAAATCTGGAAATCATGAGTTCCTGAGGCTTCTAACATTGTATGACCCTGGGCAAGTCACTTAACTTCCATCTACCTCAGTTTCCTCATCTGAAAATTAGGAATAACAAGAGCACCTACCTCCCAGAGGTTTGCTTCAGGTATAAAAATAGATAATAGTTGCAACCTTAAAAGCATCATATAAATGATAACTATTATTTTGTTCTATAACATGTCTTCTAGCACTAAATCCTATAATTTGGGGATTTCAAGGGCCCTACCTCTTGTTCCCATCTCTGTGATAACTCTAAAAGCTGTGAGTGTCCAGAGGAAGGTATTATGGCCCAATCTCTGGTTTTGTGGAATAGTAACAAGATGGAGCCCCTCTACTCCACACCCTAACAATAGAATAGGAAAGAGATCCAGTGTAGGTTTGCTGCGGCTGCAGCTCAAGAAAAAAAGCTAGGCTGTGTAATAGAGTGTCTGATGGGGAGCCAGGAAGACTCGAATCCAAATTCTAATCAGACGCTTTCTAGCCACAGGCCTCTGTGAAAATCACTTAACTTCTCTCAGGTACAGTTTCCTCATCGGAAAAATACGGTTGTTGGGAGGAATAAAACGAGATGATATAAAGTGACAGATAGATAGAAGGAAAGAAAGAAAGATAGATGTAGATATGTTAAATGAGATATATACAGTACTTTTTAGGTGGCACAGTGGATAGAATACTGGACTTGGAATCAGGAAGACTCATCTTCCTGAGTTCAAATCTGGCCTCAGGCCCTTACTAACTGTGTGATCCTGGGTAAGTCACTTAACCTTGTTGGCCTCAGTTTCCTTATCTGTGAAATGAACTGGAGAAGGAAATGGCAAACCACTCCAGTGTCTCTGCCAAGAAAGCCCCAAATGGGGTCACAAAGAGTTGAACATGACTGGGAAAGAATGACTCAAAATAAATCATTATTGATACTTAGAAGGGAAAAGGACCTTAGATAACCCATCTCAATGAAGCAGGTGATTAATGAGGGGCTGGTGGTTCCTTTCCCTGAAGCCATGCGCTGGATAGATGCCATCATGTGTTTGGAGTTAGGGTGGGAGAGATGATGGGGTAGAGGAGAGTATTACAAGTGGATATGTCCTAGAGTTCTTTCCCCTAGGAAACCTGGTCTGGCCACCTCCTCCTTTCCCACCCTCCAGACCAAGCAACATGATCAAAAGCCAGCACAGAGCAGATATATCTTCACTCCCTGAAATCAGCTAATGTTTGAAGAGTCTGTTATGTGGAAGAGATATTATATTTGTTCTATTTGTCTTTAAAGGGCAGAACTAGGAACACTGAGTAGATAGAAATTGTGGAGAGGAAAATTTAGGATTGGTATAAGGAAAAAATTCTTAATAATTAGAATTGTCTCAAAGTGGAAAGGACTGACTTGAGAGGTAGCAGGTTTTCCCCCTCATTGGAGGATTTCAGAGGCTGGATGGCCACTTGACAAGGTCTTTGTAGGAGGGATTCTTGGTGCCACCCTAACTTTCCACCAGGGACAGTTGGTACTAAGCTCAATGTGGATACAGAGAAAGGCAAAAGACAGTGCCTGCTCTCAAGGAGGTCACAGTCTAACGGGGGAGACAACAGGCAAACAACTATGGACAAGTAAGATATACTCAAGATAAATGCCTCAAACTGCTCTTGTTCAGTCTTTTTCAGTCATATCCAACTCTTCGTGCCCCCATTTGGGGTTTTCTTGGCAGAAATACTGGAGTGGTTTGCCATTTCCTTCCAGCTCAGTTTACAGATGGGAAAACTGAGGCCAACAAGGTTTAGTGACTTGCTCAGGGTCACACAGCGAAGGCCAGATTTGAACTCAGGAATCTTCCTGACTCCAGGCCTAGCACTCTATCCATTGCCATCTCGCTGCCAAATGCCTCAGAGGGGAGGCATTAAGGTTAAGGAAGATGTGGGAAAGGTTTTTTGTAGAATGTGAGACTTTAGCTGAGACCTGAAGGAGTCCAGGGAAGCCAGGAGAGGGAGATGAGAAGAGAGAGCCTTCCTGGCATGGGGGACAGTCACTGAAAATGCTTGGAGTCAGGACGTGATGTCCTGGGTGGGGATCTGCAAGGAGACCAGTGTCATGGAGTACGGGGAAGGGAGTTAAGGTACAAAAAGCCTGGAAAGGGAAGGAGGGGCCAGGTTATAAAGGGCTTTTGAAAGCAAAGGGGAAGGTTTTATCTTTGCTTCTGGAGGTGATAGGACGCCGGTGGAATTTATGGTCAGACTGTACTTTAGGAAGATCACTGACAGCTAAGGAGAGATCGAGGGGAGAGCTTTGAGGCAGGGAGACTTAATGAGCTACTTCAATAGTCTAAGTGGAGATGATGAGGGTCTCCACCAGGGTGGTTACAGTGTCAAAAGAGAGAAGGGGACTTCTATGAGAGATGTTACTGAAGATGCAAATGGACCATGGAGGGGTGAGAGAGTGAGGAGTTGGGGACAGCGCCTAGTTTGTAAGCCTAGGTGACGGGGAGGATGGTAGTGTTTTTTTAACTGTGTCAGGTACCCTGTAAGTCCTAGGCCTGGGAAAGAGGAGACTTGGGGCAGCTAGGTGGCGCAGTGGATAGAGCACCAGCCCTGGAGTGAGGAAGGCCTGAGTTCAAACCCAGCCTCAGACACTTACTAGCTTAACCCCAATTGCCTAAAAAAAAAAAAGGACAAAGGAGACTTTTTCAAAGGGCAATTTAGACCTTTAAAGAGGAAGAGGAAGGAACTTGGCCATTCCTGAAAATCCTGGCAGCATGGATGCTGGCCCAGCTTGCCTTGTGGAGTTTGTCTGATTCTCCATCCAGAGTCCCTGAACTCCACAGATTGAATACCCCAGGACAGTGACTCAGTGATCCCCCTTTAGAAAACACTCCTGTGCCATCCCCACCTAAGACCAAGTCAGAGCGCCTGCCCACCCCTCCTTGTTCAGGGAGGAAAATGCTCTCTGAAAACTGGTGTGAAACCTCTGCTAATTCCCCACACGTTCTGCTGGTTTATGGCAGTCGCTGCCACCTCGGCTCTTTTCCAGCCCCATCTGTTGCCTCTCATAACAGAAGAAACTCAGGCCCTCACCAGCAGGAGCCATGCAGGGGGGCCATGATTCATTACCTCCGCTGATCCCAATAGCATCCTTCCCTGAGCTAAGAGCCGAACACACCAAATGCTGGCTGGTCCCAGCATTGTCACCCACATGAAACTGGATTGGGTCTGCCTTTCAGGCTCAATCTGGGGGCTGCCGCTGCCACTCCAGAGTGACTACCAATGCTAGAGTTTGGCCTCATCTCGTCCACAACGCCATAACTAGGTACCTGTATCAGGGATGCCCTCACCCTAGTACCTTCCTCTACTCAGGCCCTTACAGCCACAAGTCACACGGTTTCTCTCTTAGTGTAGAGGAAAGAGAGACAGCGTTGGAATCAAAGGACCTGGATTTAAATCCCAGTCTGTTCATTCCTAGCTATGTGATTTGAACAAGTCAATGAATGAATGAATGAATGACAAAGCATATATTAAACACCTACTAAGTACAAAGCATTGGGGATGCAAATATAAAAAGCAAAAACAGTTCCTCCTTCAAGGAGCTTATGTTTTATTTTAATTTTTAAATTTTTATTATTTTTCCTTAATGGCATTTTTTTTCCAATTACACATAAAGACAGTTTTCAACGTTCATTTTGTAAAATTTTGAGTTCCAAATTTTTCTCCCTCCTTCCCTTCCTTCCCCCTTCCTCTCTCCCTTCCCCAAGAGAGCAAGCAATCTGATACAGGTTATACATGTACAATCATGTTAAACATATTTCCACATTAGTCATGTTGTGAAAGAAGAATCAAAACAAAAGGGGAAAACCATGAGAAAGAAAAAACAAAAAATATAGAGAGCTTCTATTTTATTTTTTTGAATTTTAAAATTTACTTTATTAATTTATTGATTCATCAACAATCACTTCCATATACTTTTGAGTTTAAAATTTTTCTCCCCCTTCCTCCCCACTACCCTCCCCAAGATGGCACACAATCCGATATAGGCTATACATTTATGTTCCTATTAAACATGTTTTCACATTAGTGACATTGTGAGTAAAAATTAAAACCAACAGGAGGAACCATCAGAAAGAGGAAACAAAACTCAACAGAAGAGAAAAAAAAGGATAGCAATTCAACTTCCATAGTTCTTTCTTTGGATGTGGATAGCATTTTCCATCATGAGGCCTCTGCAGATGTCTTAGATCCTTGCATTGCTGAGAAGGGTTAAGTTTATCAATATTAGTCATCACACAATATGGCTGTTATTGTGTACAACATTCTCCTGGTTCTGCTCACTTCACTCAGCATCAGACCGTATAAGTCTTTCCAGGTTTTTCTGAAGTCAACCTGTTTATCATTTCTTATAGCACAATAGTATTCCACTACATTCATGTACCACAACCATTCCACAACTGATGGGCATCCTCTCAATTTCCAATTCTTTGCCACCACAAAAAGAGCTGCTGTGAATATTGTTGTACATGTAGGTCCTTTCCCCATTTGTATGATCTCTTTGGGATATAGCCCTAGAAGTGCTATTGCTGGGTCAAAGGGTATGCACATTTTTATAGCCCTTTGTGTATAGTTCCAAATTGTTCTCCAGAGAGCTTACATTTTAAAAGGGAAGGCACCATACAAGAGAGAATGATGGCCAAGGAAGCATGCATGCTTTGGACAAGGAAATTACAGAGATGGTGACTGGGGTATAGACTGACCTGTCCCATCCAAGAATAATGGGAGAGTTGATTTGAACATGGTTCATGGTTTCAGAACTGTAGAAGTGGAGAGAGAGCAAGGAAACGGTACCTGCTTGGGTTGTTGGGGCTGGGGTGAGGAGGCAAGGAAGTTGTTAAGGTTACAGAGGAGATGGCTGGAGAGTCAGGAGTGAAGTGAAGCACACCTGGGAGTTTTTCTTGGAGTAGTGGTCTGGGAGAGGCAGTTACCAATTAGAAAAGCAGGGGCTACAGGGCAGAAGTTTCTACTGAGTGGGAAGGAGAATGGCAAAGCTATGGAGATGGCCAAGAGGAGAGAGTGATTACCTGTACGGTGTCTTCCAGCTTTAAATCCATGGTCGTCATTGCCTGCATCCATCCTCTAACTCCCTCAAGGTGGGAACCGATTCATTTCGTTTATTTCTCCTTTATCCTACACTTTGTGCCTTGCACATTGTAGATGTTCAAAAATGTAGATTAACTAGAAGTTTGACTCATTCCTCTGCTCTTGGTGGAGAAAATGGATAAGGAACTTTCCCAAACTTTGATTGTGTAAATATGGGTGGTAGTAGGACAGAGGAAGGAGAAAGGGATAGCTCTCAGATATGGCACTGGGCTTAGAAATTTCCATTTCCATTCCCAATTAGTCTTTTTCTTTGCCTCTCTACTCTCCCCAACCCTCTTACTGAGATCCTAGTTAGGGAAAAGAAGTGGGGAGGTGACATTGAACTTGGGCCAGCCTTGAAGCCAAGTGAAAAAAGGCACAGAGAGATTTGTTCTTTCCAGAGGACCTCACAATGGCTGTTGCTGTTGTCTCCTAAGCTCAGGACAAAAGGAATAGAAACCAACCATGTCCCATAGATTACTGATACCACCTTGGCTCTGCCCTAAGTCTTTCTGTCCACAAAGGATCATGTATCTGGAGCTGGATGTTACCTGAGAAGCCACCTAGTCCAGCTCTACCCTGCCTCTTCCCTTTTTTATATAAATGAGGAAACTGAGGTGCTGAGGGAAGTCAGGGTGTTTGCCCAAAGTCATACATGCCAGAAGCAGTGTGATGCAATATAAAGAGTATTGAATGTTCCTGGTGAACTTAGAGCCATGGGACCTGTGTTCACATCTCAGGTCTGCCATTTACCACCACCTATGATACTGGGCAAATCTTTGAACCCCTTGGATCCTTTTCTAGAAATTGGTTGGATTAGGAGGGCTGTTAAGTCCCTTATGGACCTAGATCAGTGATCTTATGAACCCAAGGTGTTGAATTCCATTATACCGCAATTATCCCTCAGCCATCTTTGTCCCTAGAATCAGGGAAGGCTTACCCTATCCCATCCCCTTTCTGAATCCCTGAAGTCAGAGCAGTGTGAAATCTGCCCAAAGTCACTCCTTGATTTTATAAGCATTTACTGAATGCCTGCTATGTACTCTGTCCTGCTCCTATCACCACCTATCACCTTATCACACCTAACCAAGCTTGGGACCCTGAGTTCAGGAAGCCTGGCCTCCTCTCTAATAAGACTTGTTATGAGGAAGAAATCAGCATATGTCATGTCAACAAACAGGGTCCTATCCTAGGATTGCTGTTGTTCGGTCTTTTCAGTCATGTCTGACTCTCCGTGACCCCATTTAGGATTTTCTTGGCAGAGATACTAGAGTGTTTTGCCACTTCCTTCTCCAGCTCATTTTACAGAAAAGGAAACTGATGCAAACAGGGTTAAGTGACTTGCCCAGGGTCACACAGCTAGTAAATGTCTGAGGCCAGATTTTAACTCAGGAAGATGAGTCTTCCTGACTCTAGGTCCAGTGCTTGATCCACTGTGCCATCTACCTGCCCCTAAGAGCATGAGTAACCAAAGTTCTGAAAAACCCTTGTTATAAAGCCTAGAACATGTGTGGTCTTCACTGTATTCCTAAAGCCAGGCTTTCTTCTTTATTGATCATTGGATGACCCTTCAACCCCACTACTGTGTCTGTGTCTTCCCCTTCTAGCAGGCTCCTTGAAGGCGCCACTCCCATCCCCAGCTGTAGCTCAAACACCTGCACCACCAGCCCTTCTAATCCTACCCCTGGAAACATGGAGAGCCTGAATGATGTGCACAATCCATTGCTGGCCAAGAGTAATGGTCACCTCCCCAGCACATATCCCTTCCATGAGGACTCTCCAACTTGGGACTGCCAGGAGAAGCTCTATTCCTACTTTTTTGGCAGTGCTGGCCAGGCCAGAACCCACCAACTGTTAGATGCAGGGTCCCTGCAGCTGGCTGTAGAGGCGCTGTATGGGTCCAACTTTCTTCTCGTGAAGGACAAAGCTAAGGAGTGGAAAGGGGATAGTTGTGAGACTACCTTCACAGAAGGCAAGGAGCCCCAGGTCAGCACCCCTGAAGGAGTCCAGAGACCCAGCCAGGCTGAGGAGGATGACAAGATTCAGACAGTATCCTTCGAAGTAGAAGATGACTTTCTGGAGGTGGAGGAAGAAGATGATGAGGTGAGTTTGACGGAAAGCAGTGGGGTGAGGGAAGAAAGCTGTGGCATCACTGTTCCGAGTTCTCCTGTCTCTGCCTCTGTCTATCACTGTGTAACCTTGGGTAAGTGACTTAAACTCTCTAAGCCTTTCATTTCTAAAATAGTTGCTATTTGGATCTCATGTGGTAAAGATCTAGGATAGGAAGCTGTTTTCTTAGGCCATTCCTCTTTGGGATATATTCGTTAGCAGTTAGGGGGGCCATTGGACCAGCATTCCTCTAGAGCCCCAGAACGAGGGGCAGCCTCATGTATATTCATTCACTGAGTCCTCCTCTTCCTGCACTACTATCATCAGCATTATCACTCAAGATTATACAACTCAATTTCCTCATAATCAATCGACAAGTATTTATTAAGTACCTACTATATGCTAGGCACAGAGAATAAAAGTATAAAGAATGAAGCAATCCTTCCTTGCAATGAGCTTATATTCTAATGGAGGAGACAAGTCCATATGAAAATATGTACAGCATAGATGTAAAATAAGTGATACAAAACAGTTAAGCGCAACATTGTTTAGGAGGAAAGGATACTAGCAGTCGTGGGAAGTCAGGAAAGGCTTCATGGAAAAGATGGTGCCAGAGCTGCATCTTAAACTGAAAGAGATTCTGTGAGGGAGGGGTAAAAGGAAGGAGTGCATTCCACACAAGGTCACCCCATTAGCATATATGAAGAGCTGAGGTCCAGTTGTCCTACTGGTGTCTTGCCACTGGACTCCAATGACTCTGGTGGAGAGAGTGAGGCTGGTGACTTTGCATAGCTCTGCCTCACTTAAATCCAGTTCACTTGCAAGTCAAGACATCCCCCTACTGATGTCATTGGTCCTCTTCCAGAATGAAGGATAAATAATAACAAGAGCTGAGACTTAAACCCAGGTCTTTTAATACCCCAGACTGACTCCTACTAGGCCTTATGTAGAAAATGGGATTCCTGGGGCAGCCAGGTGGTGCAATGAAGAGCACTCCAGCCTTGGAGTCAGAAGGACCTGAGTTAAAGTCCAACCTCAGACACTTGACACTTACTAGCTGGGTGATCCAGGGCAAGTCACTTAATCCCGACTGCCTCACAAAAAAAAAAAGAGAGAGAGAGAGAGAGAAGAAGAAGAAGATGGAATTCCTGTCCTTCAAGAGAACGCTGTAAGGCAGAAGTTCTAACTCCTAAGGATCCTGTGGATAGACCTCAGGAGATATCTAACCTGGTTTGTTTTGGGGTTTTTTTAGTTATTATTTTAGTAACTGCGTTTCAATATAATTGGGTCCTATGTATTTTATACATTTAAAAATATGTTTCTATTTCCTGCCTTCTCAATGGGTGGGGGAAGGGATGTAGGGAGGGAATTGGGAATTGGGGAAAAAATAAAATTGAATAAATGTTTCAGAGAAGGGATCCATAAGCGTTATCAAACTGCCAGAGTGGTCCATGACACACAAGAATTAAGAACCCCTACTCTAAAGGGAGGGCAGGGCAAACACTAAAAGCCAAACATCTGAAATCTGAGACCCAGTATCAAAGACGTTCTCAGCCTCAGGCTTAGTTTAGATTCTGGGACCCCTCCCTTCCCTTCCCACCTCCCAAGGCAGGAACTCTGTCTTAGATAGCTTAACCCCCTCCCACTATCTTCCAGAGTGACTCCTCCAGTGTCAGCGAGAGTGAAGATGGGTTTCTCACTCTACCACCCAGGGACCACCTTGGCCTTGCCATCTTCTCCATGCTCTGCTGCTTCTGGCCTCTGGGCATTGCTGCCTTCTACTTCTCACAAAGGGTAAGTTTCACTGTGGAGCATCTGTAGGTGGGGTGTGGGATGCAGGATGAAGCGTGATTTTCTTTCAGATGAAAGGGCCATCTTGGCTGTGCTTTACACCATAAAGGGAAGCCTAGTTTGTAATCCTAGTGCCTTCTACCCACAAGCAATCCGAGGACTGTGAATTGGGCAGTAACTCCTAGCCCTGGGATGGACCTAGAAAGTGGCTGTCTCAGCTGAGTCTAATAAAAACCCAAGAAATAACTAACTAAATATAAATATGGATAAATATGTATATGTATATGTATATGTGTATGTGTATGTGTATGTGTATGTTATGTGTATGTGTATATGTATATGTATATGTATATGTATATGTATATGTACATGTACATGTACATGTATATGTATATGTATATGTATATGTATATGTATATGTATATGTATATGTATATGTATATGTATATGTATATGTATATGTATATGTATATGCATATGTATATGTATATGTATATGTATATGTATATGTATATGTATATGTATACAACCAACCCTTCAAAAATCCCCATATTGGCTTTGTGACGCATGGGACTATGCTTTTTCATTTTCTGTGTCTTCTCCCCACCACCCAACAAAGTTGCTCTTTAAGATATTCTCTTCCCATCCAAGCTACCCTTGATAGTTCAGGGTGTTTTTTTTTTCTTTTCAAACATGATTTCACTTGGGTAACTGTTGGGGGTGAGGTGGGTGTCATATAAGTTGTCCAAGATGTCATGCCTATGGGACAAATAGGAATGGCCCTGTCCTGCCTTTCCTCCA
Organism: Phascolarctos cinereus; assembly: GCF_003287225.1. Lineage (NCBI taxonomy): Eukaryota > Metazoa > Chordata > Mammalia > Diprotodontia > Phascolarctidae > Phascolarctos > Phascolarctos cinereus. The sequence goes on from NW_027555736.1 coordinate 228,114,669, forward strand.
AGACAGCTTCGTCCCCTTTCTAGCAGCGCCCATTTATTGAAATGATCCGCTCCTGTCCCTTTGGCTAGCTTAAGTCAGGAACTTTTAGAGAATGACCAAAAAGAAGGAAGAATCAAGTTAAATTGAAGCCCTGGGGAATGACGTTCTTTCCCTCGTGGGCCTGTCCCACCCACATCCCCATCCTCAAGAAGCCTATGAAGGATGGGTCCAGAGGAATAGGGGTCCTTCTTATGTGGCTTCTCTTTTCCTAGACCAGCAAGGCCATCGCCAAAGGGGACTTTCACCTGGCCAGCACAACTTCTCGACGGGCCCTCTTCCTGGCCATCCTCTCCATTACCCTTGGCACTGGTGTCTACATTGCAGTGGTAGTGGCCCTAGTGGCTTATTTGTCCAAGAGCAGCCAAGGCTAGTGGGGTCCCTTAAGCAGTCCTCAGTCCTTCCCTCACCAGTGGTTCAGGGGAGCCCTGAATCTCTCTATCCATGGGTACTAATACCCTAGGTATCCTGGCATTTGCAAACAAGCTGGACCCAAGAGCCCTGAACTCTCACTTTCCAACATGAACCCATTTCTGTCCCCCAAAAAGGAGCTGGGAAAGAGAATGCTATTAGGCCCACATCCGCCTAGCCTCAGAGACTCTTGATCTCATCTCCTTGTATTTGGTTCTCCCCTCATTGTAGGCCCCACCCAAATAAGGGGTACAGGGAGTTTGTTTCACTGGTTTCCTTTTCCTGTCCTCCCTCAACTCTCTCCAACCTGTTTCATTCCCTCTGTCGAAGGGGGCACAGTGCCCCAAGTTATGCCAGGCCTAGTTGGCATGAGAGCAAGCCTGAGACAGGCCGAAGACACAGACCCACCTCATTTCCACCCTGCTCTGTCCCTTTCCTGGAGACAGCTCCATATACATTACAAGTAGCTAACTCCTTCACCCTCCCAAGTCTCAAGGGAAGAGAGAGGAGCATGGAAGAAAGATGGGACTGCTTGATATTCAGGTTGCTGATGGAGAAAGGGACAAGCAGGAAGAAGCAGGAGACCTGATCAAAACCACATGAGAGTCACTGAAGAGTCAACCAAGCTGGGAAATGACTTGGTTCCCCACACACACACACACACACATGGACCTTGAACTTACCTTCTGGCTATGACAGAAATGGATCGATTCCAATTTGCTTTTCTCTCACCAAATATGGGAAATATCCATTTCAATTCAATTTGACAAGTATTTATTAAATGCCTACCCTGTACTTTGCACAGGGCTAGATACTGAGGGAGATACAAAATTTAAAGAAGGGATATCTTTCATCTTCATGGAATTTTACACTCTAGTAATCTTCTTTGATATACGATGAGATGTTTCCTTTTGCCACCTGGTGGACATGGTTGAGCTGTGAACACAAAATGAGTGATAGATCATTAAAAACCTTTAAAAATGTGTTTACTTTCATTTTTTCTAAAGCAGCAGTGTCAAGAACCCAACCAATGCATGGGCAGACATGGAGGAGAAAACAAACAGATTGGCTGTTGAAACCTCAAAGTCATGAGGTCCCTTCTCTCCCAGAAGAGCTAGAAGATCACAGGATCCTTGTTATTGTTGTTTATCCTTCATTCTCAAAGGAACATGACATGGGAAGGTGATGTCATGACTTGCAAGTGAATTGGGATTGAAGTGAGGGAGGGCTGTGCAAAGTCACCAGCCTCTCTCTCTCTCTCCTCAGGAGCCATCTAGGTCCAGTGGCAAGATATAGATCAGGAAGACTGGAGATGGCCCCAGATGCAATGGGGGACCTTGGCCTTTTTAAATAAGGTCTTTCCCAGGTCTCAATTTGTCTGAGGCAATATGCAGTAATTAAGAATGAGGCAAAGAATGGGGCCTCTTTTACCCAGGCAAAAAAAAAAAATCAATCTAGGAGGGAAAGACCCTCAGGGTTTCTGGCCAAAACAGAAATGATTGCTATTTATACTTACTCTGAACCATCTGAGCCCAAATAATGACCAAATGAGGCTTGGTCTGGGACCTATTGTTGGCCAATTAACAATTGTTGGCCAGAGTGATTTGGGTTTGAAAAAAGAAATCTAGCCCGTAAACCCCAAGAGATCTTACGAGGTTTCAGCTATTAAAATTTATATTCCTTTGGGCAGAGCACCCTTTGTGGGCAGAGGGAGAGGAAGAAGGGAGAGGAGGAGGGAAGGCAGGAGCTGTGTTGGCCAACTGGAACTGTCCCGTTGGTTCCCCAGTGGGGCACCTACTCATACAGATTGTTGTTGTTCTTTGTCCATTCTAGAAGAGGACTGTGACTGTGAGCCAGAAGGAACCTTAGAAGTCCAACTTCTCCAACTGCCTCATTTTAGAGAGGAGGAAACTGAGGCTTAGAGAAATTATGTGACTTGCCCAAGCTCTTTTTGTTGTTATTGGTGTTGAGTTGTTTTCATCGCGTCTGACTCTTTGTGTCCCCATTTTGAGTCTTCTTGGCAAAGATATTGCAGCGGTTTGCCGTGTCCTTCTCCAGCTCATTTAATGGATGAGGAAACTGAGGCAAACACAGGGTTAATTGATTTGCCCAGGGTCATACAGCTAGTCTGAGGCCAGACTTGAGCTCAGGAAGATGAGTCTTCCTTACTCCAAGCCCAGTGCTCTATTATCCATTGAGCCACTTAGCTGCTAAGTAGGGAGAACCATTTTCAAATAGTATGTGGCAGCCGTCGGAGAGTGCTTCATGGAAGAGGTGACCCCAAAATTGGGCCTTGAAGGAACAGAAGGATTTCAATAAGCAGAGATAGGGAGGAAGGGCATTCCAGGCATAAATTCATGCAAGTGGGAAAAGGTAAGATGAAAAATGGGAGAGCAGCCAGTCTGGCTCGAGAATGAAATATGTGAAGAGTGAAATAATGCTAGAAATGCTTTCATGTTCTCTCTCCTGCTAGACTGTAAGTTCCTTGAGGGCAGGGACCATCATTTACCTTTCTTTGTGTCCCCTGGGTTTAGCACAGTCTCTGGCACATAGTAGGGGCTTAATAAATGCGTGTTGATTGATTGAAAGGTAGACTGAAGCCATATCATGGAGGGTCTTATGTGCCAGGCTAAAGATTTTATATTTCATCCTACAAGCAATGGTGAGCCACTGAGGGTTTTTTGAGAAGGGGAGTAAAGTGGTTAGATGTATGCATTAAGAAGATTTTGTCATCTAGGTAGAAGAGAGATAGGAGTTAGTGAGATGAGTTTGAAGGCTATTTCAATAACCTAGAAAACAGATAATGAGGAAAAAATAGGATCAAAGATTTAGAGCTGAACAGGATCTTAAAGGTCATAGAGTCCTACCCCCTCGTTTTACAGTTGAGGAAACTGAGGCATAGAGAGGTTAAGTGGCTTACCCTGGGTTACATAGGTGGAAGTGTCTGAGGTGGGATGTGAACCCAGGTCTTCCCGACTCCAGGTCCAGGGCCTTGTCTACAACACAACCGTGTCTAGGGGGATTCTAAAAGATATTTCGCAGGTAGATTCTACGCTTGGCAGCAGAAACTAAAACTTGGCCAGTGTCACACAGGAAAGCCTAGCTGGAATGTAACCTGTGTTTGGCCATGGAGAGAAGACAGGACTACCCGGTTTCCAGGGGCAAATTTCACCTTCCTCAGACACCCTGGGGATGAGGGCAGCTGCTCTTGCATCAGTCAGGTTGTCCCAGGATTACACCTCAGTTAATCCCAGACAAAGCCTGTGGTAGAGTCTCTCTCATTCCCCCCACTGAGGCCTTGGGCTGCACAGCTCTCCCCACCCTCAAATGCTGCCTTCCTGGATAGGCCACACTACCAGTCTGACCATAGCGATTGAAATTGGACAAGAGGGGAGCCTTGGGCAGAGGGGCCACCCCCTATACACTGCCTTCTTCACCTTTTGCCTCGGGCCTCTCAGAATTTTTCTTTGTCATTATTGCAGTCACTTCCACATTCTTCCTTCCCTTCACTGTGGGTAATTCTTCCAGTGGTAGTCAGCCTAAAAGAGGTTGCATTATTTCCCCTGCTCTCTGAGGGTATGGGGTTAAGGAAATTAGGACCCCTTCACTTCCAGGTACTTCTCCCAGGCATCTAGGCTGCATGTAGCAGCTCTGGGGCTGAGACTTAAGAAAGCCCAAATTGTTCTCTGTTGGCAGCTAACAGCAGCAAATTATATTTGTAACCTTGATGCTCAGGCCTCTTGGGGGTCACTCACTGTCTCCTCCACTTATCCTGAGGCAGAATTTAAGGCTGGCACTTGGTCAAGATGCCACCGGGTATTTTTTGAACATGGCCAATGTGGGAATTTGTTCTTCTTGACTTTGCGTATTTTTACAAAGCTTTTTTTTTCCAGTGAGAAAGAAGATGGAAGGGGGCAGAAAATAGATTTTTGTTCATTCAAAAAATGAAATTAATTTTTTTAAAGTATTCTATTGGATCAGCTCAGATAGGCCTGGTGGCTGAGAGACACATGCTTCATCCTTGGAATGTTTTTGGATTAGTGGCTAGAGTACCAGGCCTGGAGTCAGAAAGACATTTTCCCGAGTTCAAATCCAGCCATGGCCACTTACTAGCTGTGTGATCCTAGGCTAGTCACTTAATCCTGTTGGCCTCGGTTTCCTCATCTAGAAAATGAACTGGAGAAGGAAATGGCAAAAGACTCCAGGATCTTTGCCAAGAAAACCCCAAATGGGTCACCAAGAGTCAGATACAACTGAAAATGACTGAAAATAAACAAAACACCTATACCATGAGCCAAACCCTTATATGTAACAAACTTTCCTTCCCCCCTCACTCACAGTGGTAAGTACAAAGGTCTTCAGGTGGAGCTCCTGCCTCACCTGTTCTTGGCCTTTAAAGGTGGGTGAAGCGGAGCAGTATGATGCATAAGAACCAGAGTTCAAATCTCCTATCTTCTACTTACTACCTGTGTGACCTTGGGTAAGTCACATAACTTCTCCATTTCCTCATTTCTTAAAGGGGTGGTGGGGTGGATTTTAGGCTAAATGACTTCTGTGGTCTCTGACAGCTCTAGAGCTATGACCCCAAGTTCCCTCTATTTTCCTCTCCCTCCCTCCCTCCTCTCTTTCCCTTTCTCTCCCTCCCCAACTTCCTGCCAGTTTTCATGACTCCACGGCATATCGTTCCCCCGTTTTTCAAGTGAGGCTTTGTGAAGCCCTTCAATCCTTTTATGCTACTTCTTCAAGGTGAGATAGAGATGAAACAAAAACAAAACAAAACAAAATCCTCTTCCGACTTTTCATTCTCTCACCACGAGTGCCTTCCACCTCTTTCTTCTGTGCCATCCTTCCCCTGAATGCCAGCCTTGACCATTGCCATGCATGGCACTTGGGTTGGACATTTCATTTTTCTGGTTGCTCAAATGGGAAAATGTGGGGCAGAGGACGGGGCAGGGAGGATGAGGAAGTATCAACTCATACAAAGTTAGAGGTGAAAGGGACCCAGAGATCATATCCAACTGCATCTGCTAATTTCGGTTTTAGAAGAAAAGAGGGAGGAGGATGAAGGAAAGGGGAATGGAAGACGCAATGGGATGTGAGTAGGCACCCCAGTCTTAACCTCTAAACTCTCTTGCTCATCTGAAGAACTGGGTTGGGAGACCAGGCAAATTAGCCAATCCATTGGGAGGCTCATGCTTCATAGAAGAGCACAGAGGCTGATCAGAAGAGAGAGGATGGTGTGTCTCAGACTTGATTGGCCATGCCAGGGAAAGAAGCACTGAATTCTACTGGACTGAGAATCAGGAGACCTGGGTTCTAGCTACCATTCTATTTTCTGTGTGATTTTGGACATGCTTCTCTGGGTCTCAGTTTCCTCACATGTAAAATGGGGCAGCTAGTGGCATGGTGGATAGAATGCAAGAGCCTGGAGTCAGGAAGACCCAAGTTCAAATCTGGCCTCAGACACTTACTAGCTGTGTAACCCAGGGCAAGTCACTTAACCCTGTTTACCTCAGTTTCCTCATCTGTAAAAATGAGCTGGAGAAGGAAATGGCAAACCATTCCAGGATCTTTGTCAAGAAAACTCCAAAATGGGCAACTAGGTGGTACAGTAGATAAAGCACTAGTCCAGGAGTCAGGAGGAACTGGGTTCAAATCCAGCCTCAGACACTTACTAGCTGTGTGACCCTGGGCAAGTCACTCAACCCTGATTACCTAAAAAAAAAAAAAAGAAAAGAAAAGAAAGAAAGAAAAAGAAAAAAAGAAAACTCCAAGATGGGGTCATGAAACAAACAAATAACAAAAAATGAAGTTAAAACTCTATCATCTCCAGGGTCCTTTCTGATTCTAACATTCTAGAGTTCCAGGAGGGTGGTAGGGTGCTTCTAAATTGTCCATATCTACTCAGAAGCAGAGGATGTTAATTTAAGCAGAACTAGAGAGTCATAGCCCTAGGTTTCATGGCACATCTCTCCTGGGACTCCTTTTACCTATGTGATGTGCCTTCTCAGGCTCTGTCACAGAGCTTCATCCACATTGTGCCTGCTCACTGTGGAGAGTGCCCCAAGGTTCTGTCCTGAGCCTTCTCTTTTTCTTCTATACTGTCTCACTGGGTGATCTCATCAGTTCCCATAAATTCAGTGACCACGTCTCTTGTGGGTGATTTCCAGATCCAGCCGTAATCTCCTTCCTGAGTTCCAGTTTGGCCTCACCTTTTGGACATCTCAAATTGTATGTTCAGTGGGGGGATCAAACTCAATCTGTCTAAAACAAAACTCATTGTCTCACATGCCTCTTCCCAACCTTGCTGTTACTGTCAAGGGTGGCACCATCTTCCAAGTCATCAAGGCTTGAGGCTTGAAAGCTAGATATCATTGTTGCATTAGAAAAGTATGGAGCACTGGCGCTGGGGTCAAGAGGATGTGAGTACAAATACGGCCTCAGACATTTACTAGCTGTGTGACCCTAAGCAAGTCACTTAACCCCAATTGCCTCCAAATTTAAAAAAAAAAAAAGATGGGCTTTTAGGGGAGCTGTGTGGTGCAATGGATACAGCACCGGCTCTAGAGTCAGGAGGACCTGAGTTCAAATCCAGCCTCAGACACTTGACACTTACTAGCTGTGTGACCCTGGGCAGGTCACTTAACCCCAATTGCCTTGCCCCCCCAAAAAAAAAATTAAGGTAAACTTAAAAAAACAAAGAAAATTAAGGTAAACTGAGAGACAATGGTCTGATCATAGTTAGGCTTCAATAACCAATAAACTGAGTCAAGGGCCTCTCTCGATCACCAAAGACCACAAGGTGGGGCTTACTAGCTAGCTTGCCTCCATAGAGTTTTAGGAAATACAAGAGTGGAAAGGACAGAGTTGATAGGTGGGGAAAACAACGCAATTGGCTATAGGGCTGGTAGCGTCATAGGAGGGAGGACAGCACGATTGGTTGAAAATTGGGAATGACGGGTTAGCAACAGCCCCCTCCTTCCCTCCCGTGACTAAGGAATGTTCATTGTTTTGAGTCCACCTGCAAAGTTAGAGATAGTGGACCAGACTTCTGGATAACAAACCAGACATCCCTGAAGAATGGTTTGGTGGTGTAAAGATACTGGACCAGACTTCCTGGTGTCCACCTGTATCCCCCAAGGATAACGCATTTCCTTGAGGCAAGAATAGAACAGTGATTGGCAGAACTGAACTGCTAAACTTAGCTCACAAGCAAAGAGACAGAGATATGGGCCTTGAGTAATCACACAAGATGGAGCAGTAATACGGAACAGGATCTGTTACAGAACAGAATCCGTTCTGAAATGATACAGAATCGATTTAATTTCTTCATCATCCTTGACTCCTTACACTCACCCAGAATATCCAGTCTGTTGTCAAATCCTGTTGTGTCTACTTTCAAAAATTCCTCCCCTGTATATTCCCTTCTCTTCAGCAACCACCCCAAGCTTCAGACCCTCGTTACCACCTGACTGGATTATTGCAATAGTCTTTTAATTGGTATACCTGCTCAAGTCTCTCCCCAGTCTATTCTCCTCTCAGTTGATTTTTTTTTTTTTGGTTGGGCAATGGGGGTTAAGTGACTTGTCCAAGGTCACACAGCTAGTAAGTGTTATGTGTCTGGATTTGAACTCAGGTTCTCCTGACTCCAGGGCCGGTGCTCTATCCACTGCACTGCCTAGCTGCCTGATGTTTCTAAACCATAGGTCTGACTGTGTTGCCATCCCACCCCCCTGACTCAATAAAGTCCGGTGGCTCCCTATGGAACCAGAAGCAGCTAGGTGGCTCAGTGGGATAGGGTGTTGGGCCTGGAGTCAGGAAAACCTGACCAGCCAACTTACTAGCTGTGTGACCCTGGCCAAGTCATTTAACCTCTCTTCACCTTAATCTACTGCAGAAGGAAATAGCAAACCACTCCAGTATCTTTGCCAAGAAAATCCCCCATGTTCAGTTTGGTCCACAGAGTGACAAAGAGTTGAACATGACTGAACAACAGGATAGAACAAAAAATCCTCTGTTTGTACTTTAAAGTCTTTTCTAATCTGGCCCCTTCTCACCTTTCTGGTTTTCTTACACTTCTGTTCCCTTCACACACTCCGTGATTGTTATACTGGCCTCCTTGGGGGTTCCTCATGTGAAAAACTCCATCTACCTACTTTGTCCCTTTCTACTGGTTTAAGGGTTGGGCAATTAGATAGAGTACCAGGCCTAGGGTCAAGAGGACCTGAGTTCAAATCTGACTCAGACACTTACTTGCTGTGTGACCCTGGGCAAGTCACGTAAACCTGTTTGCCTCAGTTTCCTCATCTATAACATGAACTGGAGAAGGATATGGCAAACCGCTCTGGTATCTTTGTGGAGAAATGAAGAACAGGACATGACTGAACACCACCTCACCTCCCCTTCTTGGCTTTCCTGGCTTTCTTCAAGACCCTACATCTTCTGTAGGAGGCCCTTCCTCATTTTCTCCCTCCACTCCCCTTCCCCCTTCATTCTTCTGAGATTCCCACCTATCACACTGTACACACTCCATATGTAAATAGTTATTTACATGTTGTGCCTCCTTTCAGAATGGAAGTTCCTTGGGGACAGGGATTGTTTTTGCCTTTCTGTGTATCCCCAGCATTTAGCACAGGGCCTGGTGGATGGTAAATTGTTAGCTGCCCAACTATTAAAATCCCTCTCCCCCCTCAACCAGAAGAGTGGTTGATGACCCAAGCCCCTAGGGTTTATCACATTCCTTATCGTCTTGGAACATGGCAGAGGTGGCCCAGGGGAGGGTATCCTCCAGCACCTTTTACCCTGACCATCCAATGCATGCCCCCTAGGTCTTTGCCAGTCAGACCTGGGATGTTTGACTCATCTAGCCAGGCTCCTGACCTTTCCATGCAGCTCAAGTCTCCCTGGGGGCCTAGGAGGGTCTGTACAATTACCACTTCTCAGCTTAGCTCCTGAGAAAGGCAGAGTTTGAGGGCAGGATGATGCCACCCCCAAAATTACAAGGCTCAAATGGAGCCAATAATAGGATTCAGTCTCTCCACATCTGTGCAAATATTACCAATTATTTTAGCCACTACAAACACCCAGCAGGAAGGCAGAGAGGAAAGCAAACTGAACCGTTTAAAATAGAAACTAATATTGCCACACGGGAGAAGACAGGGCTGTTAACAAATAGACTAGAACCTGGGGGGAATTGCAGAACTCTGGGGTTCTTGTTCAACCCCTGGTTTGTGATGCTAGCAGTGTCCCCTCCCGGACCCTCTGTCTCTTCATCTAAAGATTAAGAATGACCCCATAAATGGCTCTTTCCTCAGGGATTACCGGTGGAGGGGACTATAAAAAAAAAAAGAGAGAGAGATAGAAAGAGGATACATTGGTGCTTTAATCACCACCTTCTGGGACTGAAAGGAGGAGCTGGCTAAATGCTAGAGCTGTTGATCATTAAAGTGAGAGAGAGAGAGAGAGCTGGCAACCCCTTTCTAAGGGCAGCATGCTAGGCCCTGGTCTCAGCCCTGCCTCTGTCATTCGTGCTGAGAGTAGAGACAGCAGGGTGAAGGAAAACAGTTTTCTCCTGCACTTCAGGAAATCCACTCTCTCCTGCAGTTCTTACCCAGCTGTGAGGGAGGGAAAGAAACTTGAGGGGGTGGCAAGTAAGTGAGTCTTGACTGTAAAGAGGGAGAGAGATAAGTTCAGAGTCACTCTGCCTGTCTCGAGCTGTGGCAGGCTTTCCCATTTAAAAGCAAGAATTTTCAATAAGATGAAACAGCTAGAAAACCTCACTGGGAATACTCACTCCCCCAGCTTTTCCTGTTGCATGCCAGATCTCTCCCCCTGATTATTATCTCTACCTCTCCTCCCTCTGAGCCCCTCAGAAAGACTGCTCTCTTGGGAGAAAAAAAGCCCTGCTTTTTACAATCTAAGATCCCACTCTGGAGAAGTGGGTTTGAAGTGTTGGGTGGGCCTGTCAGATCTGGGTCCTTCTAATGGATGGGCAAAAGATAGGCTCCCGAAGACCCAGCCAGAGCTGCAGTTGTGTGTCATAGGACCAACTGTGTGATGGTCCCAGCCCTAAAGATCATCAGATCTTTGACTGCCAAAGCAGTCCAAACCCCCCATTTTAACAGAGGAGTAAACTGAGGCCTAATAACATGAAGTAACCACATGCACAAGTCCTACAGTGACTCAGTGGCAGTCTGGATTAACTCACATTTCTATAGGGCACTAAGGGCTATAAAGTGCTTTCCCCCTGACAGCCCTACAGATTTTATTTATTTTATCCATTTATGGATGGGGAAACTGAGGCACAAAGCAAAGAAATAACTCCTCAGGACCGTACAGCTAATAAGTGTCTGAGTTTGATCTGGGACACTGAGGCTCAACCCCAGATCATTTAATGCCAAGACCAAGGCTCTTTCAATTATATCATGCTGCCTCCCCCACGGGAGCCCTGGCCGTGACAGAAGGAGGCATTTCTGTTTATCATAAAAACACAGAGAGGGATTTAGGGAGAGCCACAGCTGCTGCCGCTGTGAATACTGATGAAGCAAGTAGGAAACCACTTTAAAAACTGCTTCACTCAGCCCCTCCCTCAACAATTCCTTAAACGGGCCCTGAAGGTTTCTCTCTCCCACCTGGGCTGCCGGTTTTTAATCCCTTCTATAATTTTTTTTTGAGGGGGAGGTGAAAGAGGTTCAAGGTGTTTAACTATAGCTGATCTGATGCCTGGATGCCATTTCACACTAGCCTGGCTCTAGGTGACAGGGGAGGTACTCATCCGGGTCTAGGCTGGGTGAGGCTCAGGGATGGGGACCAGAAAGGCGAAAACTCAGATGTTCCATATAAAAATAAAAGGTGACTGCGCAGCCCATCTGCATTTCTAAATACTCAGCAACCTACATTCCTTGAACTGCTTTTAGCTCTTTTCCCTCTACAGAGGTAGAGAGGCTTCAAAGCCACTACCAGCCTCTAGAGAAAGAGACAATAAAAGCCACTCCTGGCAAATAGAAACCTTTCAACCACAGCCCTAGGACAAAGAAAGCCCCCAGGGGACACGGGAGAGTTTCAGTCTGGGGAGAGTGGATTGACTCTTGCCTAGGTCCACAGAGAAGGACAAAGACAGAGCTTTTTTCCTCAAATTTCTGCTGAAGGTTTGTGATGGATCCTCTTATCAATCAATCAATATTTATTAAGTGCCTACTGTGGGCAGCTAGGTGGTGCAGTGGATAGAGTACAGGACCTAGAATCAGGAAGACCTGAGTTCAAATCCGACCTGGGATACTTACTAGCTTTGTGACCCTGGGCAAGTTGGCCTCAGTTTCCTTATCAGGAAAATGAGTTGGAGAGGAAATGGCAAACCACTCCAGTTATCCTTGCCAAGAAAATCCCAAAATGGAGTCATGGAGAGTCAGATGAGAGTGAAACAACTCAGCAACTACCAAAATGAGCAGTTAGGTGGCATAGTGGATAAGGCACTGGGCTTGGAACCAGGAAGATGCAGCTTCCTGAGTGCAAATCCAGTCTTAAACACTTACTAGCTGTGTCCAAGTCACTTAACCTGTTTGCCTCAGTTTCCTCATGTATAAAATGAGCTGGAAAAGGAAATGGCAAATGACTCCAGCATCTTTGCCCCAAATAGGGCTATGAAGAATTGGACTTGACTGAAGGACAACACTGAGCTAGACACAGTCCTAATAGATGGGAATACAAAAGGAGGCAAAGGATAATCCCTGCCCTCCAGGAACTCACAGTCTAATGGGAGGAGACAACATGCAAACAAATATATACAGAATAGATAGGAAATGATTTTAAAAAAGGAAGGCACTAGAATTAAGAGGGATGGGGAAAGGTTTCTGGATTTTAGTTGAGACTCAAAAGCAGCCAGGGAAGTCAATAGGCTTGAATTGAGAAGGCAAAGCTTTCCAGGCATCTGGGAGAGCCAAAGAAAGTATCTAGAGCTGAGAGGTGCAATGTCTTTTCCTGTGGAACAGCCAGTAGGCCAATGTCACTGGTTCAAAGAGTATGTGGAAAGGTAGGAGGGGCTAGGTTATGAAGAACTTTGAATGCCAGAGGATTTTGTATTTGATTCTGGAGGGGATAGGAAGCCTTTACTGGAGTTTGTTTGGGGGATAAGGGAGTGATATGGTCACTCTAGCTTCCATTCTTATTTCCCTTATAAGTGAGGTTTTTCTAGGTGGGAAAGACTTTATCACAGGATGGGCATTGGTCACTCCTGACAACAGCCCAATCTATCATGGAGGTAAGAATCAATGGGAGGTCAAAGATGATAAAGAGATTGCCTAGTCACTCAACATGTAAATGATGGTAATCTACATGAGGACTCGTTATCCCTGTACTTCTATTCACTAACTCAGTCTGGAATATCCAAAAAGGCTCATCTAGGCCAGGAAACTTCTGGACTATCCCTGGGGTCCTTTGGGAAGGTAGGACAAAACATGAAAATGAGCTCCAAATAACTGCCCACTCCTCCTACCCTACAGGTCTCCCCAAGATTACCAGGTAGAAAAGGACCCACATGTACAAAAATATTTATAGTAGCTCTTTTTGTGGTGGCAAAGAATTGGAAATTGAGAGGATGCCCATCAATTGGGAAATGGCTGAGCAAGTTGTGATATATGAATGTAACGGAATACTATTGTGCTATAAGAAATGATGAGTAGGCTGACTTCAGAAAAACCTGGAAAAACTTGTATGGTCTGATGCTGAGTGAAGTGAGCAGAACCAGGAGAACATTGTACACAGTAATAGCCACATTGTTTGATGACTGATATTGAATAGACTTAACCCTTCTCAGCAATGCAAGGATCTAAGACATCTCCAAAGGCCTCATGATGGAAAACGCTATCCACATCCAAAGAAAGAACCATGGAGTTTGAATGCAGATGGAAGCATACTATTTGCTATTTTTTTCTTCTGTTTTGTTTTGTTTCCTCTTTCTGGTGGTTCCTGCTATTGGTTCTAATTCTTCCTTACAACATGACTAATGTGGAAATATGTTTAATAGGAATGTATATGTATAGCCTATATCAGATGTGCACCATCTTGGAGAGGGAGGGGGAGAAAAATTTAAAACTCAAAAGCTTATGGAAGTGATTGTTGATAAATCAAAATAAATTAATTTTTAAAAAAAGATTACCAGGTAGAAAGGGGGCTAATTCAGAATCAAAGGACCTGAGTTCAAATCCTGGCTCGGTATTCAGTGTGACCTTGGGCAAGTTATTTAAACTCTCTGAGCCTCAGTTTCTTCATCTGTAAAATGAGTGTGCTGGCCTAGATGACCTCTAAGGTACTACCCAGCTCTAGATAGATGATCCTAAGGCTTGGTTCTCTGCAGGGACGGTCTGGGATCAACCAGCTCCTTCTGGCTCCAGAGCTGATGGGAAAATTTAAAACTATAGAGTAATAGAGAAAACATTAATAATGCAGATTAAACATAAAAGTGTATCCTTCAGTAAACCTCCCATCCCCCCCATAGAGCTGGTGGTTAAATATTTAACAGCACAATTCTGGCTTCATGGGACTAAGGAAAGAAGCTTGTCTCACCTGCCTCAGCTCACAGCTTAGCTCCTTGGGTCCTGGCTTCTGTGAAAGATGCTGTAGTGATATAGAAAGGAATGCCTCTGGTAACCAGGAGGACAGTTCACAAGCCCATGCACCCCAGGTACCCCTCCCCAGTCTAGTCTCCCCAGGAGTGTAGATTACTTATCTCACCATATATGAGGAAGGAAGATAGACTGAAGAGGAAATGGAGAGCTAAGCTCAGTCCTGTGAAATCAGTAAAGCCAACTAATTATCTCTGCACTAAGATGCCTATGCTCTGAAACACTACAGTTCTGTTCTCTGCACATTTGCATGTGACCTTATTTCCCTTAAAATTCTAGTAAAGATCTTTGGAAAAATCCAGCCTTGGTCTCAGGCTGCCTTGGGGAAAGAAAAAATGTTCCCATTCTGGAATAGTCATAGGCACTAGCTAATGGTAGAGGGGAGGGAAAGGGACCATATTCCAACAGCTCTATGGTGCTGAAAAGGGAAAGTCAAGTGCAGAGTACAGTTATCCCTTCCATATCGTGGGGGTCAGGGGTACAGCGCCCCCACAATCTAGAAAATCTGTATAAAATTTTTGGCCCTCCCTTTGTATCAGAGAAGTCTGAATTATTATGGTATTAAAAAATGAAGTGTTATATAATACCATACATATATTTTATGCATTTCTGAGTTTCTAAACTTTTTCTGCTGTCTGCTGGCCTTTGTATATCATCTGTGGCTTCTGAGAAATTCCCATTTAATTTCTTATACTGACCCACAATATATCGATATATCAAAACTCTGATGGGGAAAATCTCGATGTGGAAGGGATAACTGTAGTAGGAAATAAAGCACAAAAAGAAGAGAATTAAACGTCTAAGAGGAAGTTGGTGCTAGATGGCACACTGAGCCCTGAGAGTCAAGAAGATCTGAGTTCATATCCAGCCTCACACATTTACTGTCTGCGTGGCCATGGGCAAGTCTGCCTCAGTTTCTATATCTGTAAAATCACACCTCCATCTGCAGGATTGTTGCGCTAATAATAACAACCTCTCAGGGTTGTTGTGAGGATCAAAGGACATGATGTTTGTAAAGTACTTTGTGAACCATAAAGTATTATATACATGTTAGCTATTATTTTTATTTAGGTCAGTTTGCATCAGATCTAACACTTTTGCTGCCTGAGGCATGTGTGATCATAGGAAGATGGGATCTTCTACACACTTACCAAACTGATATTCCTAAAGCACAGGTCTGACCATGTCACTAGCCTGCTTGCCCGTAAATTATAATCCATTTTCCACCTGTCCCTACTTTTGCATAAGCTATCCCCTTTACCCAGAATGCTCTGCCTCTCAGAACCCCTCACTATCTCCAAAATTCAACTCAGGCACCACCTTCTAAAAGTTGGCCTTTATTTTTGAGGCAGAGTTAGGTGACTTCCCCAGGGTCACACAAAGATGGCCTTTATTGATGTCTCCCTGTTATTACTGGTCCACTGCCCAGTTCCCCACACCTCAGTGGAATATAAGCTATTTTATGGAATGGAATATTTTATTTTTTAATTTTTAGGCAATTGGGGTTTAGGGATTTGCCCAGGTTCACACAGCTAGCAAATGTCAAGTGTTTGGTCTGAGGCCAGATTTGAACTCAGGGCCGGTGCTCTAACCCTGCCCCCTCATTTTTTTATTTTTAAACCTAGCATCTAATACAGCACCTGGTACATAATAGGTGATTAATAAATGATTAAATAGAATAGGATTGTAGCACGAAGGGATTTTTTGTTTCATTAACCAAAAATTTGGGGTTGGTTGGTTTTTGTTGTTGTTGTTAAGGCAGTTGGGGTTAAGAGACCTGCCCAGGGTCACACAGCTACTAAGTGTCAAGCATTTGAGGCTAGATTTGAACTTAAGTCTTCCTGACTCCAGGACCGGAGCTCTATCCATTGCACCAGCTGGCTTCCCAGAGTCAGTAATTATAGAAGCATAGATTTAGAGCTGGTAGGAATGCTAGACATCATGTAGTCCAATCCATTCATTTTACAGATGAGTAAACTGAGACCCACAGAGTTTAAGTGGCTTGCCCAAGGTTCATGCTGGGCAGCAAATTACAAAGTCAGGATCTGAATCCAGACTTTCTGACTCCAAAACAAGCATATTTTCCTCCGTACCACTTTGCCTTTAAATTAGAAGAGAAGTTCCGTTCCTCTCGGAGCCAGGTGTGGGTAGTGAGGCATCACCTCCAGGGCTCTCCTCACCCCAGCAGAGGTGAGAGAAGAGGCAAACAGAGATTTCCAAATCATAGCAGTAACTTGGTCTAATTATTCCAGCAGGAACGTCTCCAAGAGCTCAGGTGCGGCTCTGCCTCCATACTTTGACGCCCTCTTTCCCCTTTCACGCACTCTCCTCCCTTCTCCCCCAACTCCCTCTCCCGAACCACAAGCTTCCTTTCTTCCTGCCCTTTTACAGCATAGCCTGAAGGGGAGTTAGAAGGGGGAATCAATTCTGCCTCTGACAGTTCTCCTAGAGGGCTAGAGATAAAGGATTTATACTCTCAGAGAAGCCAATTAAGGACCATCATTTCGACACCCGCACTGCTAGAAAACCGAATTTAATGCTACTCCATTCCACTCGGGAGCCCCGCCATGGAGTCCCTGGGGCAAGCTGAGATGCACCCGCCTACTGCCTATCTACTTCATAAGTGAGTTGGGGAATGAATGAATGAATGATGAATGAATGAATGAATGAATGAATGAATGAATGATAGAGCCTGTATTAAGTGCATATTATGTGCCAGGAACTGTACTAAATGCTGCAAGAAAGCAAGACAGGCCCTGCCCTCAAAGAGCTTATATTCTAATGGGGGAATATAGCAAAAAAGAGCTAGAAAGAGGGTAGGGGAGCAACACGGTTTGAATAGATCTGGGAAGTGTGGAAGGTCTGGGTCTGGGCAAGATGAGACGGTTCCCCAGAGTTTAAGGTAGTCTCTTGGTAGGAGCACGGGATTCCAGGGGGAAAGGGATAAGTAAGTGGTTGATGATGGTGGCTGGACTTTTGTTGAGTACTCAAAACCTGACTTTTTTTTTTTTGGTAAAATGCTTAGCATAGTGCCTGGCACATAGTAGGTGCTTAATAAATTTCCCTTGGAGGGGGCAGCTAGGTGGTGCAGTGGATAGAGCAATGGCCCTGAAGTCAGGAGGACCTGAGTTCAAATCCAGCCTCAGATCAAACACTTGACACATACTAGCTATGTGACCCTGGGCAAGTCACTTAACCTCAATTGCCTAATAAATAAATAAATAAATTTCCCTTCCCTTCTCTTCCAGATGTAGCTGAAGAGTTCGCTATCCTCACTAGCCCTGCCCCCCTCCCCATTAATCCCCATCGTCAATCTGTTCACTGACAACTGGATAGTAAGTTCTTTGAGGACACCAGAAGGAGAAGGCACTTGTCTTTGTCCATAGTCAAGTTGGAGAAATGAAAGAAAGCAATGAAAACAATTCCATAAGCCATTTAGGAAAATTGTTGTTATTCAGTCATATTGACTCTTTGTGACCCCGTTTGGGGTTTTCTTGGCAAAGATACTGGAGGGGTTTGCCATTTCCTTCTCCAGTTTATTTTACAGATAAGGAACTGAAGCAAACAGGGTTAAGTGACTTGCCCAGGGTCACAAAGCTAGTAAGTGAATGAGTCAAATTTGAACTTAAGTCCTCCTGACTTCAGGGCTGGAGCTCCATCCACTGCACCACCTACCTGTCCATAGGAAAACTAACTTCATTCAGAGCCATAACTCTCATAGGATGAATGGGGCTTTTTCCTGAGGCAACAACATGGGGGTTTGATGAAAGGTAAGCAGTGTCATTTCTCCCCCAAACAACCAATATCCCTGCCTCGTGAGCTCCTGTGTTGGTCCTAGTTCCCATATGGGTCCCATTGCTAGGGCACCCCCTTCATGCTCTCTGCCAACCTTCTCCCCAACCTCCCTGGGGTTGGACTGCCCCCTCTTCTGGTATGACTACACCTTTGGTCAAACTCTTCTCTGTGTAAGTGCCACCACCTCCACTCCAAACTATTTTTGCCCCAGTGAAAATATTCCTATTTATTGCTCCAGTTTCATTGTACAACAAGCTGGCCATAATTTCAGGAAAAAGCAACTTCCAAAAGAAGGCAATGTAATATATGTTATACTAAGTATCAAATGAGTAGCTAAGAGATACAATGAAGAGAGTGTAGAGTCAGGAAGACACAAGTTCAAATCTAGCCTCAGATACTAGCTGTGTCCAAGTCACTTAACCCTGTTTGCCTCAGTTTCCTCATCTGTAAAATGAGCTGGAGAAGGAAAAGGGCACACTGCTCCAGGATCTTTGCCAAGAAAATCCCAAATGGAGTCACAAAGAGTCTAACGCAACTGAAAAATGACCAAACAGCAAAGTACCTAGTGAGTTAGGGAGAGAAAAACTGAGTTGGAATGAGCAGGGAGTCAGACCGTAGGGGAAGAAGTAGGAATTAAGCTGGCCCATGAAGGATGAAAAGATGAGTTAGGGTTGGATACTCTGAAAAGAGAAGGGAGCCCATTGCAAACGGGATACAGAGGCAGGAATGAACTTCCCATATTGGGCAGTGAATAGACCAGTCTGGCTGGAGCAGAGAGTTCCTTTAAGGAACTAGTGGATGATAAATGGGAGGAAGCTAAGCTGGGGTCAGTTTATAGGACCCTGAATGGGTGAATGATGTCAAATGTTGTTTAAAGGTCGAGGGGAATGAAAAACTGAGAAAGAGTATTAGATTTGGTGATTAGGAAGTTATTGGTGACCTTAGAAAGTATAGTTTCAAGGGGCAGGTGGGTGGCTCAGTACATAGAGTGCAGAGCATATAGTCAGGTAGAGCTGAGTTCAAATGCAGGCTGATAGGAGCTGGCGATCCTGGGCAAGTCACTTAACCTCGATTGCCTCCAAGGAAGGAAGGAAGGAGAGTTTCATTTGGAGTGGTGGGGGTGGAAGTCAGTTGTCAGGAGGTTAAGGAAGGAGTATTGAGGGCATCAGGTATAGCATATCTTGGAGAGGCAGTGTGGCATACTGAAGCTATGGAACATGAAGCTAGGAGTGCCTGGATTTGAATCCTGCCTCTGACAACTAATTAGCTGTGTGACAGTAAGCAAGTCATTTAACTCCTCTGAGCCAGTGTCTTCATCTGTAAAATGTATATTACCTCACAGGATTAATAGAAAGTATGAATTTCAATCTCCTTCCTTCCACTTACTATCCTGTAACCCTGGGTATATCACATAATCTGTCTGGTACTCATCTGTTTCCTCATGTAAAAATGAAAAAGATAGACAGGGGAAGGACTTCTTTTCCTCTCCTTCATTTCTCAACCCCTTGCAATTTGGCTTCTGATCTCAATACTCAGCAGAAACCATTCTCTCCATACCAATAATCTTTTAATTGCCAAATGCATTGGTCTTTTCTAGATGGTTATTATCCTTGGCTCCCTTATGGCATTTAAATTTGTTAAACACTCATCCTGGATACTCTCTTCTGCCTGGGTTTTCATATTTCTTCTCCTGCTCTCTGTCTCTCTCTCCTTTCCCCCTTTTCCTCTCATTTCTTTCCCCCCCTAATATCTCTTTCTCTCTCCTCCTCCTCTTTCCCTCTCTATCCTTCCCTCTCTCCCTCTCTCCCTTCTCCCTCTCCTTCTCTCCCTCTCTCCCTCCCTCTCTCCCCCTTTTCCCCTCTGCCCCTTCCCCCCCTCCTCTTCTTCCTCATCTTCCTAGCTCTGTCTCCATCTGCTGGATTATCATCTTCCACATTGTGCCCTCAAATTCTGGGTGTACCCCAAGGTTCTGCCCTAGATTCTCTTCCCTTCTAACTATACTCTCTATCTCGGTGACCTCATTAGCTCCCTTAGGTTTAGTTATCTTCGCTATCTAGTTGACTCCCCCACCTACATATTTAGCCTTAGTCTCTCTCCTGAGCTTCAGTCCTACACATTACCACCTGCCTATTAGACATTTTGAATTAGACATGTACAAAACAGAACACAGTAATTTCCCCTGAAACCTCTCTCCTTTCTGAACTTCCCTATTTTTGCCAAAGGCACCAACCACCATCCTTCTAGTCACAGGATTCTCAATCTCAGGTTCCCAACACCTTCAACTCCTCCCTTTCGATCACACTATAGATTCGCTGAGTTTTCAGATCTTGTTGTTTCTACCTCTTCTTCCTGACCCCATTGTCCACCACCCTCATTCAGGCCCTCATCACCTGTAGCCTGGACTATTGCAACAATTTCCCAAATGGTCTCCAATCTCAAGTGTCCCCTTTTCTCTAATCTACCCCCCACCCGGTTCCACAGAAAATGATTTATTTTTAAATAATATTTTATTTTTTCCAGTTACATGTAAAGACAATTTGAGCTCTAAATTTTCTCCCTTCCTTTTCTCTAAGAGGGTAAGTAATTTGACACAGGTTATATAGGTACAATCATGTAAAAAAAATATTGCCATGGCAGCTAGGTGGCACAGTGGATAGAGCACCAGCCCTGAAGTCAGGGGGACCTGAGTTCAAATCGGTCCTCTGACCAAACACTTGACACTAGCTGTGTGACCCTGGGCAAGTCACTTAACCCCAATTGCCTGAAAAGAAAAAAAAAGGAAAAGAAAAAATGTAGGTAGCAGAAGCACCTGCCATTAAAAAAACTTTTTAAAAAAAGATATTTCCATATTAGTCATGTGAAAAAAGAAACAACAAAAGGAAAAAAACACCCAAAAAAAGTGAAAATAGTATCCTTTGATCTTCATTAATCATCGTCCATAGTTCTTTCTCTCTGGAGGTGGATAGCAATTTTCATCATGAGTCCTTTGGAATTGTCTTGGATCATTGCATTGCTGAGAAGAGCAAAGTCAATCATAGTTGATCATTGCACAGTGTTGTTATTACTATACACAATGTGCTCATTTCACACAAAATAATATTCTTAAAGCACAGGCCTGACTGTATCACTCACCTGCTCAATAAATTCCACTAGTTTCTTTTTTTTTCTCTCTCTGGGAAGAAATACAAACTCCATGGTTTGCCATTTCAAGTTTTTTACCACTAGACTCCAATCTACCTTTCTAGCCTTATACATGATTCCCCTTCACTATGCATCATCAGGCGTTTCACATCCCATCTCGCCATCCACCAGAAAACAGCTCCTATATGGGTGCTATCTTTGGAGAACAATTTGGAACTATGCCCAAAGGGCTACAAAAATGTGCATACCCTTTGATGCAGCAATAGCACTTCTAGGGCTGTATCCCAAAGAGATCAAACAAATGGGAAAAGGACCCACATGTACAAAAATATACATAGCTTGCTATCTATCATCTCAGTGAGCCATGCAGTTCATGTTCCCCTCCTTTGGACCTCTAACTCTTGCTCAGTAATCGAATCAATTCTACCACTGCTCCTGGAAAAGAGGTGCCACATGGCACCACTCATAATCACTTTGACTTCACAAATAAAAACTCTTCCATGGCTCCCATTGCCCGTTATATGTGTTAAATCAGCTGTCTGCTGATCAGAGCGGATGTAGACTGCTTGAGGCAGGCACCGTCTCATTTTTGTGGTTGTATCTCTACTGCCTAGCCAGTGCCTGCGCATTCGAAACATTTGTTTATTTGTAGATAGATGACCAATGAGGTCTGTTCTCACTCTAAATTTATGATCTTGTGTGAGATTTCGATGAGATAATGGTATGTAAAGTATTTTGCAAGCTTTGTATGTACACGTATACACAAACATATATGTCAGTTGTTATACCTTTATATATAATAATTAGATAGCTAAGTGATGAAATAGATAGATTGTTTGATTTGAGGTTGGGAAGACCTGAGTTTGAATCCTCTCTCACTTATTTATTAACTGCCTGAGCCCGAGTAAATCATCCTCTCTCAGCCTCAGTCTCCTCATCTGTAATATTGGTGATAGGGTTCATGTGTAGATCAAATGAGAAACCATAAAATACTTTGCAGACCTTAAAACTCTCATGCTAATGCTATTAATATAGTTATTAGGTACTAAGAATGAAATTTAAAGAATATTTTGATGATTAACAATAAATAATTGTTAATATTAATATAATAGTAATGCTTCAAGAAGTTTGAAAGTAAGCAGAAAAAAGGAATGTTGTAAATTTTATGATTAAAATCTGTATCTAAATGTATAAAGGGCAGTCAGGTGATGCAGTGGATAGAGGGCTGGGCCTGGAGTCAGGAAGACCCAAGTTCGAATCAGGCTTCAGACACTTACTAGCTGTGTGACCCTGGGCAAGTCACTTCATCCTGTTTGCCTCAGTTTCCTCATCTGCAAAATGAACTGGAGAAGGAAATGGTAAGCCACTCCAATATCTTTGCCAAGAAAACCCCAGATGGGGTCACAAAGAGTTGAACACTACTGAAACAACTGAACAACAAATTTTATATTCCATAATCCAGCCCTGAGTTCACCGATTACAGCCTCAGAGGTTGGACTGTGTCCTCTAATCTATGGCTTCTCCCTTTATCTCCTCCCTAGCTCGTCAGGCACAATCCAGGTACACACATGCCATTGCATGCAATAGAGAAGGCTTCCACTATCCTTGTCTGGGGCGTGCCTTGGGTACTCTTTCATTCCATTTTTATCCACTTGGTTTTCTCTCTCTTCTATGTGATTGGGGTTTACCTAACTTCTGTTAGTCTTCAGTCTAGGGGCAATGAGTTCAAGTCTTTTCATTTCATGTTGAAACCATAATAAAATTAAGGCCACTGCAGTATCACAGAATCTTAGAGCTGAAAGGAACCTAGAGGTCATCTATTTCCAAGCTGTTCTTAAACAGAAATCCCTTTTATAAACATCCCTGACAAGGAATTAGCCTCCACCTGAAAACTTTACATGAGAAGGAAGGAAGGAAGGAAGGAAGGAAGGAAGGAAGGAAGGAAGGAAGGAAGGAAGAAGGAAGGAAGGAAGGAAGGAAGGATGGAAGGATTTATTAAGCATCCATTATGTGCTAAGCTCTTTATCTCAGCACTATTATGATCCCCATTTTAATGTTGATGGAAGTGAGGCAGACAGAAGTAAAATGACTTGCCCAAGGTCACATAGCTTGTAAGTTCCTGAATCTGGTCTTTCTAGCTCCAGGCCCCTGGAGCCATTGCTCCATCTAGTTGCCTCAAGGAAAGGGAACCCAGCACCTCATAGGACGGGCCATTCTACCTTTCTATCAAGATGAAATCTGCCTCTGAAACTTCTACTCATTGAACCTAGTACTTCTCCCTCTAGGGTCAAGGAGAATAAGTCTAAATCTTCTTTGATGGGATGGCACTACAAATACTTGAAGCCTGCCATCTTGCCTTCACTCCTTTACCCCACTCCCAACCCTTTTCTCCAGGCTAAACATTCTCAGTTCATAGGATCATAGAGAGGGATATGCCAGTAAATGTTTAACAACCAGCTCTCCAGGAAAAATAAATGTACACATGACATCCTTTTAAGTTTCATTCATCACTTTCTTGAGTCTGGGCAGCTAGGTGGCACAGTGGATAGAATGCCAGGCCTGGAGTCAAGAAGACTCCTCTTCCTGAATTCAAATCCAGCCTCAGACACTTGCTAGCTGGGTGACCCTGGGCAGTGTCATTTAACCCTGTTGGCCTCAATTTCCTCAACTGTAAAATGAGCTGGAGAAGAAAATGGCAAACCACTCTAGTATCTCCGTCAAGAAAACCCCAGATGGGGCCAAGAAGAGTCAGACATGACTGAATATGACCGAATTCCCAAGTCTAGACAATCAGCAAAACAATAAATCCAGCCATGATTTTGGGGGTGGCAATGCTCACGCTGAAAGTTTAATAATCCTGAGAATATGTTTGAGTCAACTCCAGCATACCCTGGAACAGATTTAGAGTTTGACAAGATCTTCAGATGCCATCTAGTCCAACACCCTTATTTTACAGAGGAACCAGGCCCCAGAGAGGTTAATGACTGGTGCAAGGCCATCCTTGCTATCTCCTGCTATGGCCTGCTACCAGGCTATCCTCTGGTCCACCAATCTAGTAACCTGTAAAATAGGAAATGAGGTTAGACTGGAATGTATGTATAGGTAGCAGAATCAGGATCTGAACCCAGGTCCTAACTCCAAATCTAGTGCTTTTTCCTCTGTACTTGTTTATTGGGGGGTTTTGGTGAGGCAATTGGGGTTGTGACTTGCCCAAAGTGAGTATTATGTGTCTGAGGCTGGATTTGAACTTGGGTCCTCCTGACTCCAGGGCCAGTGCTCTATCCACTGCATCACCCAGCTGCCACTCTACTATACTTTTTAATAGATCCTTATATGGCATGAGTGCAAGACCCTTCACAGTTCTGGTGGACCCATCCTGGATGTCCATGTCCTAGATGTTGGCCCCATCCTCAATGTCCATGTCCTTGACAATGCTTGCCAATATCTTTCCTACAATATGGTGCCTCAAACTGAGGTGTGCAAATGCAGTGTGGTTAAGGAAAAGTACATTGGGACTGTCCTCTTCCATTCTGGACCCTCAATGTAGTAGATTGTTTTCAATTTTTTTTCTCTGCCATGCAATATTACATATTGACCTTGTACTCCACCAACATCCCAGGGTCTTCTTCACCTGTTCTGTTGTCTTGAGGTGCTGCCACCATTCTGTGCTCATGTAGGTGGTTTCTTTTCAACTCAAGCACAGAACCTTACAGTTGGGCCCTCTTAAATTCAGTGTTATTGGATCAAAGCCCAACATTCCAGCCTACTGGGAGTTTTTTGGATCCTGACAGCCATTTGTTGTGTTAACGATACCTCCCAGCTTCGCATCCTCTGGAAAGCTGGTGACACTTATGCTTATGTTCATGTCATTGATTAAAAAAAAAAAAAGATTGAATGAAACAGGGTCGACGAAAGATTGCTGGGATACTCCATGAGGAATCTCTCTAACTTGACATTGTAGAAGGGATGGGGGAGGGAAAAGGAGAGGGAGGCACATAGGACCTACTATGTGCCAGGTACTGTGCAAAGCACTTTACGAATATCTAGTTTGATCCTAACAACATCCTGGGAAGTAGCTATTGTTATTATCCTATTTTAGAGTTGAGGAAACTGAGGCAGGTAGAGGTTAAGTGATTTGCCCAAGGTCTCACAGCTTGTGTGACTTGACATTGTACTATTCATCACTACTGGGGTCTAGACATTCAAGCTCTTCAGACATTCCCTAACTGAACGGTGATCTGGTGCGTGTCCCTCCATCTTGTCCACAAAGATGGCAGGAGAGACTTTGTCAAATGCCTTGCCTGTATCTAAGTGCCTGTATCTATGACATCCCCCTGGTCCACCAATCTAGTAACCTGTGAAATAGGAAATGAGATGAGGCTGGAATGGCCAGACTAATCTTGATAAAGCCATATGGGCTCTCAGGGATCGGGGCTTCCTTTTCTAAGGGGTGACAAATTACGTCTTTTAGATTTTTCTAGTAACTGGAGCTTACCAGCCAAAAATTAGGAAACTCCTTCCTTTTTTGAAAATCAAAGAGATTTTGAGCTAGAAAAGGCTTCAGAAGCTACGTCCCTCAGTTGACTGAAAAGGAAAATACAGCCCAGTGAGTTTTAGTGGTTTGTTCAAAGTCACATCTGTAGTAAGCATCAGGGGTAGAATTCGAACTGAGACCTTCTCACTCCAGAGGTAGTACAGCTGTACCATGATGGCTAATGGACATTTGACCTTGTCAGCCGATTTCAGCTCTTTGTCAGGAATGTTGCAGAGGGGGCAGTGGATAGAGCACCAGCCCTGAAGTCAGGAGGACCTGAGTTTCAAATCCGGCCTCAGACCAAACACTTAACACTTACTAGCTGTGTGGCCCTGGGCAAGTCGCTTAACCCCAATTGCCTAAAAAAAAAAAAAATGTTGCGGAGGGGAGTTTCTTCTTAGATATAGGTTTCATGAGTTGACCTTTCCTGTCAATACAATTGAACATACATTGAGTACCTACCATATGCAAAGGACTATGCTAGGAGCTAGCGATGCAAAGACAAAAAAAAAATGGGAAACAGTCCCTGTCCTCCCGTTTTACGATTCATCCCTTCCAACTTTGAGATACTATGATTCCAGGACTTCTTGGTGCCTTTTTCCTCATCTTTAAAATGTAAGGATTGGTGTAGATGATCCTTTAGGTCATTCCTAGCTCTGCATGTCGATAGAGCTATGATATTATCTCAGGGTCTCTATTTGGGGGGAGAGGAAGATGATATGGGGCCTGTCGCAATGCTCATCTCTGACAGTAAATGTGACAATGGACAAATAGCTCCACCTTCCTGGGCCTCAGTTTCCTCCTCTGTAGGATAAGGGAGTTGAATCAGATGGCCTTCCAACTCTAAGCTTAGGACTATTGTGACCCTACAGATTTTGGGTCTCTCTTGGATCTTTTGTTCATTTGG